>NC_091761.1:62055000-63305000 GCF_029378745.1 Bos indicus | reverse complement strand
CCAATCACAGAAGAGATGGGGACTAAGGATATCACTCACAGGCAGTCCTTCCTAGCAAAGATGTCCTCAGTAAAGGCCTAGGGCAGAACGTGTGTGAGTATATGAAGCATACACGAGTACAGCATCAACATGCCCCCCCAAATAGATGTTGATTTGAGCTAAATTCAATAGCAGAACAGCCCTGATTTTTCTTCTCTACCATTTGATGCTATTTCTCCAACTTCTGCCACCCAAGTGAAAATGCAGATATTGTCATTTCAAGAAAATGAACTTTTGTAAATTAAAGAGAATGCCTTGTCTAGAGGAAGTCCATCACAGATGTCAAAAGCCATTATTGCCTCTTCATCAATCTGAGTATCCCCTCCTTCCCATCTCACGACCTGAAGCCTAATTAACAGAACCTATGTCATTCTGCCCAGCTCACATTGACTATCATGGATGCCCATTCCAAAGACATTCACATCCTAGAGCAAAAGTTATTGGAGAAGAAGGACCACGTACTAGTTATCTATCGCTGCATAACAAATGCCACCCCCCCAAAACTTAGCAGCTTCAAAAAGAAAACATTTTTTATCTCATGGTTTCCAAGGGTCAGGAATCCAGGTGGCTCCTCTGGGTATCTGTCTCAGGGCACCTCCTGCAATCAAAGCTGTAATCAAGGGTCAACTAAAGCTTAAGGTCCAACATGGGAAGAAATCAAGCTCCCTTACATGGCTATTGACAAGACACACTGAATGTTGACAAGAGACATCAATTCCTTTCTGCATGGATCTATTTATGGGGAGGCTCACAACACGGCAGCTGACTTTCCTCAGTAGTCTTATCATAACCTAATATTAGAAATGGCATTCCATCACTTTTGCCATATTCTCTTTACTAAAAGTGAGTCACTAGGTCCAGCCTATACCCAAATGGAGAGGATTCAGAAGATCATAAATACCAAGAGACCTGGGAAATTGCCCAAGGAGGTAGGGATCACCTGGGCTTTCCTTGAAGCTTCATTCAAGCAATCCATCTCAGTCACATGGGTGTGCCTAGCACCTATTACAGAGTTAGGCAAATGGTAGCCTCAATTATAATTGTTTTACAGGAAGTAAGCCAGTCCAAAGGTCTCACACAAAGGAGAGTAGGATATATACAAGGAATAAACAAAGAAACGTGTGGTGGGTATGACTTTCATTCCACCAACCAAAGAATGTGAGAAGTACAAAGTTTCCTATAACTCAGTTTGTTTTTTCTGAGCCCTCATCCTGCCAGAATGACAAAGATGTGATCTCACATGATAGGAATCCACTTCTTCTTTGCCCAGGGTGTTTTTTTTTGTTTTTTTTTTTTTAATTCAAGAGATATTACTTAGTGCCAAGGCCATGAGGGTGGGAGTAGAGGGAAGGTATCTCCTGTTCCTTAAGTCACAGGTATTAACCAAAATATGCCTTACCCACTTGCTCCTCTGTCACCTGTCCACATCCTAAGATTCTTATTCATGTAGCCCCTTTGGGGCTGCACTTCTCTTTTCTATTTATGACCCATTGTGAAGTTTCTGAGCAGAACAGAACACAAGATTCTCAGCCAGGTTTCCTGTGGCCTATCTTGTGAGACATCCTGCTCAGACATAACCCATCCAGGCACTTGCAGCCTCTCTGGACTATTGCCATGGAGGAAGGTTGCAAACCTGCTCTCCAGCTTCCCCCAAATTTCTGTGGCTGCATGGGGTCCCAGGTCCTGCCTTTGAAGTAGGGTGCACAAGTCAACTTCTCTGACTTGTTGACTTTCTGCTCTTACCTCTTCCCTCTGAACCTAACCCTCAGCCCAGAGGATCCTTTTCTAGTCTGGAGAAAGGAGAGTAGGGGGAAGAACCTCTTCTCTGTTGACCTTGGGCATTTGTCCTCAGAGGCATTCCCACTTCCTCCATCTTCATGCTCTCCTATTATCTCCCAATCCTACCCAAGGCACCCTACCAACTCTTGTTCATGGGTCAAGGTTCAGAAATATAAAGCCAGTGACTAGCAAGCTAGCCTGCCCTTTCAAGCTGTTCCTAAAGCAATGAACACAAAATGGAACCTGGTTTGTCAGAAGGGGGAAAAGAGAGAAAAGAAGGGGAAACTAGAGGGATTTTTAAAACTCTGTGAATCTTAAAAAAAAAAAAAAAAGTGTTATTTTTCCATAAAGGCAAATAGTTTGCACCAAGCCAGAAGCCTAGAAAATACTGATACTGAAAAAGAAAATAGAAGACCCGAGGACCCAAAGGGCACATGGAGATGAAAGCAATGTCAGTTACCTGGGCAAGTGAGAAGTTGGAGAGAGAAAAATTGTATGCTCCTCTCTCTCTCCTAGCTGTCTCAGTCTCACTTCATGTGGGCCTATGGCCCATTGCCTTTGGCAACTCCTGCCATCAGAAAGAAAGAACTCCTGTCCCAGAAACAAACTCCTGGGACCTGGCATCTCGAGCGTTCCATGATTTGGGCACATCTCTGAGAGTGCGCACCCCTCCTACTTGTTCCAGAGGAAGGGAAGCCACATAGACTCATGCTTCTCTGAAAACAGATGACCCTCTAGAAGAGTCTGGGGATCTTATTAGGTTTCAGGCACATTAGCATTACTTTTGCCTAGGAAATCCCATGGATGGAGGAGCCTGGTAGGCTGTAGTCCATGGGGTCGCTAGAGTCAGACACGACTGAGTGACTTTCACTTTCACTTTTCAGTTTCATGCATTGGAGAAGGAAATGGCAACCCACTCCAGTGTTCTTGCCTGGAGAATCCCAGGGACGGGGAAGCCTGGTGGGCTGCCGTCTCTGGGGTCGCACAGAGTCGGACACGACTGAAGTGACTTAGCAGCAGCAGGAGCAGCAGCAGCAGCATTAAAGAGAGCTTCTGAGGTGGCTCTGTGGTAAAGAATCTACTTTCCAATGCAAGAGATGAGGGAGATGTAGGCTTGACCCCTGGGTTGGGAAGATCCTCTAGAGGAGGAAATGCCAACCCACTCCATTACTCTTGTCTGGAAAATCTCATGAACAGAGGAGCCTGGTTGGCTCAGTCCATGGGGTTGCAGAGAGTCAGACATGACTGAACACATCCACATTAGTATTAATGTGGAAATGGTGCACTAATGACAAAAATATACTTAAATTATTGAACCACTTCTCTTCAAGTTTCTCCTTAATTCTTATATCCAAAAGTTAGCTATTACTAATTTTATAACTGATAAAGAAATGTGGACTGGCAAGACAGGGGTTTGAGACTTGAGCTCAAATATTTTTATGCTAAAATCAGTGATCTTTCAATTAACATGTGGCAAAATGGATCTTTTCAAGTAAAAGAAGATAAAAAAACTAAACATCTCTCTGGGCAGTTGTAAGCAATCAGCATATTTCATTCTTTTATTCAGTAGAGCTCCTTGACTCATTTAAAAAAATGATAATTTTTCATTTCTTCACTTTGTTTCAAATATAAAGAAAAGTGGTAGCAGCAGGAAAGATCAGAATGTTTTGTAAGTTTTGTTTGCTTGTTTTCTATTTTTATAAAGACTGGTAATTGGAGGTGTCAAAGAAAAAAATGTTACAGTATCTCTGTGGCTAATTTGTTCATCTAAGTATTACTGCCAATTAGCTCAATTGTTAGATCATTTTGGGAGCAAGGATTCCTAAGCCAGGTGAGACAATCAGCATGGTTGGCCGGAGATGGCAGGGCAGTGGCTCAGTATGGGATTTCCTTCTCCACAAGAAAATCAGGTTATCACAGGCACTGGACTGATTGTGCATTAATTCTCAGGGGCCAATACTGGCCAAACTTCCTTCTTCTGTGGCTGAGACATGCTGTACAGAAAGAAGGAATGCTATGATGGAATACATAAGAAGGACTTCTATGCTGACCAGAGGTTCTCAGCATGGGAGCCATTGGGCAAATGCTACAACAAAGCCATAAATATACGACACATGACTGAAGACAGAGTACTTAGCATTTCTCCATGTTATGGCTTATGACTTCTGGATGTTATATAGATGCAACTGTGAATTGATAAAATACAAATTCACATGAAAGCATTATCAAATTCATAATAGTTTTTGTTCCTGTGTACTTAGGCAATAAATGATTATTATTAATTTAAAAAGTACAATTTTTACCCTTTGATGAGCCAGAAGTAATATTTTGTATTATAGAGGGATCTTGATGTTCAAAACTGTTGGGCATCATTGAGGAAAGTTACCCAGACAATCCATCCACATATTTTGTAAACAAAAGGGTGAATACTGATCCTAGAATTATCCCCAAGCTGATCTGCAGATTAACACAATCTCCATCAAGTATCAATAACCTCAGATGTGTGGATGACACCACCCTAATGGCAGAAAGTGAAGAACAAAAGAGCATCTTGATGAAAGTGAAAAAGGAGAGTGAAAAAGCTGGCTTGAAACTCAACATTCAAAAAACGAATATCATGCATCCAGTCTCATCACTTCATGGCAAATAGATGATGAAACAATGGTTGGGTTCCAAAATCACTGTGAATGGTGACTGCAGCCATGACATTAAAAGATTCTTGCTCCTTGGAAGAAAAGCTATGACAAAACTAGACAACACATTAAAAAGCAGAGATATCACTTAGCCAACAAAGCTCTTCCTAGTCAAAGCTATGGTTTTTCCAGTAGTCATATACGGATGTGAGAGTTGGACTATAAAGAAGGCTAAGTAACCTAGATAGCATATTGAAAAGCAGAGACATTACTTTGCCAACAAAGGTCTGTCTAGTCAAGGCTATGGTTTTTCCTGTGGTCATGTATGGATGTGAGAGTTGGACTGTGAAGAAGGCTGAGCACCGAAGAATTGATGCTTTTGAACTGTGGTGTTGGAGAAGACTCTTGAGAATCCCTTGGACTGCAAGGAGATCCAACCAGTCCATTCTGAAGGAGATCAGTCCTGGGATTTCTTTGGAAGGAATGATGCTAAAGCTGAAACTCCAGTACTTTGGCCACCTCATGCGAAGAGTTGACTCATTGGCAAAGACTCTGATGCTGGGAGGGATTGGGGGCAGGAGGAGAAGGGGACGACAGAGGATGAGATGGCTGGATGGCATCACTGACTCGATGGACGTGAGTCTGAGTGAACTCCGGGAGTTGGTGATGGATGGGGAGGCCTGGCGTGCTGCAATTCATGGGGTCGCAAAGAGTCAGACATGACTGAGCGACTGAACTGAACTGAACTGAAGCACTTTTGATCTGTGGTGCTGGAGAAGATTCTAGAGAGTCCTTTGGACAGCAAGGAGATCAAACCAGTCAATCCTAAAGGAAATAAACCCTAAGTATTCATTGGAAGGACTGATGCTGAAGCTAAAGCTCCAGTACTTTGACCACCTGATGTGAAGAGCTGACTCACTGGAAGACACTGATGCTGGCCAGGAAAGATTGAGGGAAGGAGGAGAAGGGGACAACAGAGGATGAGAAAGTTGGATGACATCACTGACTCAATGGACATGAGTTTGAGCCAACTCTGGGAAATAGTGAAGGACAGGGAAGCTTGGCATGTTGTAGTCCATGGGGTTGCAAAGAGTCGGACATGACTGAGTGACTGAACAACAACAATCAAAACTCCAAGATGGCTTTTTTTCCCCCAGAAATTAACAAACTTCTTAAAATCCAAAATAACCAAAACAGTCTTGAAAAGGAAGAATAAAGTTAGAAGACTCACGCAATTACAAAATTTATTACAAAACTTCAGTAATGAAGACAGTATGGTATAAACATAAGGATAGACATATAGATCAATGGAACAGAACTCACAGTCAAGGAATAAACTCATATTTGCAGTTTATTGACTTTCAACAAAGATGTAAAGACAATTCATGGGGAAAGAATAGTCTTTTCAACAAATAACATCATATGCAAAAACTTTAAGTTGGGCCTCAACCTCACACTATATACAAAAATTAACTTAAAATGGGTGATAGACCTAAAGGTAACAGCTAAAGCCATAACTCTCTTAGGAAAAAACATAGGAATAAATCTTTGTGATATTGGATTAGGCAATGGTTTCTTAGATATGGCACCAAAAGCATAAGTGAACAAAAAAATACATAAATTAGACATTGACAAAATTACATCTTTTTTTTTTTACTTCTAAGTATATCATCAAAAAAGTGAAGAGCAACCCACAGAATAAGAGAACATATTTGCAAATCATATATCTGATAAGTGACTATGATCAAGAGTATATAGAGAACTCTTACAATTCAACAATAAAAAGACAAATAACTCAACTTTTTAAGTAGACAAAGGATATGATAGATATTTCTCAAAAAAAAAAAGCATATGCTTTCCCTTGCATCTCTCCAAAGAGAGTATACATTTGGCCAGTAAGCACTTGAAAAGATCAACCTTATTCTTCATGAGGGAAATGCAAATCAAAACCACAATAATATACCACTTCACACCCAGTTAGGTGGCTAGAGTAAAAAAGATGGACAATAAGAAGTGTTAGCAAGATTTGGAGAAATAGGAAATTTCAGACATTGCTGCTAAGCTTGTAAAACAGTGCGGTTGCTTTGTGAAACAGTTTGCTAGTTCCTCAAAATGTTAAACATATACTTACTGTTTAGTTCAGTAAGTTCAGTCGTTCAGTCGTGTCCGACTATTTGTGACCCTATGAACCGCAGCACACCAGGCCTCCCTGTTCATCACCAACTCCCACAGTTCACCCAAACCCATGTCCATTGAGTCGGTGATGCCATCCAACCATCTCATCCTCTGTCGTCCCCTTTTCCTCCTGCCCTCAATCTTTCCCAGCCTTAAGGTCTTTTCAAATGAGTCAGCTCTTTGCATCATGTGGCCAAAGTATTGGAGTTTCAGCTTCCACATCAGTCCTATCAATGAACACCCAGGACTGATCTCCTTTAGGAATGACTGGTTGGATCTCCTTGCAGTCCAAGGGACTCACAAGAGTCTTCTCCAACACCACAGTTCAAAAGCATCAATTCTTCGGCGCTCAGCTTTCTTTATAGTCCAATTCTCACATCCACACATGACCACTGGAAAAACCATAGCCTTGACTGGATGGACCTTTGTTGACAAAGTAATGTCTGCTTTTCAATATGCTGTCTAGGTTGGTCATAACTTTCCTTCCAAGGAGTAAGCATCTTTTAATTTCATGGCTGCAGTCACCATCTGCAGTGATTTTAGAGCCCAGAAAAATAAAGTCTGACACTGTTTCCCCATCTATTTCCCATGAAGTGATGGGACCAGATGCCATGATCTTCATTTTCTGAATGCTGAGCTTTAAGCCAACTTTTTCACTCTCCACTCTCACTTTCATCAAGAGGCTCTTTAGTTCTTCATTTTCTGCCATAAGGGTGGTGTCATCTGCATATCTGAGGTTATTGATATTTCTCCTGGCAATCTTGACTCCAGCTTGTGCTTCTTCCAGTCCAGTGTTTCTCATGATGTACTCTGTATAGAAGTTAAATAAGCAGGGTGACAATATACAGCCTTGACGTACTCCTTTTCCTATTTGGAACCAGTCTGTTGTTCCATGTCCAGTTCTAACTCTTGCTTCCTGACCTGCATATACGTTTCTCAAGAGGCAGGTCAGGTGGTCTTGTATTCCCATCTCTTTCAGAATTTTCCACAGTTTCTTGTGATCCACACAGTCAAAGGCTTTGGCATAGTCAATAAAGCAGATAGATGTTTTTCTGGAACTCCCTTGCTTTTTCAATGATCCAGTGGATGTTGGCAATTTGATCTCTGGTTCCTCTGCCTTTTCTCAAACCAGCTTGAACATCTGGAAGTTCACGGTTCATGTATCACTGAAGCCTGGCTTGGAGAATTTTGAGCATTACTTTACTAGCGTGTGAGATGAGTGCAATTGTGCAGTAGTTTGAGCATTGTTTGGCATTGCCTTTCTTTGGGGTTGGAATGAAAACTGACCTTTTCCAGTCCTGTGGCCACTGCTGAGTTTTCCAAATTTGCTGGCATATTGAGTGCAGCACTTTCACAGCATCATCTTCCAGGATTTGAAATAGCTCAACTGGAATGCCATCACCTCCACTAGCTTTGTTCATAGTGATGCTTCCTAAAGTCCACTTGACTTCACATTCCAGGATGTCTGGCTATACGTGAGTGATCACACCATCATGATTATCTGGGTCGTGAAGATCTTTTTTGTACAGTTCTTCTGTGTATTCTTGCCACCTCTTCTTAATAGCTTCTGCTTCTGTTAGGTCCCTACCATTTCTGTCCTTTATTGAGCCCATCTTTGCATGAAATGTCCCCTTGATATCTCTAATTTTCTTGAAGAGATCTTCAGTCTTTCCCATTCTATTGTTTTCCTCTGTTTCCTTGCATTGACCACTGAGGAAGTCTTTCTTATCTCTCCTTGCTGTTCTTTGAAACTCTGCCTTCAAATGGGTATATCTTTCCTTTTCTCCTTTGCTTTTCACTTCCCTTCTTTTCACAGCTATTTGTAAGGCCTTCTCAGACAGCTATTTTGCTTTTTTGCATTTCTTTTCCATGGGGATGGTCTTGATCCCTTGTGTTCTGTAAAATGTCAAGAACCTCCATCCACAGTTCATCAGGCACTCTATCAGATCTAGTCCCTTAAATCTATTTCTCACTTCCACTGTATAGTCATAAGGGATTTTATTTAGGTCGCACCTGAATGGTCTAGTGGTTTTCTCCACCTTCTTCAATTTCAGTGACCCAGCTATTCCACACCTAGTTATATACTCAAGAGGACTGAAAACTTAAACCATACAAAGCAAATGTTCATAGGAGTATTACCCATAAGAGTCAAAAAGTGGAGATGACCTTAATATCCATCAACTGATAAATAAGAAGAATGTGGTATATTTACACAATTGACTATTGTTTGACAATAAAAAGAAATAAAGTGTTGATCCATGCTGTAACATGGATGAACCTGAAAAATAGTATACTTAGTGAATGAAAGAAGACAGTAACAAAAGGTCACATATTAGCCTACCTATATGAGATGTCAGGAATGGACAAATGCATAGAGATATGTATTACACTGGTTGCCAGGGGTTAGGGTGTTGGCTGCTAATAAACACTGGGTTTCTCCTGGGGTGATGAAAATGTTGTCAAATTCAGTAATGGTGATGAGTGCAATAATTCTGTAAATATATAAAAAAAAAAATCACTGAATTATACAGAGGTGGGCCAACGTCTTCTGTAAAGAGCCAGATGGTAAATGTCATAGGCGTTGTGGGTCATACAATCTTTGTTACAACTCTTCAGCTCTGCCACTGTAGAGAGAAAGTAGCCATAGGCCATGTGTAAATGAATGAACATGGTTGTGTTCTAGTAAAACTTTATTTACAAAAACAGGCAGCGGTCTTCAGCCTTCAGATGTAGTTTGCCAATCCTTTCTCTAGATAGTGAGGTCTTTGAGATGGGCCATGCTTCATTCACCTTTGTGTCCCCTGACGGCCTCATCAGTATGTGGTACTTCATACATTCTTACTTGAATTGAACAGAAATTCCCTTGCACCATCTATCTCCCTTCCATGGACAAAAGGAGTTGCTAGAATTTCTTGTCCTGTTTGGCTTCTGGCAGCATGTGGAAATGTAGTGACCAGATACTCTCTGGTTGGGTATGGAAGAAGTCCTATAATTTGCAGACAGCTGGGCATAAGATCAAAAAGAGAGGGATGGAAATAGGATAAGACCAAGTGTCAACGGAGTGATGGAGACTAAAACACGGAACCCATTGAACACTTGAGTTACCTCATTTAGAGTCTTCCTGGAATAGCAGCACTGCTCAGAGGATAGAACTCTGGCCTAAATGTCCCAATAACTGCCCTGCTTCCAGCTACAGCCTTAGGGCAAACCCACAGGTTTCTAGTATAGCTACCACACCAAGTGGAAGTAGTTGGTGGTTCTCCTCTGAGAAAGGACCTTGACCTATTTTTCTAAACTTAGTTAATGCTCTGTCACAGTCTTTATGTAGGAAAGTCTTTACCACTTGCCACATTTATCCAACTTCTCCAAAAGAGGAATGGCAAATTCTTTACAACATTTGCCATCCTGACTTAATGGGGTTGCTTTGAAGTGTGCACATCCCAAAACTGTTTGCTCTTGCACAGGCTATGGGGAGAGATGGAGCAATGAGACTGTGTTCCATTAAGGGTAGTGAGAGGAAATAGGGCTCATAGTCCCTCTCTAGACTTTCCCAGTGATGAATGATGGGGATGCTCCATTGATCACTGCTGTGCCTCTGCATTCACAGGTTTCAGCTTTCTCCAAATAACTCAGCCTTGTTCTTCTCTCTTTAGAAAGACACCCCAGAGTAAGTAATAAGGACAAGTTTTGAGTTTTCACCCAGTAGTGGGGATAGAATGAGTCATTCCCATCCTCTGATTTATTTAGAGCTTAATGACCTCAGCACAGTGACATATTATAGATACAGTTGAACCTGAAGACAATTACAGATAAATAACCACTAATTTCTATAACAGCATCTTACAGTTGTTTGATACTCAAGTAGATGTTGGGGAAACATTAGGAAATATAATACAGTCTTCTTTGCAGGAGAACATGTCAGATGGAAATAGTGTTATAAGCTGTGCTTTTATTTTTACAGAAGGCTATTGTACACTTTTTTTATGTCCAGAAAACCAGAATATGATATTTGGAAGATACAGTTGTTTTAACATATTGATGTGTGTCTTTTATTGCCTTTTTAAAGTTTCAAGCACCAGAGGGAAAAGACAGCAGATGTGTTAGGCACTGAGCAAGAAGGGATAAGAGAAGTGTTTATATTTGGTGTGCCCCTCAAAGCCCTTTGGAGTGAGGATAAATGGGTATTGCCCACTTGGGTCACAAGATGACAATTGGAACCAAAAAGTCTATCTTAGTTCAAAATGAATACACATAACCCATAATAATTCTGCATGGCTGTGATCCTCTAAAATTACCAGCCTAGCTCCTTGCTGCATCCCAGTGCATTTTAGAAATTGGTCCTGAGGGGATTGGGTAGGACAAAAGTAAGGACACAGTGATAGAGCCTCCCCACTGAAGATGGGAAGTAGTTTGCAAAATTTTTATTTATAGAATGTCCAGCTTGCAATAAACACCTATGTCAAGAATTTTACTTCCAAAGATTAAAAACACAACAAAGCCCAAGCCTATATTATTAATGCACTTTCAGCTACAAGTAACTGAATTTACTGAAAAGCTCACACAAAAAGTTAACACATTAACAAGAAGGCCAGGGGCAGAGAGGGGGCCAGACATGTTGTATTAGAGTTCCAGCCCCACATCTCTGTTACTTTCTCATTCCTTCCATTCCTGCTGTGCTGGCTTCATTAACAGGTTTGTAGAAAGATGATGATAGGTCGTCAAGTCATGTGGGCAATGACTGTTGAGAGGAAAAGGACTTTGTTAGGATCAAGAAACTATAGAGGCAGAGAACTATACTCAATATTTTGTAATAACCTATAAGGGAAAAGAATCTGAAAAAGAATATATATATATATATATATATATATATATATATATACTGTAACTGAATCATTTCACTGTACACATGAAAGTAATACAACATTGTAAATCAATTATACTTGTTTAAAAAGCAGAAAAAAACAAAAAAGAAACCGTACATATCCCCATTGCAGGATCACCCTCATGCTTCATTGGCCAAAACTAAGCCACATATTCCTTCCATAACCAGTATCTATCCTTGGGGACTGGGTCACCTTTCTACAAATCACCTAGAGTAGAGATTTATACCTGGTCAGAATCTGTTAGGAAGAGAAATAAAAAATAGTAGATAACCACCAACACCCTCTGCAGACAGATCACTGTGTCAGGCCTGGGTCAAGTCTCCACCTTTCAAACCCCTACAGCAACAGTTAATTAACAAACCTGCAGGCTTCACTGTTCTCATCCCTGACCCCACTAGCTTTAGGGCCAGTTCTAACCTAAGATGGCAACTTTGTAGATAGGAGGTCACCTGTTTTGGTTACCCATTGCTGCATAACAAAGGGCCCCAAACTTAGTAACCTGAGGCAACAATCATTTGATTTGTTCACAGTGCTATGAGGCAGGAAATGGGAAGGACACAATGGAGAAGATTCGTTTCTGCTCCATGATATCTGAAGCTTCAGATGGGGGACCAGCCAACTGGGGGACCTAGAGTTTGGTTCTTGGCTGAGTTCCTTGTTGTCCTCCACTTTGAGAGCCTACATGGCGAACTTGGGCTTCCTCACACCATGGTGGCCTCAGAGTTCAAAGAGGGAGAATTCTAAGAGTGTAAAGTCAATGCGCAAATGCTTATCAGATCTCTAATTAATCAGATTTGCTGACATCTCATTGGCCAAAGCCAGTTATCTGGCTGAGCCCAGAGTCACTACTATAGAAAGGACCACACAAGAGTGTGAATACTGAGACGCATGGCTTCCCAGGGGCCATAAGCATAATAGTTACCACAATCTGGCTCATCTGAGAGTCCTGTCCAGACCCAATCCTGTGCCGCAGTTCTGACCATTATGTGTCTGCTGTCTCCAGTGAACTATTACCTCAGCAGCTCTCTCTGTGCTCAAAACGTAAGCCAAAGATAACCCTTAAAAAGCAGCCACACCTACCCTTCCTTCAACTCAGGAATTTCTCCAGACTCTCTCTCTTTCATTCCTCTTTGAGGATCTTCTCTCTCATCTGCTTCACTTCTCTTCTGAGTGTGTGTGCTCAGTCACCAAGTCTCTTCTATCTATAAATGTTACCATATCCACCCTCTCTGCTAGACTCTTTCCAATGACAACTACTACTTAGGAAAAGCTGTTTGATTTTTATTACTGGGTTTCAACCCAGATGCTGCCCCTGAGACTGCATTCTTATTTCTATGTACCACCTGAGCTTCTGGGTCCAGCATCTTCGATCCTGCTTGGCTGAGATGTGTAATACTCAGATGTGTATATTTGCCTCATGATCCTGAGTCTTTGACTTGGAATTCATTTAAGACCCTAGTTTCTCTGGAATTATTGGCTTCTCCTTCTCTCTCTACAGGACTTGAGTCCCATCCTGAAGCCCAGGAAATGGAGACTTTGCTAATGGCTGACACACTTCCATGGTACTCATAACTACCTGTCTTCTAAGATGCCCAACATCCCCAGGTCCAGGGATCTCTGTCACTTTATACCACTTGCCTGGAAGAACATTCCTGCTGTGTCATATATGAACAGAATACTTGACCCAGTTTAAGCAGGAGATGAGGATTTGGGAGCTCAGAAATAATAGATTCCAGGACTGGAACATAGTTAGGACCTGCTTTCTAGTCCTGAGTTCCACCAATGTTGTCTTAAAATCTTGGCTTCACCTCTACTCCCTAAAGAAAGTTTTTTCTAAGGGCAGGAACCATGGCCATCAGCAGCCATGGAATCTCTAGTGGGTATGAATTTCAGTACCTGAATAAAAATTCCTTCTCTTTCTCCTATCAATAAAGAGAGGAGAAAGATAGAGGTTTGTAGCTTCCTTTAATTTTATTTTTTACTGAAGCATAATTGATTTATAGTGTGTTTGAAGCAGGAATCAGAACAGGCCCTATCTTGAAAGCAGGACTCCATCTTGGGCTGGACTGTGGACTTTGAGCTATATGCCCAGTATTATGGAAACAACATACCAACTGGTAAGCCAGGCCCCCAGAAAGAAGAGCCCCATTCTTCCTTTGCTAAAAGAATACCCTAATTATCTGTGTAACTGAATAGAACCATACATTCTATTATGCTTATTGGGGTATGACCACAGGCCTGTTGATAATTGTCCACTGTTAACTACCTAGGCTTAAGGCATATAAATCATGGGTTAACTTTGATTGTCAGGGAATTTGGGGAGGTGGGTTTGTGCACATACACTTAGGGTATGTCAGGTTTTCACAAAAATTTGTCAGGGTCCTTGGCTAAGAGGAGACTCTGCCTTGGGCCCGCAGGTATAATAAACCGATGCGCTCCACTATCTGCATTGTCCTTCTGAGGGAGTTTGTTTCCTGGAATGTGTGGCTACAACATGTTAATTTCAGGTGTACAGCAAAAGTGATTCAGTTATCCATGCACATATATATATGTGTGTGTACATATATCTATATGTATATATTTTTCAGATTTTTTTCATTATAGGTTATTACAAGATACTGAATATTGTTCTCTGTGCTTATATAGTGGGTCATTTTTATCTATTTTATATATACTAGTTTGTATCTGCTAATCCCAAACTCTTAATTTATCCTTCCCTTCACCTCTTTCTTTTATGGTAACAATAAGTTTGTTTTCTATGTCTGTGAGTCTATCTCCGTTTTGTAAATAAGGTAACTTGTATAATTTTTTAGATTCCACGTATGAGTGATATCATGTGGTATATTTGTCTTTCTCTTTCTGCCTTACTTCGCCTATTATGATATTATTAATCTCTAAGTCCACCCATGTTGCTTCAAATGGCATTATTTCATTCTTTTTTTAAAAATTTTGTTATTTTCTGTGGCTGTATTTTTGCTTCTCTTCCCATCTTGTTTTGGCCTATAGAGGAAGAGACTAGAAGCAGGAATGGAGAATAAGCAGGTCAAGCCCACAGGACCCCCAGGTCCTGGGAGCTCTCACAGTGTTCCCAGGTGGGGCCAAGTCCCATGAAGCTGCCCCACCTTGGAGAGGCTTGGGAGAGATTTTTGCACATTTAGTTACGTATGTAAATCCAAAAACCTCTACCCAAGACCTTAGGAGTCAGATAAGTGTTATAATTTTTCAGGTTTTATGAACATAATATAGGGTATATATTACATATCCCTACCAGTGGAGTGTAGAGCAGTACTCTATCATCCAACTCAAGCAATCTTTTATGGTAAAATGTTTGAAGAGTCACACTTTCAAGATAATGATGTTAACGTAAATTTTCTCATTAACTCAGATCAGGTCAGACTTTGCCAATAAATGTATAATATAAAACTTTGATTTTCAAAGTAGGAGGATTTCAGAATAACAGATAAGAGATGGTAGAGCTACAAGGATGTGGACAAAAGATCATTAAAACCTGGATACTGGTTTCTAGTGTTAGAGACCAGCTCTGATGGAAGCCGGGGTCTGTGATTTGTTGAATGTGTCACATGCCTGCTCCTATGTTCTATGCCATCATGCCTATCCAGTCATGCCTCCACCATCAGGAACACCACAAGCAACCTTCCCCAGGACTTCCTCTTCACGGTTCCCATCTGCCTGAGAATTTACTTTTAAGAAGAGGATACAAAAAAAAGATACAGTTACAATGGACTGTCCACCTCCCAGTCAGAGACCATAAATGCCATTCCCATCTAATCCTACATTCCTGTTTCCCTAAGTCACCACAAGATTCCACAATTCCGGTCTTTATTTTCCACCTGGACTCTCACCCCCGTAAGCTTCAAAACATCCCCTAACCAAATCCAATTTCCTATTTATTCGTAACTCTTTCATTGTGCATTCTGAAACTCATGATCCATCATCAGTAAAATCCCATCCATCCTTAACAGCTGAATGTTTCCTTCTTGGCTGAAGCCTGACTCTTCCCTGAGGACTTTCCCCAACCCTTGCAGCCCTCTCAAGTCCAAGATTTATCTCACTCCTCTCCAACCACTGAGGTTATTTGTGGGAAACATATCCTCTTTCCTCTTCAATGCAACTTTCAGAACTTCATTCCTCCTGTACACACACACAAACAAGGACACACATGGCTTCCATGATGTTTGTGCGCCATATGGTATCATCTTATCAGGGCCATGTGAAGGTCTTTGTTTCCCTCTCTCTCCTTCTAGTACTCCTTGTACAACACTTGATAGTTTCAGTATTCACATAGATAATACCTCCAGGACTTTACCTCCCAGTTTCCTGATCTTCTCTTCTCCACTTATTTTGTCCTCCCTACCTCTGCTCACCACCACTTTATTCTTTGTCACACCCTTCCACAATCTGTATTTCGAGTAAACCAATACCAGACCACCTTACCTGCCTCCTAGGAAATCTATATGCAGGTCAAGAAGCAACAGTTAGAACTGGCCATGGAACAACAAACTGGTTCAAAATCAAGAAAGAAGTACGTCAAGGCTGTATTTTGTCACCCTGCGTATTTAACTTATATGCAGAGTACATCATGTGAAATGCTGGGCTGGATGAAGCACAAGCTGAAATCAAGATTGCTGGGAGAAGTATTAATAACTTCAGATATGCAGATGACACCACCCTTATGGCAGAAAGTGAAGAAGAACTAAAGAGCCTCTTGATGAGGGTGAAAGAGGAGAGTGAAAAAGCTGGCTTAAAACTCAACATTCAGGAAACTAAGATCATGGCATCTGGCCCCATCACTTCATGGCAAATAGATGAGAAAACAATGGAAACAGTGACAGACTTTATTTTGGGGGGCTCCAAAATCACTGCAGATGGTGACTGAAGCCATGAAATTAAGACACTTGCTCCTTGGAAGAAAAGCTATAACCCAACTAGTTCAGTTCAATTCAGTCATTCAGTCGTGTCTGACTCTTTGCAACCCCATGAACTGCAGCATGCCAGGCTTCCCTGTCCATCACCAACCCCCAGAGCTTGCTCAAACTCATTTCCATTGAGTCAGTGATGCCATCCAACCATCTCATCCTCCATCAGCCCCTTCTCCTCCCGCCCTCAATCTTTCCCAGCATCAGAGTCTTTTCCAATGAGTCAGTTCTTCTCATCAAGTGGCCAAAGTATTGGAGCTTCAGCTTCAGCATCGGCCCTTCAAATGAATATTCAGGACTGATTTCCTTTAGGATGGGCTGGTTGGATCTCCTCGCTGTCCAAGGGACTCTCAAGAGTCTTCTCCAATACCACAAAAGCATCAATTCTTCAGTGCTCAGCTTTCCTTATGGTCCAACTCTCACATCCATACATGACTACTGGAAAAACCAGTAGTCTAGGCCTAGACAGCATGTTAAAAAGCAGACACATTACTTTGCTGACAAAGGTCTGTCTAGTCAAAGCTATTGTTTTTCCAGTAGTCATGTATGAATGTGAGAGTTGGACTATAAAGGAAGCTGAGCACCAATTTTGAACTGTGGTGTTGGAGAAGACTCTTGAGAGTCCCTTGGACAGCAAAGAGATCCAAGTAGTCCATCCTAAAGGAAATCAGTCCTGAATATTCATTTGAAGGGCCGATGCTGAAGCTGAAGCTCCAATACTTTGGCCACCTGATGAGAAGAACTGACTCATTGGAAAAGACCCTGATGCTGGGAAAGATTGAGGGCGGGAGGAGAAGGGGCCAACGGAGGATGAGATGGTTGGATGGCATCACTGACTCAATGGACATGAGTTTGAGCAAGCTCTGGGGGTTGGTGATGGACAGGGAAGCCTGGCATGCTGCAGTTCATGGGGTTGCAGAGTCGGACATGACTGAGCAACTGAACTGAACTGATCCTCAGTCTTTTGTCTTAAGCTTATTCCCTCTGTATTCCAGTATCACTGATGCTTTGACTACATTGGAATCATGAACCCTGTCATCATTTCACTTGTACACTCCCTCATTAGATTCCGTGGTCCATTATTGGAATAATCCTTCATAGGCATAGTCGACTCCTTTGCTCCTCTCTTGTTCTGTCATATTCACTTGACAGCTCCATATCCACACAGCTGAAAGTGGTCAGAGAAAAGCATACAACTAGGATGACTTGTCTCCACTTAGTCACTCCAGTGAGTCTGTAGCACTGATTGTCACACCCACCACATTCCCTGAGTCAATTCACTCCCCCATAGCATGATGAGTAATTCACACCACCTTCTCTCCTCTCAAGCTGCCCACCTCCTTCCCACAGCTCATCTCAGCTGAAGACCTCACCTTTCATTTCGCTGAGAAAATAGAAATAATCTAGAGAACTTTCATGTGCTGCCATCTGCTTTTCTCATCCTCTTAGACTTATACCCATTTTCCCTTCATTCTTTATGGTCTCTATGTCAGATTTTTCTTGGCTGTTTAATTCAGTCTCCTCCTTTCTGAAGATCATCATTCTCATCTCATTTTCCACCACAGTCACCTCAAAATGGTAACCTGAGCCCCCAAGACCACTTGATTTGTTTCTAAGAGTTCTAATTTCAAATTCCTAGTGTGAAAAACCTTATTGCCCAGCTTGGGTCAGGTGGTCACCTCCAGTCCATTTACCTGGACTGGAGGAGGGTTTACACTGCACATGAGGCTTTTATAAAGAGATTTTGAGTAGTGGATATAGGGTGATAGAAAATACAGGACAGCAAACAGCCAAAACCCAACAAACAAAACAGAAAACACCTCCAAAAGTCTGCCTTCCACTGGGGGAAAACCAAGCCAAGACATTAAAAAATTCAGACAACAACTGTCAGGCGTAAGATAGGCTCAAGGATGTACAACATTGTACATGTATAACATATTGTACAACACAGGAAATATAACCCATATTCTATAACTGTAAATGCAAAATAATATTTAAAAACTATAAAAATGTTTTATTAAATTAATTTATTTATTTTAATTGGAGGCTAATTACTTTACAATACTGCAGTGGTTTTTGCCATACGTTGACATGAATCCACCATGGGTGTACATGTGTTCCCCATCCTGAACTCCCCTCACACCTCCCTCCCCATCCCATCCCTCAGGGTCATCCCAGTGCACCAGCCCTGAGCACCCTGTCTCATGCATCGAACCTGGATGGGCGATCTATTTCACATATGATAATATACATGTTTCAATGCTATTCTCTCAAATCATCCCACCCTCGCCTTCTCCCACAGAGTCCAAAAGTCTGTTCTTTACATCTGTGTCTCTTTTGCTGTCTTGCATATAGGGTCATCATTACCATCTTTCTAAATTCCATATATATGCATTAATATACCATATTGGTGTTTTTCTTTCTGAATTACTTCATTCTGTATAATAGGCTCCAGTTTCATCCACTTCATTAGAACTTATTCAAATGCATTCTTTTTAATAGCTGAGTAATATTCCATTGTGTATATGTACCATGGCTTTCTTATCCATTTGTCATATTTTTAAAAAATTCATATAACAAAGCTTTATAGAAACTACTGAGAATGTATGGAGATATTATTATAAGAAGAATCTTAGGAAAGTATAGCTATAATGGAACATGTATTTCACTCTGCATCCTGTAGATTATATTGAATAAATGTTCTAGAGCCCAGAACTGGCCCTGCTGATCTTTATAAACCAGTGTAACCTGGTACCCAGCATCCAATATTTGCTGCATTGAATAGAATCCCCTGAAAGATAATGAGGAGGAAATGCCAGAATGATGGGCATTGAAGTTCTCCTCTATAGACAGTCAAGTTTTCCTAGAGAGTCAGATCTTTCTCAGGGACTGAATATCATGAAGAGAAATCTTTATTTGGGTGACATTTGGTCACATAGCAGACAGTGGCCTCATCTAAGGTTTTGCAAATGATTCAGAAATGCCCTTCAACTATCTTGCTTGTTTCTCATGTTATCCCACTTTAAGAGCCAAGGGTGTAATTCTCCATAACTCTGGGATGGCATTTCCATGGAGAGATGAGCTAGTCTGGCAGAACGAGCTGCTTCCTGACCAAACACAAGGACAGAGCTGAGAAAACCTGGAGATGTGATTCTGAGCTCTGGGGAGAGGATTTTGGGAGACAAAGAGGTATATCAAAATCATCTGAAAGAATTTTTCAAAATACAAATCCACCCTTCACCTTGATTTTCATATTACCTAGGAAGCTGGAGAGTGGGGGTTGGGAAGGATGAGAAAAAAATACTAGAATGTACATTTTGAAAAATAGAGCTCCCTTTCCTTTCCCCTCCCTTGTCACTCTCTTGAATATCAATAACTTAGAGGGATACATTTGTGTTTGATGTCTCTCTCAAATCTCAGCATTTCATTTTATGTATGCATCTATGTATGTATTTATATGCCATCTCATTCCAGAAAGGATGGCAGATGGCTTAAAATGATATATCAAATACCAAAAAAGGAGCATAAAAAATAGAAACAAAATGCCAAAGAGGAAAAAAATTGGAAATGTAAATGTGAGTCACCCTGAGGTCACTTTCACAAAGTTCAGCTGGCTTCCATTCAGGAGAGACTCACCTCACAGAGAGAAAATCCAGGATAGTGCAAGCTGGGTGTTCAGGGAGCACACGCGCCTTAGGCACTGGATTGTCTGCTGGAAAAACTGCTCATCTCTTACCAAGATGGGGACCATACTCTGGATCCTCACAAGCTGGAAGCACTCCTGAGTGAAAAGGGAGTGGGCGACCAAGGTCCTGTTTTCTACAACTTGGGACATTTCAGGTTTCCCAGAAGAAAGCCCAAGAAGGATAACACTTTGAAGGACTTAACAGGTAAGGTCAAGGATTGTTATTAGGTCTTACTATGGCCTTTCCTGACCAGAGAGATGCTCCAGGTTGAAGCATCTGGAATTCAGCCTTTTACACCCAGGTTCCATCTTGACCACTGTCCAAATTACAGATTAATGCTGATTCTAGTTGACTGTCTTCTTATGTATACAACAAATATATACTTGGAACATGACCAGGCATTTATATAAGATCCTATGATAGTACTGGAAACATGTGTGGAGAAGTCATAGGAGGTGGCATTTAGGGGAAGGAGAGCAAAGGATCAATTAATTCTATCCCCAGATATTAATAATGATAGCTAATATTACTGAGGGCTTTTTAAGTGCTGGAGGTTTTAAGTGCATTATCTCATTTAAGCATTTCAATGACCACCTTAGGAGTACTCTTATTATCCTTCTTACTTTATAGATGAGGAAATGGAGGTTCAGAGAGATTAAATGTGTCACTCAATACAGTTCAGCTTTTAAGCTGTTGACATAGGATTTAAGTCTAGCAGTCAGCCTTGTCAAGCAGGACTACAGAGGGAAGGTGTGTGCTGATGTGTAGTCTGTAGTTCATGGAAACCAGGTGGGAAAAAATAAACCTTGATCTGTTCTCCAAAGCTCAGAGAACTCTGCTTTTTAAGACAAGTGAAAGAGCAGAGATTCATGGAAAAATGTTTCTCCAACTCTCCTTCCAAATATTGAGTCCTCAATCATCCCGTAGAAAAATGTCTGCTAATATTTAGCAGTCATCCCAGTTTGTCTTAGCCAATGGTGGAAGATAGGGATGTAGAAGTGGGGGAGGGGGGCAAATAAGATGTAGGGTACCTGAGAATTGCACCATTTAGTCCAGAAGTTTTCAATAGATTTTCTTCTAGTTTCTTTTAAGATTTAATTGTGACTGGAAACAATGTAAGAAAATACAAATGTAACGCCATATTGCTACTTTTAAAAGTTCTATCATTTTAAAAATAAGAAGGGGCTTCCCAGGTGGCTCCAATGGTAAAGAATCTCCCTTGTTGAATAATGACTTCAGAACCACTTATTCTTCATCAGTATAAAACTTCTCTTCAAATTTACCATTCTTTGTGCATTTTTATACTCTACCGCTTCTGCTGTATCATCAGTCTTCAATAAGCTCATCTGCCATTTAATTAAAAGTATAAATTAAAATGTTTATGAATATATGTTATTTAATATAAAATATAAATTTATATATATATTTAATAGTTGTCTATATAAATTGTTTTTTTTTATTAAAGTATAGTTGATTTACAATGTTGTGTTAATTTCTTCTGTGCAGCAGATTCAGTTATACATATATATATTTTTTTTTTTAATGTTCTTTCCATTATGGTTTGTCACAGGATGTTGAGTATAGTTTCCTGTGCTATGCAGTAGGACCTTGTTGTTTATCCATTTATATATAATAGCTTACTTACATCTGCTGACCCCAGTCTCTCAATCCATCCCTTCCCCAAATCCCTTCCCCTTGGCAACTGCAAGTCTGCTCTCTATGTTCATAAGTTTGCTTCTAGTTCATAATAGCTCCATTTGTGTCATCTTTTCGATTCTGTAGCTAAGTGATTTCATACGATATTTGTCTTTCTCTTTCTGACACACTTGCCATGGTAATCTCTAGTTGCATTCGTGTTGCTGTAAATGCATTATTTTGTTCTTTTTCGTGGCTGAGTAGCAGTCTGATGTACATATGCACCACATCTTCTTTACCCATTTAACCGGTGATGGACATCTAGGCTGTTTCCATGTATTGGCCATTGTGAATAGTGCTGCCTTGAACATAGATGTGCATGTATCTTTTTGAATTATAGTTTTGTCCAGATATATACCCAGGAATGGAATTGCTGGATCATATGCTAATTCTATTTGTAGTTATCTGAGTCAATAGTTTTTTTTAACCCATATCACCATTTGATGAGGGGCTTCCCAGGTGTCTCCATGGTAAAGATCTCTGTGCCAGTGCAGGAGACACAAGAGATGCAGGTTTGGTCGCTGGGTCCAGAAGATTCCCTGGAGTTCAGTTCCGTTCAGTTCAGTCACTCAGTCATGTTTGACTCTTCGCGACCCATGAATCGCAGCATGCCAGGCATCCCTGTCCATCACCAGCTCCTGGAGTTCACTCAAACTCATGTCCATCGAGTCGGTGATGCCATCCAGCCATCTCATCCTCTGTCGTCCCCTTCTCCTCCTGCCCCCAATCCCTCCCAGCATCAGAGTTTTTGCCAATGAGTCAACTCTTCTCATGAGGTGGCCAAAGTACTGGAGTTTCAGCTTTAGCATCATTCCTTCCAAAGAAATCCCAGGACTGATCTCTTTCAGAATGGACTGGTTGGATCTCCTTGCAGTCCAAGGGACTCGCAAGAGTCTTCTCCAACACCACAGTTCAAAAGCATCAATTCTTTGGCACTCAGCTTTCTTCACAGTTCAACTCTCACATCCATACATGACCACAGGAAAAACCATAGCCTTGACCAGATGGACCTTTGTTGGCAAAGTAATGTCTCTGCTTTTTAATATGCTATCTAGGTTGGTCATAACTTTTCTTCCAAGGAGTAAGCATCTTTTAATTTCATGGCTGCAATCACCATCTGCAGTGATTTTGGAGCCCCAAAAAATAAAGTCTGACACTGTTTCCACTGTTTCCCCATCTATTTCCCATGAAATGATGGGACCAGATGCTATGATCTTTGTTGTCTGAATATTGAGTATTAAGCCAACTTTTTCACTCTCCTCTTTCACCTTCATCAAGAGGCTTTTTAGTTCTTCACTTTCGGCCATAAGGGTGGTGTCATCTGCATATCTGAGGTTATTGATATTTCTCCCAGCAATCTTGATTCCAGCTTGTGCTGCTTCCAGCCCAGCATTTCTCATGATGTACTCTGCATATAAGTTAAATAAGCAGGGTGACAATATACAGCCTTGACGTACTCCTTTTCCTATTTGGAACCAGTCTGTTGTTCCATGTCCAGTTCTAACTCTTGCTTCCTGACCTGCATATACGTTTCTCAAGAGGCAGGTCAGGTGGTCTGGTATTCCCATCTCTTGAAGAATTTTCCACAGTTTCTTGTGATCCACACAGTCAAAGGCTTTGGCATAGTCAATAAAGCAGAAATAGATGTTTTTCTGGAACTCTCTTGCATTTTCAATGATCCAGCAGATGTTGGCAATTTGGTCTCTGGTTCCTCTGCCTTTTCTAAAACCAGCTTGAACATCTGGAAGTTCACGGTTCATGTATTGCTGAAGCCTGGCTTGGAGAATTTTGAGCATTACTTTACTAGCGTGTGAGATGAGTGCAATTGTGTGATAGTCTGAGCTTTCTTTGGCATTGCCTTTCTTTGGGATCAGAATGAAAACTGACCTTTTCCAGTCCTGTGGCCACTGCTGAGTTTTCCAAATTTGCTGGCATATTGAGTGCAGCACTTTCACAGCATCATCTTTCAGGATTTGAAATAGCTCCACTGGAATTCCATCTCCTCCACTAGCTTTGTTCATAGTGATGCTTTCTAAGGCCCACTTGACTTCACATTCCAGGATGTCTGGCTCTAGGTGAGTGATCACACCATGGTGATTATTCCCTGGAGTAGGAAATGGCAATGAACTCAAGTATTCTTGCTGGGAAACCCCATGGACAGAGTAGCCTGGCGAGCTACAGTCCCTGGGGTCACAAAGAGTCAGACACAACTGAGCAACTGACCACACATGTACCATTTGATTAAAAATTTTCATCACCACCCTAAGAATTATTAATGTGCAAAAGAGTCTGTTTTGTTTTGGTTTTGTTTTTTGACATAGCCTTCCTAGCCAAGACTATACTGAGTTTTACTTTTCTAGTTAGAATTACAAAAATGGTTTTTTTTGGTTTGTTTTCCAAATATAAATGTTATTACAATTTAAATATGTTTCAAACCACTCATATTCCCATTTGAGAGACTCTACCTTCTCACTGCCCTTGAAGAACGCTGAGAGAAACATTACAACTAGGAACTTTTGTCTGAACATATATTCTCTGGAATACTTCCTAGAGTTCAAGAGCCTCTGAAGGAGGAATAATTTTACAAGTAGGAGGAGTCAAAAAATTCTTTGTTTCTTCTTCATCCTTGGCTCTAAAAATCTTTATGTTCCTCCCTGGAGTAGCAAAAAAGACCCTGATGCTGGGAAAGATTGAAGGCAGGAGGAGAAGGGGACAACAGAGGATGAGATGGCTGGATGGCATCACTGACTCAATGGACATGAGTTTGAGTAAACTCCGGGAGTTGGTGGACAGGGAGGCCTGGTGTGCTGCAGTCCACGGGGTTGCAAAGAATTGGACACAACTGAACAACTGAACTGAACTGAACTGAGAGTAGCAAAAATCACCTGATCAGTAGGAGTTTGGATGTGTCATTCTTTTTAATGTCTTAAAAATTATATTCCTGGGTATTTTCCTCCTGTTTCTTTTCCTTTATGTGATGCACAAGATTATAGCATATGTTCTCCATTCTTAATGGGGCTTTATCAGACACCTGAGCCATATACACATGACAAGTAGATGACCTCTGAGGTTCCTAAGGCAAGTGTGTGTTGTGTATATGCACACACATCCTGAACTCAGGCTACTAAAGATTTTTTGCCAATGTCTTCCACTCATAGTTAAACTGGACAGAGTGATATTTCTGTCATTGCTTTTAACCTCTGGGCTTCTCAACTACAAGTTACTTGCAGTTCCTTCTAGGTGTAATCAGTTGCTCCGTAAGTAGTTAACGCTGTTCTCTATATGTATAGTTGGACCCTGAAGAACTGTTTGATTAACTTTGCAGTCCTTAGGCCAGAGCAGCTACTGTAGAGGAACATTTAAGAAATGCCTTTTCCTAATAATGAAGAAAGAGACATCTAAGGATGGATACAGGCTTTGGAGTCAGGAGATTCCCTTTTGTTTCTATACCATTTTATTCTGAAAGAATTTAAGACACACAAGATGTTACAAAAACAGTGAAAATTATTTCCATGAACCCCTTCACCCTGCTTCCCCCCAAGATCATATATTATTAATACATAGCCACAGTACACTGCAGAGACCTGCTTTCAAGAGCAATACTTACTGAGCACAAGGACAGTGTACCAGCAGCTGTTTTAAGGGTCTTTAATGTGTTTACACCTTTAATCATCAGAGCAAACCTTGGGAGGAGGCACAGTAGCCCCCACTGTACAGTTTAAGAAACCAAGGTACAAAGAGATTTGATAAGCCATGCCTAGCCAGGATTAAAACCCTCACCAACTGGCTCTAGAATACATGCTTTGAAACGCTCCACTACCCTGTTTTTTCCCCCATGTGGTCAAGCAGCATTTGCAATGAGGTTTGCACAAAATAAACCAGTCATTGGTATGCTTCTAATACTCCGAAACAACACCTTCTCATTATCTCTGTGATGTCAGGTCCTTCGGATAGTTTTCTTGATGGTAAAACGTCTGCCTACAATGCAGGAGACCTGGGTTCGATCCCTGAGTTGGGAAGATTCTCTGGAGAAGGAAATGGCAACCCACTTCAGTACCCTTGCCTAAAAAATCCCGTGGACAGAGGAGTGTGGTAGACTACAGTCCATGGGGTCGCAAAGAGTCAGACACGACTAAGCAACTTCACTTTCACTTTTCATGAAAGGGATAATTTTCTGATTACACAAAATTTAAGATTTAAAAGCAAAAAAGCTCTCCAGAAGTATTCATGCAAAAAGTATGGGAATGGAATTTATTTGCATGCTCAGGCCTAAGGATAAGAATTGACACCACGTGTTTTATTCCATGCTGACTCTGTGCCAAGCTCTTTACAGTAGTGTGCGCATGCTCAGTCATGATCAACTCTTTGCGACACTATGGACTATAGCCCAGCAGGCTCCTCATGTCCATGGAGTTTTCCAGGCAAAAATACTCAAGTCGGGTGCCATTTCCTATGTCAGGGGATCTTCCCAACCCAAGGATCAAACCAGAGTCTCTTGCATCTCCTGCATTGGCAGGTGGATTCTTTACTACTGTGCCACCTGGGAAGCCAGAACTCAGGTCTTTACAGTGTCTCTAATCATCACAACTTCCACAAAGCAACACCCCATTCAAAGAGAAAGAAACTAGAATTTATATACTTTTCCTTCCAAAAAGAAGGAGCAAGAATAGAATCCAGATGACAATAGCATCCTTTCCTAGTTCTGTTGTCTATTCACCTCAATACAAACAATAAGAATAGGCTGAAAATACAAAGATAAGCTAATTAAGGGTATAGCTAGCTGCCTTGCTAGTTAGGAAGTGTGCCTTATCAATCTCTTGGGGATTCTAAAGGATGTACATCATGGAATAAATAGTGACCAGTGAGATCATTATATACCATATAGATTCTCTATCCTAGCTTTCTCCTCCACTCCCTCTCCTTTCCTGCCTTAGTTGGTTCAGATAGAAGAATTATAAACTTGAATCAATCCAAACTTATTGATAAGGACTCTAAATTGGTTAATTCTCTGTGTTAATTTGATCACAGAGTGCCCAGACGTTTGGTAAAATATTATACTGGGTATTTCTATGAAGCTGTTTTTGGGTGAGATGGACATTTATCTGTAGACTGAGTAAAGCAGGTTGCTCTCTCTCATGTGGGTGGGCAGTCAAAGATCTGAATAGAACAGAAAGGCTGAACTTTCCCAAGTAAGGAAGAGCTTTCCTGCTTGATGACCTTCAAACTAGGACATTGACTTTTTCACCCCTTTGGCTTGAACTGAAACATCAGCTCTTCTTGGATCTCAAGCCTGCTCACTTTCTCACTGGAACCACCCCATCAACTCTCCTGGGTCTCCAGTTTACCAACTCACCCTACAGACTTAGGACTCACCTCACAAATCTCACCTTGCAGATCTTGGAATTAATCTGTATGGTCATATGAGCCAATTCCCTGTAATAAATCACACACACACACACACACACCTGATTGGTTCTGTTTCTCTGGAAAGCTCTAATCAATACAGGCTCACTGAGTAAAGATTCCATAATTGAGGATTTAGCTCAAGGAAATTGGAATAGCTCTCACATCTTGCTTGATTGAGTGAGTGAAATTTGTATCCAAAAGTGGTCTATAGTAAACGAAGATGAGACGCCAAAACTTCCTTGCTGAGATTAGGATGGATAGGATGGAGAGATTGTATAATACCACCTCATCCACTCTGGGTGGGATCCAGAGGATACGCTTTTCACTAAGGCTGTGATAAATTAATTAGAGGATACCCTCCACCAGCATTGTTGAAGAGTTTTGTGATTGCTCTTCTCTGTAGGTCAGATGTTATAGTGTGACTTGTGACTCAACTGTGATTCCTAAGTGTGATGAGAATGATAGGACTCTGGAGTGGCACAGAAGAGTCCAGGCAGTAATCAAAAGTCTGACTCACAGAGATCTTTAGCACTGAATAACTGATCCTGCTGTCCCTAGGACCAAAATAGTTGGACGGTATATTAAAGCCTTATTTTATTTGTATAGTCATCAAAGCTCGAAGTTAAGTGAACAGAATTCTGACTCAAGCTACCAAACTAGAAAGTTTTAGCCTTTCAGTCCATCTCCAAACTTAAGCCAGTTCACCAGCCCACTCAGTGGGTCCTTGAAGAAGCCTGCCACACTCTCAAAACTGTATCTTTTTTATTGAATTATAGTTGATTTACGGTGTTGTGTAATTTCTGCTGTGACTCAGGTATCCACATATACATTCTTTTTCATATTCTTCTCATTATAGTTTATCACAGGATATTGAATATAGTTCCCTGTGCTACACAGTAGGACCTTGTTGTTTATCCATCCCATATATAACAGTTTGTGTCTGCTAGTCCCAAACTCCCAATTATTCCCTCTCCCCCCTCCTCTTTGACAAACACAACTGTTCTCTATGACTGTGAGTCTGTTTCTGTTTATAGATATGTTCATTTGTGTCATATTTTAGGTTCCACATACAAGTGATATTATATGGTATTTGTTTTTCTCTTTCTGACTTAACTCACTTAGTTTGATAATCTCTAGGTCCATCCATGTTGCTGCAAATGGTATTATTTCAGTCTTTTTATGGTTGAATAATATTCATTCATATTCATTCAATATTCCTATTATATTATATATAACACAATATGAATATTAAATATATATATACACACCACATCTTCTTTATCCATTCATCTGTCAATGGACATTGAAGTTGCTTCCATGGCTTGGTTATTGTAAATACTGCTGCTATGAAAAAATGTGTGCATATATCTTTTTGAATTATGGTTTTGTTTGGATATATGTCCAGGAATGGGATTAAAGGATAATATGATAACTCTATTTTTAGCTTCTTGAGGAACCTCTATACTGTTCTCTATAGTGGCTGCACTGATTTATTCAATACATTCCCACCAAAAGTGTTAAGAGGGTTTCCTTTTCTCTGCACCTCTCCAGCATCAAAAATATATCTTGTTTAACTGCCTCCCATCCTTCTCTCCAAAGATCTCTGACTGTTTACCAGAGAGGCTGTGCACTGGGGAAGGATTCTGGGACACTGAATCTGGATGTGCATGATTTCCTAAAAAGTCTAAAATGTCACCGTAGTCCACCAGTCAGAGCAGGGGTTCTATTGACCAAATGGCTGATGGAATTCTGGTACAGTTACACTTCATAGGGAGCTCAGTGGGTTCCTGAAATCATCCTGTGGTTACTTGCCCAGATCTGGGCTGCATAGTTGGAATAGACATAGCAGAATCCCTAATCTGTAGAATGAGGACTATCGTGCTAGGAAAGACCGAGGGAAGCCATTAGTACTATACGCAGGAAAATCAAAAACCAAAGGCAGTACCACATTTCAGGAGACATTGTGGGGGCTGTTGTCACTACTGAAGACTTGAAAGGTGCAGGCATGGCGATTACTACCACATGCCACACAACTAGCCTATAACTGTTCGCCTGTGTTGAAAACAGATGGAACTTGAATTACCTTAAACTTAATCAGGTGGTATATTTAGTTGCAGCTGCTCTTCCAGATGTGGCTTTGTTGTTGTAGCAGATCGACACATCCTCTGGCACCTGGTACGCAGCTATTGGTCTATCAAATGCCTCCTTCTCTATACCTATTAATAAGATCATTAGAAGTAGTTTACTTTCAGCTGGCAAGCCAGTAATATACCTTCATTGTTCTATTTTAGGGCTATAGAAACTCTCCAGTCCTGTTCCACAATCTAGTCCATAGGGACATGACTACCTTTCCATCCCATAAGATACTGGGCTTGTCCATTTCATTGATGATATTATGATAATTGAACCTGGTGAGCAAACTTCAGGCATACTGAGGTAACATCTAAGTAAGGTAAGGGAAATAAATTCCACAAAAACCTTAATGAAATGTCATTGTCTGAGGCATGTTGTGATATCTCTTCCAATGTGAAGGACAAATTGCTATATTTGCCCCATCCTGCATAGCGGTTCTCTGGATTTTGGAAGCAACACATACCCGTTCACCAAGTGATTCAAAAAGCTTCCTGTTTTGAGTGGGTCCCAGAACAAGAGAAGACTTTAAAGCAGGTCTGCCATGCCAGCTGTTCTGACACTTGGACCACAGAACCCACAGGTCCAATCACGCTTGAAGTGGCAGTGGCTGGTAGGCATGATGTCTGGAGGCTTTGGAAAGCACTTGTATGTGATTCACAGGGCAGATTCTTAGGATGTGGGAGAAAAGTCATGCTATCCTCTGCAGATAACTACTTTCCTTTGAGAAACAACAACAGCTTTGGGCTTTCTGCTGGGCGCTGATGGAGACAAAATGCTCCTGACCATAGGACACTACATTATTATATGACTTGAGCTACACATTGTAAACGGGTGGGGTGGGGGGGACCGGGGGGGATGTCTGACCCACAACAGCATTCCATCATCATATGGAAGTAGTACATATGAGATCAGAGTCAAGCAGGTTTAAAGATTCAAGTTGCACAAAGAAGTAAATCAGATCCCTACAGCTCCTCTAGGGCTTCCCTCTAGCTCAGTCGGTAAAAATCTACCTGCAATGCCGGAGACCCGGGTTTGATTCCTGGGTCAGGAAGATCCCCAGGAGAAGGAAATGGCAACCCACTCCAGTATTCTTGCCTGGAGAATCCCATGGACAGAGGAACCTGGCAGGCTACAGTCTGGGGTTGCAAGAGTCAGACATGACTTAGCGACTAAACCATCACCACCACAGCTCCTCTATCTTCTCATCACTTTCTCTCTTTTAACCCACACCTATGGCCTCATAGGATATTCCCTATGACAATTGGTTGAGGAGAAGAATGAAGAAGTTTTGGGTATGGTTCACAATTGATTCTGTACCTGAAAGCGGGTGACTGCCTCATTATAGCCTCACTCTTGGATGAGCCAGAATGACAGTGGAAAAGGGAAATATTCCCAGTGGATATTTATGGGATATTTATGGAATATCATGGAAGCGTAGTCACTGGGTAGAAATTTGCCTTTCCTCCCTGCAGGTCTTCTGCCAAAACTACCATCTATGAACCTACAGAATGCCTTATCTACCTTCCTGGTATTTTAATCTCAATATTTAAAGTAGAGGATGTAAAAGAGGGTGTGTGAATCTCCTAGGGGAAGAAGAAACTTTACCCAAAGACCAAAGAAAGGATTCTATATTCTTTTTTGGAGAAATGGCTAGAATGTTTCTGTTTTCACACTAAATAGTCATATTATGGTAGGTGGAAGGATGACTTTGCTACTGTCTTTATTTGGAGATTAAAAAGTGTGGTTTCAGGGTGTGTATGAGTGCCAAACGGTCAGGAAGCAGACTCCAGTATCTGTGTGATGTGTCAGTGTGGTTAAGCTACCCTACATTTGCTAGATTCCTTTTTTGGCTCAGTGTTTCTGGTTAGGATGGGCCACAAGAGATATTCTTGTGGGAGATTGGAGTTGGGGATGGAAGGGAAGCTGCAGGTGTTGAAAAGCTCACGCGTGTGCTCATTTATCTGCTGGCTCATCTCTTTGGCGAGAAGAAGCCAGGGCTGCAACTGCTCTGCCTTCTCCTGAACTCTTCAGCTTGTGCAGTTTCTGGACCAGGAGTGTGTTTCACACCTTGATGAAGAGCCTCAGCTTCTTATGGTGGTGGCTCATACCACCCAGTTCAGAGGCAGTGAGAACTGACATGGGCTTAAGTTTATCCTCATGAGACCCCACTCATCCTGTGGGTTCCAGCTTGTCCTTTGTTCTCTTCTACTTCACAGTCACATATATAGGCATATAATGTGTTTCAGAAGTTTGACCTTACCAATAAATAGTGTGAATAGAGACCAATAAATAGTCTCCCACATATAATATTATTAGCCAACCACATCTATCTATCTATCTATGATTTGTTGCAGGAATTTGACCTTACCAATAGTAAGAACTATCTATGCAAATATATAATATAAAAGCATTATATATAATACACAGAAATACTTTGTTGCAGGGATTTAGGATAGATATTCCTTTTTATTAATTTGTTTTATTTTTCACTATGCTGGGTCTTCGTAGCTACGTGCAGATTTCTCTAAGTGTGGCAAGTGTGGGCTACTCTCTAGGTGTGGTTTGCGGGCTTCTCATTGTGGGAGCTTCTCTTCTTGTGGAGCACAGGCTATAGGAACACGGACTTCAGCAGTTGCAGCTCATGGGTTCTAGGGCACAGGCTCAGTAGTAATGGTGCATGGGTTTAGCTGCTTCTCAGCACATGGAATCCTCCCTGGAATCAAACCTGTTTTCCCTACATTGGTAGACAGACTCTTATCCACTGTGCCACCATGGAAGTCCCTGGTATAGATATTCATTCCCAGTGACTCTGTTTCTCTGATTGAATCCTGACCCATATGTTACCAAACCAAACTTGAGTCCACTCACCCTGCTGAAATAAGCTACTGACACCAGGCTGTGGTGAAGGGAAGTGCAGCATTTATTGCAAGGCCAAGCAAGGAGTGTGGGCCACCAATGCTCAAAAGGCCCGAACTTCCCCTTTTACGAAAAGATATTTTAAAGACAGGATGAGGGAAAGGGTTTTGGGATGTGTGATCAGCCCTTGGCCATTCTTCTGATTGGTTGGTGGTAAGGTAATCGGGAGTCAGCATCATCAACCTTCTGGTTCCATCTAGTATGCGGTCTATGTGTTTGCGGTCAGCATGCTGTTGATTTCTTCCACCTCGTGGAGATTTCAACTCAAGGATATGACTCCGAATATTATCAAGAGCCAATGAGGAGGCACTAAATGTCCTTGACTTTATTTAATGGCTAAACTATATTGTTTTGTCTTGCTTAACTGTTTCCCTTTGTTTCTGTATTTTCTCATCACTCTGATTAAATTTGTTCTTTGGAACTCAGGGAAGGCCTAGAAGGCTAAAGTTTTTCATGAAACAAGAAGCAGACAGATCATGGGTGGGGAGTGATGGTCAAGGGGCGAGGGTGGGTCCTGTCCCTGGAAGGTCCCATAGGTTCCTGCTTGGTAGGTCTAGCTCAAAGGATCAGAGACATGACCACCAGGCACACACCCTGTGAGACTCTGAAGAGCCCCCAGTCTGCACGATAACCATCCATCATAAAACTCCCAACCCTGGGTCTGGAGGAGAAGTCTTTATGGCTTCTTTTCTTTCTAGGTTCATCCTTTCCCCTACTGCACCATCTCAGGGAGGGGATTATGACAGGGATGCTTCCAGAGAAAGAATGCTGGAGGAAATGAGAAATGGCTGCCAAGACCCTTGAACTGTGTCCCAGGCCTGGAATAATCACACATCAGCTGTATTCCTCAAGGACTCAGGATTCCTCCCTTATCTCTGTGCATCTTGGGAGGAGGTGATTTCCTGCTCATTCCCAGTGAACTGTGAACCCTCTCCAGTCTTTCACCAAGAAGCACATATTCCTGTCATGTAAAACTGCATGTATTTCTGGTTTCATCCAAGAAGGGTCTACGCACTCCCTTTCAAAAGACTTTAGCTCTGCTATCCATTGTCTTGAGAGCTTTCTGTCAAAATCCCACCCCTCCCCTACATAAGCAGTGAATCTGACTTTCCGGGAGGACCAGTAACATTGTCCTCCACATTTAATCATCCTGATAACTTCAGAAGTTTCTATCTGATACTGTGCAGATCCCTGTGGGGTTCCTGGGCACAAAGGCCTTTCTATGTCCCCCATTTTTTTGATTATAGGAAACAGCCCTTTTTCGTCCTCCATGACCCTCCCTGAGTTCCAATAGGCAGATTCAAACAGTTGTTAATTAGGGAAGGGAGGTGATGCAAGTCTGGGGAGAAACAAACAGTCAAGAGCAGCCTTGGGGCAAGGTCCTGTTTCCCCATCAATACATACAACAATATCTTTGAGCTATTTTACAGATACTGAAATCCCCTCTAGGTGGGAGAAGTTAATGGTATCCTGTCCACAAGCATGCAGACCCAGACCAGTTGGACTTGAAGGTTGATGCTGACTCCCACTTACCTCACTACTAACCCATCAGAAGAAATGTCCAGAAACTGATCATGCCCTCATTTACTATAAAACTTCTCCTTATGTTTCCAAAGTGGGGACTGATGGTTTTGAAGGCAGTATCCCACTGTGTCCCCCTTTGCCTGGCAAAGCGATAAAACTATCTTTTTCTACCTCAACCAGGACTCTGTCTCTGAGATTTGATTTGGCACTGCTCTACAGAGAAGCTGAGTTTTCGGCATCATATACAAAAGCTGTTTGTTCTAGTGGGTTTCAGGAGCAGAGATGGAGCTAGAAGACTTCCAGTTGAGAGGGTGAAGGGGAAGCAGGATTCACCCCTGACCCCCTGACCCTAGGTGTTCACAGGGATGAATGATAAGAACCCTCTTACCCTCCAGGACATTTATGCTGCTCTGAATTTTTCAAAACATTTCCTTCCTCTGGGAAAATGCCACCTTGAGCGTGACCTGAGGGACCAAGTAAGGGACCCAGAGTTCAGTGATCCACCCTGCAGACAGCACTCAACCCCAAAGGTCCTTGAGACATTGGTGGGAGTGAGGGGTGAGGTCAGGAGTCAAGGTGAGACCAAAGTCAAGAGCCCTATTTGAAGACTGAATCCTTGATACTGACTTGCTTAGCATACAAGTGCCATTAAAAATGTCCTACCTCCCATGGGGGTTTCCCTCATAGCTCAGTTGGTAAAGAATCTGCCTGCAATGCAGGAGACCCCAGTTTGATTCCTGGGTCAGGAAGATCCACTGGAGAAGGGATATGCTACCCACTCCAGTATTTTCGGGCTTCCCTTGTGACTCACCTGGTAAAGAATCCACCTGTAATGTGGAAGACCTAGGTTCGATCCCTGGGTTGAGAATATCCCCTGGAGAAGGGAAAGGCTATCCACTCCAGTATTCTGGCCTAGAGAACTCCATGGACTGTATAATCCATGGGGTCTCAGAGTTGGACATGACTGAGTGACCTTCACTCACTCACTCACTACCTCCCACAGATAAAGACGTCTATATTAGGGTGTTCTCAGCATTCTTTAGAATATTGAAAATGCCAAACAATGGGAGTGTTCGATAATAGAATCTTGGAATAGCTAGCGAAAAAAATCACGTTTTTACTTTTTTTTTGTATAAAAGAAGTGGCTACAAAATGCTAAATCTTTTTTAAGAGCAAGTGGCAGAATGATATAAACCCATTTGTTTATTTTCTTTAAACTTTAAATTACTGACTATGCCTGGAATAAAAAGTCTCAAGCTGTTGGCAGTGATTTCTTTTGGGGAATGAATTTAGAGAAGAGAAAATTTCTCTTTTCTACTATATATAATTGTGAATCCTTGGGTTTACTTACTATAATTTTTTTTTAAATAAAAAAAATAAAGATTAAAAATTGTGTGTATTTTTTTTTGGTCACATCATTTGGCATGTGAGATCCTAGCTCCTTGACCAGGGATCAAACCCATGCCCCCTAGATTGCCAAGGAAATCCCCCAAAATTATGTTTTTGAAGATTGATGGATGAAAGAGAAATGTTTATAATGCAAGGTTAGTTTTTTAAAGTAGGACATATAATATATAAAGGCTAAAACCCCATAAAATATTCTGCCCCTCCAACACACACATACACACACACACACACACACACACACACATGCACAAGGTCAAAAAAGACACTGAAAGGAAGAAAATAATTCAACATGTAAATGCAGGTAATTTCTGGGTATGAAGGTTGTAGATAACTTATGTCCTTCAGGATACATTTTGTATCCTGAAAAAATGTAAATTAATTTTTTAAGTCAGAAAAAAGTAGACATCATTATTTTTTAGAGTCAACTTTTATATTACTATCCTGTGAAGTGTTAGGCCAGAGCAGCTATGTAATGGCTCACATTTCCTTATTTCTTTTCCCAAACTGAAATTCTTCAGGGAAAATTCTTCTCATGGATGCTGCAGCCGCTTGTGTTCCTGTGGGGAACATTCAGGAACAAGTCTTGGAAGCAGCCTGCCCGGGAAACAGCTTTGCAGGCCGCCTGGGCTCTCGGCTGCCCAGCACAACCACTCCCAGCGGCACCAGTGGACACTGCCTCCACCTGATTGATTAACAGGTTATTGATTCACCTTCTTCCTAGGCAGACTTGTTTTTGTACCCAATTCTCTAATGCATATCTACTGTCAAACACCATTCCCTTCATTTTACCAACAATAGAAATAGATGGGAGAATATTTAACTCACTGCCAAAAGAACAAAGTGCAATAGCAGGGCCAGGACCAGACATCCACCTCAATTATTCTCAAGTTTATTCAAGTATCTAGTGTATGTCACTCATTGTGGACAATGAGGATATAAAAACCTCACTGGCATAATCTTTGTCCTTTGGGTGTTCATAATAGGCATGTTGGAGAAAGAAAAGAGGGCCAGGGAAAAGCAAGGAATGGATATAAAGTGAGTGGAAGTCACAAGAAGTGATGGTAATAAGCAGAGGAAAAGCCTCTGGCCATTGCCACTGAGACAGAAGGAAAGTGTAGGGTGGTGACCATGGAGGGAAGCGGGGTCTAAGCCTGTCCTTCTTCTAAGAACACAGGTTTTCCAGGTATGGTCCCCAGACCAGCAGCATGAGCCTCTCCTGGGGCCTTACTTGACATGCACATTTGAGCTCCCCATCTGGGACCTTCTGGGAATCATAAACCCTGGAGGTGGGGCGACCACCATCTGCATTTTAACACATCCTTCTTCCCCTTCCCCGTCTTCACCTGCCTCTGACCAGCTCTCACCTCCACTGCCAAGTGACTCTGACGTCTGCTAAAGTCTGCTGCTGCTGCTGCTGCTGCTAAGTAGCTTCGGTCGTGTCCAACTCTGTGCGACCCCATAAACGGCAGCCCACCAGGTTCCTCCTTCCCTGGGATTCTCCAGGCAAGAATACTGGAGTGGGTTGCCATTGAGAACCCCTGACTCAAAGTTCAGTGAGGACCAGATTCTAAATAACTCAGGAAGGCAAATGCACAGCAGAAAACCTGACATAGATGAGTTACCCCTGTCTCCTGAAGAAACCACAAAAGATACACCTGACAGGGGTGCTCGTAAGACAAGCCCCTAAAGTGCCCTCCTCCAGTTGCAAATGGAGATCTAGGACAATTTGTAGCATGCTACTTCCAAAAGTACGCTAAATGCCTATGCATGCAACTTTGAGGAAGAACTCCCTGCTGATATTTCAGCCATCTCCAGGAGTGCTGAGTGAGAGAGAATCACACAACAGCCAAATGCCATCAATCTAAAGAATCATGTAAATATGCACCTGCACAGGTGGTAATGTGTGATAAGGGCTTCATTAGAAGTTTGAACACAATGTGATCAAGTACAGAGGCAGCCAGTGCTGCTGACTGCTGATAAAAAAGGAAGGCTTTACCCAACAGACAACATTCATTGTGGAGCTTGAATCACCAGTAGAATTTTACAAGGTAGAGAAACAAGTTGGAACAAAGGTTGGGGGCTCACAAAAGCCACCTGGGAAGGAGAGAAGGATGGGAAGGTGGATGACAAAGAGCTCCAGCAGCAACCTGAAGAAGATGAATATTTTTCTGTGGAAAGTGGAGACCCTTGGAGGCAGGGGGATGATGTGATGAAATAGATACATAGAAAGACCAATTGGTATGAGTGGGAAGAATCACTCATAATCTTAAAGTTGGAGAGGGGGCCAGTTCAGTGAGATTCTGGTTGATTTTTTTTAATTTATTTATATTTTACCCTACTATGAAAGTATTTTACTCAGGACTTCCTTTGAAATTAAGAAGTACAGCCATGAAGAAAAGGTGTAACCCAAGACGGGAAAGCCCTCGAGACCCAGACTTAAAGACAAGAGCAGTGATCAAGCCCACAGGCAGAAGGGTTAGTACTGACAAAGAGGAGGAGTCGTTTGTCCTTTGAGATCAACAAGAAGAGGATAAAAATTCATGAAATACTGATTTTTTTTCAGATGACTCAGGTTTTATTGGGTACTCAATCAGTTAAAAACAATCCAAGGCAAAGTGTTGATGTTGTTTGTCTAATTGTAAAATTAACATACACAGAATATAAGATTTGAACTAGAAATATCAGTTTTTGAAATGGAACAGAGCTGAGATCATTGGTAGTAGAGGCCTCTATTTCCTCAGTCATGAGACAGCAGCACAGCAACGCCGTCGCCTGAGAACATAGCTAACACCTCTGTAGTGTGTGTTATATGTCAGGCACTGTCGTCAGTGTTTCATATATATTGACTCATTTAATCCTCCCCACAACTCCAGGAGGGACACACTATTATCATCATATCCATTTTACAGAAGAGAAAACTGAGGCTTAGAGGTTATGGTCACGTGGGGGAAAGTGGCAAAGCCAGGACTTGAACCCAGGTGGTCACCAAGCAATGTCAGGATTTAGAGAAGAAATACCCAGGGAATGACTGAGGGATCAGAAAGTAGTATTGAAATCTCAGCTGAGTTTAAAACCCACGCATTTGCCATAGAAGTTTGCCATCAGATATCCTACTTTTGCCCATTCTGGCAAACAGAACCTTAGAAGAGCTAGCGTAAGTTCTCCCAAGAAAGGACTTCTAGGGCTGCCCTCAAAATGTTGCCATGAGTTGCATTCACAGGAGGTGACGTGAGCTCTCTGGTCGCGTGAGAAAGCCTCCTTTGGAGCTTTCCCACAGAGGACGCCAACTGCGGGCCAGTGCACGCCCTGCTGAGCCCAGGCCACCCGTGTCCTGGTGACTCAGGAAGGCAGCAGTGGGAAGGGGTTTCTTCCCAGCCGCCTCAACTTTGCCTCATCTGACTGTGAAATTGGAAGTTCTTCAAGTATTTGGGGGAAGAGCAGCTGCCAACTAAGGATCTAAAAATAGTTAAAGCAAACACAAAGACAGAATGTGAAAATCAGATTATTTGGGCAGCCAAGCCAAACTTAGAAAAACTACAAGATGGGAGAGAGAGAGAAAAAACAGAACCACAGCCTCACTCCCCAGCAACAATTACACCCCTCCTTGCTGTGGGCTGGCTGAGCAGCACTCTATCCCTCCACTATTCCTTCCCAGTAGAAACCATCTCAGGTCACCTGCACCACACATCAAAGCCTTCAGATCAGATAAGCAAACCGCCTTGTCTCGTACTGTGCAACCATTAAACAAAGCAAAATCCTGGGGCAGCAAGAGGGTCTCCACACCCTTCTCTCCCATGGGATGGACCCGCCTTATGCACAAGGGAAATAAATAGCAAAGCTTTGTGTCTCCAAAAAATGCCCAGCCCCCACACAAAATTTTGAGATGCCCCCAGGAAACTCAGCCAAGATTTGGGTCTGTTCAGACACACCTGGCTGTCACATCAGAAAACCCTCCTAAACAATGATCTCACCCGGAAGGGTGCATATGTTTTTGTAGTGTAGTAAGACAGTTGGGGGAAGCTAGTTCCAGGATCAGTTCAACTGCTCTGTGTTGTCAGTACATCAGTCTGTGCAGTTTGGGGAGCTGTCCTCAGGGTCTGCCTCCCTACTTGTGTAAAGACAGGCTTGCCTTCTGCCCAGCTGATGTCTTCATGCCCTACCCTACTGTCCCTACTCAGGGACAGTAATGTGTTTTCCAGCTATTTGTCTCTCTTGCCTTTTCCATCTTCTGGAGACCAGCAGCATCTTTGGCTCGTGACCTCTTCCTCCATCTGTAAAGCACACGGCTGCAACTGCTACGACCACCTTCACATCTCCCGCCCTCTTCTCTGATCCTCTCTACCTCTTTATGAAGACCATTCCAGTTACAATGAGCCTGCCTGGACCATCCAGGACAAACTCCTCATTTCACAATCTTTAACTTACTCACCACAAAGTCCCTATTGCCATGAAAGGTAACACAGTCATAGGTTCTGAGGATTAGGTCGTTGTCATCCTTGTGCTGTGCTGTGCTCAGTCACTCAATTGTGTCTGACTCTTTGCAACCCCATGGACTATAGCCCACCAGGTTCCTCTGTTCATGGGGATTCTCCAGGCAAGAATACTGGAGTGGGTTGCCATGCCCTCCTCCAGGGGATCTTCCCAACCCAGGGATTGAACCCAGGTTTCCCTTATTTCAGATGGATTCTTTACCATCTGAGCCACCCGGGAAGCCTATGGTCATCCTTGCTGCTGCTGCTGCTAAGTCACTTCAGTCGTGTCTGACTGTGTGCGACCCCATGGATGGCAGCCCACCAGGCCCCAACGTCCCTGGGATTCTCCAGGCAAGAACACTGGAGTGGGTTGCCATTTCTTCCTCCAATGCATGAAACTGAAAAGTGAAAGTGAAGTCGCTCAGTCGTGTCCGACTCTCTCAGTGATCCCATGGACTGCAGCCCACCAGGCTCCTCCGTCCGTGGGAGTTTCCAGGCAAGAGTAATGGAGTGGGGTGCCATTGCCTTCTCCTATGGTCATCCTTAGGGGACCATTTTTCAGCCTACCGCAAGGCCTCACAAGTGTATCTCTTTGGTGACATCCTCTAAGCGCCCACTCACTCTAAGGAAATAAACCATTCTTTCTAAAGATTTAGTCAGATAATTCTAGAAATTTCCACATGTGTTTCTCAGTTCACTCAGCCTCCCCAGGTGGTTTGGCTACTCCATGACAGGTGTGATGAGGTTAAAGGTAAACCTTTATTTTGGGCCCCCGTGGTGATGTTTCTGGACAGTTAACGGTTTTTCGAAGCATCATTAGGAGATTAGCTTCAGGTATAGATATAGATGAAAAGAGTTATTATAAGGAGATGACACACACAATTCTGGAGTCTGACAAGTGAGTCCAAAATCCAGAGTCCATGGAACCAGGAAGAGCTGATGTCCCAGTTTGAAAGGCACAGGAAGCAGAATTCTCTCTCAAGTTATGGGTAGGTCAGCCTTTTTGTTCAATTCAGGTCTTCAATTGATTGGCTAAGGCCCACACACATTAAGAAAAGCAACCTGCTTTTTTTCCAATCTCCCACCATAGCCTAGACAAGTTGACACCTAAAACTAAGCACCCCTCCAGCGTCGCTAAGAGTCGGACACGACTGAGCAATTTCATTTTTACTTTTCACTTTCATGCATTGGAGAAGGAAATGGCAACCCACTCCAGTGTTCTTGCCTGGAGAATCCCAGGGATGGGGGAGCCTGGTGGGTTGCCGTCTCTGGGGTCGCACAGAGTGGGACACGACTGAAGTGACTTAGCAGCAGCAGCAGCCAGCACTAGCGACAGAGGTGGCAGCTGTGCTGCTTATGTCTGCTGGGGTGGTTGTCCCCCAGCACTGACACCGCCACTGATGCCACTAAAGCAGCACCAGGGTACACAGAGTCCAGGGATATCCAGCACCATGGCCCGCACTTCACAGTCAGTGCATCACCTGGAGCTACTGGGGCTGATACAGAGCAGCATGCGGCTTCCACAAAGCAGGCAGGAACACAGCTCGTGTGTAGTTGTTATTGTTCAATCGCTAAGTCATGTTCGACTCTGCAGCTCCATAGACTACAGCACGCCAGGCTACCCTGTCCTTTCTCCCAGAGTTTGCTCAAACTCATGTCTACTGAGTCATTGATGCCATCCAACCCTCATCCTCTGTCTCCCCCTTCTTCTCCTGACCTCAATCTTTCCCATCATCAAGGTCTTTTTCAATGAGTCAGCTCTTCACATCAGGTGGCCAAAGTATTGGAGTTTCAGCTTCAGCATCAGTCCTTCCAATGAATATTCAGGACTGATTTCCTTTAGGATTGACTGGTTTGGTCTCCTTGCTGTCCAAGGGACTCTCAAGAGTCTTCTCCAGCATCACAGTTCAAAGATATCAATTCTTGGTGCTCAGCCTTCTATATGGTCCAACTCACACACACACACACACACACACACACACGGACACACACAGCTCATGTGGCTGGCACCAAATCCTTTACCATAGCTGCTTCTTCTGATGGGAAAAGAGTTTGCCCCACCTCACCTTCATCCCCTTCCTTACCCCTTGAACCAAAGTATGGCTTTAACTTTCTCTTCTCTAACCCTAAGATCCTTCCCCACAAACTCCTTTATTTTTCATATAAGCAGCAACCCACCCCCAAACCCCGCCAGTGGCCTCTCATGGCACCCCACCATCAGCTCTCCACTTGATTAGGCAAGGCTGAATCCTAAGATAAACACAACAACCCTAACCCTAAACACAATTCAAGTTTTCAACTGGGTTGGGAAACCCGCTGAAGGTCTCACAGGCTTCAAGATGAAAGATATGCATCTCTGCTATTGGTAGAGTTTCTGGGGTTGGAGACAAGCGGGAAGTTTGAGGGCAGCAGGATAGAACTAGGGGCCTCATGTCACACCAGATAGGCCCTGTCCTGCCTCTCGACTGAATGATTTGCCTGAGAACAATCGACTGTACCTGCCCTGCCACCCACAGAACCAGTTTGTGGGCAGCCTTTCTGATCCCAAGCTACCCTCAAAACATGAAGATACTCCAGCCCCTTAATGAAGTGAAAGTGTTTGCCACTCAATTGTATCCAGCTCTTTGGAACCCCATGGACTGTAGCCCACCAGGCTCCCCTGTCCTTGGAATTCTCCAGGCAAGAATCCTGGAGGGGTTAGCCATGCCCACCTCCAGGGGATCTTCCGGACCCAGGGATCAAACCTGAGTCCCCTGCATTGCAGACAGATTCTTTGCCATCTGACTGTTGGTGGAGGACAAACAGCTAAATAAAAAAGTGGCTCTCCTCAGCCTGACTTATCAGCCTGCCCAGCTGGCAGCCATAGACTTCCCAGAACCATAGGAAAAAGCATACATATTTCATGGAAACCTAATCTAACTGAGCATGTGGAGGTTGGAAAAAGAAGCCCTGGGGAGTGTTTCCATCCTGGCTGGGCAGGTCAACCAGTGCAGTGAAGCTGGCTCCCTGGAAGCTGAGAGCTCAAAGGTCCCAGCAGGGAAGCTGATCCTTAGGCCCGGCCTGTGGAGGTAGCCGTGGGACTGCAGAGCCAGTGATCAGGCTTCAGGTCCGGGTAGCACAAGCCGCTCAGGGGAACTTGGCAGAAACCTTCCGGCTGTATCAGGGAAGGGGCTGACCTCTAGTCCCACCCCAAACAGGCCCCGGTACAACTTATTTCCCAAAGGTTGGCCACAAGCACCCTTGGCTCATAGCAGAATGAGGTAACAGCTAAGAACATAGGTTTGTAATCAGATGGTTCTGAGTCTCAAGTCCTCTTTGGCCTTTCTTACGAAAAGGATGTGAAGCCTGTTACTTTATCCCCCAGCATCATGCTTCCTTATCTATAAAGACCTGTCTCATACGAGATTTAATAACAGCATCACTAACAGCTCCACACTGGCATTAAGCACCCAGATTTCTTATCCTACTGTGTCTCCCTAGTACAAGGCTTCCATTCTCAAGGTCACCTGATGATTCAAAATGCTTTTGGAGCTTCTGACTTTTAGGCTAGAAGGAGGAGAAAAGTCAAAATGGCAAAAAAAGAGGACAGAAAGAGCCTTGTCTGGTTTAATCAGCTCCTTTTAAGCAAACTGTGCTGCCCACATGACATACATTTACGCTTCTCTTTCAAGGAGGAGAACTCAGTTTCATAACGAAGCTGTAAGGTGTAAGGGCACCAGGGAAATCTTTTGTGTGCTTTTGTTAAACTAGGTTCATTGCTCATCCCCTTAAATAAAATTGGGCTCCTATTCCTAAGAAGGAAGGAGAAATGAACTTTGAAGGAGGCAACCAACTGTTGCCACAAAAGCCCCCATTTTCCTGAGCTCGTTTCTAGGTCACTCCCATCACAGGCATCATGCTCACGTTTCTCCTCAGAAACACCGATACAGTATACTAACGCATATATATGGAATTTAGAGAGATGGTAACGATAACCCTGTATGCGAGACAGCAAAAGAGACACAGATGTATAGAACAGTCTTTTGGACTCTGTGGGAGAGGGAGGAGGGGATGATTTGGAGAATGGCATTAAAACATGTATAATATCATATAAGAAATGAATCGCCAGTCCAGGTTCGATGCAGGATACAGGAAGCTTGGGGCTGGTGCACTGGGATGACCCAGAGGGATGGTATGGTGAGGGAGGTGGGAGCGGGGTTCAGGATGGGGAACACATGTACACCTGTGGCGGATGCATGTTGATGTATGGCAAAACCAATACAATATTGTAAAGTAAAAAAAAAAAACCTGGGAAAAGCGGGTCCACCAGATAGCAGTACTGGGACCAGAGCACAAAATTTAAGGAGGCTCTTACTGTTAGGTTCATGCACTTGTGTACTTGTATGAACCTGGGACTGAGAGCCTCCTTAAATTTTGCAACCCAGGCAACTTCCAGGCCTAATCCTAATCCCATCTTGATCTTAAACTTGCCAAATGGAAACACCCAGCCCTTATTTCCCCCTCACCATGTTGTTCAGGGCAGTATCTTCCCATTAGATCTGATTTTCCAAAATGAACAACCCTTCTAAGTGAGCCTCAGAATTTCAGTCAGCTGGGAGTTCTCAGAGACCTCGGATCTCTTCACACCCTGTATAACACACAGGTCCCACCATCACAGCCATGTCCCCATCACCCCTAGAGAGCAGGTAAACACACCACAATGGTGAGGCTGAATGCCGCTTCACCAGGAAGGGCAAAGCCACTCAGCCCCTTAGCACAGCTTCTCCTAGCTTTAGACTTTAGAAATGATGCAGAAGAGCCATCATCAAAAAAAAAAATCTATAAACAGTAAGTGCTAGAGAGAGTGTGCAGAAAAGGGAACCCCTACACTGTTGGTGGGAATGTAAATGGTACAGTCACTATGGAGAACAATATGGAGGTTCCTTAAAAACAAAAGATAGTTTATAAAAACCCATTCCAAAGGTCCCAGGACTTTCCACCAGGATACACTTCCCAAAGGAAATTCCATCAACACAGCTCTTTTTTTTTTTTTTAACTGGAGGATATCCTGTTTATTTTTTTTTTAATTTTTTTTAATTAATTTTATTTTTATTTTTTTTTAAACTTTACATAATTGTATTAGTTTTTATAAACTTTTTTAATATTGGTTCAGTAAGGATGGATATATTCTAAGTCACATGAGCAGTTCCATTCATCCTATGTAGTAAGCATCCGTTTCTTTCAGTTAAGGGGACTTTGGAAAGCAAAGAGGCTGTGAGTATGGTGAGATGTCAGCAAAGCCAGCTGAGCCTATAACTTAGCCTATAACTTAACAGGGCATCTTTACAGTGAGCTAATGAAAGGGACCTGAGCAACACTTGCGGACCATTGGGGTGTGTACCTTATTGGTGCCAAGATAGTATTTACCACTGAGCGGAGGAGCCCTGTGGGCAAGGATTTGTGTTAGGGGATCTATGTGTGTGTGTATGCGTGCTTAGTCACTTCAGTCATATCCAACTCTTTGCAACCCCATGGACCGTAGCCTGCCACATTCCTCTGTCCATGGGATTTCCCAGGCAAGAATAGTGGGGTGGATTGCCATACCCACCTCCAGGGGATCTTCCCGACCCAGGGATAGCACCCTCATCTCCTGTTTCTCCTGCATTACAGGTGGATTCTATATTGCTGAGCCATCGGGAAGTCTAGGGAACTCTATTTACATGTCATCAAATAAGAAATCTAAGTTAATAATAATCATAATGAAAGAGACTGAGTGAAGGAGTAGGTATGTTAATACTTTTGAAACATATTTTAAACCTAACTGGGGTACATAAGCATTTACACATTTCAAGTGTGCTTCTATTGTGGAGGGAACTGTAGGTTGGCTCAAACCAAACCCTTTCCATTTTCTTTCTGTTATAGAAGCCAAAAAGCAAAAATCTTGCCTTCCTAATTCCTCTGCAAAAAAAAAAAAAAGATGGAACTACCATATGAACCAACAATCCCACTTTGGAGCATATATCAGAGAAAATCTTGATTTGGAACCATATATGCACCACTATTTACAATAGCTAGAACAAGGATGCAATATCAATGTCCATCAACATAGGAATGGATAAGAAGATGTGGTACATATATATCATGGAATATTACTGAACCCTAAAAAATGAGATCGTGCCATTTGCAGAGACATGGATGGAGCCAGAGACTGTCATACAGAGTGAAGTAAGTCAGAAAGAGAAAAGTAGATATCATATAATATTGCTTACATGTGGAATCTAGAAAAATGGTATAGATGAACTTATTTGCAAAGCAGGAATAGAGATACAGATGCAGAGATCAACTCGCAGGGGATGGGATGAATTGGGGGATTGGGATTGACACAGATACTCTGCTATGTATAAAATAGATGAAGAATGAGAACCTACTGTAGAGCACAGGGAACTCTACTCAGTGCTCTGTAGTGACCTAAATGGGAAGGAAATCTAAAAGAAGGGGGATATGTGTATAATTGATTCACTTTGTTTGTACAGCAGACACTAACACAACATTGTAAAGCAACTATACTTCAATAAAAAAATAATTAAAAAAAAAAAAAAAAGAACTGCTGCAGAGCTTGGAAAAATCAAGGGCTACAGCTGGTACCATCCCTCCCACCTCCTCCTCCCCTGCTTTGAGTTCTTCCAAGAAAACACCAACCACATTAATGCTAGTGTTTTGCAAACCAGCTGGCCTGAAACAAGTGTGGATATGTTGTGGGTTCCATACACAATGGGTTAATTTCCAGTCCAACTATAATAATGGTAATAATTGGCCACACTCAGGCAGCTGGCAATTACCACTATTTTTAACCTGCATCACTAAGGCAAATGGCTTTATGTACAGCTGTTTCCAAGAAGGCTGAGTTTTCTCCAGCTGGGAAAATTATGTACCAGAGTCACTGCCCATCCCTCTTTCCCCTGATGTTCTTCTTCCACTATGGTATCACCTGCAAATCCCAGGCTCCTGGGACCATCAACCTGTTTCTTCTTTCTTGCCTATCCTGTCCAACTGCCTCTCCAAACCAACGGAGATCTGATTTATCCTCTTACAATTGGCACATGCTCAGTGGCCCCACTGAGGTCCCCTATCCATACTCCCTCATACCAAGAGAAATGTGTATTCCTAGTTTTATTTTGACAATGTGCTTTCTGAACCCTGGCGTGGGTGTCTTGGCTCTGGAAGTTTGTTTTGACATCATTATGGGCTTGACCTCCTCACTCACAACCTTGGCCAAGAGAGAGGTTTTGGCACACCACCAGGAGGACCACACCTATCAGAAGCAGGAGGGAGGGAACAAGGCAAAGGAAACTCTCCCACAGCTCCATCTCTTGTCCTGTGGATGAGCAGGACGAGGTCCAGGGAGTGTTTTGTGAAAGGCCTGGAAGAATCCTTGCAGATGAAAACCTCTGGGGGACTGTGGACCCCACTCTATGCCATCTCTTTCTGTGGTGCTTGGGTCTGTCTCTTGTATCCCCTTCTCACTGCAGAGATTGTGTGTTTCAGCGTTGTCACTCAGCATAGTTTCTGACACTGCTCACATCTAGCATTTGTTAAATGAATGAATGAATGCCACTGGGCACATCTATAGCTTGGATATGTTGACCTCACCAACCAGAGGTTCAAATAAAGTTACATTAGTATCAATCATATACCACTGATATGTGGAATCCAAAAAATGATACAAATGAATTTATTTAGAGCAGAACAGAAACAGACTCGCAGACTAGAATCAATATTTAAGGGGGCACACCAAACCTCAGTAGTCAGATAAACACTTCAATGCCATTGTGTTAGTTTCCTAGCTCTGCCATAACAAAGCATTACAAACTGAGTGGCTCAAAACAATGGAAATGTATCCTGTCGCAGTTCTGGGCACGAGAAGACAGAAGTCGAGGTGTCAGCAGATCCATGCTCCCTAACTTCTCCCTTGCCTCTTCCTAGCTTCTGCTGGCTGCCGGTGGTCTTGGCATCCCTTGGCCTGTAGCTGCATCCCTCCTACCTCGGCCTTCACTCTGGGATTTGGGATTTGCAGGTGATACCATAGTGCAAGAAGAGGTAGGAGGGATGCAGCTACAGGCCAAATGGATGTCTTCCCTTTGTGTCTCTGAATCTCACATAAACGTGGTGGCCTTCTCATAAAGACACCAGCCACTGGTCTTGGAATCCACCCGAATCCAGTATGATCTTATTGTAACTAATTACATCTGCAGAGACTCTATGGATTTCCAAATAAGGTCATCTTCTGAGGTTCTGAATTTGAAGGGACACTATTCAACCACAGCAATATTTCTTAGAGCAAAATTCATGCAAAAAAAAAAAAAAGAACAAAATTTCCAAATTCTAAGTACAGGATCCACCCCTGCACTGGCACAATGCACTTCATTCACCTCCCCCAGGCCCAGCCCTGATGAGATCATCTCTGTAAAAAGCCTCCAGAACAAGATCAGGGAGCTAGAAAGACACACTCAACGATTTCTTCTACCACTCTGCACTGCACACGCTCCCTCGAGGAACTATCATGGGGCTGGGATTTGACCTCTCAGGTGTCAAGGGGCACAAGCACAGTTGAGAATATTTCTTTTCCCTCTTGCTCCCACTGTCCATACTGGCGTAACTCCATTCTTTTTTTTTTTTCTTTCTTTTCCATTATGGTTTATTACAAGATACTGAATATATTTCCTTGTCTATACAGTAGGACCTTGTTGATTATCTATTTTATATATAGCAGTGTGCATCTTTTAATCCCAAGCTCCTACCTTATCCATACCCTCTCCTTCTCCTTTGGGAACCGTAAGTTTGTTTTCTATGTCTCTGGGTCTATTCTGTTGTACACAGAAGTTCATTTGCATTATTTTTAATTCCCGATATAAGTAATATCATATGATATTAGTCTCTCTCTTTCTGACTTACTTCACTTAGTATGATAATCTCTAGGTCTATCCATGTTGCTGCAAATGGCATAATTTCATCCTTTTATATGGCTGGCCATTCTCCATGAACAGCCAGCCATAAAAACCCATAGCCAAAGCTATGGTTTTTCCAGTAGTCAGTTATGGATGCGAGAGTTGGACTATAAAGAAGGCTGAGCACTAAAGAACTGATATTTTTGAACTGTGGTGTTGGATAAGACTCTTGAGAGTCCCTTGGACTGCAAGGAGATTCAACCAGTCTATCATAAAGGAGATCAGTCCTGGGTGTTCATTGGAAGGACTGGTGTTGAAGCTGAAGATCCAATACTTCGGCCACCTGATGTGAAGAACTGTCTCATTGGAAAAGACCCTGATGCTGGGAAAGATTGAAGGCAGGAGGAGAAGGGGGATGATAAAGGATGAGATGGTTGGATGGCATCATCGACTCAATGGACATGAGTTTGAGCAAGCTCCAGCAGATGGTAAAGGACAGGGAAGCCAGGCATGCTGCAGTCGATGGGGTTGCACACCCCATCAAGAGTGCTGTGTCCAAAGAGTCGGACACAACTGAGGGACTCAACAACAAATTTTCAGTGAAATAATGGTGTTTGAGAGAGAGTCAGAGCCCATCCTTCTGGCCGAATGGGATCTAATTATTGTCAGTGAGTGTCAGAGAGATGAGCACGTATGGAGGCAAGAACTTCCCCCAGGCTCATGGCTGCAAGACTGAGAGAGCAGACTTGCATGAGTTTGCATTACCGCCTGTCTCCATCATTCTCGTAGCTTGTGCTGCACACTTGGAAAGGTTTCCAGAATTTCCAGAGAAATTCTACCCACCTCTTTACGGAAAACCACACAACCTCTGCTTGGACATTGAGTTCTTAGCAAGAGAACATGAGAAACAGCACTGCTTGGGCTGCAGTGATTCAAAAAGTAGGTCATAAATATCCTTGAATTTAATTACTGGGGCTAATGGCTGACCGCGGCCACCACAGCAAGCAGGTTCTATGTGGTTTATTTTTCTTTTCTTTCTGGAGTTGTAGAGATGAAAGCATTGAAATTTTCATTTCTTTCACTATTAAATAAAAAAATGGCAGAGAATTCAATGCTTTTAATATCTAGGGTTTTTTTTAGTATACATAAAATTTCACATACTTTCTATGTGTAATTTCCATGAAATCAAATTGATAAGGTTCATATGGAATCATCCTCATTTTATCTTTTTCCCTTTAAAAAATTCTTTAAATTGGAGTATAATTGCTTTACGATGTTGTGTTAGTTTCTGCTGTACGATGAAGTGAATCAGTTATGAGTATACATATATCCCCTCCCTCTTGGACTTCCCTCCCACCCTGCTGCTACTGCTGCTGCTGCTATGTCACTTTAGTCATGTCCGACTCTGCGACTCCATAGACGGCAACCCACCAGGCTCCCCCATCCCTGGGATTCTCCAGGCAAGAACACTAGAGTGGGTTGCCATTTCCTCCTCCAATGCAGGAAAGTGAAAAGTGAGAGTCAAGTCGCTCAGTCGTGTCCGACTCTTCGTGACCCCATGGACTGCAACCCACCAGGCTCCTCCGTCCATGGGATTTTCCAGGCAAGAATACTGGAGTGGGGTGCCATTTCCTTCTCCACCCTCCCACCCTAACCTACCCTTATCCCCATCCCAGCCATCTAGATCATTACAGAGCGCTAAGCTGAGAGTCCTGTGCTTCATAGCAAGTTCCCCCTAGCTAGCTATTTTCCACACAGTAGTGTGTATATGTGTCAGTGCTACTCTCCCAGTTCGTTCCACCCTCCCCTCCCCTGCTGTGTGCACAAGTCTGTTCCCTACATCTGTGTCTCTATTCCTCCCCTGGAAATAGGTTTCCCAGGTGGTGCTAGTGGTTGAGATCCCACCTGTCAATGCACAAGACATAAGAGATGTGGGTTCAATTCCTGGATCGGGAAAAATCCCCTGGAGGAGGGCATGGCAACCCACTCCAGTATTCTTGCCTGGAGAATTCCATTGACAAAAGAGCCTGGCAGGCTACAGTCCATAGGGTCACAAAAAGTCAGACACAACTGAAATGATTTAATACACACACACAATACCATTTTTCTAGAGTCCACATATATGTGTTTATATACAACATTTTTCAACGAGAACAGTCTCAGACATCTGACTCACTTCAGGTGTCCCAGGCCATGGTATGGTGCCAGAGTATGAGCCTAGGATGTAGATCTTCCTTCAAACACTAGAATCCTCTGTCTGGTTCACAGATTACAGGCAAAATGCCAATTCTGATAGACACATGACCCTACAGATGGCTGTTCTTCTAAGGCGTTCAAGGACAAAAGCAAAATTGCTCTACATAACATGCCTTTGAAATGGGCATATCATCACCCTCACGATTCCACTTCTAGCATTTTCTCTAAGGAGACAATCAATAATATACCCCAAACTTTATCTATAAGGCTGCTTATAGCAGTGTTATGAATGATAGTGGAAAATGGAGAGGAAAATGCCCCAAATTAGGAAGTGGTTAAATAAGTTATATACACTTATGGTTAAACTGTGCCAGGCTTTCCAATCCTGTGTAGTCACCCTGCTATTTAATTCTCAAATGAATCAACTGGATTTTTTATTCCTTGTGACACTGGGACTCCTGAATGTTTCTAACAAGTCCTAGGAAGTAGCCATAGCAATTGGTGGTGGCTCTCACCCTTTGGTTCATGATCTCTTGACTTCTAGTATCTTTTGGTGGTATCCTTACCCTCTGTCCACTTTACTGCAAACATGGAAATAGCCCCCTTGTTTCATTTCTCAAGGCATCACTGTGAATCTTGACTTGGGAGATCATAGAGTTCAAGACCAAAAACACTAAACTTAAATCTCAAAATCAGACATTAATATTCATAAATCCATCTTTGGTGCCTCAATACAAGGATCTCCTTGCTGACCTCACCTCTTTGTCCTGGTCCATCCCCTACCTCACCACTCCCTCCCCATCCCCACCCTCAAAAGTCCACTCTTACTTATATCCATGTTCTTCTCACCTTTCTGTGCCCTAAGCCTGTAACCCTGACCTCAGACCCCCAAAGGAAGCCAAAAATCAATAACTATTAGAACAACTAAAGAGGCATTTTTCGCTGCCACTTATTTCCTCCTTGTTTCAAACTTTGGCTCCACTGAAGGAATTCGTTCTTAACTTTGCATCATCAAAGGCCCATTGAAATGTTTCTTTTATATCAATTAAAAAAAATTCTTCCTCAAATGAATTTTGCTACCACATCCTAGAGAAACCAAGACAAATTGCCAGTGGCTTTTAAAATAGCAATTTATTTTCCTTCCCACCACACATTTAATTGAGTTCCTCAGAGTCATTAAAAGTCATGTTGTAGAAAAGTATTTAATGACATGGGAACAGTGTTCATGGCATATGGATAAGTGACAAAAAAAAAAGACCTATCCAAAAGAACGTGCAGTAGAATTCAAATTGTATGGAAGTAGTGTGTATGTTCGATTAGGAGAAGACAGTAAGATTTGGAAACATATTGTTGTGTTTTTCTATTTTGTCTTCCTACTTCCATCTGCCTAGGGGCAAGGCATGATTACAGCTGCCAAGGGAAAGAATGACTGTTTAGCTTTTGACATTCAAAAGAGGATTTTACACCTGAGATGGGTTTGAAAGCTGGGAAGCCAATAGCTTTGCATAAGGGATTAGAGAGAATGAAAATGGAGACAGAGAGGGGAAGCTGTCTCTGCTGAGCTCAGGAGAGACAGAATCTTACCCAGGTCTCCTCCTGAAGAGGGCAAGGCCAAGGTGCAAGACAAGTCCATGGTGCACAACTCATAGCAGAGAGACACAGCTGAGCAGAGCAAGCATCCCCGTGGCTGTGGCATCTGAATTAAGGTGTGGACAGGTGACAGCACGGGTGGATCAAGCTGATCAAGAGTAAATAAGAAGAAACGACAGAAACTCAGGGGTCTGCAGCACCTGTAGGAGCCATGGAAGGACCTAGGTTGCAGAGGGAGGCTCCCAGCCCCGAAACAAGCTGAGAAAGAATAGGACACATGTCAGCAGTCACACGGTAGAGGCAAATGCCAGTAGAATGTCCAAGATGAGACTCGGCCAGCTGTCTCTCGTTATCAGCAGTCAGCACAGAGGGGACACCAACCCAGGGCCAGGGGTCCCTCTGGCTATGGGGACATGAAAGTTTAAGCCCTGTATTTCCCAAATGCTACTTTGAGAAGAGCTGAGTAAGAATCTGAAAGACTCAACAATTGTCCCAGGAAGATGAAGGTAAGCCTAAAGAGACTATATAAATTATTAGTCTGGATTAAGTTTCAACTCCAGTAAGCTAAGTGGAAGATCTTCTCCAGCAACCCTGTGTAGTTATGGAGGATGTGATAGGGGTCAGAATGGCGCAGAGGATCAGATTAGTTGCAGATATAGAAGTCCTCAGGCTTTCCTGTGTATTAGAATCACCAGAAGGGCTGGTTAAATTACAAAGTACTGGACCCACCACCAGAGCTTTGGACTCCCGGGAAGTCTGACATGGGGCCTCATAATTTGCATTTCTAATAAGTTTCCCCCTATGGGGACATGAAAGTTTAAGCCCTATATTTCCCAAATGCTACTTTGAGAAGAGCTGAGTAAGAATCTGAAAGACTCAACAATTGTCCCAGGAAGATGAAGGTAAGCCTAAAGAGACTATATAAATTATTAGTCTGGATTAAGTTTCAACTCCAGTAAGCTAAGTGGAAGATCTTCTCCAGCAACCCTGTGTAGTTATGGAGGATGTGATAGGGGTCAGAATGGCGCAGAGGATCAGATTAGTTGCAGATATAGAAGTCCTCAGGCTTTCCTGTGTATTAGAATCACCAGAAGGGCTGGTTAAATTACAAAGTACTGGACCCACCACCAGAGCTTTGGACTCCCGGGAAGTCTGACATGGGGCCTCATAATTTGCATTTCTAATAAGTTTCCCCAAAATGCTGCTAGTTCAGGAATGATATCTTGAGAACCACTCTTCTAGAGAATTAAGAAACATCATGGTCTGGACATAGCTAAATGTAATGATGTTAAGGCTTCTCCATTTTTCTGTCTGTTATCTATGACCAGAAGTACAATGTACACCAAATGGTAGTTGTGATTATAACTAGGCTGTAAGATTATGGATGATTTATATTTTTTAGCTCTGTCCATTCTGAACTTTTCTAATTACCTAAACCAAGCACTTATTTCTCTTGAAGTTTGAAAAATATATATATATAGGACATATGTTATTCAAAGATACTTTTATAGGAAAAGTATTATTCAAAAGAGACTTGCTGGCTGGGACCTCTCTAATATAATCCTAGAAAATGACACTGACCAAGGGCTGGGCACTCACTCTTCCTTCCAGGCCTGGCCTGGCCCTTCCCTTCTCAGAATCTTGTGCGATAGACATTTAACAGCAAAAAACAAAACAAACAAACGAACAAACAAAAACAGCATCTTTTTAAAAAACAAAGACAGCAGCCACCCAGTAGGTGTGATTCAATGGGTAAAGCAAATCCCACAGGCCCGCAGTGACAGATTTTAATTTTCTTGGTCTCCAAATCACCGCAGATGGTGACTGCAGCCATGAAATTAAGACACTTGCTCCTTAGAAAGAAAGCTATGATAAACCTAGACATGTATTAAAAAGCAGAGACATCACTTTGCTAACAAAGGCCCATATAGTCAAAGCTATAGTTTTTCCAGTAGTCATATATGTACGTAAGAGTTGAACCATAAAGAAGGTTGAGCACTGAGGAATTGATGCTTTCACATCGTGTTGCTGGAGAAGACTCTTGAGAGTCCCTTGGACTGCAAGGAGAGCCAACCAGTCAATCCCAGAGGAAATCAACCCTGAATATTCACTGGAAGGACTGAGGCTGAGGCTGATGCTCCAATACTTTGGCCACCTGATGCGAAGAGCTGACTCATTGGAAAAGACCCTGCTGCTGGGAAAAACTGAAGGCAAAAGAAAGGGGTGACAGAAGATGAGATAATTAGATGACGGTTAGTATCACCGACTCAATGGACATGAATTTGAGCAAACTCTGGAGATAGTGAAGGACAGGGAAGCCTGGCATGCTGTAGTCCATGTGATTACAAAGAGTCAGATGTGACTTAGCAACTGAACAACAACAACACTAGAAGGCTTCAGGAGTCTAAGGAGACAGGTGACAGATTGATTTTGCTGGCAGATTTAGTCCCAAAAGTTCCAGGGCACACCACCCAGCCTGGAGGAAACAGTGGGCAGCTGTGCATATCCAGGAGCACACCCAGGAAGGGGACTTGGAGAAGAGGCGCTAAGGCTGACATGCACAAATAACATTAAGCCTGGCCACAGGGCTTCCTGCCTGGGCTTCACTGCAGGGCCAAGCTTAAACTGCCCCACCTTGGGACAACTAACATGCACAGCAGTTTGGCAGGGGGGCTACTGCAAAGGCCAAATGGCCCAGACAGCTGGGAATAGTACATTTCACACACGATTGTTTGAAAAGCAGTTGGACTCTTTGTGGAAAATTGTCCTTTGAATGTCTTAGGACATCTTATTTTCCAAAGGCAAAATTTTGTGTGTTAGAAGGGATGCCGGAGGCCCAAATCTGGCTCATGATGAAAATGGCAGAATTCATGGTAATTCTTTTTTAAAGGACACCTGAGTTCTTATGAGACCGAGTTTGCCTCCTGCAAGCATCATCGCTCCCTCTGATTTCCAATTTACTGTCTTGCTTGTATAATAAAAGTGGCTCAAATATAGATTCCTTAAACTCTGCTTCAGAGCTTTCCCAACGTAGAGACTAAGCAGGCTGGCTTTGGTCTGCGAAGACCAAAAAGATCCATTTATTTAAGGTATAGAATCTATCTTTGCCATTGCCCTTCCCCTCCTCACTCAAGGAGCAAATCCTTCAGCAGCAACAGTCACAAGTCATGGAGTGGTTCTCTCGAATTCTGCCCCAGAGCTGACAATCCCCAGCCTCTGTGCACAAATGAGCTGAAGGAGCAGAAATGGCCAGCTAGCTGCACAGTATCTGTCCTTTCCTGTGTTTTTTCTCCCTTCTTGGTTGTGAGCTCCTTGAGCACAAAATATCTGAATCCTCACTGTAACTGTGAATGCCTAGCCCTGTGCCTGGTGTGTGGTAGGTTCACTCATGTTTGTTGCCTGAATGAAGGATTCATTCATAAATAGATAGCATTCATTCATAAATAGATTCATTCATTCATAAATAGATAGCAATTATAGCGGTGCCCATATAGAACAGGCGTTAACTACGTATTCGACACTATGCTAAAAACTGACATTTTATCATCCCGTTTAGTCCTTCTAACAAAGCATTTTATAGATAAGAAATGGGGAGGAAAAGAAATGGAAAAAGAAAAAGGAAAGAGGTAGAAGGATGAAAAGAGGGGATGGGGGGTAGCTGAGGGTGGAAGGAAAGGGGAAGGCAGATGGAAGGAGAGTGAAAAGAAAAGGGGGTGGGATAGGATCAGGAGGCGAAGGGGGACTAGGAATGGAGAAGAGGTGCAATGGAGAAAGAATGAGGGAAGGAAAGATTTAAAGAATAAACAGGTGGCAACTGCAAGGACCTTTGCCCCAAGGGAAGCTCAGGTCCAGCAGAAGGTGTCCAGAGGATCTGGATTGAGCATATCATCCTGAGGGCGGGACCAGAGACCCCCGATGCGATACCATGACAGCAGTCAGCACCAAGATCTGACAAGAATGACCTGCTGGGACACCAGGCCTTGGCAGGAAGACTCTCCCAACCAGCCAGATTGGAAAATCAAGCAGGCAGGCTCAAAGTCTGTCAGCAACTAGTGAAGCCGGACATGCCGGATAGAAACCAGAGACTGGACTCTCATCCAATGTTACAAAAAAGATTTAGGACCAGTGCACTAGGCAGGAATGCTGTTACAGAACAAAAACACAAGGAGAGACCATATAAGATGCCTCCTGGTCAGACTGAGGGGGAATAGTTTTATAGACTATGTATACATAGAAAATTATTTACATATTCATTTGCTTTCAAAGTAAAATGACTTCATTGTTTTAGGAAATGAACATGTGGTCATTATAACATAAAATTAAGCAATACAAAAAAGAACAGAGACCAAAGAATAAAACATTAAGTTGTATCAGTGAGGAATAAGCTTTCTTCCTGTTAGATGGATGTCATTTCAGACAATTCTAAGCACATATGTGCAAAGAAATCTAGACAAATAGATCCATGGACGCATGGATGAACACCTGAACAGACAGGTAGATACTGTTACTTTCAAAGTATTAAAGTTAATTTTATTTGATTTTACTTAGATTTTCTTAAATTTAAATTTTGCTTAAATCTGTACCCCCAAATTCATATTTCCTTATGTTTTAAAAATCTTCAAACCAAAAATAGTTTCAAATCATCACAGACTATGATACTGCCTTAAGATACAGAGAAGAAATAAACACAGTTCCTCTCTGAAGGGCCCACTCATCCCAGGTCCTGAGGATTCCTATGCATCAAGTCCAAGAAAAATGAGCAGTGTAGAATACAACGTCATAAAACACACATGAACACAAGTCACCAGGTCTGAGAGTAAGCCAAAGCAAGAGAGAGGGCTAAAGCAACATGAAATATTTCAGATATTAGTATCAGACACATAACTTAAAACTGTGTTTATCATGCTTAGAGAAACTGAGGGGACACTTGAAAAATGAACAAGGAACTAGAAATATGAAGTATACCCAGATTTCAAGAAGAACCCAACAGAACTTCTAGAAATTAAAATAATAATAATAATTGGAATTAAAACTTTGATGATAGGCTACAAAACAGATTAGTCACAACTGAAGAGACAGTGTGAACTCAGTGAGAAATGGAGGGATTATCCAAGGTTAAGCAGACACAAAGAGATGGAAAAACACATCCCCCCACAAAAAGGAGTTCAAGTAGGAAGGTACAACATACGTATTGTTAGAACTCCATAAAGAGAGGAAGAAGAATGAGACAGAAGCAGTCTTTGAGGAAATAAGTGCTCAATGTTTTCAAAAAGCTGTGTTACTCTTATGCACATATTTAAAAAGAAGAAAGGATATGGCTGATTCACTTTGCTGTGCACTTGAAGCTATCACAACATTGTTAATCGGCTATACTCCAATAGAAAATAGAAAATTGTAAAAAGCAAGGGGATTAATAAAGAGAAATATATCTTGGGCTGCATCATAATCAAACTGGGAAATACCACGAACAAAAAGCAGATCATACAAGTAGCCAGGAAGAAAACACAGGTTAATTTCAAAGCAACAAAAGCTAAAGTCTGAGTCTCCTCTCGGTGGAAAAACCACAGTATCATAGTATAATATCGTGAATCACAGAAATCAGCACTTCCATGGTACCTGTACTGTACCTAAGAATGTTCTAAGGGCTTTTCTGCTTTCACAACCCATTTATTCACTCCTCAGAATCAGAAGGAGGTAGGTACTGATACTATTCTCATTTTACACATAAGAAAACTGAAGCAGGAATCTGTGGTGTTTTTTTTGGCTTTGCTGGGTCTTCATTGCTGTGGAGGTTTTTCTCTACTTGTGGTGAGCAGGGGCTTCTCTCGTTTTGCAGCATGGGCTCTAGGGTGCAAGGGTTTCAGTAGCTGTGGCTCCCAGGCTCTAGAGCATAGGCTCGATAGTTGTGCCACACAGGCTTAGTTACTCTGTGGCATTTGGGGTATTCCCGGGACAGGGATCAAATCCATGTGTCTTGCATTGGCAGGCAGATTCTTCACAAGTGAGCCACCAGGGAAAGCCCACATCAAGCAGGAATCTTAACGGGTTCACCCAGCTAGTAAATTTCAGAGTTAAAATTCAAATCAAGTTAGCCTTGTTTCTGAGACTATGCCCTTGACCACTATATTCAATCAATTCCCTGTGCTGAGACAAATATCAGCCTGAATTTTTTACCTGTGAAGATTTCTTTTGATAATAAGGCCATAGGGAGATTCCTTTCTGGTAATGGCAAGCCATATAATTCAATTAAAATTCTGAAGCTGTAATTTAAAACCTCCTCACAAGGAAAACTCCAGGCCCAGATGGCTTTCCTGACAAATTCTACTAAATAATTAATAAATAAAAAATAAAATCAATCTTATACAAACTCTACCAAAGTAAAGAAAACAAGGGGATATCCCAAGTTTGTTTTCTGAAACAAACATAATCTTAATACCCCAATCTGCCAAGAACATGACAAGAAAGCAAATCCATCTCACTCATGAACAAAGATGTAAAAAATCTTAACCAAAATATTAGCAAACCAAGTCTACCAGGGCAATTTGGAAAGATCTGTTCAATGAAAAGTACGTTTATCCTATGACCTGACAATCACAATTCTGAGAATTTGTTTCACAGATTTAATTGCTCTCCTATAAAAAGATAGTTTTCACATATAGAGTATTTATTGCTTCATTGTTTGTATTAGGAAAAGATTGGAGACAGCCCAAGTTGCCAATGATAAAGACCTTGTTAAATAAATTACTGTACACCCAGACAGTAGAATATTGTGCAGTTATATAAATGAATAATGACAATCTCTATGTATTAATGGGCCTCTCAGGTGGCTCAGTGGTAAAGAATCTGCCTGTAATGTAGGAGACCTGGGTCCAATTCCTGTGTCAGGAAGAGTCCCTGGAGAAGGACTCCAATATTCTTGCCTGGGAAATCCCATGGACAGAGGAGCCTGGCAGGCTACAGTCCATAGAGTCACAAAGAGTTGAACATGACTTAGTGACTAAATGACAACCACATATTAATATGAATCATTTCTAAGGTATACTGTTAAACTTAAAAATCAAAATACACAAGCGTTTTATAATATGCTGGCAGTTATATATGAAAGTCAAAAAATGAGAATTTGTATTTATAGCTGTTTGTACAAATATTAAGAGATACTAGAAGATTATAAAAATCTCTTTGGAGAGGTAAGGAGTGGGTTGTAGTCAGAAACAAAGGAAGAATTTTTATTAAACTTCCCCTTTAATGTTGTGTTTTGACTTTTTGAACTATGGGCTGTATTATAAAAACCAAATAAATATTAAAGAACAATATCTTATGGCAAGAAAATAAAATAAAATTACAGTGAAAATAACTGACAAAAACAGCATATAAAGAAAGAGGACATGATTGGAACTGGTGTTAAACGATGTTGCTGCTGCTACTGCTAAGTCGCTTCAGTCGTGTCCGACTCTTAGCAACCCCATAGACGGCAGCCCACCAGGCTCCCCCGTCCCTGGGATTCTCCAGGCAAGAGTACTGGAGTGGGGTACCATTGCCTTCATAAATGATGTTAAAAGATGTTAAACGAACATCTTGTATAACTTTAGAATGGAGATGTGCCAGGTGCTCAGTCATGTTCGACTGCGGCCCATGTGGCTCCATGGACTATAGCCCGCCAGGCTCCTCTGTCCATGGAATTTTCCAGGCAAGAATACTGGAGTTGGGTGCCATTTCCTCCTCCAAGGGATGTTCCAACCCAGGGATCGAACCTGCGTCTCCTGTGTCTCCTGCATTGCAGACGGATTCTTCACCCACTGAGCAATCAGGGAAGCCCTAGAAGGTAGTAAGTTAAGCACTAATATTACAATCCTAGGTTAATGACTAAAAGAATAGAAAAAAATGAATAAAGAAAAAATATTTAATCTTTCAAAAAAAAGAGGAGAGAGGAAAACCACAGTGAGAAAAATCACAACAGATAGAACACACAACATACGATGGCAGAAAATAAATCTAAATACACAAATAATAATATATGTAAATAGATTGCTCATTTATACACAAAGTCTGTCAAACTTTAAAGATCCATTTTAAAATATAAAGACTTTCTAAAAGCAAAGTTTTAATTACATAGCATTTGATATGACTGATGTAATTAATATAGTATTTCTCTCATAATGTAGCCTCAAAAAAACAAAGCAAAATTCGACAGAACTGCTAAAAGATATAGATGAATGTTTCACAATCATAGTGGGAGATTTTAGCACACCTATCTCAGTATTTTGACTTTTTGGACTATGGGCTGTATTATGAAAACCAAATAAGTAACTATCAAAGAACAGTATCTATGGCAAGAAAATAAAATGAAATTACAATGAAAATAAATGACAAAAACAGCATATAAAGAAAGAGGACATGATTGGAAGTGATTGTATGATTTCAAGTCAACAAAAAATAAATAAGAATATAAACAATTTGAACAACATAATAAACAATTTTGACCTAATTGTACATATATAATCCTGGACCCAATAATAAAATAAAACATATGAAGCAAACATTAAGCAGTTGTAAGAATGACATTGATATTTGTATTGGGGAATGGTATTTGTACTAGGCCATATGATATATCTCAGTAAATTTCAAACAACTGGTATCATCAGATTATCCTTTTTTACTCTGAGGCTAGTAATATAGAGATTCACAACTAAAAACACTTATTACATAACAACTAAAGAAAATTAATTCCAATCTTATCCAAACTATTGAAAAAATACATACCAACTCATAAGGTTGAATCACCTTGATTCAAAAATAGCAAGGACATTATGAGAAAGTAACACTTTAGCTCAAGCAGCAGCAGCATTTATGAATATAAACTCAGAATCCCTGTATTAAGTATCATGCTGTTGTTACTGACAGGGTTCTTGGCCTTCCCCAATGAATAGAAATTAGCTAGAGGCCAGACAAGAAATTCAGGCAAGGCTTTACTGGGACCTCTGCTGCAGCAGAGGGTGGTGAGAACAAACACCCATTTCCCTTGTTTGCTCACTCCCTAATGGTGGGGCAATCTTGTTTCTTAAATGGGGTGAGGGTAAGGGTGGCCTAGATGGTCTGCCCACCCCCTTGGTGATGTTGAGTGCAGGGGGTGTGTGCAGTACCCTGCGTTTGCTCCTGACACTCTGTTTATGCTCCAGGCTCCTCAAAACTGTCAGTTGGATTTTTTGGTCTCTCTGAATTTTGAGGGTCCAGAATTTGATCCAACTGCACGTGCATGCAGTTATTTTTAGTTCTATATATATATATATATTTTTTTTTTTTTTTTTGCATTTTGTTGCTCGAGGAGAGGGGTATCCAGGTGCAAGCATTGCAGCACTACAGCAAAGGGTTCCAGGTCCCAGGCCTATCTCCTCTTTCTATTGGCAGACCAAGAAGGAGATAGAAGTCAAAGTGGTGGAGATACTGAGGTCAGAACATGAGATGGCACAAAGGCAGCAGTAGTCCAAGGCAGAAGTTCCACAGAGGATCTGCTCATCACCAGAGGGCTTCAACTCTCTGTTTTGCAAGACTTCTGAGTCTAATCACTAAATCCAACTCTCACATGTGTATGTTGGGGGCTGTAGAGAGGAGTCCTCACTTTTATGCTATAAATTCTATGTGACTATAAAACCTTTGAGTCACACTTTCTTCACCTGAGAAGTTTGTAGACATTATTTCACTGTGCTCTTGCATAAATTGTTCCACTAATCTTTTGTTGTTGTTTTTCTCCCTATGGCCTCTCCATTCATCTCTTGATCACTCGATTTTATTACAAAGTAACTTATTTGCTTCGAGAATGTTTCATATGTGCTTATTCCCTGATTCTTTAATGTTTGTTAATTGCTAAGTGGTTTTTTTTCCCATACTTTCCCTCATATTAGTTGTAGGCATTGCTGCATTGAATATCGCTATGGAAAGTCTAAAGATAACCTGATTCTTGTTCAAAAGACTTTTTATTCATGGTGACCTAAAGAATACTATTTTTCCCTTCTTCAATAAGTTTAAAAGGATATAATTCAGAGTCTACTATCTGGACCAATGATTTTCTACAGCACAGATTATCTTCTATATTAAACTCAAGTATTCTTTTCAGGGACATTTTTCTTTTATGAAATTTAATAAATGTTATATTCTATTTGATGGATTTTCTGCTTCATGTTTATCAATGTTTGATCATTCTTATCTCCCTTCTATAGTTGTTATCTTCTCTTTCTCTAATTCCTTTTGCTTGTTCCTAAATCATTTAAATTTGTTGAAATTACCTCTAGCTTTTCCTGAATTTCCATGGTTACATTTCCAACCACATTTATTCCATTCCTCCCTATTTCTAAATTATTCTAAGTAATAACTTCTATAGTGATAGTGGTTTATTTATTATCACCCCTTAGTTTTGCAGCTCCATATCCATCTCATTTAGATATTTTATCATCTAATTTCAGAGCTCTTCTAAATATTGCATTCAAATTCTCATTAAATTGTTGTGTAGAATGAAATATTTGCAGACAGTTTTCTTCTGTTTCTTAGGTTTTTTCTCCCAGAATGGAATCTTCAGCTGTCAGCTGCATTCTATGTTCCTTTCACTTTTTGTTGTTATTTCTATTAATACTATTAGTACATAGGCCTAAGTGCCATGTAGTTTCTTTTGATCTTGGTCATGCTTAAGAGGGAAGTTCTGTCCTATAACGGAAGATAAATGAATTATCCTTGACTCCTTGCCACTTGACATCTGTTTCCTTCTGCTCCAAATCAACTAAGTATGAAATTTGGTTCACTTGAAGATAGAGGAAGTGATCAGCTTGTACTGTATGCAATCTTCATTGGAAAACTTGGCTCTGACCTCTCAACTCAACTCCTCTCAACTCACTCTCAACTCAAGTGAGTTGAAATGTCCTGTAAAAGGGCTCCACTTAATAAAGTTGGAAGCATTAGTTCTGCACTTCAACTTTGGATTATTTGCTTAATTCAGTATGACTCCCTAGAAACTATATGTCAAATGAGATTGTCAGTTCCTGTTGTTTACTTTCTCTTTTCACTCATCTCTTCCTAGCAGATGTTCTTGCTTCCCTCGATAGAAAAGATCCTGAGCTTCCTGTTTAACTTTTATTCTTTTTTCCTTTCATATTAGAAAATATTTGCAAAAATTCTCAGGGCTTTGTTGATTGATATTCTTTTTTTAATAACCTGCTTCTGAGGGTTGGAAAAAGAAGTATTTGTCTTCCTGATCAGAACGCTAGGGAGTTCCCTGGTGATCTGGTGGTTAAGACTCTGCACTTCGAATACAGAAGGCATTGGTCAATCCCTGGTTAGAAAACTAAGATCCCAGATCCCACATGCCATGCAGTGAGGTCAAAAAATAAATAAAAATTAAAAAAGAAAGAATATTAGGTTATGATGAGGTTGTGTTTATTTATTTGGTTGCATTGGTTTTGTTTTTGCTTTTGCTGCTTTTATTTAATTAGACAGAGAGAGAAATAAACTCTAAGCTCCAATTTCATTTAACTACACTTATCTGGAAACTAGATGGATATAGACTGACATGGAGAAACAAATCAATAAAAAGGCAGGTTATGAAATAAGCATTTTATTGTTATAAAAATATATATTTGGTCAATGTTTCTGTATGTATCTGTAGCTATATTGAAATCTAAAGATATAGATATATGTGTATATAGGACTGAGGAAGCAGCCTCTTCTGTCCATGGAATTCTTTAGACAAGAATACTGAAGTGGGTTACCATTCTCTTCTCCAAGAGATCTCTCTAACCCAAGGATCAAACTCAGGTTTCCTGCATTGCAGGTAGATCCTTTACCATGTGAGCCACCAGGGAAGCCCACAAATATAGATATGTAAAACTATAGTGTAGAAATTCTATGTAAAAATTTGTAAGGGCAAGACAACTGAAAAAAATTCACAGCCTAAAATTGTGCATTATGTTTTATTTGGAGATATTATTGAGGACTGTAGCCTGGGAGAGTGCCTCTTAGATAGTTCTGAGGAATGGTTCCAAAGAGGTAAGGAAGGAGCCAGGATACCTAGGAATTTTTGCTGAAAAAAAATATGTAGTAGAACATCAAAAAATTACTGCTAATCACAAAATAGACATTTCAAGTCAATGTTAGTGCTTTCTATATGTGGAAAGATGCAAGAGTTTGGGCTCATTGAAATTATTCCTTTAATACACATTTTAAATATCTAGGGCTAGTATCCTATTTTCTCCATCCTGAATTCCCTTCAAAGTACACTGTTTGCTGCAGGGGGTGGGGCATTGGCTGATGGCTTGATGGTAGGCAGCATTCTTTGTCTACAGGTATATACCAAAATGTTAATACTGCTATTCTCTAAATAGTTTTTTTCTTTTTACCTGTCTACATGTCATAAAATTTCTGTAATATATGTGTATTGCTTTTTTCAAAAGCATGCTATTGTTTCATTTTTTTTCTTGGTTTTATTTATAGCCTGCCTTTTGTACAGTATATTTGACATGGCTTTCAGCAACAGAAATATACAATGAGGTTAATGAAATAGAAAATCAAGACCAAGTGAGAAACAAAGAAAGCAAATAAAGAAAGGAGAGAGAAATGGAGGAACTGCAAAAATGATTTGATTCTGTCTTGAAATAAAATGTTGTATGTCCAGCAAGGAAGGGCCCTAGGCTCGCTTAGAGGAGTCAGTGGGATCCAATTAGGAAAACAGTCAAACAAGGGAATGAAGAAGAGACTGGACCTACACCTGCCCTTGAGCTGAGTGGTTCTCTCCCCACATATCCCAGCAGAAAGCAGAATATGCAGTCATATCATAAATGAAGAAACTGCTCCTTATACCTAGAGACAGCCTAGCCAAAGCCATCAAGAAATACACATGAATATGCTTCCAGGGAGATTTCAACAAGTCAACACTTGGACCATTAAATGGGACATTCAGATTGAAAGCTAACGGGGACAGTTCAGAAATTGGCTAATTATTCTCTTCCGCAAAAATAATGCCTTCATGTGACTGCTTGTGGAGAAGGAAATGGCAAGCCACTCTGTATTCTTGTCGGGAGAACCCCATGGACAGTGGAGCCTGATGGGCTGCAGTCCATGGGGTTGCAGAGAGTCGGACATGACTTGGCGACTGAATAACAACAACAACATGACTGTTTGTAATGTGTGAGGAAGTTATTACTGACTCATGTGGGTTGGGCAGGCAACCCAGCTGCCCTTCCTGCCTCCACGGATACCTGAATTGTTTTTTGTTTGAGGCTGACTTCTTTTGTTAAGCACAGGAGAGCTCATTTTATTACCTACCACTCACCCAGCTCCAATCCTAATGCCTCTCCATTGTCTGCAGGATAAATACAACTTCCACAAACGGATATTCAAAGCTCTCAACAACAGCCACACCCAGACATCTAAATTATTTCTAACTCAAAAGAGCAAAGATTACCCAGCCTAGTAGATGAGGACATATACCCACATAAGCTTCTCCTCAAATCTGACTGCTTAGAAAGAGAGAGCGAGCGAGAGAGAAGCAAACAACTATAACACAATGGAATAATGTATTCCTCTGTGTAGGATGAGGGGGCTTTTAGAAAAACCTAAGGTGGCCAGGAGCCATCTGAGCTGGATCTTGGAGTAAGAAGAGGAATTTTGCCAGCTATGGAAGGGGTCTCTTGGGAACATGAGAAAGAATACAAAGGTGTAAATGTACTTTATTTAGGGGGGAACAGAAAACAATCTAGAGATGCTACAGTATACTCAAGCTATTTCACTGCAAAACCTCCAGTGAGTGACACTGCATTTTATAGGATGCCATTTATATAGAATTCCACAGGAATGGTGCCCAGAAGCTGCACAGCAGTTGGTCCACAAGCATCTAAGTGGGAGGACTAGATGTGTGACTAGAAAGGTAGGTTTGGGCTAGGTAATAAAGGATTTTGTGGTCTAAAGAATTTCTACTCTAGTCCTGATAGCTCTCTTAATTCCCGTGGAAGAAAGTATAAGCTCTTTAGAATTCAAAGATCCTCGTAACTGAGCCCAAGTCTTGGAGCTATTCAACCATGTTTGACTCTTCGAAATGATATTTGTTTTAAAAGATCATTCTTAAAGTAATAAGTAAAATAGTGTACGTGTGTGTGTGTGTGGTTTCTAGAAAAGAAATAGAGAGGCAGAGAGAGGCACCAGAGTTCAATCAGGAAGCTGTTATAATAGTTTGGGCCAGTGATTCTGAAGGCCTTGAGTAGAGCAGAGGTAGGGGAATCAAGAGAATGGATTTGTAAGAATTTCAGAGATAGACTCCAGTGAAATTATTATAACCCATTGCTAGGGTAGAGAAAGAGAAGGAAAAATCAACAAGTTTGGGGGTTGAGTGGCTGGGTGGGTGGGGATGGTATTCACCAAGACAGGAAATTCCAGATAGGAGCTGGTGTATTACTCTTTGCAAATGTCAAAGGGTAATAGAATATTAGCATAACTAAAGATAAAGGTCTGGGATTCATTAGCATAATCCTGGCTCAAAATAAACAGCTGAGAATCAACAACCGGACAATAGAAGTTGAAATTCACGAAACTCTGTTTCTAGCTTCGGTTCTGACAGACAGTTGTAGTGGCTCATCACACTCCCTGTAATAACTTTAAAAAAAAAGTGGATATGCCAGATAAAATGTACATTTTTAAAGGACTCCAGAATTTGGGAGAGCAAAGAAGTCTAAGGGAACAAAGTACCAGCAAAGGATGGGGTCTCCTCAGAAGAGAGGAGATTAGAGATTGCTTTTTGCCTTTGAGATATCTGCTGAATCTTGACGTAAGTGTATGGAGAATCCATCCTGTTGTAGGCAGAGACTTCATAGGGATAAGGAGAAACGAGTGGAGCTCAGAAAGTCTCTGGGTTGGCCAGAGAGCCTGGGATCTGTTAGAGCTTTCAGTGCAGAGCTAACTCTCCTTGTCCACCAATTCTTCCCATCCCATGTGCTGGGTATGCAGTGACAGCAGGTAGAGAAACTAGAGCCTAGCTGGAGGGCAGAGAAAGAGGCATAGGCATCCAGGGCTTGGGGTCCAGAGTCCCGCTAGAGGCAAGGACCTGTAACACCTATTGGATGACACTTCGACCCTTATCTCTTATCTCTCACCATATGCAAAAAATAATACATAGATATGTGAAATGTGAAAGCTGCAATTATGACTCAGTCAAAATAAAACACTTTTTCTCATTGACAAGACATTATTCAGAGAATTAAGGGGAAGCTGGGAGAAAATATTCACTATCTACATATCTGACATAACTTATCTGGAATATGCAAAGAACTCTGAGAAATCAAGAAGAAAAACCAAACTGTCCAATTAAAAAAAGTAAACAAGAGACTCAAGAAGGCATTTCACAAATGAAGACATCCAAATGACCCAAAGGTCCACGCAAAGATGCTTAAAATAGTTAATCATCAGGGAAATACAAATGAAAATCACAAAGAGAAACTAATGTATAACCACTAGAATAAGCTAAAATGAAAGATTGACAACTGCAAGCCTAGGCGAGAACGTGGGGCCACAGGATTTTCATGCTACGAGTTTAAAATGATAGAACTATTTTGGAAAACTAGCGATTTCAAAAAAAAAAATGTAAGCATAAGCTTTTTCAAGCAATTCTACTCCAAGCTAATTACCCAAGACATATAAAACTGAATATCTACAAATTCTTGTAAATAGGTTTTTCATAGCAATTTTATTCACAATACCCAAAAGGTGAAAACATTCTCCAGCAACAGGAAAATGGATAAAAATAATTGTGGTTCATTCGTACAAAAGAGTACTAACGGGGGGGGGGGGGGGGGGGGGGGGGGGGGGGGGGAGTAAACTACTGATATATACAATATGAAAGAATCTCAAAAGATTATGTTAAATGAGAGAAGTAAGATGTAGAAGAGTAACATGTGTATGGTTCCATTTATATGCAATCCAAGAACACAAAAAACTAATATATATTGATAGAAGGATAGTGGTTCTCTCAGGTGGGGGTAAGAGTGGGCATTGACTGGGAAGGGGCACAGGAAAACGTTTTGAGTGGATGGAAATATTCTAGATTTTGACTTTGTCATATGGGTATGTAAATATGCAAAGAAAAATTATCAAACAAACTTTTGTTTACCAAAGGAGAAAGGGAAGAGGAAAGGAATATATTTGGAGTATGGGAATAATAAATTAAAAACTGCTACACATAAAATAGATAAGCAACAAGGATTTACTGTATAGCACCAGGAACTATGCTAAGTATCTCGTAATAACCTATAATGGAAAAGAAAAAGAGTCAGAATATATATACATATATATGTATATATTTTTCATATATATTTTATGCACATATATATCTGAATCACTTTGCCATATGCTGAAACTAACACAATATTATAAATCAACTATACTTCAATTTAAAAAATACATTAAGCTATGCACTTTGGATTCATGCATTTTTCTGCATATAATTTACACCTTTAGATGAAATACTCTGAAAAGACTATAATATCACCTATGCAATATTCTAGTGGAGAATAAATAACCTCAAACTAATCACAAGGAAATAGCATGTGTGTGTTTGTGTTTAGTAGCTAAGTTGTGTCCCACTCTTTTGCAACCCCATGGACTAGCTTGCTAGTCCTCTGTTCATGGGATTTTTCTAGGCAAGAGTACTGGAGTGGGTTGCCATTTCCTTCTTCAGGGGATCTTCCTAACCCAGGGATCGAACCCTTGTCTCCTGCATGGCAGGAGGATTCTTTACTGCTTAGCCACCAGGGAAGCCCCAAGGAAATATCAAATGAACACAAAATGAAGCATTTTCTATTTTTAAAATGTTAATGTCATAAAGGACAAAGAAGGCTGTGGAAACATTCCAGATTAAATAAAGCTATGGAAACATGACAGCTAAACGCAGTCCTGAGAGGGAAGAAGACTGTGAAGGACATCATTAGGATAACTGGAAAACTGGACTGTAGACTATAGGTTAGGTAAGACTGTCATATTGGTATAAAGTTATGAAGTTGACAACTGAGGTATAGTCATATAAGAGAATGTCCCTATACTTACATATATACACTAAAGAATTTAGAGATGAAAGTGAAAGTTTAGTCGCTCAGTCGTGTCCTACTCTTTGCGATCCCATGGACTGCAGCCTACCATGCTCCTCCATCCACGGGATTTTCCAGGCAAGAGTACTAGAGTGGGGTGCCATTTCCTGATGTATATGATCTACCTTCAAATGACTCAAAAAGAGAAAGCAAAAGAAAAGTAAATGAGATAAGATGAATCTAGGTTTGTTTTCTTTTCACGGTACTGTTTTGACTTTTCAAATTTTTATAAATTTGAAATTATTGCCAAATTAAAAAAAAAACTTTCTAAATAAAATGATTTTAAAAGAAGCCCATAGTGAGGAAAAAAGTAGATTATAGAAGACTGTGTATTCATCCCACATTGTTAACAATGGTTATTTCTTGAGGCTGGGATTAAGTGACACTGAGGGATAAACACAAACTTTTTCTGTATTATTGAAATATTCATATTTTTAATATTATCAGGGGAAAAGTTATTTCAATTTTTTTCCAAATACAAAATGACAGTTGAAATGTGATTTGACTCATTTTATCTGGTAGCTCAGGCTTGGAGCAAAAGTCAAAGCTTAAAACCTTGAATCCTATTTATTGTTCAAGCTCAAATTTCACCTCTTCTCCAAAGTCTTTAGTTTTAGAAAGGATTCTTTTAGTTGCAAGTGATACAAACCCAACCCTAAGCAATAAATACTGGTGGTAAATATGTCAGCTGTTGAAATATAAGGAAGACGTTAACAGACAATATGACCGAAAAATCACAGCTGGTCTGCAGAAACAGCTAGAACCGTGAATGAAAGGCACCAGACTCTCCACCTCCTTCATGTAGGCTCCATTCTCTCTCCCTGCAGCCCATTTTTCCCCACATGTCAAGAAACATGCTGCCTACAGCTCCTTGGAACTTTTCCTCTTAAAATGTATACTCTTAGAAAGAAACGGATACTCTCGATTTTAATGTGAAATATTCCAAGGAAGGAAGCAGATTTCTTCTCTACACCTTGACCAGAGGATAGTGATCAGTTTGAATGACATCCCACCAGTGGACCAAGAGCTGAAATTATATGGGAACTTCCATATATGGGAACATGGGAACTCCATCGTGAAGGAGGTAATGCTTGTGACAATTCTTAGTTTCTTTTAATAGCTCTCATATCTTCTTGTATTATGGCTATTTGTGTGCTTGCCATAACTCATCAGTAGACCTTAAGTTCCTTAGGAATCAGAACCATGTCTCTTTCTCTGTAGTATTTTCTAAATTGATGTTGCAATGTTTTCTATATAGTAAATGAATTATAATCTCCAAGAAAAAGGAAATGTTAGCCATCATTTTCACTGAAACTTGAACCATGCCTGGCACATGGTAGACACTCAATAAATATTTTTGAGAGAAGGAATAATACATGTTCACTCTGAGTAAGATGGATGGATGGATGGGCAGGCTGACAGATACCTGGTTAGAGAGATATGTAGGTTTTCCTCTAGTAAAGATAAATTTGTTCTCTTAGGGCCTAGATTGGAGGATCTGACCATGGTCATCAGGCAAACATAATTGATTAACAGTTAAAATGATCAGACTCTGACCTTAACTTCATTACCTGCAACCTGGGCAATGCAGCCTTAGGACAATGGGTGAACTGGAGGTTAAATCAGTCTTCTAAAACATTTCTCTGAAAAATGAAAAGATATCTGAAAACCCTGCTGAGAAGCATTGATGACCATATAAATTCAATTAGCATATGCTTGTATACCTGTTGTAGACCAGACACTATTCAAATTCTGGGAGCTTGGGAGAAACAAGACAGAAATAAATGTCCTATTGCTGTGAAAGTAAAGTACAGTTGTTACCAAGTTATATAATAGTAGGTCTAACCTAGCCTTGGGATCAGGAAGACTCCCTGGAGGAATTGATATTTTAGGTTCACAGTTAACTAAGAGCCTAGAGAGAGGGAAGTGTTACAAACAGAGGGTATAAAAGCCCACATCTCAGAACTTAAGAGGAAATGAAAAACCATCAATACATGTATCAAGACTTGGCTTCCCAGGTGACTCAGTGGTAAAGAATCTGTCTGCCAAGCAGGAGATGCAGAAGATGTGAGTTTGATCCCTGGGCCGGGAAGATCCCCTCAAGAAGGAAATGGCAACCCATTCAATTATTCTTGCCTGGGAAATCTCATGGACAGAGGAGCCTGGCAGGCTACAATCCACGGGGTTGCAAAGAATAGGACACGACTTAGTGACTAAACAGTAGCAGCAGTATCAAGACTTATCTGTAAGGATGATCATTAGAGTAATATTTATGAGAATGAAAAATAAAAAACAACCCATGGGTCGAATAACAGGGGAAAAATTAATTATGCTATAGAGCATTTTTAGGTCAGTGAAGCAAGTCTATATGATGTTATAATGATGGATACATGTCATTATACATTTGTCTAAATCCATGGAAAATACACCAAGAACCCTAATGTAATCTATGGACTGTGAGTGATTATGATGTTTCAGTGTGGGCTCATCAGCTGTAACAAATGTACCATTCTGATGGGTGATTTGATAATGGTGGAGGCTATGCATGTGTGGGGGCAGGAGATATGTAAGAAATCTGTATTTTCCTCTTAATTTTGCTGTGAACCTAAAACTACTCTAAAAAAACAGTCTTAAATAAGCTATGCTATCCATGCAATAGAATCCAATGAACTCTTTAAAATAACACTGCAGATGACAATGCTCAAGATATATTAAGTTTGAAAAAAACAGTACAAAGATATACAATCAATATGATCCAAATTTTGTTCTTATCTATATTTTATTTTATGTATGTATGGCTTGTCCAGGCCAATTACCCTATTATTCTACCTGTAATCATCTCTGAGGAGTAGAATACAGCTGATTATTTTCTACCTTGTGCTTTTCAGGGTTTTTCAAATTAAAAAAAAAAGGAACATGCATTTCTTTTGTTGTGGGAAAAGAGTGTTAAAGAAGAATCAGGCCCCGGGATGTGTTGCTCAGCAAAGATGCCTCCCTTGGGGCCCTCTGGTATCACCTTCCACAGGAAGGCCCAGCTCAGAGTTACCTGGGCTGAGGAGGTTCCTGCCCTAGCCTCCTCCTGTGTGGGTGTTTTCCTCCTTGATGAGGGTTTGTTTTCTCTGCAACACACCAGTGCTAATGCTCTGAAAATGACCTCGCTCAATGAAAGCTTGATTAAGGGGCTTGACTGCAAGAGAAACACAGCGGGTGGAGCCAAGCTGCTCTAAGCCAAGAGTCTGGGAACAGCTGCTCACCCCTGTGGCTGCAGTACCAACGTGTACCTACGTCTCTGTTTGGTGAGGAATAAGAGACTGCTGTTCCTCTAAAAGGGACTGCTGTTTCTCCCGCCCACAGCCACTCTGCCCCCAAATGCAGAAGTGATCCCCTCCATCCCAAAACAATGGACTCCTTCCAAGGTGGAAGATACCATGAGTGAAGCAGGGAGTGGGTATGAGGATGATTTTGAACATGAATGCATCCATGTCTCATTTCAAGCACTTGGTCTCAGCCTTGGCCCCACATTGGAATCACTTGCAGGGCTTTCAGAACCACTGATGCTCAAGAACCATGCCTAGAGGTCCTGATTTAACCTGTCTGAGCTGCGACCTGGGCAGAGGATCTGGCACCCTTTTCATTTTTTTTTTTTTCCCCCAAGCTTAATGCCTGCATTGCATTTCCCACCTTGAGCTGTTCCCTAAGAATACTCTTCCAACATTACCATCCTACCAAGCTCTCTCTCCTTTCAAATGTTTTTATGGCAATTCTGAAAAATTGTTTCCTGGAGGAACTTACAGTTCTGCTCCTAAGGTTGTGTGGTCTGAAGGCAGGCTCTTAACCCTTGTAAGCCTCATTTCTTGGCTCAAAGGGACAAAGTTTAAAGTTCTTCCAACACTTGGAAAACCAGCATTATGGTGCCCCATCCCTGAAACTCCAGCAGCACCCAGACTGCAACCCCTTCCTCTGTGGTCTTGCTTTTGGCTCCTCCGAGCTTCCAAGGGTTAATAATTCCAACTCTTTCTCTTTGTTCCCTCCCTTCTAGAGGTCAAAGTTGCTTCCTGCAATTGCTGCCCCCTTGAAACTAAACATGAGTGCGTGCTCAGTCAGTCATATCTGACTCTGTGACCCCATGGACTGCAGCCCACCAGGTTCCTCTGTCCATGGGATTGTTGCTTAGTCACTAAGTCATGTCTGACTCTTTGTGACCCCATGAACTGCAGCACACCAGGCTTCCCTGTCCTTCACTATCTCCCAGAGTTTGTTCAAACTTATATCCATTAAGTCATTTATGCCATCCAACCATCTCATCCTCTGTTGTCCCCTTCTCCTCTTGCTCTCAATCTTTCCCAGCATTAGAATCTTTTCCAATGAGTTGGCTCTTCACATCAGGTAAAGTATTGGAGCTTCCATGGGATTATCCTGATAAGAATACTGGAGTGGGTTGCCATTTCCTTCTCCAGGGGATCTTCCTGACTCAGAGATCGAACCCATGTCTCCTGCAGCTCCTGCATTGGCAAGGGAATTCTTTACCACTGAGATAAATACTGGGAAACCCTTGATACTGATACTGAGCAGAGGCCCACAAACCTTCCTGGCCAAGAGCTAGATAGTAAATATTTTAGGCTTTTCAGGCAATGTGGTCTCTGTTGAGCTTATTTAATTCTACCATCATAACACAAAGTGGCCATAAACAGTCTGTAAGGAAGTGAGCATGGCTGTGTTCCAAGAAAACTTTATTTACAAAGATAGGCAGCTGTCCAGATTTGGCCCACAGGTTGTATTATAGTTTTCAGACCTCTGCCTTTTTCTCTGTTTACACTTTTAGTTACCTAGTTAACCACTTTATACCTAGTTAGCAATTCTTTATATAAAATTTGCTTCATTCAAATAACTATTATTATTTCTGTTTCCTAACTGGACTCAGCCTCACACAAGTTCTCTGATTTTTTTTTATATTAGGTGAGCAAAAAATTTTAAGTATTCTCTACAACACTGCCATATTGTTTGAATTTTTTATAAGCATTTTCTCTCTTGGAAAAAAATCACCTAAAAATGTGTTCTCCTTTAATAAGCACTTAGTGCTGTGCTTTGGCAGAAAGGCATTATTTATATGTTAAATATTTCATTTTGTTTGAATTTTCTCTCTAAGGAGGGAGCCATTGTATCCTTCTCAGAAATATCACTGTTTATTCCATTTTGAATCTTTGCTCTGATTCTGGTAAATTTGTGTTTTAAATATATCTTTGTAGAAGAAGAAGCAAAAGAATAAGAACTGCAGTGCCTACACCAGGGTAGTTGTAAACAACAAATTAGATAATGGATGGGGGAAATGCTTTGAGAAGTTAAACGTGCTACATAGATATGAGGAGGTGGAAGAAATCACAAAGCTCTTTCAGCAGTCCTAATAAAGGCTCTTAATGTACCTCGGGGAAATATTTAATCTACTTATTTCCTGTTTTTTAACTGCATTTCTCTTATAAGCAGGTGTTTATTGTGCATTCTTCCTCGCCACCTGCGTTGTGTACATACAAAGTGACAGACAGAGGTCATGTCTTCACCACGAGCAGAACAGAGCCATGGGCTGCTGCTGCTGTTATTGTTCAGTTGCCAAGTAGCGTCTGACTCTTTGCAACGCCATGGACTACAGCACTCCAGTCTTCCCTGTCTCTCATCATCTCCCGGAGTTTGCCCAAGTTCATGGTCATTGAATTGGCGATGCCATCCAACCATCTCATCTTCTGTCGCCCCCTTCTCCTCCTGCCTTCAATCTTTCCCAGCGTCAGAATCTTTTCCAATGAGTTGGCTCTTCACATCAGATGGCCAAAATATTGGAGCTTCAGTTTTAGCATCCAAACTTCCAAAGAGTATTAAGGGTTGATTTCCTCTAGGATTGACTGATTTGATCTCCTTGCTTTCCAAGGGACTCTGAGGAGTCTTCTCCAGCACCACAGTTCAAAAGCATCAATTCTTTGGCTCTCTGCTTTCTTTATCGTTCAGGATTGAGAAAGGTGTACAACAAGGCTGTTTATTGCCACCCTGTTTATTTAACTTATATGCAGAGCACATCATGTGAAATACCGGGCTGGATGAGTTACAAGCTGAGTCAAGATTGCAGGGAGATATATCAACAAACTAAGATATGTGGATGATACTACTCTAATGGCAGAAAGCGAAGAGGAACTAAAGAGCCTCTTGATGAGGGTGAAGGAGAGTGAAAACACCAGCCTAAAACTCAATACTAAAAACAATAAGATCATGGCATCTGGTCCCATCACTTCATGGCAATTAGATGGGGGAAACTTCAAAGTCCTCACCCAACTCAACTATACAGAACAACTCACCTGGGCAACTGTGTCAAGGTCTCAGCAAAGTGAGGATCTCTCCAGATACAAGACCCACCTTCCTATGAAAGCAGTTCACAGGTTATGTTTTTTTGTTTTTTTCCATTGAAGAAGGTCTTGGGTTCTCAGCCACTATGTCACAGGCTTCTCAAGAGCAATTTTGATTATGGTAGAAGGTAAGTCCTCAGACTTCAGGCTTTGAAGAAGACTTTATTACTAACCCAAAATCTTCATACAGGAAGAAATGAGGGAAACACACATACACACACACACACACACACACACACACGACAAAAAGTTTCTACAACACTCCCACCCCATCATTTGACTGACCTTTCTCAGCTTACAAATTAAATCTACCAAAGAAACAATGGATTCTTTTAGGTACAATGGATTATTTTAAATAAGAAGCAAACTGATCTCAGCCAAATATTGCCACATGGCGAGGTGGTCTGTGCAGTTCTCTTAAACTGGAGCCTGGGTTAGCAAGTTCTAAAGCGTACTTTTAACTGACTTTTGGAAGAGGTCACACTATTTGTTCAGTAGAACTAAAGCACAAGGTTCTTATTTGTTTTCCAAGGTCTAAACTAGCAGTCTCTGTGACAGCAACTTTATTGTTGTGGGACAAAGAGGGAGGGAAGATTTCTTCTGTAAAATGATGTCTTTCCATTTTACTGCACCAAGTTTACAGTGTTTGCTATGAATGACACGGGAAATGTCACTTGGCAACTATCAGGTCAAGGAGTTGCAGGCAGTGAGAGAACAGTCTTCCCGGGCAAGTAGTAACAAATTGCTGGCTCAGTGGTAAGAATCCGCCTGCCAGTGCAGGAGGTGCAGGTTCCATCCCTGGGTCAAGAATAGCCCTTGAGGAAGGAAATGGCAACCCACTCCAGTATTCTTGCCTGGGAAATCCCAAGGACAGAGGAGCGTGGTAGGCTACAGTCCATAGAGTCATAAAGATTCAGACACAAATTAGCACTTAAACAGCAGCATACAAAGTCTATATTTGAACAATATGTTTTAGAAAAACAAGATCACCAAAAAACAAAAAATCACCCCCACATATTTGCTTCCTTGAACTAGGACTTTTCATTCCTTGGCTTGTGTTTTCGTACTAACAGATCAGAAGTTTCTGAGCTTAAGACTGTGGTGGAAAAATAGGAGTTTTGTTTTTAAAGCAGTTTAAGTCATAATTTTTTGTTGTATACAAACAAATTCACGTATTTTTCCTCGTTATAAAAACATATAAATCCCTAAAAACAGATTTTAGGGAATCTCCAAACAGAGTACTTACAGCTTTATCAATGGAAACTTTACACTTTCAGTCAAGTGTTTTGTTTTTTTTAATTGTTTGCTTAGAAGGAATGTTCCAAGGGGTCAGTCATTCTTGAGACGTTGCAATACAAAACACCACTGTTATTCAAAAATATCTGTGTTTGTTTTGCTGAATGTTTGTGTTTGGGGGGAGTTTGCTGTGATCTAGTATGCTCCATCAGTGGTCAGGCACAGGAGATTATGAGGCTGCTCTTATGCCACTGACCTAGTGATTGGCTATGGGTTCCTCTTGTGAAGCTTGTGAGGCTTGTATGTGACCACAGTGGTGGCCATGCAGCCTCCTGCCTAGCATTTTTCTAACTGTTTTGATCTGGAAGCCTTCCCTCAACCCATAAAATTGTTCCAAAATGAAACGTTTATAGTAAGTCTATGAAAAGAAGGCTCACTGTCATTAAGAGGCCGTACACATGGCTTCCCTCATGGCTCAGCTGTAAAGAATCAGCCTCCAATGCAGAAGACAGGAGAAGCAGGTTTGATCCCCAGGTCCGGAAGATCCCCTGGAGGAGGGCATGGCACCCCACTCCACTATTCTTGCCTGGAGAATCCCATGGACTGAGGAGCCTGGTGGGCTACCAGTCCATAGGGTCAAAAAGAGTCAGGCATGACTGAAGCAACTGAATACATGCACACACACAAGCCTAGCATTGACTTATTTTCCAGCACAACTGCTAGGTTTAGGGAACTGGTTTCTAAACCTTCTGCTGGGGTATTGGACACAGATAATGAAGATGGCAGGAGGAAAAGTCTTCCTAGCGGATATAGCAACTGCAATGGTGAGCAACATAAAGATGGTTAATAATCCTGTGGGAACATGGAAACTCAGCATTTTCAAATGCACATCTCAACATCTGAGTTCACATGGCCTGTGGTTCCAAAGAGTTCTTCGTGTCTTTGTAGGTTTCACATAGTCTTCACTCAGTAGATGCCATAAGGTAACCTCTTTTTCCCTCTAGAGTAGGGGTCAGCAAATGTTTTCTGTAAAGGACCAGATAGTAAATTATAGGTTTTGTTTGTCATAGTGTCTTTGTTGTAACTTCTCAACTTTGCCATAGACAATACATGCAAAACTGGCCATGGCTATGTTCCAGTAAAAACTTTATGGACAATGAAATTTGAATCTCATATAATTTTCACATTCAATGAAACAGTTATTCTTATCTTTTTTTCCTTTTAACCACTTAAGAATATAAGAACCATTCTTAGTTTGCAGGCCATACAAAAACAGATGGCAGGCCTGATTTGGCCTGTGGGCCATAATTTTCCAACTGCTGTTCTAAAGAAAAACAGCTGGAACATAAGTTGGAACCAGCCTGAGCCGTCCCCCTTACAATTCACATGGGGTGAGTTCTCTGGCTACAGAAATTCATGTTCATTATGATAATTGGAGAGGTCTCAGGCCATTTAAGGTCTTCACTGAAAAGTCTACTTAATTCTTGCTTCACATCATAATCTACCTCGTCAAAGCTTTTCAAGCTTCTGGGTTCTGTGGTTAGAATTTAATGCTGGGGGCTTTACATAAAAATTGGAAAGTTTATCCCATAAAACCAGAAACTCGATCAGAGTCTATATTGAGGAATGTGTTTTTGGAGCAAGGTTTTGGCAAAGTCATATGTCTGCTTTCCTCTAGGGCAGTGGTTCTCCAAGTGTGGTCACCAGATTGACAGCACTAGTAGCACCTGGGAACTCTTTAGAAATGAAGATTCTTAGGCATTACCACGTACTATTGAATGAGAAACTGGAGGTGTGCCCCAGAAACCTGTATTTTTTAATTGAAGTATAGTTGCTGAACAGTATTATATGTTATAAATGTACAATATAGTGATTTACAATTTTTAAAGGTTATGGTCCATTTATGGGCTTCCCTTGTGGCTCAGCAGTAAAAAATCCACCTGCAATGCAGAAGACGTGGGTTCGATACCTGAGTGGGAAAGATCCCCTGGAGAAGGAAATGGCATCCCACTGCCTGGGAAATCCCATAGACAGAGGAGCCTGTTGAGGTACAGTCCATGGGGTCACAAAGGAGTCAGATACAACTTAGCAACTGAACAACAATAAGTCCATTTATAGTTATCATTATAAAAGACTGGTTATATTCTTTGTGTGCTACAATATATCCTTGTAGTTTATTTTATACCCAAGAATTTGTACCTCTTACTACCCTGCTACTATGCTGCTCCTCCCCATTTCCCTCTCACCACTGGTAACCATCAGTTTTTTTCTCTATATCTGTGAGTCTGCTTCTTTTTCATTATATTCACTAATTTGCTGGGCTTTTTAAATTCCACATATAAGTTATATCATACAGTAGTTGTCTTTCACTGTCTGATTTATTGCACTTAGCATAATATCCCGGAGAAGGCAATGGCACCCCACTCCAGTACTCCTGCCTGGAAAATCCCATGGATGGAGGAGCCTGGTAGGCTGCAGTCCATGGGGTCGAGAAGAGTCGGACACGACTGAGCGACTTCACTTTTCACTTTTCACTTTCCTGCATTGGAGAAGGAAATGGTAACCCACTCCAGTGTTCTTGCCTGGAGAATCCCAGGGACAGGGTAGCCTGGTGGGCTGCCATCTATGGGGCCGCACAGAGTCAGACACGACTGAAGCGACTTAGCAGCAACAGCAGCAGCAGCATAATACCCTCAAGTCCATCAGTGTTGCTGCAAATGGCATTATTTCATTCCTTTTTATGTCTGAGTAGTATTCCATTGTATGTATGTACCACATCTTCTTTATCTATTCGTCTGTCAATGGACACTTTGTTTGCTTCCATATGTTGGCAACTGTAAATAACGCTACTATGAACAAGGGCCCCTGCAGCTCCAGGAGGGGGGCAAAAACAAGTAACAGCTTAACTTGATCACTTCCCCAGGAGGGGCAAACTGATTCCTTATATGGAGTGAAGGTATGGACAGGCCCAAGGATCAGGCCAGAGGAGTGGCTTGAGTAGTTGGCCCACCACTTTGATGGTGTTTAGTGTAGGAGGCATGCACAGTACTCCGTTTTTGCTCCCAACACCCTATTTTGGGTGATTCATGAACCCCAAATGTTCACAGCAGCATTAATTATAATTGCCAAGACATGGAATCAACCTAAATGTCCATCAACAGATGAATGGATAAAGAAGATGTGGTACTCTTGGTTATTCAAGGCCTTTTGTGTTTCCATACAAATTTTGAATTTGCTCTAGTTCTATGAAAAATGTCTTTGGTATTTTGATAGGAATTGCATTGAATCTGTAGATTGTGTTGGCTACTGTGGTCATTTTTAACAATGTTGATTCTTCCAATCCAAGAACACAGTATATTTTTCCACATGTTTGTGTCATCCTCGATTTCTTTCATCAGTTTCTTTTAGTTTACTGAAAACAAATCTTCTGCCTCCTTAGGTAGGTTTATTCTTAGGTATTTAATTCTTTTTGATGTGATAGTAAATGAAGTTGTTTCCTTAATTTCTCTTTGTGAGAGTTTGCTATTTCCCTTTATGATAGTTCATTGTTTCTAGTAGTTTGGAAACTATTCTCCTAGGGAAAATCCTTGAACCTTCTATAAAATAAGCATATTATAATTAGGACTTGGGGTTATCACTTGATAGGAGACTGTTGATACATTTAATTCACTAGTAGAGAGAGGACATCCAGCTATCAGTCAAGTCCTGGATGATTCCAGCACCAGCTGCCCTGTGCCGTAAGCAAAGAGCACACACAATAACAAGCTGCTTTGTTGGTAATGCAGGTGCACACAGGCAGTTCTGATTTGTTCTGTTCCCTCAAATTTCCTGGATGTCCCCTCCAACTGATGTATTAACTGACAGAGGGGACTCAGGAGTTATGAGATGACTGTGTGGATATAAACAGGTTGTAAAAAGGGTGAAGGAGGGAAGCTGCTGTTTTCCTGATGGCCTTTTTCTAATCAGAGGCCTCATTCTTTAAGTCATATAGTTGTTTTATGGTTGGTAAGTGGCAAGAGGAAATAGATGGTCCTTAAGAGAAGCAGCTTCAGTGGCTGCAACAGCTCAAGCAATTCCCCGACTAATCTCGTTTGTGTAATTGATGTAAGCTATTGGTCATGGTTAGAAAGCGTAAGAGGTTAGGAATATACTGGAGAGGAAAAATAATGCATTGGCCAGGTAAAACAATAGAGACCTGAGTTGGGATACTGGATAGTATTAGAATTAGGAACTGTGGAATGAACTGGGCTGACATACAAATGAATGTGGTAAAGGTTTCAGGAAAGCAGTAGACATGTCTGTCAACAGAGCTAAAATTCCCCGACCTCTTTCTTCACTAAGTGTCTAGTGGACTCTGGATTAGAACTAAGATATCCTGTTTAAGGAGGTTATTAATGAAGCCCTCAAAACTTCTGCTTCTTTTGAACATGGATTTTAGGGCATCAAAGTGGCCACATAGGCAATTTGACTTTGGCTTTAGCAGGAAGTACTCTAAGCTCATTCCCCATCTCATTAGGGTATCTCCCCACAGACAGATGGGACTTCTACAAAGGTCAGTCCCAAACTGACTAAATCTCAAACTAAACCACAAGTACAGTGCTTGTGATTTAGTCATTCTATTTTCCACTCAAGGTTGTCCAGATAGGAAAATCTGGTCCATGTGCAAAATGCTATATTTTGCATTATATTTGAAAATATATATAAACATTGCTATTTTTAATTTACAAAGTGAATGTCAATTCAATACACACACAGGTCAAGGAGGAAGGTATGTTCATTCACCAAGGGTTGAGAGATGGTTTGAAGTCATTTAGTAAAATGATGCTGATTGCTCTTCTTCAGTTCTTGGGGCAATAATCATTCAACCAGATAATGGAAATAAAAAACAAAAGAAATGGATCAGAATATCATTTTTTAAAGGTAACTCATCCTTTAAAGACAAATTTCAGTGAAACCTGCCTTTTGTTGTTGTACAGTCACTCAGTCGTGTCTGACTCTTGCAACCTCGTGGACTGCAACATGCCAGGCTAACCTGTCCTTCACTATTTTCTGCAGTTTGCTCAGACTCATGTCCATTGTGTATGTGATGCCATCCAATCATCTCATCCTCTGTCGCCCCCTTCTCCTCTTGCCTTCCATCTTTCCCAGCATCAAGGTCTTTTCAAAAGAGTCGGCTCTTCGTATCAGCTGACCAAAGTATTAGAGCTTCAGCTTCAGCATCAGTCCTTCCAACAAATATTCAGGGTTGATTTCCTTTAGGATTGACTGGTTTGATCTCCTTGCAGTCAAAGGGACTCTCAAGAGTCTTCTCCAGCACTTCAATTCAAAAGCATCAATTCTTTGGTGCTCAGTATTCTTTATGGTCCAACTCTCACACCTGTATATAACTGCCTAGGACCTTCAAAATTTTCTACCAAACAAAACTTCCTATAGAATTTCTGTTCAAGCAATAAGACTAAAACAGGCAAATTCAGTTCAGTCGCTCAGTTGTGTCCAACTCTTTGTGACCCCATGGACTGCAACACACCAGGCCTCCCTGCCCATCACCAACTCCCGGAGCTTGCTCAAACTCACATCCATTGAGTTGGTGACGTCATCCAACCATCTCATCCTCTGTCATCCCCTTCTCCTCCTGCCTTCAATCTTTCCCAGCATCCGGGTCTTTTCAAATGAGTCAGCTCTTTGCATCAGGTGGCCAAAGTATTGGAGTTTCAGCATCAGTCCTTCCAATGAATATTCAGGACTGATTTCCTTTAGGATTGACTGGTTTGATCTCCTTGCAGTCCAAGAGTCTTCTGCAACACCACAGTTCAGAAGCATCAATTCTTCAGTGCTTGGCTTTCTTTATGGTCCAACTCTCGCATCCATACATGACTACTGGAAAAAGCATAGCTTTGATTAGATGGACCTTTGTCGGCAAAGTAATGTCTCTTCTTTTTAATATGCTGTCTAGGTTGGTCATAGGTTTTCTTCCAAGGAGCAAGCAAGGAAAATAGATAAAACCCATCCCTAATGTTTGTCAGTTCCAGGGGTAAAAGTATGAATGGATATTCACATAACCATTTCTACACATATTTAAAAGTTACACATCAAGCTAGAAAATTATGAAAGAAAAGATATTCTATTATGCTATCCAGAAAAAGATACTTTCCTAACAACTTGGAAGCCCATATTCAAGTTAAAATTCTTAGACTATTTAGAGTTCTGTATCAAAGATGGAGACATGGAGAGAGTCAGTCTCAGGCCAAGCCTTACTCTCCCCAGCCCTGCTCTGTTGCATATTTCCAGGGACTGCTACACCATGCATGTAAACACCCCAGCAACCTAGCTAAGCTTTTCCTTATACCTGCAAAGAGTATACCCCCTCCTCCCAACACGTTCACTGTAGGCATAGGCAAATGAAAATCAATGGCACAATCAAGAGTAGATCTAGGAGAGTGGCTGTACAGGTTCTAGAACCAGTCTTGGGACCATTTGTGCAAGGAATTCTAGGCTTCCAGCACCCAAAACAAGATCTAGGAGAAAGTGGTGGTAAAGTGACGTGGACTCTTGGAGATCAGTTTATGGCGACCAAACTGGTTCACCTATGTCTGTCCTGCTGTTAGCACTGAAAGTCTCCTGTCCTGGGAAACCCTTCTTCAGGAAATTAAAAAGTCCCACTTCTCCATTTTGCATCAAGTGTTAAAGGAGAGTTCAAGGTCCATATGACAGCCCCCAAAATACAGGTTGAAATGATTACTTTTTTAGCGTCATAGAGATAGGGGATTCCCAGGTAGCACAGCGGTAAAGAATCTGCCTGCCAACGCAGGAGACCAGGGGATGCAGCTTCGGTTCCTGGGTCAGGAAGATCCCCTGGAAAATGAAGTGGCAAACTCACTCCAGTGTTCTTGCCTGGAAAATCCTATGGACAGAGGAGCCTGGCAGGCTACAGTTCGTGGGGTTGCAAAAAGTCGGACACAACTGAGGGACTGAATATGCACACACATGCAGTGTCATACAGAGATGGCGAACATTGTCCATCTACCGTAGTCATTGTCACTGTCTTTTGTCCCCTGGTTGAAAAATGAGACTTTCCTGAAGTGATTTTAAGAAGCCTGAAGGCATTTTCTGACTTCTATTTTTATTACATTAATTTTTGAATAATTCTAATATAAAACTAATGGGCATACTTCTTTTGTGCCATGCATTAATTCTTTTCATTCCAAGCTAGCCTTTCAGAGCTAAGGAAATTTAAGAGTCTAAAATTTCTTCAGATTGGGAGACAAGGATGTGGCTGGTCGGCCTCAGGGGGAATCAACATTCACCGTTTTTTAGGCTCTAAACTACTGCTAGAAGTGTCTTGACCCCCTCCTAAGTAAGATCTGCTACATCAAAAATTCTTTCAAGCTTTGTTGTGAATCTTCCCAGTCCTCTCTGATATTGTCTCCATGGCTACTACTTCAGACCCAGCCTGGGAGACACAGCATCCTAGGGGCAAGACTATAGATGAATTTTGACAAAGGTATCCTTAGGGTATAAGTTGATCTACAGAATTATCAATATCAAAATAACACTCATTCAGTGGAAGCCTCCACGTCTGTATAATATATACCCAGGAAGGAAGGACTCTGAATCAATCACTGTGAAAAATAAGGCTTTCTAGGGTGAAAAGTCTGGTATTGTGGCTTCATTTTATCTAGATATTATCCTCTAAGGGTCCTGGGAAATAATGGCCAGAAGGTCTTCAGCTCTTATCAGAAGCCAGGAAAGAATCCTAGGGCCTCACTCTGGTGGGGCTATGGGAATAAACCCTCAGGAAGGCTTTTCCAGGTACAAGAGAAGCCTTTTTCCTTGAATGTTGATTTAAGTTTTCCACCGTCTAGAGTACTTGTGTCAGAGGCACTCAAGAATTTTGTATCTTATAAAAGATTTTCTTCCTGCTTCCATCTTAACTCTATCTGCTCCAGCTAAATATGCCTCAGGCTTTTCCTACATTATGACCTTCAAAGTGAAAGTCGCTCAGTTGTGTCTGACTCTTTGTGACCCCATGGACTACACAGTCCATGGAATTCTCCAGGCCAGAATACTAGAGTGGGTAGCCTTTCCCTTCTCCAAGGGATCTTACCAACCCAGGGAATCAAATCCAGGTCTCCTGCATTGCAGACAGATTCTTTACCAGCTGAGCCACAAGGAAAGCCCAAGAATACTGGAGTGAGTCTTGTATGCCTTCTCCAGTGGATCTTCCTGACGCAGGAACCGAACCAGGGTCTCCTGCATTGGAGGTGGATTCTTTACCAACTGAGCTATCAGGGAAGCCTCATGACCTTCAAAGGAAAGCATAATTTCAAGTTCTCCCTCTTGTGCTTGTTTCATATTCTAATAAACTTCTTAGACCAGACAGCCTAATGATTTAGTGTGAACTAAGCAGTAATGGGAATCTCTTTTTAAACATTGGACCAAGCAGTGTTCCATGGTCGACTAATTTAGACCAGGGATGGAAACAGAAGAATAAAATATTTTATGGGGTTTTCCCAAGTGGCTCAGTGGTAGAGAATCTGCTTGCCAATGCGGGAGATGTGGGTTCAATCCCTGAATGGGGAAGATCCCCTGGACAAGGAAATGGCTACACACTCCAGCATTCTTGCCTGGGAATTCTCACGGACAGAGGAACCTGGGGTGCTCCAGTGCACGAGGTCACAAAGAGTCAGACACGACTTAGCAACTAAGAAACAACATAGGAAAGATAACATAGATAGAAATAGGTGACACCAAGGATGGATCACAATAAACTGTGGAAAATTCTGAAAGGGATGGAAATACCAGACCACCTGATCTGCCTCTTGAGAAACCTATATGCAGGTCAGGAAGCAACAGTTAGAACTGGACATGGAACAACAGACTGGTTCCAAATAGGAAAAGGAGTACATCAAAGCTGTATATTGTCACCCTGCTTATTTAACTTCTATGCAGAGTACATCATGAGAAATGCTGGGCTGGAAGAAGCACAAGCTGGAATCAAGATTGCAGGGAGAAATATCAATAACCTCAGATATGCAGATGACACCACCCTTATGGCAGAAAGTGAACAGGAACTAAAAAGCCTCTTGATGAAAGTGAAAGTGGAGAGTGAAAAAGTTGGCTTAAAGCTCAACATTCAGAGACTAAGATCATGGCATCTGGTCCCATCACTTCATGGCAAATAGATGGGGAAACAGTGGAAACAGTGTCAGACTTTATTTTTGGGGGCTCCAAAATCACTGCAGGTGGTGATTGCAGCCATGAAATTAAAAGATGCTTACTCCTTGCAAGGAAAGTTATGACCAACCTAGATAGCATATTGAAAAGCAGAGACATTACTTTGCCAACAAAGGTCCGTCTAGTCAAGGCTATTGTTTTTCCAGTGGTCATGTATGGATGTGAGAGTTGGACTGTGAAGAAAGCTGAGTGCTGAAGAATTGATGCTTTTGAACTGTGGTGTTGGACAAGACTCTTACGAGTCCCTTGGACTGCAAGGAGATCCAACCAGTCCATTCTTAAGGAGATCAGTCCTGGGTGTTCATGGGAAGGACTGATGCTAAAGCTGAAACTCCAATACTTGGGCCACCTCATGCAAAGAGTTGACTCATTGGAAAAGACTCTGATGCTGGGAGGGGTTGGGGGCAGGAGAAGAAGGGGGTGACAGAGGATGAGATGGCTTGATGGCATCACCGACTCGATGGACATGAGTTTGAGTGAACTCCAGGAGTTGGTGATGGACAGGGAGGCCTGGCATGCTGCGATTCATGGGGTCGCAAAGAGTCGAGACACAACTGAGCAACTGAACTGAAGTAAACTGAACTAAAGGATAGAAAGACAAGGGCAGCCTGGTTTTATGACCAAAAATTGAAATGACATAGCCTTCCAAAATGAAACCATTCAAGATCAGAGGTAGCTTTGTTGGCCCCAGACAGCAAAGGGAAATCAAGAGCAGAAACTGAAGATCAGATAGCAGGAGGCCACCTCCCTGCCCTGGATCCTCATGGGACCAACCTCTTCACTGGCCTCCAGGACCTCAAGTCTACATATCTTGCCTATTATGCCAGATTGATGGGGGAAAATAACAGCACTTCCTATTTTCAAGTACACTCTGTCATTCATTAAAATCAGCAAGCAGAGTAAAAAAGAAGGAAGCACATACTTCCTAAAAGCCAGGGCTTTAATTTTTCCATCTTACTAACACTTAAATCAGAGGTCAGCAAACTTTTTTCTATGAAGGGCCAGAGAGTAAATAGGTTTTCTAGGCCATACAGTCTTCATTACAACTACTTAACCCCGCTGTTACAGTGAGAAACCAGCCATAGAATGAGTGGGGGCTCTGTTCCAACAAAACTATTTGTGGACACTGAAATTTGAATTTCATATAATTTTCACATGTGGGAAAAGAATATTTTTCTTTTTATTTTTTCAGCCATTAAAAAGCCTAAGAGCCATTGTCACTGAATAGTACACTTTAAAATGTTTAATGGTTCATTTTATGTTACCTGAATTTCAACTCAATAAAAAAAAAAGAAAAATTGAGCCATTTGATTTGTGCACTATACAAAAACTGACAGCAGGCAAGATTTGTTTCTCAACCTTTGCCTTAAAGATGCAAACATTATTCTAGATACTCATGTTGAGCTAAATTAATGCTTAATATAGTATTTAAGATCCACTAAATCTGTATAGCAAAGTGATTCAGTTTTATATACATTTATATTTTGCATATATATTCTTTTTTAGACTCTTTTCCATTATAGGTTATTACGAGGCATTGAGTATTGTTCCCTGTGCTATACAGTAGGTCCTTGATAGTTATCTGTTTCATATACAGTAATACTCATAGTTTATTTAAGATCAACAAAGTAAGCTATGTGTAATAATCAACATTTTTTTGAGATGGAGAAACCAAGGTACTTACATGTCTTATATGCAGAGAACATTATGAGAAACGCTGGGCTGGAAGAAGCACAAGCTGAAATCAAGATTGCCGGGAGAAATATCAATAATCTCAGATATGCAGATGACACAACCCTTATGGCAGAAAGTGAACAGGAACTAAAAAGTTCTTGATGGAAGTGAAAGAGGAGAGTGAAAAAGTTGGCTTAAAGCTCAACATTCAGAGACTAAGATCATGGCATCTGGTCCCATCACTTCATGGCAAATAGATGGGGAAACAGTGGAAACAGTGTCAGACTTTATTTTTGGGGGCTCCAAAATCACTGCAGGGGTGATTGCAGCCATGAAATTAAAAGACGCTTACTCCTTGCAAGGAAAGTTATGACCAACCTAGATAGCATATTGAAAAGCAGAGACATTACTTTGCCAACAAAGGTCCATCTAGTCAAGGCTATGGTTTTTCAAGTGGTCAGGTATGGATATGAGAGTTGGACTGTGAGGAAAGCTGAGCGCCGAAGAATTGATGCTTTTGAACTGTGGTGTTGGAGAAGACTCTTGAGAGTCCCTTGGACTGCAAGGAGATCCAACCAGTCCATCCTAAAGGAGATCATTCCTGGATGTTCATTGGAAGGACTGATGTTGAAGTTGAAACTCCAACACTTTGGCCACCTCATGCGAAGAGTTGACTCATTGGAAGAGACCCTGATGCTGGGAGGGGTTGAGGGCAAGAGAAGAAGGGGGTGACAGAGGATGAGATGGCTTGATGGCATCATCGACTCGATGGACATGAGTTTGGATAAACTCTGGGAGTTGGTGATGGACAGGGAGGCCTGGCATGCTGTGATTTATGGGGTCACAAAGAATCGGACATGACTGAGCGACTGAACTGAACTGACTCTTCCCAAAATTAGACCCCACAAACCAGTCAATGACAGTATCATGATTTGAATCCAAGTCTTCCTGTGTACACTCCTTTCATGAAAATGATAAAAGCCAACATATATGGAGTATCCAACATGTGTCAGACTGTTCTAAATGCTGTAGACCAGTGCTTCTGAATCTGGTGACATCTGAAAGTGTCTGGAGACATGGCTGGTTGCCATAGTGTCGGAAAAAGGTGCTTCCTGGCATGTAACAGGTAGAGGCCAGGGATGAAAACTCCTACAATGTACAGAGCAATCCTCCACAATGAAGAATTACCCAGCGCAAAATGTCTATCATGCCAAGACTAGGAATCCCTACTTTAGGGGTATTATCTCATTTAATCGTCACAACAACCCTAAGAGATGTCGTTATATTTCCCCATTTAATAGACGGGGAAACTGAAGCCTGGCGGAGTTAAGTAACATACCAAATCTCACCCTGCCAGAATTCTGGGCTCAAAACCAGACAACCTGGCACCACCAGGCCATAATTCAGAACAAACATTGCAGTTTTTAAAAATACATTCTTTAGTAGGATTATTTTATTAATGCTCTCCCTAGATTAAAATGGACATGAGTATATTGGTCTCTTCTTACCACTGAATCCCCTGTGCCTAGCCTAGGGCCTGCTCCATGGTTGTTGTTCAGTCGCTAAATCATATCTGACTTTTTTGCAACCCCATGGGTATAGCCCGCCAGGCTCCTCTGTCCATGAGATTTCCTAGGCAAGAATACTGAAGTGGGTTGCAATTTCCTCCTCCAGAGGATCTTCCCAACCTGGGAATTGATTCCCCATCTCCTACATTGGCAGGTGGATTCTTTTCCACTCAACCACCTGGGAAACCCCTGCTCCATGGTAGACACTCAGGAAATCAATGAATGAATGAACATACACCTTTTACATAAGAGACTCCAGAACCTCTGCTTTTACCATCAGTGAAACTGTCCATTTCTCTCTCTGTGGATGGATAAAGAGATAGATAGATTGGTGCAGTCAGTTCAGTCACTCAGTCGTGTCTGACTCTCTGCAACCCAGCAGACTGCAGCAGGCCAGGCCTCCCTGTCCATCACCAACTGATGGAGTCTGCTCAAACTTGTGTTCATCAAGTTGGTGATGCCATCCAACCATCTCATCCTCTGTCATCCCTTTCTCCTGACTTCAATCTTTCCCAGCATCAGAGTCTTTTCCAATGAGTCACCTTTGTATCAGGTGGCCAAAGTATTGGAGTTTCAGCTTCAGCATCAGTCCTTCTAATGAATATTCAGGACTTATTTCCTTTAAGATTGACTGGTTTGATCTCCTTGCAGTCCAAGGGACTCTCAAGATTCTTTTCCAACATCACAGTTCAAAAGCATCAATTCTTTGTGCTCAGCTTTCTTTATAGTCCAACTCTCACATCCATAAATGACTACTGGAAAAACCATAGCTTTGATAGATGGACCTTTGTCAGCATATTAATGTCTCTGCTTCTTAATATGCTATCTAGGTTGGTCATAGCTTTTCTTCCAAGGAGCAAGTGTCTTAATTTCGTGGCTGCAGTCACCATCTGCAGTGATTTTGGATCCCAAGAAAATAAAATCTCTCACTGTTTCCTTTGTTTCCCCATTTGTTTGCCATGAAGTGATGGGAACGGATGCCATGGTCTTCGTTTTTGAATGTTGAGTTTTAAGCCGACTTTTTCACACTACTCTTTCACTTTCATCAACGGGCTTTTTAGTTCCTGTTCACTTTCTACCATAAGGGTGGTGTCATCTGCGTATCTGAGGTTATTGATATTTCTCCCGGCAATCTTGATTCCAGCTTGTGTTTCTTCCAGCCCAGTGTTTCTCATGATGTACTCTGCATATAAGTTAAATAAGCAGGGCGACAATATACAGCCTTGACGTACTCCTTTTCCTATTTGGAACCAGTCAGTTGTTCCATGTCCAGTTCTAACTGTTGCTTCCTGACCTGCATACAAATTTCTCGAGACAGATCAGGTGGTCTGGTATTCCCATCTCTTTAAGAATTTTCCACAGTTTTTTGTGATTCACACAGTCAAAGGCTTTAGCATAGTCAATAAAGCAGATATTTTTCTGGAACTCTCTGGCTTTTTCTGTGATCCAATTATTGTTGACAATTTGATGTCTGGTTCCTTTGCCTTTTAGATCCAGCTTGAACATGTGGAAGTCCTCAGTTCATGTACTGTTGAAGCCTGACTTGGAGAATTTTGAGCATTACTTTGCTAGCGTGTAAGATAAGTGCAATTGTGCAGTAGTTTGAACATTCTTTAGCATTGCCTTTCTTTGGGACTTGAATGAAAACTGACCTTTTCCAGTCCTGAGACCACTGCTGAGTTTTCCAAATTTGCTGGCATATTGAGTGAAGCACTTTATTGGCATCATTTTTTAGTATTTGAAATAGCTCAACTGGAATTCCATCACCTCCACTAGCTTTGTTCATAGGGATGCTTCCTGAGACCCACTTGATTTCGCGCTTCAGGATGTCTGGTTCTAGGTAAGTGATGACACCATTGTGGTTATCTGGGTCATGAAGATCTTTTTTGTACAGTTCTTCTGTGTATTCTTACCACCTCTTCTTAATATCTTCTGCTTCTGTGAGATCCATACCGTTTCTATCCTTTATTGAGCCCATCTTTACATGAAATGTTCCCTTGGTATCTCTAATTTTATTGAAGAGATATAGTCTTTCCCATTCTATTGTTTTCCTCTATTTCTTTGCATTGATCAATGAGGAAGGTTTTCTGATCTCTCTTTACCATTCTTTGGAACTCTGCATTCAGATAGGTATATCTTTCCTTTTCTCCTTTGCCTTTCACTTCTCTTCTTTTCTCAGGTATTTGTAAGGCCTCCTCAGACAACCATTTTTCCTTTTTGCATTTCTTTTTCTTGGGGATGGTCTTGATCACTGCCTCCTGTACAATGTCACAAACCTCCGTCCATAGTTCTTTGGGCACTCTGTCTATCAGATCTAATCCCTTAAATCTATATGTCACTTCCACTGTGTAATCATAAGGGATTTGATTTAATCATTTGACACCTGAACGGTCTAGTGGTTTTCCCTACTTTCTTCAATTTAAGTCTGAATTTTGCAATGAGTTCGGGGTCTGAGTCACAGTCAGCTCCTGGTCTTGTTTTTGCTGACTGTATAGAGCTTATCCATCTTTGGCTGCAAAGAATATAATCAATCTGATGATATCCACCATCTGGTATTGTCCATGTGTAGAGTAGTCTTTTGTGTTGTTGGAAGAGGGTATCTGCTATGACCAATGCATTCTCTTGGCAAAACTCTGTTAACCTTTGCCCTGCTTCATTTTGTACTCCAAGGCCAAACTTGTCTGTTACTCCAGGTATCTATCGACTTCCTATTTTTGCATTCCAGTCCCCTATGTTGAAAAGGACATCTTTTTTTTTTTTTGGTATGATTTCTAGAAGGTCTTGTAGGTCTTCATAGAACTGTTCAACTTCAGCTACTTCAGCATTAGTGGTTGGGGCATAGACTTGGATTACTGTGATAGTGAATGGTTTGCCTTGGAAATGAACAGAGATCATTCTGTCATTTTTGAGATTGCACCCAAGTACTGCATTTCAGACTCTTTTGTTGACAATGAGGGCTACTCCATTTCTTCTAAGGGATTCTTGCCCAGAGTAGTAGATATAATGGTCACCTGAATTAAATTTACCCATTCTGGTTCATTTTAGTTCACTGATTATTAAAATGTCGATATTCACTCTTGCCATCTCCTGTTTGACCACTTCCAATTTACCTTGATTCACGGACCTAACTTTCAGGTTCCTATGCAATATTGTTCTTTAGAGCATCAGATTTTACTTCCATCACCAGTCACATCCACAACTGGGCGTTCTTTTTGCTTTGGCTCTATCTCTTCATTCTTTCTGAAGTTATTTCTCCACTCTTCTCCAGTAGCATTTTGGGCACCTACTGACCTGAGAGTTCATCTTTCAGTGCCATATCTTTTTGCCTTTTCATACTGTACATAGATGGATAGATAGATAGATAGAGATATGTAGATCACGTATGCATGCATACTCAGTTGCTCAGTCATGTCCAGCGTTTTGCAACCCAATGGACTATAGCCTGCCAAACTCTCCTGTCCATGGGATTTTCCAGGCAAGAAAACTGGTGTGGGTTTCCATTTTCTCCTCCAGGGGATCTTCTCACCCCAGGGATCAAACGCACATCTCCTGCATTTTCCACTGAGCCACCTGGGAAACCCCACACACGTTTACTTAAGTGAAATCTTCAAAGAACTGAGAGTCATCCCTTACCATTCTGGAACTCTTTTCAAATCTTCCTGCACACATTTCTTCTTAAACATGGAGCTGAATAATTAAACTCAAACATTTACTCTGTGCTTTTAAACTCACAGAGGACTTTCTATCTGTATTATCTTGTTTTCACAAGAACCTGTGCTCCACTATGAGAATGTGAAACTGGGAATCTGAGGGGGACTTGCTAAAGGTCACATGGCTGTTAAGTAGTGGGATTGGGTCTGACCCCTGGTCTTTGGTATCATTCTCTCATTTTTTTTCCACTTAGGCCTGCTACTCCCTCTCAGTGGTTAACCTCACCTTGACAACTTAGGGTCTCCTTCTGCCCATGGGTTGCCCTACATGTGGTCTAGTGGGCTACAAAGCCATGTCAAGTGATTATACTCTCACTGGGCCCTACGTGTGGAATTCTCTGTGCAGATGTATTTATTATGTATTAATATAATGTCTCAGTTTCCTCAGGGCTTCCCAGGTGGCTCAGTGGTAAAGAATTCACCTGCGAATGGAGGAGACGTAGGAGACACGGGTTCAATCCCTAGGTCAGGAAGATCCCCTGGAGAAGGAAATGGCAACCCAGCCTAGTATTCTTGCCTGGAAGATCCCATGGACAGAAGACCCTGACAGACGGACTACAGTCTTTGGGGTAGTAAAGAGTAGGATATGACTTAGCAACTGAAAAACCAAACAGAGTATACAATCTGAGAGACTTAATACAGGCATACCTCATTTTAGTGCTATTTGGTTTATTGAGTTTTTCATAGATAGAAAGTTTGTGGCAATCTGAATTGTAAGATGAGGGTTAGCACTTTTTAGCAATAAAGTTTTGTTAATTAAGATATATATATATATAGTTTTTTTAGACATAATCCTATTGCACACTAAACAGACTATAGTATGGTCTAAACATAACTTTTGTATGAACTGGAAAACCAAAACATTCGCATGACTTGCTTCATTGTGATATTTGCTTTATTGCAGTGGTCTGGAACTGAATCTGCAATATCTCTGAAATATGCCTGTATATGATTTTGGGAATTGTGTCAATAGTTATCCCCAGGACAACAAGATTATGCAATGTGAATAAATCTCACACTGACAGGAAGAACTCCAAAGAGGCCAACACAGCTGCCAAGGCTCACTGAGGAGAGTCCTGCTGTGTCTAGTGTCTAGCTGTCTCCAGAGGGGAGGGGGAGCTGGGCATGGAGGATGGAGGGAAGTGAAATTAGATAAGACCTGCCCTCTGGGGTCTCCTTCCCGAGGATGTGAAAGCTTGAAAGGGCTTCTTTCCAGGGCTGCTGCATTGTACAACTCCAGGGGGCACTGGTTCCCCCACACATAAGTGTATATGGTAGCCCCTGATTCTCTTTCAGAGGAAGCTGATCTGCGGGGAGGGAAGCAGACTAGGGACTTGGGCATGTCACCTCTATGAGGGGCTAGCTTTGCTTTCTTCTCTTGGCCACCGTAGGTGGCAATATAAAGTTCAGTTTTTTAAATGTTTCCCTCCTGTGTCTGCATTGCTTCTTACCTCTCCTCACCCTTCAGTGAAATCAGACCCTCCCACACAGCCTTCAGAGAGGTGGTTGTGAGAAGTTGGTGGGGGAGGTAACAGAAGGGCACTCTATCCACGCTCCTGCCTTCACACTCAAGGCAGTGGTACTGATGCAGGTAAGGATGCAGGGGTCCAGGGGCTACCAGAAGTGACATGTGGTCAGGAAAGAGGCCTGTGGCTGTGCTGGGGTGGAAAGGAGAGCCCCAGTTCCAAAGAGGAACAGTTCAGGGCAGGACATTCGAGACAAGCTTCCTCCTCCCAAATATTTCAGACAAAGGGACCCTTCCAGGTGAGGCAGTTTGCACACGCCTTTTGGGTCCAAGGGGAGTGAATTTACTGTTCTCATGTCTCAGAACTGTGAAAATTATTTTTGGCTTCTGACTCATAGCTATTTTTTTTTCTTTTTTAACTTTTTTCTCTATTAAAGAGAAGGGTACTTAAAAAAAACAAAAAAACAAAAACTGTTATCTTGTAAATAAGAGGGAAAAAAACTTCCCCAGTTGTTTTCCCTTGGAAACACATTTACTTCCTGTTTCTACTTCATGCCTTCCCCCTTTTATTCATGTATTCATTGAGAAAGACTCTTACTAGCTGCCCCCTTCCTGAGCCTGCTAAAGGCTGGAAACCAACAATGGCAGGCCAGGTCCCTACTGGGGAATTGTTGACGACTTACCCAGGAGGCGCCAAACAAAGGCAAGAACTCTGAAAGCCACAGCTGGGGGGCAGCCCCCGGAAGCAGGAGTTGGTCTCCCTTGCAGGAATTCTCTCCGTGGAGGGAGGTGTGCAAAGAATCAGAATCACAGCTCCCCAGGGAGGTCTAATAGGCCCACCTGCAGAAGCGTGTCCCTGGCCCCAGCCACGGAGGACACCTTCAGAGTGGAAAGACCCCAACCCATGTCGTTTGGAGTAAGTGACGTTTTAACACTCTTAAAAGGTGAAGAACTTCCCTGGCAGTCCAGGGAATGGACTTCTAATGCAGGGATCACAGGTTCAATCCCTGGTCTGGGAACTAAGATTCCACATGCATGCAGTGTGCCCCTCCCCTCCCCCCACCCTGGCCAAAAAAGTGCAGGTGTTTCTTCCGTAAAGAAGGGAGGGAAGACAGACCTGGGCAGAGGGACCAGCATATACTAAGGGACAGAGACTTGGAATAGTGTGAGCATTTAGGAATCTTCTAGAAAGGTACCCAAGTGAGGGGACACAGGTAGGAGTGATGGGAAAACAGACTGAGCAGGGAAGGCTAGCTATGATCCAGGCTTGAAAAGTTGAGGAATCCCTTCATCTCTAAAGTAGTTTCTCTGTGTTTGTAGCAAGTTAATTTCCTCCTGTTTGGATAACATTAAGTATTAGGCTGTGAGAGAATGGGGTAGGGAGAACTTTCAACAAAGCCAAAAGAAACCCACACCTTGACAATTCATTCCACTATCTGATAAGCACTAAATTAATTTCCATATTAACACATTATGTGGAGATAAGACACAGAAACAGGAATCACAAAAGACACACAGGGCTCTTATTAAATTTCCGAGACAGTGTGTGAATTAGTCTGAAGCCCAGGAAACATAACACAGGAGAGCTTTGCAGGGAGCAGCTGTACAGAGATGAATTACCTGGAGAAATAGGTTTGGCTCTGGAACTGATGTTTTCTTTTCCCTGTGAATAGAACAAGATAAGACACGTCTCTTACAAAATGTAACTGTTTCTGACACTCTTTCCCCCTGACTCCCACAGGCACCTCACCAAGTGCTGCCAGGCACCCAAGCAAGCTCTCGGCAAGACCCAAGAGTTCATTATCCAGCCATGTGGGCCTCTCCAATCCAGGCCCCAGCACATCTTGTGGATGAAATTGTGCAAATCTAGGGGAAAAAGCCTGTTCCCGATCCTCTCAGGCTTGGCTCTGTTCTGTGTTCAGTCGAGCTTTGTGAAGTGAAAGTCTCTCAGTCGTGTCCGACTCGTTGCCTCTCCATGGACTATACAGTCCATGGAATTCTCCAGGCCAGAATACTGGAGTGGGTAGCATTCCCTTCTCCAGGGGATCTTCCCAACCCAGGGTTCGAACCCAGGTCTCCCACATTGCAGGTGGATACTTTACCAGCTGAGCCACAAGAGAAGCCCAAGAATACTGGAGTGGGTAGCCTACTTCTTCCATCCCAGGAAATGAACCGGGGTCTCCTGCATTGCAGGCGGATTCTTTACCAGCTGAGGTACCTTGCATGATGAATTAAAGAATTTTCCATGTGGCTGAAGGCATCGAGGAACTGTACCACTGGTCCCAATACTTAATGCATTTTTAACTTTCCCCCTTTTAACCAGGAGCCAGGGAGAAAAGATAGACTCCAGCTGAATTCTTTCTACGCTAAGACATGAAGAGCCAGAGCTCCCCAGAGCCCTGCAAGTTGCATTTCTCCAGGTTCACTTGGGCAAGACAGAACCCTTCATTTTCCTTCTCTGTTTAATGAAAAAATTGAGCTTCATGATTTCTTTTCTTGTTTTGTTTATTTATTTATATATTTTTGGCTGTCCTGGGTCTTCGTTGCTGTGAGGGCTTTTCTCTAGTTGCAGTGAGCAGGGCTACTCATTAGTTATGGTGCACAGGCTTCTTGCTGTGGTGGCTTCTCTTGTTGAAGAGCACAGGCTCAATAATTGTAGCACAAGAGCTTAGTTGCTCTGTGGCATGTGGGACCTTCCTGGATCAGGGATCAAACTTGTATCCCCTGTGTCCCCTGCATTGGCAGGCACACTCTTCACTGAGCCACCAGCTGAGCCCCAAGCTGCATGATTTCTAATATCCCTATGTATGTTAACATCCTATCATTCCTAGGATAGTAGTAATTAATAGCAACCTGTGCTTTCACAGAGCTTCCCAGGTGGCTTAATGGTAAAGAATATATCTGCCAATGTAGGAGACCCAGGTTCAGTCCCTGGGTTGATAAGATCCCCTGGCGAATGAAATGGCAACCCACTCTACTATTCCTGCCTGGGATATTCCATGGGCAGAGAAGCCTGGCAGGCTACACTTCATGAGGCTGCAAAGGAGGCTAAGTCAGACACGACTTAGCAACTAAACAATGGCAACAACAACAAATGCTTTCCCATTGTGGTGAGCCCGCCTAGAACCCTTCAGTGAAGACTTTATTACTCAGATGTTAGGAATGTCACTGGAGAGAGTTGCCTCAAGCTGCAGAGAGTGCCAGACTGCCCTGGGACAGCCCACCTGGTGGACATGTTGTATAAGCACCCAGCCCTTTCACCTTTACTGACAGTATGCCAAGGGCACTCCAGCTCCAGAGCTCTCCATGCAATTGGCCAAGTCTTTCATTTGGCCTCACCTTCTCCCTCTGCCTCCTTCTTCTATGACATTGCTCCCGCATGCTCCTTAACCAGCATCCTGCAAGCTAACCCCCTTCTCTAAGTCAGGTACTTAGGGAACCCAGCCTACCATGCCTATTCTCATAGACATACAGTTTGAGCCTCTGAGGGACCTCCACCAGGTCTCCTCCCTCATTTTACAAACAAGAAAATGAAGGCTCAGAAAATTATTTACCAAGTTCGACCCATCGGCAGAACCAGGACTAAATCTTCCGCTTCCCAAGTCTCAGGGATGTCCTCTTCCTATCACACCTCACTGCCTTCTCCAGCTTATCTCATTTTCCTTGCCTGGTGGAAAGAGATACGTAGGCAGAGAGATAAATTGATTTATCCATCCATCTCCACCGCAAAGGAGACTAATAAGCAAACGCATGAATTCCTGAGTTATTCACTGCATCTACTTTAAATAAATAAACCATCGGTTTTCGTTTGAGGATTTGTTTTTAACCTCCTTGTGAAGCCGAATCACATAAAGACACACAAGCTCTGAATTAGGAACCAGGAAACGAGTTGTTGTCTCAGATCCTCACTCTTTTGTTGCAAATATGCTGCTGTTTGATATTAGGCTCTTTCATATCCCAAGATTGATTGAGGTTAAGGGGTGCTGCTGCTGCTGCTGCTAAGTCGTTTCAGTCGTGTCCAACTCTGTGTGACCCCACAGACGGCAGCCCACTGGGTTAAGGAGTGGGGACGATGTAAATCATATTATGAAATAATGACCAGTGAGGATGGTTATGTCAGATGCTGTCTTTGGGGGAAGTTGGGTGAAAGATAAACAGGAACTTTCTGTATGCTTTTTGCAATATCTTGTAGTTAAAATTATTTCAAAAGACAAAAGTTAAAAATAATAATAACTGAATGATAGTTTCATTGATCATAACAGGGAATGTTTAGGGATGACTTGAGGTGGCGTGAACAGGGAGGAATGGACAGATTCTATAACATAATCAAAATGCTTAATTGCAAGGCTAGTGCATTCTGAATGTCACTCAGTGGGATGGAGGACAATGACTGTTTCACCAGGCATTTTTTGCTTTTGTTGTTTAGTTGAAGTATAGCTATTCTGCAGCATTGTGTTAGTATCTGGTATATAGATGTGATTCAGTTTTACACACACATATATACATGTTCTTTTCCAGATTCCTTTCCATTATAGATTATTACAAGATACTGAATATAGTTCCCTGTGCTATATGGTAGATCCTTATTGTTTATTTATTTTAAATATAGTTGTGTGAATCTTTTAACCCCTGAAATTAGGATAAACTCCTGATTTCTTACTCCCCCGTCTTCCCCCTCTGGTGACCATAAGTTTGTTTTCTGTGTTTGTGAGTCTGCTTCTGTTTTGGAAATAAGTTCATTTGGATCATTTTGTTAGATTCCATATATAAGTGATATCATATGATACCTCTTTCTCTGTCTGACTTCACTTAGTAAAATAATCTCTAGGTCCATCGTGTTGCTGCAAAGATGTGCCACATCGTCTTTATCCACTCATCTGTTGATTTAGGTTGCTTCTATGGCTTGGCTATTGCAAATAGTGCTACTATGAACATTGGGATGCATATATCTTTTCAAATTAGGGTTTTCTCTGAATTTATGGACATGTGTTTTTTAATTTATTTTATCAAAGTATGGTTGATTTAATTTCTGCTCTCAACAAAGTGATTCAGTTATATATATAACACTGAATTTTTTCACATTCTTTTCCATTATGGTTTATCACAGGATATTGACTATAATTTTCTGTGATATACAATAGGACCTTGTTTTGTTTATCTATCCTACAGTATATAGAATAGTTTTTGTCTGCTGATCCCAAACTCCCCATCCATCTCTCCCACACACCCCCCTTCTTGGCAATCACAGGTCTGTTCTCTATGTCTGTGAGTACAGGCGTGTGTTTTTAAAAGCATGCCCTCCATGACTTAAAAAACTTAAGGCCTTGTTACAGAATACAGATTTGTCATGTGCCCAATATGCAGTGAGCCTAAACAATACAGAAATGTGGGAGTTTGGAGCAGAGAATGGTTTACTACATTTCCATGCAAGAAGAACAGGTGGCTCATGTCCCTAAACACCCCCAAATCCTCAAAGAGTTTCAGCAAAACCTTTTTAAAGGCAAGGTCTTTAAAAGAAAAGGGGGGACGGGTCTCAGGGTATGTGATTAATTCATGCACAATTCTCTGATTGGTTGATATTGAGGTAGCAGGGCAGTTAATATGATCAATCCTTAGGCGCCAGTACGTCTGGGAGCTACGTGCTCATGATCATCAAGTAGTTAATTTCTTCCATTTGGTGGTGGTTTTGAACATCTGAAAAACTCAGGAAATATGGAGGTATGCTACAGGAGAGGATATGGGGTAGAGGTCTGTCCCTGGGAAGGCACCACAGGGTCCTGCTCCCTTGCAGACTTATCTGGATTTTTTAAGCCAGAGCCTTGAAAAATGTCTGCTACAGCACCTGCTTTCTGTTCTGGTTAAATCTTACAGTCTCTCCCACCTCGAGGGCTATCATCCACTGGGTCTGATCAACTCCTTCATTTTACAGACGAAGAAAAGGAAGCCCCAATAAGTAAAAAGCTTGCTCAGGTTGTCCAGAGAGTAGCTGATTTCATAGAATAAAAACAGAAAATTCCAAGTTATAAACAGACACCTGGCCTGTGGTTTGCAGAGTGTCTTGTCCTCTCCAAGAGCCTAGTGTCGGAGAAGCAGAAGCCACATACAAAATGAGTGCCTGGGACGTCTGCCCAGAGGAACAACATCAGGGATGGTCCCTTTCCAGCCCACCGGCTCTAGCCAAGAGCTGCCAGCAACACAGTCCTGCAGGCTGTCCAAGGTAGTCTCCTGGAGAAGGATCCTGAATGCAGGAGCTGTCCACAACTCACTCAAGAACTGAGGATTTTCAGTTTTGAAACTAACCTGCATTCCTGGGTACTGTCAAGTATAAATCAAATGTCACCTTAAAAAGAAAAAGAAACCAATCAACTAACTGAAGACAACTGCCTCCCATCACAATGCCATTCCATAAAATTTCCATTTCTTCTCTGAGTTCTGATGTTTCTCCCAAGAAAAGAAATGTTTTTGCAGTTACAAGATGCAAATATGAACCAAAACTGCTGTTGATTCAAAACGTATATTATCTTAGAGATGTTTGGCTTCCTATAAAATAGTCATGGTTTCTAGTGAATATTTCAATGTTCATAGGGATAAGAAGGACAGTGTGAGGTTTTATCTGTGCACATATTGAAGGCATTTTTTAAATTACTTGTAAACTGCAATATATACACAACCAAGTGTACAAAGCTGATTAATTGTTATATATTATAGATCTGGTAGCCACCATGCTGACCAAGATAGAGGACATTTTCAACACCACCACAGTGTTCCTAGGGCACACAAATATGGACATGACATTTAAATATTATGCAAATTGAGGCCTCCTATGCCCTCTGCCTGGGTGGCCAGCTTATCCCAGATGTGTAATGGACTCCCAGAGGTAGCCAGGGGAGATTGGAGGAAAAATTTCTCTTAAAGGCAATTGCGAGACATTCAGGCACATAACTTCAGAACCTCTCCAAGCAGTCCCATGCCCTTGAGAAAATTTTCTTGACAAAGTAAAGGAAACCTTAAGGGGCAGTGATCACCAACATCTTTGGCATCAGGGACCAGTTTTGTGGAAGACGGTTTTCCATGGACTGAGGCAGGGGGATGGTTTTGGGATGATTCAAGTGCGTTACATTTTTTTTTTTTAATCTGGCTGTGCTGGTTCTTCATTGCTGCCCTGGGGTTTACTCTGTTGCAGCAAACAGGGGCTACTCTCTAGCTGCGGAGCTCGGGCTTCTCATTGCGATGGCTTCTCACTGCAGTGGCTTCCTTGTTTCGGAGCATAGGCTTTAGGCACTCAGGCTTCGACAGTTTCAGCACATGGGCTCAGCAGTTGCAGCTTGTGAGTGTAGTTGCTCCTTGACATGTGGGATCTTCCCCAGCAAAGGATCGAATCCATGTCGACTGCACTGGCAGACAGATTCTTAACCACTAGACCACCAGGGAACTACCAAGGGCACTACATTTATTGTGCACTTTATTTATATCATTATTACATCAGCTTCACCTCAGATTATCAGGCATTCGATCCCATGGGGACCCTGCTTAAGGCAAGGAAAAGGAGAATGGGAGCTGGATGAGGATGGCAGTGAATGTGAGGTTTAAGGAAAATTCAAATGTGGCGGACCAAAGAAAAACAGCAGCGAAACCTGATAGGCTTGACTTGTAAATTACAGTTTTCGGTAAAGAATGATAATGCTTACAGTTTGTTTAATAGCCACTGAGGGGTGGAAACTTTGGTCTAGAGGCTGAAAAAAAGATGCTCCTGCTCCCTTTAAATCCCTAAACTGATGTTTACAGAGAGATGTCTTTTCTCTCTCCTTGATTGTCAAGTCCAGTGCCAAGTATCAGCTTTGATTCTGTTATTTTCCAGTGGGAAATTTCCTTCCACTCTAAAGTCAGGATTTAATAACATAAAGCTGCTGTCAACCCGGGATTTGAGATCTGATTTCACCAACCTTCTTTTTTCTAGGTCACATTTAAAAAGCTTTCTTACTTAGAATCTTCTACCCAGAAGGTTTCCTCTGTCAGGGGCAAAAACCCACTTTTCAAATTAGAAACTTTCCTCTATCTTCCAAAATCCAATTTCTAGTCTGAAAGAAGAGTTCCCCAGCTTCATCCACCTCCCAAAAGCACAGCCTCGTGTCCTGCCTGTGTTTTACCCAGGGCCTGGTTTGCTGATGAACTAAGCCAAGCTGTGCTGAGGACTGCTGCTGCTGCTGCTAAGTCGCTTCAGTCGTGTCCGACTCTGTGCAACCCCCATAGATGGCAGCCCACCAGGCTCCCCCGTCCCTGGGATTCTCCAGGCAAGAACACTGGAGTGGGTTGCCATTTCCTTCTCCAATGCATGAAAGTGAAAAGTGAAAGTGAAGTCACTCAGTCGTGTCCGACTCTTAGCAACCCCATGGACTGCAGCCCACCAGGCTCCTCCGTCCATGGGATTTTCCAGGCAAGAGTACTGGAGTGGGATGCCATCGCCTTCTCCATGCTGAGGACAGTTTTATTTAAAGAAGACACTTGAAGCTGTGGGCTGCTTGGAGACCTTTAGCATCAGATGGTGTTAGGATCTCCAGGTGGTGACCTTTGACTAAAGGAAGAAAGACAATAATAAATAGAAGGCATCATTTTTCAGAGGGTTCAGCTCATCCGCTGTAATCTATAAGCCTTTTAGCTTTCTTTGCTGCCTAGCACAAGTGAACATTTTGAGAAAATATCAAATCTCAATGAGAAGGATTTTTTCTTTCCCTACAAGTTGGGGTTTCATTCATCTGTGTGTGTATAGCAAGAATCCCAGTTGAGCTCAAATCAGAGTCTACCCCCTGCTGTAGAGCTAGCGGGGTCCCATCATGCCTTGGAATTTCTATTTGCCTTGAGTTGATATATACAGAGGATTTGTTTCCTGGCTTCGGGAAGGAGGGAGAGTTTTGTGCACAGATATCTGGACCGAGAAATCCCATCTTGGCTTCAAGACCTATGTTTTTTCCCCACCATGTATATCTGTCTCCTTACAATGTCATCTGATTACAATATGTAACTATCACACATTCATTGTAAATAATTCCAACAACTTATAAAGATACAATACTTTAAAATATAAAAATGCAATAGAATGTTTATTTTATAAAATTTATTTTATTAGTTTATTTTATATATTATTTATTTTATAAAAATGGTACCATCCTAAATAACAAAGACTAGTATTTTGGTGACCACTCTTGCAAGCATCTCTTTATGCATATACGCACATATCTCTGTAATTTTACAAAAATGGGATCTTATATAAATGATCATTTTTCCTGTGGACACCTTTCCCCGCCTCTCTCTGTCCTCATCCCGATCAGCAGCCCATACCCATCTCCATTTTCCCCAATTAACGCTTGTGTCTTAGCCAGAAAGCAGAGCCTGAGACAAGGATTGGCACACAAGTAGTTTATTTGAGGCAGTGACCCAGGGAACAGGAATGAAGAGCTGGAAAGAGCAAAGCAAGGAAGAAAGAAAGTCAATACAAGCGCTCTTTATTGAACTGGTCATGGCCATGAGCAATTAGGACTCAATCCCCCAGGGACCAGCTAAGGAGCTATTGGAATACAACTCAGAATTGTCCACCTGTGGGAAGGGAAGATGGAAGCACTTATTTATTCACTAATTTCTGTCTCTCATTGGTCAAGGATTGCCCCCTGAATATTAATTTCCTTTTATTTCTAGATTGTGCACAAGTGAGCAGCTGCCAGACTAGTTTAGGAGCCATTTCATCAAGTGACTTCAGAGAGAGCTCCAGGCAGAAAGTGAGAAATGAGGTTCAGCTCAGGGAAGATGCTGGAAGGTCATACCTGCACGAAGCTGGTCACTTCAGCAATGGACATGGCAAAAGGTAGGCTGAAGGGATACAAGGCATGAGGCATGAGAGCTGACTAATATATTTCACTCCTTAAGCTACTTGCACCCACTCAAGCCCTTCCTGGAGTCTATTCAGTCACAGTCTTTCCTTTTCATTGTTATACTTGACATATAGTATTATATTAGTTTCAGGTGTACAACATAGTGACTCAATATTTTTATTCACTATGAAATTTTCACAACAATAAGTCCAGTTACCATCCTTCAACATACAAAATGGTTACAATATTATTGATTATATTCCCTATGTATACATTACATCCCTGAGACTTATTTATTTTATAACGGGAAGTTTGTACCTCATAATTCCTTTCACCCATTCCATCTGCCCCCCTGCCACACACCCCCACCCCCGCAACCACTGGTTTGTCCTCTGTATTTATGAGTCTGTTTTGCTTTAATGTGATGGCCAGCAGCAGTCTCTACAAAAGAGACAGGAGAGTCTGTAGACCAAGCTACAGTCCTCCCAGCTGTACATGGTCCCAATACCACTGTTGATGTGCATTGTTTCTTTCCCCCATGCTCATTCCAGACTTCCCTCACCCTGGCCAAACTTTTCATCCCTCATCTCTGCAGAGTCAGGGCCTTAGTTCTCTTACCCCTATTTAGTCATGGTTTCTGTGATGGCCCATTTCTACTTACCAATTGACATGAAGCACAAGTATCCCATGGGTTCCAGACAGGTTCCTTTCTTACTCCATTGGTGATCAGCATTTCTAGCTCCTTATAGTAATCAGGGTTCATTATCCTCACCAATGTAGCTATTTACAGTCCACTTGCTCAAGAAAGCTAAAATGACTAGGCAGTAGTTATAACTTCAAATCCAGTAGAGTAAATATGCCTCTCAACCCCTATTCTACTCCACAGTGTGGGAAGTGCAAATTCCTCATGTAGATTCCTGGGAGTAATGGTGAGAGTAGCTAATCTTCTTTCACCCCTTGGTACCAGGACCCACATATTCTAGCTATTATGGACATAAACCATATTCTGGCCATGATTCAGTGCATGTATAACATATCATGAAAGTCACATTCCAACACCACTGAGTGTTGTGCCCAAGAGAACATCTTACAGGAATCTTTACTAAATCCATCATCCTTCTTCTTAGCTGTCAACTTCTGGTGATTCCTATAGCCATACATCCAATGGCACACATCTTTCACTATAAAATGGTTTTGAGCCAATGTTTTGTAGGCTCTATGTTGGTAAATCAGGCATTCTGTTGACCCTTGCTTGGTGATGCTGACAGACTGGGATCATAATCTCATATCCAGAGTAGATGTCACTTCTTGTAAGAACAAACTGCTGCCCTATCAGGGTGAAAAAATCTGAAAGAAATTCACCCACCACCAGGTGACTTATTGGTCTCATCGAGTGATGTTATCCCATCAAGAGCTTCTCTATGATTACTTTGGCTGGAAATCTAGGCACTCATCAGTGGCAATAACTTGATCAACCTCGATAAGAAGAAGCTCCAGGTGATGGACTAGTTATATAGCATTTATTTTGGTTCCTATGGCATTCAAGAGACCATTGAAGAAGACCTTGGTGACCAAGGAGAGCAGCTGGCTGTTATCTACACAAAAGGGCTATCCTCTGTGGTGAATGCTCTCTGGTAAGGATTAACATGAGACACAAAAATCTTACACACCATGCCCACTTTCATGGACACAAATGCCTCATCTCTTAACTTCCTCAACTCTCATCTTTCAGTCTTGTTCCTCGGGCCCTTAGCCACTCAGCCAAACCACTTACCCCTGCCAGCCATCTGTGTATAAGACATATCTCAGATTATCTCTGCCCCCATGTAAATTAAATCATCAATGTACTACTGTAGCTCTTCCTGCAAACAGGACTTTTCTTCTCACCATCCTGTAGGGCCCCCTTGGGTGGGGCTGTAGGGCAGAGGGATCCAGCAACATACTGAACTTATCCATCTGTGAACAATCTCCAAGGTTTTTCCTCCTATGTCAGTTGGTCATAACTCCCCCCCTCCCAACCACAAGGCTGACTGTATTAAGTTGAGGAGGAGGCAATGGTACCACAGAGGCAGGTGACATGGGAGTCAGGGCTGCCTGTTCATGTCACTTACTTGTGCCCTCATTGCCTATTCATATGCAGTTCAAAAATCTACCGTTCTTTCTGGACAAGTACCTGCTAATCACAGGATTTAGTGCAGGCCATAATGCCAAATTTTGATTGGCACCTGAGGTCGCATAGTCCCTTGATGGTTCATGGCAGATGGTCAGGGTCCACTAGGGCCTAACAGGATACAAAGTAGCATACATTTGCTTTTTAAATGGTGAGTTAATCTCTGCTGAAGAAGGTGTGACTTTGCACTACATCCCTAGGGTTCTATGCTGTGATTTTCCTCTAAGGGTTTTCCAAGGACTCCACACAGCATTCTTATCTACTGTAGATACTTCTCATACTGTTGGATTTGCCAAGTCTTATGACTCAAGTGGCAGAACAGCCTGCCCCAAAGCCAAGATAGGCTGGAGAACTTCTCAAAACAGACAGGATTCTGAGTGACCCAATCAAAGGACAAGAACTGTATTCCCAAATGTGTTCAATGTAACCTCCAGAATTGAAAGAGGTACAAGTATAATGTCTCTTACCTGGTATAGGAGGTACAAGAAGAAAATCAGTTATCCTTGGCAACTTGTTGGGACTGTCCTTGCACTTCCCATGTCATCACGGGCCTCAAACACATCACCAGTGTGCCAGATGCCAGCAGTTGTTACCAGTCTACTTCCCACCAGCAATGGGGTCCTTATCACTGTCTGATCAGTGAGTGAACCAATCCCACAATGCCAGCTGAGGTTCTGCTTTCTAGGGTCACTGCTGTGATTAACTTTGTTCACCTAGATTTTCCCCAGAAAGCAGAGACTGAGACCAGGGTTTACATGCAGGAAATGTATTTTGGGAAATGATCCTAGCGAACAGAAATGGTGGTCGGGAATGAATGAGACAGAGAAGGAAAGAAAGCCAGTCCTTCACTTACTGAGCTTGCCCTAACTGTGGGCAGCTAGGGCTAGAACCCCCCAGGAGACTGTTAGCTTCCTTGGCTGCAGTAACAAATCACCTCAAACTTATCAGCTTCAAACAATAGAAGTGTATTTTTTCACAGTTCCATGGGGTAAAAATCTGAGATCAAGGTGTCAGCAGAGCCATTCTCCCTCTGAAGCTTCTAGAGAAGAATCTTTCGTTGCTTGCCCCAGCCTCTGGGGTTGTTGGCATTCCTTGGCTTGTGGCCACACCTCCCTCTGCTCTGTCTTCACATCACCTTCTCCCCTGTATCTGTCTTTTCTTCTGTCTCAAGTGTGCCTCTGCCTTGCTCTGAAAAAGACTTTTATCATTGAAATTAGAGCCCACTCAGATAAACCAAGATAATCTCAAGATCCATAATTTAATCACGCCTGCAATGACCCTTTTTCCAAACAAGCTAACATTCATAGGGATCTAGAGATTTGACATGGATCTCTTTGGGCAGGTCATTTTTTGACTGACCACAGACATCTGAGGAGTTCAACAAAATGCACCTCAGAGTTGCCCATCTCAGGAGAGAAAGAGGAGAGGATTAATCCACCACATCCAAGCCCTATTGGTCAAGGTTTGCCACATGAGTGTTAACCACTTGGAACCTGCAGATTGCGTAGGCAGGTGTGAATGCTGGGTGCATCCAGCCACACCAGAGATCTGGAGTGGAAGAAGGGGAGTTGAAGTGAGTGCTGTCAAGTGATGTCTACTGAAGCTAGGAGCTCCAGAAAGTTTGGCAAAGAAGGTGAACCAGTGCACAGGAAACAAAGGAATAAAATAAACAAATGGGCCTATATCAAAAGTAAAATCATTTGTGCAACGAAAAGGTAATCTATGGGGTAAAAAGGTGGCCCACAAAATGAAAGAAAATATTTAAAAGTCATATATCTGATAAGGAGTTAATATCCAGAGTATATGAAAAACTACAACTCAACAGCTACAACAAAACACACAAACAGATGGGAAAAAGGGCAAAGGGCTTGAATAAGCATTTCAGCAAAGAAGATAAACAAGTGGCCAATAAGTATATGTAAAGATACCTAGCATCACTAAATATTAGGGAAATGCAAGTCAAAACCATAATTAGTTACTCACAGCCATTAGGATGGCTACTATCAAAAACAAAAATGAAAACAAAAACGAATAAGTGTTGGCAAGGATTTGAAGAAACTGGAAACCTTGTGTACTATAAGAGGAAACACAAAATGGTATAGTCTCTGTGGAAAACAGTGGGGTTTCTCAATAAGTTAAAGCTAAAATTATCGTATGATGTAGCAATACTACTGGGTATACACCCAAAAGAACTGAAAGTAGTGTCTCAAACAGGTGTTGGTATACCCATGTTCAGAACAGCATTATTTGCTATAGCCAAAAGATAGAAGCAACCCATGTGATGATTAACAGACAAATGGATGAAGAAAGTGTGCTCGATACAGATAATAGAATATCATTTGGCCTGAAAAAGGAAAGAAATTCTACATGCTACAACATGGATGAAACTTGAGGGCATGCTAAATGAAATAAACCAATCACAAAAGGACAAATGCTGTATGATTCTTCTTGTATATGGTACCTAGAGTAGTCAAATTCACAGGCAGAAAGTAGAATTGTGGTTACCAGAGCTGGTGGAGAAGAAACAGTGAGCTATTGGGTAATAGGTTTGGAGTGTCAGTTGGAAAGAGGTGAGCTTTCTGGAGATGGATGGTGATGATGTACTAGTATATTCACGACAAGGTGAATATACATGATGCCACTGAACTATACACGCAGAAATGCTCAAGATGATAAACTGTAGATTGTGTGCACTTTACCACGTTTCTTAAATTTTTAAATAAAATTTTTTAAAGGTGAACTGAAAAAGATGTTGAGGCAAAAGAGGTATTTGATACCTTTATAAAAACCTAAGTTATGTCTTGTTTCTTAATATTAATGCATCTTATAAATGCCCTATTAACTCCTTTACATATGCACATATACCAAAACATACAGATTGACAGTGTACATTATTGTACAAATAATGTATAATACACTGTACAATGTAACCTGTACAAATACACACTATTTGTACAGGTTACACTATTGCACAGGTTCCATTTTGTACAAAAATGGGATCAAATTTCATATACATTTCTACCTCTTTTATTTGCAACTCAATCCTTTCAAGTCATCTGAAATAGTTCTAGTTCATTATCTCTAATGTCTACCTATAATTTCACAGTATGAATATATCATGATATATTCAGTCAATTTCTTTTCTCGATGGGAAATCAATTTATTTTCGGCCCTTCGATTCTAAAGCACATCTGCAATACACATTCTTCTGCCTATTTCTGATGGCCTGTTATTGAGCTCTGTGAACAGAAGAGTTCAAAGTTGAAAGACATAAGGACTTTGTGAGACTGGATACTAGCAGTGATGCTCTGGGGTCTCCACGATAAGATGTAAGGGCTCACCCTGTGGCATTGTCATCTGAAGACACAGGTGATTAAGGCTTCAGGACCAATGTGCCAAGCAGAATGCATTCTTGCACATTTACCAGCAGCAGAAGGAGAACTTGAGCACAAGCAAGGCACATCTGGAGACTCCCTCAGATCACTGAGGGATTCTGCGCCCAGGCTTTGAGTTTCCACAGTCATCCCATGATTATTTGTAACATCAGCTTGGGTACCTCTGGGTTGATCAGGGAAAGGCTCCCATATTCCTTTTCAAGGTAAAGATGATCCTCACCTTTGCTCTAAGAAGTTCCAGAGATGACGGACTCTTGAAATCATCACAGGGATGCTGCTCTTTGCAGAGCAAGCTAGAGAATCGCATAAGCAGCTTTATTTCTCCTCAACAGTAAAATAAATCTGGGAGAAGACACTGGGGCTATAAAAGGCAAGTGTCAAAATGATGAAAGATTCCATAAAGTGTGTGGTATGCATAAGAGAGAGAGAGAGAGAGAGAGAGAGAAGCATTTGGAGTCTTTATCCATTTTCCCTCCCTCTCATTGAATCTTAATTCTCCACTTTATTATCACCCATTTAAAATTAAATTCTCCATGAGGGACTTCCAACAGAGGAACTATATCCAGATGACCCTGCCCAGGGACCCACTTCACCCAAGCACATCAATCTCCTAGATTTATTCTTAAGCTCACAATATATTTAAGTAGCCAGTGTAAGAATGGTTAAGTGTTCACTCTGGGAACACTGGCTAGATTATTGCTAAGTCATTTACATAATAATTTCAGTGGATCTGTATGCTGTTTCCACCTAGTTCTACTCTTCTTATGTGTTCAGACATAATTACAACATTTTAGATATCTTTAAAACTCAGAGGGTGGAGAGAATGACAAGACAGAGAGAGAGAAATAATTAATTTCTGAAATGACCACAGGTTTCAGCCCCACCATCTGCTCTGCTATCTCTACCGCCTCCTTTCAACTTGAAGCTCCACTCCCATCCCCAGGGGCTCTGTGATGTTTACAGGATAAAGTCCAGTCTCCCCTGCCAAGTTTTCAAGCCCAGTCCCAACCTCATTCTCCAATTTGATTTCCTGATGTCCCCACCCCCAAGTACAAAGTCACCTTGGCCACTCCCCAAGCCTCCTCTTGTTATCTCCCATGTAAATGTGTCTGAGTTTCATACTATTCCCCTCTCTGATGTTGTCTGCTCTCTGCCAGTCAAGGCTCCGCTTCCTTCTGTAGCCAGCTCAAGTCCCACCCACCTTTTCTAACAATATTTCCAAAAATGTAAAACCTCCATGGTGAGGGATGTTTTCATCTCTTTTGTTCACTGATGTATTTCCACAAAGCCTGGCACATCGCTGCAAAATGAATAAAAAGCTAAGTTTACTCCTGATCAGTCCATCTTACCACTGGCCAACTTGAGGACATTTGTCACTCTTAATGACCTGCACTTAGATCCTTTGTCTTATTTGGTCTCACCCGAACTTCAGTTAATACCTGCCCACTGTTATCATTTCATCTTTCTTCTAGATGGAACAATTCCAAAGGGTAAGCATCTCTTCCAACTCACCTTCCCTGTCATTCACTCTCCCATTACTCAGTCCTGCTGTTAGCTGCGTATTTCACTTTTCAATTATATGGTCTCAACAATGTAATAACTATATATGTTAATTTTCATCCTTTGCTGCCCCCAGGGACAGAGGTTAGTTAGTTTGAAATCTCCAATCAAGCATCCATACACCATGAGCCTTCAACCACCGTTATAGCCAATCAACACTGGAGGGTTTCCTGAGAGCTTAAGGGATGCTAAAGAGTATTTTTCATCACTGAGATGTAGAAAGCTCAAGGCATGGGGACTGCATACAAATGTGGTCAGACACCTCTGTCGTTGCTCAAATAGCTTCAGTGTCTCTCTCTTGGGAAGTTGTATCAGCTTCCTAACTCAACTCCCTGACCCCCACTCTCCTATGCTGTTTTCAAGATTAGCCAACTCCAATTGTCTTTTTAAAAAATTTTATTGATGTATAGTTGATTTGCAGTGTTGTATTTAATTTCTACTGTACAAAAAATTTTTTAATAAAATAAAAATAATTTCTGCTCTACAACAAAGTGATTCAGTTATACATATATACATTCTTTTTCATACTCTTTTTCATTATGGCTCATCACAGGTTATTGAATATACTTCCCTGTGCTATATAGTAAGACCTTGTTGTTTATCCATTCTATTCAATATATATAATAATTTGCATCTGCTAGTCCCAAACTCCCAATCCATCATGCCCCTACCCATCCTGCTCCCCTGGCAGGAGTCTGCCTAATGTTCTGTTCTCTTTGTCTGTGAGTCTGTTTCATAAATATGTTCATTTGTGTTGTATATTAGATTCCACTAAGTAATATCACATGGTATTTGTCTTTCTGACTTTCTTCACTTAGTATAATAATCTCTAGGTCCATCTATGTTGCTGCAGATGGCCTTATTTCATTCTTTTTATAGCTGAGTAGTATTCCATTGTTTATATGAGGAATTTATATCTATATAATATATGTAGATATATTGGATATCCAGAGAAGATAAAGGATATCTTCTTTATCCATTCATCAGTCGATGAACATTTAGATTGCTTTCATGTCTTGGCTATTGTAAATAGTGCTGTTATAAACATAAGGGTGCGCATGTCTTTTGAATTATAATTTTGTCTGGATGTATGCCCAGGAGTGGGATTGCTGGATCATATGGTAGTGCTATTTTTATTTTTTTGAGGAACCTCCATACTGTTTTCCATAGTGGCTGCACTAATTTACATCCCAATCTTTACCATGGAAAGTGATATTTCCAAAACACAAGGCTAACTGTTGTTCACTCACTCTCTTAAAACTCTTCTGCGGCCTCTATGTAAAGCACAGCAACTGAAGAGTTTCCAGGCCACTGAGGCCACCTCCCCTGAATACCTCTGTAGCCTCATCTCTCAACAGCCAGTCCTCACTTCACCTCCTCCCACCACACAAGCACATGCAACTATTTGTTCTACTCTTAGGCAGCTCACACTCTCAGGTGAACCACGCCTGGGGACTCAAACCTATATAATTTCCCACTTTATCTGCATTTTCTGCATAAGAAATGGTGAGTTGTGCCTACAAGCCTCTGTGAGGCATCTCATCCATAAAGCAGAAATAATTCCTTTCACCACGAATTCGTCCCTGCAGAGATTGCAATGAATCCATTGAGGATTCTATAATTTTCATTTCTTAAAGGTTGGGAAATAAGGTGACAAGCAAAAAGGAATTGTTGAGCAGACAGAAAAGGCTAAGGACTAATGTTGTGCATCTTTGCTTTGATGTGAATTCTTTTTTAAAATTTTTATACAATTTTTAAAGATTAGTTTCCATTTGCAGTTGTTATAAAATATTGGCCATATTACCCATGTTTTACAATACATCTTTGAGCCTATTTTATTCCAAATAGCTTGTGTCTCCCCCTCCCCACTCCTAAATTGCCTCTTTCCCCTCTTCCCACTGGCAACCACTAGTTTATTAGCTGTGTCTGTTATATTCACTAGTTTGTTGTATTTTTAAGCTTTCATATGTAAGTGATATCATACAGTATTTGTCTTTCTCTGTCCGACTTATTTCACTTAGCCTAGTGCCCTGTAGGAGAAGGCAATGGCACCCCACTCCAGTACTCTTGCCTGGAAAATCCCATGGATGGAGGAATCTGGTGGGCTGCAGTCCATAGGGTCGCTAGAGTCAGACATGACTGAGTGACTTCACTTTGACTTTTCACTTTCACGCATTGGAGAAGGAAATGGCAACCCACTCCAGTGTTCTTGCCTGGAGAATCCCAGGGACAGGGGAGCCTGGTGGGCTGCCGTCTATGGGGTGGCACAGAGTCGGACACGACTGAAGCGACTTAGCAGCAGCAGTGCCCTCTAAGTCCATTCATGTTGCTGCAGTATGAATTCTTTTTAATCTTGAGATGCAGAATAATATATTAGTTAGGAGATGAACTCTGAAGCTATATTGTTTGAGGTAAAATCCTAACTTTATCACACTCCTACTGTGAGTCCATAAGCAAGTTATTTCATCTCTTGTTGACTCAATTTCTGAATCTATTAAATGACAGCAATAACAGCATCTTCTTCTCTGGATTCTCGAGAAAATTAAACAAATACCTACAAAGTACTTAGCAATACCCAGCACATAGCAAGGACTCAACAAAGCCTCTATTATTGTAGTCACTCAATTTATATAATCCAAAAATCAGTACATTGTTACCTTTACAGTATTATCATAGGCAGAGGGTCATATATAGTGAAATAATTATACGACTCACCATAATGCAGAATCAGATCATCAGGCATTAGATTCTCATAAGGAGCGTGCAACCTAGATCCCTTGCATTTGCAATTCACACTAGGGTTTGTGTTCCTGTAAGAATCTAATGTCCCCACTGATCTGACAGTAGGCGGAGCTCAGGTGGTAATGTGAGTGATAGGGCAGGGCTGTGAACACAGATGAAGCTTTGCTCACTCACCCCCTGCTGTGTGGCCCAGTTCCTATACCAGCCTGTGGCCTAGGGGTTGGGGACCCCTGTCATAGGAAATGCTCAGTAAGGATGAACTTGTTGTTGATGAAGATGATGATGAGAGCATCGCCATGCTTGACACCTTGACTGGCCACTTCATTCGTGTATACAGTAACAAATATATTTGAAGTGCCTACACTGTGCTCAGGTGCTAGACTAACGCCAGGTCATTTGAAGCATGCCATCATTCTGCCGCAAGAACAAGAAATCCTCTCCCTGGCTCATCTGCCATCCTAAGTTGGAAATGAACCTGACACAGTAACAGGCATCTCTGAGGGCCCAGGCTTATTCCACAGCTACCTTACTAACTGTTCTAAAGTAAAATCACTCTCTGCCATCTAGTCATTTCTGTTTCTAAGATTAGCACTGTAGGAGGTAATATTGAGCAAATACCCTGATTTGTCAACCAAAGAATGTCCTCAATGACTAAGTCTGAGATGAACAGGTCACCTCTGGGTACCCAAGAGAGCATAAAGAAATACCCTCCTGCTGGGGAGATGATCCCCTTTGGTTGTTCATATACATCAGGGAACTGAGAAGAGAAAAATCAATGACAGCCTTGGAAGGGGGATTCATAAGAGAGAACAGACATCCTTTAGTCCATCATAGTGATTGTCATCAATAAGGAGAGATTTCTGGAGAGAAGGATAAATCTTTGGGTCCCAAATTCCAGCCATTTGTGCACACTTGAAATGTCTCCCTTCATTTCCAACCTTGTAGGATTGGCTGGTGGTTCGTTTAGAAAGCCAGTAGGGTTTCCTCACAAGTGCTCCCCATCACCGGATGTCACCCTGTAGCCCCCATCACTGCTGTCTGCTCTCCACCTAGTTCTATTGGGTTGGCCAAAAAGTTCGTTCAGGAACTTGAACAAACATTTTGGCCAACCCAATACATCAGCCTGTGTCCTTTCCATTATGTTCTTTAAAGAACTGGTCCATGCAGGTTCAAGGGCATTGGCTGGTTGACCCAAAAGAGAAAAACAAAACTGGGTTCTGTCCAAAGTTTACTTTCAGAAGATTGCTAGGTAGTGAATTGTGTCCACCCTCATCACACACATCCCCCTACCCCACTCAAATTCATATGCTGAAGCCCTAACCCCCAATATGATTGTATTTGGAGAGAGGCCCTTTAGGAAGTAACTAAGGTTAGATGGGGCTACCAAGTGTTGCTACTAGTAAAGGACCCACCTGCCAATACAGGAGACACAAGAGATGTGGGCTCAGTCCCTGATTTGGAAAGAACCCCTGGAGGAGGAAATTACAACCCATTCCAGTATTCTTGCCTGGAGAATCCCATCGACAGAGGAGCCTGGCAGGCTATAGACCACGGGGTCGCAAAGAGTAGGACACAACTGAAGCGACTTAGCCGTAGCAGCAAATTTAGGTGAGGTCATAAGGGTGGGGCTCTAATCTAATAGGATTAATGTCCTTAGAAAGAGATGCTAGGACTTCCCAGTGGTTAAGAACCCGGCTTTCCCTTGTGGCTCAGCTGGTAAAGAATCTGCCTGCAATGCAGGAGACCTGGGTTCGATCCCTGGGTTGGGAAGATCCCCTGGAGAAGGGAAAGGCTACCCATTCCAGTAGGACATGACTGAGCAACTTTCACTTCACTTCCGATGCAGAGGACTCTAGTTCAATCCTAGGTCAGGGAAGATCCAACATGCTGAGCTGTGCACCTTAGCTACTGAGCCCTGGAGCTATGGAGCCCATGCACCACAAAGACAATAAAGGTCACGTGTGCCACAGCTGAGACCCAACACAGCCAAATAAATGAATAAATATATATATATATATTTTTAAAGAAGAAATGCAGAAAGCTTGCCCTCTTGCTCTCTTCAAATGCATGCTTGGAAGAAAGGCCATGTGAGGACACAGCAAGAGGCTGTGTCTACCGAGCCAGGAAGAGAGGTCTCACCAGAGCTCAAACGCTGCCAGCACCTTGATCTTGAACTTCCCGGTCTCCAGAACTGTGAGAAGATAAACTTTAAGCCACACAGTCTGTGGTGTTTGTATGGCAGCCCAAGCTGACTAAGACAGAGATGTTTGTGTGGTTTAAGGGGATGTCTCACTTAGACTTTGGGCAGCTGAGCTGGCTGAGGAGATGTAACGGGGCATTTGATCACCCCCTAGATGCAGACTTTATGCTGGCAATGAGAACCGACTCCATTCCACTCTTTATGACTCTCTGGAAGCATCAGAATCCTCTCTGGCGATGCGTTTGTTCTTCTGCCATGTGTCAAATGGAGCTTCAGATGCCTCTAGGAAACCAGGCTTTGGAACACCTGGCTTAGTGTACAAGCAACTCTCAGGAAGGCTTTGTGCTCCATCCTGGCTGCCTAACTCAGAGCCCACCCCAGGTTCCTCCACTGCAGGGATTGGGGGCAGGAGGGTAGTGCTAGAAACCTGGCTTCCAGTTGAAAACAAACCATGCTTTAAAATATATAGTAATGCATACAACATAGATAATCTGTTGTAACAGTAATATATACTTACTGTAGAAAAATTGGAAAATTCATTTTAATATGAAGGAAAATGTTAAATCACTCATAATTCCATTGCCTAGATGCATTTCCTTCCATCCTCCTCCTTCCAGTCATGTGTATGTGTGTGTGATTTTTTTTTTTTTTTAACAGAATTGGTATCATACTGTACATAGTTATATATCCTCCATTATAGAACGTTACATCATGGGCATTTTGTGAAATCTTTACGTCTTCTCTGAAAAAAAAAGATTATTATAGTGCATTTTTTTTGGCCATGCCACACTGGCTTGTGGAATCTTTGTTACCTAATAAGGGATTAAACACATACCTCCTGCACTGGCAGCACAGAGTCTTACCCACTGGACCACCAGGGAAGTTCTTACAGTGGCATTTTTAACATGTAATTTTTATCTAAATCTATAATTTTATTAATATAAAAATGCTAAGGGGTAAAGGGGGAAAGGATGATTATAGCATTATTTCCTCATGCGTTACACTCTTTAGTAGAGATTGCCAGAACCTAAGGAGTGCTACCAAAGGAAACTGTAGAATCTTTTTTTCTCAAGAAGAAATTTGAAAACAGAAGAGACCCAGCCAGCCAAGGAACCTTCAGCAGGTGCTGAAATAGCAAGTCAGTGAATTTTTTTTTAAAAGTCAGACATGTCAGTCTTTTGGTGTCATCTTTAATCACTTCAGGGCTTCCCTGGCAGTTCAGTGGTAAAGAACCTGCTTGTCAAGGCAAGAGACATAAGAGTCGTGGGTTTGATCCCTGGGTCAAGATGATCCTCTGGAGGAGGGCATGGCAACCCACTCCAGTATTCTTTTTTTTTTTTTTCACTCCAGTATTCTTGCCTGGAGAATCCCTTGGACAGAGGAGCCTGGTGGGCTACAGTCCATGGGGCCACAAAGAATCAGACACACCTGAAGTGACCTAGCACATGTGTTGATCATTTCAGTTTTTCACTCATCCTCACTGTTGTGCAGACACAGTCTTAGAAGGATGCTGACAAGCAGACAGGTAGAGTGTTTTCTTTTTTGCAGGCAAGTATCTAAAATCCTAGATTATGGAGGCCAACTCTTTGTAGCTCATGGGTTAGAAAACTGAGGTCTAAAGAGCCAAGGCTGAGAGAGCAAATGCGGGGTAGTTCCATGGGCTAAGAACTCCAGCCCTGCCCGGGTGCTTGCTCACCGTCTCAGTCCATTTGGCTGCTGTAACAAAATACCACGGACTGGTGAATACCACTGGCTTCTAAACAGACATTCATTTCTCAAGGTTCTGGAGGCTGCGCGTTCAAGAGAAAGGCACCAGCAGGTTTGGTGCCTGGTGAGGACCTTCTTCCTGGTTCAAGATGGCATCTTCTTGCTGTGTCCTCAAAAATCAGAAGGATTGAGAGAGTCCCCTGGGGCTTCCTTTACAAGGGTGGTAATCGCACTTATCAGAGCTCCACATTCATGACCTGATCATCCCCTAAAGACCCCACCTCCCAACAGCCTCATATTGGGGCTTAGGTTTTAACATACACAACACAGATTTGGGAGGGATACAAGCACTCAGTCTATAGCACTCTCTTTCTCATATTTTTATTATAATGAATTTTTCCAGGCATACAAAAAAAGTAAGGCAAAAATAAGGCAAGTATCTTGTGGCCACCACTTGACATCAGAAATAGAAATATAAATGAAGACTCCTGCTCTTCCTCCCGCCTCACCCGCAAGTGGTGACCTCTACCCTGAATGTGTTGTTCTTTGTCCCCATGAAGATCTTCCTGCCTTTACTACTAGCCTCTCTTTGTTGTTGTTGTTTAGTCGCTAAGCCATGTCCAGCTCTTTTGCGACCCCATGGACTGTAGCCCGCCAGGCTTCTCTGTCCATGGAATTCTCCAGGCAAGAATACAGGAGTGGGTTGCCATTTCCTTCTCCAGAGGATCAATCCCTGACCCAGCTATTGAACTCGCGTCTCCTGCATGGCAGGCAGATTCTTTACTACTGAGCCACCAGGGAAGCCCTACTATCATCTAATAGATAGTATATTTTCTGGGTCTTTTAAACTTTATATTTCTGCTGTCATATTTTGGGATCCTTCTGCAACCATTTTTTTCCAGCATTTTTTAAAGTGTCAGATCAGATCAGTCACTCAGTCGTGTCCGACTCTTTGCGACCCCATGAATCACAGCACGCCAGGCCTCCCTGTCCATCACCAACTCCCGGAGTTCACTCAGACTCATGTCCATTGAGTCAGTGATGCCATCCAGCCATCTCATCCTCTGTCATCCCGTTCTCCTCCTGCCCCCAATCCCTCCCAGTATCAGAGTTTTTTCCAACGAGTCAACTCTTCACATGAGGTGGCCAAAGTACTGGAGTTTCAGCTTTAGCATCATTCCTTCCAAAGAAATCCCAGGGCTAATCTCCTTTAGAATGGACTGGTTGGATCTCCTTGCAGTCCAAGGGACTCTCCAGAGTCTTCTCCAACACCACAGTTGTACCCATGTCTCATTCTCTGTAATAATCTATATTATGGCTATTTCACAATATTTTTTACCTGTCCTTAGGCTTGTGAACATTTTTAGGACATTTCCACTATCACAGTGGTGCACCTGTGAGCAGTCATGCACAGATCCCCTGATCTTGCTATGCTTTGCCTGCTAAGCTAAGTGGCAAGTACGTGGAGATTATTTGTGATAATGGCTGCTCCCCAAATACGTGGAGATTCTAGTTATCTGTGGCTGTGCACCATTCTCTTGTAACTAAATGCCTATCATGTCAACCTGGGGAGGGTGGAAAGGAGACAGAGCAATAGTGCAATAGGTGAGTTGGATCCATGACAACTTGGCACGTGGAGATATATGTAAGGAATACTCTTCTAACAAGTGGAATAAGGAAAAGAGGCCTAGGGGGAAACCTTGGCTCTGATGTCACCCTATGATCAATTCCCAAATTCTTGTCCTGGGAGGAATTCTGAGGCCTCTATGAGGTGTGGGATCATATATTCAGATATTTATTGGTTGGGAAGCAGTTGAATCAGACTTTGCCTTTTTAATCATTAAATTTTAAAAGTCATGGATTTGAAAGTTGTTCAAACACACTTGACTGATTCTCTGGATTTGAAATAGTGTTTTTTTTCCCCATCATTGTCTTCTCTGAATTTTTTTAATAGCTATTTTTAAGAGATGGCTCTAGAAGACTTAAAGCAGCACTGTCAAATAACATTTATTCGTTTGAAATTCTACCTTCCCTTTTTGTTTTTAAGACTTTCAGAAAAAGTTAAACATTTAGCCTTCAAATTTGGTCAGCTTTAGCAAGTGCTAAGATGTTTGCCCTGAGTTTTGAGTTTTTAATGAAGCTGAAGTGAAAATTACTCTCTTGACCCAGCTACAAAGGCCATTCCTTTACGTAATGGCCTTCACTTGCATCAGAATCAAGCTTATTATCAACTATCCACCACAGAAAATGAAATTCTCTAAATCTCAATGAAACCATGTTTATCTTTGGCCCTTCTTTACTAAAAGAGCAAAGGATTTAGATACAAAGAGAACAGATAGTTGAAATCTGGGCTTCCCAGAATGTGCTTGTTCCAAAGTAGGTCAGACTGTGTTGCTATAAATCTCAACAATTCTCTTTAATTCTTTCACTGGCTATACTTGGGGGTTAAGAGGGAGGGGAACTCATCCAATTAATTAAAGAAAAAAATCACCCTAGAAAAAGAAAAGCTCCTAAAGGACTGATGATCCTCATCTCTACCCACAATGAGTTCATCAACATGAAAATTATTATCAAAAGGAGGACGGGTGGTGAGGCAATTATGCTACAGTGGATGTTCAGTAGCCTGCCATACTTGACCACAAACATTCAATCTCCCTCCTGCTGTCTGAGCAGGAGGCTGACACAGTGCCAGAGAAAGGCCAAGACTGAGCCCCAAGAAGAGGAGCCTGGAATGAACCTCATCTCTCAGCTTGACATCCTTCCCCAGAAAGCCCAGAGAAGGGCTTCTCACACTGAGGATTTCAGCAGCAACTTGCTAGAGGGCAGAGAATTTGATGGAAGTATGTGAGTGATGGGAACATACTGAAAGCTTTCAAAATCTGTGTGTGCGTATTTTTCCTGAATGCAAATCCTTTCTTTTCTTTGGCCTCTAACTTATATTCCTACCTTAACCACAGAGCAGTACTCCCATTCCCAAGAACAACCTTGCCAGAGTGTAAATAGCACCATTTTGCTACTTAATCAAAAGGTTGCCAGTTTAAATTTTTTCAGTTACATATTTGTGACTTCAAAGACTTTTAGAAATCATTACAGGCCAGCAAAATCTCCAGGTTTTAAGGGATTTTTAAAGGTCTTCTAGCTTATTACTGTATCTGAGTCTCTGCAAGAAATTATTCTAGAAAAATGACTCTTTATGAGGCTCTTCTGGAAAAAATTTTTCTGTGTTTCCCAATTAACCAATCTAGGACAACACAGTAACTATTGACATATTATTTTTCCTATGAATCTAAAAGCTAGAGGTCCTTTTTAATCTTCACTGGGAAAGGATATTATTCATGTATTATTATATTTTATGTGTCTAAAGTTACTTCTTAATTGTCTTCGTTGGCTGTGCCAAAAATATGCTGCCTAAGACACAATCTCAAAACTCAGTGGCTTAGCAAAAGCACTGATTTCTTGATCAGGTATTTGTGGGTTGTGAGAGATTTGACTGATCGAGGTTGACCTCAGCTAAGTTGGCATCAAGCTGTGGTTGGGACCAGGGCTACCCAATTTGTCCCTCATTCTCCTCTGATCAGTGGTATCCTGAGGCATGGTGTTCCCTTGGGGAAAAGTAGGAGCACAAAGAATGAGCCCAATCCCATTGATGGCTTTAAAGTCTGTCCTCCTTTCCCATCACTAACATTCCTTTGGCCGAAGAAAATCACACAGCCAAACCCAACATCAATGGAGCCAAAAATTAACTCCTGCTCTCATGGTAGGAACTGCAAACTCACATGATAAAGGGTATGTGCTGCTGCTGCTGCTGCTGCTAAATCGCTTCAGTCATGTCCGACTCTGTGCAACCCCCTAGACGGCAGCCCACCAGGCTCCCCTGTCCCTGGGATTCTCAAGGACAGAACACTGGAATGGGTTGCCATTTCCTTCTCCAATGCATGAAAGTGAAAAGTGAAAGTGAAGTTGTACTAGAGGACAAATGAGAAACACAGGATGACCATCTTGATCTTTTCTATTTTAAACTAAAGCAGTGGTCGATAACCCTTTTGGGAACCTTAGAAGACCCCAGAGAGAATCTGATAAACCTTCTGTATTTGAATGATGGCTTTTCCAATGATTGGCTCAGTAAACTTGGGAAGATTATTCAGCTTCTTCTGAAGTTCCTGAATCTATAAAATGGGAGAGCATATCTACTTTTTTTTTTCATATTGAAGTATAGTTGAATATTGTATTAGTTTCAGATGTACAACAAACTGATTAGATTATACATATATGTGTGTATATACTGCTATGCTGTGCTCAGTCATGTCTGACTCTTTGCAACCCCATGGATTATAGACCGCCAGGCTCCTCTGTCCATGGGATTTCCTAGGCAAGAATACTGGAGCAAGTTTACATTTCCTTCCCCAGGGGATCATCCCAACCCAGGAATAGAACCCACATCTCTTGTGTCTTCTGCATTGGTAGGCAGATAATTTACCACTGATACTCTGGGAAGCCCCATATATGTATGTATACATGCACTGAAATTAAAAGACGCTTACTCCTTAGAAGAAAAGTTATCACCAACCTAGATAGCATATTGAAAAGCAGAGACATTACTTTGCCAACAAAGGTCCATCTAGTCAAGGCTAAGGTTTTTCCAGTGGTCATGTATGGATGTGAGAGTTGGACTGTGAAGAAGGCTGAGCACTGAAGAATTGATGCTTTTGAACTGTGGTGTTGGAGAAGACTCTTGAGAGTCCCTTGGACTGCAAGGAGATCCAACCAGTCCATTCTGAAGGAGATCAGCCCTGGGATTTCTTTGGAAGGAATGATGCTAAAGCTGAAACTCCAGTACTTTGGTCACCTCATGCGAAGAGTTGACTCATTGGAAAAGACTCTGATGCTGGGAGAGATTGGGGGCAGGAGGAGAAGGGGACGACAGAGGATGATGGCTGGATGGCATCATCGACTTGATGGACATGAGTTTGGGTGAACTCTGGGAGTTGGTGATGGACAGGGAGGCCTGGAGTGCTGAGATTCATGGGGTCGCAAATAGTCGGACACGACTGAGTGACTGAACTGAACTGAACTGAACTGATGTATATATTAAAATCTTTTCCATTACAGTTTATTATCAGGTATTGAATATAGTTCCCTGCACTATACAGTAAACCCTTGGTGTTTATTTATTTTATACATCGCGTGTGCATCTGTTAACTCCATACTCCCAGTTTATCCCCTCCCCCACTTCCCCTTTGGTAACCATAAGTCCATTTTCTCTGTCTGAGTCTCCTATTTTGTCAGTAAGTTCATTTGTGCTATTTTCTTAGATTCCACATATGTGATATCATCTATTTGTTTTTCTCTGTCTGACTTACTTCACTTAGTATGATAATCTCTAAGGTCATCTACATTGCTGTAAATGGCAATATTTCATTCTTGTTTATGTGTGCTAAGTCACTTTAGTTATGTCTGACTCTTTGTGACCCTATGGACTGTAGCCCACCAGGCTCCTCTGTCCATTGGATTCTCCGGGAAAGAATACTGGAGTGGGTTGCCATGCCCTCCTCCAGAGGATCTTCCCAACCTAGGGATCGAACCTGCATCTCTTTTGTGTCCTGCATTGGCAGGTGGGTTCTTTACCACTAGAACCACCTGGAAAACCTTTCTTATTTACAGCTGAGTAATATTTCATTATATATATGTACCACATCTTCTTTATCCATTCGTATGCAGATGGACATTTATGACTGTTGAAATGACTAAATGAGATAGTATACACATAAAGCTTAGAACAATGTGATGTCCAGAGTAAAATATGCCCAATAAACAGAATCTGTTAAATCTGTTAATACTGGGTCATTCATTCAGAAGACATTTGTAGAGAGTTTACTACACTCCAGGTATTTTTTTAGGGTGTGATGATACAAAGATAAACGACACAGCCCTTGAAGGTGACAAGTATTAATTATGCTTGAAACAAGTGACAGTCAGTAAAAGTTCCTGGGGAAGAGGCACCTAACTGAACCTGGAGCATCAGGAAAAGTTTCTTGAGAGAGATGAGACCTGAATTGTTATTATTGTTTTTCAGTCACTCAGTCATGTCCAACTCTTTGCGACCCCATGAACTACAGCACACCAGGCTTCCCTGACCTTCACCATCTCCAGCAGCTTGCTCAAACTCATGTCCATTGAGTTGGTGATGCCATCCAATCATCTCACCCTCTGTCATCCCCTTCTCCTGCCCTCAATCTTTCCCAGCATCAGGATATTTGCCCATGAGTCAATTCTTTGCATCAGGTGTTCAAAGTACTGGAGCTTCAGCTTCTGCATCCATCCTTCCAATGAATATTCAGGGTTGATTTCCTTTAGGATTGACTGGTTTGATCTCCTAGCAGTCCAGGAGACTCTCAAGAGTCTTCTCTGGCACCACAGTTTGAAAGCATCAGTTCTTCAGGTTCAGCCTTCTTAATGGTCCAACTCTCACATCCATACATAACTACTTTATAAACCATAGCTTTGACTACAGGGACCTTTGTTGGCAAAGTGATATCTCTGCTTTTTAATACACTGTCTAGGTTTATCATAGCTTTTCTTTCAAGGAGAAATTGTCTTTTAATTTCATGGCTGTAGTCACCATCTGCAGTGATTTGGGGGCCCAAGAAAATAAAGTCTGTCACTGTTTTCACTTTTTCCCCATCTATTTGCCATCAAGTGATGGGACCAAATGTCATGATCTTGGTTTTTTGAATGTTGAGTTTTAAGAATGACAATTTGCCAGATAGATGGGGAAGAGGGAACAGGGAGAGCATTCCAGGCAGAGGAATAGCCCCAAAGAATCTGGTGTTTGCAGAGAACTGAGTCATTCAGTGAGTCTGTGGAAGAGGGACAGAAACTAGAAGACTGTGGTTAGAGCAGGAGACAAGCTCAGTTATCCTAAATTTGTTTTCCTAAGAAGTTAGATTACACCCCAAATTATCCATCCAGTAATGTTCCAATTGGAGGCATTTTTACAACTTCTTCAATTTACATTAATGCTACATGGTCTCATTTAAACTCCTGTGACCTGGTGCAGAGAGAGTCCTGGCATCTGCTACGAGAGAGCCCATCAGTCACAGCCACTGGAAGGGAAAGAAGACCTTGGCTACCTCTTCAGTTAAAGTGAAAGTCACTCAGTCATGTCCGACTCTTGCAACCCCATGGACTATACAGTCCATGGAATTCTCTAGGCCAGAATATTGGATTGGGTAGCCTTTCCCTTCTCCTTGGGATCTTCCCAACCCAGGGATCGAACCCAGGTCTCCCACACTGCAGGTGGATTCTTTACCAGCTGAGCCACAAGGGAAGCCCAGCTGCCTATTCAAATCCCATGCAATTCAGCTGGGGTTTAGTGGAATGTCCTGTGCCCAGCACTCTACTTGGTACTGGGATGGAGAGGTTCTGGTGGGATGTAATGTGTGAACAGCCATGAGCTCTGCTTCTAGAGTTTTCACCGTGAAGAATTGGGTTCCAGCTAAAGGGAACCCAGAGTGCGTTGCTTAGACTTGCTCTGGTTATCACATTGTGCCCTCTTCCCTCATCCTCCAACCTGTTCCAGCTCAGGCCACCCCCACTCTGGGGGTCATGCTCCGTGTTTCAGTAGGCAGGATGGCCAAGACATGCTTTTCTGCTTCCTCTCCACAGCCGCTCCCCCGCCTCAATGTTTTCCTGGGGGATGAAAGGTGGAGTCAGCTGGGGGAAGGTTGAGAAATAAAGAGAAGCTTGGACTCATTATGTGTTGTGTTTCCTTTGGGAGAAAAATAAACAGCTTGTAAAGCTTAATTCTGAACCTCCTGAGCACTGAAAATAGGGATTTCTAAAAGCTAATTCTAGGAATGAATTAGTAATGAGTTTCTCCTGAATTTTTTAAAGTTGTACTTGTCACACCATTCAGTGGTCATTACCCCTTTCTGATGAATCCACAAGATTTGGTTTGGGAACCTGCAAGAAGTTCAGAACTTCAGGAGATACTCTTGTGTTGTGTGTCAGTGATTCCTCCAGGCCAAGGTGGTTCTTTCTGAAGAGTGAATAATCACCTCTGTCTCCAGAGTGCTACGGTTCCTGGGGACCCCTCGGGCTACAGTGTCCTCCTCTGATTCCATTTCACTAGATCCTTACAACCTTCAGGCCAAAGCCCGGATTGCTTCTGCCACCTGAGGTCATGCAGTGCTTTCTTACCATGACTGACTCAAACGCTTAGTACCTACACCTCTACACAATTGCTCCAATCATCTTCTCTTATGAGTACTGGGCACCATTTAATTTCAGTTCTCCCCAAGATATTGGAAACTAAATGTCAGAGACTCCTTCTCAAGCCTTCCTGCTGCCTTAGCTCAGAGCCAGTGGTGGAATTCACTTTCTTTTGACCTTCATTTGTGAATAACGATGATGGAGCTGACTCCCTCCAGGACAGCTTTGGAGGCAGGTCCTACCTCAACCTGAGTCAAGTAGGATCTGATTTTCTAATTCTATTCATTTCCTGTTGCAGCTGTAACAACTTACCACAAACTTGGTGGTCAAAAACTTATTTTAGGACTTTGCTGGCCATCAAGCGGTTAAGATTCCATGCTTCCACTGCAAAGGGTGCAGGTACCATCCCTGGCTGGGGAGCTAAGATCCCACATGCTGCATGGTGCAGCCAAAGAAAAGAAAGAAAAAGGAAACTTATTTTGTAGTTCTGGAGACCAGACATGCAAAGCAGATATCATTGGGTTAATATCAAGGTGTCAGCAAGGCTGTATTCTTTCCTGGAGAGTCTAGGGGAGACTTCTTCTCGTTGCCTTCTCCATCTTCTAGAAGCTACCCACTGGGGAGGGAAATGGCAACCCACTCTAGTATTCTTGTCTGGAAAATCCCATGGACAGAGAAGCCTGGTGGGCTACAGTCCATGGAGTTGCAAGGAGTTGGACATGACTAAGTGATGGAGTACACAGAAGCCACCCAGAGTCCTTGGTTTGTGGCCCCTCCTCCATCTTCAAAGCCAGTCATAGCTGTCTGAGTCCTCTTGCTGCATCACCATGATGCTGACTCTTCTTCATCCTTCTTCTATGTGCGATGGAAGGACCACGTAATGGAAGGACCACTGGCCCACCTGGACAACCCAGGATCATCTCCTTTCCTCAAGTCAGCTGGTTAACAACCTTAAATTCTATCGGCTCCCTTCATTCCCCCTTGCCATGTGCATATCAGATTCACAGGTTTCTGGGATTAAGACAGAGACTTGTTTGAGGGCTGTGATTGTAACAACCACACAAATCAAGGTGAAGATATGCAAGACCAACATTTCCCAAGCTTGGTTAGGGGATACATGTAGTCAGAGACTGTCACTGGATGGAATGCTCCCAAATAGGAAGGGCAGAGGAAATAGCTCAAAGCAGCATTTCATTTCCTCCTCTCAACTCCTTTTATCCTCTCCGTATTTCAAGTTGCCAAAAAGGTGGGGGCTCTTCTCTTTATTTACGACTGTTGCTCTGACAGGCTAATGATGGAGAGCTTCTCTAGCCTTGAAAAGAGTGGGGAGGACAGATGAAAAGGTAGATAAAGCCTGCCTTTCTTCCATCTGCCACAGGCCTATCAGAGCTGTCACTTAACCTTGCTCGGCAGAGGTTTTCCTCATCTCTTCCATGAGGCTGAGGCCATCTGCTTTCCTATCTGTAATTAGTTGCATACTTATGTTTCTGTCGCTACTGCACTATGTTATTATGTTCAGATTTTTTAAAGTATGATGTGTGCTTCCCCTATTTGAGTCAAGACTTCCGCAGACAATGGTACATATTTTCAGATTGATTGTTACCTTCTGCCTTACTGGTGCCTGAGAGCAGGCACTGCACTTAATGGATACTTGAGTGGATAGGGCTCTGGGTGGTTAAGGAATCTCTGGGGGATGTTTGGTGTCTTTCTGTGGCAAGTGAGGTCACAAGCATGCTCTTAGCTCCTGAGGAGGTGGGCGAGTTGTAGTGAATAGAAAATTATCTGCCATCAATTCTGAAAGCAGTACAAGCTTTAAAATCCTGGGCGTTAAAATCCAGGATGGGAGGGAAGTGTTGCCAGCTGTCTAGGAGAGACTAGAAGGGGAAAAGAGGATCTTAAGTTTTTGTGTGTAATTCTCACCGTTTTGTCTTCAAAGAGGGAAAAGCTGGCTGTGGGAGCCAAGCAGAGGGATGGACATGCTCTCACCTTGGGGACAGGGAGGAGGGTACTAGGGATGACCCAGCCATGTGCTTGGTAGCTGATGGAAGAGGGAACTGGTGAAAGAAAAGATTGGCAACTCCCACTAGTAAGAACCTATTGTACAGCACAGGGGACTCTACTCAATGGTCTGTAATGGCCTATATGGGAAAAGAATCTAAAAAAGAGTGGCTATATGTATATGTATAGTGGATTCCAGCACTTTGGCCACCTCATGCGAAGAGTGGACTCATTGGAAAAGACTCTGATGCTGGGAGGGATTGGGGGCAGGACGAGAAGGGGACGACAGAGGATGAGATGGCTGGATGGCATCACTGACTCGATGGACATGAGTCTGAGTGAACTCCGGGAGATGGTGATGGACAGGGAGGCCTGGCGTGCTGCGATTCATGGGGTCGCAAAGAGTCGCACATGACTGAGCGACTGAACTGAACTGAACTGATGGTGGATTCATTTTGCTGTACACCTGAAACTAACATAACATTATAAATCAATTGTACTCCAATAAAAATTTTTTAAAATAAATAAAAAAGCAGCAACTTCCTTTGCCAACTCTATCAGATATGTTCTCTTGTGAAAAAAAAAATTTTTTATCATTAGTTCTAACAACTAACAAATCAACAATTTACCCGGCAGGAAAAAATACTGAAAAAACACTTTAGAAAACGTGCTCAGGAAAACAACTACTCCCCAGAATGCCCGCCTCGGCCCCGATCTCTACTTCTGGGGACTGGAGGGTGAAAGGGGAGTCAGGGCATGTGGCCTTGGAGTCTCCAAGAGGGATACCCACTTACTGTGCCAGGAGCCATACTTCCTGCCAGGACCAGCATCTTGTGTGGGCAGATTTGGGTGGGAGAGATTGACACTGGAGCTGCCCTTGGTCCCCGGCTGGGATCCTGCGGCCCTGCCATTTTTATTTTCTCTTACTTTATTTTATTTTTTTGTTTTTTGGTGGAAAGTCGAGGGAAACTCGGACTGGGTATTCAGAACTCAACTGTGTCATTAGACTTAAACAAAAGCTGACACTGGGAATGGTCAGGGGTTCTATCACTTAGGTATTTATTTTTTCTTATATAAGCATAGTTGATTAACAATATTGTGTTGGTTTCAGATGTACAGCAAAGTGATTCAGTTATACATATACATTTATCTATTCTTTTTCAAATCCTTTTCCTACTTAGGTTATTACAGAATATTGGACCGTGTTCTCTGTGCTATACAGTAGGTTCTTGTTGGTTGGTATGAGGTATTTTATTTTTGAAAGTATTACATAGTCACAAGCTGTAATATTTTAAAGGAACAAAAGGGTACACAGTGAAAAGTCTTCCCCTCATCCCTAACTCCAGGGACCTAATTACTTCCCTGGAAACAATTGATGTAATTAATTTCTTATCTATCCTGCCAGAAATATGTAATGCATATATAAGCAAACATATCTAAGTACTCTCTCCTCTCCCCTTTTAACTTTCTTTTTAAATTTTTGAGCTTTTAAAAAATAGACTATATTTTAGAGCAGTTTTAGATTCATAGCAAGCTTGAAAGAAACGTATAGAGGTTTCCCATATACCCCCTGCACCCACTTATGCACAGCCTCCCCCATTATCAACATCCCCCACCAGAGTGGTACATGTGTTACAACTGATGGACCAATACTGACATGTCATTTATCACCCAAAGACCATCATTTACATTAGGGTTCACTCTTGGTGTTGTATAGTCTCTGGATTTTGATATGTGCCTAATATCATGTATCTGTCTTTATAGTATCATACAGAGTAATTGCATAATTTCAATCGTATAGTAAAACCCTCTAAAAATACTCTGTGTTCCTCCTATTCATCACTCCATAGTTTGGCCTTTTTCAGAATGTCATATAGTGGGAATCCCGTGGTTTGTAACCTTTTCAGATTGGCTCCTTTCACTTAGTACTATGCATTTAATATTCCTCCATGTTTTTTTCATGACCTGATAGCTCATTTCTTTTTAGTGCTAAGTAATATTACATTGTTTGAGTATATTAGAGTCTGTTTATCTGTTCACCTACTGAAGTACATCTCAGTTACTCCCAAATTTGGCAGTTAGGAATAAAGCTGCTATGGACATCTGTGTGCAGGTCCTTGCGTGGACATAAGGTTTCAGCTCACTTGAGTAAATACCATTTGCTGGATCAAATGATCTCCCTTCCCTCTTTACCCAAGCAGTAGTATTCCATAAACAGTGTACTGCATCTTGCTTTTTTCCTTTTATTTTGGAGATTACTCCATATCAGTTCCAATGAATTAAAGGCAGTTTTTTTTTTAATGTATGAAAAGGATCATGAATCTAAGCTTTTAGCAACCAGTATGCTTTTATATTTGGTGGCCTTCTTACAAGACATGATCATGGAAGATGAAAGTTCCTGTTGAGGGAAAAAAACATGGTATTAATAGCTCACCAGTTGGCACCCCACTCCAGTACTCTTGCCTGGAGAATCCCATGGATGGGGGAGCCTGGTGGGCTGCAGTCCATGGGGTCACTAGGAGTCGGGCACGACTGAGCGACTTCACTTTCACTTTTCACTTTCATGCATTGGAGAAGGAAATGGCAACCCACTCCAGTGTTCTTGCCTGGAGAATCCCAGGGATGGGGGAGCCTGATGGGCTGCCGTCTATGGGGTCCCACAGAGTCGGACACGACTGAAGCAACTTAGCAGCAGCAGCAGCAGCAGTCTTACACAGGAGCAGTGGTGGGGGTGTGGGTGGAGGGAGACTGGAAGTGGGGACACCATCGTGGGGCACACAGGATGGTTGCAGGATCTGGTAAAAAGAATGAAAGATCTGCAATCAGAAGCTGGTAGAAAAAAAAAAAAAGGAGAAGCAGGTTCAGATTCTGGCTCCTCTTTCTAGCTGTGTGACTTTAGACAAGTCATTTAAGGGTTAGAATCCTCCATTTCCTCATCTATAAAATAAAGTCAATAAAAATGGTTATCTCATGGGTTTGGGGAAGCATCAGATGTGATAATGCATGAAAGCGCATTGTAAGATGCTTTGTAAGCTTTGTAAGATGCTAAGTGCTAGATGGTTCTATTCATTCTCTCAGCAATATTTGCCCAGTGTCTACCATGCATCACACAGAGTTCCAGGAACTGGGAAACTGGATGGAAAGATGGCAAATCCCTGGCACCATTGGAGTTTATGTTCATATAGTGTGGGGAGAGTCAACAAAGAAGCAAACAAAAGATTCTGATGTATACTGCCATGAAGGAAATAAAACATGGAGGATTTCCCTGGCAGACCAGTGGCTAAGACTGTACATTTCCAATGTGGCATGGCCAAAAACAAAGGATAAAACATGGAGACCTGATGGTGAGTGGATGGAGAGGGTGCCCAAGTAAGATGAGAAATCAGAAAAGTGACCTGTTCAGGGGTTCCTTATAGAGCCAGTGCCCCATCACACAAGGAAGTAAAGATGTAGAGGTCATGAGTAAACCCTCTGTGCCCACCCAGTGCCAAGGGAGGGCCAGCCTCGGGGAGGAAGGATGCCAGAGGGGCAGCTTGCTTTCCTTTCTCTCAAATTACAGGTCCTCTTCCTGGCACTTCTCTGCCATGAGGCATGTCCAGGGCTGATGGCGCCAAGCAGGGCAGTGAGGGTAATATTAACACCACTCTAGCCCATGGGCAAATCTAAAACAGGAGCCCTGGGGAGGAGCCCATCCGTCTACCTGCCTTTTCTCCGGCTGCCTCTGCAGCTGGGCTGATCTGCTTGTTTGTTTGTTGTTTGAACTGTGTTTTCTGCTAACATGGCAGAGAGTGCATGGATGTACATATGTGTTTGTGAGATGGTGTGCATTCAAAACAGAAGAAACCAACTTTTATATAAATGTATAAGCTTACATAGCAGTATTTCTAAGCTCTTGCTGTATTTCTAAGTGCAATGAGAACAAAATAGTTTCTCAAATTCACCCTCCATCAAAAGAAAGACATAGAGCATCCCTAAAGGAGGCAAAAGAGGTGTGTCCCACGCTGGAGAAAGGTAAGGGAGACTTGACTCACCTGGATTTCTATCCCCAAATGCTCAGGCTCTCAGCCTAAATGCAAGTGATTCCCAGGCAACCTTGTGAATAATAGTAGCAATAACCATCCTCTGTTGAAAATATAATATATGTAAAGTACTCAGGCTAAGTATATTCATATGCTTCTTTTTTATTGGGGCTTCCCAGGTGGTGCTAGTGGTAAAGGAACCACCTGCCAATGCAGGAGAATCAGAGTTGTGGGTTCGATCACTGGGTTGAGAAGAATCCCTGTAGGAGAGCATGGCAACCAGTCCAGTATTCTTACTTGGAGAATCCCACAGACAGAGGAGCCTATCGGGCTACAATCCATGGGATCACAAAGAGTCGGACAGGGCTGAAGCGAATGAGCACGCATGCATATACTCAGGCTGCTGCTGCTGCTGCTAAGTCGAGTCAGTCATGTCCAACTCTGTGCGACCCCATAGACGGCAGCCCACCAAGCTCCCCCGTCCCTGGGATTCTCCAGGCAAGAACACTGGAGTGGGTTGCCATTTCCTTCTCCAATGCATGAAAGTGAAAAGTGAAGTCACTCAGTCGTGTCCGACTCTTCACGACCCCATGGATTGCAGCCTACCAGGCGCCTTCGTCCGGAGAAGGAAATGGCAACCCACTCCAGTGTTCTTGCCTGGAGAATCCCATGGACGAAGGAGCCTGGTAGGCTGCAGTCCATGGGGTCGTGAAGAGTTGGACACGACTGAGCGACTTCACTTTCACTTTTCACTTTCCTGCGTTGGAGAAGGAAATGGCAACCCACTCCAGTGTTCTTGCCTGGAGAATCCCAGGGACGCAGGAGCCTGGTGGGCTGCCGTCTATGGGGTCGCACAGAGTCGGACACGACTGAAGCGACTTAGCAGCAGCAGCAGCAGCAGGCGCCTTTGTCCATGGGATTTCCCAGGCAAGAGTACTGGAGTGGGGTGCCATTGCTATACTCAGGCTAAGTATATTCATATACTCTTTTTTTTTTAAATTAATTTTTATTGCAGTGTAGTTGCTTTACAATGTTGTTAGTTCCTACTGTACAGCAAAGTGAATCAGCTGTTCATATACATATATCCCCTTTTTTTCTGGATTTCCTTCTCATTCAGGTCACCACAGAGGGTTGAGTAGAGTTCCCTGTGCTGTATGGTAAGTTCTCATTAGTTATCTATTTTATCTAATACTTACAACTAAATTGCAAGTTTGGTACTTCTGTGGTGAGTCTCAGGAACTAATAGGCAGGAGGAAAATTAAAAAGAGAATTTGTACTACCCTCCAAGGAAAGCTCTACTTGAATAAATTCACGCAATTTGACTAGAGACACAAGTTAGCAGAGCTGGGATCCTAACAAAGGTGTATCAGATTCTAGATCCAGCATCTCTCAACCTGTGGCACTCCATTCAGGCCCCTGAGCCCTGCTACAAGGCGTCAGAATCCTCAGGTTGCTGGTCTGCTTCTCAGGGCCCTCACCAGAGACCATCAGGCAGACCCAGTTTCCTAGGCAGTGTCTGTGCTCTGGCTGCTGAAGGTAAGAAGTCCTGAGTGGTCTCTGACTGCTGTGTGTAGCACACAGGTAGGCCTGGCAATATCTCTGCCACTGCCTTATTTGGGTTCCCGCCTCCAACTGCCCTCCTCTGACCAGCCTTAGCAAGGTGGGAGCTGCTGCTGCTGCTTACTCACTTCAGTCGTGTCCAACTCTGCATGATCCTATGGACTGTAGATGGCCAGGCTCTTCTGTCCATGGCATTCTCTAGGCAAGAACACTGGAGTGGGTTGCCATGCCCTCCTCAGCAAGGTGGAAGACCAGAACAGAAATCTATTCTGATCTTTTCTCTTTTACTAACTGTCTATCAAAAGTAACATAATGGTTACCAGCATCTGGTGGTTACCACCTGGAGGACAGGGGCAATATAGGGGTGGGGGAGGGGGAGGTAGAAACTATTGGATGTAAAAATAGGCTCAAGAATTGTACAACACAGGGAATGTAGCCAATATTTTGTAATAATTGTAAATGGAAAGTAACCTTTAAAAATTGTTTGAATAAATAAAAATTTAAATTAAACTAAAAATGTTTAAAAACTAACCTAATCCCCAATGTAGACTAGTGGTTGCCTAGGGCTTGGTGAGTGGGAGGAATGGGGAATGACCATTAATGGATACAGGCTTTGTTTCTGAGGTGATGTAAATGATCTGGAATTACTGGTGATGGCTGTACAGCCCTGATTGTACTAAAACCCACTGAATTGTACACCTTGAATTGGTAGATTGTATGGCTATGTCAAATATAGTACAGGAAAGCTACTTTTTAAAAAGTTCTTACCTGGACTATCCCCCATTTCTTTATGGCTATTGGTTGATTAGCTGTGACGAGTTTCAGACATGCCTACAAATCTGTGATACTCTTCCATTCAAGAGATGGAGCTTAATCATTCTCCCCCGGAATATGGCCTGGGCTTAGTGATTTTATCCCAAGGAATGGGGTGTGTTAGAAATGAGAGAGCATAACTTCTGAGACTAGGTCATAAATGGCATTGTAGCTTACTTCTCTGCTTCTGGCTCTTAGATCATTCACTCTTGAGGGAAGCCAGCAGCCATGTTGTGAGGATGCTCAGACAGCCCCCTGGAGAGGCACGTTTGGTAAGCCTCTGAGGCTGCCTGCTAAGAGCCAAATGAGTGAGCCATCCTGAAAGTGTTCAAGGTTTCAGAGAACTGCAGCTGCAGCCAAAACCTTAACCACATTCTCTTGAGAGGTCCTAAGCCAGAACTGCCAGCAAAGCCACTCCCAAATTTCTGACTCACACAAACTATGAGAGTAAATTCTTACTGTTTTAAGCCACTAATTTTGAGATAATCTGTCTTACAGGGATAGGTGATGTGAGATACAGAAGTGTACATTAGTAGATAATTCACTAGATTATATTGGCTAACCATTAGCCATACTGAGCTAAAATCTGGGCAAACACTGTTGGGTTAATGCTTTATCCTCCCTGAATAACACCTTTCTATTTTAACAGAGGAACCCTGGAGACACAGTGCCCCAATTCAAAAGCAGTGTGACAATGGTGAGCATTCCAGGTTTGGTAGAAGGCCTGTTGGGAGGTTATTTTTGGTCCAAGGCTGGGGAGTTTATGTGACTTTCTAATTATTCCGTGCCACCAGCTGCCTGTTCTTCCTAGGAGCGTCTCTACCCATTCCTCAGGCAACCCAGAGAGACAATTCCTGTAGGAGGCAACTCGGGCAGGGACTTAATAATGTCACCACTGTCCAAGTGACAGAAAAATGCTTCTGTCTCTCCAGGACTCTCTTGCCCCTTTCTTCTCATGGCATCTGCTCTTTTGACTGTATCTCATCTCCCGTGAATAAAGGTCAGGCATTCTCTGCTTTATCTCCTTCACGGAAGGGGTCTTTCCATTCCTGTTAAGTTCTGTGTTTGCTGCTTGCTGACTTTTTTTTTTTTTTCTCTTTCTTTTTTTTCATCTTTTTGTCTCCTTTGACATTTGTTGCCTCTACAGTCCATTGGAAACCGTGGAATTCCACTCACAATGGACAGAAAACTGGGGATTAGAATGGAAGAGGCCTAGGGCCCACAGCAATTATTTCAGTGTTTTTGTGTTTGGTGGAAACAGAAATGAAGCGCCTACACATAGACAGCACACAACCACCAAAGCGACAGAGGGTGGAGTAGGGGGTCATCAGACTACACCCCGCCATGTTCAAACCCTGGAGGGGCTGGCTGATTCAAGTTCACAGCCTTCTTCCTCTCACCCAGGCTGAGGGTTATTACTGGGTAACAGAAACCAAAATCCTTTAGAGAGGCTTAATAATAATCTCTCAAGTACACAGCATCTCCTTGGCTACCATCTCTACCTTCCGCTGTTCCTTTATCTCCATCTACACTGCATGTGTCCAAAGAGTTTCTCTTTTTTGTTTGTTTGCTTTTTATTTAAATAACTTTATTTTTTTATTATTTTTTGTATTGGAGTTCAGTTGCTTTACAATGTTATGTTAGTTTCTGCTGTCCAGCAAAGTGAATCAGCTCTCGGTTCAGTTCAGTTGCTCAGTCGTGTCCGACTCTGTGACTCCATGGACTGCAGCACACCAGGCTTCCCTGTCCATCACCAACTCCTGGAGCTTTCTCAAATTCATGGCCATTCAGTCGGTGATGCCATCCAACCATCTCATTTTCTGTCATTCCCTTCTCCTCCTTCCTTCAATCTTTCCCAGCATCAGGGTCTTTTCCGGTGAGTCAGTTCTTCACATCAGGTGGCCAAAGTATTGGAGCTTCAGCTTCAGCATCAGTCCTTCCAATGAATATTCAGGACTGATTTCCTTTAGGATTGACTGGTTTGATCCTTGCATTCCAAGAGAATCTCAAGAGTCTTCTCCAACACCACAGTTCAAAAGCATCAATTCTTCAGTGCTTAGCCTTCTTTATGGTCCAATTCTCACATCTATACATGACTATTGAAAAAACCATAGCTTTGACTATATGAACCTTTGTCAGTAAAGTAATGTCTCTGCTTTTTAATATGCTGTCTAGGTTTGTCATAGCTTTTATTCCAAGGGCCAGTGTCTTTTAATTTCGTGACTTCAGTCACCATCTGCAGTGATTTTGGAGCCAAAGAAAATAAAATCTGTCATGTTTCCATTTTTTCCCCATCTATTTGCCATGAAGTGATGGGACCGGATGCCATGATCTTTGTTTTTTGAACGTTGAGTTTTAAGCCAGCTGTTTGTATACATATATCTCTTCTTTGTCCCCAGAGTTCCTCTATCTTTCACCAACAATGCCAACAATTGCTAAGGATCCCAGTATTAACTCCAAGTTTTCCGTTGTGTGGTCTCATTGGGTCTCATTCTCTTTGGGAAACCAGGAACCATATCATGGCCCCAGGATTCCCACACTGGACTCTGAAGTGCATCAGAGTACCTGGAGGAAAACTCACAGGAGAACCCAGGATATTTTACATTTTTGAGGGAAATGCAGCAGTCCTCAACATTGAGGGACACCAGTCTAAGACAGTTCACAATTCAGCATCCCACCCAACTCATTCCTTTAATAACACTATATCTTTGCTGGGGTTTGTGTGGTCATAATGATGAAAATGAAATATCACCCAAAATTCAAGTTGAAGCAGAAAATGATGTGGCAGAGTCCAATCTGATTCCAAGGTTTGAGAAACTGTGCTGGTTCCAACAGGAGTCCTGTTCATAATTAATCATGATCTTTTAAGAACAGAGTGGTAATATGTGTTTTTCATTTAGTTTATGTACATTTTTTTGAGTGGCAATAATCGTTAGGACATAAATACCCATTTAATTGCTTAAACCCAACTATTTAATATATGGAACTGTATTAATTCCATATATTTCTTTTTGCTTCAGGGCACCATGAAAAAACAACTCACAAACTAAGAGAGCAGAGAAATGAGCAAGTTTGGGGGTCTCTGATGAGGCCCATTTTGACCTGGCTTGGCCTCACTCATCTCTGACCCTCCCTGGCTCCCTCATCCATAGCACTCTGGGTGTGTGTGCTCAATCGCTCAGTCATGTCTGACTCTGCAATTCCATGGACTATAACCCACTAGGCTCATCTGTCCATGGAATTTCCCAGACAAGAAGACTGAAGTGGGTTGCCATTACCTATTCCAGGGGATCTTCCAGACCCAAGGATCAAACCCATATTTCTTGGGTTATTTGCACTCTGGGTGCTACTCCGCATGCTTCCTGGCCTCCAGGGCTTCACACATGTCCTTCTCTCTTTCAGCATGCCCTGTTCCTCCTTTCTCTCTTTAGTGTATCTTCTCACTTCCCCTGTATTTGCAACAATCTCAGTACCTGTCACATTGTATCACATTCACTTGCTTGCATAGTTGTTTTCCCACTAAACAATGAGCTTCTTGAGAGCAGAGAACAGATCTTGCACACCCAAAACTGACTGCTGGAAGGAAAAGGGGTAAGTATGTTACTGAAACCTTTGTTGAGAATTCTGCTGGCTAGACTGCTTCTTACCCTCTCCTCCACAGACATTACTATTATCACTAACCTTAGCTGCACTGTCCGTACTGCAAGTACAGAGGACAACTGTGGATCCGCTGACCTTCCTTCCCTCTGAACATAGTCCTTTGATAGAAGGTTATCTAAGGTCTAGCACATGGGGCTTTTGCTGGGATACTCTGGCCTCTTTTTAGGTTGTGTATGTACTGGGGCTGGGGCTTCCCAGGTGGCACTAGTGGTAAAGAACCTGCCTGCCAATACAGGAGATGCAAGAGATGCGGGTTTGATCACTGGGTTAGGAAGATCCCCTGGAGGAGGGCATGGCAGCCCACTCCAGTATTCTTGCCTGGAGAATCCGATGGACAGAGGAGCCTGGCAGGCTACAGCCCACAGGGTGGAAAAGAGCTGGACATGACTGAAGCTACTCAGCATGAACATTACCAACATGCAGCGGCTGCAGCAGTAATAGAGGTTCTAGAGTAGACTGTCAGCCCAGGCGTATCTTGTTGCAAACAACAGAGATTCCAAATTCTTTGAGGAAGGACGAAAGAGCTTTTTGGTTGTTGTTGTTTGATTTGGTTTGGTTTGGTTGGAATCACAGCTTCAGGCTTGTTCTATTAGCCCAGGAGTAGCATCACCAGGATCCTGGGGGCAAATGGGGCTTACCAGAGCCTGGAAATCTAGTCAAGAGTTCAGAGTTTGCTCCAAATCCAAAGCAACCACAGTGCCTAGATCATTGTGAGCCTCACCCTAGGGCTCCATTATCTTTGTGACAGTTTCTTTCTCTTCTCTCCAAGCCCCTCTCAATTGTCCTCACAATACCAACTAACTGCCTTTCTCCTTTCAACTGCAGTTCAGAGTCCAAAGACAGGGGGAATCTGATTGATCAGTGAAGTCTCTATTTGAACAGAGATTTTGCAGAGCCTGTACCCTGGTTGTACTTAGATCAAGTGTCTACTTCTTTCCCAGTTTGCCACAGTTAGGAGGAGAAAAGGCTCAGAGGGAACCAGCATGATGACTCACTGGAAGGAGATCCCTAAGGGAGTTGTGGGTACGGCAAATGGCCCGAGAATCTACCTCTTTGGTCCACAGGGTCTTTCCAGTTATGTAACATTAACTAGCTATCTTCTCAACAAGCATTATTTGTTTCAGGGTTTGTATTCATCACTCTGAAATTGTCAGTTACGGTCTATACCCTGATAATGCTCAGACATCCAGTCATGGAGCCGTCAGTATCAAGCACATCATTTAATATTTACTGTGTAACATACTGACAAGGTGACTCTGTTTCCTTGAGCAAATCTCATTCTCTTTTGGGTGCTCAGTTGAATTACGTATGATGGTGAGCATAAATAGGCCTTACCTGCCCAAAGAGAGAACAGAGACCAGCTCACCTCTAAGGTACCCTCTCACACCAAGAGTCCAGGACTCTACAATGATTTATGAAGTTGAAGTTTCCAGGCCACTGAAGTGGGATCTGTGAGCAAGATAAATGGATTGATAAGGTGGGAAAAGAACTTCTTAATTTGAGCAATGAAACTCATTAAGTAAAGGAAACCCTTTTAATTGGTATGTCCAAATAATTGAGGACTTAGTTCTTTCTCCTTGGCCTGAAACGATAGGTATTTTGCAAGAATATACACCAGAATTGAATCTTCAATGAGACCCTTGCAGGATCCAGGGACATTCCCAAGGCTAACTTTGAACCTGAATAATGAACTTTCCCCTACCTCTCCCATGAGACTGTGGTCTAAACCACACCATTCTGCCACTGTATTCTTTGATGTTTTGCATTGTTTACTTACAGATTTTACTTTCTTTTGAACTACTCTCTCTTAGATTTTCTATGTCTCTCTTTGCAGCTTTTAAACCCTGTCCCAGATGGCTCTTTGGACTACACTTGTACAGATACTTAAGCTTTGTCCAAAAAATAAATCACCATCCTTGGACCTTGCATGATCCTCTAGCTCTCTCTCTACCCTTTACATGCTGGCTTCAGGAAAAAGTGGTCTGACCTTATTTTAAGCAGAGTTACTAGGAGACACCTAATCTCCCTCTAGGACACACCCTCTTCAGGTCAGAAGTACCCTATCCAGTCCAGAGCCTCTAACCTCAACCTCACCTTCCTTCCTCCCCTCTGGTACCACTGGTTCTCACAGTTCCCTGGGAGGCCTCATTCAAACAAAGCTTGCTGGGTACCACCTCAGAGTTTCTGGCATAGTAGATCTGGTTTGGGGCTCCATAAAATGCTTTTCTAACAAGGTTTCTTGTGATGCCAAAGCTGCTGGTGTTCAGGTCAGTTGTTGAGAAACCTTACTGGGAGATGATTTGCTCCCCTCCCTCATCCTGCTCTGACCCTTGGCAATACCTTAAGGCATTCTTGGTTGTCATAAATGGGGGAAGGCAAGATGTGGTACTGGGATCTGGTGGGTAAAGACCTGGGATGATGCTAAACATCCTAAAATGTCTAGGACAGTCGCACATCTCCTCCTAACAAAGAATCATCTGGCCAAAAATACTAACGGTGCTGAGGAAAGCTTGAGAAATCTTGCTGTGCAGATTATTTCTCTATGGCTGGCCATAGATCACTGATCACTCCCTCTCTATTCATTCAATCCATCTCTACAGCCCTTTGGGTTCACCTCCTGTATACGTGTCTCATCTGTCTTTACCTCTATTTTGGCCATGTGGTATGCAGGCTCTTAGTTTACAGACCAGGGACTGAACCTGCACCCCCTGCAGTGGAGTCTTAACACTAGACTGCCAGGGAAGTTCCTGTCTTTGCCTCATCACTTCTGCTGTCCATCCTTTTTGCAGATTTATCACCTCCCATATGGATTACTTACTGCAGTAACTTCCTTTTTTTGTAAACAATATTTTATTGTGTATATTTCCTAGTAAGTTTTTAAATACAATTTCAAAGGTTATACCTCATTTACAATTATTACAAAGTATTGCCTGTATTCTCTATGTTGCAGAGTACAACCATATAGCCTATCTCACACTCGGCAGTTTGTACCTCCCACTTCCCTACCCCTAAGATTGCCTTTCCCCTCCCACTGGTAACCACTACTTTATTCTCTATATCTGTGTATCTGCTTCTTTTGTGTTATATTCATTAGTTTGTTGTGTTTTCTAGATTCCACATATAGGTAGTATTGCACAGTATATGTATTTCTCTGACTTATTTTACTTAGCATAAATAGAAGGGGAAAAAGTGGAAACAGTGACAGATTTTATTTTCTTGGGCTCCAAAATCACTGAGGATGGTGACTGCAGCCATGAAATTAAAAGATGCTTGCTCCTTGGAAAAATAGCTATGACAAACCTAGACAGTGTATTAAAAAGCAAAGACATCACTTTGCTGACAAAGGTTCTTATAGTCAAAGCTATGGCTTTTTCAGTAGTCATGTATGGATGTGAGAGTTGGACCATACAGAAGGCTGAGCACTGAAGAATTGGTGCTTTCAAACTGTGGTGGTGGAGAAGACTCTTGAGAGTCCCTTGGACAGCAAGGAGATCAAACCATTCAAATCTAAAGGAAATTGACCCTGAATATTCATTGGAAGGACTGATGCTGAAGCTCCAATACTTTGGCCACCTGATATGAAGAGCTGACTCACTGGAAAAGACCCTGATGTTGGGAAAGATTGAAGGCATGAGGAGAAGGGGGCAACAGAGGATGAGATGGTTGGATAGCATCACCTTCTCAATGGACATGAGTTTGAGCAAACTCCAGGAGATAGTAAAGGACAGGGAAGCCTGGTGTGCTTCAGTCCATGGGGTCACAAAGAGCATGACTTAGCAACTAAATAACAACAACAATACCCTCTGAGTCCATCCATGGTGCTATGAATGGCCAAATATCAATCTTTGTTTTAAAAAAATTTTTTTCAGTCTTTTGATGGAAAGTTAGAGATATTCAAACAATAAGAAGTGCTGAATGAATCAAGCACCAGATTGGAACCCTGAACTAATTTTGGCCCTACTCTGTGACTGTGAGTGTGTTTGATCACCCTTGGGACCTTAGTTTTCTCATCTGTAACATAAGACATTGAATAACTTCTAAGATCCTGTATCGCTTAAATATCATGATATTATATAGTGGGATAGAGGGAATTCATCCTAAGAAGTATCCTCTTTTTCTCTGTAAAAGAGGTCTTGTTAACAGAATCCCAGCATACCCAGCAGAACTGTCCCTTTAACATCAGCTGGCTTTTTGTCCTAAACAAATGGAGAAGCCTCAGAGAAGAAAACAGTGCAGAAAAGCTCCAGAGATAGCCTTTCCTTTCAAGCCAGAGTCAGGCAGGAGCCTAAGCAGACTGGAGATGCCCACTTTGCTTTTGGAAGATGCCAAAGTTGTCTCTTCAATCAAAGAGGAATTTAAGAGGAGTACAAAAATTCTTTAATGTTCTTTGAGCTGCTCTCTGGCCCACACCCAGGAAACATTGTTATTGTAACTGAGACATCAGGACGTTTGGCAGTGTTATGTTCTTATTTGGCCCAGTACAGCTCTTTATTTATTAAAGCCTTGGGGCCCTTCAGGCCATGGTTCAGTGTATTAATTTATGTAGCATGCCTCCCTAGAGAGAAGACCAATTTAAATACCCTCAGCTTCACTATGGCCTAGTTTGCCACCAAGATATTAACTCTGAAGCTTTTTGTTTTCTCTTCTTTCTTATTATGGCTATAAAAGGTACATGGAACCTGCCCTTGGCAAAAAGTCAGGATGGACCATCCCACCCTTTCCATTTCTATGTCCTTCTCTTTCTTCACTATATCAATGTGAACTGAACCCCCAGTTTAATTCAATCAGTTGTAAATTAATTCAACAAACCCAGTATTTATTGAGACTAGCTATCTGCAAGCCATATTCTGCAACGCAATGGTGTTTAGTTGTGTCTGGCTCTTTGTGGCCTCATGGACTGTAGCCTGCCAGGCTCTTCTGCCCATGGAATTTTCCAGGCAAGAATACTGGAGTGGGTTGCCATTTCCTAATCCAGGGAAATTTTCCCACCCCAGGGATCAAACCTGAGTCTTCTGTACCTCCTACATTGGCAGGTGGATTCTTCACCTCTAGTGCCACCTGGGAAGACCCAAGCTATATGCTGAAAATGAAAGTGAAAAGTGAAAGTCACTCAGTCGTGTCTGACTCTTTGTGACCCCATGGACTGTACAGTCCATGGAATTCTCTAGGCCAGAATACTGGAGTGGGTAGTTTTTCTCTTCTCCAGGGGATCTTCCCAATCCAGGGATCAAACCCAGGTCTCCTGCATTGCAGGTGGTTTCTTTACCAGCTGAGCCACAAGGGAATCCCAAGAATACTGGAGTAGGTAGCCTATCCCTTTTCCAGCAGATCTCTCTGACCCAGGGAAGCATGAATTAAATAAGACCCTATCTTCAAAGGGGCTTCCCTGGTGGCTCAGACAATAAAGAATCTCTCTGCAATGTGGGAGACCTGGAATCGATCCCTGGGTTTGGAAGAGCCCCTGGAGGAGGGCATGGCAACCTATCCTAGTATCCTTGCCTAGAAAATCCCATGGACAGAGGAGCCTGTGGGCTCCTGTGGGCTATGGTCCATTGTGTTGTAAAGAGTTGGACATGACTGAAGTGACTTAGCATGCACAACACACCATCTTCAAGGGGCTAGGAATGTCCTGCAGAGACAGACTGGAGACAGCCTCTCCAGGATAGCATGGTGGGTGCAAAACTGGAAGTGAGTACCAGGGATTGTGGAAGAGGGAGGGGGCTCCTTGCTTGAAAGGCACAGGGAGGGGAGATTTCTAGAAAGGGTACTTGCCTTGGATCCTGAAAAGTGGTAAGAATTTGCCAGATTAGGTGAGTGTGTTTTTCAGCCTGGGTCAAAGCATGATGGGGTAAAATAACATTCCATACTTGGGGAACTTCAAATATTGATCATTTCAGTTGACTCAAACATAAAATGTGTGAGAAGAGGTATGAAGATGAGAAAGGGGCCAGATCATGGTGGGCCTTGTTCTTTGAAAATAGATGTGAAGCTCCAAGAATGACGTCTGGCATGTAGAATTACCTATGGTGTCAACTAGACCTTCCACCATTGTTATTCTTTTAGGATTTCCTTGGTCAACTGTTGCTCTCTGGGAAAGCCGCCACAAGTTGGCCTCCATTGCGCCCCTACAGGAGCTGCTCGGTGGCACCCATCTAGTTGAAAGTTGTGGAGGTGGGTAAGAGCTTAACTTGATATCAGATGGCTATTTAGGTGAGAGTGACTAGTCAACTGATCCAACAATGAGGCTTTGGCGATTGGGATGTGGGTAAAGTCCTGCCAATGCCACCCTCATTGTGTGTGTAAAGGGTATAGAGGTAGGAAATAAACTTGACTAAGGGTTTTTGAGATGGTTAGTACCATATGGCTCCAGGAAGGTGCCTTTTACATGAGTATCTATCCCTAGTGCCCCTGTTTAAATTTCTACTATAGTGAAAGTGGGAACCTCAGTAAAACAGGCAGAGAGGCACCAGGACTCTTAAGTGTGTCTGAGACTCAGGATACACAGAAAGTCATAAAGCAAGAGAAAATATTGGGTATGTTTGTCAAAACATATGATGTTTCATCAAAATGTGGAAATTCAATGAAGAGCAACATCTCAGCCTCCTCATCAGGATGAATACACAAAACTAGCTTTTAACGTTGTTGTGTTAACACAGAGATTGTTCCAACCTCCACAGGATTTGCTTCAAGTTCCCAGCCCAGGTGAGCTGGTGAATTATTCTTGAGCATGAAGTCTCTCAAATTGCTGGGCAAGGACCTGCGGGATGCAGACAAGGGCCACCAGCATGGTTCAGTCAGTGCTGTCCCCCACCTCACTTCTGAATAGCGCTGCTGGGGCAATGGCATGGTCTGAGAGAAGGGGGGAAGGGACCACCGCCGTCTTTTGAAGTTAGCCAAAGAAAACACCCATTCTTTTCTTATTACTGACATAAATTGTAATTTGTAGCCTGAAGCATTAGGATAAAATATCTACAAACACATACTCTCTGCCCCCCAGCTGCTGCAGCTAGCTAGAGAACAAAGAGAAACACAGAAACCTAAACACCCATGGCAGAAGCTTCCACAGAAAAATGCCTGTTTCCAAATTAATGTGGGTAATGTTACCATTTGCTTTGTTACTGTGTCAGGCTTTGCTTCCAGGGGCAAAAATGTTTTGCACAAATAGATCATTAGTACTGCAGGAAGTTGAAGTTTACTCAATCACTATGGGAGCCACGGCCTTCAGAGCTTCTGACTATGACCTAGTGTAAGAAATACACTTGCTATTATGACTCAGTGCATATATCCAGAGCCGAAACAAGATCTCCGTGGTGTAAATGCGCCACCAAAGTTCATTGCTAGCTATCACCTGATGTCACTGAACTGCTGAAGGTGGAGTTGGAAAGAGATGTATACGGTTAGTTGTCTGTCAGGACACAATGACTACACCTACAACAGCAACAACATCAGTTAAGACTGCCAAACCAGGGTTGCAAAGAATACTTTGGGAAACACTCTCTAATTTGCAAAATTTGTGAAACAAGGAAGAGTCAGTGTGCATGACCTGAAGGTGTACTTTGCAGACTTTTCGGGTCTTTAGGAAACCTATTTCAGTAAACACCCTCCCTCATAATTTCAACTTCTGTTGGGGATGTTCCAAGATATGTGGTCCCTCTATTTTAAATCACTGCCTTCTCCAGTTTTTCTCTGATTCCTCTTTGCTTCAGCCCATTTGATGTTTTCTTTGGAAACAGTTTTTATAAAGAATTAAAAGCTTGTTTCATATTCCATAAAATGAAGTGTGTGTATGTATGTGTGCTAAAATTCACATGACTGTAGGTATTTTGAACAATTGGATGGGCATGGGTAATTTTCCCTTAGGCCTTACAGTTATTGTGGAGATAAAAAGAATTGTCTTGCTGCTTAATGAATCACCTTGGAGTAAGTGGCATTCAACAATAAGCATTTATTTCTCACATTTGAGGGTTAGTGGCAGAGCCTATCTGCTCTAACTTACTATTTTGTCTGTGGAGCAGCTAGAGGCTCCACCCTAAACTGAGTTTCTCTGGGGCAACTGTGCCCCACACATTCCTCATCTATCTCATGGGACCAGTGGGCTAGACTGATGGAAACATTCCTTCTCATGGCAATGGCAAGAGCTCAGAGGCAGTGGGAAATGTGAAGGACCCGCTGAGGGCATCACTGCCTCTTTCTATGAGTCAGAGCAAATCATAGGGCCAACCTCAGAGTCCAAGCGTGAGGAGGATGCCCCCGTCACAGAAAGAGGGCACTGTAAAGTTACATGACCAGGGGCACAGTTCCAAGGAGTGGTGAACTGGGGCTTAGGGCAGGCTGAAAAGAGCACCACAAATTTGTCACACTCTAATCTCTGGAAATTTGAGTGTGATTAAGATGCGATCAAATTCAGGATTTGGAGATGGAGCAATTATCCTGGATTTTGTGGATTTGCTCAATGTAACAACAAAGGTCCTTATAAGAGGGAGGCAAGAGACTAGAGTTAGAAGAAGGACCTGGGACAATGGTAGTAGAGGCAGGAAAGGTGATCTCATATGGGACCATGAGCCAAGGACAGAAAACAACTTTCAGAAGTTGGAAAGGGCAAGGAAACAGAATGTCCTCTGAAGCCTCCAGAAGAAATGCAGCCCTGTCAGCACCTTGATTCTAGACTTCTGACCTCCAAACTGGAAGTGAGTCAATTGGTGTTGTTCAAGCCACTGTGTTTTTGGTAATTTGTTAGAGCAGCAATTGAAAACCACTACAGATTCTTGTATCTGGATGTGAGGTGCTGCTATAACAAACATCTAAAAATGTGGACATGACTTCAGAATCGGATAAGTGGTAGATGCTGGAAGAAGTTCTAAGAGCATGATAGAAAAAGCCTAGATTGCCTGGAATACGCAGTTAGTAGAAATACGGCTGTTAAAGATTGCTGGTAAGGGCTTGGGAGGAAATGAGGAAAATGTTATTCAAAACCAGAAAAAAAGAAGATTCTTGCTATTAATATATAGCAGCAGGAAGGTTAGCTGAATTGTGTCCTACATTTACATGAAAAGAAGAATTTGTCAATCGTGAAATTAGATATTTAACTGAAGAGATTTCCAAGCAAAGTATTGAAGGTACAACCTGGCTTATTCTTGTTGCTTTTAGTAAAATCCAAGAAGAAAGAGATAAATTGGTAAAAGTACTATTAAGCAAACTGAACTAGGACTAAGTAATTTTGGAAATTCTCAGCCTATCCAGATTTTGGCTAAAAGTTGGAGATTTACTGTTAGGAAAGCATGCTGTAGAGGGAAGCCAAGGATATGGCTGGACAGTCTTTTGCTAGTACCTGGAATCAAATATATATCTCTGGGAGATGGTGAGGGACAGGGAGGCCTGGCATGCTGCAGTCCATGGGGTTTCAAAGAGTCAGACACAACTTGGCAACTGAACAACAACATATATATATATATATGTATATATGTGTGTGTGTATATATATATATATATATATTCTGTAGTACAATGATTTCCTTGAAAAAATTAAGCATGTGATCCATCAATCTCTTTAGCCATCTCAAAGACCTATCCAAAAATATGTGGAGAAGCATGTTGTCTAATGGAAGACATCTCTGGGACAAGCATGGGAGACCCATGAGGTTTTTGATGTTGTAATATGAGAAGAAATATTGCCAGCTTGAACTTGAAGGGAACAGAGAGAAGACAAAACTTAAAAAGACTGTTGAACTCCCAAAATTCCACAGGCACGAAACAGATGGGTTAAACTATTCAGGTGAAAACTGGTCCTACTCTTCTTTAAAAAGGAAGCATGACTGAGAGTGGATTCCTGGGCTTAGACAGTAGAGCCACAGAAGATTAAAATAGGCCCTGAAATAGTGTTTCATAGTTGGACTTCAAAATTGCTCAGCACTAGTGGCTTCTTCTATTTTATTCCTTTTTGAATGGGAATGTCTCTAACTATTACCCTATGGCTATCTCACCATTCTATTTGGGGGATCAGATCATTTGTTTTCAAGTCTCACAGGTCTAGGGACAGAAAAGAATTTTGCCAAGGATGGATTATACCCACAGTCTCACTCAATCTTAATTTCCATGATTTAGTAAAGTGGTTTGGAACTGTCAAACTGATAAATATGCAAAGAGATTTTAGACTGTACGTTGATGTTGTAATAAGTTAAGACTTTGGAGGATGTTGGAAAAGGGTGATATATTTTGATGTGAGATGGATGTAAATCTTTAGGGGCCAGAAGACAGTCTGGTGAGCTGAAGGATCCTCCAGGACTGAAGAAGACTCTTGAGAGTCCCTTGGACAGCAAGGAGATCAAACCAATCAATCCTAAAGGAAATCAACCCTGAATACTCACTGTAAGAACTGATGCTGAAGCTCCAGTACTTTGGCCACCTGATGCAAAGAGCTGACTCACTAGAAAAGACCCTGATACTAGGAAAGATTGAGGGCATGAGGGGAAGGGAGGGACAGAGAATGAGATGGTTGGATGGCATCGCATACTCAAAGGACACAAGTCTGAGCAAACTCCAAGAAATAGTGAAGAACAAGGAGGCCTGGCATGTGCAGTCCAGGGTGTCAAAAAGAGTTGGATATGACTTAGTGACTGAACAACAACAACAAAGATGTTTACAACCTAATTTCTGAAACCTGTGAATATTACCTTATATGGCAAAAGAGACTTTGCAGCTACGACTGTTAAGCATCTTTGGGTGGGACAATCATCCTGGATTATCCAAGTGGTCTATATAATCACAGGGCTCTTATAAGATGGAGGTAGTGAGAAAGTGATGTGATGACAGAAGCAAAGATTGAAGTGATGTAGCCAGCAGCTGAAGAATGCTGCAACCTCTAGAATATAGATGCAGCAAGGAATTCTTAGATCCCCCAGAAGAAACCAATTCTGCTGACACTTGATTTTATCCCCTTGATACTCATTTAGAACTTCTAACCTCCAGAACTGTATGAGATAATATGTTTGCATTATTTTAAGCCACCAAGTTTGTGGTAATTTGTTACTTTTGCAATTGGAAACTAATAAAGCACCATCAATACAATCATATATAGGAAGAAACCTAACTCTCCTGTTTTTACAAATAATGTCATCTTAAGCATTATGATTATCTTTAAAATATACTCTATCATTTTTAAGGTATGAAATTTGTAAACATTTGACATTCTCAAGTGTAATTTGCCTTCAAATCACTACTGGGACCAACTTGTCTTCCAAGAGAAGGCTTCCCTTGTAGCTCTGTCAGTAAAGAATTGGCCTGCAATGCAGGAGACCCAGGTTCGATTCCTGGATCTGGAAGATACCCTGGAGAAGGAAATGGCAACCCACTCCAGTATTCTTGCCTGGAGAATCCCATGGATAGAGGAGCCTGGCAGGCTACAGTCCATGAGGTTACAAGAGTCGGTGCCGGGACGAGCCCCGGCTGATCCAGAGTATTCGAAGGAGAGACGGCGTAGGCGAAGATCAGGAAACAACTGCTTAATTAAATGTTAATTAAGGATATAAAGAGTAATAGAATGAGGATAGCTCAGTGAGGAAATTCAGTGGAGAAAAGAGGCTGAAATAAGGATAGCTCAGTGAGGAAATTCAGTGGAGAAAAGAGGCTGAATAATTCAGCCAGAAGGTAAGAGAAAGAACGACATGGTGAGACCAAATTTCGGTGAACAAGGCCCGCACTTTATTTTTCAAAGTAGTTTTTATACCTTAAGTTATGCATAGAGGATAATGGGGGAAGGGGTAGAGTCATGCAGCAAGCCAGGCTTTCTTCCTGCAAACTTATCATATGCAAAAGCTTAGGTGATTTGCATCATCTTCTGGCCCGGAGGCCTGTTAACATTTTAAGACCCTTTCTTCAGAAAACTTATTTTTCTCTAAAGGTGATAAGTCAAGCGCCACCCTCCAAAAGCATTAGATAAAGTTGCATTCCTACAGAGCAAAGGTGTGGTGGGCTATAACAAGAAAAAGAATTAACTCAAGGGTCCCAGGTTACAAACATTAAAGCTACTACTTACACCAATTATATTAATCAATACACTGCCAGGGACACAGCAGGTAAGGGATATGGAAACTTAGCAGCAAACATTGGCCCAACAACTGAAAATCCCTTCACCAATACAATTTCTAATCAATCTTTTAACTACTCAAAAGAATCTGTGTTTAGACAGTTTAGAACACCTCCTGCCTCTCACAGTTGGGAGGCTCTGAACAATCATATGTGGCCGGAAAAACCTATTCAGGCAGGCTAGAGGATTTCCAAAGGAATTTGTAGGTTAAACACTGTCACACCCAGGAATTATTAACTGGAGCTGTAAGCTAACTCTTTTTTTCAGAGAGGTAGTGGGGGACAGCCCCCCGTAAAGTCAGAGGTGTAGGTGAAAGCACAAAGCAGAAAGTAGGCAGACTCTGGTTTTGGGTGTAAATGCTTGAGAATTTCCTGGGGGACTCCTGAGGCTCGATCCCGCCTTTGCGTATGCCGAGCCTCCTTCCTCATGACCTTTGTCATGGGCGGAGCTCCTCACGCTGGCTACCGGCAGAGATAGAATTCCAGTTGAGCTATTCCAGATCCTGAAAAATGCTGCACTCAATATGCAATATGCACTCAATATGCAATATGCCGGCTCCTGGCAAGTCGGACACAATTTAGCGACAGTAGACTAGACTAATAGGATCTGAAATACAGAAATTTCCATTATAAGCAATTATAAACAAGTATAAAAGTTAAAAATTACCTGTGATGGAACAACAATCATTAATGGGAATGTTAGGAGTCACTCAGGATTACATAGTGGATAATTCTCAAGCCATTAAAGATAGGTCAGGTAGTGGGCAGGAAAAACATTCTTTTACTTGGGAGAGCTGCTCCAAAGACAGAATCACATGAGTCTCAGCTTTATAAGGTTTACATGTACAGTTGTTATGTTGTGGCTTATAATTTTCAATATGAATAGGTCAGGAAAGGTGGTTTATCTGTAGTACCTTAAGTATCCCCTTTAGTTTTCAGTGTGCCCTTCAGAGTGGTTTCTGATCTTCATTTCTTCCTCAGGGTGGGCAGCACAACATAGTAGAAAGATTCAGGGCTCTGGGGTCAGGAAAATTTTCCATTTAATCCTGACTGACTACTCAAGAGTGCCTTCTGGTGAGTGTATTAGCTAACTTTTCAGTCTTGGCTTCTTTTTCTATAAAATGGCTACAGTAAAATCTACTCTATAAATTGTTAAAGAGCTTAACATAATTCACATAGAATTTAATAAGCAATTCTGAGAAACAATGGACTTGATTGTATGGACAGAGTTGTGTTTTCTAAGTTTATAATTGAGCAATTATCTAAAGGATGGTACCTGGAACAAACATGGAAAGAAATGGAGAACATTTAGTAACACCAACAGACACTGTTGCATTGTTGTGAATTAATTTCAAACATTTTCTTCTTTGAACCTAACACCATTGTTCACAAGTGGTGAAATGCAGAAAATGAATCACTGTTCATCATGTAAGCCTGGGCTTGACCATCAGCTGCCAGAGCTTTCACTATTGAAATACCACTGTCTTATTTTCTTCCTCTCTAAACTTGTAATCAATTCTCTCTTGAGAGAAAGTGATGAAACATACAACTCCATCCTAGTAAGCATCTTTACATCTATAAGTGGTGTTCTTTAGCAATTATTATTATAAGTTACAACCTTAACTCTATAAAGAAAACAATTGAGATAATATAATTTCCCTCAAAAGCACTGAAGTATATTATTCATACAAATAGAATATATGTAATACAAATATATATTATATAAATGCATATGATATATATACATATGAATATTACACCTAAATATACTTTATTTCTCTATATACACATGCTGCTAAGTTGCTTCAGTCGTGTCCGACTCTGTGCGACCCCATAGATGGCAGCCCAACAGGCTCCCCCGTCCCTGGGATTCTCCAGGCAAGAACACTGTTTTGTATAAAAAATATCCTGAAATAATAATCATCTGTCATATCCTTTATAGCAGTGGGTCCTCAGAGTTCAAATAATTGATGTCTTTCAGAAATCACTAGGCAACCAGGTGGTACAATTATTAAGCACCTGCAGGAACTTGGCTTCAAAGTGAATTTATTAGGATCAGAATCTGTACCATCCGTATCCAAAGCACAGAAAGTCCTGACCACCAGATGTCACCATTCTTCTATTTCCCTCCCAGTGTCCAGAGAGGGAGAGATGTTTTTCTTTCAAGGGACTGAGAGAAAAACGTGACTCCCAACATTCCTGGGATTTTACCAAAGGGTCTCATTAAGAGGAATCATCCTGCCCATACAGATTTCTTTGTGGTTTTTGGTCATTATCCAGACAGTTTCTGACAGCAGAGGATCTAAGTGGCTGATAATTTAGGGCTCATCTGGTCAGGAAGTGTTAGAGTCATTTCCTTCAGCTTGAATTAAAAGTATGCCTGATCGATCTAATGTGCCTAGAGCCTAGAGTAGCTCATTGCAAGAGAGGCTACAGGGTGTGTTCTATGGATACTAAGATTCTGGAGACAGGAGACCTCCCTAACCAGCTGGGTGGCCATGACAGCTTACTTACAATGTGAGGCTCTTGGACTAAGTCATTTCTAGGGTCTAAGAACTCCATTATCTTTAGTTTTTAAATGCCTTTGCTGAAGAGGGTGAGCATCAGAGTAGGGTGATCTAAGTTGAAGAAAGAATACCCTAGGGGAACAGTAAAATGGGGGTGGAGAAATTCTGCAGGGAGGGTAAGGGAAAGTTGAACATAAACCTTCATACAGTAACTTGCAGTGACAAGGGCTTGGAACTCGATGGGGTTATTAACATTGTCATTTCCACCCCTAGGTAATTCACCAGGCCACTCTCCTTCCATTCCAGATACTGCTTAACAAGGATCTATAATACTTAGAGATGTAAATGTACAATGTTCTCTCTCCTGGGGCTTGGTTGGATTTAATATGTCATGTCAGTCAATGTTCTCTGTGGTGCCTTCAGGGCATGGGATGCTTTATTTCTTTTTGAATTTATAACAGTGCAACATTCGGTTAGGCGGTCCAGGGTGTTCATAAAACCTGGGGGTGGGAGTGGGAAGGAGTAAGAGAAATGGAATTTATTTATTGAACACCTACTATGTGCCACGTATTGCTAAGCACTTTAGGTATATTTTATTTCATCTTCAAAATAACCTCAAGAAACGCCATTTATTATGTTCGTAGATAAAGAAATTGAATTCAGATGGTTAAGTGGCCTGCTCAAGGTCACAAAAACCAGGCTGAAATTTATACTGCTTCATGTAACCCGTTCCCCAAAGTTGGAAATTGAGACTCAAGGCATTGATTCAAGCAGCCTGTACCTATAGATGGTTGAGTCCCTAATCTTCCCCCACTGGGTTTCACTGCTGGAGGAAGGTCCCTGGTCCTGAGTGGCCTGGACTGCACCTCTCTGGAGGATGCACTGTCACATCAGTATGTGCATACTTGCCCCTGACCTTGCTAGATTATTATTTGTGGCCGCAAAGTGTCTCCCTTGCTCCCTTTTCCCTTTGGGCTGCGGAATTGAAGGGTTGGTAGAAGTCCTCTCCGATACGGTTGGGAGTTTGCAGACGGCCCCTGAGAGCTGGGGCGTTCCGAATTGGCTGAGCGCTCCGCGGGGAGGGCGGGGAGTTTGCCGAACGTCCCTGGCCGGAATCCCTGCCTTAGAGAGCTGCGAGCTCAGAAGCTGGAAGGAAGTTGGAGGGGTCCGTAAGGGAGGGAAGGAAGAAATTGCAGACAGACCCCGCGCCCTGGTCGGCTGAGCCCTGGAGGAACGTCTCTGCAGTGTCCAGGCCGACTGTGGACGCGCCGTGCGCGGCCCCGCCAGGGCTGAGAGTTTGCAGACTGTCCCTGCCGCGGCCCGCTCAGCGGCGGCCCTGCGGCTGCCGCGGCGGCCCCGGGCGCGATCCAGCCCAGGTAGCCGCGCCGCAGGCTCGGGGCGCCGCGACCCCGTGCCCCGCCGCGCCTTGGGCTCCCCTGGAGACAGCGGCTGGCAGGCACTCCCGGCTGCTGCTACCGCTCAAACAAGGAGGTGAGAGCCAGTGGGTCGGGGCGATCGCGTCGAAGCTCTCCATCTCCGCGGGGAGATGAACGTAGAAGGGACCGCTGAGGGCGCGGGGAGCTGGGCGCGGGGGTGGGGGAAGAGTCTGCACCGTGGGTTGCCCGTCTGGGGTCTTCCGCCCTCCGCTACCCGGCCGCCTGCCTGGGTGCCCTGGCCGGGTTGAGAGACCCGGGAGTGCGGCCGGGGATACGCCTTGAGGCGCCCACCTGCCCGGGGCAACCGCTTCCCAGGGGAGACTGCAGAGCTCCATGGCCCTTGGGAAGTGGGGGTTGTGGGCTTTTCAAGGGACTGTCCGGAGAAGGCTTTAGTTGCGCGGACTGGAGGCGAGCAGCCAGGGATGGTAGATGGGCGCTCGGACCCCGGAGGAGCTTGGTGGGGTCACGCTGAGGGTGTGGGCCGGGCTGGGGTGCCCGGGACCTGGGAGCGCAGGGCGGGCTCAGCCACCGGCCGCTGGGGAGTAAAAGAAGGAAGGCTGGCTCCTGGCCCCTGGGAAAGAGAGATGTGGGGGGCGGGTGCTCTGGTTCAGGGGGCCAGGGAAGCCTGGGGGTGCCCCCCACCCTTAAGGGACCTTCGCGAGCCGCGGATCCCGCCCGCGCGCTCTGGAGGCTGCCTGGCCGGAGAGGCTGCGGGGAGCGCAGAGCCCACACCCGCTCACACAATCCCCGAGAGCATGCTCAGTGCGGCCTTGGGAACTTCCTGCCTAGTCGCGAGCCGCCCAGGCCCCCTCCCGGCCCCCTCCCGGCCCTCGGCTGCCAAACTTGGGGGCGCGGCGCGCGTCGGTGGTCCTTTCGCCTCCTCGTCTTTGCCCGGCTCCCGGCGTTGCTCCCATCGGTCGTCCCTGCGGCTGAGAACGGGGGCGTGAATGTCGCCCCCAGCTTCCCGAGGCCAGGTCCGAGGCCGGGTGGCCAGAGGCATGGCGGTGAGGCCGCCTGATGTAAGGACCCGCTCGGGATGCGCTCGCCGCGCGCGCGGACCAGGCGCGGTGAGCAGACTGGATGGAAGGGGGTGTGTGAGCCCGGGGACGTTCGCGCGCACACACTTGCTGTCACACACAAAGCCGTGGTTTCGTAGCTGCCGCGCGGAAGAGAAAAGAGGTGGCGCTTGCATTGTCCGGCGGCGTTTGGAGCGCAGACAGGGTGCCGGGCGCTTGCGGGCTGAGGTAACCTGGCGATGCAGAGGGTTTTCAGAGATGCCCGAGTCGAGGTCTGGGGCCCGGTACTCCTGTCGCTGACTGCCAGGCCCGGCCCAGGGCGGACACCTCCCTCTGCACCCGGCCCTGACGGCCCAGTTAGGAACGGCTGGGCACTTTGGGGGCGGTGAAGTTGGGGAGGGGAAGGCTGAGGTTTGTGCGGGGTTCCCCAGGGAATGACAGTACTGCACCTGTAAACAACTGGGATCCGAGTGTTAGAGGTGGAATCTCATTCTAAAGAGGGGCGGGTGGGAAGCCGGTGCGCCCCGCCTCCGTTCATTGCCAGGACCTGAGCGACTCCGTGGGTTTTTATTTCGAGAGACACACCCACCGCCCCCCACCTCCCCCCTCCACCCGTCCCCCAGTTTAGCTACCTACATCCTGATCCTTAACTCGGATTAGAAGTTCTTCGATTTTGATTGGAGAAAATCACCAAAATGTTTTTCACGGACGGGTAAACCGTAACAGGTGTTTCTTAATAAATGAACTTTTATTCCTCCCGCCTACCTCGCCCCCCTACCCCCCCCCCCCCCCCCCCCCCCCCCCCCCCTCCAGCACAGATTCTTTTCGCTCTTATTGTTCAGGGCTGAGATAGGAAACCCTCACATTTGGTTAGCTCTGTTAGGATTACAGCAAAGCTCCGCTTTCTAGACTTTTTAGTTTCTTCAGTTACTAACTCGAAATCCATGTAGTCAACTTGAAGTAGAGAGACCCTGAGAAGAGGTGATGGCATTGGCAGAAGAGGGTGACCTTTTGCCTCTTTTAGGGACGGGGCGGGGGGGGGGGGGGGGGGGGGGAGAAGAAGGACCCTGCTCTGCCGGACCCCTGAATGGCAGACCTGGGTTTCTGGATAGAGGTTTGGTCTTTACATTTTTTCATCCCCTCCTTGGTTCCAGCCCACCTTCTCGAGTCTGGGATACTTGTGACTGGAGTCACTGGGAAAGGAGTTTACTGTACCAGTTTGGGACTTTGCAGGGTTCGAGCCTACACTAGCGGCTGCAGGTTGGTTTGAAGGTGCCTGCAGTGACAGGCAGGTGGGCTGGGTGGCTGTGCTCAGATCTGCTAGTGGCATCTGTGTGCCAGCAGCTCAAGCGTCTCTGAATTGCCTCAGGTGTGCACATCTCAAGTGCTTTTAGTACTCATATATATATATTCACACATCCGTACATGCATTTTTATAAAGAAGCATGTACACATGTATGTGCATATGCAGTGTTCTCTGGTAGCAGCTTGGGGCTGGAAGGGACCTTAGGAAATCACAGGAATTCAAATTTGCTCCCTTCCTGTTGAGTTTTCTCAGTTTAAACATCACCAATCAGCCTTTGCCCAGTTGGCCTCCAAAAGCATTGCAGCGCCAGAATCCCCATGATCCTAGCCCAGGGAGTGCCTTTGATTCCTGTGTATGAAGTGAGCCTCTTAATACTCCTGTGGCTTTAAGTCATTGCAGAGACTTAATGCTCTAAGTCATTGCAGAGTCACTCTCAGGTTGATTTTGGCAGGGGACAGATGGTGACCACTGTCCCCTGCAGAGCTATCTGGAAACTTGCCAGGAGCATTCATCAATAAGACCTTGTTTGGGAAGTTCTTGTCCTTTTGCACTCTGGTCCTCCAGGCAGGTAGTTGCTCTGCTCCTTCCCTAGAGGCCTAAAGAGCCGAGAGGATTCTTTCTTTTCTCCTCCTCGTGTGTCTTGGCCTCCTAGCTGTAGGAGGTTGGAGTGGCTGTTGAGGGTGGTGTTCTGCACTGATGTTACCACAGGAGGTCTTGGAAAAGTTGGTGCTGTGGGGGGCATGATCTCTGGGGGTTTGTTAGAGGGGATGTCAAATTTGGGGGAAGGGTTTTGGTGTCAGGTGAACTGTTAACAGATAGTTTTGGCTGAAGGAAGATGCGTGTGTTTCAGAATCTAGGTACTTTAAGAAAGAGAGAGGTAATGCCTTTGAGAGAGTGCCAGGTGGGTGACAGTTGAGAGTCTTACGTGAGAAATAAATTTGGTACTCGCCAGGGCACGTTTTACTAGGCTGCCTTTAAAGTTCATAATTGCTTTGAAGTATAGAGTCACTCTTAATGGCTGGAAGATGGTTAAACTTAAAAAAAAATTTTTTTCTTTAAATCAGAGTATGGTTGATTTACAATGTTGTATCAATTTCTGCTGTATAGCAAAATGACTCAGTCATACACATATATACATTCTTTTCTATATTCTTTTCCATTATGGTTTATTCCACAATATTGAATAGATGGCTAAACTTTAAGATTTCTGTTTGAAATTGAGTTAAGTTCTCCCCAACCCCATCTTCTTAAAGCTGCCAGTCTAAGCCATGCCCCTAAACAGTCAACACTCAAAGTCTGAGCATAGCTGTAAACCTCAGTGCCAGCTGAGGGTTTTCACTGAGTGTTTATCAGGCAGCCACTTTGAGCCGGGTTTGGTGGGTGCTGGTGCTGGGTATGAAGACGTCCTCCTTCAAAATTATCTTCTCACTTTTAATGCATCTGACTTTCTCTTTCCCTGTGTTAAGGCAAACTAATAGCCCTTGGAAAGTTGCCAAGATGGGTCCCAGGAGCCTTAGTCCTGTAACAATGTTCTCAGCTAGAAGAGTTGGAACTTGATCTGTGTTTGCCCACTTTGTTTGTGTGTGCGCTCAGTCATGTTGGACTCTGCAACCCCATGGACTGTATCCCACCATGTTCCTCTATCCATGGGATTTCCTAGGCAAGAACACTGGAGTGGGTTGCCATTTCCTCATTTTTTTCATTACCATAGTTAAGTCTATCCTTCCCTGACTTTGTCATATCTGGAAAGCTGTACGTGTGCCTGAGAAAGGTCATAGGAATCTTTTTTTCTTCAGAATCCCACAGTTCTCTTGTTTGAGCACCTACCCTTCTGGAAACAGGACAGGGGCCTTTCTGTCAGGGCCTTTGTCCAGCCTCAAATATCTGGACAGGCAGGGGGGTTAAGCTGTTGTGGCTGGTCTTGTGGGGGCAGTTCTCCCTTTAAACGCCACCCCCCACCACCACTGCCATGCCTGTGTTAATGCTTGCTGGACCTTGGCCCCAGCTGGGGCAGCAGCCTAGGATGGCTAAGGAGTATTGATCCCACCTTGTCGCCTATGAACTCAGCAGCCAGATGTACCCAAATACTTCCTTATCTGCAAGAGTTAAGTACTGCTGTTTGCAATTGATTTAGTTTGTTTAAAAATGTCATCACTTCAAGGTTATCTGTAGAAGAATAACAGCCTCACTGATTTTGCATCCCTTGGGGTTGCGGGTAGGTGCTGGTCCTTGAAGTAAGGTGTACTGTCCTCGACTCCTGCCTAAGCCCCGCCCACTGATCCGGCCTAAGCCCCGCCCACCCAGTCCTGCTCAAGCTCCGCTCACTAGTGCTGCATTCTCAGCCCAGCGCGCTAAGTCCTAGTGTGCTGGTAAGATGCTTTTTCTTTTTTTTAAAAAAAATAATATCCCACATGGAACAGTCTTCCAGTATAATAGTTTTGGATCTCTTTCATGTCTCTGTCCACCCATGAGAGTGTTTTCTGTTGGTGATCAGCAAAGATTGTATACTTCAGTTGCGTCGCTCAGTCATATCTGACTCTTTGCGACCCCATGGACTGCAGCATGCCAGGCCTCCCTGTCCATCGCCAGCCCCCGGAATTTACTCAAACTCATGTCCATCGAGTTGGTGATGCCATCCAACCATTTCATCCTCTGTCATCCCCTTCTCCTCCTGCCTTCAGTCGTTCCCAGCATCAGGGTCTTTTCAAATGAGTTAGTTCTTCAGATCAAGTGGCCAAAGTATTGGAGTTTCAGCTTCAGCATCAGTTCTTCCAATGAATATTTAGAACTGATTTCCTTTAGGATGGACTGGTTGGATCTCCTTGCATTCCAAGGGACTCTCAAGAGTCTTCTCCAACACCACAGTTCAAAAGCATCAATTCCTTGGCTCTCCGCTTTCTTTAATAGTCCAACTCTTACATCCATACATGACTACTGGAAAAACCATAGCTTTGACTAGGCGGACCTTTGTTGGCAAAGTAACGTCTCTGCTTTTTAATATGCTGTCTAGGTTGGTCATAACTTTTCTTCCAAGAGGTAAGCGTCTTTTAATTTCATGGCTGCAGTCACCATCTGCAGTGATTGTATATCTGGGTGGAAAAATGTCCAGAACAGGTGGGCAAGAAACTTGGAGAGATGGAGATGAAAAATGTATCTTCTATACCTGATGTGATGGCAAAGGCTTCATTTGTATCTTGTTTGCTCCTGGCTACAACACTGAGATGGAGACTATTGTTATTCCCAGTTTATACAGTAGGAAGACTGAGGTATTTGGGAGGTTATGAAAGCTGGCCAAGGTCATGCAAGCAGCTGGCTGAGGATTTGAACCTGGGTGGTCTAGGTCCAGGGTCCACATTGGCTTAGTTTTAGGCTAGCAAGCTCACCTTGTACTGGCCAGCTCCTTCTTTCCAACAAGGCCAAGAAGAGTCTTAGTCACTTGGGTTGGAAGGGACCTCAAGGAGATCCCCCGGGACCCCTTCTCTTTCTAGCTGCAGTCCTGGAGGTGTAGAGGAGCAGAAGGACCTGCTTGAAGTCTCCCTGCTTGATGACAGTGGCAAAGCCGGACCTTGGTCTCTTAGGAACAGTGATAACAACAGTGATAAAAGCAGATGTGTGCCTGCTTTGTTTATAGTCATGACGCAGGAAGAGAATGTGATGGTTATTTGACATCTGTCCCTCCCACTCCCAGCACCCTGTGTGCTCACATCCAGTCTCACCCTGCAGTCTGGTGGGGAGCAGGTGCGTGTGGCCCTGTCTTTTGTGCATACCCAAATAGAAGAATCTGAGCAACTTAAGAGCCTTTATATGAGGTGTTCCCTTGCTTATGTCACCTTATAAGTTTCACATCTTAGGGATATAGTCTGGGAAGGCTTTTACATTTTATTCTTAAATATTCATTCTCTGTCTCTGTGTCTTAGGGCTCCTGGCTGTGGTTTTTTGTTGTTTTTTTTTTTTTTGGCTGTGCTGGGTCTTTGTATCATGTGGGTTTCTCTAGTTGCCCTGTGGCATGTGGGATCTTAGTATCTGGACCAGGGATCGAACACTCGTCCCCTGCATTGGAAGGCGGATTCTTAACCACTGGACCACCAGGGAAGTCCCCTGCTTGGTGTTGATTTCCACCCTTTCGGGGTATGGGGTGGGCCAGAGGTAATCTGGCAGATGAGTCAGGGCTATGCCCCAACATTTCCAATGAAAGGCCTGTAAGGATGTTTCCCCAGTGTCTCTGGGATCCTAGATAGAGCTGAAGTCTCACAAAATATTCCTTTGACCACAGAGTTTTTCATATTTCGTGGAATTTTTCCATCAAGTGTACCATCGAGTGCTGTTTCTCTTCATTTTATTCCTTATATTTGACTGGCCTCACATTAGGCACGTCATTGTTCTCACCTGTTCTTGATTCTGAACTTTTGTGGTTAATAAATAGTCCCAGCTGTTCATGGCAGAGAAGGCAATGGCACCCCACTCCAGTACTCTTGCCTGGAAAATCTCATGGACGGAGGAGCCTGGTGAGCTGCAGTCCATGGGGTTGCTGAGAGTCAGACACGACTGAGCGACTTCACTTTCACTTTTCACTTTCACTTTTCACTTTCATGCATTGGAGAAGGAAATGGCAACCCACTCCAGTGTTCTTGCCTGGAGAATCCCAGGGACGGGGGAGCCTGGTGGGCTGCCGGCTATGGGGTCGCACAGAGTCAGACACGACTGAAGCGACTTAGCAGCGGCAGTAGCAGCAGCTGTTCATTGAGTTTAAAGTCTAGGCCTGGGCAGGGCCCACACAGAAGAGTTAAATTCAGTTAAAACAAATATGCAAATGAAGAACACATTCATTCAGCCCATGCGACTGCTTTGGGCTTTAATTTTTACATTAGAGACTAAGTGGGGATTGAACAAACTCAAGTGTTCCGTTCAGTCCTCAAATTTCGTATAATCTTGCTGCTGCTGCTATTGCTGCTGCTAAGTCGCTTCAGTCATGTCCGACTCTGTGCGACCCCATAGACAGCAACCCACCAGGCTCTCCCATCCCTGGGACTCTCCAGGCAAGAGTACTAGAGTGGGTTGCCATTTCCTTCTCCAATGCGTGAAAGTGAAGTCACTTAGTCGAGTCCGACTCTTAGCGAACCCATGGACTGCAGCCTACCAGGCTCCTCTGCCCATGGGATTTTCCAGGCAAGAGTACTGGAGTGGGGTGCCGTTGCCTTCTCCGGCGTATAATCCTACACATGTGGCAAAGGAGGTGTAGAATAAAGAAATAAAACAGCGGTATTGAACAAAAGGAGATTGAGGAGAAGCTCAAGTTGTTTTTGCTTTTGCTGGCACACTCTTTAGTAGACAGTTGAACTGTTTACCTAAGAAGATCTAGCCCTCTACCCTCACTGTCTTTTGGGATATGTGTTTTTGTATGTTTAGAATAAAAGGTTGTGGTCCTTCTCAGCCTAAAAATAACCTGCTTCCCCTAGTGAAGCTATTTTTCCCCTCTTGGGAAGTTGAGATTCAAAGAGCAGAAGATGACCAGACTCCTGGAGTTCTCTGGTTCCCCAGCACAGCACCCTCGAGACCCAGCACAGCACCCTCAAGAAAGCGGCTAAGTGTTGATACTGCCACAAGCTGGGCCAGAGTCTGTTTACGTACCTTCATTATTGCTTCCCTATGAAATAACTATGTTGAAAGAATAGAGACTTTGACGACAATCTCCTTGAAGCTGCTTTTCCTTTTTCCTTTGGCCATCTGTTATTTTCAACTTTAATTTTTTCATATACTAGTATTTATTCTAATGAGTTTCCCTGGTAGCTCAGCTGGTAAAGAATCCGTCTGCAGTGCAGGAGACCCTGGTTCGACTCCTGGGTTGGGAAGATCCCCTGGAGAAGGGATAGGCTACTCGCTCCAGTATTCTTGCCTGGAGAATGCTCATGGACAGAGGAGCCTGGAGGGCTACAGTCCATGGGGTTGCAAAGAGTCGGAAACGACTGAGCAACTCAGCACATTCCAATGAGAAATGTTCTCAATGACCAGTTCTTTCTTTCACGCATCTCGTTTAGGAAAGCACTGTTTATACCTCTTGCTAAATACAATCTTTTTGTTTTCCTTCTTTTTTTTCCCTTAGTACTTGTGTTCGCTATACTTCTCTCACCCCATCTCCTAGAATTTTTCTCCATCTCCCTCCCCAGTAATGTTCATCATATGAGGAGTTGTTGTTGTGTAGTCTCTGAGTTGTGTCCAACTCTTTTGCAACCCCATGGACTGAGGAATCCTCGGTCTTAATTGAGATCTTTGCAAGCCTAGCTTCCAGCCCCTCTGTCCATCAGAATGGCCTACCTTCCTTAACAGAATTTTCAGCTCCAGGGGCTAAGGATGGTCAGTTTCTCCCTCCTCCCCTTCTATCATGTCTAACTGCTGTGCTTGCTAGATTTAAAGGCAACATTATGTTGGGCCTCCTTGGTGGCTCAGATGGTTAAAGAATCTGCCTGCAGTGCAGGAGACCCAAGTTCAATCCCTGGGTTGGGAAGATCCCCTGGAAAAGCAAATGGCAAACCACTCTAGTATTCCTGCCTGGGAAATCCCATGGACAGAGGAGCCTGGTGGGCTACAGTCCACAGACTCGAAAAGAGTCAGACATGACTGAGGGACTAACACTTTCACTTTCATGTGGGTACTTTTTCACTGTACTAGATAAATACAGGACAGTGTAATTTTCTTGGGCAAATATTATCAACTTTCTTCTATATGTCCACCATTCCTTATTTCCTATTCTGATGGGAGCGCCAGAAAGGGAGAGTTTCCCGCCACCATCCTCCTCCCCCACCCCAGGTTGGTTAAAAAATTGCATCTGGCCCCAAGGGTTTCTAAGCAAGGAGCCAGGCTCTATAGGCATGACGCCGCATTGCCTCGCAGAGGGCGTGACCCCACAGTCATGTGATCAGCTGGGCAGCACAGGTAAGCTGCTGCTCAGGCAGCGCAGGTCTCTGTGCAGTTAGCCAGCTGTCCTCGGGCAGGTCACCTCACTGCTCTGTGACTCTGGTTTCTCATCTGTTATGTGAGGCATCTTTTAGTGTCTCCTGCATCTGTGGGATTCTACTAGTCTGACTTGTTGGCTGAGCCCAGCATACTCATCTGCTGTAGACTGTTTAATCTATCAAGGGTATTCTTAAGTGTGTTCCTTTTTTTTTTTTCGCATGCCAGCACCACATGAGAATCTTGGTTCCTTAACTGGGGATTGAGCTCTTGCTCCCTGCAATGGAAGCAGGAAGACTTAATCACCGGACTGCCAGGGAAGTTCCAAAAAGTCTCTGATTTTGAGTTCCTCTTTGGCTGTGGCTTGGAGTTCTGTTTTTTAAATCCATCATTTAAATCCATCATGTACATTTGGGTGTACACATTTTTCTCCCTCTTTATGAGCATTATTTGTGGGCTCATGAAGTCTCATAAATTGTGACTGTGTGTGTGTGTTCATGTCCACACACCACTACGGCTTGTTACCTTATCGTCATATTATCTACAAACAGAAATGAATGTGATCAGAGTTGGAACTGCATCTCTGAAACAGCCCTCAGTTAAATGAAACCTTTAGGAAGTTTCTGTGGAAGTATTTTTAAAATACGTTTTTTCTCCTAGTACATGCTTGTCAGTTATAACCAGGGATCTTTGGAGATAGTGTGGATAAGTAATGATTTTATTGTACTTCCTTGTAGACTGCAATAACGTGTTTTCCCTGATAATGAGTTGCTTATTCTGTCATACTGCCTTTTCTTTAATTGCCCTGATAACCAGAATCAGATGCAGCTTTCCTTTTTTATGCCATGCTTGGTTAGTGCTTTCTGGATTCCATAGTTTCTTTTTCCTGGTTCAGGGGCTCTGAGGGACTTTCCTATTTCCTCACTGTCAGCCTCTCTATGAAGATGACAAGATTACATCATCTTTCTGTCACTGCTATAACAAATAACCACAGACTTGATGGCTTAAAGCAACATAAACTATTGATTTATTATGCTGTGGGTCAGAGGTCAACAGGGGTCTCACCGGTTAAAACCAAGGTGTGCACTCCTGGAAGCTGTAGGGGAGAATCCTTTTCCTTGCCTCATTTAGCTTCTAGCAGCCACTCACATTCACAGGCTCGTGCCTCGTTCCTCCAGCATCAAAACCAGCAGTGTTGGGCTGACTCCTTGTCACTCTGCCATCAAACTGGGACCACAGCTTGGAAAGATTCCTTGACTGCAATGGCACCCCACTCCAGTACTCTTGCCTGGAAAATCCCATGGACGGAGGAGCCTGGTGGGCTGCAGTCCATGGGGTCACTAAGAGTCAGGCACCACTGAGTGACTTCACTTTCACTTTTCACTTTCATACATTGGAAAGGAAATGGCAACCCACTCCAGTGTTCTTTCCTGGAGAATCCCAGGGACAGAGGAGCCTAATGGGCTGCCGTCTATGGGGTCACACAGTCAGACAGACTGAAGCGATTTAGCAGCAGCAGCAAGGATCTATATGATTAGATTGGGCCCACCCAGATAATCCCAGATAATCTCATTTGAAGGTCCTTAACTTCATCATACCTCTCCTGTTAATAGCATATTCACAGGCTCCAGGGTTTAGCATGTGAACATCCTTGGGGCCATATTCCTGCCTGCCACAGTCCCCAAAACTCTTTGTAAAGAAATGACTTTTTAGTTATTATGTAAAGGAACTGTTCTTTTCTGTTAAGAAACTTTACTCCCCAGAAAATTTGCCTATCTCCTTATTCCTCATCTTTTTGAATATACTTAGCTATTCGCAAACACACAGTGTCTAAGTTTTGAGTTCTGAGATAACCAGACACTGACCTACACATGTTCTGTGTTCCAGCTCATATTATGTTAGAAGTTGCTGTGATGAGGAAACTGAGGTGCAAAGGAGACTTGCCCAGGGTCAGGTAGCCAAAAGTGGCAGAGCCAGGCTGAGAAAGTGGATCTCATTGATTCCAAAGCCTGTGTTCTTTTCACTCTGCCTTCCTGCCTTAGGAGTGATAATGGAAAACCAGAATGAGAAATGATAATGGGAAAACTAAAATAATGTAAAATCTCTCTGTTTCTGCCAAGGTGGTGACAAACAGTAATAATGTCTGCAGCAGAGTGATTGCTCTAACGGCCCCGATTAGTGGCCTCCTTCTTTGTGTCCACACTCTTTGCCTTGTAACTTATAGTCCCCATCCCTCTCCCCTACTACTGGCCTCATGACTACTTTGGCCCCTGGGATGTTAGCTGATGCCACATAAACAGAGTTTAAGAGCCTACGCATTTCTATTGCCTTTTGCACAGCTAGGCGTGCTCACTCAGATCCCTGCCACCCCCAGGAAAGTGTGCCCGGGCTAGTCTAAGGGAGGGACTGAGAGATGCAGGGGAATGAGCCAAATTGTTTCAGTTGAGGCCTTTCTGGACTAGCTGGCTCCCAAGTGAATGACCAGATGCTCAAAGTCTCCAGAGCTTATCTTGCCAAGATCTGTCCTAGGTCATCAGAACCAGCTAGCTGACGTGTAGAGTTGCAGAAAGCGTTGATGATTATTTTAAGCCACAGAGTTCTGGGGAAGTGTGTTATGCAGCTCTTGCTAACTGATATATAGTTTATATCAGATGTTTGCAGAGCATAAGTAGTGATTTTAATGTCCTTTTGAAGACCATTTTGGACTACTTGTAACTAATTCATATTCTTTTTTCAAAATTTTGATACATTTAAAAAATATTTTTAAGATTATATGTTAGACTCAAGAACTTGCCCATTATTTCTACCCTTTTTTCTTTACTTTTTTTGGGGGAACGGGGGAACATGAAAGTCTTTAATCTCTTACCAGTTTCAGTCAGAAGCAAACTTGTGTTTTTCTTTTCAGATTCTTTTTATCGTTTCTAATATGGTGGCTTTTGACCCTCAGCCTACAGTAAGAAATACGTATTTACTAAAAGCTCACATATACAGATGTGTATGTTGTTCAGTTGCTAGGTAGTGTCCGACTCTTTGCGACCCCATGAACTAGAGCACACCAGGCTTCCCTGTCCTTCACTAGCTCCCAGAGTTTGCTCAAACTGGTGTCCATTGAATCAGTGATGTCATCCAACCATCTCATCCTCTGCCACCCCCTTCTTCTATTGCCTTCAGTCTTCCCCAGCATCGGGGTCTTTTACAATTAGTTGGCTCTTCACATCACATGGCCAAAATACTGGAGCTTCAGCTTCAGCATCAGTCCTTCCAATGAATATTCAGGACTGATTTCCTTTAGGATTGATTGGTTTCATCTCCTTGCCTTCCAAGGGACTGTCAAGAAGCTTCTTCAACACTACAGTTTGAAATGTGTTGCAGCAAGAAAAGTTTCATGAGACAGTACCTATCCTCTCTCCTCATGGCCTCTAATATATTCTGCTATATTTTATTTGTTTAAAAAATGCTGGTCAGGAGTCAGCACCATGGCCTGCAGCCCATTTTGTAAATAAGGTCTGGTTGGAACACAGCCAATCCCCTTTGTTCATGATTTGTTTATGGCTGCTTTCAAGCTGCAGTGACAGAGTCAAGAAGTTGTAACAGAGGTTATCTGGCCTGCAGAGCCCAAGGTATCATTACACTTCGGCTCTTGAAGGCAAAGTTTTCTGACCCCCTGTTCCGAATTGGTTCCGTAACCCATGGCTGACCTGTGATCCTCCATTTAGAAGACACACTGTTTAAGGGGCCATTAGCTGTCCCCATAATGCATCTGGAAGTTACACTAAACAAATCCAGCAGATGTGAAAACTAACGCTTTTCCTGTGTCACACGCAAGCTCTCTGGTTTATTCACTTAGATTCAACAATTAAGTTTTTGCTATTAATATTTAATGTTATACCTGATTGACTTATATAGGAAACTTTTAAAGGGTTTTGAAAATGTTTCATTATAAGCATGCTCCCCTTCTTTCTAATTTAAATGAGGCTTTCTTGTGGAAAGTAGCTGGAATTTTAAAATGGACACAAATTCTATTCAAGTGCTAGTTATTTATTCATTAGACTCCAGCAGTGCCTCTTTTTGTGATATAATGGAGTCCATTAGCGGGAAAAGGTTGGAAAACAGTCACCTTGGGTTCTTTCAGAACCCCTTTGTGGCACCTAGTCCTTACTGTCACATTTCTGAATTAGTATTATTTTTGAGCATAATAAAATTTAGAGACATCAAATCATGGACTTCTGGAATTGAAAAGACTTTGGAAAAAAAAAAATACATATATATTTTTTTTACTGAGAAATTTGTTGTTGCTCAGTTTCTTAGTCATGTCTGACTCTTTACCACCCCATGGACTGCAGCACACCAGGCCTTCCTGTCCATCACCATCTCCCGACACTTGCTCAAACTCATGCCCATTGAGTCGGTGATGCCATCCAACCATCTTATCCTCTGCTGTCCCCTTCTCCTCCTGCCTTCAATCTTCCCCAGCATCAGGGTCTTTTCCAGTGAGTCAGTTCTTGGCATAAGTTGGCCAAAGTATTGGAACTTCAACTTTAGCATCAGTCCTTCCAATGAATATTTGACTGATTTCCTTTAGGATTGACTGGTTTGATCTTCTTGCAGTCCAAGGGACTCTCAAGAGTTTTCTCCAACACCACAGTTCAAAAGCATCAGTTCTTCAACTCTCAACTTTCACATCCATTCATGACTGCTGGAAGAACCATAGCTTTGACTATATGGACCTTTGCTGGCAAAGTAATGTCTCTGCTTTTTAATATGCTGTCTAGGTTGGTTATAGCTTTTCTTTCAAGGAGCAAGTTGGCACAGCTCCAAGTCTAAACCACACCCCTGTTCTCAGATAACTCATGAATGTTTCTCCCACCCTTTTCAAATCCTTTTACCTCCACCTTCCTATATATTCGATGTCTCTGGCCAAGTTGGGTTAAATTGACTTCTGAACTAGGTTCCCGCTTCATTTTTTGGCCATTAAAGCAGCAATGACTTTATTATTGGCTGTGCAAATCTGGTTAAAAAAAAAAAGAACCTAGGCTGAGACAAGGGGCCTCTGCCTAGGTTAAGACTCCAGCCCGGGTCTGGTTGACCAGTTTGGTTACAAGGTGATCTTGGATACAAAACCCATTTGTTACCTGAACCTAGAGACCTAGCTTACACATGAGGAGTATTTTGCATGTTTCAAATAAATGTTGACTTTTCCAGTCCGTGAAGAAAGATTGTGGTTTGTTTATTGGGAAATTTACCATGAGGAAAATCACATGGCATCACCACATCACCTGTGTTAGTCAACACTTGTAGCTCACCTGGTTTTTGACACAAGCATCTAACTTCTTAAGCCTTCTAGATTGGTTTTGTCCAACTAATTGCATATTGAAATACAGGTTTAGTTTGTTATAAATTATTTTCCTTTTAGTCTCATTTGCATCTGGTCCCATCACTTCATGGGAAATAGATGGGGAAACAGTGGAAACAGTATCAGACTTTATTTTTTGGGGGCTCCAAAATCACTGCAGATGGTGATTGCAGCCATGAAATTAAAAGACTCTGACTCCTTGGAAGAAAAGTTATGACCAACCTAGATAGCATATTCAAAAGCAAAGACATTGCCAACAAAGGTCCTTCTAGTCAAGGCTATGGTTTTTCCAGTGGTCATGTATGGATGTTAGAGTTGGACAGTGAAGAAAGCTGAGCGCCGAAGAATTGATGCTTTTGAACTGTGGTGTTGGAGAAGACTCTTGAGAGTCCCTTGGACTGCAAGGAGATCCAACAAGTCCATTCTAAAGGAGATCAGCCCTGGGTGTTCTTTGGAAGGAATGATGCTAAAGCTGAAACTCCAGTACTTTGGCCACCTCATGGGAAGAGATGACTCATTGGAAAAGACTCCGATGCTGGGAGGGGTTGGGGGCAGGAGGAGAAGGGGACGACAGAGGATGAGATGGCTGGATGGCATCACTGACTCAATGGACGTGAGTCTGAGTGAACTCTGGGAGTTGGTGATGGACAGGGAGGCCTGGCGTGCTGGGATTCATGGGGTCGCAAAGAGTTGGACACGACTGAGCAACTGATCTGATCTTACTATTAAAGCAGTAAATACATATGTTTGAAAATGTGTTCAGGAAGTTTATCTAAGAATTGATTTCAGGAAGTAAAGAGGTGGAAGTTTGCTGTAAGCCTTGAGCTTTGGGGCTTATAGAGTTTATACCACAGCACTAGGTCAAGTGATCTGGAAAGAAATTCCCCTCTACCTATGAGTCAACTGAATTGAATAACTGTGTTTCTCCACATTTGAAACAATTTACTTTTAATTGGAAGGTAATTGCTTCACAATGTTGTATTGGGTTTCTGTCCTACAACAACCTGTTAAATAACCCTTAACACAGAGCCCACAGAGAAAAAAAGAATAGGGATGCTGACCCCATCCTGCTCCTTCCAAGAGACTCTCCTGGGTGTAGATCCTCCCCTCCCCGCCCCTTATCAGCAGCTGAGGCTCCTGCTGGGTTCAGGTTCTAATGTAGATCTCAGTGATTCTGGAAGAGCCTGAAGAGTAGGGGAGGAAATGAGATTATCGCCTGAGTTTTCATGTGAACTACTACAGGCCTCTTTGCAAGAGATTCAAGGGGATCTGTGAGCTTGCATCGAAAAATATCACACCTTGATTTTCACACCCTTTTGACCAAAATTGAGCAATCCCTTAACTTCTGGATATTGGTCATGATCCACAGTAATATTGGCATTGTTTGCAACTTTGTCACCAATAGAAATTTGATATTTTTGTATCACATTTTAGGTATCTAACAGATAACCTTGAAATGTCACGCTCATTATGACTTAGAAATTACAGTGGTTATTACATGCTGCTGCTCCTGCTGCTAAATTGCTTCAGTCGTGTCCGACTCTGTGCGACCCCATAGATGGCAGCCCACCAGGCTCCCCCGTCCCTGGGATTCTCCTGGCAAGAACACTGGAGTGGGTTGCCATTTCCTTCTCCAATGCATGAAAGTGAAAAGTGAAAGTGAAGTCTCTCAGTCGTGTCCGACCCTCAGCGACCCCATGGACTGCAGCCTTCCAGGCTCCTCCATCCATGGGATTTTCCAGGCAAGAGTACTGGAGTGAGGTGCTATAACCTTCTATGTATTAACAAAGAAGCAAATGTGTTACTATGTTACAATTTTAAAAGTTTTCTCTAATTCTATGTATTTTATGCATTTCAAGCATTTGGAGGAGTACCACCTCCTCAATCTGTGTAGGTCTGGGTGGTACAGAAATTGTGTAGTAGAACTGGGGAGTCCTTGAGACACTACAACCCCACACTGTGCCTTGTCTCTTGCTTTCACTGGGGAGTTGACTACCTCCTGACTCAGCCTTTCCCCAAGACAGCCAGGTATGGGTGTGTAGGGGGCGTGGAGTTATCTCCAGTTGGCTTTTTCTTCCTAGACCTGGTCAAAGAACGGTTCTTGGTTTGCCCTTGGCTCATTCTCTTATCAGACACGAGGAGGCAAGATTGTCAGAACAGTCTTCAGGGAAGGCTTGTATTGATCAGTACAAGGTACAAGATGCATTTAAAACCAAATGTATCAATCGTCTGAATCTGGAACAGAAGTGTGATTTCTGGTTGAGCTTTTCAAGTGGAGAAAAACCATAGACATCCTGCAGGAAAATTCCCTGTGTACAGCCTAACTTCTGTTATCCTCTTTGTGTGTTTCAGAGTTTAGAATCACAGGACTCTAAGAAGTAGCCCATTGCTCAAGAAGTAGATCACTCAATTCGCTGCCTTGGTGTTTTCCTAATTTGTGGGAAAAGGACCATTTCCCAGCAAGTAGGGTTTGGAGTGGAGGTAGACAGCTTCATAAGGGGTGCCCTTTGTCCTGGGTGCTACCTTGCTGCCCAGCAAGTCCGCCCTAGAGGGTGCCGTGCCCCAGCTGTAACTGGATTTCTGGGAGTGGTGTAAGTCTTTTTCTGTTACTAGAAACTTCAGTGGGGAGGAACTGTCTTGACCTCAGAATAGCCTGCTGTTGTTCCTTGATGTCCTCCAGACGCAGTTACTGCTGTGCTGCTATGTACATCTTTTTTGTCCCACAGCTTCTATATTTAGAGCCTGAAAACGCTGAAAATTTCCTTTCTATTTCTTTAGAAGTTGAGCACAAGAGGGATCTTTACACATGCAATACTAATAATACCTTGAGCAACCATATTACATAATGGAATTGTATTTGTTCATTTTGTGTTTCAGAAAATATTATGATTTAAGACTGGAATCGAATAGTTTCAAATGTCGCGTCTTCACGAAGGCGTGTTACAGCTGGGGCATAGCACCCTCTAGGGCAGACTCACTGAATGGCAAGGTAGCACCCAGGACAAAGGGCACCCCTTATGAAGTTGTCAGCCTTCACCCCAAACCCTACTTTCTGGGAAATGGTCCTTCCCCCATAAATGAGGAAAACACCCGGTCACCAATTAATTGTATGACCTATTTCTTGGGCAGTGGACTACTTCTTTGGGTTTAGGTGTTGATCATATTTCTCATTGATCAAAACCACTACCTTGAAGTAAGATCAGCCCCATTACAAGGTCTTGTTCCTGCTCATGTGAACATAGGTGTCTTTAACAAGCTGTCAGTGAAGTGATAGCATTTTTCTTTCTCTCTCTTTGTAAAAAGGGAACAACACATGCTTCCTGAACTGATGATGCTATTACAGATGCAAGTGGAAGATTGTGGGTACTATTTGGCTTAATTTTTAAAATGGGATACGTTGGATCCTTTTATTGAGAAACTATCCTATCATTGGATTGGTAAGGCCAGTGTTTTTTGGTTCAAGAAAGCAAGAAATTCACCAGGCTCATTGGCTGAGGGATGCAGCTTTCACTCAGTTAAAAGGATCTCTTATCCCTCCCCTGTTCCTGTTTTGAGCCACAAGCACTTGGCTTACTTTTCACAGAGGTTTGGTTTGGGGGTAATTTTGATCTTAATCCTACCTTTGTGGAGAGATTAAATGAAGTCCTGAAGATCTAGAGAATAGGAACTAAAATGTCCATAAGTGATTCGCCTGCTGGCCAGAGATGGCAGAATTAATTGTGTGGCTGCTGGACACAGATGCCAGTTCCATTGTATAGATTTTGTCACAATGAAAAATGGAAAATGCAGGTCCTGTCTTCAAACTGACAATCTAAAGGTGAAGATCTCACAGAATAACGCCTTTTCCAGAAGGTGGACCTCTTGAGCATGTAACTAGTGTTTGCAGGAATACTGGGCCCTCCTGGGAACCAAGCCTTGAGGACACTGTCTCATTTCATGCTCATGACAGCCTTGTAAATTAGAATCTTTCGTTTTCATTGAACAAATGTGAAACCAAAGTATGGGAAAGTTAAATGTCCTGTCTTGAGTGACTCACATAACTATAAGGTGATCATATAATTTATCATCCAAACCTGAGCAGTCTTTTTTTTTTTTAATTACTTATTTGGCTGCACTAGGTCTTGTTGCACTCAGGATCTTTCATCTTCATTTTGGCAGGAGGGATCTTTAGTTGAGGCATTCGAACTCTTAGTTGCAGCATGTGGAATCTAGTTCCCTGGCCAGGGATCTAATCAGGGCCCCCTGCATTGGGAGTACAGAGTCTTAGCCACTGGACCACCAGGGAAGTCTTGAAACATGAACACTCTTGAGAGTGAAAGGGGTGCTATTAAATTAATGATGAAGCTAGGATAACAGCCATAAATGGGGACATGTGGCCCCCTTACTAATACAGAAGGTACAGATTGGGGGTTTAATTCAGATCTGATTCCAGAGCCTGTCTGCTCACCTGTATTTAATTAGATGCATTAAATTGGGCTGCTACAAATAAATTGTTAAGGCACTTATTGAATAAACTTCTGAAGGTGAGTTCCGCACTGGTTAGAGAGACAAAGAGAAATTCCTCTTAGGCTAGGTTAAAGTTTCCTTTGGCAAGAAAAAGGTCAACTAGAGATCTTTCATGGAAAAGGCAATGGCAACCCACTCCAGTACTCTTGCCTGGAAATCCCATGGGCGGAGGAACCTGGTGGGCTGCAGTCAATGGGGTTGCAAAGAGTCGGACACGAGTGAGCGACTTCACTTTCACTTTCATGCATTGGAGAAGGAAATGGCAAGCCACTCCAGTGTTCTTGCCTGGAGAATCCCAGGGACGGGGGAGCCTGGTGGGCTGCCGTCTATGGGGTCACACAGAGTCGGACACGACTGAAGCGACTTAGCAGTAGCAGCAACAGAGATCTTTCATATAAAAAGGTAAAAGAGGTTTTGTTGGAAAGGCAGATGGTTTTTCTCTTCTGGAAAAATGGTTTTTCCTTTTGTTGTTGTTGAAAAAAATGGGTCTGCTGTAGCATTTCCAAGAAAGATAGAGAAAGACTCATAAAATTCCATATGTAGGGTAAACATCTTCAGAGTCAGTGGTTGTTGCCATAAAGGGTAATATAATGAATTCTCCATGGTAAGGTGGGTAGGTCCTTTACTACCCTTGTCTTTAGTACTCTGTCTGTGACTGTTATTAACAAGGCAGATCTGTGTGGTATAACCATTACTGTGAGATTTTAAGATAAAAGTCCTCACATTTAAATATATTGCACTCCCAGGATTGGATACCCTGGCTTGTGACGAGCCTCTGTGAGCCTCAGATATGCTTGTGTGAATACAACTAGCAGAAGTGCAGGCACAAAGGTAGGTAAAACTCAAGGTACTTGAAACTGATCGTACAGCCTGACCACGGAAGATAATAAAGAACATTACACAGCACTCCGGGATTTATGTTTTCTCTGTGTCTCATTCTCTTGCCACCTTCCAGGCAAGTTGAGGTGTGAAAACGAAAGTTTCCTAACAGAACACTGCTGTAAATCCCATGGCCTCTAAAAACATCTGCTGGATTGCCGCTTGTCATCAAGTCAGTGATGCCAGAGAATGGCATGCCATTCAAAGGCCGCTGCTGGGAACCAGGGCAAGCTGGCCCGGTGGGGAAGAGTTATGTGTCTGGCTGGAAATACGGGATCTGGCTTTCAAATGAGAGCTGTTATTTGGCTTCATTCTACACCCAGGTCCCTAAGGGATGTGTGTTCTGAAACTTGGAGCATCCAAAAAAGACTGACTCCCAGAGCAGGCAAAATGAAACTTTCTGGTGATGGAGGAGAAGGCTTCCTCCAGCTAGTGGGAGCAGGAGCGGAACTGGGGGGCTCGGGGATTGCACCTGCTTGTGATTTGTTTGAGCAGCTCCATGAAGAAGACCGCAATGCTTGGTGGGGTTTTTTTTTTTTTTTTTTTTTTTGAAGGGCCAGATTTCTCCTTGGAAATAAGAGAACCATGGGTCACAAGACAGGAAAAGAAAACAGTCTTGGACGAGAGGCATGAGGGGAAGCAAGGGGATAAAAGAGGTGGCCACAGCCTTTCTGCTGTGGGTAATGAGAACCCGTGGAGGATGCAGGGCAGCTGTGCTGTCTTGGGTAACCAGAGTCTTCTTGGAACAGGACAGGAGGCTGGGAAGTCAGGAGATCTGGGGGCTGGTGCTTCCCTCCCACCAGTTCACTTTCTTCTGCAAAAGTGGGCAAGTTGGGTCAGAGGTTACACACATGACTTCCAGCTCTCAGTCTTTGATGCTGAACCATCTTTGCAGGGCTAACCAGAGTGGCCCAGTGAACCTCTATGTCAGGCATAGGGGCACAAATGCATCACCTGGCCCTACATCTAGGGTGGGGCCCTGTCGTAAGTTCCCCTGTTGGCCCATCAGCAAGGAGAACAACTAACTTTTAGGAAGCTTTTGTTATATGCCAGGCAGGGTTATAGTTACTTTCCATTGATCTACATCTGTATTAGCTCTTTTAATCCTCCCAACAACCCTATGAGTTAGGCAGACTGCTCTAATTCTTGAGATACCGAGAAATGAAGCAATTTGTCCCAGGTTTCACAGCTAACCATTGGTGGAGTCGGGATTTGAACCCCGGTGGGCCTGGCTCTAGAGCTCACTCTGCAGCTGCTGTGTGTGTGTGTGTGGTGGTGGCTGGGGGCGGGGTGGTTGTCACATATTGTTTACATTGCTGGACTGTCAGCTGCCTGAGGGCAGCAACCTCTTTTGTCTTGTTAACTGTTGTAGTCCTAGTGCCTGGCTGAACATAGGCTCTTGAGGCATTTTTGTTAGATGGATGGATAGATGGATGGTTGGATGGATGGATGGTTGGATAGATGTATGAATGGATGGTCAGATGGCTGACTGGCTAGATGAATGGATGGATGGATGGATGGATGAGATAAACAAGGTCTCCAGGGAGTTTAAGGAGGAAAACAGACTCATAAACACCCAATGCCAGTCATGGTCAGGCAGGAAGGGTGCTTAGTCCAATCTGGGTTATCAGAGACACCTTCCTTCAGGGGCTGATGCCTGAACTGATCCTTGAAAGATGAGCAGAATTTGGGAGAATCTGGTGGGAGAGGCATGCCAAGCAGAGGAGCCATGTGAACTAACTGTAGCATTGCCCCAGGTAGCTATGCCTGGAACAGAGATGGTCAGGCAGGGGCTGATGGAGATGGGGTGAGGTCAGGAGAAGCCTTCCTGGGGAAGGCCTTTGGGCTTGCCCCTGAGAACAGTAGAGACAGAACTCCCAACAGGGTTTACACAGGGGAGTGACATGGGCAGCGATGGATTTCAGATGGGGGTGTTCCCGGTTACAGTGTAAAGACAGGAAGGAACAAGGACAAGATTGGGTGGGGGAGAAGCTACTGTGGTGGTCCCAGCAAGAGATCTTGGGATGCCAGTGTGGGTGCGTGGGCGGAGGTGGCTAGAGGGAGAGGAGGGGAAGGTCATATTTAATGTCGGGTGTGTTGAGTTCAAGGGTCCTGGGCTGCTGATGTGTGCCATACACGTGCTCCTGGGTGAATGCAAACTAGCTGAGCTGGAGGAGAAGACGGGATAGATGGGGGTTAGGGCAGTGCCTGCATCAGGTGCAGGTTAAAGCCAGGAGAGTGGATGACATCTTCCCCCAAACAGTGTTACCTTGAAAGAGCCAATCCCTGGAAGCTGAGCCCAAAAGAAGCCTGAGGGCAAAGGCCAGAGAGGCCTGGTCCTGCTGGAACAGAGCAGGGTGGCTCAGGTTTTATTGAACTGATCACCGAGGTGATAGCATTTTTTGAGCCCTTCCAGTGTGCCTGGCACATGGACGTGCACTGAGGGTGCTTTCACTCAACTGTTCTTTATGAAACCCCTATGAGGTAAGTGTTATACTCATCCCCACTTTACAAAAGAGAAAAGCGAGGAACAGAGCGTTAGTCACAATTACCCAAGGTCACATGGTTCGCCCTGCCAGACTGCCCTGATCACATGCCAGACTGCCCTGATGAGATGAGCTCTCCGCCCCCCGCCCTCCCACCCTTCCCCACCTATTTTTTTGTCAGTATGGATGGAGAAGGAAATGGCAACCCACTCCAGTATTCTTGCCTGGAGAATCCCATGGACAGAGGAGCTTGGTAGGCTACAGTCCATGGGTCGCAAAGAGTCGGATACGACTGATTGACTTCACTTGTCAGTATGGAAATCTCTGCAGACCTTTGCAAATCCTGAAGCAGAGCTTGAGAAGAGGAGGATGTTGGAACTTGTCTTGAGGGCAAGAGGAGGTAAGGTCAAGGTTTGTTTTCTGAAAGAAGGAGCCAGCTCAGAAGGAGATTTTGAAGATAGAGGCAGGAGTCACTCTGGGGACTCAGGACCCAGGTATCACATGGTGGATGGCCAACACAGAGGAGGAGGAGGAGGAGGAGGAGCTAGCTGGAGGGAAGAAAGCAGGAAGATCAGAGCTGTTGTCAGAATTGAAGGGGAATCCTAGGGTTCCTTCCATAGGAAATATCCAGAATAGGTGGGGCTTCCCCTGTGGCTCAGTGGTAAAGAATCCACCTGCCGATGCAGGAGATATGGGTTTGATCCCTGGGTCAGGAAGATCCCCTGAAGGAGGGCATGGCAACCCACTGTAGTATTCTTACCTGAAGAATCCCATGGACAGAACAGCCTGTGGGCTACAATCATGGGGTTGCAAAGAGTCGGACCTGACTGAAGTGACAGAGCATGCACATATCCAGAGAAGGTGAATCTGCAGAGACAGAAAGCAGGTTACTGGTTGTCAGGCCCTGGGGGAGGGGTAGAATGGGGTGAGCTGCTGAATGGGTCCAGGATTTCTTTCTTGGGAGACAGAATTGTTTTGGAACTGGACAGAGGTGCTGGTTGCACAATATTGTGAATGTACTAAATGTCACCGAGTTGAACATTTTTAATGGTTAATTCAAAGTTATGTAAATTTTACCTCAATTAAAAAAAAATTGGAAGGGGACAAGTGGGAATGATGCAAAGTAGGTCACATCCGGTGACCAGGATTCTCTGGCCCCTGCTTGCTCCCTGTTATGTAACAGCTTTATTGTCAGCATCTCCCAACAGCTGATGGCAATTTGTTTACTAGAAAGTAAGACAGGGCTGTGAGATTCCATCCTGTCTAGTACGGGAGCAGCGCCTGGCACATGGTGGTACTCGGTAGATGTTGGAATGAATGAAAGAATGGTGGCCTGGATGGATGGGGTGGAAGGTCAGACAGGCTCTGGATGTAGAGTGTGGTAGGGGCTGCTGGTTTGGAATCTGGCTGAGGATAACTGGAAATGGAGCTGAGGATAAAAACCTGGGTTCCTGTTGGTAAAAGGTGGTCTGCAGGAGATGAGGGTGTGAAGGCACCTGTAACAAATGCTTTTCCTGGTAGTGCTGAGTGCAGAGGAGCAGGCAGCCGATTAGGTTGAGTTTGCTGCTACAAGGGGTGGGGTGATTACAATGGAAAGACCAGGAATTGGGGGAAGAGAGGGCATTGGTGGTAATAGTTCAGGGAGGTAAGGGATTCTGGAGAGGTCAGCTCTGGACATGGAGAAAATGGAAGCAAATGATCCCCGAACTCGGAGATATGAAGAGCAGGTCATTGGTGTTGGGAGTGGAGACCTGGACAGCTGACCCGAGCTAGAGGTAAGGGTGTGGCTCAGGTGGAGTGAAGGTGACAGCCATTGAAGGCCTCCAAGTGGTCACAGTATTGCTGGGGCAGTCATTTCCCAAATTTGGTACTCGGGATAACCCATAAGGATATGGGAAGAAAAGATGAAAACTTTAACTTGTATTTTTTTAAATTAATTTATTTTAATTGGAGGTTAATTACTTTACAATATTGTAGTGGGTTTTGCCATACATTGACATGAATCAGCGATGGGTGTACATGTGTTCCCCATCCTGGACCCCCCCTCCCACCTCTCTCCCCATCCCATCCCTCTGGGTCATCCCAGTGCACCAGCCCTGAGCACCCTGTCCATGCATCAAACCTGGACTGGCGATCTGTTTCACATATGATAATATACATGTTTCAATGCTATTCTCTCAAATCATCCCACCCTCTCCCTCTCCCACAGAGTCCAAAAGACTGTTCTATATATCTGTGTCTCTTTTGCTGTCCCACATATAGGGTCATCATTACCATCTTTCTAAATTCCATATATATGCGTTAGTATACTCTACTGGTGTTTTTCTTTCCGGCTTACTTCACTCTGTATAATAAGTTCCAGTTTCATCCACCTCATTAAAACTGATTCAAATGTATTCTTTTTAATGGCTGAGTAATATTCCATTGTGTATATGTACCACAGCTTTCCTATCCATTCGTCTGCTGATGGACATCTAGGTTGCTTCCATGTCCTGGCTATTATAAACAGTGCTGTGATGAACATTGGGGTGCACGTGTCTCTTTCAATTCTGGTTTCTTCAGTGTGTATGCCCAGCAGTGGGATTGCTGGGTTGTATGGCAGTTCTATTTCCAGTTTTTTAAGGAATCTCCACACTGTTCTCCATAGTGGTTGTACTAGTTTGCATTCCCACTAACAGTGTAAGAGTGTTCCCTTTTCTCCACACCCTCTCCAGCATTTATTGTTTGTATACTTTTGAATTGCAGCCATTCTGACTGACATGAGATGGTACCTCATTGTGGTTTTGATTTGCATTTCTCTGATAATGAGTGATGTTGAGCATCTTTTCATGTGTTTGTTAGCCATCTGTATGTCTTCTTTGGAGAAATGTCTGTTTAGTTCTTTGGCCCATTTTTTGATTGGGTCATTTATTTTTCTGGAATTGAGCTGCAGGAGCTGCTTGTATATTTTTGAAATTAATTCTTTGTAAGTTACTTCATTTGCTATTATTTTCTCCCATTCTGAAGGCTGTCTTTTCACCTTGCTTATAGTTTCCTTCGTTGTGCAAAAGCTTTTAAATTTAATTAGGTCCCATTTGTTTAGTTTTGCTTTTATTTCCATTACTCTGGGAGGTGGGTCATAGAGGATCCTGCTATGATTTATGTCAGAGAGTGTTTTGCCTATGTTCTCCTCTAGGAGTTTTATAGTTTCTGGTCTTACATTTAGATCTTTAATCCATTTTGAGTATTTTTGTGTATGGTGTTAGAAAGTGTTCTAGTTTTTCTTTTACAAGTGGTTGACCAGTTTTCCCAGCACTATTTGTTAAAGAGATAGTCTTTTCTCCATTGTATGTTCTTGCCTCCTTTGTTAAAGATAAGATGTCCATAGGTGCATGGATTTATCTCTGGGCTTTCTATTTTGATCCATTGATCTATATTTCTGTCTTTGTGCCAGTACCATACTGTCTTGATGACTATAGCTTTGTAGTATAGCCTGAAGTCAGGTAGATTGATTCCTCCAGTTCCATTCTTCTTTCTCAAGATTGCTTTGGCTATTCGAGGCTTTTTGTATTTCCATACAAATTGTGAGATTATTTGTTCTATTTCTGTGAAAAATACCATTGGTAGCTTGATAGGGATTGCATTGAATCTACAAGATTGCTTTGGGTAGTATACTCATTTTCACTATATTGATTCTTCCAATCCATGAATTTGGTATATTTCTCCATCTATTTGTGTCATCTGATTTCTTTCATCAGTGTTTTATAGTTTTCTATATATAGGTCTTTTGTTTTTTTAGGTAGATTTATTCCTAAGTATTTTATTCTTTTCTTTGCAGTGGTGAATGGAATTGTTTCCTTAATTTCTCTTTCTGTTTTCTCATTGTTAGTGTATAGGAATGCAAGGGATTTCTGTGTGTTAATTTTATATCCTGAAGCTTTACTATATTCATTGATTAGCTCTAGTAATTCTCTGGTGGAGTCTTTAGGGTTTTCTATGTAGAGGATCATGTCATCTGCAAACAGCAAGAGTTTTACTTCTTCTTTTCCAATCTGGATTCCTTTTATTTCTTTTTCTTCTCTGATTGCTGCAGCCAAAACTTCCAAAACTATGTTGAATGGTAGTGGTGAGAGTGGACACCCTTGTCTTGTTCCTGACTTTAGGGGAAATGCTTTCAATTTTTCACGACTGAGGATAATGTTTGCTGTGGGTTTGTCATATATATAGCTTTTATTATGTTGAGGTATGTTCCTTCTATTCCTGCTTTCTGGAAGGTTGTTTTGTTTTGTTTTGTTTTTTATCATAAATGGATGTTGAATTTTGTCAAAGGCTTTCTCGGCGTCTATTGAGATAATCATATGGTTTTTATCTTTCAATTTGTTAATGTGGTGTATTACATTGATTGATTTGCGGATATTGAAGAATCCTTGCATCCCTGGGATAAAGCCCACTTGGTCATGATGTATGATGTTTTTAATATGTTGTTGGATTCTGTTTGCTGCTGCTGCTGCTGCTGCTGCTAAGTCGCTTCAGTCATGTCTGACTCTGTGCAACCCCACAGATGGCAGCCCACCAGGCTCCCCCATCCCTGGGATTCTCCAGGCAAGAACACTGGAATGGGTTGCCATTTCCTTCTCCAATGCATGAAAGTGAAAAGTGAAAGTGAAGTCGCATAGTCGTGTCTGACTCCTAGCGACCCCATGGACTGCAGCCTACCAGGCTCCTCCGTCCATGGGATCTTCCAGACAAGAGTACTGGAGTGGGGTGCCATTGCCTTCTCCGTCTGTTTGCTAGGATTTTGTTAAGGATTTTTGCATCTGTGTTCATCAGTGATACTGGCCTGCAGTTTTCTTTTTTTGTAGCATCTTTGTCGGGTTTTGGTATTAGGGTTATGGTGGCCTCATAGAATGAGTTTGGAAGTTTACCTTCCTCTGCAGTTTTCTGGAAGAGTTTGAGTAGGATAGGTGTTAGCTCTTCTCTAAATTTTTGGTAGAATTCAGCTGTGAAGCTGTCTGGACCTGGGCTTTTGTTTGCTGGAAGATTTCTGATTAGTTTCGATTTCCATGCTTGTGATGGGTCTGTTAAGATTTTCTATTTCTTTCTGTTTCAGTTTTGGAAAGTTATACTTTTCTAAGAATTTGTCCATTTCTTCCAAGTTGTCCATTTTATTGGCATATAATTGCTGATGGTAGTCTCTTATGATCCTTTGTATTTCTGTGTTGTCTGTTGTGATCTCTCCATTTTCATTTCTAATTTTGTTGATTTGATTCTTCTCCCTTTGTTTCTTGATGAGTCTGGCTAATGGTTTGTCAATTTTATTTATCTTCTCAAAGAACCAGCTTTTGGCTTTGTTGATTTTTGCTGTGGTCTCTTTTGTTTCTTTTGCATTTATTTCTGCCCTAATTTTTATGATTTCTTACCTTCTACTAACTCTGGGTTTCTTCATTTCTTCCTTTTCTAGTTGCTTTAGGTGTAGAGTTAGGTTATTTATTTGACTTTTCTCTTGTTTCTTGAGGTAAGCCTGTATTGCTATGAACCTTCCCCTTAGCACTGCTTTTACAATGTCCCATAGGTTTTGGGTTGTTGTGTTTTAATTTTCATTCATTTCTATGCATATTTTGATTTCCTCTTTTTGATTTCTTCTGTGATTTGTTGGTTATTCAGAAGCATGTTGTTTAGCCTCCATATGTTGGAATTTTTAATAGTTTTTTTCTGTAGTTGACATATAAACTTACTGTATTGTGATCAGAAAAGATTCTTGGAATGATTTCAACTTTTTTGAATTTACCAAGGCTTGATTTATGGCCCAGGATGTGATCTATCCTGGAGAAGGTTCCGTGTGCACTTGAGAAAAAGGTGAAATTCATTGTTTTTGGGTGAAATGTCCTATAGATATCAATTAGGTCTAACTGGTCCATTGTATCATTTAAAGTTTGTGTTTCCTTGTTAATTTTCTGTTTAGTTGATCTATCCATAGATGTGAGTGGGATATTAAAGTCTCCCACTATTATTGTGTTATTGTTAATTTTCCCTTTCATACTTGTTAGCATTTGCCTTACATACTGTGGTGTTCCTATGTTGGGTGCATATATATTTATATTTGGTATATCTTCTTCTTGGATTGATCATTATGATCAATTGATCATTGATCACAATGTGATCATAATGATCACATTGATCATTATGTAGCGTCCTTCTTTGTCTCTTTTCGCAGCCTTTATTTCACAGTCTATTTTATTTGATATGAGTGTTGCTATTCATGCTTACTTTTGGTCTCCATTTGCATGAAATATCTTTTTTAAGCCCTTCACTTTCAGTCTATGTGTCCCTTGTTTTGAGGTGAGTCTCTTGTAGACAGCATATATAGGGGTCTGGTTTTTGTATCCATTCAGCCAGTCTTTGTCTTTTGGTTGGGGCATTCAACCCATTTACATTTAAGGTAATTATTGATAAGTATGATCCTGTTGCCTTTTACTTTGTTGTTTTGGATTCGAGTTTATATACCTTTTCTGTGTTTCCTGTCTAGAGAAAATCCTTTAGCATTTGTTGAAGAGCTGGTTTGGTGATGCTGAATTCTCTTAAGCTTTTGCTTGTCTGTAAAGCTTTTGATTTCTCCTTCATATTTGAATGAGATCCTTGCTGGGTACAGTAATCTGGGTTGTAGGTTTTTCTGTTGCATCACTTTAAGTATGTCCTGCCATTCCCTTCTGGCCTGAAGAGTTTCTGTTGAAAGATGAGCTGTTATCCTAATGGGAATCCCCTTGTGTGTTATTTGTTGTTTTTCCCTTGCTGCTTTTATATTTGTTTTTTGTAATTTGATTAATACATTTCTTGGGGTGTTTCACCTTGGGTTTATCCTTTTTGGGACTCTTTGGGTTTCTTGGACTTGGGTGACAATTTCCTTCCCCGTTTTAGGGAAGTTTTCAAGTATTATCTCCTCAAGTATTTTCTCATGGTGTTTCTTTTTGTATTCTTCTGGGACTCCTATGATTTGAATGTTTGGGCCTTTGACATTGTCCCAGAGGTTTCTGAGGTTGTCCTCATTTCTTTTAATTCTTTTTTCTTTTTTCCTCTTCTGCTTCATTTATCTCCACCATTCTATCTTCTACCTCACTTATCCTATCTTCTGCCTCCGTTATTCTACTGTGGGTTCCCTCCAGAGTGTTTTTGATCTCATTTATTGCATTATTCATTATTGATTGACTCTTTTTTATTTCTTCTAGGTCCTTGTTAAACATTTCTTGCATCTTCTCAATCCTTGTCTCCAGGCTATTTATCTGTAACTCCATTTTGTTTTCAAGATTTTGGATCAGTTTTACAGTCATTATTCTGAATTCTTTTTCAGGTAGACTCCCTGTCTCCTCCTTTTTTGTTTGGTTTGGTGGGCATTTATCATGTTCCTTTTCCTGCTGTGTATTTCTCTGCCTTTTCATCTTGTTTAGATTGCTGTTTTGGGGGTGGCCTTTCTGTATTCTGGCAGTTTGTGTGTGGTTCCTCTTTATTGTGGCGGTTCCTCCCTGTGGGTGGGGTTGGACGAGTGGATTGTCAAGGTTTCCTGGTTAGGGTAGCTTGCATCAGTGTTCTGGTGGGTGGAGCTGGATTTCTTCTCTCTGGATGTCTGTGGGTTTGGTGTGACTTTGGGCAGCCTGTATATTACAGCTCAGGGCTATATTCCTGCATTTCTGGAGAATTTGTGTGATGTCTTGCTCTGGAACTTGTTGGCTCATGGGTGGAGCTTGGTTTCAGTGTAGGTATGGAGGCTTTTGGATGAGCTCTTATCGATTAATGTTCCCTGGAGTCAGGAGTTCTCTGGTGTTCTCAGCTTTTGGACTTAAGCCTCCTGCTTCTGGTTTTCAGTCTTATTCTTACAGGAGTCTCAAGACTTCTCCATCCATACAGCACTCCTTTCGAAGACAATGGGCTGCCTTTCTGGGTGCCTGGTGTCCTCTGCCAGTGTTCAGAGGTTGTTTTGTGGAATTTGCTCAGCGTTCAAATATTCTTTCCATGAATTTGTTGGGGGGAGAAAGTGGTCTCCCCATCCTGTTCCTCTGCCGTCTAAGGACCATCCACTTTAACTTGTATTTTTCCCTTGAAAATTAAGGATTTATGTTTTAGTTATATTTACATGTTTCTTATTTTTAAGTAAATAAATTAGGGGTGCATGCTCATTTTTACTAATGGAATGTGTGGTCAAAATGGTTGTAAGGAATTTATTTACAAAAGATAAACAGACTCACAGAATTCAAAAACAAATTTATGGTTACCAAAGGGGAAAGGTCGGGGGAGGGATAAATTAGGAGTTTGGGATTAACAGATCAGTCGCTCAGTCGTGTCCAATACTTTGCAACCCCATGATCTGTCAGGCTTCCCTGTCCATCACCAACTCCTGGAACTTGCTCAAACTCATGTCCATTGAGTTGGTGATGCCATCCAACCATCTCATCCTCTGTTGTCCCTTTCTCCTCCTGCCGTCAATCTTTCCCAGCATCAGGGTCTTTTCTAATGACTTGGCTCTTTGCATCAGGTGGCCAAAGTATTGGAGCTTCAGCATCAGTCCTTCCAATGAATATTCAGGACTGATTTCCTTTAGGATTGACTGGTTTGATCTCCTTGCAGTCCAAAGGACTTTCAAGAGTCTTCTCCAACACTACAGTTCAAAAGCATCAATTCTTCAGCACTCAGCTTTCTTTATAGTCCAACTCTCACATCCATACATGACTACTGGAAAAACCATAGCTTTGATTAGACGGACCTTTGGATTAACAGATGTACCCTACTGTCTATGTCTGTGTATCTGTGGGATTAACAGATACACACTCCTATATTATAAAATAGATCATCAATGAGGACCTACAGTATAGCACAGGGAACTATACTCAATATTCTATAATAACCTACTTGTGAAAATAATCTGAAAAATAATGAATATATGTTTGTATATGTATAGGGGCTTCCCTGGTAGCTCAGATGGTAAAGAATCTGCCTGCAGTGCAGGAGACCTGGGTATGTATAACTTAATCACTTTGCTCTGTACAACATTGTAAATCAGCTATATGCTAAAATAAAATAAAATAGTTGCGATAGTGACTGGTTTGGGAGGTTCACAGGCCTGGGATGACATCTTTGGGAGTAATGTCACATGGGAGAGCAGGTCATATGACTTGCTGAAGGAGAAGCCCTGTGTCTCCTGTCTCTCTCACCATTGCCTGGTTAGCCAGATATGGGTATTTTCCAGAAAGGGCATAAAATTTCTGTGGAGTCACTGGCTTTGTGCAAACCCATTATGCACTGTGGATTACCTTTTAAAATTAATCACCAGCAATTTGCTGGATATTCCTTGTAATACCTGAGTACCAATCAACATCAGTTGTTTCTGGAATCCATCCCCAACCCCCCCCTTTTTTTTTTTTGAGTTGGACCTTTCCCCCCTTTTCTTCTGATTTCATGAATATTCATTAATGTTGTTCCCCCTCCTCCCAAGAGACTATGACCTAGGAGCAGATTTTTTAAGAACCTGGATAATGTTTTCCTAAACCTGGGAATTTGAGCTGAAATAACTCAAGATTTGAGGAGTCAGGGGAGGAGAAAGTGGGGTCCTGGGTCTAGGCAATCTTTCTTCCAATTCTGACTGCTGTTATGAGCTCTGTGCTTCTGAGCAAAGTTGCTTACCCTCTCTGACAACTGATTTTATTTTAAAATCAGAGAGGTGATTTTCTATCTGATAAGGTTATGGGAAAGATCAGAGGACTTAATGACACTTGTGGAAGCCCCTTAAACTTGCTAGGGCTCAATAAATGCCAGTTTTTTCTCTTCCTGGAAACCCCTCACCACACCGCCAGTCTCCTGTATCTTTCTGCCCTGGTGGAGGAGCCAGATAAGAACAAAGGGTGAATCGCTGACTTCCTATTAAGCTGGTTTAAAGGTATCGTTAACATTGCTGTTCTTTGCCTTGTGATCTCTTTCGTGGGTTTCTTTCCCCAGCCTCTATACTGTCTCAAGGAGAGTTTGGGGCATCCTGAGTTTTCTTAAGGTGTTTAATGTTGAAAGAACTCCTTAATTATGAGGCTCCCTCACCTCATGAAATGCCTTCTTGAGGAACTGATTTCACAGGAAGCAGAAAACAAAAAATGCAAACACCCTTCCGCCACACCTCCCCTCCACCCCCACCGCCCACTGCCACCCCAATTTCAGATATTAAGTCAAAGGAAATGAGTTTGGAGAGCATTGTTAAGTAATGTTTGAGTAGGGTTGTTTCAAAAGCTGTTATGTAGTTACAGAACAGGAACCTTCTTATCTGAAAATGATGACAATGTTTGTGGCCAGGGGACCCTCCCCAAGCTGTTTTGTTGTTACAGATGCCAGGCTTGCTGGGTGCCTGTCTTAGAAGCTGGGTTTCTCTTATCTCTGGGTACTACTTGCTTGGACAGTCTGTATCCTGGGTCTGACTATGACCCAGGTTTTATTAATCAGAGTGCTATATACTTTGAGAATGTAAGGATGGAAGAGGCTTTAACAGTCATTCTTCAGAAAAATATGGATATGAAGAAAAAATAGGCCTTTGAATTACTCAACTGTCTGTTGTTAGGATACTAGGTGTGGTAGTCCCTCCCCATCCCAGGAGAATATTTTAAAATATTTTATTGTTTAGATGAAAATAACTACCTTTTAATTTAAAACTGGAGTTTCAACATAGATGCTGATGTATTGGGGGGCTTTCTTTTCCTTTTCCTTTTTCCTTCCTGAGAGAGTGATTTTATAATATCAAGCTCTGTTGTGAAACTCCTTATTCTTTTATTTCTGTGTTACAAGGTGGGATAGTAGTCAGCGTGGATATGAGCATTAGGGCTAATTCAGGAAAAGAGCCCAGCGCTGTGCCTGCAGTGTAACAGTCACTCAATACATGGTAAATTCCATTTTAAATTCAGATGAAAGGAAAAAAAAAGCATTCAGATTCTATGTAGGCAGCACAGCACAGTATGAAAAAGAACCTATTGATTAAACTCTTAGAAAGTTTCCAAAAACCTCCTTTTAAGTCCCAAGATATTGGCACTCCTGTGATGGATGTCTTGAGGCAGATAAAACAGTGGAGGCTTTTGAGTGGAAGGAACAGGGATCCTTTCACGTGAAGTGATACTTGAAAAATACTGCTGTAATTAAAACATACAGTGTAGTTAGTTTTCAGGAAATGTACATTTTTCATGTCTTGAAGGAGCCTTACAGAGTTACTTTAAAAAAATGGCTGGTTGTGGACGGAGGACAGCTTCTACTGGAAATTAGCACATGATAAAGTTAAAGTTAATCTTAAAGGAAATCAACTCTGAAGATTCACTAGAAGGACTAATGCTGAAGCTCCAATACTTTGTCCACCTAATGTGATGAGCTGACTCATTGGAGAGAAATGCTGGGAAAGACTGAGGGCAGGAGAAGGGGATGACAGAGGACGAGATGGTGGGATGACATCACCGACGCAATGGACATGTTGTTGTTCAGTCGCTCAGTTGTGTCCGACTCTTTGTGGCCCCATGAGCTGCAGCACACCAGGACTTCCTGTCCTTCACTGTCTTCTGGAGTTTGCTCAAAATTTGAAGCCTGGCATGCTGCAGTTCTTGGGGTCACAAAGAATCAGACATGATTTAGTGGCCGAACAACAAAGTTAAAGTTGTTTTTTTCCTTGTCCTTCTGTTTGAGATCTTATACCTTATAGTGTAAGATCATATTCCATAGCTTATTGTGGTAATATTTATGCTGGTGTGACCTGTCCTCCTCCCTCAGTACCTGGGAATCGGTGAGCTTGAATGGGAAAAAAAATCCATCTTTATGTACAATGAATTCTAACTGAAGTTTGGCATTTTCTTCCATTATGAACCTATGCAGCAAATCAAAGTAGTGTTAAAAGGATCCTGATTTTGTCGTCATATGTCTGTACTGAATTATAGCTGTGCAGAAACCACCAGATGTTATACACACACATCACTACTTCAAAATAATGCTAGATCCCAGAGCTATTTTTCCATCTTATTACTTGGTGTATTAATAAAGAAACACTGATATATTACTGTATCACAGTTTTAACACATAGTGACGATGAAATCTAAGTATCCTTTGTTTTGAAATGTTTTGTGTTTTATGTATTTAAAAACATATGGAGGAGACTTCTAGAAGCATCACCTCATTGCCCTGGGGTCTGAGGCATACAAAAGGTTAAGCTCCTCCTCTTTGTGATTTAAATTTTATACCAAGGAACTGGGACTAACAGAGTGACTCTCAACCCTGGCTGCCTATACGAATTACCTGGGAGCTTCAAGTATTGCTGGTGCCTGGGTGGTGTGTGTGTGCGCACGCACTCAGTCGTATCCAACTCTTCATGACCTCATGGCCTGTAGCCTGTCAGGCTCCTCTGTCCATGGGATGAATACTGGAGGGAGTTGCCATTTCCTTCTCCAGGGGATCTTCTTGACCCAGGGATCTAACCCACATCTCTTGAGTCTTCCTGCATTGCCAGGTGGATTCTTTACCACAGAGCCACCTGGAAAGCCCCACCTGAGTCTTAATGCCAGACTACCAGACTAATTAAATTAGAACTTATGGACATGAGGCCTGTGATCCCAGTGTGTTGCTGCTGCTGCCGCTAAGTCACAGCAGTCGTGCGTGTCCGACTCTGTGTGACCCCAGAGACGGCAGCCCACCAGGCTCCTCTGTCCCTGGGATTCTCCAGCCAAGAATACTGGAGTGGGTTGCCATTTCCTTCTCCATTACAGAAAAGTGAAACGTGAAAGTGAAGTCACTCAGTCGTGTCCAACTCTTCATGACCCCATGGACTGTAACCTACCAGGCTCCTCCGCCCATGTGATTTTCCAGGCAAGAGTACTGGAGTGGAGTGCCATTGCCTTCTCCCTCTGTCTCCTTTCTGATTCTTTAATTAAGAACTTCATTTTCATGCTTACGGTAGAAAATTCAAACTGTACAAAGAGCACAACTCACTCACCTTCCTAGATATAAATGTTGCCGACAATTTTTTTGCATAATTAATCCTTGCAGACACACACATCCACACATACACCCCAGTGGGATTATACTGTACATGTTACCCCATGCAGATATACTATACAAGTTATTTCACATAGAGAGCTTTCAAAACTAATTTCTGAGCTAAATTGGTCCTTGAGATTAAATTCCTTTTCTTTGCTGTTTTTGATTTGCCTTCAACTAGGAAGCCTGATCCCTCTAGGCACAATTCAGGAGTAGGTGGAAGACTGGATTCTTATTTCCCTCTTTTTTTAAATTTTATTTTATTTTTAAACTTTACATACTTGTATTAGTTTTGCCAAATATCAAAATGAATCCGCCACAGGTATACATGTGTTCCCCATCCTGAACCCTCCTCTCTCCTCCCTCCCCATACCATCCCTCTGGGTCGTCCCAGTGCACCAACCCCAAGCATCCAGTATCGTGCATCAAACCTGGACTGGAATCTCGTTTCATACATGATATTTTACATGTTTCAATGCCATTCTCCCAAATCTTCCCACCCTCTCCCTCTCCCATACAGTCCATAAAACTGTTCTATACATCAGTGTCTCTTTTGCTGTCTTGTATTTCCCTCTTTTAAGAACTAGTGGGATGGACAGGAAAGAACAGCATTGGGGTCAGGCCTATCTGGGGTGTGGGCCTTGGGGCAAGCCACTTATCCTTGCAAACTTCTCTGAATCTGTTTGCTCAGATGGGGACTATGAAGGCTTCCTCTCAGGGCTGCTGTGAAATCTGTGCAATGTTGGTGACAGGTAGCTATTATCAAGGGAGGCTTCCCAGGTAACTCAAATGGTAAAGAATCTGCCTGAAGTGTAGCCAGCTATTATCAGGACTCTCTTTGCAAATTGTATTCCCCAAAGGAGCTTGATGTAGTCCTTGGTCCTCTCAGAGTTCTTTTTTCAATTAGTACACAGAAAACAAGAGGTAAGTTTAAAAAAAAAAATCCCTGTGCAACCACTGCAGACAGTCTAGAGGCCCTGAACCCACATTTTGGGATTGCTATCATCTGGCTGGTTTAGGAGTTGAGTCCAAGGCCACACTGATGATGAGTTAGCCTTATCCCTTCTCAGGAAAGTACTTAGACCAGATTAACATATTCTTAGAAATGGACAACTGCCCCCCCTACCCCAGCTTATTGACTTTGTATTTCATCTCACTTGCAGAAGCAGTTATGTTTAGGGTGAGAGCCAGTATTAGATCATGTGACCAGAAACAGAATTCACCGCAGATGGTGTGAATGAAGACTAATGAAAGGAGGAGTTACAGAGGCGTTAGCCAGGTACTGTGAGGCACGCAAGGATGGACAACAGTGGGAAGCCAGTGTGTCTGCTAGTCGTGAGGGGGATGGGAGAAAGTAGACTTATTGGAGCCCAGTGGAATCTGGAACTGGAGAGGAGCATTCAAGTAGAATCTACCTCCAAGATGGTGGCATCCAAGAAGCGATGGAGCTGGGAAGAGATACCTTGCCCTGTCTCTTCTATTCTCCAGTCTACTGCTGGGCACAACCATTGGGAAGCCAGCAGGCAGTGGAGCCCTGGTGATGTAATCCACAGGTGCCAGCTGGTCAGGGCACAGGCTAGGGCTGGGACTGTTTGGAGGTGGCCACAGAAAATAACCAGAAAAGCGGCACACACAGTGGCTGTTAGACATCAGTAAGTGAATGAAGTGCTCGCCAGTGGGCTGAGCACCTAAATGGAGCCCAGTACATGGGTTCCCTTCCCCTGGCATCTTAGGATTTAGATGGCAGCTTGTTCAACCCTGTCTTAAACACCAGCAAGGTTATTCAGGGAGACAGAAAAGGAGGGAGACCTTCACCTATTAAAAAGCAAACCCTCAAATCAAGATCTGTCATATTTTTCTGAGCTCTGGCTCTCTTGCTGTCTGTGTAGAGAAGCTATCAATGTTTGTTGCTCCCTAGTTCATGACTGCCTAGTTGAGAAGATGTCAATTTGGAAACACCCTCATATCTTTCTCCTGACACCCATGCCTGGAGATCTCCAGTAGTAGATTTCATCTCTGGCAGCTAGGACTGGTGCCCAGTCAGCCTCACCAGCCATTCTGCAGGTCAGCCTCTCAGAACTCAAGAGAAGATCCAGCTGCTTCCATCTTTAGAGCCTCCCAGTGTATTTGAAAAGTGGGAAAATGCGTATTAGGATTAACATCACCCTAGAGAATCTTAAATGTTGTATGTAAGAACTACATGTTTTTAACACAAGAAAACATAATATGACCTAATCATGCTTTCCACGAGATAATTAGAGGAGTTACAAAATGATGGAGAGAGCGCACACTCTGGGTGGTGTGATCTGGTAATAGGATATCTGTTCAAAGTTACATGATGAATGACTTCCACTTCAGCCCCATCGCTGTATCTCTGTGAGGCTCTGTGACTCAGTGGGAGAAAGTGCCAGATGTCTGGGCCTGAGGCTGTTGTGACTTGGGCTTTTGCCAAATTTAACCCCCATCCCTCCAGGTTCTATGTGCTTTGACTCACCTTCCCTCTATGCCTTCCGAGACCTAGATTTGGAAAGAATGTCTGTGTTTTGCATAATTGTCAGGCTGATAAAACATAAGGGAGACTTGCAGGAACTTCTCATGGAGCAAGGTGGACTAGCTCACCATCATGGGGACACCTCATCTTTCTGTCTCCAGATGCTGACTTTTGTAGATCACGGCTAGTCCATAGAAACTTCACCAAAGGAAAACAAAGGAAGAAAATGTAAAAATTAATGTCTTTTTTATTTTTTTAAATAATAAGTGTTTGTTGAAAGATTTAGGGGCCAGAGACTTGGGCTGGTGAGCATGGTGAACTCTGTTTTATCTCCCAAGTTACACATAGACATGACTGAGACTATCATGGTTTTAAAAGAAAAGTTGGGGGACTTCCCTAGTGGTCCAGTGTTTAATATTTTGCCTTCCAATGCAGGGGTTGCAGGTTTGAACCCTGGTCAGGGAACTAAGATCCCACATGCCTCACAGCCCCAAAATCAAAACATAAAACAGAAGAAGCAATGTTGTAACAAATTCAGTAAAGACTTGAAAGATGATCCATATAAAAAGAATCTTGAAAAAAAATTAATAAAAGTTGGGATCAGTCTCAGACTTCAGCCGTCCATAGGGCAGTAGTTTACCTATTTCAGTTGTATAAGAAAGGACTGAAGGAGCTTATTAAAAAGGGAGATCTCAGCCCCTGCAGCCCTGTCCCAAGACACGGGGTCCACCTTTATAGCCAACACCCCAGGTGGTTCAAGAAGCACAGTTTAGGAAACACTTCCACAGTTCTTAAGTTTTTATTTTCTTCTAGTCTTATTGAGATACATACAGATACATGGGCTTCCCTTGTGGCTCAGCTGGTAAAGAATCTGCCCACAATGTGGGAGACCTGGGTTCAATCTCTGGGTTGGAAAGATCCCCTAGAGAAGGGAAAGGTTACCTACTCCAGTATTCTGGCCTGGAGTGACTGTAGCCTGCCAGGCTTCTCTGTCCATGGAATCACAAGAGTTGGACACGGCTTAGTGACTAAGCCGCCACCACCATATAGTCCTTGGAGTTGCAAAGAGTCGAACACAACTGAACAACTTTGTTTCACATACAGATATATACTTATACAGCACTGTATAAGTTTCAGTTGTACAGCATAATGATTTACATTCACCATGAAGTGATGAGCACAATCAGTTTCGTGAACATCCATCATCTCATATAAATACATTCAAGAAATGGAAACTTTTTTTCCTTGTGAGGTGAACTCTTAGGATTTACTGTCTTAACAACTTCTGAATATAACGTAACAAGTATAACAGCAGTGTTAATTGTATTTCTCATGCTGTATGCTACATTCCTAGTACTTACTTAGCTGATAGCTGGAAGTTTGTACCTTTTAACTATCTGCCTCCTATTTCCCAAACCCCACCCGTGCTTCCCCTTAAGCCATTTTTGAGGTACTGATGCTTGATCTGGAGATCTTTGGTCTTTTTTTTTTTTTTTAATCAGAATTGTAAAAATCTTCTGGACCTTCTTCCAGACTGTATTTTTTCATTTTGCTTTTTTGACCCCTGCACTTCAGGCAGCCTGTCATTGGCAGGACAGATGCATCAGAAGTAAATTCCCTGGAGGCAGTCCAGCAGTCCTGCTGTCTTATGGGAGGAAGTTCTGTCTTGCTTGAAAACAAAGAAATAAAACCATCCCTTGAATTCAGTGGTCTGTCTGAAGAGGTTGGAAAAATAATCCAATGGTGTCTATTGGTTTCAAGCCTGTGTTGTTATTAATCCTGTTACAAATAATAATGCTTTCCATTTACAGGCCCGCTGTCTCGGAGGAATTTTGTGTATCTGGTACTAGGCCCTGCTGGGTGATTAAGCCACTCATTCGGCATCTTACAGGCCACTGGAGGACCATCAACTCCGAGATCATGGCTGTACTTCCCCTAGAGCTCCCTGCGTGGTGCTTTAACCGATGCTTATGTTTCCTTGGGAAGGGAGGCTCCTCAGGGCCTCATGCTGTGGAGGCTCAGGCCCAGAGAGATGGGGTGCTCTTTCCCATCCTGTCTCTTTATGTTTCCTACATCATTAGAAGTCTGTTGGCCCCTTCAACTGGAGCAAGGGCAGGGCTGTAGCTTTCTCTCTCTCTCACTTTTTTGTTGTTGTTGTTGACAGATGATATTTTATTTATTTTCAATGAATTAATTTTGACTGCACTGGGTCTCCATTGCTGTGTGTGGGCTTTCTCTAGTTGAGGCACAGGACTGGGGGTAATCTCTTGTTGCGGAGCATGGGCTCTAGGCCCTTGGACCTCAGGAGTTGTGGCTCCTGGACTTAGTTGCTCTGAGACATGCGGAATCTTCCCAGACCAGAGATTGAAACAATGTCTGCACTGGCGGGTGGATTCTTAACCACTGAACCACCGGGAAGTCCACTTTCTCTCTCTCTTTTTTTTTTTTGGCCAAGTCCCCTACCAGGGATTGAGCCCCCTACCAGGGGGCATGGGGGGCATTGGAAGCATGGAGTCTTAACCACTGGACCACCAGGGGAGTCCCTGTAGCTCTTTTTAAGATTCACTGTCATCTAGGGGAAAAGATACAAGAGCCCTACAAAACAAGAGGCAGTTAGTTTCATGCTTTTGTCAACAAGAGCAAGATGTAGCATTTTTCACTTTCCAGGTTTCACAGTTTCAATGTATAAGACAGAGACATTGCAGCTCAATAAGGCAGGCAGTGCTAAGAAGAGTATGGGACAGAAGAATGGTGGGTGGGGAATGGTTGCCAGAGAGGCTTCAGAAGGACAGCTTGCCCACTTCTGTAGCCTTCAAAGACAAAGCTCTTCAGAACTCTGAAATCCAAGGGGCCTTTTCACAACTATAGTAAGTGAGGCTGTGACTGATTTATATAAAGAAATGGTCCCCACTCTCTCCTATCGAGGCCCCGCCTCTCCTGTTGAGGTCCGCCACGCTCCACAGCTGGCCCATCTGTGAGTTAGAGGGCTGAAGCCAGGCTCATCATGGGGAAATGGCAGCCCCGCGGCTTCCAGACCCGCAGAAGACAGGAAGCCTAGCAGCTCTGGTGGCTGGTGGGGTTCCCCACTGCCGACACAGCTCTCAGTCTGTGGTTTTGGGTCTCAGGCTCTGTCAGATGATTCAATGAAGCCTCACACCCCTGCTTACCCTTTTAAAGTCAGGTCACTCCGACCACACCCCTCGGACTGTAAATGGAACCCAAGGAAATGGATGAATACTGTCTTCCCCAAGACCCATACCATTTCATCAAGCCATAGACAGGACTTTTCTGGAAATGTCAGCCACCCTGAGGGATGGGCTGTCGTACTTTCCCTGATGAACTACGAGGCAGTCAAGGAAGTTAAGGGAAACTCTGTTCACTCAGATGCTTGCAGAAAGCCTCTATCTCCAGGTTTGAACCTGTTCCTTGTTGATGTGGTCCTGTTGCTGTTGGTGACCTTTCCTGATGGCAAATGACATCCATGCTGAACAAGCAACAGACTTTTTCCTCAGAATGCTAAAGTTTGAGATACAAGTGAACTTATTTAGAACACAGAAACAGACTCACAGATATACAGTTATCAAAGGTGGGTGAAGGGCTAAATTAGGGGTTTGGGATTAACATATACACACTAAAATAGAAACAGCAAGTCCTGTTTAGCACAGGGAACTATATTCAATATCTTATAATAAACTACAATGGAAAAGAATCTGAAAAAATATGCATAAATGAATCACCTTGCTGTACACCAGAAACTAACACAACATAGTAAATCAACTATTTGTTTAGTCACTAAGTCGTGGCCGACTCTTTGAGACCCCATGGACTGTCGCCCCGCCAGACTCCTCTGTCCATGAGATTTCCCAGGCAAGAAAACTGGAGAATTTGCCATTTCCTTCTCTGGGGGATCTTCTTGACCCAGGGATCGAACCCAAGTCTCCTGTGTCTCTAGCATCAGCAGGCAGATTCTTACTGCTGTGCCACCCATAAAAAAATTTAAAGAGTGACAGTGGCTCCAGTTGAAGAAGCCAAGTTCTATTTCTGTCACAGTGACAACCTTGTGTTTTGGGTTTATCTCCCAGGACAGGGAGCCCTCTCAGCTCTTATGGGTTAGGATGCATTGACTTTTGTTCAGAAGCTTGAGAACTAGGCAAGCAACCCCTGGGAGAGACCACTTTTTCTCTGCACCCAGATATTTCTCTTGATGAACATCTTTTCTCCCACTACCCAGGCCCAGACATGCTATTTTTTCCTGGGAAGATGCAGTGGCCCCTGCATCTGTCTTTTCTTCCCTATCTATACAGCATCTTCCACAAGCTTTTGAAATGCAAACCATATCACTGCCATCTGTCTTCTACCACTGAGAGGCCTTGTCTCAAGATGATCCAGAGCTTGGATTCTGAAGTTGGTCCTGTGTGTGCTCAATCACTTCAGTCATGTCCAACTCTGTGAAACTCTGAACTGTAGCCCACCAGTCTCCACTGTCCATGGGGTTCTTCAGAAAAGAATACTGGAGTGGGTTGCCATGTCCTCCTTGAGGGATCTTCCCCATTCAGGGATCAAACCCGTGTCTCCAGTGTTTTCTGCATTGCAGGAGGATTCTTTACCACTGAGCCACCAGGGAAGCCTGAAGTTGGTCCTACTGGATTCTAATCCTTCACTAGCTGGGTGACGTGGGGCAACTTACATTCTGTCCTCATCTGCAAAATGGAGATGATGATGCTAACAGAACCTACTCATGAGTTGTTGTAAGGGTTATCTTTTTACATGGAACACTTAGACCACAACTGAATAAATTGTTTATTGTCAATGTTCCACCTAAAATTCATGGATCTTTCAAGTCTAGACTCCAACGCACACACCTCACCAAGCCTCTGAGGTGCAGCAGGATATAAGGCTGGACAGCTTCTCTTATTTCCCAAGGACTCCTCCTGCTTCCTTCTCTGTTTTCTGCCCACCCTGGCTTCTCTCAGCCTCTCCAAAGCACCATTCTTTCTCCTGCTGCAGGGCCTTTGCACAAGCTTTTCTCTATATTGTGAATGTTTGCCTCCTTCCCTCTTTGCCTGGCCGACTCCTGCTCCTCCTCTATGTCTTAGTGTAAGTGTCTTTTCCTCAGGGAGGCCTCCCTTGACCACTGAGGTGAGAAGAGAACCCTGTCATTCTGTGTTATGGCACTCCCATTTCTTTCTTTCACAGTGTTTGCCAGTTTATAGTTTCTGTTCATCTATAGGTTTGCTTGACTGATGCCTTCAAGCTCTCCTCCCTTGTGTGTGTGTGTGTTAGTCTCTCGGTCGTGTCCAACTCTTTGTGACTCCATGGACTGTAACCCTTTAGGCTCTTCCATCCATGGGATTTTCCTGGCAAGAATACTGGAGTGGGTTGCCGTTTCCTTCTCTAGGAGATCTTTTCAACCCAGGGATTGTACCTGGCCTCCCATATTGCAGGCAGACTCTTTACCATCAAAGCCACCAGGGAGGCTCTCTTCTCTTGAAGCCAAGGATGGTCCTTAGCATGTGACACAGGCCTGGCCTGCCCTGGCTTACACTGCTTCCTAATATGTGATGAATGAATACTGCTGCCCCAGCCAGGCTGTGACCTCCTGCTCTGGGCCTGCAGTTGGTGTATGACATCGTGTTTGCTTGCAGACAGAGAATTTTGCAAACACGCCTAAGTTATATAAGTCGGCCATGGAGGGTCGCAGGGGTTATAGAGTTTAGTGGTTCTCAAGCTATCCGGCATCAGAAACACCAGCAGGGCTTGTTAACATGCTGATTGTTGGGTCCAGTCCCCCAGTGTTTGATTCCCTAGGCCTGAAATGTGACCTGAGAACTTGCATTTCTAACAAGCTCCCAGGTGAGGGTGCTGGTTTGAGAATCACTAAGAGAGATGTGTAGATAGCAAAATAGTCCCTGCCACAGTGTTCTGAGACCTGTAAATCATGGAATGCTGCCAAAGAAGGAAAGACAGGAAGAATGAACAAGGTGGCTTGTTGTGGGCAGTTCAGCTGAGTTTGCACTGGTTCCTGTTTCACTTGTGTGTCGTGTGTGAGTTTGTTAATGACTTCACAGTGGGAAAAGTTCTTCTTTCTGCTTTTTTGGACTGAAGTGGTAGAATCTCAGGGCTAAAAGGTGGGAGGTACAGGATCCCCCAGGAAATGAATTTTTTTTTAAATTGAAATATAATTGCTTTGGGGGAGGAATGTTTTCAAGGAGCTCATTATAATCATATAAAGGCCCCAGGGCAAGGATCCTGGAGGTCTGATGGAAGTTGGATTCAGGAGAGTCATTGGTGGCAGCTCCTTCTGCTGCCCAATCCTCTAAGAAAGCTCTTTGTAAGGGACTCTCTAGGGGGCCCCTTGGGTTTCTATTTGCTGCCTGAGAATCATAGTTAACTAGTGGCCCTAGACAGGTAGGTTTGTCTGGAGGCCTGATCCCCTCCTTTCCCATCACAGCCACCATATTTTCATGATTTCAGGAGGCTCTCATGGGCCCTGGCAGCTTCTCATCCCTCGGTGTCCAGGAGGGAGATGGGGTTGCTGGACTGTCTTTGGAGTCAGACACCCCCAGGTTTGCTGCTGCTTCTAGTAGCAAGCCTCTGGGTAACTTGCTTCTCCAAACGGGAATGATGGTATCCAGGAGAGCTTATGGTATAGGGATCAAGTTGAAAAGCCAAACAGTGGCATCAAGTTGAAAGGCCTTGCTAGTGTTCACTGTTATGACCATGAGTCAGTGACTGGATCTTATTAAGCCTTAGCATCCTCGTTTATCACATGGCGATTAGAATGGTACTCACCTCACAGGGTTCTCGGGAGATAAAATATTTGTGACAATTGGTGGAATCCAAGGCAAGTCTGTAGTTTCGTTAATGGTGTTGTGCTGATGTTAATTTTTTGGTTTTGACAAATGTTTCACGATTGTCTAAGAGGTTGGCATATTCAGGAAGCTGGGTGAACAGATAGATACAGGGACTCTGTACAATCTTTGAAACTTTTCAGTGAGTTGAAAATTATTCCAAAATGAAAAGTTTTTTTTTTTTAAATGTTGGTGAAGTAATTAGGGTGCTTGTGATTTAGTTAGCCCTCAGTACATGATAGGGGGCTTCCCAGGCGGCTCAGTGGTAAAGAGTCCGCCTGCCAATGCAGGAAACTCAGGTTCAATCCCTGGGTTAGGAAGATCCCCTGGAGAAGGAAGTGGCAACCCACTGCAGTATTCTTGCCTTGGAAATCCCATGGACGGAGGAGCCTGGCAGGCTACAATCCATGGAGTCACAGAAGAGTGTTGGACACAACTTAGTGCCTAAACAACACACGGTGGCCATTACCATCACTACAAGGACAGCTGCAGTTACTACTTCTGACACCCTGCAGGGGCATAACCCATGTGTGTGTCTAGCTGACCACTCGACAGATGGTATGCTAGTTTTCTACTGCTGCTGCAACAAGTTGATACAAACTTGGTGACTTAATACTGATTCGTTAGAGTCCTGGAGACCAGTAGAGGCTTCACCTGGCTAAAATCAAGGTGTCAACAGGATTGCATTATTTCTGGAAGGGGAGACTCTGTTTCCTGGACTTGCCCAGCTTCTAGAGGATCTTGACACTCCCTCCATCTTGAAAACAAGTGATCACGTTACTGTGACTTCTGCTTCTGGGATTCCACACCTCTCTGATTCTGACTCTCCTGCTGCTGTTTTATAAGAACACTTTTTTTTTTTTTTTCTTTAATAGAAAATTATTTAATTAGTATACATGTGTTCCCCATCCTGAACCCTCAACCTTGGGCCCATCTGAATAATCCAGGCTAGTCTTCCCATCTCAAGATCCTTAACTGCATCATATCAGCAAATGTAAAGCATGTAAAGCAACATTGCCAAGTTCTCACAGTTGGGACAAGGACATGATCATGGGCCGATACTTTGCCCACCGCAAGTGCTAAGTCATCTTCTCCTTTCTTCATCTGCCTGTGCTCTTCTTCCCCTTTACAGCCTGTAGATGGGAGGGCCCTGCTGTTTGATTTCCTTGGGTGGAGCTTGTGCCCATAGGACTTGAGAGGGCAGCTGTCAGCTACTTCCCTTGGAGGCCTGAGCTCTATGTGAGGGAGAGTTCACATTGAGGTTCGAAGTCTAGCAGGTGTGTGTGATGTGCAACTGGGTGCCATGTTACTGAGGTAACGGACTTTGATTCTTCAGTTTTGGGCTTGGTGCTTTGGGCACCCAAAAGGTGACACCAGCTTTCCCTTGGTTAGCAACTGTGCTAACGTACTAACTGTTGAGTCTGAAGGTAATTACATCTCACCCCTTACAAACACTGACTGTGGGTCATGGATGTTACTGGGTGCCATACTCCCTTAGTTCTTTGTTCAAGGCTTTATTTTCACCCCTTCTTTTTCCTCTTTACCTGCCTGTGTGTGCATGCTTAATCACTCAGTCGTGTCCAACTCTTTTGTGACCCATGGACTATAGCCTGCCAGGCTCCTCTGTCCACAGGATCTCACAGGCAATAATACTGGAGGAGGTTGCCATTTCCTTCTCCAGGGGATCTTCCAGACCCAGGGATAGAACCTGCATCTCCTGCATTAGCAGGCAAATTCTTTACCACTGAGCCACCTGGGAAGCCCCTTTAGCTGACCATCTCTGTCTAAATTCAGACTCTTGAATGTGGCAGCCACTGGCCACATGTAGCTGTTTGAGCCCTTGAAGTGCCGCTAATCTGAACTGAGATATGCTGTAAATACACACTGACATTTAGAGACTTAGTACGAAGCAAAGAATGTAGATTTCATTAATGATGTTGAGATGCTGATTATATGTTTTACAATAATATTTTAGCTATATTGGGTTAAATAAATGGCATTGAAATGAATTTCACCTGTTTCTTTTTACTTTTCAATGTGGCTACTAGAACATTTATTTAAATACATGTGTAGCTTGCATTCGGAGAAGGCAATGGCACCCCACTCCAGTACTCTTGCCTGGAAAATCCCATGGGTGGAGGAGCCTGGTAGGCTGCAGTCCATGGGGTCGCTAAGAGTCGGACATGACTGAGTGACTTCACTTTCCCTTTTCACTTTCATGCATTGGAGAAGGAAATGGCAACCCACTCCAGTGTTCTTGCCTGGAGAATCCCAGGGACAGGGGAGCCTGGTGGGCTGCCGTCTATGGGGTCGCACAGAGTCAGACAGGACTGAAGCGACTTAGCAGCAGCAGCAGCAGCTTGCATTGTTTTGCTTTTGGTGAGTGCTGGTCTAAATCCGTGTGTGTGTGTGTGTCTCTGTTATTCCTGTCACTGTGACAAGTAAAAGGCATCTCTCCTTCCTTCGTCTTTCTTTCCTCTCTCTCCCTCTCTCTTTCTCTCTCTCGCCCTCCTCCCCCCTTCTCTTCACTATTTTTACAATGAGCCTGCTAAATGAATCTTTGGGAATGTTACATCCTTTCAAGCATGATGAGGTTGCTCAGTAGAAAAGGCAACGAGTGCTTTATCCTGGGCCACAAAGCTAGGAAGTCATTCACTGTCTCCCATCTTTCCACCTTAAGTCTTTATTCCCTGGAAGATTTCAGATTTCTTGGTTTATTTCTTTGGTTTTATTTTTGTTGGGGGTCATGGCACATCTCTTTAATAGCTCCTGAGGTGGGTGTCTCTCATTCCCTTCCCAAGTCTGCCTTGAGAACTACCACTCTGGGGAAGAGGGGGCAGTCCAGGGGTTCCTGGGTGCATCAAAATCATGTGGGGAGTGAAATGCAGATTTCTGAGCTCTGCACGCTGGTGTTTCCCAGGAATGAGGCTGATTTGCACCCAACAAGTCACTGGACACATTTGCCTGACATTTGCTTGACTGGGAAGGGGCAGTGCAGCCCTGCCTGCAGCATAAGCCTCCAGTGTTCATTTCTGCAAAGCGCTGTCTGGCTTGCCTGAGTCACTCAGGAGAGGTGCTCATGAGGAGTTGCCTGCAGCTGGGGGTTGACACAGCCAGTCCCCCCTGCCCGCTCCACCCATCATGCAGCCCCTGATGATAGCGAGTTGGGCTTATTAAGAGGTCATCTGTTCCTCCAGTGAAAGGACAGTGAGAGGACAGATGGTGGAGAGTGGCTGGAAGGTACGAGACTGGTCCAGAGGTTACAAGGGAGAGCTCTGTGGTTAGATAGTTGGGTTCACGTCCTGGCACTGCCACCTGTCAGCTGTGTGACTTGGGGTTGGTTATTTGCAGTCTCTGAGCCTCTGTTCCTTCATCTGCAAACAGGAGGGTGGTTGTAAAAGTCACTGGTCATGGAGATCATGGCTGGTTGGAGAGCAGTGCGTGATGCCTGTTGCTGCTCTACCATGGTATCTGATTACTTCCGGTGAACCTCAGGCTGGGAACATCCAGCTAATTTAATAGGTTTAACGAGGAACACTTACGAACCCCAGGCAGATTCAGGTGAGGGGAAAACCTGACAACACGTGGAGGAGGAGGTGGTAGTGAAAGGAGGTGAGGAAGCGTGCGGCAGAGAGCTGCTCAGTGGGTTCTGGGGCCGTCGGTGGGTCCGCAGCTCTAGAGACCTGGGCTTTTGTGAAGCACAGCTCCCTTGCCCTGGGTGCCGGCAAGCCTTCCTTGGCCTGCATCGGGGGAATGACTGTCCTTGTACCAGCTGACTGAACGGGACTGGGATAAGAGCCTGTGAGCCTGAGGGAGCCCGGGCATCAAGGGGGTGGCCGGGTGGGTGCTTGGGGAAGTAAAGGAAGTCATCTTTCATCTCTGGGGAGTAAGACCATTGCAGGGAAGACACATGTTTCTGGTGGGAACCTGGTTACCTGCTCACTACTGTCACCCTGGAATGCTGGCTTCTTGCCCTTCCTCTCACCCCCAGCCCTGGAGGAACCTGAGCCAAGGATTCAGCACTGGGGCCTTCTGGGCTCTGGCCTTGAGCTGGGAGGAGGTGGAAGCCATGAACTCCGGAGCTTCGTACAAGGCAAAAGTGGGTGCACCAGGCTTCTCTTTGCTCTGACTGCCCACTCTGAGTTTTCAGAAACTTGCAAATTGAGCTGAAAGAGCAGTGTTTCTTTTCAATAGGAGTGTGATTCTGGCTGGGAGCTGCCTTTCTGGGGTAGTATCATTTCAACCACTTGTTTGAATATGCAAACCTGTGGATTTTTCTCTCTTAGCACATGGGGCTCTTGTTTGGTTAGAATGGCTTCAATTATAGGTTTGTTTTTGATAAGTAGCGTGTTATCTTAGTGTATTTTCCTTTCAGGAAGGACCTTGCTGGTTTTCAGTGTAAATCTGAGTAGATATGAATATTTGGAGATGGGAAAGTGATGGAAGTGAGAACCCAGATACTTGCCTTTAGGAAATGGGTCTCCTTGCAGCTCTGAATGGAATATTCTGGCATTCACTATGTGAAGACTCTAGCTGATGTCCCCGGAGGTGGGGCTTGGCAGCTGAAATTTTTGGTAAACCCGAGTTCATGTCCCCAACACACAGTGAGGCCAAACAGACCGAATCATGGTTGTTTGGAGTGGAGTAAAGGTTGATAACGGGCAGCTGGTGCTCAAAAGACCTGAAGTCCTCAATAGTTTTGGGGGCAGAGTTTTCACAGGCCGAATTTGGGGTGAGGGCTGTAGGGTGTATGATCCTCCTCTGATTGGTTGGTGGGGAGGAGCAGAGGGGTGGTCCAGGGGTCTCAGTCATCAGCCTTCTGGTTCCAGCCAATCTGGGGTCTGTGTGCTTTTGCTCAGCCTGAACGTTTCCTTCCACCGGGGAGGGTGGGAGGCTGGTTCTTGTAGAGGAGCTCAGAGTCCTGTCAGATTGTTCCCCATGTCCCCCAGGAGGCACAGAATCAGGCCCTGGACTGTTGTTTGACTTCCTTTCCTTTATTTCCTGCATTCCCTCACTCCCTCAGTAGTAGCTGTTTGCCCTTTTGGAGCTCAGGAGGCCGCAGCTTTTCCCTCAAAGAAGAAACAGGGCACTGGGAAAGGCTCTTGTACCCAGGAGAGCCCCCCACAGCGTCCTGCTCAGTTTCAGATTGCCCGGAGTCTTGTGTATGGGGTTAATGTGACTCAAAGGGGGTGGGGTGACAGGGATGTGAGGTTACATGGATTTTTTCTTTTTTTTCCCTTTTCAGTTGTGTTTTGACTGAAGTAAAATCATGTTTAGTAAATGACATGAAGTGAATTGCTGACTAAGTACTGGGAACTTTAGGTGTATTTCCTTATTCTTAAACTAGCCCTTTAAGGTGGATTATTAACCCCTTTTACAGCTGAAGATTCTGAAGCTGAGTGCAATAATTTCCCCAAGGTCCTACAGCTGGGATCTGAGCTGAGTTGGGATCTGAACACAGGTTGCTATTACAGGACCATGTTAAAGCAACTATGTTCTGTGTCCCCTTAAAGAAGTGAGTGAATGAAAGTCGCTCCGTCGTGTCCGACTCTTTGCGACCCCGTGGACCATATAGTCCATGGAATTCTTCAGGCCAGGATACTGGAATGGGTAGACATTCCCTTCTCCAGGGGATCTCCCCAACCCAGGGATTGAACCCAGGTTTGCCGCATTGCAGGCGGATTCTTTACCAGCTGAGCCGCAAGGGAAGCCCCTTTAAGGAAACTTAATAATAATAGGAGAAAGAGGTAAAGGTAACAGTTACTGAATGCCTGCTGTGTGCTCAGTCCTGTGCTAAGTGCTTTCCCATTGTTTCTAGCCCACAGCTGGTGGGGGGTGTTGATGGTGGTGGTATTACAGCTACTACTACTGTTAGGGCCTTGGTTTCACAAAACAGGATGCTGAGACTCCGAGGTGTTAAGTGCATTTCCTGGAAGATGGTGGAGTGGGAATCACAACACAGAGTCCAGAGCCTCCTTAGGCTCACAGCGAGCAAACTGGATATGGAAGGGGTCTTAGTGGTCTGAAAATCCACTGTTGAAATGATGGATTTATAAGCATGGACAGAAGCTATTTTCAGTGATTATCAAATACTTGCAGAGCATCAATTTGTGTGTAAGAGTCTGGGTCTGAAATTCTATGCAAAAATACTGGGAAAGTGTAGGACACGCCCTGTTCTTGAGGAGCTGACTGGTTATAGGTCTTACCACACATGGGAGGTGATGGGCATTTCAGGGCCTGTGAGAGTTCCCCAGAGCAGATGTTTATGGAGGGTAAGTTGGTTGTATTGGGGGCGGGGAAGACCTGAAGGCAAGAAGGAGAAAAAGTAGACAAGTTGGCTTGAGCAGAGCCATCCATCCTAATTCAGGAGAACCTTAGAGGCTAAGTTTTGATCTTCGAGATGGTGGCACTTGGGCTATCTTATTGACGTGGAATGGCCTGGCCTAGGAGGTTCTTCCCAAGGTTCATCAGGCAGGTGGTCAGGAATGGATTGGGAGGTGGACGGATGAGGCTGGAGAAAGGTCCCCCAGGTGAGAATGCTGTTGTGAGCTACTGGGGAGGAAAGGGTTAATGCTGGGCCTCTCCTTAGAGTTAGTGATTCAGTGGGCTGTGCTCCTTAAGCAAAGGTGAGTAATGCCGACAGGAGAGGCAGAAGTCGGCCTTACTTGTGATTGAGTTGGGAGTTTAGAGATGACTTTCATAGGCTCTAAGAAAGGGACGTGTTAGTTTATCATCACCTCCTCCTAACAGGATGACTTGATTTGCATTTTCTTCAGAAAACTCTCCTTCTTGGCAGTGGAGGTGGCATTCAGACATCCATCTACCACTTTCTGGACCAATGTCAGCAGCCGTGAAGGTTGGCTTGTCTTGGGCATGGCATTCAGTCCTAGAGGTCTGATGATAGTGGGGGAGGAGGAAGGAGAAAGCAATGAAGAATGGAGGGAGATAAGAAATGCCACGTGCAGGGCATTTGCAGATTGTAATACTCAAAGGTCAGACCCGTGACTTTGCCTCTTTGTCACTCAGTGAGTCCCACCCAAGGCTGTTCTAATCCAACAGTAACGAACACTGTATTTTGGGATCCTCCCCCAAAGGTTAGCTATACCCAGAGTTTCTCGAATTTTTTAATTCTTGGAAATCTTTTAAGTAACTACTTCCAGGACAGGGGTCACTGAGGAGACTGAGGCTCTCTTTTCGAGCCTACTGTCTCTGAAACCAAAAGCTTGTCTCATTACTAATTCTCCAACTTTTAATGAAGCAGTTGAGAGTGATTGGTGGGAAATACCAGTCTGATTGAAAAATGATTTTCTTGCTTGGTGATTAGAAACAAAAGACCAAATGTAGGGCTCTTGTCTTGTCCAGGAGAAATACTGGAGAGGGCTTTGGTGAGGACGAGCCTAGAGAAACGTGTGTGGGTGGTTGTGCAAGTGTCTGTGTGGTTGTTCTGGTGAATCGTGACCTGTGGTTCCATGACAGCGGTTATTCCTGAATGCAGCGCCTTATAATGATTGTTTCTTAGCGCCTCTCGTTTCTGACACTCTCTATGCTATGAGGTAGGTCTGCTTGCCTTATTTATAAGTTTTCTAAGTGACCTAACTTCTCAGTGGTATTCCTTAAAAGATGACATCTGAAAACTCATAGGTCTGAAGCCCTTAATTAGTTCTGTGAAGAGGCTGTGTCCTCCTACACAGTGTTGGAAGGATGTTAGATGAAAAAGTGCTGTCCTGAAATAAGTCTACCCCTGTGCTGTTTAGTAGAACTTTCTGCCGTGATGGAGATGTTCTGTGTCTCTGCTGTACAGTGTGACAGCCACTAGCCATGTGAAGCTATGGAACACTTGAAATGTGCCTAGTGTGGCTAAGGAACTGAATTTTAACTGTTATTTACTTGTCATTAAAATTTAAATAGCCATATGTAGTAACTGACAACTATATTGATGAACCCTGATCTAGACAGTGGCCAGAGATGACTGCTGGCTGTGTTTAGCACTTGAATATAGGTCTTAGTTGAGCAGGCTTGTTTGTGATGGGAGATGTCTTAAAATAAGGGTACTCTAATGGACATGAGAAAGTTTAAGAGATAGTGTAGGATTGTTGAATTTTATTTAAATGTTAGATTTCAGAAATCTAAAAATGTATATATACACAATACATATACAACAAACAATATATATACAAATGAACTTTGTAAGTTAAAAAAACTATTGACAAAACAGGAGCACTTACAGACTTAGAGAATGAACTTAATGGTTACCACTAGGAAAGGGTGGGAGGAGGAGAGATAGATGAAGAGTTTGGGATTGACATGTACACATGGCTATATTTAAAACTGATAACCAACAAGGACCTGTTGTATAGCATAGGAAATCCGGCTTAATATTCTGTACTAACCTAAATGGAAAAAGAATGGATACTTGTATGGGTGTAACTGAATCACTTTGCTGTACACCTGTGACTAACACATCATTGTTAATCAACTATGCTGTATTATAAAAAAAAAATTTTTTTTAATCTTAGACTTCAAAGAAGACTTGGGTCAGTGGAGCTAGAGTAGGCAGGAAAGTTTCTTAGAGGATAATGGCATGCCTGTAGCTTCTACGTCATCTGGAATAAAGTCCATGCAGGTATAAGTGTTCTCTTTCTTTGCACTCCCAGGGAAGCAGTATGATATGGAAGACTTCAGGCTTGGGAGCCTGACAGATCAATATGAAAATGGTGGCTACCTATGCGAGATATTTAGGTTTCTAAGCCTTTGTTTCTTGATCTGTAAAATGTGTATAATATCAATAGTACCTCCAAGAGCTTTTGTTATATTAGATGACTTATGCTAGTGTCAAGCTTCTAGTGTCTTGGCACATAGAAGGTTCTCAAAGAATGTAGACATTGTTATTGGAAATAGGATTAGTATATACACACACAGTTCCCTGACTATTAAAGTGCATCACACAACTGAGTTTATACTCCTTTTCTGTATATCCTCTGAAGGAGATCTGACTCTTCACATCCTGAGATTGTCCTAGAGAGATTGGAGAGATGACAAAAAGGGTGTGAAGAGGCTAATACACAGAGGGACCCTTGCAAAATCGAGAATTATAGTATGATAAATAAACGCATGGCTGCAGTCACTGGTAGGGGCACAAGTTTATCAGTGTGTATTGAGATCTTCAGAATTTCAGCTTTCATTCTCCTTACATCCCAGAAGAGTATTAACTGGAGTTCACGGCTCACACCCTCCCTGGGGTTATGGGTGGGTGTTTGCGTGGTACCTCAGACATCTTTGGGATATGATTCCATTATCATATCCTTATCTGGGTTTTCTGTTTACTTGAACACTTGAAGTTAATTTAGTATCTTACAAGAACCAAACATTGTCTTCCAGACATCATTAATCTCGCCTTTCTTCTCCAGCCTAAGTGTGAAATTAATCAAAAAGGAAAGGGAAATTAATAATAACATCGGTAGTCACAATCCATCAGGAGGCCTCACAGCAGGTAGGATATTAACTTCGAATTAATACACACTTCAACAAATTAAAGGTATAGAAAAGGATTATTTATTATTTCAGAAATGCCCCTTAATGCTTCCCGCTTTGATAATCAGATGATGGGTGATGTCTGGTGATAAGACCATTCAGTATTGAGGTCACTTTAGGGCCCATGGAAAGCCTTAAGTCAACTTTCTTTTTTTCATATTCCATGTAGATAAGTGAGATCAAGCCAGATGGTTAATGCATCCTTGTTTCCTGTCAGTTGAAAGGATTTGCCCAAACACTTACAGTTTTGATTTCTATTTACAATAAACTAAATTTGATCCCGGGTTGTGTGTTTCCTTGTTATGACATGTGGTATGATCAGTTTCAAAGGATACATTATTATGAACACATTATGGAAAAGAATGGAGCATTATAATTATAACTCTCTATTACAGCTTTCACTGAGGTTGATAAACGACAGGCTTTTGTTGCTGAATCGTTCTTGTAATTACATCAGCGCTAACAGGCAGCAGTCACCTTCCATTAGGGGTGGGAGACAGGGAGCCTTACTATTTAAGTGATCACATAAGGTGCCGAATGAATCATCTTCAGCCTCATCATGAGGAATTAAAAATAGAAGGGAACAGTTGACATCATCTTATAGCGGGTTTTTAAGGCACAGAAAAATGCCAGATCGTCTTTTAGGGAAAAGAGCTGCCTGAAGTGGTGTCCCCAGCCACATGTGAATAGCGTAGTGTCAGCACTTCTTGGACTTGAGGGTACATCACCATCTCCTGGGGGGCTTGTACACACAGATTGCTGCGTCCCAGTTGAATTTCTGATTCGGTAGGTGTGTGGTGGCCAGGTCGGAGATTTTGCATCCCCAACTTCCCAGATGATGTTGGTGTTTCTGGATCTGGGCCTATACATTGAGAACTGTTGGGCTGTGGGAGAGAAACAGGTGTAATGTGGGGATGGTTCCAAAAACAGAATTTTAAGATGAATTTCCCTTGTGCCTCTTAAAATAATTTTTATGAAAATAGCAAGTTTTGTTTGGGATTATGTACAAGTTTTGTAAAGGGGATCTGCTTTTTGTGACACTGTCAATGTTAAAAATAGTTGCAAGTCTACATAAGTGGTCCCCTGACCTGCTGTCATCGTGTCTTGATAAAATCTTGGATAAACTTTTTTGGCTACAAGTATTCTCTCTCTAATTCAAGTTAGTGATGAATTGAAACGTTGCAAGATTTGAATATTTTTTGCTAATTTGTAAATCAAGCACTTTACCTGGGAACCATCTACAGGGTAACAGTCTTGCTAAGTAAGGGTATTCCAGGGTCCAAGCCACTGAATCATTGTAATTGTCACACCTGCCTGATAAAATGGCGGTGATGTGGTCGTTAAGTTGTGTCTGACTCTTTGCAAACCCATGAAGTATAGCCCGCCAGGCTCCTCTGTCCATGGGATTTCCCAGGCAAGAATGATGGAGTGGATTGCCATTTCCTTCTCCAGGGGATCTTCCTGACCCACAGATTGAACCTGTATTTCCTGCATTGCATTCCTGCATCGATTCTTTATTCCTGAGCCACCACCTGCCAAAATAGCTGTTAGCAAAATGAAGATGTAACACATTGGGCACCACCAGGCTGTGCTTCCAGACTTCTGACTGGTTCTAGAACTGCCCTTTTATTATCCTATTAGTTTATTATCCTCTGATAGCAGTAACAACACAATAGTAATAATTACTAACATTTGTAGAGGATTTGCTGCCCCTCTGATGTGGCAGCTGCGCTTTTTGTCTGTGATAGTCCTTGAGTCTCCCCATCATTTCTGACAGAGACATTGAGGTTGCCTCTTCCTCAGACCCAAGAAGATAGAGCCTTTGGTTGTGAGATTGAGCCTTGCGTTTGTGTCCACAGTGGGAGCCTTGGGGGGCAGATTTAGATTGGAGTTTACTTTGGGGAGCTCTCTGTGGAGCCTTGATTAGACAAAACCAAACAAAGGTCAAGATTATGCAAGTTCTGTTGTCAAGGTCTTCTCTAGATCTTTGTTACTAGGCGGCATTGCACTTGCAGTACATTTAGTCAGTCTGCCCAACCCAAGGTGAAAGCCATATGATGCCAGGATTGTCATTATGGGACTTCTTTCCTCTGTGACTGTCTGATGTTCTTTAGGGGAGATTGAATGACTTAAAACAATAGGGAATTATACTCAATATTTTGTAATAACCTGTAAGGGAAGAAAATTTGAAGAAGTGTATATTGTGTATATACATATGCATGAACTGAATTGCTGTGCTGTACACCTGAAACTAACATGAAGTTGTACATTTCAATTTTAAAAACTTCTTTAAGGAAGTGAAAAAATTTTAAAAAGTAAGGCGTATAGTGATGGTCATGATTTGTTTCTAATGTGTACCATTCAGTGGTCTCATCATTGAAAATCTTTGTTCTAGGCATGAAAATATTTTCGGCAGAGCAGTAGGCTCCCTTGAACTGTTTGCTCACATGAATCTATATTCGGGACAGCTTTGGTGCTCTCAGTGAGTCACCTTTGCTTAGACTGTGGAAAAGTGGGGAGGGAAAGTCTGCTTGGAGTTGTATCTGAGGTTACATCAAGATTCTGAGATTCTCCATTTGGAGAGGTACTGTCTATAGGAAATAAGAAGAGGGACTCGTGAGTGTAAAACTGAAAAGGGATCAACCTGACAGATGACAGTGTTGAAAGGCATTAGGGACAGGGAGGTGTGAGATCCACATGCCTGGAATTGGCCTCTGTCATCCTGTGTCATCATATGCAGAGTAGATACTGCAGAGGTGGTCCTTCAACAAGCTGGATTTATCATGGCTCCCCTTTCAAGATGCTTTGACTGGGGAAGGGGCGATAGGCAAGATACTCAGATGCAGATTTCTAATAGAATGCCAGTCTAGAGGGCAGAACTCATCAAGCAGGTTATTTTGTTTGTGGGTCACCCATAATATATTTTATCCAAATTATAGATTGAGAGGGGTAAATGTCTGAAAATGATGCTCCAGTTTTTCCTAACTACTCTTTCACTGTCCATCCCCAATGATTGCCGTCTTATTCTTTTTAGATTGAGTTGCACTCCCATGATCTCTATTTCGGGTTTCCCTGGTGGCTCAGACGGTAGAGAAACCACCTGCAATGTAGGAGACCCGGGTTCAATCCCTGGGTCAGGAAGATTCCCTGAAGAAGGGAACTGATATCTATTCCAGTATTCTTGCCTGAAGAATCTATTTACAAGTGTTTTCACAGTTAGGTTTAATTAAGGTGGGAAATCAAAGCATACACCCAAGATGAGATTGAGGGAACTTACAGAAAAGATACTTTTGGGTAAAATCTTGATGAAAGCTATGGAGTGGTGCTGTTTGGAAAATGGGGATGGAGAACATTTATCTAAGACATTTACCTATAAACACAGCTAAAAATAGTTCTAAACTTTCATTAATATTATATACGTGGTTCTGTAGGAAATGATATTTAAGATTAGCTGAACTTTAAAGTTTTGCTGAGGATAAAAATGAATGGCCTTTGGGCTTCTTGGTGACCATGAATTTTACTAATGTATATTTTCATATGACTCAGGGAGTAGTTTGCCTGATTTTTAAGGTGAAGTCAAGATTGAGTTCTTTATTAGTATGAGTATTATGAAAGAATAAAAAAATCCAGATTTGAAAGCATTGGGGGAGGTAAAAGATAATGAACTTTTTTTCCCTTTTGGCACATGATGAGCATTTTGACTTATGAATCATACCAGTCTCACTACTGTATGATTCATTAGCCACCACAGCCTGTGCACTGGATCACACTATCCAAAGGCAGACTACCATGTAATACAACAAATTAGATGTTTATGAAAACATACAGAAAAGAGCACTGAAAGTAAGTTGATATTATTCAGGTCGGAGCCACAGAGGTGTTCATTTTGTTAGCTGATACCACTACAAAAGAATGTATTTTTAATGTTGATGAAGGTGCTTAGGATTGTTTTCTCTAAATATATCTTGGTGCTGCTTACAGGAGATAGTAGCTTTTCCTGTATCATGATAACCCAGTTTCACAACCCATTCCTTCACCTCAAAGCTATCTCAGATAATAGCTGGTATTAAAAGGGTCATGTGATCACTGGCATTAATTTGGTACCCTTCCAGCCTTCTACCCTTCCTTAGCAAACATTTGAGGCCAGACTGTTTCATGGAAATCATGGTTTTGGAATGGTGATAGATTGAATCTGCTCTTATAAGTTGCCCCAGTGCACAGCCCTCTGCTATTGTTCAGAGATTGTTGACACACACAAAAATGTTAGTACTGTGAAGGGAAGTTATATGTTGCAGACCATATTTGGAAATAAAAAGCAAAACTTTATCAAATGTTTTTCAGCAGAAGATGGTACATGTTCTTCCATGAGGGGCTTATGGAAGAGGTAGACCTGTTGGCTAGTTTTAAAAAACTTCTGGATAGTCAGCTTGCAGGTGGATCTGTGCAGTATGGTCCTTATTTTCTCTCCCTCCTTCCCTCTCTCTACTGAGCTCTCAGTTTTATAATTATCTGCTGATAAATTCCATGAATATCAGAAACACACTGTATGTTATCTGTAAAAGGACTGTTTTCCCCCTTTTACTGAAAAGGAGTGTTATTTAGGAAAAATATTAGTGATATCACAAGCACATAGTAGATATATTTCTAAAATGGCTTTTTACGGCTCTTCTGGTTTGCTTTTTCAAGGTGAAGCAGCTGCAAGTAATGTTATATTTAAATGAACAGGCTTGTCATTCAATTGGCTTTATCATGTACTGCAAACTCCTTGGTTTTTTTGTCACTGAGCTATGTATTTTTAAAATTGTGTGTATGCATATACTTGAGACTGTGTGTATGAATTAATGTAGTCCAGTCCGGAAAGCATTAGGACTGGTAAAAGCTTTGGTTTAATGCCTCCTGAGACTTAGAACAAGAGAGTGGTTTTGTGGAGATGCTCCATCTTTGCCAAATGGAGCCTTATTCCTGCTGAACTAATAATGGATGGATTTGGATCCTAACAAGTGAGATAATGTAATTTTTTAGAGATATGCCTCTGGGTGTTGGAGTGATAGGGAATTCTCATCTAGCTATTTTTAGGTGTTTATCTTAAAAGGCAGTTGGGTTCCAAAATGTGAGGCATAGTTCGTAGAAGCGCTTTGTCAGCCTGTCTGTTTGCAGTGGCTCAAGTCCATAAAGAGGAGAAACTTAAAGATGTCTTTGTCTTTGTGATTGCAGGAGTGATTACTGTTCTAACGTGGACTTTGGAGGCAGAGCCATCAGGCCATGTAAGTACTATGATAAACAGATATTTAAGCACAGACTGGGATATTTGCCCTTAGGGAGAGGACTGAGTACTTGAGTCAGAGCATTTGGAACCATCAAGACCCAAAAGGCCAGGGGATCACTCTTCTAGTGCGACTCAGTCCCAAGGGCATGTACGTTTCTGGCTATCTGGTTAAGACCTGGTGAAATTTATCATTTGGGTTAATTGGGCAAGGATGTTTTATCTGCTTCGAATTAGTAAAGTGACTGGAGCAGAAGGCCATCTATTACTGTATTCAGTCGTTATCAAACATAATTGTATCGAACTGAATCTTGGCCAGATACTCTTAGATAGAAGTGCAGACCCCTTCAGACACAGAGGATCGTGGTGTGAACATAACAAAGCCAATGAACTGGAGAGTGTGACTCATGATGACTGCATGATCTCTGAACTGTGTCCGTATCAAAGAATGTTGTAAAAGAGTATATTTTCCTTAGCCCCAGTTACAAACGTATTTTATGGAGGAAGCAATTTGCTAAGTACGCTCCTGTTCTAGTACGAATAGTCCTGAGTGCTTAAAACCATGATCTAAGCTACCTTTGAGAGTCACCTTGGTAAATCAGACTTTCAACTTGGGAGCAGAATTTTTGGATTTTACAGGCTGATAGATTTGGGTGTTGAGGTTATGGGGCCAGCAGAATGAAACATTAAGCATTCATAATTGGTGTTTCTTTCATGTGTGTGGTCTTTGAACAAATTTTGTCCTTAACAACATCACAGAAGAAAAACTACCCCAGCAGCTGACAAGCAGATGAATGTCTGTGAATAAAAGCCTTAGTTAGAACTCAAATCATGTGACCGCGTGACTTTTATCAGAGGCTTCTCCCTGTCACCTTGAGAGTTTGTCCCGCTGGGAGAAACCAGAGAAAATAAGAAGTGTCTCCTTCAGAACCTCAAAAAGATTTTGCATCTCTAAAGATATGGGATTTTGTCTGAGATGGAACAAGCATATTTAATCCATCTTACACACCCTCCCCACCCCCACATCACACACATGACTTAAAGGGAATGAGCTTCATTTCAGAGATTGGTTTAGTTAAACCATCTGTCTTCCAGGGTCTGTCTGAAACTAGTGTAGTGTTGACAGATAGGGAAGTTCGTTCACTGCCCTTCAAGAGTTGCCAAGTGTGGCAGCTGGGGGCATAGCAGGCTGACATGGTGAAGACTCAGGACTGGGTCTGTGGTCCCTGGTACCCAGGTCCTGTGGCCTGTGCTCTGGGAAGGATACGCATCTTTCTGGCTCTCCTGTGGTATCTTTTGCCCCCTGTACTCTGTTGGGTTAACAGTCTCCATGGAGCAGGCAGACATGTCGGCATCTCGTGGCACTCCTGGGCTGTGCCTGTCTGCCACCAGGAATGGCATCACCTTCCCCCTTCAGTGTGCCAGCACCTAGCTGCCTTTGGAAGGGCCTCTTGGCTCCTTTCGAAATAACTGCTGAAAGAGCAGCTGTCTGTCGGCCTCCTCCAGAGCCGTGGAATTGGGCCGTTGTCAACCTGTTGGAGGAGTTCCCAACGCAGCAGACTGGCTGTCATTGACATTTATAACTTGAAAGCCATATCACAGATGAGTTTGCGTTTCTTATCATCCTTTAAATAGCGTTCAGGATAGAAAGCACACTCTCCACACTTCGACAACGCCCAGGGCTTGGGCAATGGTTGGGTCTTCCTGAAGGTGGAAGAAGCAGTTACCTTTGTCCCCTGGCCAGTTTGTAAACCCATCATCTCTCTTCTGACTCAGCTGGGAAAAAGATGTCCCAGCTTTCTGCTTGGGTTTATGTATGATCTAAACTGTTAGTTTAGATCAGGGAGGTGGTTGGCTTCTGCAAACAAATGACTCTTGAGCTCTGCCGTGGAGTCTGTGGTAAGAAATGCGTGTAGGGGAAAAAAAAAAGGGTGTTTCTCAAATAGGTTGGTAGATCCCACACCTGTTTTTTTATGCCTTAATTTCTCAAAGAAAATCTTCTCCATTTTGTTTCTGGAGATAGGACTGGAAGAGAAAGATGTCGTGTTTTGTTTTAAATGTATTTATTTGTGACTGTGCTGGGTCACTGTTGCTGTGTGCAGGCCTTCTCTAGTTGCGGCGCAGGCTTCTCATTACAGTGGCTTCTCTTGTGGAGCGCGGGCTCAACAGTTGTGACGAATAGACTCAGTTGCTCTGCAGCATGTGGAATCTTCCTGGGCTGGGATGGAACCTGTGTCCCCTGCATCGACAGGAGGACTCCTAACCGCTGGACCACCAGGGATGTCTGAAAGATGCAGTGTTGATGATAAAAAAATACAAATTAAAACCATAGCCACCCCAGTAGATCACATGAACACATTGCAAAAGAAAGCGGAGGAGATGCGGGAGGGCAGCGGAAGGCGCTGTATTCATTGTGGCTCTGTGTAAACCGTAAATTTCTTAAGCAGGAGGACTGGCCTTACTCCCTTCACATCACTGGTGGGGAGTGAAGATCCTGGCATGTGGCTTCAGGATGAGCTGAAACAACGAATGTCAGAGAGAAACAGGTCTTAGGTAGAAAAGTTTGGTTTCATTTTATTTGTATCCTGCTAGTGCAGGCACTGAAGTACAATCATCCACAAATCCAGATGATGGGGTTTCAAGTTCATGATGTTTTCCTGTTGGCGTCAAAGATGAGTAATCCTGGAAGAGGTGTAACAGAAAGGGGGGTGCTTAGATGGCATGCCTGGGGTGCAATTAAAATGAAACAGCCTTCACTCTTTGTGCTCAGATTTCTTTCTGTGGTTCCTGGGACATGAGTGTTGTCATAGGAAATGTCGGTGCTTGACTTCGGCCATATGCTAGGCAGCTGAGTCCAGTGTGTGGCCTGCCTGGAGTGAGGCAGGACAGGCTGTTGAGCCAGCTTGATGGTGGCCACAGGCTTTGGGAAGAAAAGCAGCTGAGGGTGGTTGTCACCTCCCTGGCCCTCTGCCTGTGGCGTGCATGGGAACTCCATCTCAGTCCTCCTTGTCAAAGCCCATGAGGTGCCTATGTTGTATCTAGAGAGCTGCTGCCCGTTGATAACAACCACATTGGGTTAGCAATGCTGGCCTCAGGGAAAGGTGGGGGTGCAGGGCGGAGGTCAAGGCAGGGGCCACCCCTTGTCTTGTCCCTGGACCAGACAGGGAACAGCAGAGCAGTTGTCTTCCCAAGGCATGCCCAGTTTGGACAGGCTCTAATCAGAGCTCCCTGTTCATGGCAAGAAGTTTCAAAACAGTGTCATGCATCTGTTCTCTGGTTTACTTGAAAAAAAATTTTTTAAATTTCTAATACCCATAAAAGTGCAGCAACTTAGCAGAACACTCGCTCATTTACATCCCCCTTGACTCCCTGCCTTTCTGATCCATGGTTGACACATGTCTTAATAACTGAGAGGTGCTGAAAATTAAAATTAAAATTACTATCCTTTTGTCTCTGGAAATTCTGAAACAGTGTGGTCTCCCTGGAACCGAGATAGACACTGAGCCCCGCATAGTGTCCATACTCTGGGAACGGGTGGTGCTGTCTGACTCTGCTGTTTCCTGGGGTTTCTTTTGTTCCTTCTGCTAGGTCATGGCCATCATTGCCATTTGTCTGGTTTTCTCTGCATTCATTTTCAAGGAGATGTATGTGTTTAAATCGTTCTCTCCAGGTCCTCCTCCCCACTAGCTCGGGCTTCCTTGTAAGGTGTTGTTCAGTGGGTCCTGTTGGGCAGAGCTAATGTGGTCTCCACATCCCCTTCCCTTCCCATAATACTTCATCATACCTGATGCCACACACATAGACACACTGTCTCTGATATGCACACTCGCTCTTATGTGTGCATACTCACGCACGCACACGCACACACTTGTGCACACTCACGCACTCATACACACTCACTCACACACATGACTCACTCTGTAAATAATCTCTCCTTTCTGTCCAAGCCAGTGTGGGATCTCTCCGTGTATCCCCATCTCCCTGGAGGAGAGAGGCAAAGTCTCCTTCACTTTTCATCCCAGGTTGAGATGATGAATAGACATCATCTGTCAGGCATGCTGAGGTTCTCTCTTGGGTTAATTAATGTGGGTAACAGCTACTGACAGGTTTCCAGTCCTTTCTTCTTGTACCGTGACTGCTTTCTGGGACTAGTTGTTGTCATTGTTGTTTAACTGCTAAGTCGTGTCTGACTCTTCGTGACCCCATGGACTGTAGCCCGCCAGACTCTTCTGTCCATGGGATTCTCCAGGCAAGACTACTGGAGAGGGTTGCCATATCCTCCTTCAGGGAATCTTCCCGACCCAGGGATCAAACCCAGGTCTCCTGCATTGCAGATGGATTCTTTACCACTGAGCCACCAGGGAAGCCTTTCTGGGACCAGAGTCCTGTGTTATTGTAGCTGTGTGGATGGAGGACTGATTAATCACTTGACTTCCTTTTGGCCTGAGCTCAGGATGGCTCACAGGAATTGGTATCCACAGTGCATTCATTGGAGGGGCTCCGGGAAAGTTCACCTGTCTAAGGGGAGGCACCTCCTGGAAAGGAAGGGTGAAGGGTGGGTGGAGGAGACCCTGGGTGAGCCTGAGGTAGGAAGGATTGGGGGAGAGGGTGCAGTGATCTTGGTAGAAGAGTCTGGGGACTCTGGGTACCGACAGAAACAGAACCAGCTTTTAAAATTCTAAACCATCACAGACTGTTACCATAAAAATAAATTACTAGAAAAGTGAAATAAAAAAAGAAGTCTAAAATACAAGCCTTCAATTTTATTATGAGATTCAAAGACATAAAATTACCCTGTCCGCTGGCTGTAAAAGTTAACACTTACCCTCGGTTTTGGTACTTCAGAGACCAGAAACTCTTTGTGGACTGGCCCTGCTCTGTGGATGCGCCCCCCACCCCGCTTGGAGTAGCATTGACCTGGGAGATGGGGGTCTTAGCTTTGTTTCTGCTGAAAGGCCCCCCCTGACCTCTCTGAATCCTGTTGTTGTTTTTTTTACTACACAGTAAAAGCGTTGTTGGTCTGCAGGGCACAGTTCTCCCTAACAGGAGCTGGGGAACCAGGAACAGTGCTTATTCCTGTGACCCTCACTCAGATGGTTCTCCCTTTGGAGATCTGTCTGGAAGGGACATGCTGGGGATTATTTCATGTACCCCCATGGCCACTTTGACCAGGTGTCTGCCCAGCTCATTTGAAAAGGACACATCCATGCATTCAAGACCTTCTGTAACAGAAGGACCTCGTGTGTGTGTGTGCCTGTGTGTGTTTCAATGTGGATAGTCATTTTGCCCCCAGTGCCAGTTTGCTTTTTTCCCTCGTTCACAGTTTTAGGCTGGTGGAGATGGGGAAATAACCCCTTTTAAAAAGTCGTTTAGAGGGTTTGGAGAAAAGGGAACCTTCTTATACTGCTGTGGAAATGTAAATTGGTATAGCCACTATGGAGAACATATTGAGATTCCTTTTAAAACTAATAATAAAACTATCATATGACCCAACAATCCCATTACTGGCCATATACCCTGAGGAAACTGTAATTGAAAAAGACACGTGTACCCCAGTGTTCATTGCAGCACTATTTACAATAGCTAGGATACGGAAGCAACTTAGATGACCATCAATAGATGAATGGATAAGGAAGTTGTAGTTCATATACACAATGGACTATTACCCAGCTATAAAAAGGAATGCATTTGAGTCCGTTCTAATGAGATGGATGAACCTAGAGCCTATTATGCAGAGTGAAGTAAGTCAGAAAGAGAAAGACAAATATATTAATATGTATATACGGAATCTAGAAAGATAGTACTGATGATCATACTTGCAGGGCAGCAAAGGAGATGGAGCCATAAAGAACAGACTTGTGGACACGGTACGGGAAGAAGAGGGTGGGATGATTTGAGAGAATAGCATTGAAACATATACATTGCCGTATGTAAAATAGGTAGCCAGTGGGAGTTTGCCACAGGGAGCCCAAAGCTTGTGCTCTGTGACAACCCAGAGTGGTTGGATGGGGAGGGAAGGCGGGAGGGGGGGTTCAAGAGGGAGGGGACATTTGGCCAATTCATGTTGATGTATGGCAGAAACCATCACAATATTGTAAAATAATTATCCTCTAATTAAAAATAAACATTTTTTTAAAGAATTCATTTAGCATAATACATTCTGGAGAGGGTTTGGAGAAAGGGGAATCCTCCTACACTGTTTGAAGTGAAGTGAAGTCGCTCAGTCGTGTCTGACTCTTTGCGACCCCGTGGATTGTAGCCCATCAGGCTCCCCCATCCATGAGATTCTCCAGGCAAGAACACTGGAGTAGGTTGTCATTTCCTTCTCCATTGGATCTTCCTGAGCCAGGGATCGAACCCAGGTCTCCCACATTGCAGGCAGATGCTTTAACCTCTGAGCCACCAGGGAAGCCCCCTACACTGTTTATGGGTATGTAAATTGGTGCAGCTACTGAGGAAAATAATATGGAGGTCCCTCAAAAAAAACTAGAGATATCATCTGATCCAGCAATCCCACTCTCAGGCATATACCTGGAGAGAACTTGGATTGGAAAAGATACATGCACCTCATGTTCTTTGAAGCATTATTTATAACTGTCAAGACATAGAAACAACCTAAATGTCCATTCACAGATGAATGGATAAGAAGATGTGGTACAAATATACAACGGAATATTACTCAGCCATGAAAATAATGAAATAGTGCCATTGGCAGCAACATGGATGGATCTAGAGATTATCAGACTAAGTGAAGTAAGTCAGAAAGTCAAATATTATATCATTTCTATATGGAATCTAAAAAATAGTACAAACAAACTTGTATATGAAACAGAGACAGACTCATAGACAAAGAAACACATTTATGGTTACCAAAGGGGAAGAGGGGGAGGGATAAATTGGGAGTATGGTATTAACAGATGCACATTGAAAGTGAAAGTGAAGTCGCTCAGTCGTGTCCGACTCTTTTCGACCCCGTGGACTGTAGCCTACCAGTCTCCTCCGTCCATGGGATTCTCCAGGCAAGAGTACTGGAGTGGGTTGCCATTTCCTTCTCCAGGGGATCTTCCCAACCCAGGGATTGAAACCGGGTCTCCCGCATTGGAGGCAGACACTTTAATCTCTGAGCCACCAGGGAAGCCCTTTACCATATATAAAATAAACAACAAGGACTCACTGTATAGCACAGGAAACAATATTTAACATCTTACAGTAACCTAAAATGGAAAAGAATAAGAATATAGATATATATGTATGGCTGAATCACTTTGCTATATACTTGAAACAAAATATTGTAAATCAACTACACTTCAACTAAAAAAAAATGCTATTTCGTGACCAAGGCTGGATAGGGCTTGACTTTGTGAACCCTTGTCCTCCAGGATCACCCTACAGTGCTCATTCTAGCCTGTGGAAGGGGGCACAGATACAGGTCCCCTGGACACCGGCCCCCGCCCCTGCCCCTTGCTGAGACACCTCATCCAGTTGTGTGTCCAGGGAGAAGAGGAATATGCGTTCTGTGCGTAGCAAGCATTGCCCACAATCCCCTCCCCCGCCACCACCTCCTGCTTCTCTGATTCATTCTTGCATCCTTTTATCTGCATGAGCTGCTTTACTTCTCTTTACATGCTTGTACGTGATTATGGTCAGGCGTTACATTTTTATATGCCCTGGATAAGAAACAATGGGAGGAGAAGATTGGAAATTGCCTCAGGATTAATGGACATTGATTATACCAGCCGCTGTCAGCAGCCAGCAGTGGCCAGTGCTGACCAGGAGAGTAAATTGGCCATGTGCCCTTGGCTGCATTTGGATCTTTTTTTTTTTAAAAAAATCAAGGTGTGTAGGAGTTGAGAGTACTGCTTAATCTTTTTAAAGTAAATAGCACTTATACAGCGAGAAGCCTTTGATGCAGGGGCAGCCAGGAGCCTATGTTGAAAGATGGGGAAGGTGATGTACTTGATAAAAAGCTGAAGAATAGTTCTCATAGCTTAGTTCTAATAGTTTTGTAAGTGCATTTTTTCCCCCTGCAAGCAGTGAATTAAAAAAGAGAAACCAAAGGACCTTTATTTGTCTTTAATCCAGAGACTCCAAATGTGAGAGGTGAGGTTGCAGGAGGGATGGGGGCGTCTGTGTGTGGTGGGGCCTGTCTTTGCAGGAGATTTGCCTGGTTTACTGTCCTTCTGGAGTCATGTGTGGTGGCATGTCAGGATAACTGGACTAAGCATTGTGAACAGAGAACTTTCTACAGAAAACTGGGTTTGTAGGTGATGGAAGAGGTGACAATGACATACCAAAGAGACTGTGTACAGCCACCGGAAGATACCCACCCCTGGGGCTGCAGGGGGCATGGGAGTTGGCCATGATACCAGAAAGGACTGAATCCCTGGCAGAGATGCCGGTGGGTGGATGGAAAAGGGGTGAGAGACCCCCGCCTTTTTCCTGCTCCTGTCTTCCCAAGAGCTGCTGGTACCCGGCTACATGGAAGCTAGTTGGCGGGAGAGTTTGATAAATTGATAAATGGAGTTTGCTACCATATGTTGCAAAAAGGACAAGGTGTCCAGAGAATGTATGTGAGAGCAGACAGTATGTGTATGGAGTATTGGAGTATGTATATTGGAGTTTCAGCTTCAACATCAGTCCTTCCAATGAACACCCAGGACTGTTCTCCTTTAGGATAGACTGGTTGGATCTCCTTGCAATCCAAGGGACTCTCAAGAGTCTTCTCCAACACCACAGTTCAAAAGCATCAATTCTTCGGCGCTCAGCTCTCTTTATAGTCCAACTCTTACATCCATACATGACTACTGGAAAAACCATAGCATTGACTAGATGGACCTTTGTTGACAAAGTAATGTCTCTGCTTTTTAATATGCTGTCTAGGCTGGTCATAACTTTCCTTCCAAGGAGTAAGCGTCTTTTAATTTCATGGCTGCAATCACCATCTGCAGTGATTTTGGAGCCCCCCAAAATAAAGTCTGACACTGTTTCCACTGTTTTCCCATTTGCCATGAAGTGATGGGACCAGAAGCCATGATCTTTTTTTTCTGAATGTTGAGCTTTAAGCCAACTTTTTCACTCTCCTCTCATTTTCATCAAGAGGCTCTTTATTTAGTTCTTCACTTTCTGCCATAAGGGTGGTGGTGTCTACATATCTGAGGTTATTGATATTTCTCCCAGCAATCTTGATTCTAGCTTGTGCTTCTTCCAGCCCAGCGTTTCTCATGATGTACTCTGCATATAAGTTAAATAAGCAGGGTGACAATATACAGTCTTGATGTACTCCTTTTCCTATTTGGAACCAGTCTGATGTTCCATGTCCAGTTCTAACTTGCTTTCTGATCTGCGTACAGGTTTCTCAAGAGGCAGGTCAGGTGGTCTGATATTCCCATGTCTTTCAAAATTTTCCACAGTTTATTGTGATCCACACAGTCAAAGGCTTTGGGATAGTCAATGAAGCAGAAATAGATGTTTTTCTGGAACTTTCTTCCTTTTTTGATGATCTAGTGAATGTTGGCAATTTGATCTCTGGTTCCTCTGCCTTTTCTAAAACCAGCTTGAACATCTGGAAGTTCACAGTTCACATATTGCTGAAGCCTGGCTTGGAGAATTTTGAGCATTACTTTACTGGTGTGTGAGGTGAGTGCAATTGTGTGGTAGTTAGAGCATTCTTTGGCATTGCCTTTCTTTCGGATTGGAATGAAAACTGACCTTTTCCAGTCCTGTGTCCACTGCTGAGTTTTCCAAATTTGCTGACATATTGAGTGCAGCACTTTCATAGCATCATCTTTTAGGATTTGAAAGAGCTCAACTTTTTACACCATGTGATACGTTATGGACTTGTTTGACTCCCTAATAATTACAGAGAACATTTGTGGAGTGCTTACTATACACAGCTTCCTTTGTGTCTCAGATGGTAAAGAATCCGCCTATGATGCAGGAGACCTGAGTTTGATCCCTGGGTTGGGAAGATCCCCTGAAGAAGGGAAAGGCTACCCACTCCAGTATTCTGGTCTGGAGAATTCCATGGACTATGTAGTCCATGGGGTCTCAGAGAGTAGGACACAGCTGAGCAACTTACACTTTACTACACAGGGAAGGCAATGTTCTTAGCACTTTATCTGTATTCATTCATTGAATCATCAGACCTACTCAGAGCAACTCAGTACAGTTGATCCTCATTATTTGCACATTCTGTATGTACATATTTGCTTCCTTGTTAAAATTTATGTGTATAAGACCCAAATCAGTGCAGTGCTTGTGCAACCCTTTAAAAGACACAGAATGGAGGACAACTTGAGTTACTGATGTGCGCATTCCCAGCTCAGGAGATCTTCTGCCTTTTTGTTTCAGGTCTTATACTTTAAGTAGGTGTCCTCTTCATGGTGGCTCAGATGGTAAAGTGTCTGCCTGCAATGTGGGAGACCTGGGTTCAGTTCCTGGATTGGGAAGATCCCATGGAGAAGGAAATTGCAACCCACTCTTGCCTGGAAAATTCCAGGGACTGAGGAGCCTGGTAGGCTACAGTCCATGGGGTCACAAAGTGTTGGGCACGACTGAGTGACTTCACTTTCACTTTCTTCTTCATGGTATAATTAGTGCAACTCTTGGCATGTTTTGAGTTTTCTTTTTTTTGACTGGTGATTTGTTGTTTAAAATGGCCCCCAAGCCTAGTACTGGGACTGTATCTAGAGTTCCTGAGGGCAAGAAGGTTGTGCTGTGCCTTAGGGAAAAAACAGGTATATTAGATAAGCTGCTTCAAGCATGAGCTTAGCCCTTTTGGCTGTGATTTCAGTTTAATGAACCAACGATATATAGTAAATAAGGTGTCCTAAAACAGAAACACATAAAACACGGTGATATACTTTTTAAATAATTTATTTCTGATTTTTTGGAAAAATTAATAGGTGAAATTAAATATTTGTTTTATTTTTTATTTACTGGGCACACAGAATCTTAGTTCCTCAACCAGGGATTGAACCTGCACCCCCTGCAGTGTAAGCACAGAGTCTTAACCACTGGACCGCCAGGGAAGTCCAAGTGGATGATTATGCATTGATCAGATGACAAAAATGTTCTAATTAGAGGATCATGGAAACCTAACCCCATATTCCCTTCCCCTAGGAGCACTGGTTTAATATTTGCCAAGTCAGTGTTCACGATCTTTGTAGATTTTATAGAGCATCATGATTTCAAATGATGGCCATCATGATGCCACTGTTTTCCCCAGTTCGTAGATGGAGACCAAGGTGGCATAAGGCCAGAAGGTTGCTGAGCATCACCCAATGGGATGCGAACCCAGGCAGTCAGGCTCCCTGCCCTTCACCATGTGTTCTCCGCGTTCATATTTGTTTCCTACTCTTTTCCATCTCCTGAATCTGCTGTTGATGCTGTTGGAACCAACCCTGCAGCTCTTTTCAGTGATAAAACTCCTGTTGGTAAGGCCAACAGTTACCTCTGGTTGAGATTCCTGATATGTATAATTCTACAATAAAGGTAATAATATTTGATATGTGTATGAAAACCTCCACATAGTTCAAACTGAAACCATTTGCCTCACATTGGGACTCAAACCCAAGTGGCTGGGAGTCGAACCCAGTCAAAACCCAGTTTGGGACTCAAACCCACATGGCTGGGACTCAAACCCAGATAAAACCCACGGTACCTGGTTTCAGGACTTAATGAAGTTCAGGTTCTTGATGTCTCATTGCAGAAGAGACAAAGTGATAGTTAAGAAATGGATTTATTCAGATTCAGAGAGAAGCACATTCCACACGCTGAGTTTGGGCCATCACAGAGGGCGAGTTGTGGTGTGGTTAGTTTTTATAGGCTGGGTAATTTCATATGTTAATCAGTGGGAGGATTGTTTCATCTGTTTTGGAGAAGGGGTGGAGATTTCCAGGAATTGGGCCACCACCCACTCCTTGGTCTTTTGACAGTGCCTTGGAACTGTCATGGTGCCTCAGGGTGCGTCATTTAGCTTGCTGATTGAGGATCCGTCAAAGTGGACGTGTCCACCATCTTGGACCCATTTGATTCTAATTGGTTTATGTTGTGTCCTTGGACTATGTCATACTTTCAAAAGTGGTGCCCTGCCCCCTTCCCTCCTGTTACAAAATGATTTAGTTCTCGGGGCAGTTCTCAGAAGCATACATCACCCTTGATTTCATAAATAAAAGCTGGCTTCTTGGGAGGTTGTGATTTGGGCAGGGCCCCAGGTTGAGAAAGTGCTAGGTAGAATAGAGACTCAAAGCCAGGTTTCAAAACTAGGCTCTTTTGGTAATACCCAGGCTGCCTCCCTGCCAGGTTCTCCAACACTGGCCTTGACACCACCTTTCCGAGTGGCTCCTTCCAGGCTGCTTTGACCTGGAGAAACCACAGCAAGTTAGAACAGAGCGTGAAAGAAGTGATTCCAAGGGATAATCCAGAAATACTTTCTTTAAAATAATCATTTATGTCCTTGTTTACAGAGTATCTTTCACTGGTTTGAATGGCCTTTTGGGGAAGATGCTAGTTTTGTTTCTGTTCACTAGGGAAATATTTGAAAATAAAGGAAAATAAGTTGTGAGGGCTGCTCGTGTTTTTCTCAGTGGCATACTCTTTGTGTATCTAAATATGTGTGTTTGAATTAGAAATAGATGTACTTGTGAAGAATTAAAAGGGTGCTATTAAAAAAAAAAAAAAAGTCTCCTTTCCTGGGGTGAGCACTGGGCTTGATCTGTGTGTTGTTACAAGTTGTTCTAACCTCCACCCCAGGGACTCTCAGCTGTCCAGAGATGGGGGGTGACCTTTCTCACCTCTTAGGGTAGAGGGTGTGGGAGTGTATTGCTGGTCTGTGACTGCAGAAGGTAGGGCCTAGGCATGCAGATAAACACCCTTTGGCATGCAGGACATGCCCACAGCAGAGACTTATCCAGCCCGGATAGTCAGTAGTGCTGATGTTGAAAAGTCCTGTTTTACCTTCACTACAAATGTTGGTGACACAAAACCTTCTGTGTCTGAACTTTTACATTTTTGTGTGTTCAGAAGGCTTCTGTTTGTAGGCTTCTTTTGCCTGTGTGCAGCTGCCTCCCATGGGTGGGGCCATGGGTGTGGTCCACTCCAAGTGGGGCTGTCAGAGGGTGGAGCCTTTAGAGAGCCTAAAACCAATACAGCTGACTTCAACCTTCTGCTTTTTTTCCTTATCAGCTTATGTGGGCAATTCTAAACAAAGCTAATGAGAAAATACTTTCTGGGAAAAACCCTTTTGCTTGTCTAAGTTCTGAATAATTGATATATATGTATGTGTGTGTGCTCAGTCATGACAGACGCTGTGCAACCCCATGAACTATATAGCCTGCCAGGTTCCTCCATCCATGGAATGCTCCAAGCAAGAATATTGGAGCGGGTTGCCATTTCCTTCTCCAGGGAATAATTTATATATGATTATGTAAATTGTATATATATAATATACATGTAAAGGATTGCGGGCAGGGGGCAACAGAGAATGAGATAGTTGGATGGCATTGCCAACTCAATGGACATGAGTTTGAGTAAACTCTGGGAGATCGTAAAGGACAGGAAAGCCTGGCCTGCTGCAGTCCATGGAGTTGCAGAGTCGGAAACAACTTAGAGACCGAAAAACAACATATAAATAATATAATCCTTTATTTACATCTCCATCTCTATTCCTGCTCTGCAAATAGGTTCATAAGTACTATTTTTCTATATTCCATATACATGTGTAAATAGATGGTATTTGTTTTTCTCTTTCTGACTTACTTCAGTCTGTGTGACTGACTCTGCTGCTGCTAAGTTGCTTCAGTCATGTCCAACTCTGTGCAACCCCATAGATGGCAGCCCACCAGGCTCCCCCATCCTTGGGATTCTCCAGGCAAGAACACTGGAGTGGGTTGCCATTTCCTTCTCCATGACTAACTCTAGGACCAACTATTAATACAGTATTTCAACTGACTCAATTTTGTTCCTTTTTATGACCAAGTAATCCAGGTGGCCCAGCGGTAGAGAATCTGCCTGCCTCTGCAGGAGATGCAAGAGACGCAGATTTGATCCCTAGGCCAGGAAGATCCCCTTGAGTAGGAAATGGCACCTGCTCCAGTGTTCTTGCTTGGAAAATTCCATGAACAAAGGAGCCTGGTGGGCTATAGTCCATGGAGTCGCAAAAAGTTGGACATGACTGAGCAACTAATGCACACACACAGCTGGTTGATGATGTTGAACAGCAGAAACTAACATTGTAAAGCAATTATATTCCAATATTTAAAAAGTGCCAGAATAACTATATATATACAGATGTGCTGTGCTAATTCTCTTCAGTCATGTTTGATGTTTTATAGCCCCATAGACTGTAGCCCGCCAGGCTCCTCTGTCCATGGGATTTTCCAGGCAGGAATACTGGAGTGGGTGGCCAATGCCCTCCTTCAGGGGATCTTCCAGAGCCAGGGACTGAACCCTCATCTCTTATGTCTCCTGCATTGGAAGGCACGTTCTTTACCACTAGCACTACCTGGGAAGCCCATATATATACATAAACACTCAGATGGTAAAGAATCTGCTGCAATGTGGGAGACCTGGGTTTGATCCCTGGCTTGGGAAGACACCCTGGAGAAGGGAATGGCTACCCACTGCAGGATTCTTGCCTGGAGAATTCCATGTTCAGAGGAGAGGGCAGGCTACAGTCCATGGGGTCGCAAAGAGTTGGACACTACTGAGTGAGTAACAATTTCACTTTTCAAGTATATATTTAGTTACACAATCAGATTAGCACATGTTTTTAAAAGCTTTCCCTTTAATAAGCATTGTATTGTACATGGACATTAATTTGGGCAGCTCTGTTATCCAGTTGGCCCTGACTCTCGTGGACTGATACTCATTGACTTGAGAGTGCGATCCCAGTGCTTTGGCCGTGTTGGAGCTTCTTTAGAAGTACTTCGTGCCTTTTTGTCCTTATGGTACAACCTGTTCTTAAATTTAAATAGGACTTCGAGATAAACAGCGATAGTGCATTTTAAGATGAAGAAACAGAAATCGAGCTTCTTCACTTCCGTCACTCTGTGTGACCATTTGGAGGTTTTGATGTGTGACTAAGATTTAAAAGAGAGAGTGAGAACTCCTAGGTGTCATGTTGCTGGGTAAGTGCGTATTTTAGATCATGGAAGAAACTTGTGCTGTGTTTTAGAAGTCACTTTAAAGTTGGCCTTCATTTTATTTATTTAAACTTCTTACTTTGTATTGTGGTATAGCTGATTAACAGTGTTGTGATGGTTTCAGGTGCATAGCAGAACGACTCAGCCATACATGTACATGTATCCATTTCTCCCCCAAACTCCCCTCCCATCCAGGCTGCCACATGACTTAAATATTCATTTTAAAACGAAAGGATTCAAGAGTAGAATGATGATTATTGTGTGATTGTTGCTGGACATAGCTGAGTTGTATGAAGGAGGGGAATGGTTAAATAATGATCCATGCTGGGTGTTCCCTGTGCTGGGTACACAGCTGTTAGGATGGTTAAGACCTATTTTTATTTTTTATTGAAGTAACATTGGTTTATAACATTATCTAAGCTTCAAGTATACAACATCATATTACTATTTCTAGGTACCCTATAGCGTACTCACCACCAAAAACTTAGTTTCCGCCTTTCATCTAACAGTTGATCCCTTTTATCCGTCCCCCGTCCCTCCTTCCTGACCCTTTCCCCTCTGGCAACCACTACTCTTCTCTGTGTCTACGTGTTTCTTTCTGTTGGTTGTTCATTTATTTATTTTTTGTTCTTTGGATTCCACATGAGAGAAATTATACAGTATTTGTCTTCCTCTGTGTTATTCACTTAGCATAATACCCTCAAGGTCTATCCATGTTGTTGCAGATGACAAGATTTCATCTTTTTTATGCCTGAGTATTGTTCCATTGTGTGTATATACCACATCTTCTTTATCCATTCATCCATTGATGGGCACTTGAGTTGTTTCTAGATCTTGACAATTGTAAATAATCCTGCGATGAACATATGGTTGGGATCTTTAAGAAAAATGAATGAAAGAGAATGAAAACATGTCTGGTAAAGCAGTTTTTGGTCTTTGTTGCTGCATGAGGGCTTTCTCTAGCTGTGGGGAGTGGGGACTACTTTTAATTGTGGTGCTCGGGCTTCTCACTGCAGTGGCTTCCCTTGCGGTGGAGCACAGGCTGTAGTCTTGGGGGCTTCAGTAGTTGGGGGACATGAGTTTAGTTGCCCTGAGGCATGTGGAATCTTCCTGGACCAGGGATTGAACCCATGTCTCCTTCATTGGCAGACAGATTGTTAACCACTGGACCGTCAGGAAAGTCCAAGAAAACTACTCTTTAACCCATCTCTCAATTTTGTTTCTGACTGGGAACTTTTGAAGTGTTCTAAAATGTGACAGTTAAGCATCTTGGCAACTTGTAGTGGGAGATGAACAAAACTCCCCAGTTTGTTTCATGTGTGGCTTCCCTAAGAGAAACATTGGCCTTCAAGGTAGTAACATTTAATATGCTTCCTTCCATAATAAAAAATGTAACCAACCTAATTATGATGTTACTTGTTGGGCTTTAGAATTTTATTTGGAAGGCAGATAATTGTGTAGTTATCAAATTGGAGTTTGTGGTTGTATCAAAGCTATCAAGTTCATTTGAAGCTAGAATAGCTGGTAGGCTTAAACTTTGGTGAATAAGCAGGATACACTATATAGCAACTTTTAATTAGATTTTGATTGGAAACTATAATGTCGCAGTGTGAGCTCATTGTTTCAGTGTATTATATTCAGGGTACCATTTTCTGAGTAGTAAGTGTATCTTGTCTATGGGGATGGAATGTTTAATAGTTGAATTTTGGGCTGTGGGGATCTGAAATTGTCCTTCATGTTGTAGAACTGCAGTCCTCAGTCTGAAGGCCCTTGGGAATGTTGAACTGGTAAATTAATGTAAAATATTATTTGGAAAAAGCAGCCTTCTCTGCAGCCACCCTCTGTGGTGAGAATATGTACGCTCACTCCTTTCTGGATCTGTCAGAGGCTGGCTTCTGCAAGACGAACTTGGCGGCAGAGCTGGGAGGCTGGTGTGGCTCCTGCTGAGGTGTGAAGTGGCAGCAGGCCGCACGGGACGTGAAGAGCGTTTCCGTGCGGCTTCTGTTGGTCCCAGCAGAGATGAAAACGAACAGTTCTCGCAGAATTACGAAGTCAGTACTGTTTGTCTCTGGGAAACTGCTTTTGCTCACTTAATTTTGGGGGCTTGTGAAAAAAACATCCTTTTCCTTCCCTCCCCCCTCCCGCCCACTTAGTGGTTTCTAGCCATCTTCTCCAATTAAAACAGGGAAGAATCTTCTATTTTTGGGAATAGAAGATTCTTATTTTTTTGGAAATGTATTTGTATCCAGTTACTTAATCTAAATCTGCTTGTCTTTTGCATTTTCAAGCCTCTGAGGCAGGAGAGGCAATACTTGCAGTTAAAAACCATCTCATGATATATCTGAGATGGGCCTTGGATCACACCACTCTTGGGATTCAGGCTCTTCAAATTTACTCAACTACAGTGGAGCCCTGTATGGTACTGGAGAAGACTTGAGATTCCCTTGGACTGCAAGGAGATCAAACCAGTCAGTTCTAAAGGAAATCAACCCTGAATATTCATTGGAAGGACTGATGCTGAAGCTGAAGCTCTAAAACTTTGGCCACCTGATGCGAAGAGCAGACTCATGGGAAAAGACACTGATGCGGGAAAGATTGAAGGCAGGAGGACAAGGGTATGACAGAGGATGAGATGATTGGATGGCATCACCGACTCAATGAACTTGAGTTTGAGCAAACTCGGAGAGATAGCTGAGGACAGGGAAGCTTGGTGTGCTGCAGTCCATGGGGCTGCAAAGAGCTGGGCGCTACTTAGTGACTGAACATCTACAACAGGGAAGTCCTGCTGTGACATCAAGGTCCCAGTTACCTTGTCTTGCTGCCCAAGACTGCTCTTGGCCCTCTGCCTCCCATTCCAGGCATGCAGTGGAACGGGCCCTGGGGCGTCCTTGGTCACCCGTGCCTCTGCTTGATGCACAGTCTCCCACTCCCTGCTAGGGATGCCTTCCTCCACCATCTTTTCATCTTTCAAGACTCCTTCCAGGGGTTCCTTTTTCAGAGAAGCCTTTCTTGATCCTCCTGGATAGGATGTGATGGATTTCTTCTGTGTTCTTATGATTATCCTGTGTATGTCCTCTTGGTTTTGTATACTAGCATGTGCTCAGCATTCAGAACAGTGCTCAGCAAACATTTGTGGAATCACTAGGTAGATTCTACTTTTATGCTATAGTTGAATGATCCATTGTTGTCTATCTTTCCACTGAAGTTTGACGGCTGGGATCATGCCTACTCATCAGGACATACTGAGTACCTGACAAAAGTACTCATGTTTGAATTGGGAATTCCCTGGAAGTCCAGTGAATTAGGACTTGGTGCTTTCGCTGCCCTGAGCCTGTGTTTGATCCCTGGTTGGGGAACTAAGGTCCCATAAGCCGTGAGTGTCGTGGCCTGCGGGGGGGGGTAGAGGGGGTTGGGGGTGGTGGGGGATGTTTGAATGGCAGGCAGGCAAGGCTGGCCTGATGGGGAGAGCATTGTAGAAGCAAGGGAGAGTTTTCCCTGTACCACATTCACTTGTGTTAAGTCTTGAGTATGGACAGACTCTCATCCAGTGGCTTTGGGATCAGGTGCAAGGGAATCCCAGAATGCTGTGGGGCAAGAACTATGCCCTAAACACCCCCATCCCCTTGCTTTATTTTTCAAAAGGGAATACTTCTCTGCCTACAGGAAAGTGTTCATCTCTCAGAGAAAAAGCCTGACAGTGATGTCGATCACCCTGCTGATTGCTAATGCAGGAAAACATCAGGAAAAGAGAAAAACTTAAAAAACAGTGGCTTATGTAAAGGCAATATTAATTATCACCCCTTAAGGGAAATAACTGTCATTTTTACATGATGACTGTGCAGCTCAACAAAGGCTCTGTGTGTTGCCTGTCTTGTTTCTGTAGTAATTTTGGCATGAGTGCTTACGTGGAATCAGATACTTAGCACCTAGAATCATAGTGGTATTTTTTCAGTTCCCAGAAAAAAATTAAATGATGGCATAGAGCTTTCCCAAAGTTGTCTTTTTTTTTTTTTTCTTCCCCTCCTCTAACCTGCTTAGACCTTTGGCAATCACCTATCAGTGAGACCCATGGGTGGTAGAAAGAAGACCCATAGTAAAAACGTGCTGTAGGAAAGTAGGGAGATGTGACTTTAATATTAATCATCCTTTTTCTGAGATGCTGAGGCCTCTGTCCACAACTTGTACCCTGTCCTGTTAGTTGGGTTGTTCCTGGTTCAGAAGGAGGGTGTTCATGTTTCAGGAGTTCCAGAGGCCAAGATGCCAGGGGTTCTGCTCTTTCCCACATTTGGGGATCCCTGATGATCCCACATTGGGGGATCACAAACAGAGGCGAGTTACCTGAGGCTCATGGCTCATAGGGCATGTCTCCTTGCTGCCTGAAGAGCCTGAATCCCAAGAGTGATGTGATGCGAAGAACAGACTCATTGGAAAAGACACTGCTGTGGGAAAGATTGAAGGCAGGAGGTTGGTAGGCCCTGTCAGTCACCACAACCTGTCCTTCGTGCCACTGCCCGTGCCCAAAGGAGAGGAGAAAAGTTGTCTTGACCTCTGTGAATGTGTTGAAGGCAGCCTTAGGGGTGAGATTTCGGGCAGTCTTCTCCCCCACACCCCACTCAAGCCTTCCCACCAGGCCAGAAGGTCTTTCAGCCACCTGCTTTTCACCCTGAGGTATAGTTACTGACACCATATTTTCCCCAACAGCGATTAAAAAAAATTTTTTTTTTACATTGACACTGGAAGCCATCTTTTAATGGCTGCTGCCATATTTTATCATAGTAATTCCTAGTCAAATATGGTTAGTTATGTATTTAAACTATCTCAGAAAGGGGGGCCGTACCTGCTATTGGCAATTAGAAGTAGTCTCAGGAGATTCTGGCCTCCCCTGCTGGCCCAGCAGTAAAGAATCTGCCTGCCAATGCGGGAGACACATGTTCCATCCCTGGGTCTGGAAAAATCCCCTGGTGAAGGGAATGACTATCCACTCCATATTGTTGCCTGGAGAATTCCACACACAGAGGAGCCTGGCCGGCTACTGTCCTTGGGATCGCAAATAGCTGGACACGACTGAGTCAATGAGCACACATACACACACACACAAAGGAGATTCCAGTTTGGTTGCTGACAGCCATACTGTTTTTTTTTTTTTTTTTAACTTTTTATTGTATATTGGAATATAGTTTATTAACAATGTGTTAGTTTCAGGTGTACAGCAAAGTGATTCAGTTGTACATATAAATGTGTCTTTTTCAAATTCTTTCCCAGTTTAGGTTATTACAGAATATTGAGCCGAGTTCCTGTGCTGTACGTAGGTCCTTGTTGGTCATCCATTTTAAAAATAGCAGTGTGTACACGTCCATTCCAAACTGCCTAACTATCTCTTCCCCCCACCCTTCCTTGATGGTAACCAATAAGTTCATTCTCTGTGAGTCGGTTTCCAGTAGTGATTTTTGAGAGGACAAAGCATTGAGGCTCATAGTGGTTGTCTGAAGGATTCCAGTCTTGCCTTTCTCCCATACTAGACTTCATGAAGCCCCCTGCCCCAGGGACTGACTCTTGAGATTCATTGTGTTCCCAGAGCTGAGCTCACAGCCCCCACTTGGAAGGAGTTCAGTGAGTGGTGACTGAGTCTGTGCAAGAGAAGGGCACCCTGGAGATGGTTTCTACCTCCCCAGGTGTCCTCTCTAGCCACTGCCTGTTGGAAAGGACGACGATCCTTATTTCACTATTTGGGTAAATGTATTGACCAAGAAGCACTTTGGGGCCATTTTGGTAAATGTTGGGTTGTCAGATGATTTTGTAGGATGTCCTCATGCTCTTAGGATCAGAATCACAGGTTGGGGGGGAATTGGAGCAGTTGGCCTAATCTGATGGAAAGTGTTGTCTTCTGCACTGGCAGACGATAAGAGCTGACCCAAGAGTCTGTGGTCTGTGGGCAGGGGGCATGGAGAGCTCAGATTCACCTGGTTGTGGATTAGGAGGTTGGTGGTATCCTCGAAGCCATTCATCCCTCCATCTGGCAGCCGTTCACTGAGCCCCTACTGTGTGCCCAGCATCAGTCTAGGCGCAGCAGATACAGTAGTGCAAAAAGATAGAGGAAGTGGAGAAAGAGGTAAATCATATGTCAGGTAGAGATGAAGGCGGAGAAGAATCCAGTTGGGCGAGGGATAGGAAATATGTATTGGGTGCTGTATAGGGTTCAGTGGTCTAGGAGGCTACTTCTGGGAGGGATGAACCTGCCCAGATGTGAATGACAGTGGAATCCACATATCCAGGGTGAAAGGAGCTCCAGGAAGAAACAGCAGGTGTAGGTGCCTGAGGCAGGAGCAACCTGACTCAGCATGAAAGTTGTGTGGGCAGAGGGGAACAAGATGCTGAGTTTGGAGGGCAAGCACCTCTGGAACACGGAAAACCTTGCTGGCACGATGCGGAGTTAGTTTTATACTGATTGTTTTGATCAGGGACATGGCCTTATCTGATTTCTGTTTTGTAAAGATCATTTAGTTTGGATGGAGAACTGGCTGTAAGGAAGCCTAGAGGTCAAGTAGGAAAGTCAAATGTCCAGTGTAAGGAGGCAGAGATTCAGGGGAGGGGAAGGAGACAGTGATGAGGGATTGGATACTTTAGTTCAGAACCATCTGATCCCTCTGTGTTTTCATCTCCTACCCTTTTCAATCAAAAATGTTGATTTCACTCCAGGAACACACATCCTGTTCTTCCACATATCTACACTCACTCTATTATTAACATCATTGATCTTTCCCCCTATTTATCCACATGTACACATGCAATGCATGCCAGCCCGCACCTCTCCCTTTTTTGATTTTATCCCCTGCTGGCGTGTAAGTGCCCTGAGGGCAAGCAGACTTTTCTGATTGCCCAGTCCTGAGTGCCTTGAATGCTGAAAAGATGACATGAATTATAAGGACAGTCAGCTGATGTCCTTCTTACATCATTTTTTAATTGTAGTACAAAGCACACTGAAAACATTAACCTTATACTAATTCAATGAAAGTGAAGAAGCATTTATGTAATTCTTTTAAGTAATTGGGGGAAAAAAGAAGGGAGAAAGGGATTCATGTCACCCGTGGAGAGGTTCTGCCTGCGGTGAGCAAGATGGTAATGAAAAGGAAGAACTTTGAATCTATTCATTTATTGCAGGGAAATTTGTCACAAAATTTAATACAAAATTAACAGCTGGATGGCTCCAGATGTAATCCAGCTGTTAATTTTGTATTTTTTGTTGGAAAAGACTTTCAGGGAAACAGTTAATCTCCCCCAGTACTGTAGTGTTCTCAATATTAGTTTTCCTGAGCTCCAGTCAAAGCTGAATAAATCTATCATCAGAAAGCATGCAGTCTTCCCCAAGGGACTAGGCACATGGCCATAAGGATGGAGAATGGGAGCACCTCGGGGTGGGAAGGGCAATGACCTGTGAATCCTTGGAGGGGTCGGACTTCCCAAGTGGCTCAGTGGTAAAGAACCCATCTGCCAATGCAGGAGACAGAGGAGATGCAGGTTCAATCCCTGGGCTGGGAAGATCCCCTGGAGGAGAGCATGGTGACCCCCTCCACTATTTTTGTCTGGAGAATCTCGTGGACAGAGGAGCCTGGTGGACTATAGTCCATGAGGTCACAAAGAGCTGGACACGACTGAGCAACTAAGTAGGGGCGTGAGTGTTGAATGGGGAAAGTTTTCTTTTTTGTGTTTTTTTTTTTTAATTAAAATAGTTTATTTACAATGTTTTAATTTCTGGTATACAGCAAAGTGATTCAGTTATATATACATATATTTGTGTGTGTGTGTATGTTTTTTTTCATATTTTTTTCCATTATGGTTTATTATAGGATATGGAACATAGTTCCCTGTGCTATACAGTAGGACCTTATTGTTTATCTATTTTATATATATATATATAAAAATATATATATAATAGTATGTATATGTTAATCCCAAACTCCTGATTTTCTCTTCCCAACCCTCTTTCCCCTTGGTAACCATAAGTTTGTTTTCTATCCTTGTGAGTCTGTTTCTGCTTTGTTTTAAAAAAAAAAGCTCGTTCATATCATATTTTAGGTCCCACGTTTAAGGGAATATCACAAGATATTTCTTTCTCTTCCTGGTTTGTTTTACTTGGTATGATAATCTCTAGGTGCATCCATGCTGCTGCAAATGGCAGTATTTGAATGGTGGAAAAATTTCTAGTCATTAGCAGTTTGCCTAAATTTTAGCGGGTGAAGCTCTGTTATGTGGACTTCAGTGTTGAACCAGTGTATAGCACTTGAGTCAGTTGGGAATGTGTACTGGGAGGACTATTTTAATGCTACTTAGTTACAGTTCTGATACTGACCACCTGGAGTTGGTGCATCCTTCAGATGCCAACTACAACTGGGGTCTCTAAACCACTAATGCTTCTGACTGGCTGCCAAGTCTGGGGTTCCCGTGACTCCTCAGGTTCAGTAATCTAGAATGATTCAGAACTCAAGGAAGTTCTATACTTACGATTAGAGTTTAATTTTAAAAGATGTAGATCAGGCTTCCCTGGTGGCTCAGATAGTAGAGAATCTACCTGTAATGCAGGAGACCCAGGTTCAATCCCTGGGTAGGGAAGATCCCCTGGAGAAGGGAATGGCTACCCACTCCAGTGTTCTTGCCTGGAGTTTAATTTTAAAGAATATAGATCAGGACTATCCAAATAAAGAGACACAGGCACAGCCTGAGAGGGTTCCAAATGCTGAGCGTTCACACCCTCTCTTTGTGGAATTAGCGTTTGTCACCTTCCAGCTCATCATTGTATTCACCAGCCTGCAAGCTTCACTGAGTCTGGTGTCCAGAGAGTATATTGCGGTTTCATTATGGTGGCGTTAAGTCCATCCATGTGGCCAATGATTCAATCTCCAGCCTTTTTCCTCTTCTCAGGATTGGGTTGCCTCAAAGCCCCACCTCTCTAAACACAGGGTTGGTCTTACTGATGATCAGCCCCCAATCTGAGTCTGCTTATCTTAGATAACCTCAGGTGTGATCCAAGGAGCTCATGAATAACCAAGACACTTCTGTTACTCGGGAAATTCCAAGGATTTATAGTCTCCCTTTCAAGAACCAAGAACTAAGATCAGTCAAATTCTTTATTGTATAAGGGGGAATTATATTTGCAGAGAAGGCGATGGCACCCCACTCCAGTACTCTTGCCTGGAAAATCCCATGGATGGAGGAGCCTGGTGGGCTGCAGTCCGTGGAGTTGCGAAGAGTCGGACACGACTGAGCGACTTCACTTTCACTTTTCACTTTCATGCATTGGAGAAAGAAATGGCAACCCACTCTAGTGTTCTTGCCTAGAGAATCCCAGGGACGGGGGAGCCCAGTGGGCTGCTGTCTCTGGGGTCGCACAGAGTCGGACACGACTGAAGCGACTTAGCAGCAGTATATTTGAGTTAGCAAGATATAAGATAGTGGCCTGGGAGGTGAGCCCAGCCCTTATCTTGGTGTTGTCTGTCTAATCCTGTGTCTATAGAGTTGGGTTTATGGTTAGGCAGTAATATGTGATTAGCCTTGATAGTTCTAGCTTTCCTTTCTTTAGAAGAGCTTTATATAGTCTCATGGTGATTAAGCTGTCTTTGGGAATGTTATAGTGACCTTCTATTACATAAGTCACAAAGACAACAGTTCTGCATTTGAGTCTTTCTAAAACTATTCTGTGATGCTGTGTGAATACAGTGAGTTGCTGAGTGTTCAGAAGCTATCCTCCTGACTCCCAGAGGTACCCTTCTTAATAAGTGTGCCCCAATCCTGACTTGTGGATGGGCAGTTTTTTTGCACCTGATGTTCTTGGCCACTGGAGACCTGAGGTTTGCTGATCTATAGGCTAGTGGGAACACCTTTCCTGTGGTGGTGCTGGTTATCCTCAGCAGTTATTAGAGAATGCTCACCTCATTTTCCCACTAGTTTTTTGATTCCTGTACAGGTGTGGTTCTATAGTCCATCCTTTGGAATCCATTTTTTTCTTTTGGTATTCAGACTGCTCGCTTATGTGGAAGTCAGTACAAGTTCTTCCCTGCAGTTTAAGACTGAGTGTTTCTAGAAGGATTTTCATATCTTAATCATTTGTACTCCCTCTCAACTTCTGTTGGGCAGCCTTTCCCAGAAAGGTTTATGGGGAATTGATGAGGGCCTGAGTGGCTGAAGCATCCCAACTAGATACAAAGCTCATAGGAGGCCCTTTGCTTCCAATATTTTTTTTAATTGTGGTTAAGTACATATAACATAAAAGGTATCATTTAAACCATTTCTAAATGTACAGCTCAGTGTCATTAAGTACATTCCCATCACTGTGTAACCTTGCCTACTGTTCATCTCCAGAACTGTTTCATCTTCCCACCTGAAACTCTGTACCCATTAAAGAACAACCCCTGCTTCCTTTACTGCCCCCAGCTCCTGGCAACCACGCCCAGGCCCTGGCAACCACCCCCAGGCCCTGGCAACCAGCCCCTGGCAGCCACCCCCAGCCCCTGGCAACCACCATTCTTCTTTCTGTCTCTTTGCCTTTGCCTGTTTTAGGTACTTCACAGAAGTGGAATCCTACGATATTTCTCCTTTTGTACTGACTGCTTTTGTTTAGCTTAATGTTTTCAAGGTTCATCTATACTGTAGCACATGCCAGAATTTTCTTCCTATTTAAGGCTAAATAATATTCCATTGCACATGTATACCGTATTTTGTTTATTCAATGGAGTCTTGAGTTGCTTCCACCATTTGGTTGTTGTGAACAATTCTGCTTTGAGCATAGGTGTTCAGATATACCTGTTCCAGTTCTTTCTTTTTCAGTACTTCTCTCTACCCAGAAGTGAAATTACTGAATCCCAAATACTTTATTTTACAAGGAGACAAGTAAGCCACTTCCTTTTACGGGACTGGTGTGACCAGGCAAATAGTTACATGTCAAAGAAGTAAACGCAGGTCACTTTAATGAGTGAGCCAATAGGAAGTACATAGTTTGCTCTCAGATTTAGTTTGTTAGAACAGACAACTCTTGTTTGTCACTTATGGGACAACCCCACCAATGGTGATAATTGAACATGTGAATAAAGGTCAGGGTGTGACAGGCCGGAGATATTTCCAGTGATCCGTCCACCGTATGTTAATCTTATCCCTTCTCTCCTTCTTCCTGATAGTTCCCCCTGTGGTTGTATGGTCTAGTGATTAAGAGCCTGGACTCTGGAACTAGATCACATGGATTCAAACTCCCAGCCCCTCCAGTTACACATGTTGGCAGATGACCTCACTTTCCTGTACCTCATTTTCCCCACCCATACAGTGGGGTCTAGAATACAGCCATACTTCACACTTGTAAACCTCTTAGAGCCTGGTACACAGTAAGTGCCTGGTGACTGTCATGATTGTATTATTATTATTACTGTCGTTATTATCAGTGGTCATGTGCACCTCACTGATTGGTAACTCATTTTTAAGTGACAATAAAATATAGATAATAAAAACTTTGAGAGCATTGGGTATAGGAGCATCCCTGTACCTTGTTAGTGGGGAGTATAAGTTGGCATAACTTTTCTGAAAGAAAATGTGGTAATATTACTGTATCAAAAGCCTAAGAATTCTCTTTTTTGATATAGTTATTCCTTTTTTCTAAGGTAATATCTGAAATTGCGAGGATTGGAGTGAGACACATTCTGTTGTTGCATTATTTTCTAACAGAGAAAAAGTGGGAGAAAAATCAATGCCCAATTGTTGTTGATGTTCGGTTGCTAAGTCATGTTCAACTCTTTGTGACCCTGTGGACTGCAGCCTGTAAGGCTCCTCTGTCCTTCACACTGTCCCAGGGTTTGCTTAGATTCATGTCTACTGAGTCGGTAACGCTATCTAATCATCTCATCCTCTGCCACCCCCTTCTCCTTTGCCTTTACTCTTTCCCAGCATCAGGGTCTTTTCCAGTGAATTGGCTCTTCGCATCATGTGGCCAAAGTATTGAAACTTCAGCGTCAGTCCTTCTGGTGAATATTCAGGGTTGATTTCCTTTAGGATGGTAACATAGTGGAGTACTATTTACCTTTTAAATTGTGGTCTAAAGATATTTTTTATCCTGAGAAAACACTTAAAATGTGTTATTAAGATATAAAAGCAGGCTGTGTGTGTGCTCAGCCATGTCTCTTTGTGACCCCATGGACTATAGCCCACCAGGCTTCTCTGTCTATGGGATTTCCCAGGCAAGAATACTGGAGTGAGTTGCCATTTCCTCCTCCAGGGGATCCTCCCTGGAATCCTCCCAGAAATCAAACACACCTTTCCTGTGTCTTCCTGCATTGCCTGGCAGATTCATTACCACTGAGCTACCTGGGTAGCCCATAAAACCAGGCTATAAGAAAGCAAATAAAATATTGTTTTTGTGATACATATATATGTGTATCCACACATTCTCTGTGTATGTATGAAATATACCAAAATCGTAGTAGTAAATATGTGAGTGGTGAGGTGATAACTGATTTTTTAACTTTATTTGTGCTTTTCTGATGATTTGGCACTGAGTACATTTCTGGCATGAGAAACATAATGTTTCTGTTAAAGAAAAAGGTAGTAACTTCACTTGGAAAAAGAAGATCCTGGTTGGTTCTGAGAGACTCAAAGAGCCCCAGAGGGAGAAGACCACAGAGTGGCCAGTCCAGCACCCAGTGATGGGCTGACCATCCCCCGTGGCTGGCCTTGCACTCAGGCTGAGGTGCCCAGGCAGCCTCCAGAGTCCCAGCTGGGGTGTGAGCCCCTTCAAGTCCTTTGACATCAGTGGCTGCAGGGCTGTCTCCCCTCCCTTCCACTCCCAGGGAGTCTCTAGCTGAGGTGTTGAGGGGTTTGTTGGGATTCCTCGGCGTCGGGAGGAGGGTGTTATTTAATCAAGTTCCATGAAAGCTGGTTCCTGCCAGATCCCATTTTTGGATCCCATTTTCCAGTCTCGTTAAGTCTTTCTGGCGTGTCTAACACAGACATTTATGTCCTTGTAGTTTTGCGCATGAAAGGATAAAAATAAACTTGCTCGCTGCTCAGCATTGATCCTAAGCAATATATCTTTCACTGGACGTGAGTGCCAGATGGCGTGGCACCTCCTACTGGGTAAATGAATAGGCATTTGCTGGGAAACCTTGACTTGCTCTTGAATCGTTCTGTGCACCTTAAACACGAAACTCTGCCAGTGGCAATTTGCTTTTTTCCCCTCTCCCTCATGGAATTTTGGGAAGGAGATAGAGGTGACATCGACTCTCTGGTTCCCAGAAACTGAATTAGTTTTATTGCTAGTGTTGTATAGGATATGTCTCCGTAAATAAACACATGTGCCAACTTCTGGGGAAAGTACATTTTTTTTTCTCAGAGTTATCTGCAAGGGTAGCATTAAAATACAGTTTTGCTGCCTTCAGTAGAATAGTATGCGAGTAGGTATCAGTGTGAACAGGGCCAGAAAAATGGTGCAGGTGGTTATAATATCACTTCGGTTGCAGTGTTCCATGTCCATTCTCTGTCACTCATTCCTGGCACAACTTTGGTCAGCAATAAGGAGGCAGGGTAGAATATTAACTCTTAAAAAGTTTATTTTTAAATTGAAGTATAGTTGATCTACAATATCGTATGAGTTTCAGGCTTACAGCATAGTGATTCAGTTTTATGTCTATACATGTCTATATATTCCTTTTCCGATTCTTTTTCCATATAGGTTATTACAGAATATTGAGTAGAGTTCCTTGTGCTACACAGTAGGTCCTTGTTGGTTATCTATTTTATATACACTAGTGTGTGTATGTAGATTATTATGTCTTAAGTTCACCCCATAATTGATCAAGAGCTTGAAGAAGATATGACTTTCTGGGTGCTGTGCAGTAAAAATAAACGTTTGAGTCACTCAGAACTTTTGCTCACAAAATATGCAATAAGTGCAGCAACATGGCTGGGCCTAGAGTGTGTCAACTGAGTGAAGTTCGACAGAGAAGGAGAAATATTGTATGACATCCCTTATATGTGGAATCTAAAAATAAATGATACAAATGAACTTACTTACAAAACAGAGACTCACAGACTTAAGAAACAAACTTGTGGTTGCCAGGGAGTTAGGAGAGGGATAGTTTGGGAAGGTCAGGTATATACGGCTATATTTAAAATGGATAATCAACAGTGACCTATTGTATAGCACATGGAACTCTGCTCAGTGTTAAGGGCCAGCCTGGATGGAAGGCGGGTTTAGGGGAGAAAGGATACGTGTGTATGTATGGCTGAGTCCCTTCACTATTCTCCTGAAACTACCACAGCATTGTTAATCAGCTATCCCCCAATACAAAATATTTTTGGTATTAAAAAAAAATGTAATAAATGATGGGGCATGTTTAGAATCCAAATGTTTTGGTCTTGCCCACATGAATTCTCTCTGTTCCCCAGGAGGTGTAGATCCCTCTTCTATATAGTTTTGCTCCAGTCACTTCAGTGGATTCTGAAACCCCGCCTCATTCAGCAGCCCTTCCAGTGGGAGGAGCGTCCTTCTGTGCTGGCCTCATTTTCTTCTCTGGTGAAGGCCCTGGTGGGAGGTCTTCTGTGAGCATTTATTCCTCTCCTTGATATTGGTTGATATTTTGTGGTTCGGATGGTCCATGCAACCCGAACAAGGCCCTTGCTTCAGGAAGCCAAAGAGAGAGCTAAAGTTGGGAGCTCTTTTACTAATATTCACAAATCTTTTCTCTCTGATCTGAGCCAGTGCTCAGGTACTTAATGTCTTCCAGTATTTTATTAGTGGTTCTGGAAGTGAAGGTCACATGTCTATTTTATTTTCGTGGTCTCTGACCTCAAATTTCCCCAGAACACAGTTGATATTGGGGTCATGCATAATGGAGTTTGTTGACCTTCAAGACAAAGACAGCTTGGAATATTCCTGTCAATGGTTCAGGTTTATTTCTCACCCACCTGAGAAGGTGACCTAAATCTGAATTAGAAGATATTGTACTAGAATTGAGTCCTTGTTAGTCTTCCACAAATGCAATACCCTCAATGTTTTTTAAACTTGACTTAGAAAAAAGTTTCAAGGATGAATTTCCTCTTCTGGAGAAGTATTCAATCTGTCTTTTCAAAGGTTTTGAAAGAGTCTTTTGATTTTAGTCTGGGCATTGTCTGTAACTTCTTGCATCTTATCCACTTAGTTTAGAGTATAATTTTCTAGACATGACCCTAGAAATTACAGAGGGAAGAAAGATTCAAATAAACATTTAATCATGGAGTCAGAAATGTCCCAGAATACTCTGTTTTTGTCTCCCATATGGGATGAAGCATGTGGTTTTGTAATTTATGTATGTAGGCCCCTCTGTTTCCTTCACTTACTGTGAACTCTGTTGGAATGTGTTTCCTTTAGCTTCACTCATTTTTTAATTCCTAGTAAATACCTGCTGCATTAAGTGAATCCCAATGTAAGATTTGCCTGGAGGCTTTTTAATGTCTGTAATTGTTGCTGTATTGAATGCCTGGTATGTGTGTGTGTGTGTTAAGATGAACTTCTGAATGGACTGGATTATCTCCTTTCCTGGAGTTGGTTTTCTCTGTGTAGATTTTGTTCAGGAGTCGTCTTTATTCTTTATGCTGTGCTGAGAGACCCTGGGTTAGATCTTTGAGGACTGGGGAGTCTAGGCTTTGCTGTGCCCGTAACTGGCTTGTGTTCTCCAGCAAGTCATTTTTAATTTTTTATTTATTTTTAATTAGAGGATAATTGTCTTACAGTGTTGTGTTGGTTTCTGCTGCACATCAACATGAGTCAGCCGTAAGTACACATGTATCACCTCCTTCTTGATCCTCCCCCACCATCCCACCGCTCTGGGTCATCGCAGAGTGCCCGGCTGAGCTCCCTGTGTCGTCAGCAGCTCCCCTCGGCTATCTGTTGTACCCGTGGTCGTGCATGTGTCAGTGCCACTGTCTCCATTTGTGCCACTTTCTCCCTCCCCTGCTGTGTCCACAAGTCTGTTCACTGTGCTGTGTCTCTGTTCCTGCCCTGCAAATGGGCTCATTGGTACCATTTTTCTAGATTCCATGTGTATGTGTTGATATATGATATTTGTTTTTCTCTTTCTGATCTCCTTCACTCTGTTTGACAGGCTCTCGGTTCATCCATCCACCTTCCAGAAAGTCATTAAATATATCTGGGCATCTAGAACAAATGGCCTTGAAGGTCCCTGCAGTTTTAAAATGCTGTGAGTTTAAGAATTACCTGCTTTATTTTTCAGGAACTCCAGGGTAAAAGGCTTCAATGATCCTTACAGAATTTGAAGTAACTTTTTCCTCAGGTTATCATTTTAGGTAGGTCCCCTCAGGCTCCTGTTTTATATTCTGAACGTGGTATTATTTGAAAGTCGAAGTTTCTCATTGCCCAAATTGTTCTTTAACCTTTAGTTAGACATTTGCTTAGTCCCCAAGCCATGCTGTAAGCAAGTCACAAAAGTGGGGATTTCTACTGAGCATAGACTTGGTCCAGATTTGCCTTGTACTTGGGAATTGTGACCCATGACCTATTCTTGGTGTTTGTGAAAATACTGTTCCCATTATCTTTGGAAAGAGAGACCTTAGGCTGTTGCTTCCGGCGCTCAAGTGCTAGCATGGAGTGTGTATATACTTTTTTCCCCTTCAGATCTTTAGGTAAAAACAAATCTATATACTATCTAAGGGGACTTTTAAAAACATTATTTAATGTGTGTATGTTTTTGATTCAATGTAGGATCTGCTTTCAAAGCAAAGGGATCATTGAAAAAAGATATGGCCACTCAGACTTCTTAGTGTGCTACCTGTTCTTCTAATTGGTGCAAAATTGTCTTTCCACTAAGTACAGCTTTTAATAAATGATAGTTGTTGCTCATAAGTGCCATGGATCTTTAACTCCACTGTTATCCTTTAAAATCTGAGTTGCCTACCTTAAGAGACTAAGGTATAATATTGAATAATTTAAGGGAAATACTTGTGGTTGTTTGATTTACATGGAAATTTCCTTAAGGCATATGCTCTGCTTTTGAATTTTCAACAATTTTGAAATTATTTTCAAGATAGCATTAACACAATTCAACACCTTTATTCGTTAGTTCACCAAATACTCAATTCATTCATACTGTGCTAGGTACTGACATGCATGGGGCTGGCGATGGCGATGGGGTTACAAAGACGAGTCAGCTGTTCTTGATATCAAAAACGCAACAGCCTTGAGGATTAACGGGCATGTTTACCACAATATACTCCAATCCATTTTTTAAAAAGTCCTCTAAGCCCTTAGAGGGTGGGGACATTTCTACATTTGGAATTGGCACTGATGTGGAGGAATTTCCAGGTCAGGAAGGGCCTTCCAGGCCGAGGGAACACCATTAGCGTTGGAGAAGTGATAGTAGACTTGTTTCAGAAATTGTGAATAGTTTCCATAGTAATTACTGGTGGAAAATTCACTTCAAAAGGTAGATTGAGTCATTAGTTGGGTAGAAGACAAAAGGTTTTTGGTTTTTTTTCAGGTGTGTCTAGCACTTAAAAAGTTTGATGTTGGGGATTAAAGAGAGATTTCTGAGTCTCCTGACCTTAACTAGCTATCCTGTGTTGCTGAAGATGGTAATGTCTGCCATATTGAAAGACTGAGGAGGAAAAGGGAGTATGAAGGGATTGCTTTCTGAGCAGTAGTTTTTGTGTTCCATGTAGGAAAGAAAGCCCTTGTGTTAGAATACATGAGCAGCTGCTTTCATGCAAAACAGTAGTGACTTAAACAACCTAGAGTTTCAGTTCAGTTCAGTCAGTCATGTCCAACTCTTTGAGAACCCATGGACTGCAGCATACCAGGCTTCCCTGTCCATCACCAACTCCTGGAGCTTGCTCAAACTCATGTCCATCGAATCAGTGATGCCATTCAATCATCTCATCCTCTATTACCCCCCTCTCCTCCTGCCTTCAATCTTTCCCAGCATTAGGGTCTTTTCCAATGAGTCACTTCTTCTCATCAGGTGGCCAAAGTATTGCAGTTTCAGCTGCAGCATCAGTCCTTCCAATGAATATTCAGGACTGATTTCCTTTAGGATGGACTGGTTGGATATCCTCGCGATCCAAGGGACTCTCAAGAATCTTCTTCAGCACCACATTTCAAAAGCATCAGTTCTTCGGTGCTAAGTTTTCTTAATAGTCCATCTCTCACATCCACACATGACTACTAGAAAAATCATAGTTTTGACTAGATGGACCTTTTTTGGCAAAGTAATGCCCCTGCTTTTTAATATGCTGTTTAGGTTGATCATAGCTTTTCTTCCAAGGAGAAAGCATCTTTTAATTTCATGGCTGCAGTCACCATCTGCAGTGATTTTTACTCAAGTGGACTAGAGCAGCACTTCTCTTCTGCTAAGGGGCCTGAACGCCTTCCACTGGGCTGCATCTCCAGGGTTTCTCTCTGTCATTTGGCCCTGGTAGCTCAGTGGTAAAGAATTGGTTTGCAATGCAGGAAACATGGTTTCAATCCCTGAGTAGTGAAAGACCCCCTGGAGAAGAAAATGGCAACCCTCCCCAATATTCTTGCCTGGAAAATCCCATGGACAAAGGAGCCTGATGGGGTCACAAAGAGTCAGACGACTTAGCGACTAAACAAGAACAAGGGAGGATAAAGTGTGGGAGGAAGGGCAAGGGGAGTTAGTGGCCTAGAAGTTGCACACATTTCTTCATCTCTTACCCCTGCCACCTACTGCAGGAGATCCTGGTGCTCTGCTCAATTTCTGAGTCTTTGAAATGAGTGGAGAATGGTTAGGGGTGAACATTAGCAGTCCATCATAGCCCTATTTAGACCTTGTCCTCAGCAGCTGAAGCTGTTGATAACTAGAAATAAAAGATTCTTTAACCCCTGAGTCATCAAGAAGGTTAGCCACAGCCTACTTTCTCAGAGTGAAAAATGAAACAGGCCTTACCCTCTCTGTCTGCCTCTTCCAACTCCCTGAGCCTTCTAGTTGGCTTCCAGCTGCCCTCCGTGACCTTCACCATTATGGGCAATGCAAGTGCCCAGGCAGACATGCACATATCTTGCTCTGAAGATTTCTAGCATTCTGACCCAGCGTTCTTCAGAACTGCCAAGCTACTGGCAGCAATGCCCAGGAAGTGTTCGGGAGTACTCCTTTTGCTCCAGAGTCCAGCTGGATGGGAGGCTGGGCTGTCTTGGGCCATCTGGACTCCCTCCAAGGTGGCTGAGTTAATGAGAACTTGTGGGCATTTTGGTACAAAGCTGCCTATAGACTTCGAGTTGACATGGTGTGGGTGAGCACAGTCAACTCACCCTTGCCATGCCTCCTATAGCAGCTGCTCCCAAACCTGCCTTGTGATCACATGAAGGAGGGGTTGGTTAAATTTGTGGGTTCCTGCAATCCACCACAGTAGACCAGCTCTAGCAGGTTCTTAGGCTGATGGCCAGAAATGGACATTTAAGCAACACCGCCTCCGTGTGGGTTTAACAATAGGCCAGGTTTGGGACCCATTGCTTTGTGACCTTTCCTTTAACTACTTACAACTCATCTCATTGAACTGTATCTCATTGCCCCTTCCACTGAGGGGTTTGTATTACAGCTTAACTTGTAAGTGCAAAGCGCTGGGCTGTTTCTGATGCTCAGTAAGTATTCAGGAGACAAAAGTTTATTTTCTGAATGAATGATATTTGTGTGCAGCTCCCAGGCTCCCTTGAAATGTATTCTCATGGCATATTAAGTTGTCTTAAAACATTTTGGTTAACAGAAGGTAAAAATGAGCACACCAGGAAATGTTGCATGTGTACCATTTCAGGGAAATTAAATACTTTCATATCTTCCAAAATTGGTGATAGATTGGAAAGTAAACATTAAACTCCATTCTGGAGGTTTTAGACTGTGCCAGTGTTTCGTTAGGGAAATCTTTTGCACGTAATTTGGCTAGAATCTTAGAGAAGCAAATTCCCTTCCTTTCTTAACTACACTTCTTTGCCCCCCATCCTCCACCTTCCATGGGAAGACAGTATGTTTTCCTGCTTGCTGGTAGGACTCAGAAACTTGTGTATCTCATGAGACAAAATCTTGTGGGATGGGGCTGGATTCTTGGAGGATTCTTGGAGGGAGTCAGGGTCAAGTGGCTGAAGCTGTGGGACAGAAGCTGTGGGCTTTGACAGAAAGCCACTTTTCCTCTGTGCCACCTGCGGACAGTCAGGGTGGTTTCTGATGGAAGCTGGCATTTCAGGGCTGGCTGCAGCTGCCTTTTGTTTGCATGCTCTGTTTTCTTTTTCTAAAAACAGTAGCCTGTACCTCTTTGTTCCATTCACTCTGTGGGGACTGAAGGATTAAATCTCTGTTGAGAGAAACATGATGACTTTTACGCCATTCTGCACGCTGGCCTAACAACTCTTTCATGTCTTTATTCTGTGATTTTTTTTTCCCAACTGTTTGATCATTCAGATATTCATTCTGTGGTTTTGTTCCCTTAGTCATTCAGGATTTTCTTAGGGTTTACCTAGAATCCTTTGCTTTGTTTATTCTCCTCCCTTACTATTTGAACTTTCAACTTTGGGAAGGTGATCCAGAAAATCCTCTGCTTGGGAAATGGCTCTGCATAATGGCTGGTATTCATTGTTGCCATTGGCCCTGCTGGTTTAAGGGAGGCTGGTGTTGATTGGGTACCTACTGCGTGCTGCTTTTGTTGAAATGGAGCAGATAGCAGAATTGAACATTCTTGCCCACAAGGAACTTCTGTAGTCTGGCAAACATAACACTTCATGCATCATTAAAGCAGTTGACTAGAAGTAAGTTTCTGGAATACCTGAAAATTTGTTTTCTCTGTCTTAGGTAAACTTCTCTGAAACGAAGAGTTGATTATGTAGGACTTTGCACATAGCTGTTAGCCTTTTATTTGGACAAAGATGATTGTTTTAGCTGATCCTCTTGCCCCTTCACTACCCCCGACCCCCGCCCCAATAAGGGCTGAGAAAGTCACAATTTGGGGGAAGTGTTCCAGAAATATGTGGGTGACTGACCTTGATAAGGACACCGTTAATAGTCATGCCTGAAGGATTTCAAGAGATTTTCTGCCAAGGGAGTGTAGCTTTCAGCCTGAATGCTTCAGACAGGGCTGTTTGGAGGTCCCCTGACATCAGCTTCCTTTGTGAGTTCTGGAAATTTCTCTCATCTTTGCAGTGTTGCTGCCTTTGCAGGGACACAGCTGTTATTCCTGGACCAGGGCTGTCCTTGCCAATTAGCAGTGCCACTAGTCTCCCTCTCTTTTCTATTCTGCCCCTCTTTGACCTTCCCTCTCTAATTGTAATCAGATAAACCCAATTTGGTACAGGTCAAGTGTTTTTCAATGTCATCTCTGTTGACCGTTAGCCCTTCTCAATTTATTTATTCACTGAGGGAATAGTTAAGCACTTACTATGCAGTAAGCCTTGTTCTCATCACCAAAGATGGGGGTGGGGAGTGAGGAGTAGGATGAAATGAGGTTGGGGAAGGTGGCTGACCGAGATAGTCTGCATATAGCCAGGGTAAGGAGCTGTGAATTTTCCCTGCAGTGTAATGGACGTCATTGGAATAAGGAAGACAGACCTCCTAAGGAAGTCTGTGCCAACAACCTCACATTTCTGTCAGGGCCAATAGGCTGAGTTACTTACTTGTATGTGGGCATTGAGATCCAAGTGCCAGGTTATACACTTGATATCCTTCCTAGAAGTGACATGCCATGCCATTCTCCCTTCCTTGATAACTTCATCCTAACATAAGCAAGGGCTTTATCTGCCACTGTAGAAGCTGTACTTGGTGATCATCTTGACTCGTGGAGCTGCCGTGGAAAGGTGAGTTCAGGCCAATCCCTGGCTGCCTGTCTGTCCCTGTGTTGGCATATTAACTAATACTCCTTCTTGACTCTGGATTCTGGAGGGAGAGAGAAAAGAAGTTGAATCAAGAGTGCCTGGAGCAGATCATGGGTCTCCACATTCTGGAAGCTGTGGCCGGCTTTCTCAACCCTCCTTTCCTTTTCCGTCCCCATCTGGGGCTGTGCCTAGAGTTTTCTATCTCCTCCTCTTCTGTTCCTGTCAGTTATCACCAGGGCTCATAAAGACTTTAAAGGTCATGCATGATATAGGATAATAAAATGCACAGTCGTGGACTTTATGTCACGTCAGTGCCTAGGTGTTCCATAAGCTGCTTTGGAGTTTGAACACACAAAAAATGGATTCAGTTTGGGGGAGCTTATCTGTTGTACTTATTTGTTCAATTACTTTTATTAAAGACCTACTTTGTGCCCGATCTTACTCCTGGTGCTGTTTCTGAAAAATGGAGAGGATGTGGTCTTTGCTTTCTTGAATCCTCTCTGACATAGTTGGGCAGGTGCATCTGTGAATCAGTAGGTACAGTGAAGTCTTAAGTGATCATGTAAAGGCAGATCCAGGGGTCAGTGGGGGCACAAAGATGTGTCTTTTGGGGGGCACCAAAGAGGGGCTTGTCCGCTCTTCTGCTATGATGGAATAGCATAGGGGAGGATTCCTCTCTTAGGTTTTGGCCACAAGCAGCAAATTACTTTCCCCTCTCTCCTATTTTTATATCTTTCTACGTTAGGTAACCAACTGTTAGGCAAGATGAGATGATGGGGAGGGAGGGGGGAAGAGCAGGCAGTCCAGTGCCCTTTTGAATCCTCCAGAGGCCCTCGGAAAAGAAGTCGCCATCTTCTGCCGTGTCTAGTCAACCTGTGACAGCTCCAGTCAGGGTGAAACAATTTCTATGATTTGTCTTTGGCTCCATCTCTCCCCTCGCCTTCAGGGTGACCTGTGCTTGTCAGATCCCCCAGGGCGGGTGTTATTGTCTAGTGAGGTAACAGCTGCACGATGCTAATGAGGAAACAGAATGGTGGCCTGTGATGGCCTTGGTGGCCGCCAGGCGCCAGCGTCTTTATCTGCCTGACACAGTGCTCAGGAGGCCGTGTTCCCTGTGCCAAGTGCCTGCTGCTGCTGGGTTTTTTTTTTTTTAATTTCTTTTTATTAATATGAGAACAGTGACTACTCACCATCCCTCTTAGAAGCTGCCAATGAGTTCTCAGGCTTAAAGGGCTCTGTACTAACATGTTGCTTCTTGTCTGTTATGCAAGCTGCCAGGGTTTAGTACTATTGCTGGGTTAATCATTTTCCTTTCTATGATACAGTAGTTTATTGATACTAATGAAAAATGCAACTAGTTTCATAGCGTTATTATTATTGTTGCTATTGTTGTTGTTATTGAATAACTTTGAAACCACCCAACCCAAGGACTTGGACTTGCCAGGAACTCATATCTCTCTATTCCTCTTTCTCCCATCCCCTGCCTCCTGCCCCAGCAACCTTGTGCCAGAATTTTATGTTTATTGTTTTTTCATACAGCTTGTCTACCTTGTGGTTGGCCCAGGGCTCAGTTCCTGGATAGAGGTGCTGCTGTAGGTGTCTGCTTTGGCTGCCAGTCCCCAGAGCCCTGCTCATTGCTTTTTTTCTTTTTTGTATGTGGGTAAATGGATGGCTGGGCAGTGTCCTTTGGGACCTCCCCTACTAGTGAGACTGGCAGCAACATCTCAAAGAGTACCTTTTAGCCAGGATTTTTTTAGTTAAATTTTAATCTGTAAGGCCCATTGTCTTCTTCTATAACAGTTATTTTGTCCTGCTCTCTTTGCCATGTGTAATGCAAGTCACAGATGATAGAACCTACTAGCACACATAATCGGAGGGGGAAAAAAAAAACAATGCAACTTCCTATCTAATATGAAAAAGAAATGAAAGTAGTGCATACTCAAATAGGTATTTCATTATCTAAATGCTTGGACCCAACTGTACTAATGAGTTGAGATGACATTGTCAGATCCCTGTAGGTACTGGTAATATCACCAATAAATCTAACAACCCTAAATACCTGGTTGATTAGGTGACTCATATTCCAGGAGTGGTTTTGTCATCAGTGATACAATTTTTTTTTTTTTTTTTTAACGCTTAGTAGCTTGTGGTAAAGTTGAGAAAAAGGAAAGTAAGTCTTGGTTCAGTTGTGTTCTGCGAAAATTTAGAAGATGTTGAAACTGTGCAAGGGGTAGTTTGTCCCCATCTGGGCGCCTAATCAGTGGGTCTTAATCTCCACAGTAGATCAGACTCCCCTGCGGTGCTTGTTTATAATGCAGATTTCTAGTCTCTAACCCTGATGGATCCGCAGGTCTGGGGGTGGGGCCCTGGAAAGTATAAAGGTGAAAGTATTAGTTGCTCAGTCATGTCCCACTCTTTATGACCCCATGGACTGTAGCCTGCCAGGCTCCTCTGTCCATGGAATTCTCTAGGCAAGAATATGGGAGTGGGTTGCCATTCCCTTCTCCAAGGGATCCTCCCCACTGAGGGATCAAACCCATCTCCTGCATTGCAGGTGGATTCTTTACTGTCTAACATGCCAGGGAAGCCCCAGGGCCATGGAATCTACATTTTTAAGGAGTGTGCCTCGTCATCGCAGAGCAGTTATTAGTCCCAGGACAAGCTTTGAAACAAGTTGTTTGAAAATCAGTCTTTATTTGCCTTGAGGGTTCCCTGAAGAAAGTCCTGGGAATAGGAACACTCAGAGCCTACTTGTTTTAATACGTTAGGAACAACTCGTCTTCCAAGCACAGGAGGAATGGTCTGATATTTGGTGAGTCCTGAAAGGTACATTTCTAGGTCTATGATTCTTTTTTTTTTAATTTATTTTATTGAAGTATAGTTGATTTACAAAGTGTTTGTGTTAATTTTGTTGTGTTAATTTCTGCTTGTTGTTTCATTTGCTAAGTTGTGTCTGACTCTTTGCAACTCCTTAGACTGCAGCACACAAGGTTCCTCTGTCCTTTACCGTCTCCCAGAGTTTGCTCAAATTCATGTCCATTGAGTCAGTGATGCTATTTAACCGTCTCATCCTCTGTGGTACAGCAAAGTGATTAGAGAGAGAGAGAGAGAGAGAGAGAGAGATCTGTCTACACACACATACACACACACACACATTCTTTTGCATATTCTTTTCCATATGGTTTATCACAGGATATTGAATATAGTTCCCTGTGTTATATAGCTCCTTGATTCTTGCATTGAAAAAAATGCATTTTCAGGAAATTGATGGAGACATTTTAAAACCTGGGAGTTTTCAGGGTTCCATGAGACATTAAAGTATGAGTGGTGTTCTGAAAGAGAGCAGGGCTGGTCTGGCCTTTTCTCAGCTCTTGGCTTCTGGTGACCGTAGGTATATCACTCCACCTCTTCAGAGTCACCCTAGGACTCTTGAGGGCCCCAGGTACATTGAGTTTAACAGACCCCTTCCTATGTGAAAGTACGGAAAATTTTAATGATTGCATTCATTTTAATGCATTGCGTATATTTTAATATTTGCATTCAGGGTGAACTATATTCACTTTTCCCTTCTTATTAAAAACAAACAAAACATGAAAGCATTTTCATGGCCCCTAAAAGCTTCCTTTTATGTATGCTATCGGCCCTTGATACCATACATGTCATGCCTCCCAGATAAACTGTCCTTACACCATTATGAACATCTTTTCCTTCTCCTGGAAAGGGAGGTTGTGGTTCCTTTGCAGGCGTGTTGTAGGCATTAGCTCTGATTTGAGCAAAAGCTTATAGCATGTTTACTACCTAGCACAAGTTGGAGCTGTTGTACGTGAGCCAAGAGGAAGCCTTCCACCAAAGAGCAAGCCTTTGTACAGGCATTTAAGGAAGGATCAGACGTGTCCTTGCACTGCTTAATTTTTCTTAATGAATCACATTGTTTACACAGAGATTCATTTCTCCCCTAATCTTCATTCTCATTTCACATGTCCTCTTGATTCCCACCATCTGCTGGGTTTGACACCCCTCCCACCCTTTTGGGATGATCCTGTGGTCACGTACTCATCTTCTCAGGGAGAAGGAATGGAGATGCATTTGGTCCCTCAACTGTTGGGAGGAGTTCTTCATCTCAGTACTAGAACTCCTAGTTCTGCCTGGGTGTTCTCCTTCTATACTCAGGCCAGGGACATGGTCTCCCAGGAAGAGGAATTGAGAGATGTAAGAGAAAGCTTTGTTGTTAGCAAGTATAGTGACCCACTGAGCTCTATGAAGAAGCAGGAACAATGTAAAATGAAAGGTTAGGAAGCCAGCTAGCTGGTAGGAAGCAGAGAATGGGATACAATGTAAGAAAGCAGAGGAGCCGGGAAAGGGGATGGGAATGTTGTGTGTGTGTGGCGGGGGGGGGCTCTTGATGCCTTCCCTGTTGGAACCCAGGAAATCATTCTTTCTCAAAGAGATTGGATAAATTGGGAGTTTCGGATTAACATACACATTACTATTAATGTATATAAATTAGATAATCAACAGGACCTACTTTATAGCACAGGGAACTATATTCAGTATCTTGTAATAACCTACAATGGAAAAGAATCTGAAAAAGAATAGATCTGTATATATAAAGCTGAATCACTTTGCTGTACATCTGAAACAAAGATAGCATTATGAGTCTTTTATACTTCAGTTTAAAGAAAAGGGAAAATAGTATAAAAAAAAAAAAAAGCTAAAAGAGACTAAGATGATTTGATATTACCCTTGGATTGTAAGGGCTTCACTGGTGGCTCAGCTGGTAAAGAATCCACCTGCAATGCAGGAGACTTGGGTTTGATCCCTGGGTTGGGAAGATCCCCTGGAGAAGGGAAAAGCTACCCACTCCAGTGTTCTGGCCTGGAGAATTCCATGGGGTTGCAAAGAGTCGGACATGACTAGATTGTAAAACTCTTAGCAGCTTGTGACCAAGTATTCCTTGTGTCCCCAAGACATGCCAGGCACTGGGGAGACCGTGGTAAAGAGTCCTGCCCTCTGTGAGCATGTACTCCCCCAGAAGGGCACCACACTTATATCCGCAAACAGTGAAGACCTATTCGGGTACTCTGTTCTGAAGAGGACAAAGTAGGGTAGTAGAAAAATGGGTGACTGAAGGGTCTTTTCCCCTATGCTTAAACCTTTGAGGTGAGGCCTCAGCATGGAAGAGGACAGTCATGCGAAGATCTGGAGGATGGGCATTCACAGGTGAGGGGCAGCAGGCACCCAGGCTTGGAGGTGGGATAAACCTTTCACGTTCCAGATGAGGACAGAGGCTAGTGTGTGTGCATGTGAGCAAAGGGGAAGAGAGCCTGTGGGCTAGGCACTGGCCAGATCGCCTCAGGATCGAGGTCAAGTGTGAGTCTGTGGGTAGCCGGAAGCCAGTTCACAGTGTGGGGTGGATTGGATTTCTGATTTAGAAAGATGACCAACAGCCCTGAGGAGGGTAGAGGGTCAGGTTGGAGGCAACAGTGCCTGGGGCAGGAGGATCAGCAGGTAGCCAATAGCTATAGTCTGAATGGGCCTACCTTGGTGACTCAGACGGTAAAGAATCCACCTGCAATGCAGGGGACCCCGGTTTGATCCCCAGGTGGGGAAGATCCCCTGGAGGAGGAAATGGCAACTCATTCCATTATTCTTGCCTGGAAAATTGCATGGACAGAGAAGCCTGACAGGCTAAAGTTAGTGGGGTCACAAAGAGTCGGACACGACTGAGCAACTAACAAACACCCATAGTCAGATTGGGAAGTGGGGGGAGCTTGAACTGGATTGAAAAATAATTCAGACTTGGGAAAAATATTGGAGATAGAGGCTGGTAGACTTGCTGATGAATTAAATATGAGGGGCAAGAAGGAATGGAGAGATCGTGAATGTGAAAGCTGTGGGTTTCATCAGAGCTCTCGGTGGATCGTGGTGGCATTTATGAAGCCGATGGATGCTTCTTTGTGCAACTAGCAGCCCTGTTTGGGGACCGGCCCAATTGGGGAGATTCTAAACGTTTAAGTGGAGGAGGCATTTGGACGTTTGGAGCTGGAGCTCTCTTAGGTGAGGGTCAAGGCTGGATATATGGATCTGAGGTTGTAGACAGGGTACGCTCACTAAGGGAGAGAACCCAGAGAGGAGAGGGCTGGAGACAGAACCTATGGGTGTGCCAGCATGGTGGATTCTGGGATAGGATAGGAGTCTGCCCAGGAATTGCTATAGTGTCCTGAAGGCTGATCAGTGAGAAGGTGCAATTCTGTAAATAGAAACCCCTACAGAGAGAAATTCAGCAGTATAACCTTCCCTGAGAAAGAACAGTGATGAATGAGTGCTGGGAAGTGTGATGTTCTGGCCCTGCAAGGATAGGAAAGCTATCAGAAGAGGCTATTCCTAATTGAGGGATACAGTCCTTCAAGGTCTTATATTATCTTATATTTGTGGTAAGGATTATTGGCTTTGTGAGCAAAACCCGTTGACATTTGTGGATGGAGCCTACTCATTATATGATAGAGGAATTCCTGGAAATGAATGGCAGTTCTTTTCTCGCCCCTAAGCTTTGCTTTATGAATTACCATAAAGTTTATTTAAGAACCATTCAGTAGTTGAAAGGAAAGAGAGAAGGGTGATTTCCGAAGCTTCTGTTGGCCACCTGCTGCGGAATCTTAGCAGTCTTTCACATCTGGTGGGGTGAGAAGGGTGTCATCTTTAGATACAAAGGCCCCCCAGCATGTCACTAGTAGGGATGGGCTAGCTCCTTTCTCTCATCCAGGCTGTCTCATCTGTAGCCCACATTTGAGAGCCAGGAGCTTATTAGTTTCCTATTATTGCTGCTGTAACAAGTGACCATACTTGGTAACCTAAAACAGCACACATTTGTCTTAAGGTTCTGGAGGTCAGAAGTCTGAAGTGGGTCTGTGGTAGGCTGAATAATGCCCTCCACACATTTTAGGCTCTGACTCTTAGACCTTATAAACAGTACCTTATATGGAAAGACCCTGATGCTGGGAAGAATTGAAGCCAAAAGGAGAAGAGGGTGGTAGAGGATGAGATGGTTGGATAGCATCACTCATTCAATGGACATGAACTTGGGCAAACTCCAGGAGATGGTGAGGGACAGGGAGGCCTGGTATGCTGCAGTCCATAGGGTCGCAAAGAGTTGGACATGACTTAGTGACTGAACAACAACAAATATGGAAAAAGAGACAGAGACTTTGCAGATACAAGTTAAGCATCTCAACATGGGCAGGTTATCCTGGATTATTAACATGGGCCTTAAATGCTATCACAGATACCCTTATCACAGAGAGTCAGGAGAAGATGACACAGAGACAGGAGAGAAGGCAGAGTGACTGTAGGGGCAGAGACTGGCCTGATGCAGCCACAAGCCAAGGGATGCTTGCAGCCCCCAGAAGCTGGAGGAGCCAAGCAACAAATTCTGTCTTAGGCTTCTGGGTGGTGGGTGGGGGTGGGGGGGCAAGTAGGGCCCTCCTGACATCCTGCTGCTACTGCTAAGTCACTTCAGTCGTGTCCGACTCTGTGCGACCCCATAGACGGCAGCCCACCAGGCTCCTCTGTCCCTGGGATTCTCCAGTCAAGAACACTGGAATGGGTTGCCATTTCCTTCTCCAATGCATGAAAGTGAAAAGTGAAAGTGAAGTCGCTCAGTCGTGTCCGACCCTCAATCATGTCCGACCCTCATCAACCCCATGGACTGCAGCCCTCCAGGCTCCTCCGTCCATGGGATTTTCCAGGCAAGAGCACTGGAGTGGGGTCCTGACACCCTGGTTTCCTCCTGATGGAATGGTTTGGACTTCTGGACTGTAGCAGTTTGAAAGAATAGATCTTTGTTGTTTTAAGCCACTACGTTTGTGGTCATTTGTTATAGCAGCAATAGGGGGCTAATACAGAGCCTCTCTGGACTAAATTCATGGCTAGCAGGGCTGCGTTCAGGGCTGCGTTCTTTTCCAGAGGGTCTGGGGGAGAATGCTAACTTGCCTTTTCCAGCTTCTGGGGGCTGCCTGCCATCCTTACTGGTGGCTTTCTTCCATCTTAAAAATCTGTCCTGATGCTTGTTAGACATTGACTCTTGTGACTTTGACACGACTCCACATGTAAGGTCCCTTATGGACCCGCTTGCATAATCTAGCCTCATCGTCTCAGTATCATCCAGTTGGCAACCTTAAGTCCAGATACAATTTTGTATTTTCTTTTTAACTGAAGTATAGTTGACCTAAAATATGAGTTTCAGGTGCACAGCATAGTGAGTCAATATTTTTTATAGATTATGTACCATCCAGAGTTGTTATCATGTTATTGATTACACTCCCTGTGCTGTACATTACATCCTGTGACTTTCATAACTGGTAGCTTGTACCTCTTCATCCCCTTCCCCTAAGTCACCCATCCCCACCCTGCACGCTTCGTGTGCAGCTTTAATTCCCCTTGGCCATGTAAGGCAACATATTCACAGGTTCTGGGGATTAGGACAGGGGCATTTTTTAGGGGGCAGGCAGACATTTTCTGCTTACTATGGATGGTGGGCAGTTACTTAACACATTATTAACTGGAGACGTATTCACGCCACAGGCATTTGTTTCTGCAGAAATCTGCCAGTCAATAATGTGTCAACAATAGTATATAAGGTGAAAAAATAGGTCTTCTCTGGGAAACCTAACTTGCCCACCTGGTGTTATACTCCTCTTCCAGTCCCTGAGCCAATCAGACCTTCAAGTTTCAGCCTTCAAGCTTGCTTTCTCAAGGCACATGGCAAACCCCAGGATGAGACTGACAGGTTAAAAAAAGATAGTTGCTCACCAGAGATACTGGTCATTTGCTTCTTCCCGGCTCAAAAGTGATCTTGAGAGCCTAGTGATGAATGACCTTGGAACATTCTCTCTTCCTGGGAATCCTGGGCATGGTTGCCACTGAGATCAGACTCCAGGCCTCAACGATATGTATTGTTGGTGCGCCACCATCTACTCTCCCCAGCTCACCACCAAGCAGAGCTCGGGAGGTCCGTGCCTGCAGGCTTGGCAGGATGACTTTCCACAGCTCAGGGAGCTTCTACGGAGGCTCAAGCTTTCACTCTATTACCCTTTCGGTGTATGTATCCAAACTATATTGGTCCATGAGACTCAGCTGGACAGTAGCCACACCTTAATTGAAGGCAAAAAGCCCTCGTGTTCTCTTTTAGAAGATTTCGCACTTGTCACCCTGCCCTAACCCTGTCAGCTTCGTTGCCGTCATTCTTCTAGCAATGGCTGCCCAGGGAAGGAAGGTGGAGGACCCCCAAGGACACAGACAGGCAACTGTGGAACCACAGCTCGTTGAATCTTGGCAGGACTTTTTTCTTTTAAAGCAGATCAGTATTTTCCAAACTTCATGCATAGTTTTTGCCATCTTCCTATTGCCACTTGTATTAGTTACTTAACATTTTTTCTTCAAATTTATTCTTGTTTTAATAAGAGTGTTTTGTTTATATATAATAAATTTATCATGTATTTTAATTTGGCCTTATCCTAATTCCTAATTGACAACATATACAAAGGTACACATTTGGTGTGTGTACGGGTTGAAATGATTACTGAACAACTAGAATCAAGACTGTGTTTGGATATTATGTGTCCTCTCAGAGTGCACCTGTACGACGCTGGGAACAAACCTGTATTAGACTATGCTGACTGCCCTGGGGGTTTGGTGCTCTAGGGAGATAGAGTCATCAGCCAGACTTCTGTTTAGCTTTAGCAGCTAAGAAGATGGCTGGTTAGCTATTTAGAAGCATTGCAAATAGAATTCCTGTCCACCGGGGTGTGGACAAGCTGATATTCCCAGCAAGCAAGAGAGTTTAGTTACCAACACTAGTATTTACAATATAGATAACACAGAGATGTGTACCTGCTCCCCTCATCACTGACCCCCCCCCCGCCGCGCCCCCCACCCCCCGCAAAAAAAACCCCAACAAACCTTCATCTTTATCCTACTGGGAATAAAGCTATGGAAAAAGTTACATTACTTTTATATGGAATGACTATGGAAATAGGGTCAAAACAGGGCCCTTACCAGACCATGAAACTCAATATTCAAGTGAAGCAAAAATGTAATAAACAAAACTCTGTTTGACCTTTCTCAGTTGGGCTTTAAACTTTTAAAAACTTTTTGTGTGATAGTCTTTTAATAAAACTTGGTCTTACTTTCAGCCTCTGGGGAAAACAGAAGAATTAAATAATAAAGAGAATCAGTAGGGAAAGGCCCCTGGGTTGTGATCAGCATCAGATATTGCCAGGGTCTTGAGAGCAGTGTTGCTGGGTGGTCTCTGTTCTGTCAGCGTGAAGGCCGTGTGCACGGGAAGACCAAGGCCTGTCCTGCAATTGTGTGTCACCAGCAGTCACTTGTCTTCCTCTTCCTCTTGCTTTTAGGGGGTCAGGGGAGTTGTATATGGGGTTGGCTTCTTTGTACAATATAAAACACCTTGATATGATCGCCTTGCTTCCTGGCCTCCTCTTGTCCAGCTTTGAGAGAATGTAGAATCAGAGTTCTCTGGAAATTTGGAGCATCTCCAACTTCCCTCCCCAAAACAAAAGTTTTATTTTACATGGAAAATTGTGGGGAAAACTTGAATTTCCCTGGTTCTTGCATTATGTCCACCTCCCCACCCACATCATCTTCTCATTCTTCTTCACAAATACTCCTTTCATTATTCAGTTGTGCTGCGTCAAACCAGGGCAAGGGAGGATGTCAGTAAGACCTTGAGACTCTAGAGGGAGCGAGCGGTGTGGGTAAACGAACCAGCTTGAGTGCTGGGCCTCACTGGGCGAGGAAGGCTGATTTGCTGAAGTCAGCACAGGTGCAAAATGTTTGGCTTGTCTTCTCTTTGACATTGAGATAGGTTTTGTTCTTGGAGGAGCCCGATATGGATGAGCCTTTTGAATATTTGCACTTTATTTTCAGAGGGCCTTTGCTGCTGACTTGTGTAAAAGTATCACTTTGCTTATACCCTATCGACTCTTTTTCCTAGAGGAAAGAAAAGGAGGCAAGTGACAGATGAGCAGCAAATTGAGCTCTTGGGTTGAAATTGCAGATCCAGATGGTGAGGTGCCTGCCATTTTGTCTAATCAGAGACTGGACTGGCTTTGGAAACATCAAATGCTTCTGGATAGTGAGACTTGGGCCTCTGTCCTTTTAAATCTTGCATTCTAAGATGAAGAGGGTCAGTTCCAGGTGCTCCCTCTGGTTCCAGCAGGATTCTAAACCCCAGCCACCTTCCCCTGTGATTCCTATCCACCTCATGAAGGAATGGATGAGGAGGGCAACATTATAATCTTTAAGAAATAGAACTGCGAAGGAACCTGAGCCAGCATTCTGTCCAATCTTATTAACAAGTTCAGGCAAGTGGGGTAAAGAGTTTGCCCCAGGTCACAAAACCGGCTAGTGCCTAAGCCAGTTGGTTACCAGTCCCAGAGTAGCAGTCAGCAAGAACCTTAGCACCACCTACTGGCCAACCAGCATTGGCTAGTCACTCAGGCAAGCAGGGACTTACCCAAGAAAACACCACCCTTGATTTTATTTTTAACTTTTTAATTGGCATTTTATATATATATGCATAGGAATTGGAGAAGGAAATGGCAACCCACTCCAGTGTTCTTGCCTAGAGAATCCCAGGGACGGGGGAGCCTGGTGGGCTACCGTCTATGGGGTCGCACAGAGTCAGACACGACTGAAGCGACTTAGCAGCAGCAGCATATGTGCAGGAAAGTGCCCATGACACGTGTACAGCTTGGTGGATTTGCACAAAGTGCACACACCCACCTAACCACCCAGACAGACAAACGGAACATCACCAGCAATTCAGAACCACCTTGTCTCACCCCTTCTGGTCACTCCCTACTCATGCGACTCTCCTGACCTTCACCAGTACGGATGGCTTTGGTCTGCTTCTGTGTACTCTATATGAATGAACTCCTGCAGTATGTGCTATTTTGGGTTTTGCATGTTTTGCTCAGTGTTGTGCTATGAAATTCATATCATTGTGTATATTTGTAGACCATCCATTCTCTTTGCTATAGAGTCTTCCATTGTGTGACTATGCTGCCATTGATTGGTCCATTCTACCACAGATGAGCATTTAGATAATTCCCAGTTTGGGGCTCTTCTCAATAGTGCTTCTGGAAACACTCAAGTATATGGCTCTTGGTGGACATAGGGCCACGTTGCACATTGACTATATACTTAGAAGTGGAATTTCTGGATCACAGGGAGTATGCATGCTCAGCTGTGTGAGAAAACCACCAGTTTCTGTAAATAGTGGTACCAGCTTGTACCTTGGCCAGCGGGTGAGAGCCGACCTCCCTTGTGTCCTCAGTACACTATTTCCTGTCCATTTCCCCTTAGCCATTCTGGTGGGTGTGTAGTGGTATTATGTTGTGGTTTTAATCTCATCCTTTGTATTTGATTCCAAAGGACCTGGTTATGTGCTTTTGTTTGGTGCTTATAATGGACTTTGTAATCCTCACTAGTTTTAGATGGCAGCCTTAGGCAGGCATAATTTTTTAAGTTTCCAAAGAGGCTGATGTTTCCTAATAGACCCCACCATCTCCCAGCTGTTCTATAGGGGAGAAGCGTGTGAAGTCGGTGTCTTGTACTGAATAACCATTCTGTTCACTGTATGGTTGGTTGCAGTGAGATCAGCAAAAATAAGGAACAAGGCCTAAGTCAGGCTGGCTTAATTTGGTCTAGTTGACTTGATTAGTCCCCACCGTGGGCATTTACAACCCAGAGGAGTCAGCGGGCGGAAGATGGAGAAGTCTGAATCTTGTTCAAATCCAGGTCTGGTGAGACCAAACTTGATTTTCAGGTTTTGAGTGGGAAATTCCCCTGTTGTCACGAATACCTTTCAGGATGGAAGGATTCCAAAGAAGAAAAATGAAGATGAAGTAGCTCAAAACCCCTGACAACCTGAAAGCACATTGTAGTATTACTTCCTAGAATGGAATTCAAGTTTTTCTGTTTGTCAAGGCAATTGAATGATCTAAAGAATGTACCGTGGAGATCCTGAGGGGAAATTAAAGACTCACTAGGAAACAGTGTTGGTACATGAAGCACGTTAGAGACTCAGGTCTCCTTATGTAAACGGGTTATCTGAGTCATTCTCCGGCTCTTTTCCTGAGAGTTTCACACCAGCAGAGGAAGGTGATTAATGAAGACAGATTTGGCATCGTTTTTTATGTTGCTCCTTTTGCTGTGGCTGTTTTTATCTAGGGACCAGCTCAGATGCTCAGGGAATGAGGGAGGTGGGAGTTGCGGGGGGTGAGGTCTCGAGAGCAGGAGACATGATCCATCTTGTGCTTGACAGTTGAGGGCCAGCTGAATAGATCGGATCCCTCGCCTGGACATGTCCGGAGTCTTGCTTAGCATAAAGATGCTTTTGCCAGAAAATAAAGTCACTATGGACTTGGCAGAATACTGACTTCAGTGGGATAATGAGATGCTGTTTGCTGGGACCCCAGTGGCTTGTTCGCTTGTTAGTTGTTCTGTGGATTGTTCAGAAGGTTGTCATGATCCTTTCTAGTAAGAATAATGCCCTTGGAGGTTGGTGGGAGCCTCAAGGTTCCCATGTTGATCATACCCCATGTGATGTTGGGTAAGAGTTGAATGAATGTCTGTGTTTTGGGGATCTGATTTGCAGAACATTATGCTCCTACTATTATTACCAATGTGACATTATATTGGGCAAAAGGGGGTAAGTATGGCCTGAAGGAGTGTGAGTGTGTATATGTTTGTTTGTGTGTGTAGGGTAGCACCTGTGTTTTTGTAGCTGAAAGGAAGGAAAGCAAACACTTGTGAGCACTGATAGGTGCTTGGGACTGTGCCCAGCCTTTGGATTTTCATGTCATATCAACTTATTCAACCTCATTCCTTCTCTACTTTGTATGTGTGAAACTAAGGCTTTCAGGCCTTGAGAATTTGCTGGACTAGGGTTCCCTGGAAAAGTGTAAGGGAAAGTGGGTGTGGGCACCTAAAAATTGAACTGAAAGCTGCCTTCCAGAGGAAATGCATCATGGAGAGACACTGCATGTGCCATCGAAGTGTTAGGGGAAGCACACTGACTGAAACCGCCCACCCTGGCCAGGCCCTTTAGTAACCATTCCCATGAGTTGTTGTATGACAGGAGATCCTGGTAAGGAATACGGAACTGATAAGCCACCACCAACTGGAAGAGTTCGGGAAAGGTCAAAAGGAGACAACCACGTGTCCGTCCACTTCCCAGAATCCCTCTCGCTAGCACCTCCCCCTTCCTACAACAAAAGCAGCAGTCACCCTCCACAAGGACCTTCTTTCTCTCAGAAATGGGGTTGAGATTAGAGGCTTTCTACACCAATGGGACAGCCACCATGGTAGGGGTGAGGGGGTGGTCACTAGGCTTTCTCATTTTAGATTGCCGGCCCTAGGGCTCACCACCTGCTGTAAATGTCGGACGTTTATAGCCAGAAGGAATAAGGATGGGCTCTTATCTAGCCTTTTGTTGAGACAAGTAGGCCTCTTAGGTCAATCAGACTGGAGTTCCCTGGGGGCAGAAGACAGGTCTTTGGTTTCCTCAGTGCCAAGCACAAATAGGCAATATGTTGATTGAAGGGGGGAAAGCATGGAAGGTTGAAGGAAAAAAAGAATGAGTTGTAACTCTGAAAAATGTTTTTATGCCTTGCCCTTTCTCAAAAGGATTTGACATCATCACCGGAAATGGTTGTTTAGGTGCACTGGGAGCTGGTTTCCAGGCAGAGGATGCAAGTGGAGAGGGTGGGTAAGACAGGTGTGAATACCTGCTGGCTGTGACTATTATTGCTGGCTTCTAGGAGGCATAATAGGAAGTAGGTTCTTTCCTCTTCTGCCCTTTTCTTTCCTCAAGAAAGCTGATCACAAAGCAGAGAGGTAGTGTTACAGATGAGGGTAATGATGAATGCACACCTAACTTCAAGTAAATCCCTTGTAAAATTCAGAAACACTCTGTTCAAATCCCTTACAACAGTGTTTCTCTCTAGATGTGAGTGTGATTGTAAAGACTGATATGAAACCAGTCTTTTTAAAAAAAAAATATATATATAATGTTGGTAAACATCTAAGTGTTCATGAATAAAACTCTCATTTTTTCAAACAAACAAACAAAAAATACCTGACAATAGATCATGAGATAACCTCCTAAGATGGGCCCACAATCTGCTCAATAACGTGGGTGCTCAACACACACACACACTCACAACCCCTGCCTTCTAGGGACTTGACTGCCCTAAGTTAGACTGTTCATCAACAGTCAGCCATTGTCATACCAACATGACAAGCTATCCCAACTCTTAGCGGCTTAAAACACTAAGTCTTTTATTGGTGTTCCCGGGTTTTGGGTCAGTTGGGTGGTGGTTCTGGTTTCCGCTAGGTTCACTCATGTAGTGATTAGGGGGTCAGTCTGCCGTTCTTAGCTGGCTTCTCACATGTTTGGGGGGTGTTGGCTGGCTGAGTTTGGTCCAGGATTGTCTCAGCTGAGACTGTAACTAACCAGGGTTCTTGGCCTCCTTAATCAATCGAAATTGGTAAGAGGCCAGACAAGAAATTCAAGCAAGACTTTACTGGGGCCCCTGCTGCAGCAGGAGGGGAGTGAAAACAAGTAACAGGTTCCTTTGCTCACTTGCTCCTTACTGGGAGGGTGAGCTGGTTCCTTTCATAGGGTGAGGGTAGGGCTGTGGCCGGAGGGGTGGCTTACCACCACCCTGTAGTGGTGTTGGGTGCCAGGGGCATGCACAGTACCCTGCTTTTGCTCTGGGCTCTTCAGAAGTGGCAGTTGGGTTTTTTGGTCTTTTTGTATTTTTTTGTCCATAATTTGCCCCAGCGGAAGATCTCCTGGAGAAGGGAAAGGCTACCCACTCTAGTATTCTGGCCTGGAGAATTCCATGGACTGTATAGTCCATGGGGTCGCAAAGAGTTGTGCACAGCTGAGTGATTTTCACTCACTCACTCATACATTCACAGTTATTTTTAGTCCCTTATAGTTTCTCTATATCTTGTTGTTTGGGAGATATTTGTCCAGGTGCAAACACTGCAGCAAAGGCTCCCAGGTCCCAGCCAGTGTTGGCTGGGCTCCCTTCCACATGGCCTGCCCTCTTGCAGCCGTTTGATCCAGGTTACAGGATAAGCAGAAGCATGCGATGAATGTCTTTTTGAGGCCCAGGTTCAGAACTGGCATTCCTGACTTCTACCACATTTATTAGCAAAGCAAGGTGCAACATGTATCCAGATTCAAAAGGTAAGATGGAGACTCATCTTGGTGAGAGTTGCTACAGAGTCTCATTGCAAGGTGTGTGGACATCTCCTACATTTATCCTTTTTTTTCATTCACCCCATAATCCTCCTTATGGTCCCTCAACCCATCCTTCGCTCTTGTTCCATTCTTTATTAATGAAAACTCAAAAGACTGTGTGCCATTTACTGTGCAGAGTCATTGAGGAAGTCACCAAGATGAGTGAGATACGAGCCCATCCTGCAAAAGTTCATCACCAAAGGGGTGGGGGAAATACACATGAAGACGGCCGGTTGGAGTCGCCCAGCAAATCTTGTGTGCAAAGTGGGCCTTGACCCCAGAGGAAGAGGTGAACCAGGTCTCTCTGTGGGTGGAGAGACTGCTCAGAAGAGGAACTAAGTCACCCAGGAGCTGGTAGCAGGAAATGGCTGGACGGAAGGGAAAGCAGATGGCAGGACCTTAGCAGCTTGTTCTGGAAGGCGTGGGTCCCTATCAGGGTGAAGTGGCAGGAGAGCGAGTGGGCCAGGTGGACCCTGCAGCTCGGAGCGCTCAGGGCACAGCCATTCCTGACAGCCAGAGGGCAGTTGTCGGCAGACTTCTTTTTCTCTCTGACACATGTACTGGAAGGAACAGCCAGTGTGATTACTGCAGGCTGATGCCTTTTCCTCACCAGAAGGAGGAAGGCAGGCAAGTGTGGTTCTGTGGATTCCAAACTGTGTGCTGAGGCACCCTGGGGTGCCCCAAGGAAGTTACGAGATTAAGTGAAAGTCACAGGATATTGTGTAACTGTGAGGAAAATAGCTCTCTTTGCCACCTCACTACCACCACAAAGTTGTTTGGACCTAATGCTTTGGTAAGTGGAGCTTTTCTTAGTTACTTCTTTTGGCCAAAGGGTGTCCTGAAAAAATGACTGAAGACTAAATCTCTAAAGGGACAGTAAAGTGGAAAAGTTTGAGTTTGGGAAAGGCTGAAAGTGTTAGTCATTCAGTCGTGTCTGACTCTTTGCGATCCCATAGACTGTAGCCCACCAGGCTCCTCTGTCCATGGGAATTCTCCCATACTGGATGGGTTGCCATTCCCTTCTCCAGGGGAGCTTCCTGACCCACGGATCGAACCTGGGTCACCTGCACTGTAGGTGGATTCTTTACTGTCTGAGCCCCCAGGGAAGCCCCTTGAGTTTGGGAACTGCTGGTGAAATTGTTAAGGGTCCTGGGTTCAAATGCTGCCCCCTGCCTCTTATTAGAGGTGTGACCTCAGCAAGCGAGTTGCTTTCTTGGTCCTGCATCTGTAAAGTGGAGATGGTGCCTCCGGGGTGACCAAAAGGAATAAATGAGTTTGTATAAGAAAAAGGCTATAAGTGGAGCCTGGTAGTGGGTAAACACTAACTGGCTAGCCGCCTTAACATTCAGCATCACGCCTGTAATTGGGCTCTTGCTGAGTCCATTGTCTTTTGTAAGGGACAGAAGCATAGGGTGTCACTGAGTTTGACAGGACTGAGCAACTGAGCGTGCACCCGTGTGCATGCACACACACCCCCAGAGTCTACAGAAGCACAGCACAGGTACCAACAACAGCATACCCCTTGTTGGAAGGAAGGTCTGCAGAGAAGTCCACGAGTCTTTGAGTGGCCAGTGGGACTTTCTGTTCTGTGTGACACTGCAGGGCAGTGCTGTGCATCTTCACGCCTGGCCGTGGGATCCTGGTTCTCCCACAGCCTCTCATTTCAGGAAACTTTACTTTCCAGATGCAGCTCTGTTTCAAAGTCCTGTCCTTAGGCACCTGCATTCACACTGAGTCTCTTTCCCACATCCCCACCTCTACCCGCAGTGAAATGACCTGTCTCCACCATCAGTGGCTCAGATGAAAGGAGCATAAGAGGGTGTCTCTCTGGCTTGTCGTTTCCTACATTAGTGAGCAGGAGCCACCTGGCCTGTGATGTGAGGGTGGGGCCCGGGAGGCGCTCCTGCAGGTGCCTGCAAATTCTTCCATGCACCAGGTAGGCTTTCATTTGTAATTTTAAGCTGATTTGTGATGGCCTAGGCTGCTCATTGTCCCCTCCCTCTTTTTTATTAAGATTCTCTGCTGTTCTGTGTGTGTGACTGTGATGCTGCCATGTTTTATTTTCTGCAGCAGCTATCTGTCCATGGTCCTCCTTATCTCTCTCTCTCCTTCAGTCCACTCTGTTCACTCCCCTTTCATTCAGGGAACTTTTTCTTTTCTCCTCCACGCAAATGTCACTCTGACTCCTCTCTCTGACTTGTAGCTGGGAGTTGGTCGTGGCCTCATTTCTCATTCTGATCCTGCTCTTTTTGGATTCTGCCAAATCTCTTTTGCATTTGTTTTTCACCTCCGCACTCTAGGCTGTCAGCAGTTCAGTGAGCCCTTTCCAAGCTCATTTTTCCCCATTTGCTTTTTAATTAGTTTTCCTCTCTGCTTCTCCTCTGGTCCCCTCCATCCTACAGTCCTCTGTGGCTGAACAGAACAAGTTCCAGCATCTCTTGCATGCTTTTAAGAAAATGTGGGTGGGGTAGTGGCCATCACAGTTATTGTTTCCAGGCTGGTGGCTTTGTCTTGAAATTTGGGCTTTCATTCATTTGTCATCTAGCTCTGTAACAAGGCATGTTGCCTGTTTGCAGGCATTTTATGATCTGCAGAAAGTTTCCAGAGACAGGGACATGATATCTTCCATGGAGTATTTGTAGAAAAGGATTTGTATTTTAAAAATAAAGTGTTCTGAGTCTTAACCTGTTTTTTTTTTTTTTTTTGAAGTACAGCTTCTAGAAGACAGGGCACAGGCTTCCTTTTATAGATTCAGCACCGTCTTTGAAACCTCTGAAATGTTAAATAACCTTTAGTGTCTGGGTATTTGGGGAGCAGAGAGTGTTCATAGCTTTTTTCAGATTCCCCTTGGATTCTGTGGCCCCCCAGTATTTAGCTTCCCTGTGACAGAGGATGAGATGGTTGGATGGTATCGTCAACTTAGTGGACATGAGTTTGAGCAAACTCCGGGAGTTGGTGATGGACACGGAGGCCTGGCATACGGCAGTCTATGGGGTCGCAAAGAATGGGACATGACTGAGTGAGTTAATAACAGAAGAGATTGGAAGTTAACAATGTATGATCTGGAGAAAAGACTAGAGGCTGCAGGAGCATGTAGATACCCATTTCTAGTGAGGATAAAGCCCTCACCAGCATCTGGAGGTTCATGGCCCAGATCACCACAGCTGTGGCAGCCGCACAAGGAGTGGTCAGGAAGGTGCTTGAAATTTGTTTTTGAGAGGTTTTTTTCCCCCCGCCCTATACTAATTCTTACCCATTAGGGATGACTGCTGATGGATTGTCAGAGCTCGAATGAAATAAAAGGGAAAGGTCATTGCCTTAGGAATTGCCCATCTAGAGCACGTCTCATCAGTTCTGCCCTCTGCTGTCTGTCACCCCAGCTCCTTAGGGCATAGTGTAGGCTGCAAGGAACCAAGGCGGTTAGGGTCCCTGTTGGAGCTCCTAGATCCTTGTTGCTCAGAGGCGCTCCACAAACTGGCAGTGTTGGCCACAGCTGGAAGCTTATCAGAAATGCAGACTCTTGCAGCTGGAGATCACCATACTAAGTGAAGGAAGTCAGAATGAGAAAGACCAATACCAAATTATTTATCACTTATTAAAAAGCATATCATTTATATGTGGGATCTAAAATACAGCATAAATGAACTTACATATGAAACAGGAACAGATTCACAGTCACAGAGAACAGACTTGTGTTTGCCAAAGGCTAGGAGAGGGAGGACTGGGATTTGGGACTAGCAGATGCAAACTATATTATATATAGGATGGATAAACAACAAGGTCTGACTGTATAGCACAGGGAACTGTATTCAGTATCCTGGGATAAACTATAATGGAAAATAATATTAAAAAGAATGTATGTATGTATAATAGAGTCATTCTGCTGTATAGCAGAAGTTAACACAACATTGTAAATCAACTTTAATTTTAAAAAGGGAGCTTGGGATTGACGTGTACACACTGCTGTACTTGAAATGGATAACCAACAATATCCTACTGTATAGCACAGGGAACTCTGCTCAATGTCATGTGGCAGCCTGGATGGGAGGGGAGTTTGGGGGAGAATGGATACATGTATAGGTATGGCTGAGTTCCTTTGCTGTCCACCTGAAACTGTCACAACATTGTTAATTGGCTATACTCCAATATAAAATAAAAAGTTTAAAAAAGTAAAGCAGAAGCAATATTGTAACACATTCAATTCAATAAAGACTTTAAAAATGATCCACAGCAAAAAAAAAAAAACTTAAAAAAACTGTGATAAAAAAATGTTATTAAATGCAAAAAGAAAAAAAAAAAACAACAAAGAATAAGTGCAGATGCTTGAGGCCCACAGACTCAGAATCTACAGAATAACCAGAGTCCCAGGTGATTCACAGGCACATGAATGTTCAGGGAGCAAGGTTCTAGGCTCAGCATGTTTCACGGGCAGCAGTCATATCTCTCTGAGGCATTGTGTCATGGTCATGGCCCCTCTCTGCATCAGATTTGGTTCTGATTTCCTATCACTATTATGATAAATTCTAACACAAATATATATAGTCCACTTTGTGTTAGAATTTATCATAAAATAAATATGTATGTATCTGTAATATATATCTGTATGTGATTTGTTTGGTACTTTGCTGTGAGTGTTGAGGCAAATGTGTAGATCAGAAAAAGAATCCTTTTGACTACCTACTCATACCCACCGTAGGAAATCACTGTAGAAGATTCTGGGGGTTCAAGCAGTAAGACCTTGGTTCTGACTCTGAGGAGTCTGGTCCAGGAGGATAAACATTAAAAGAGTGATTTCATCTCATAGTATATCTTGTGGTTCATAAGAACCAGAGAAAAGAGTGGGTAGATTTTTGTCCTACTGCTGAGGTGTCACCCATCTCAGTAGATAGTGATAGGTGGACAGCCCTGTGTGATAAAGTTATTTTTAGACCTTTACCAGAATCTGACCTCTTCTGGGAGCTTCTGTGATGCCTCCTCAAACTGTGACTGGATAGCACTTTTTGTGTTTTCAAGCAAGTAGCTTAAATAGCCACTTGTTCAGTTACCAGTCAGCTGGTATGTAGCCCAAGAGAGAATGTTTGTCGTTGAGTGCTTGTTCTGGGCTCTGCCCCTTGGCTAAGGATCCCTACTTCCTATTCCGGGGTATGACTTCCCTATGTGACTTTTTGTCTTGTGATCTCACACTGAAGGCATGTTATGTTTCAGCTGAATGCTTTTCCTTCTGAATTGCCTAGCTGGAAGCATGGTCACTAATCCCTATAGCTGAATTAACCCATTTGAAGATTTAGGAGGTAGTTCTTCTTGGCTTTCTCTCTCTTTTTTAAACTGAAAGAGTTTAATTAGAGAGATACACATTCTACAGGCAGAGTGTGGACCATCTCAGAAGGCTAAGAGACCGTGAGAGAAACGCATTCCATAGAGTGTGAACACACAGAAGGCTAGAGAGGCTTTGAGAGAAAGCATTCCAGAGTGTGGAAGATCTCAGAAGGCTAGAGAGGCACTGAGAGAAAGGCATTTGATAGAGTGTAGACTGTCTCAGAAAGCTAGAGGATCCTTGAGAGAAAGATATTCCACAGACAGAGGGCAGACCATCTCAGAAAGTGAGAGCGGCCCTGAGAGGAAAAGTTTCCATAGAGTGTGGTCCATCTCAGAAGATAAGTGAGACCTTGCTCGTGTCTCTTGGTGCAAGATTAAGAGTTTTACAGAAGAAAGAAGCAATGACCCTATAAAGTGTGTACTTTCTGTTGACAGAGGTAGAACAAAAACTGCATCTGGGAAACCAGAGTGTTTGCCTCCTGCTGTGTGTGTTTTTTTGTTTTTTTGTTTGTTTGTTTTTAATGAGAAACTCTTTATACACTTACTTGCTTTTCCGTACTCCTTTGTTTTGGAATCACATAAACTTGGGATCAGTACTACTAGCTGGGTGAGCTTTGAAAGGGCAGTTGGCTAATTCTCTGAACATCATGTAAAGTGATGAGCGTTTATTTCAAAAGGGTAAGAATGAAATGAAGTGGTGTGTACAGAGGGTCTAGCACAGTGTTTGATACCAAGCGCCTAGTATCCAGCAGGCCCAGCTGCTGGTCACTGTGCCCCTGACACTGTGTTGAAATATGCTTATGAATAAAAGTAACACGTGGCCTGCCCTCCTTAGATCTTACAGTCATTTAGTATAAGACTTAAATGCTAGGCAGGTAACAGATATATAAAGAAGTCTGCATGGTTTCCATGGAAAATTGGAGGGCTATGCCCAACACTACTGCCAAAGTCCTCTCAGAGGAAAGGGTTTAGTGTGACCAGATAGTCCCATTTTTCAGGAGCTGCCAGAAACTCAGTTTTTTATATTAAATATCCCTGTTTTCCAAATGTTGTTAAGTCACTAAGGAAAAATGATTTCTTGTCTGCCAAGGGTATATCCACAAGGTTTTGTTTGTGCCCTCCAAGACTGTGTTTCCTCAGTCCTGGATTTAGAAAAGCCAGAGGAACCAGAGATCCAAATTGCCAACATCCATTGGATCATCGAAAAAGCAAGACAGTTCCAGAAAAACATCTGCTTCATTGACTACACAAAAGCCTTTGACTGTATGGATCACAATAAACTGTGGAAAATTCTGCAAGAGATGGGAATATCAGATCACCTGGCCTGCCTCCTGGGAAATCTGTATGCAGGTCAAGAAGCAACAGCTAGAACTGGACATGGAACAACAGACCAGTTCCAAATTGGGAAAGAAGTACATCAAGGCTGTATATTGTCACCCTGCTTATTTAACTTGTATGCGAGTACATCATGTGAAATGCCAGGCTGGATGAAGCACAAGCTGAAATCAGGATTGCCAGGAGAAACATCAATAACCTCAAATATGCAGATGACACCACCCTTATGGCAGAAAGCAAAGAAGAACTAAAGAGCCTCTTGATGAAAGTGAAAAAGGAGAGTGAACAAGTTGGCTTAAAACTCAGCATTCAGAAAACTAAGATCATGGCATCTGGTCCCATCACTTCATGGGAAATAGATGGGGAAACAGTGGAAACAGTGTCAGACTTTATTTTTTGGGGCTCCAAAATCACTGCAGATGGTGACTGCAGCCATGAAATTAAAAGACGCTTACTCCTTGGAAGGAAAGTTATGACCAACCTAGACAGCATATTAAAAAGCAGAGACATTACTTTGTCGACAAAGGTCTGTCTAGTCAAAGCTATGGTTTTTCCAGTAGTCATGTGTATGTGAGAGTTGGACTATAAAGAAAGCTGAGCACTGAAGAACTGATGCTGTTGAACTGTGGTGTTGGAAAAGACTCTTGAGAGTCCCTTGGATTGCAGGGAGATCAAACCAGTCCATCCTAAAGGAAATCAGTCCTGAATATTAGTTGGAAGAACTGATGCTGAAGCTGAAACTCCAATACTTTGGCCACATGATGCGAAGAACTGACTCATTGGAAAAGACCCTGATGCTGGGAAAGATTGAAGGCGGGAGGAAAAGGGGATGGCAGAGGTTGAGATGGCTGGATGGCATCACCAACTCGATGGACATGAGTTTGAGCAAGCTCCAGGAGTTGGTGATGGACAGGGAGGTCTGGCGTGCTGCAGTCCATGGGTTCTCCAAGAGTCGAACACAACTGAGCAACAGAACTGAAGAGCAAGAATGCGTTGTGCTAAGTGAAAGATGACCATCATAAAAGACCACATAGTATAGGATTCTATTTATATGAACCATCTACCATAAGCACATCTATGGAGACAGAGAGTGAGTTAGTGATTGCCTAGAACTGGGGGATGGGTAGAGGACTAGGAAGTGAACTGAATGGTTTTCTTTTCAGAATGATGGAGATATTCTAAAATTGATTGATTTGATAGTTGCACAACTCTGTGGACATTCTAAAAACTTTGAATTGCACACTCTGAAAGAATGGATTGTATGGTATGTGAAGTATATGTCAATAAAGCTGTCACCAAAAACAGGTAACCTAGACAAATGATAGTCAGGTAAACCACATCCCTCAGTGGTGGGTGGTAAATGCTGCCGGTGTGTAAACGTACAGGTCCATTGTCCACAGGTCAGAGGAGCTTCATGAAGGGCTTTCTCTTTGGATGTCCTTTCACATAGAACTTTCCTTTTTAATTTGGAGACCATTTCTTTAAGGGAGATTATTGCAAAATGAACAGAATAACTGTATGATTTCTTAACAGGGCATTCCTCTCCTCTCTAACTCTCCAGTATAGGAAGCAGTTTGGAGGACCAATGCATTCTCTGAACTTTTATTTCTCCTGGTTTTCCATCACTCCTTAAGTGTTTAAGGTCTAATTTTATATCCTTTCTGCTCAGGGTCTTGTGATAGTAGCTGCCCAAGGAATCTGTAAATTTGTAAATTACTTAATTTATAAGTGATGCAAAGCCAAAATGATATCTAGAACTTTAATTGACAGAAACAATCAAAGAAAAACAGTGGGATAGACCAATGGACCAAATTTAGCAATATAAAATATCTTGGGTCCCCTTATCTGAAGTTTTGCCTTCTGCAATTTTAGTTACACACAGTCAACCACAGTATGAAAATGTTAAATGGAAAATTCCAGAAATAAGCAATTCAAAAGCTTTAAATTGTGCACCATTCTGAATAATAACAATACACTGCTTCCTGCCCGAATGTGAATCATCTTTTTGTCTAGCATACCCACCTATTAGCCACTTAGTAGCCATCTCAGTTTTCAAATCAGCTGTGATACTACAGAGCTTGTGTTCAAGTCATCCTTATTTTACTTAATACTGACCCCAGTGCACTGGAGTGGTGATGCTGGCAGTGTACATGTGCCAAAGAGAAGCTGTAAAGTGATTTCTTTAATGCATAGGTGAAAGTTCTCAACTTATTGAGGTTGGTAACATCTACAGTAAAAACGAATCTTCTGTCTGAGATGCCGTAAAGAAGAAAAAGGATGTTTGTGCTAGTTTTGCTGTTGCTCCTTGGACTGGAAAAGTTATAGCCACAGCACAGTGTGTGGTATTTAATTAATATGGAGGAGGCTTTAAATTTGTACAGTAAGATATTTTGAGAAAGACTGCATTTATATAAGCTTTCTTACAATGTATTGTTATAATTGTTAATCTTATTAGTGGTTATTATTAATCTTACTGTGCCTAATTTATAAATTAAACTTTATCACTGATATGTTCGTATAGGAAAAAAAATAGCATATATAGGGTTTGGGACTATGCACAGTTTCAGGCATCCACTGGGGGTCTTAGAACATATCCCCCAAGGATAAGAAAGGCACCTGTAAATAGGAACTCATGCATGTAAACGCAAACAACTATACCAACCCAGAGTGGACAAGAGTGGGCTTCCCTGGAGGCTCAGATTGTAAAGAATCCACCTGCAATTTGGGAGGCCTGGGTTCGATCCCTGGGTTGGGAAGATTCCCTAGAGATGAGAACGGCTGCCCACTCCAGTATTCTGGCCTGGAGAATTCCTATGGACAGAGGAACCTGGCAGACTCCATACAGTCCATGGGGTCATAAAGAGTCAGATGCCGCTGAACGACTTTCACATTCACTTTCTTTCAGAGTGGAGAAGACCCTGCTTAATGGTAATTCCAATTATAAATAAAGTTGTGGTTTTAATTTGGTTATGGTCAGAATGTTAAATAAGAGCCAAAGATTGCTCTGAGTTCTAGAAAACTAACCATGAAGTTTGAGTCAGACCCCAGATCATCACTTAATGACTGAATGGTGAGGGCAGGCTGTTTAACTTCACTGAATCTTCAGTTTCCTCATCTGTAAAATGGGTATAGTCACATCAGCCTTACAGGACTGTTGTGAAAATCAACCGTGTTAATGTTTGTGAAGCCTTAGAGCTGTGCCTGGCACCTAGTAGGTACTATATGATGATGATACAGATGATAGAAGATGGTTCTAGCAGTAGGGATTCCAGATTAAGGAAGTTGACAGTGCCAGTACTTGGCACACATCTGATCCCATGGGAACACTGAGATCCCACTAATGGAATCACTGACTTACAGGGCGTGCAGATAGAGGGTGGCCCTGCTTGGGGAGGGGTTAGTGCAGTTTAGCAAATAATCATTGTGTATCTTTACTCACTAAAGAGTCTTTATCTTCTGGGGACACCTTTGTGGGAAAACCAGAATTCAGTGTGCTGGGGATAAAATCCTCACATCACATATGTAGTGTGAAATAAACTAAGGTTTACAGGGAGAGGCAGCCTGCATTAGGACAGAGAAGTATCACTAAGAGCATTTCTGTACTTCACTACAGAATTAGTATCTCTCAGTCTTGGGTTCTTTTTCTGTAAAGCAGATAACTATACTGGCTGTGAGAATTAAGATTTACATAAAGCTTCTAGTTGGTACATAGCAAGCACTCAAGAAATAGTTCTTATAACAAAATAATATAGTCAGGAATAATCCAAATACAAAAGTGACCCTGCTGCTGAATTGCTTCAGTCGTGTCTGACTCTGTGCGACCCCATAGATGGCAGCCCACCAGGCTCCCCTGTCCCTGGGATTCTCCAGACAAAACACTGGAGTGGGTTGCCATTTCCTTCTCCAATGCATGAAAGTGACAAGTGAAAGTGAAGTCGCTCAGTTGTGTCCAACCCTCAGCAACCCCATGGACCGCAGCCTTCCAGGCTCCTCCTTCCATGGGATTTTCCAGGCAAGAGTACTGGAGTGGGGTGCCATCGCCATCTCGGAAAAGTGACCCTAGCACAGACATTTCACAAAAGTCACGAGAGAGAAACAGACAGGAGGAATCCTATGTGTTTACAACCTAACAAGGCAACGTTTCATTTGAAAATGGCCTTTCAGTAGATAAAGATTGGGGTGGAGGATGGGGTAGATGGTGAAGAAGCTAATTTCTGATGATCAGTGATATTGAAAGGATTCATTTAGGTTATAGAGAAGGTAATATAAGTTAACTTTTTAAAATTTATTTTCATTGAAGTATGCGTGCTAAGTCACTTCAGTTGTGTCTGACTCTTTGTTACCCCATGGACTGTAGCCCACCAGGCTCCTCAGTTTATGGGATTGTGTAGTCAAGAATACTGGAGTGGGTTGCCATTTCCTTCTCCAGGGGATCTTCCTGACCCAGGGATTGAACCTGTGTCTCTTGCGTCTCCTACATTGGCAGGCAGGTTCTTTACCAATAGTGTCACCTCGGAAGCCCAATTATTGAGGTAGAGTTGACTTACAATTTTGCATTCGTTTCAGGTGTACAGTTGAAGTAACTGTTTTTGAGGTCCCTTCTCCTTCTTATGATTTTTGGTAATTTATTCTAGGAACGTTTCTTTTGTTGCAGGGGGTTCCTGAAATTTGAATGCTCTGCCTCAAAGAAATGCGTTCCTAAATATAACTTTGAGTGGTTGTGGCAGTCCACCCAAGGAAATGTTTGTCCAGGGACCCTTTTCCTATTCCCAATAAACTGTACTCCTACATGTAAAAGAAAATGTAGAAACATCTGTTGTAGGATATTCAATTTTGAAAAAAACTTTTAAGTCAGATTTCATGTGGTGTTTAGTTCTGTTTATATTAATCTAACATCTCTAGATCCTGTGGGAGACCTCTCGGTTGGGTAAGCTCTTTTCCAAGTGGAAGTATGTAGGGTTAATGCTTGGGAGTGTGGTTGGCTGTGAGAATGGTCTGACCATGGCCACATGGCTGACGTGGCTGAACAATGACCGCCCTTCTCACCCCCTGTGCTAACTTGTCCATCCCCAGTTCTTTATGCCCCATCAGATAAGGAAAAAGGGATTTCCCCACTGCGGAAGATAATACATAAACCTGTTGCCCTGTAGAAACTTAAAGCAGCCTTTCTGATCCTCCTTCACACACCAGCTCTTCATTTTCCTGTCTTGATGCATGATAACCCCTGCTACCCAAGATGAAAGTCTAGTGGTCATCTGAGACTCCTCCCTCTACCCGCTTCACTTAGTTGTCTTTCACTGTCCTGCAGATTTGACCTCTTGATTGTTTCCACCTACCATGTCTACCATTACCCTGTGGAGGCCTTTGTCTGACTTAGTCCTCACCAAGAGTTGTACAATCCTGCCTCCAGAGCTATGGTCAGGCCCTCTTTAGATCCTCCACATAGCAGCCAAGATCAAATACGGTGGTCTCTCTGCTTTTAAAAGTCTCCAGTGACTTACATTGTTTGGGGCTCTTATTGAACAGGGGAGGTTGTCCAGAAACATCTGCAGACCCTTTTCAAAGTATTTAGGTATAGGTCCCATCCTGGACCCATCAATAGAAAGGGGGCACTTGGAATGGAGTTTGGGCTTCTGTATTATGAAAAATGTTGAAAAATCTCCCCAAACAGAAAGAAACTCAATAAATAATGCTTTGAGAAGCAACGTTTTTGTTGTTGTTGTTGTTTTGAAATAATTATTTAATAGGAAGTTGTAAAAATAGTACAGAGAGTTTTATGAACCCACCTCCCTCAGCAATGTCATTTTATATGCCAGGACATTGACTGCTGTTCAGTTGCTCAGTGGTGTGAGACTCTTTGCGACCCCTTGGACTGCAGCACGCCAGGCTTCCCTGTCCAACACCAACTCCTGGAGTGTGCTCAAACTCATGTCCATCACGTAAGTGATACCATCCAACCATCTCATTCTCTGTCGTCCCCTTTTCCTCCTGCCTTCAATCTTTCCCAGCATCAGGGTCTTTTCCAGTGAGTCAGCTCTTCTTAGCAGGTGGCCAAAGTATTGGGGCTTCAGCTTCAGCATCACTCCTTCCAATGAATTTTCAGGACTGATTTCCTTTAGGACTGACTGGTTGGATCTCCTTGCAGTCCAAGGGACTCTCAAGAGTCTTTTCCAACACCACAGTTCAAAAGCATCAGTTCTTCAGCACTCTTCTTTATGGTCCAACTCGCACATTCACACATGACTACTGGAAAACCATAGCTTTGACTGTACCCACCTTTGTCGGCAAAGTAGTGTCTCTGCTTTTTAATATGCTGTCTAGGTTTGTCATAGCATTTCTTCCAAGGAGTAAGTGTCTTTTAATTTCACGGCTGCAGTCACCATCTGCAGTGATTTTGGAGCCCAAGAAAATGAAGTCTGTCACTTTTCCCATTGTTTCCCTATCTATTTGCCATAAAGTAATGGGACCAGATGCCATGATCTTGGTTTTTTGAATGTTGAATTTTAAGCCAGCTTTTTCACTCTCCTCTTTCACATTCATCAAGAGGCTCTTTAGTTCTTCTTTGCTTTCTGCCATAAGGGTGGTGTCATATGCATATCTGAGGTTATTGACATTTCTTCCAGCAATCTTGATTTCAGTTTGTACTTCATCCAGCCCAGAATTTCGCATGATATACTGTGCAAATAAGTTAAATAAGCAGGGTATCATTACACAGCCTTGATGTACTCCTTTCCTGAGTTGGAACCAATCTATTGTTTCCTGACTGATTCTAACTGTTGCTTGTTGACCTGCATACAGATTTTTCAGGAGGCAGTTAAGGTGGTCTGATATTCCCATCTCTTTAAGAATTTTCTAGTTTGTTGTGATACACACAATTGAAGACTTTGGTATGGTCAATGAAGCAGAAGTAGATGTTTTTCTGGAATTCTTTTGCTTTTTCTATGATCCAGTGGATGTTGGCAATTTGATCTCTGGTTTCTCTGCCTTTTCTAAATCCAGCTTGAACATCTGGAAGTTCTCAGTTCATATACTGTTAAAGCCTAGCTTGGAGAATTTTGAGTATTAGTTTGTTAGACACAAGTAATGTTTTTTATTGCCCATTTCTCTTGCTAGGTTAGAATGTCAGACTTCTTATTATGTGGACTCATGGGTTATTTCCCAACTTTATTGGGGCACTTTTTGTTTTTTTAACATTTATTTAAATTTGGCTGCATCTGGTCTTAGTTGTGGCGCACTGGCTTAGGTGCTCTGTGACATGTGAAATCTTAGTTCGCTGACCAGGGTTTGAACACATGTACCCTGCATTGCAAGGTAGATTCTTAACCACTGGACCGCCAGGAAAGTCCTGTGACACATTTTGATTCAAGATCAGTGTGGACAGTCTTACATCTGTGTACACTGATGGTCATGGCAGTGGTCTTTGCTGTATGTGAATGTAAGATTTTGATAGCTGTCACTTGTTTATCCTTGCAAAGTGGATTATTCCCCCAAAGAATAAGTCTGAGCACTGCAATTCTATCTGGTGACCTGAGGTCAGAACTTTCTTATGTAAAAAGAACTGCCACAACAGGTTTTATGCTAGAAGAACAGTGCAGACAGTTATTCTTCCTGAATCTGAGATACAGTTCGCTTAGAATGATGTCCATGTGCATTGTTTCCCAGACACGTGTAAATCTTGCTTTGTTTTATCTTGTTTAGATGGTAAAACATAAGGGCATAGGGATTGTTTTGTTGTTGTTGTTTGGTCTTGTTTTGGTCATAATTCTAAACTACAGCTGCTTGGAGGGAATGACTCTAGGCTGTGAATCTGAAAGTGGAGTTTTGCTCTGAGTGACGGAGTCCTACTGAATTACTATGGCTTATAATGAATTCAGGGGGATGGGTTTCAGGCTTTTAGGTGCTGACCTAGGACATTCTTTGAAGCTGTCATCTTTTCCAACACCAGGCATTGGGCTTGGTGACTGAGCTCTGCTCCCTTCTCCATCAAAACTGATGGGCGAACTAGAAAAATCCTTTGTGTCAGTCATGGTGACATTTTGCTGACACTTGCCTCCACTTTCTGCATCTCAGACAGATTAGCTTGCATGTTTTGAAAAAAGGAACTGAGGGGCAGTAAGGAAACCACTGTCTGATTCAGAATAAAACCTGGTTAGCGGAGGCTGCTGGTATGTTCTAAAATAAGGCAGTAGTGGAAAGATTTCTCACCTCAGTCACAGTGGCTGCTGGGGAGCCTTATAGGAGTCCTGAGACTTATTCAGTAACACTCACCTCTCATTAAGGACAAGCACTGTTGCAAATTAAAATCCTGCAGATTAGACATTTTATAGACAAGGATGCTGTATCTCCATTTCTATAACTTCCCATAGGGAGAGGTGTATGTGCGCATGCTTAGTTACTTCAGTCTTGTCTGACTCTCTGCGACCCCATGGACTGTAGCCCACCAGGCTCCTCTGTCCATGGGATTCTCCAGGCAAGAATACTGAAGTGGGTTGCCATGCCCTCCTTCAAGGGCTCTTCCCAACCCAGGGATCAAACCCATGTTTCTTATGTCTCCAGCATTAGCGGACGGGTTCTTTACCACTATTGCCACCTGGGAAGCCCCAAAGGAAAAGGGCTCAGGGCCAGTTCTGAAATTTGAATCTGGATCTTGCAGCCACACCTGATTGCCTTTGCATCCGTGCAAGACACTCCGAGTTCAGCTCCGACCCTCATGAGTAGTTCCTGGGCAGGCGTCTGAGAGAAGACCGCAGAGTCTGACTTCTTTCACGGCTGAGAGGCTGCCTTTCGAGTGGAGAATTCGAAATGTGCTAGATGCCATGTCCCTTGATGATGGGTAATAACCTCATTAGGCAGGAAGGAGACTTAGTGGTCCGAGGAGAAAAGGAAGCAGCCAGCTGCAAGTTACTCATCTGGTTCGTTTCTTCATGTTTCTTACGCTGTCAGTGAAGTGGTGAAGCAGTCATCAGGGGCTGAGATGGAAGCTTCTGTGAATGGTCAAGACCTTGGGTTCTGAAGAGAAATTCCCAGAGCAGTGATGCCTGGATTCTCCTGGGACAACACTGGCAGGCATCTTTATTGACCACGGAGATGCAAAGACTTGCCCCAACAAATGTCAAGTACTTAATTTGCAGGACTTGAATCCCTTCCTTCAAGGAGTTTGAATCTTAACAGGGCTACATGAAGCTACATGAAGCTACAATGTATATATGTATCAAGAATTCCAGATGATAGAGGTGCCTTCCCAAGGGACAGCCATGTGGCTTTGTCCTTCATTCAGGGCAATCAACCGTCCTGGTTTGCCTGGGTCCTTATAGCAGGATGGGCTTCCCTGATGGCTCAAATGGTAAAGAATCTGCCTGCCATGCAGGAGATGTGGGTTCAGTGATGAACCCCATGGACAGAAGAGCCTGGCGGGCTACAGTCCCTGGGGTCACAAAAAGTCAGACATGACTGAGCAACTAACAATTTATACGAGGGCAGAGTTGGTCACCACACCTTCAACAGTCTTTGTGGTCCTCGGCAGGTCACTTGCACTTTTTGGGTCCTGGGGTCTGCATCTCTCTTTCTAGATGGCTTTTAAATGCCCTTCCAGTTCTTAGGGGTGGCAGTTATGTGTCACTGGTTCACAAGCTTGTGTTGGGTAGAGCATGTGACCTAGAAGCTAGAGCTCTGAAGCCAGAGAGACTGATGATCAGAAATTAGTATTTGGTTGAGAACAACAGTGGCTACTGTTTAGAAGGTTAAGAATGGTTAGGCGATTAGGATAAAGTAACATACCTGTGATGAGGTGGCCTGAGCAGGTGAACAAGACTAAATTCCTTTGAACTTGGGCCCATCTGAACTTAAGTTAGTGCAGACATTGATACATACAGAGATCTGTCCTAAGACTTTGGTTTTCTGGTTGTCTGGAAAGACTGAAAGATGTAGCCAACCCAGACTGTCTTTCTTCCCTCAAGTGGTCCCATGTCGGGATCTGCATAGTGGTTGCCACCTCTAGATGGGTCTCTGGTTCATCATGACTGCTGTTTTCCCTTATCCATCACTTTCTCCCCTCAAACACATTCCCCGCCCCCGCCTCCCCCCCTCCCCCCGCCCCCGCCACCCATTTTTCTCTCTACTCCGTTGAATTATCTGTCTGGTCCAGTACTCTTGCCTGGAAAATCCCATGGGCAGAGGAGCCTGGTAGGCTGCAGTCCATGGGGTCGCTAAGAGTCGGACACGACTGAGTGACTTCACTTTCACTTTTTCACTTTCATACATTGGAGAAGGAAATGGCAACCCACTCCAGTGTTCTTGCCTGGAGAATCCCAGGGATGGGGGAGCCTGGTGGGCCTCTGTCCATGGGGTCACACAGAGTCAGACACGACTGAAGTGACTTAGCAGCAGCAGCAGCAGCAGCAGCAAGGTGCACACTTTAGCCCAAGAGTGCTTAGAATTTGGGTACATGCTTAAAATTATACTGGCTTTACTCGGGCCAATTGAATCATCTTGGGGAAGGGTTGGGCTGACATTTGTATTTAAAGTCTCCCCAGGTGGTTCTGAAGCACTGTAAGGGTTGGAGCCAGTGCCTTAGCATGATCCTGGGGTAGGTTTCAGCGAGGAGAAGCACCGTGAGGCAGAGGAAATGGGGAAACAGTTTACCTTGTTCTGTTGGTTGGGGCCGTCACAATGTGAACACAGTGGGAGCTGAAAGTGTTAGTTGCTCAGTCATGTCCCACTCTTTGCGATCTCATGGACTGTAGCCCGCCAGGCTCCTCTGTCCATGGAATTCTCCAAGCAAGAATACTGGAGTGGGTAGCCATTCCCTTCTCCCAGGGATCTTCCTGAGCCAGCAATGGAACCTGGGTCCTCCTGCATGCAGATGGATTCTTTACTCTCTGAGCCACAAACTGAGCTCACTGGGAAAAACTCAGGGAACTTTTTCTCAAAGTAAATACCCCAAGGGTGTATTCATGGCACATTTTGATAAGGCATTAATAAACTCCCCCCAGATCTTGCCGCACTGCTGCAGGCATTTAAATCATTTATAATAATGACCATAGTGTTTTGCACAGAATGATTATCAAAGTATTTTTTGATGGGCTTATAAATCTAGTGGTCCTGAGAGGCAAGTGACATGAATTTAGTGTATTCCAGGCAAGGGATAAAATGGAGGTGACGCAGTTAAAATGAACTTTGGTGGTTTCTGTTTTGCACAGTGGCCTCATTTGTGTATAGTCCCCTCACTGTAAATCAGTTTCTGCCATCTGATGCCTACTTGCCCATCCCCTTCCTGCCAGGATTGCATTCTAGGTTATGAGAGTGGTCATCCTGAATGATCAAAACATTTGAGTATTTGGTCAATAAACATATGTTCTTATTTGAATCTTAAAATATAGGGGACTTAGGTATCACCTATCTGCTGCTTCCTTTCAAGGGCAGACAAAACCAAGGTGTTGAGATGTTAAATAACTCATTTAAAACTCTGTCCCTAGTCTTAGAAGTCTGTGCCTCATGGCCCCCTTCCTCTGGTTTAGAGCTGTTCTCCCTGAACCCTTGAGATTGCAGAGAAAGTGGGTATCTCTCTTGCTGTGTACCCTTCCTCAAGCTTGCGGCTTGCAGTCAGTAGCTTCCAGAACTTTTATTCATCCTTTATCCCCAGGTGACTCGTCTGGAGCCTGGCATTAGTTGGAGCTTAACAAATGAGGGAAAATGAAAGGAAGAGACCCAATTTATGTCAGGGGGGGTCTCTGAAACTCTTGAGGGGCTTCTCTTCATCCCCTGTGTCTTTGGGACACCCTGATGTCATGCCTTGGACAGAGCCCAGAGTTAGCATGTTCTGCACAGCTCTGTGTGTGTGTTGGGGGCGTGGTGACACTTGTCTCTAAGGGCAGGGACCATTTCTTGAACCTTTGGTGTCTTCTCTACAACACACAGAACCATGAAGGGCACACAGTGAGCTCCTTCATGCATGTTTGACTGATGGGGGTCTCTGTGGTCTAGTCAGTTTCTCTGGTTTTGTTCTATGGAAAATACTAAAAAGATGCTGCCTTAATATCACTTTGATGAAATCACACGGGAAAGAGAGTAAGATTGTGATCTTGTTCTAAATGGGTAACATGAGAGTTATCTTCCATTCTCCCCAGGATAGCCTCTGCAGTGTAAGGTAGGTGTCTGTTTTCATCCCTTTTCTATATCTGGCTGCCAAAGCTCTCATATTGTAATTATTTTGCTGATGGCATCAATTTTGGTTGCGCTTCCACATACCTTTGAAATTAAGTCTCCACCATGAGGTGGCTCAGTAGTAAAGAATCCACCTGTCAATGCTGGAGATGCAGGTTCAATTCCTGAGTCAATAAGATCCTCTGGAGAAGGAAATGGCAATCTACGTCAGTATTCTTGCCTGAGAAATGCCATGGACAGATGGGACTGGTTGGCTACAGTCCACGGGGTCACAGAGTCAGGCACAGCTGAGCACACACGTATGAGGTTCCACACTCAGCCCATTCTGGGTTCTCTTCCCTGTCACGGGAGCCAAGACTTCTCATAATAGAGACGCTTTGCTGGCTGCGGGTGGGAATAGGAGTGGGTGTTTACAGGATCACCTGGAAAGTGATTTTCTTTTTTAATCCCTAGATAGAAGCCCAACTCAGGATGACTAAATTGGGGGAAGAGGATGATGGAGGTCTTTGCTCAGGGCTATATCTTTTGAAAAATTTCTCGATGATTATTATATATTTCCCCAGCTCCTCATTTGAAGAGCTGACTTAGGGTTTCCTTCAAATCAGGGGAAAAGCCTGACACTCAGTGGAAAACAACTGTTATGTATTAAGTACTTATTGTTTTGGCTTCCCTCGTGGCTTATATGGTAAAGAATCCTCCTGCAATGTGGGAGCCCTGGGTTGGGAAGATCCCCCGGAGGAGGGCATGGCAACCCACTCTAATATTCTTGCCTGGAAAATCCCCATGGACAGAGGAGCCTGACAGGCTATAGTCCATGGGGTCTCAAAGAGTGGGACACGACTGAACAACTAAGCACAGCTTATTGTTTTATGTGCCCAAGCAAGTGATTTAATCCCTTTGGTTTTTCACAGACTCACTCCATTAATTCATCAGTGGGATACCTTCAAGGTGTCAGGCTCTCTGATAGGTGCTGAGGCATCTAAGAGCCATAGTTAAGAAGCAAGATGGCTGGAGTCTGTAATAGCTCTGCCACTTTTGGCTGTGTGGCCTCAAACAGATTGCTTATGGTCTTTCATACCTCAGTTTCCCCTGCTCTAAGTGGGGATAGTCATCGTCCCTACCTGATCAGCTGAGAGGATGTACGATATGTGATAACTGACAGCTCTCACTGCAGTGAGGAGGACAGTCCCACCTTCAGAGAGTGGATACCTGCGTGGAAGCCAGGATCAAGTGAGGAAGCACCATGGTCAGCGTACATGACATTTGACCCCATCGGTGCTTTTCCCATCTCACCGTATGGTCTTCCCTCTCTGTACACTCCACCCCCCATCCATACCTCATTTATCTGTAAGTGAGGAGCTCAGCTGTATGAATTTTTCCAGAAGTATCCCAGAATTCTGTATCACAGCTTGTTAAAGAGTGAGGCAGTATCATTATCATGAAAATCAGTTTTGGTCAGAATCACAGGATGATGCTCCTAGGCCCTCCTGAGAAGCTGCTGGCCCTTATACCAAAAGGCCCTAAGTTATGGTCCTTTTCTGCAATTACTTTCTGTGCTGTCATCTCCATTTGTGGCCTCCTTATTTTTATCTCTCACTACTAGAGTAGAACCAAAGGTTACCAGGAGAAACTAAATGACCAAATGTGTTACATCAGTGTGCTTGATTTTATGCAAACAACTTGGTAATCAGTCTGAGTTCTTGAGACTGTTATATCCTTCTGACCTATCCTCTGTCTCCCTTTTCTACTTTTAAGGCTCCTGTGATTACAGCGAGCCCACCAGGATAATCCAGAATCATCTTCCTATTTTAAGGTTATCTGATTAGCAACCTTCAGTCAGTTCAGTCACTCAGTCATGTCCAACTCTTTGTGCCCCCATGGACTGCAGCATGCCAGCCTTCCCTGTCCAACACCAACTCCTGGAGCTTGTTCAAACTCATATCCATCAAGTCGGTGATACCATCCAACCATCTCATCCTCTGTCGTCCCCTTCTCTTCCTGCCTTCAGTCTTTCCCAGCATCAGGGTCTTTTCTAATGAGTCAGTTCTTTGCATCAGGTGGCCTAAGTATTGGAGCTTCAGCTTCAGCATCAGTCCTTCCAATGAATATTCAGGACTGATTTCCTTTAGGATTGACTGGGTTGATCTCCCTGCAGTCCAAGGGACTCTCAAGAGTCTTCTCCAACACCACAGTTCTAAAGCATCAGTTCTTTGGCACTCAGCTATCTTTATAGTCTAACTCTCACATCCGTACATGACTACTGGAAAAACCATAGCTTTGACAATATGGACCTTTGTTGGCAAAGTAATGTCTCTGCTTTTTAATATGCTATCTAGGTTGGTCATAGCTTTCCTTCCAAGGAGCAAACGTCTTTTAGTTTCATGGCTGCAGTCACCATCTGCATTGATTTTGGAGTCCAAGAAAATAAAGTCTGTTACTGTTTCCATTGTTTCCCCATCTGTTTGCCATGAAGTGATGAGACCAGATGCCATGATCTTCGTTTTCTGAATGTTGAGCTTTAAGCCAACTTTTTCACTCTCCTCTTTCACTTTCATCAAGAGGCTGTTTAGTTCTTCTTCACTTTCTGCCATAAGGGTGGTGTCATCTGCATATCTGAGGTTATTGATATTTCTCCTGGCAGTCTTCATTCCAGCTTGTGCTTCCTCCAGCCCAGCATTTCACATGATGTACTCTGCATGTAAGTTAAATAAGCAGGGTGACAATAAAGAGCCTTGGTGTACTTCTTTCCCAATTTGGAACCAGTCTGTTGTTCCATGTCTGGTTCTAACTATTGCTTCTTGACCTGCATGCAGATTTCTTAGGAGGCAGGTCAGGTGGTCTGGTATTCCCATCTCTTGCAGAATTTTCCACAGTTTATTGTGATCCACACAGTTAAAGGCTTTGGCATAGTCAATGAAGCAGAAGTAGATGTTTTGCTCGATCTGGAACTCTCTTGATTTTTTGATGATCCTACAGATGACAGCAGTTGACAACCTTAATTCCAATACTGTAGTCCCCCTTTTCATGTAGCATACTAGGTTCTGAGGCTAGAATGTGGACACATTTGGAGAACTACTATTCTGTGTGCTACAGCTGTCTTGTTCCTTTTTGTTTAATTACTTATATGTTTCAAAAAAGATTAAAATGTGTAATACCTTTAAAATGAAGAGGAAAAAAATGGAGCAGGGAGAAAATTAGAGGAAATGAAGAGTCAGGGATGAGGTTTAAACACAAAATCGACACCAATTTGTTTCCTAGAAGTGGGCCATGATTTTGGCTTTGAGCTTTTCCTAGGAACTTGAAAGGTGAAGCAGTATCAGTTACATTTTAACGTGTCATTGAGTAAAATCCAACTGATTGTTCAGATGCCCAGATGATACTGAGAGAACTTCCCAGGTAGCACTAATGGTAAAGAACTCACCACAAAGAAGACACAGGAGACATGGGCTCGATTCCTGGGTTGGGAAGATCCCCTGGAGTAGGAAATGGCAAGCCTTTCCAGTATTCTGGCCTGGAAAATTTGATGGGCAGAGAAGCCTAGAGTGCGACAGTCCATGGGGCCGCTAAGAATCAGACAGGACTGAGCACAGCAACAACATCATACTAAGATGAAAGAACTTTCTTCTCTGGGTCCTTCAGAAAACAGAAAAGAATAATGAGGAAAACCTTTGCCATGTTTATGGTAAACACAGAGATAGGTTTTATCCGGCCATTTCCTTTTTACTGCTTTCTATTTAGGTTAAATATACATTCCTTTGAAGATTTCTTCCAAGAAATGTTGTCTAGGGTCAGCGCAAATCCAGGGATTGGAAATGTCTAGAGCAGCAGTTGCCATGTGATGGATGGTTCTTATGCCCTGGGGGCTCTTGGGGTTGCCCTAGGCTTTCATCCTGAATAGTGGTGATGTCCTTTTTAATGTTTCTATTTTTGAAAGTCATTAAATATAATATATATTTACAAACATAATCTCCAATTCCTGTTTAAGATGGAATGGTTTGAAAGTCTACCAGCATTTATGAAGAGCTTATATTGTGGTCAGTAGTTCTAAACCAGAAACCCAGGAAGTTTCTGGAAGTGATATGTTATAAAAATATTTATTTATATCCCTAATAGGCTGTTGGTTACAGACACAATAAGGAACACTGAGGTCAAAAGTAAAAATTTGATCATTTTACTGACAATTCTGCCAGTTTTCCTCCAGATTATCTTCCTTCTAGCCAAAAGTTGGATTCATCTGATCAGGATTCTTTTGGCATATCTTACAGTATTTTTTTTTTCAATCGATATTTAGAAAGAGAAAATATTATGACTGTGATAGTCATTTTGTCTTTTAATTTATTAGAATTAAAGATTCATACACCTGCAATGTGTTATTTGTGGAGAAATGCTTCCAAGTAGCTGGTGGAAACCACCTGTCTTACCCTGATATTTAGAAACAAAACAAGGAAAACTTGAAAAATAAACTTATGGGGAGTTGGAGATGCCAATTAATTATACCCTTCTTTCCTTCTGGGCTCTAAAGTAGAGGGAATAGTAGAAGCCAGATGAAGATTACAGTACCAGCTTTATTAGAGTAAGCTGGGTTGGAAGATGGATCTTGGGTGTAAGACTTCTGACCCATCCTAGATGGAAATCTACACAGCTGCCTGGGTGTTGGCCAAGAAGCCATGGGCAGACTCTGCTGGGTAGAGAAGCTCCATCTCTTTAACTCCTGGAGGCAGGGAAAGGGGGACTGCACCTCCACCCCAAGGCAGGAAACCCATCCGTCCAGCCCATCCTCTCCACTGAGATGCTGTCCTTCCTGCCCCAGAAGGCCTGTGAGCACTGATAGAGTGGTTTTAGAACCCTCTGTGGTTCTTACTGGGAAGTGGAACACACATTCTGCGTGAAAATGTGTCCAGAGGAAGTAAAGGGTCCTCCTTTTATAAACCATTTGATTTGTTGTTAAATTCACATATAAGAAATTGGGCTGTTTCCTGTCTGGTTTTGTTTCTGGGACTGATAATTAGATTGCTTTCTGGTTTTGAATAGACATTGGGTCCCCACCCCAAATGTGTACTAATATGACTGTAATTGTGAAATTGATTTTATTGACTAATCATATATTTTTCTCATATAATGAGCCAATTGTGTGTAACAGCCTAAAGAGGCAAAAGGTAATTTGTCATTAATCATTTTGCACATGAACAAAGATGGTATCAAAATGAATGAATTTCATAAACTAATATCTTGTTTCAAAAATGAAATAGGCATTAAGAAATATTTAGAAAGTTGCTAAGGTACGTGTGCTTGTGCGTATGTGTGTAAGAGAATGAAAGATGATTAAAGAGCTCATTTGTTACAAAAGGTTAGGCTAAGTCAATCTAGAACAGTGGATGGATGAAGTCATCCTTCAAATAGAGTTTCTTTCAGAGAGAATTTTAGTCATCCTTCAAAAATAATTCCTTTCAGCAAAACATTGAAAGGCTTAGAGTGGCCATAAAGTCAGTTATGTGCCCTGGAAAATACCAGAATTAGAAGCTTTTCTAGAAACTTGAATATTGGTTCACATCATCTTAGGCAAAATTAAGCATCCTCTGATAAGGATGGTTACTTGAGTTGAAGACTGTTTCACTTTGAAGTCATCTGGGACAATAGTCAGAATTGTTAAGCAAGTTTTCTAAACTGAGCGCTTCAGCGATTATAACACAAAAACCCAGTAACCCCCTTTCCCCTGATGATATCTAACTTTGAGCAGCACAGAGTATATGTTGGGTTGCTGCATAGAATGATTCGCAGTGTAGAGTTACTTGCTGTATCAGAGTTAATGTTGAAAGACATGGATCCAAACCATGTCTTGGATTTTAGCAAAATGAATCAAAATCCTGCAGATGCCATTCTCATTGACTGGATGCATCTTACAGTAACTAAGTCTATAAGATAACTGGTTTTCTTGAAATGCCTCCAGTATATTCAAAAGTAATTTGTTGTTGTTTAGTCACTAAGTTGTGTTTAACTCTTTTGTGACCCTATGGACTGTACCCGCCAGGCTCCTCTGTCCATGGGATTTCCCAGGCAAGAATACTGGAGTGGGTTTCCATTTCGTTCTCCAGGGGATCTTCCCGACCCAGGGATTGAACCTGCATCTCCTGCATTGGCGGGTGGATTCTTTACAACTGAGCCACCAGGGAAACCCCATTCAAAAGTAATACCAAATCATTCATTTCTTTGCACATTAAAAAAGAAGAATTATGCTGTTTTCTCCACCATACCCCACTGGAAATTAGTGTCTTAGAGGCTCTCATTCTTAGTATCCTGGATGAGATAAAAAGCTACACATCTCAAACTTTAATGTGCAAATGCCTATACATCTCGTTTTAAATGCCAGTTCCAATTCAGTTGCTCTGGGATTGGGCTTGAGATTTCCAACAATCTAGCAGCTCATCTCAGTGCTGCCGGTCCACAAGTCAGACAAGGTTATAGAGGTGCTGGTTACTAGACACATTGGTAGACATTGAGGTCATTATTTTAGCCTCAGATAATCTCTCATCTTGGGAGCCAAATGCCAAGGAGAGATTAATAAAAGCCCTAACTGTCCAACATTCTATTTCAACATGTCCTTCCACAGCACAGAGGTCTAACAGGGCTCTGTAGTCATCTAGCCCTTCCTGAAAGGCTGCCTCCTTGGGCAGGGTGCCTTGGGCATTGACCCGAGAAGATCAGCATGTGATTCCTGAAGGAGAAAACCAGAGGGCCTTGCATATATATTGTCCAGTAAACAGCACACCTACATTTGTACAGAGAAGAGGGTTTATCTTTGTAAATACTGGGTAGGCTGTGTTTTGGATCCCACTAGATAGGATCCATAGACTTGCTAGAAAGGATATCTTTCCAAAGATGTAATGGTTATCACATCTGCCTGTATATTAAATAAAAATACCCTTGCTTGGGAACACCTCAGACCAAGTGAATCAGAATCTTTAGGTATGAGACCTGGGCATCTTTTTTTTTTTTTCTCTTAAGGAGCCCAGGTGATTACTGGGCTTCCCAGGTGGCTCAATGGTAAAGAATCTGCCTGCCCATGCAGAAGACACAGGAGATGTGTGTTTGATCCCTGGGTCAGGAAGATCCCCTGGAGGAGGAAATGGTAACCCACCCCAGTATTCTTGCTGGGAAATTCCATGGATAGAGGAGCCTGGCAAGCTACTGTCCATGGAGTTGCAAAGAGTCAGACATTTCTGAGTGACTAAACACACATGCCGGGATTCTTAAATGCATCAGGGTTGAAAGGTCTGGATTTAGGCAGTTCTTAACTTGGAGGGCTTCCCTGATGGCTCAGACGGTAAAGTGTCTGCCTGCAACACGGGAGACCTGGGTTTGATTCCTGGGTCGGGAAGATCCCCTGGAAAAGGCAGTGGCAACCTACTCCAGTACTCTTGCCTGGAAAATCCCATGGACGGAGGAGCCTGATAGGCTACAGTCCATGGGGTCGCAAAGAATCGGACACGACTGAGTGACTTCACTTTCACTTAACTTGGAGGGCAGGAAACTCTCCTCATTTAACTTGAGATAATTCATCATTTGTGTAATCCTGTAACTTGTGACCAGATATTTGTAGTTATTGGGACAGCTGACCTTTGTTTATATATTAAGGGACAAGTAAGCTTATAATCTAGTGTTGGGTGGTTAAGTTCTTCTTTAAGAAAATTTAGCTTTGGGGCATTTAAGACCCAGGATCTGCCAGAATTCAGGACTTTGTGCTTCATAGGGATTTGCTATAACCCCATTTTAGAAGTGATGGGGAATTCACTAAACTGTTTGTGTTTGATAAGCCTCCGACTGGCACCTCCAGTGGTGTGTGCATGTTTGTGTGTGCGTGCACTCATCTTCTCACTCACCAGCTAGTCTTTTTTTTTTTTTTTTTTTTAAGAAAAAGAGCTTTTAACTTGCTGATCTTTATCAGATCCAGTGCTCAGAGAGCTGTGCTGTTTCTGCAGACAGTGCAGATAGAACACTTGTGGTCCAGCACTCAGCCTGTGCTCCACCCAGGTGGAGGAGTAGGGTTCTGGGCTGATCGGGTTCTGGGAGCACTTGTTGAATAATGAGCTTTATCTTGAGGCATTGTCCTACTTTCTGGAAGTAATTTTGATGATCTTTGTGACCCTGGTTTTCCAGGGTTCTCTAGGGCCTGTTGTCATTTGTAGATGTTTTCTACATATAGAGAGCTGCCAGAAATCTGATCCTCAGGGGGGAAAAGTACATTTCATACTTTTAAAATTCCTTTGTGGCTTTATTGTCCTTTGGCTCTGAGTGGAAGCGAATATTTGAGTGTTTCATCCAATGTTGGGGGATCAACAGATTTACACACTGTGTGATCTTCTCACAGACCATTCCTCTTTTCTTCCTAGAGAGTCATTATCGACCTGTCATAATGTGTGTTCATGATTTCCTGGGCTGGAAGCCGGATGACAATCCTTTTCTATTTAAGACTGTCTGATGTAGCATCAGAGATTGTCTTCTCAAAGCTTCTTCCCTGTGCCTTGATTTGTAGACTCGGATCTCTGTGGAGTGGAGCCTGCATGCCATGTACTAATTAATAAATGGGGGCATAGCCAGCCCAGGCATGAGCTCCTTGGCAGTTACCAGGATAGCACTGGGACTGAAGGATGTGGACAAAAATGAGACTCATCTGTCAGTCAGCTTGGGACAGCATCAGGAATCAGCTGCTACCCCTGCTCTGCCCTGTCCGTCTGTGGCCTCTAGTCTTAGCTCAGGGCTCTGAGCCTGCGCATCTTCAGGGCTGGTGACTGACTCCTGAGTTTTCTTGGTTTGCTTCTTCTTGCTCTTCAGTCTAGTCCTATAGCCTCACCTTCCCTGAGCCTCATCCAGTGGGGTGGGTGATGTCCTGCTGGTACGCTAAGGCAGTGGTTATCAACCTGGGTGCTTTTATCCTTTAGGGAACATTTGACATTGTCAGGAGGCACTTTTGATTGTCACAGTTGGGGGTGGCAGGTTCTATCTAAAGGTGTCTAGTAGCTAGAGGACGGGGTGCTGTCAAATTCCTATAATGCACAGGACAGCCCCTTATGACAAAGAATGATCTGGCCTCAAATGTAAGTTGTGCCAAGGATGGAGACCCCTTGGATTAAATGCGTTTGTTTCATTTTTCAGGGACCCATGCTTTTTGTTATGGCTTAGTAGACATTTTCCGAATTCTTGGACTTACTGTGGTTTCATTTTTTGTTGTTGTTGATGATGGGAAATTCTGTCAACTGTGAATAACCTGTGAGCCTGGTAAATGAAACTTACAGAACAAAGATATTATCTGATCCAGAAGTGACAGCTTCCTCTGCACTCCTTTGTCATCTTTCCTTTTTGTCCACTTGCCCGTAATGTGCAAGCCTTCTGCCCAAGAGGGGAGTCAGAATACAGTCATCACGTACCTTTCCAAGTGTTTTCCTTGCCCCTCTGCTCCCCCTGGTGGAGATGGCCACATACACCAGAGGATAGCTGGCGGTGGAGATGGGGAAGGGATGGAATAGAGAGGGTGGGAAGGAGGGCCTGTTCTGGATACAGAGTCATTAGCTTTATTACAGTATTTGAAAACTTATTTATTAATTCCAGTTATGGAGCTCTGAACTACACTTAGTCAACAGTGTAACTGCAAGGCAGATCTTGCTTCAAGTGGGCATGGCCGGCCGTTTCCCTTCTGTCTGTCCACATGGAGAATGCAAGTGCCGCCTGATAAATGCAAACCAGGCACAGGGCCGTCTTGGTTTGATCACTTCAGATGTAAAAGGCATGGGTCATATAAAACCTAAACATCAGAACCACCCCCCGCCCCCGTAGCAAAGGTGTGTTGTTTTAGCCGGTGTCTTTGGTTAGTGACTCAAAATAAGACTTGTTTAGCCGGTTCTAAAGAGAACAGTCTGTTTTCACTTCAAATGTGTTTTTCCTGTTTATAAAGGACTAGAACATGTCAGAGGATCCAGTCAAGAAGGTGGACGAAGAGGGCCCTGTCTGTACATGTTCATCAGTGCCTCCAACACTGTTGGTTCCTGGGCTCCTTTGCTCCACGAATTGGGAGGCGAGCTCATGGTTAGCACAGCTGTCAAGGACTCACACCTCAGACTGGGGGCAGCTGGTGAGTGGGCCCTGGGACAGGCTTCAGGTTGGTGGCACTGAACCATGCAGGCAGTGAGTATCCACCTTTGGGGCATCTTCCTAGGAATTTGGACTTAGTTGGGAGGAAAAAATTGTTTTGGTTGTCCTTCCCTCCTGCTCAGCTTCTCCTTTTAACAACAGAAGATACCACATTTAGAGCAAGACTCCCACCCCAGGCCATCTGCCTGCCTTGCACCAGTAATTCCATGAATGTATGTTTTTCTTTTCACCTGCTGATTCTGCCAGCTCCTTGAGCTTGGTACGGTGTCACAGTAGACTCACAGGTCCTTACTGTCACTGGACTGTGGTTTCTGGTTGGTGTTTCATTTGGTAAGTTTCTTCCCCTTTGAGTTTTCTGCAGGCAGCTGGGAGATACAGCTTGGTGTGGAGCAGATCAAATGGGATCAGGAAGCTTGAGTTATGGTTTGATTCTGACTCTCATTGGAAAGCAGAATGTTTTCTGGACCTCAGTGTCCTTCTCTGTGAATGAAGAGTTTGTACTTGGTTATTATTTTCCTAAGCCAGATCTCAGATGTAGTATCCCAGTCTGCATACAGCTATTTTATATGCTTTAATTTATCCTACTTCCTTTTAAAGTAGATGACTAGGCCAGTGAGCTACTCTGGAGAGGCAGAATTAGTGAGATGGTGTGCACTCGTATCTAGTTAGCACACAGTTGATTTCTGTGCTGAATTTTGGCTGTAGAATAGTGGAAGTCCAGATTCACCCTGATAGCAAATGGTAATGGCTACTATTTTTTAACACCGGGCCCTCTTAAGTTGCTGTTAATGTAAATTCCTACAGAGGCTGGAAAGAGAAGTGGTGGGGAATTGTTTCAGAGTTGAGTCATTAGCATTCTCTAAAGACTGCTATTATTACTTGTAATGAAGAATGATCAGCCAAAATGTTTCTGAAACATACAATTTATTATGGACCCTCATCTGGCATTTAATCTGGGTCTCCTAGTATTTGGTATCATGCAATCTTACATGAGTAGATATGTGGACCTGAATTTTATAAAACAAATAAGCAAATAAGACCACTGCCAAGCATTAATTTTCCTACCAAATTAGCATAAGAATTCAAAGTTTAAACTCCACATACAGAGGTATGTGGAAGTTTTGTTGAGAATCTATAGTATAAAACTTTTCCTAACCAAATTTTTTAAAGAAAAAAATGTTACACTAAGGTAGACAATTCAAATGAGAACATTTATAGAACCTCAGAAACGTCTCTGGGGACCCTAAGGTCCTTTGGAACACAATTTGAAGACCAGTAACCCCTATTCATCTAGTTTACCAGTGTGTTCTGTGGTTCCACAACTTTCCCTATTTTACTTATGCAGAACCTGAGACAGACTTGTCTACAGTCCCACAGTGCTAATGGGTGGGGCCAGCTGTGGATTTCCAGACCGTAGATGCAGGAGTTCTCTCAGTTCCCCTTCATCACCCTTCTGATGTCCTGGGATCATCTTGGATACCCAGTGATGGAACCAACAGCCTCTACCTAAGTTCCCCCCAAACTTGTTTCCCCTCCCATCCCTTGTCTTGGACAGCTTTTTGGTGCCAAAGTCACTGCCCCTTCTAGAATTATTTCCTGAAACTTTTGTCCCTTTTTTTCTTTTTGTGCCCATCTACCACCGCATCCCCTTTAGTTTAACCCCCATCTAGTCAAGGGCATAATAATCGTTCACTGCTATGTGACAGATCTAAAAACTTCTAACAGGTGAGGTTAGCTTACATTCTCAGAGTGTCCAGCTTCTTTGTGGTTCACCCCAGGCGGTGGTCCCAGGGGTCACTACTCATTTGTGTTTTTGTCATCCCTGTCATCCCATTCTTTCATCTGACAAACACATAATGACCATCCCCAATGTGCAAGGCAGTCCCATTCCTAGCACTTCCTGTCTCTAGGGAGGTTACAGAACCTGTATGGGAAATGAAAGAAAAGATTATCCAACAGAGAAGTAGTTAAGAAGCTCTTTAGAAGGAGCACATACTTCTAGGGGATGCTCCAAGGAGGATGGGCCCTCCTCAGTCCAGGGATCCAGGGAAGGTTTTAGACAGGATATGGGGTTCATTTGTGAGAAAGTGATGGGGTTTCCAAGGCAACATGGATGACTACAGTGGACTCAGGATTTGTGTGTGTGGTTTTTTTTAATAGTTTAATGTATTTTAATAGCAAACTTAAAAACATGTACTTGGCACGTAGGACAACTCAGAGAAGTATAGTGAATGAATGGAATCTACTGTAGAATAAAAATGCTACAAATACCATTTAGTTGCAGTCAGTAAGAAATTTACCTGTTTTTAAAAAAATCCAAATGCTGGCATTGTCCAGAAAATTTTAACAGGTTTATTTATATTGTTATCAACTTGAACTGCTGAAACTTGTTCACTGAAGCATTTTGACTTGCATTAATGCTTTACATCCCCACATTTATATTAAAAATTCACGGAAATAAAAGTGGAAAAATTGCCAATACTGATTCCCCACCCCCACCTCATTTTCCACTTGCAGTTATATACTTAGTTATCTTTTGACCCTCATGGGGGGGAAATAGTTTAACATTCAGAACTACAGTAATAGGAAGACAAGAATTTTTCTTAAATGTTTTTCACCATAGTGGATTCTTTTTTGTTTGTTTGTTTGTTTTTCACCATAGTGGATTCTTAAGCAGGATCTCCAGGGATGTGGTGTGCTAGCTGGATATTTTTTGGCATGATGGTTACACATTTGGCATAGATACAATCCAGGTTGATGTGTTTTAAAAGGCAGCAGGTCTTGCTTGCCTCCTGCAAAGCACCAGTCGCTGCAGTCTGGAAGCACAGATCTGTTTTGCAGTCCTGAGCAGTTTCCGGCACCAGACGCAGGAATGAAAGTTTGCGAATCAGTTTCACCAGGCCTGTACCAGTGAGGTTTCTCTACCCTTCTAATAGAGGGCACACTCTTGTGAGTGGCTTGCGTAGCCAGTTGCTTCTTTGATGCTTTACCGTGGGTGGATTTCCTGGCAGTCTGTGTAGAGACCTCTTTACTTACCTTCTTCTGCCGCTGGAGCTTGGTGGGCTAGAGGGTGCACTGGCTTTGGAGAGCCGGAGAGTGATGGTGGCATGGCAGCAGCCTCTGAGAACACAAATAGGATTTCTTGAATATTACTGCAGAGGGGGAGGCAAGAGGTAGGCCGTGATGGCTGCCATCCAAAGACAGGTGGGAAAATCGGGTGACCCGTGATAGGACAGCAGAGCTGTGGGAATGACTACGTTCAGGCGGTGCTATCCATGTATATGTGGTACCTACGGGCTGTGTCGGGACTGTCTTGTGGGCCTGAGGAAAAGGTCTCTGTGGCTGGGGCTGGTATTGCTCCTGAAGGGATAGACATTTCTGTCTTCATCCATCCTCCAAAGACACGGGTCCTGATGTGACAAATGGTCTCCCACTAATGTCAGCCTTTGAAGGAGCTTCCTTACTGCTTCTTCAGTCTGGTTCTGTCCAGAACAGGGCTGGTTTTGAGAGTTTCTTCAAGTGTGTTGAGAAATTGGCATCTGGCAGGCAAAGCAGGCCTCGCCTTGAAGAGTGAGTGATCCATAGCTGAGAAGGGTTAGCAGTGTCTGGTAAACGGGTGGCAGGTTTCCTTGCGTAACTTCCTTCTGTTGCAGAGCCTGTGGTCAGCCCTTTGTAAGGGTCCAGCCCTTATCTCGGCTGTGGAAGTAGGGGAAGGGGTGGGTCCTGACTGGGGCCACAGTGCACCTATTAGGCTCCTCTGCCTGTCTTCAATTCAGCTCTCCCTCCTACCCCACCTTTGGAGGTGGGCTTGCTTGCTTTTTGTTTTTTGGGAAAGTTTTATTAAGATATGTTTAACATATCATACAATTTTCCCATTTAAGTATACAATTCAGCGTTTTTCGTATATCCACAGAATTGTGCATCCATCACCACAGTCCATTTTAGAACATTTTCACTACCCCTCACAATAAACCCTGCAAGACTTAGTTGTCCCCTCCTAATTCCTGCCCCCGCCCCCCGAACCCTAAGCAACTACTGTGTACATTCTACTTCTAGGATTTGCCTATTCTACTAGACAGTTCGTATAAATGGAATCACATAATATGTGGCATTTTGTGACTGCCTTTTTTCACTTAGGATTTCCGGGGATCATCCATGTTGTAGCATGTATCAGTGCTTCATCTCTTTTTATTGCTGAATAGAACAGATTTGCCCCATTTTGGTCATCCGTTTGTCACTTGGTGACCATTTGGGTTTCACTCTTTGTCTATTTTGAATAACGTTGCTGTGAAAGTTCGCGTTTAAGTTTTTGTGTGGACGTACGCTTTCATTTCTCTCAGGAGAATCCCTAGGAGTGGAGTTAGCTGGGTCATCTGATAACTCTGCTTAGTCATTTGAGTAAGTGCCAGACAGTCTTCCACATCGGTTGTACCATTGTACAGTCCTGCCCACAGGATATAAGGGTTCTCCTATTCCTACATCCTCACCAACATTTGTTCTTATTTGTCTTGTTTGATTATAGCCATCCTGACAGAGGGGAATTGATATTTCATTGTGCCTCTTATTTGCATTTCCTTAAAGGCTAGTCATTTTGAGTATCTTTTCACATACTTTTGTTTTTTAAATTAAGATGTATTTCCTTGTCAAATGTGATCTTTGATCACATTTCAAAAGGGAAACCATATTTCAGCATGTTGATGAGTGGATGGGAAGGGAGGAAGTGATCACTGTTCTTTTAGGAAGTGATTTTACCACGTCTGGGTTTTCAGACGGTCTTTTTGCCCCTGGCATGTATCACCTGGGTGGGTCCTGACTGTCCCCAAAGCCAAGGCAGAGAAGCACCACCTACTATTGGGTCCTTGCTCAGTTCCTGGGCCTGCTCTTTCCTTTGCTTAAACTTTGCAGCCTTGAGCGGCTTCTTCGGGGGTTCATTAGGGAAAGCAAAGCAGGGCTTCTTGTATGAAAGCTGACAGGTAATTCCTATCTGCTTTGGGGGCTCTCCTAAAATAGCAAAAGAAAATTACCCTAGGCTGTCTTTCTTGGTAAGCATCTTGTTTGCTTGCTCTGGGAAAATCCGTTCAGCCCTGGGGTGACATCAGCTAACTGGCATGGCTTATTGAAAAGGAAGTGCAGCCACTTCCTGGAGGGCGGGGGGCGGGGGGGGCGGTGGAGAGGGTGGCTTCTGAAGCCTCAGGCCTGAGGATGGGAGTCCTGTCTTATCCCTGTTCAGTCCCCGGAGCCTGATGGCTGCACGTGCTCAGTGCATCCTTGTAGCGGTGAATGCAGGTGCCTCTCAGCTGGCCCACATGAGAAGGGGCTGAGTGAAGTGCCACCGAGCCTGGGTAACCAGCTCATCCAATCTGTAGGGATTTTATTGGTTCCCTGGCAGCATCGTTCTCTGAGAACACAAGTGGGGAGTCTCTTAAAGGTGTCATGGATCCCATACAGAAACTGGTTAATAGTCCAGGTAGACAGTGTTTTACAAACTTCAGACTAGGAGGGAGCATCATGCCCTGGAGGGAGGGGAGGAGTCTGAAGCGAAAGGAGCTGGTTGGGGGTGAGGAGCGGGAGACAGGCTTGGTTTGGATGATCCGTGTGATGTGGGGCAGGGTCAGCCAAGTCTGGGGAGCAGCTTGAGGGAAGACAGGGAGACCCTGGGGGTTAAGGGGCTAGTAGACTGGCGGATGTGGAGGGTATGGTGGACCAGAGAAACTTACGGGATGAGAAAAGGGAGATACCGCCACACGGACTGGCAGCACCATGGTGAGGCATTGTGAGGGCATCTGCCTGTGTTCAGGGCTCTCAAATTTGAGCGGGCATCAGAATTGCCTATTGAAGTACAGGTTGCTGGTTGCTATTGCTATTGAAGCATAGGTCCACCCGTCCTACCACTTTCTGGCCGCCTCCAGTTGCTGCTTCAGTAGGTCTGAAGTGGGCCCTGAGAATTTGGTTTTCTCACTGATGCTCCTGCCGCTGCTGAGTTGGGGACCACACTCTGGGAACCACTGGCTTAGAATTCAGCAGTTGGTAAACTTTTTCTGTTAAGGGCCAAGAGTGAATGTTCTAGGCTTTTGAACTACGTAGGATTTCAGGTACATATTCTTCATTGCTTTTCACAACCCTTTAAGCCTGTTCAGACCATTCTTGGCCATAAACAGATGGGCAGGGAAGAGGAATGATCTAGGGAAGGCAGGGCCTGCTTTGGTGCCTCCCGGGCTGGATGTCTGTAAATTCTCTCTTCTCTGCCATGTAGGTGATCTCCATGTTGTTTTTTTGTCTGTAAAACAGACATAACATTAATAGTTCTTACCGTATAGGACTGTTTTAAGAATTCAATGAGCTAAGGCATAAAAAGCATCTATCACAGTGCCTGGGACATCACTAGAATTTATTTATCATTTACTATCAGTATCAGTAGAGGTGTTACCAGCTACTGATGATGGTTGACAGGCGAGGAAAAGAGAGAGGAAGACCAGCACAGATCTGGTTCATTATAGACCCTGAAAGCTAACTGCTCCAGGGTCCCCTATCATTTCTTCTTATGCTGCTCAGGAAGAGGAATCCTTTGACTCACAACATAGGCACACTCAGAATACATCCTGGGTCAGTCCCTCGAAGGAGGGGATGCTCAGCTTCTGCTTTCACACGCCTAAAGAATCGTGCCATTTGTGGGCTGGCTGGTTGGTGAGCCCAGGACTCTGAGAAGAGGGCCCATCTGTGCCACTGCAATGCATTTGTAACCCAGGCTTCAGCCTCATTTGTTGGGAAGGCTTGATTCAGGACCACAGTGCAGCCTGTGCTGATACCAGATAGCTTCTGCTGCATTGGTATTGAGAGGATGCCTTGTAACCTCTCATTTTGCCCCATGGTGTGATTAAAAATGAGAACCACAAAAAAGCAGGCTGTCGTGTGCCCCACATTTCCAGTGCTGAAGTGTGCAAGTGAGAAGTATGGTGCAGCTTTCACTTGTATAGCTGGCATGAAAAGATAGTCGGGTACCCCTTGCACAGCCTCTCTGTACTGCTGTCTGGGGAGAGGCCACCTGGTGGCCCTGAGAACTTCAGCTCGGCTCTAGACACTGCTACTGAAAGCTGACAATGCTCAAATAATACCGGTTGTGGGGGGTTGCAGGGGGCTCTCTCTTTTCCTTGTCTGATTACCCCCTAGGGGGCATCCACTTTCTGGCTCACCTCTCCAGCTGCGGGCTCTAATCCTTGCCAGAGCACAGAATCTTGACTTGGTAAGTTCAAGTTTCACAGGCACAGAAGTGCCTGCTGGTGATACGACTTCACCCTCCTCTTGGGTTTTTGCTGACATTCAGTGAAATATCCTTCTCTCTCCTCCCCACCTTGCAAAACAAACTTCCTGTTTTGAACTTGGTCCAGACTGGAACAGCCCTGCTACTACACCTGTGAACACGCGCAGACACACATTCCTCCCCTCCGTATTTGTACAGCTTTCTGTCGACCAGCCAGATTTCCCCTCTCGGCTTACAGATCCTAAATCATAACACGAGATAGGCTACCGGCAGATGAAGAAAAAAGGAAGTGCACATTTCAGAGCTGTTTGAATGAAAACAAGGCTCTGGTTTATTTCGCCGTGTTTTGCCACGAGGACTCTGCTAACTTTCCCCCTTCTTCACAGCAGGATGGAAACAAGGCAAGGAAATCAGCTGATGCAGGAGCCAGAGTGAGTCGAGGAAACCCGCAAACCCAGCCAGTACCATGAGCTCGCGTCTCCCCTCTGCGCTGTAGGAACCCGGGGCAGGCGAAGTCGGCAGAAAGCAATGGCTTTCTTCACTCCGTGGAAGCTGTCCTCTCAGAAGCTGGGCTTCTTCCTCGTGACTTTTGGCTTTATTTGGGGTATGATGCTCTTGCATTTTACCATCCAGCAGCGAACTCAGCCCGAGAGCAGCTCCATGCTCCGGGAGCAGATCCTGGACCTCAGCAAGAGGTACATAAAGGCGCTGGCTGAAGAAAATAGAAACGTGGTGGATGGACCCTATGCGGGGGTCATGACGGCCTATGGTAAGTTCTGCACTGCCGGGGCACCTCCATCCAATTCTGCTTTGCCTCCGAGGGACCCCAGAGGCTCTCACACTTGGTCATGGATTGAGTCTACCTCTTGCCACTCCCTTCCTGGCGACACATTGCACACAAAGGGACACCTTGAGAAAGTTAAAGCAGTGCCCTTTGGGAGCTTCTGACCTCTTAGACACACTGATGCTTAGTGCCTGGAGCAGTGGGGCTTCCCTCTTGGAGCTCTGTTGGTTGTATTTGCAGCTGGCTCCTCTTCGCTGGACACATGGCTGGATTGCATGGTCTCATCTGGGAGGATGTTCAGGGAATGTAGAAAAATAGTCTCATTATTGTTCCCTAAACAAAACTTAATTAGGATGGGTAGGGGCGAGGTAAGGAGGGTGAGGAGGAATGTTCTAGGCCTGCCAGAAAACTCAGAGCCAAATGTGTGCCTCCCTCCGGCCAGTACGCACGTCATCAGAGCCTACATGCTGATCAGTAGTTTTAACCTTGGGTTTCCTCACAGTTTATGGCTCTCTCGTTTCTTGCTCTTGTCTCTGATTGCTCTCACTTTGAAAGAGATCTTTTGGTACTCGTTGCTTTTTTTGTCAGGTGCTCGAAATCCTTTTTGAAATGAGGTTGAGTGAAAAGATATGCATATGGAATATTATTTTTCTTTCGGCAAAAGTTAGGCTTAATATAGAAAAGTTGGAAGCTGTAGACAAACTAAAAAAAAAACAAGATTAAGGAAAATCACATATAAATCTACAACTGTGGGAAATAGCCACAATTAACATTTCAGTGTATATCTTTCTGATATATATATGTATGTACATACACACTCACACACAAATATATACGGACACAAAATATTTACCAAAGCATACACAAATACAATATGGGGGCTTCCCTCATAGCTCAGTCGGTAGAGAATCTGCCTGCAATGCAGGAGACCAGGTTTGGTTCCTATGGTCAGGAAGATCCTCTGGAGAAGGAAATGGCAACCCACTCCAGTATTCTTGCCTGAGGAATCCCATGAACAGAGGAGCCTGGCAGCCTACAGTCCAGGAGTTCCAGGAGTCAGACATGACTTAGAGACTAAACCACCACACACATAAAAAACAAAAACTGCAAATGAAATTTGGATCAGACCGTGTTTCGGAGAATCCAAGTTGCAGCCCTCCCATGGTCACTGAGTATTAGAGTGGACTTGATTCGCAGTGGATGACCTTTGTGAAGTCGTGCAGTGACAGTTCTGGCCATTGAATGGAGACTTCAGTGGCCTCAAGGTTTGGAACCCGAGGTATAATATAAATCAGATACAAGGGTGGGGTTGGTTGAGGTGGGAAACATTGATGGACTACTTTAGCGTTCAGATGACGATTCCTGAAAGTGTGCAGCGACAGGTGTTGAACTTTGAGTTCAAACACAGGAGCTGTTGTTGTTTAGTCACTGAGTCATCACCAACTCTTTTGAGACCCTGTAGACTGTGGCCCTCCAGGCCCCTCTGTCCATGGGATTTCCCAGGCAAGAATACTGGAGTGGGCTGCCATTTCCTTCTCCAGGGGATCTTCCCAACCCAGGGATCAAATCCATAGGAGGATTCTGTGCTGCTAAGCCACTTCAGAAATCATACTCAATTGTACATATATGTTTTTTTCTTTTTAAAAGAAATCCAAGAAATATGGTTACTTTTTAATTATATATATACATATTTTTTTTGGTAAGGAGGAAATGGTTGTTTTTCATATACAATGTGGACTTTCTTTTTCAGTGCCCACTATTTGAATGATCACACAATCTGCTTTTAATCCAATCTTTGAGGATTTGGCAGTGTCGCAGTGTCTGTTGGCACTTTTTTTTAATACATCTAAATGTCACCTTTCTTTGATCTGATGGATCAAAAACTGAGACTAGTTTGAGAGCTGATGTTGAAAAACCACTAGGTAATTTTTTGGAGGGTGGATTTTAAATTATGTGTTGACTTGGACCTTCTGTATTAATACCCAAATATTATAGATAAACCATCAGAAAAAGATAAATAAAGCAAATTTTCACTGTTGGTGTTTTTATTGTGTTACAAGTAAATGTCATGAGTAAAACAGGTACGGCTTTCCAATTTCTGGTTCCATGCATTCCATGTTACACATTTGGAGAGAAAGGGGTCTAGTCCTGTAGTAATTTCCTCCTGTTTCTCTCTCTCAAATCTTTATCATGGAAAGGAAAAACCACTTGAATGGCAAATGCATAGACTTTTTTTTCCCTAGTTGTTGGCAGTGGTTTTATTTCTTGTGTACTGCTAAACATCTCATAGCGTGAGTTTCCTCCACACTAAAGAGCAATGATCTGGTCTTAGCTTTTTAGCCTCACAGAGACAGTATATTTTTTTTAGAAAGTTATTGAAAACTTCCGAGTAGCCTAGATAGAATATCAACCACTTTGTATGTTTATAATCATAAGACTTTGGAGCTCAAAGAAACTATAGAAATTTATTTCAACTTTCTCCCTTTACAGAGGAATTTTAGCAGAATAATTCTGTTCCTCAGAAACAACAGAGAAACAACCAAACAGCAAGTCTAACCTGTTTTTCTCTTTCAGCTAATCAACTCAGCCTGCCAATCAAAGTGGTCCTTGGAGCTGAGGTTCAAGAATTTAATTGGACTGTGCATTTGTGCTTGAGGTTTGGGGATCATCATGAGATGAAATCTTACCAAGACACAGGCTTTCTTCTCAGCACCATTGACATCTAGAGCCAGATAATTCTGTGCATGGTGTATCTTGTAGGATGCTTAGCAGCATCTCTGGTGTGTCTATCCACTAGCATCAAAAATATCTCCAGGCTTGGGGGGCAAATGTTCCCCTCTCCCCACCTTAGAGAACCACTGAACTAAGACTGAAAACAACAAACCCGTCTAACAGCATCTTCTCATGGAAGTCCTCAAGCAGATAATTGAATTTTGTTATTTAAATCTTGCCAGCTTGGTTCTCCCTGGTTCTCATTTCTGGGCACCAGCAACTGGGATTGAGCCCCGTGGTGCAATCCAGGCCCAGTCCTGAAGCTGGAGAGCCACTGTGAGGGTATGCGATCCCCTGGAGTCCATCACTAGCAGCTGTGGGCATGTCGGTTGCTGGGCAGCTCTGGTGGGTGAGGTTATATGTTGGCTGGAGATACAGAGACTGCTGGACATTCAGCGGTGTAGCTGGGCTGGAGGCGTGGGGATGAGGATGCATGAGCCATTGGTTTGCCATGTTTTTCTGCCACAAATGCAGCCCATGCACAGAGCATCTCCTGGACGTCTGCTCTGGGACAGTGAAGAGCTGACCCTCAGTGGCTGGGACCCGTGTCTGATTTGAATGAATCCAATTGATAGACCACCTCCCCCTCAAAAAAAAAATCCCTCCCTTCTCTCGTCCTGTATTGGTATAATCAGAGGCTCTTAATGTGTCTTCAGGAGCTGCAGCAGGTGTTTGAAGAACTGTAGTAGATGATTTGGGGGCTTCCTAGGTGTCACTAGGGGTAAAGAATCTGCCTGCCAAAGCAGGAGACACAAGAGACGTGGGTTTAATCCCTGGGTCAGGAAAATCCCCTGGAGTAGGAAATGGCAACCCACTCCAGTAGTCTTGCCAGGAAGTTTCCATGGACAGAGGAGCCTCATAGGCTACATAAGTCCATGGGGTCACAAAGAGCTGGACACGACCGAGCACACACGCACACAGCAGATGACTTTAGATTATTACTGACTTATTAAAATTTCTGACTTGAGATGCTGGAGCAGAAGTGTTCAGCAAACTATGACCTGTGGGTCCCATTTGGAACTCTGCCTGTCTGTGTAAATAAAGTTTGACTGAAACACAAACACTGTCATTTGTTTATAGCAACTAATAACAGACAAACGTGACAATACCAGGATTTATTTCACATAACATCTAAAGTGTGCTGACTCTATCTTTCAGGAGGCTCCATAGTTCATTCTGCAATGCTCATCTGATCATATCCCTCCTGTGTCAACAATTTCCCAGGAATCCCATGGCCTTGGGCCAGACCTTCTTGTTTTCATATGGCTTTGAAAGGATTTGGAACCCAGCATTCCATTGTTCTGTATTGTCTGTGGCTGTTTGCTGCGATAGTTGCAAAGCTGAGTAGTTGCTGCAGAGAGTACAAAGCCTAAGATGTTTACTCTCTGGTCCTTTGCCAAACATGTTTGTCAGTCTCCAACAAGATTGCAGTTGGTTGTTCATTTGACTAATCCTCAGACAACAGTAGAAGAACTTTCAAATGATATCTCCTCCTCCCCCAACCCTGGTCTGGTGATACAAAAAGAGATTTCTGACTTTCTTTTGGGATTTGGTCACTCAGGAGCAGTGCCTGGAAGATGTCCCTGGCAGCCTGTGTGGAACACTTGGAGCGTTCATCCCTGGGGTGTGGAGGGCATTTCTGAGTGCTCCCCTGTCACTGTGGAGAGGAGTGTGTAAAGCCAGCGCCATCCGCAGCTCAGCCTCCAGCATGACTGGCAGGGCCATGCCTGTCTGTGATTTCTCAGGAATTGCATCACAAATGGTGTCATTCGCTCTAGTCAGTGCCGGGCTTGTTCTGAGGTGAACTGATGTCTGTCTCCAATGGCCTGACCCAAATTCTGATGTTCTTTTCTAGTAGGCCAGGCATGGTCCATCCTGTTCTCAAAGTAATAGAAACCTGAGACACACCTCTCCCCAACCAAGGGGTCCATCCTCACCCTATTAACCTTGACTCTTCTCACTTGATTCTCTGTATATTGGGATGCTCTGACCGGGATAGGTCACCAGCTCAGGCTGAAGCAGTCGAGAGCCCCAGCTTCTCGGCCAGCCCCCCACCAATATCCTGTTTCCGTGCTGCCTGCTTCCTCTTGGCTTCCAGGTCTGTACACATGCTCTGCCTAACCTCCTGTCTCCTGGTTCCCTGAACTCCTTGGGCCTAGACTGTCCCCTAGATTGGCTGTTACCCTTCTAGCCTGCCACTCTGGACCATGTCTGTGCTGTGGGCCAGTATCTGTCAATGCCATCGAAGCTTCATATGCACAGCTGGGAAAACACCGTCAGGGGTCCTGCTCTCATAGAAGTTACACTTACTTGGAGGGAGAAGTAATAGCCAAGAGAATGACAGATAACAGTAAATTCCAGGAAGAAAAATGATTAGAGTGGAATTTTTTTTAAGTACTTGTGGAGCTGTTGATACTTTGGAAGAGAAGGTCAAAGAAGGCTTCTCCTGGGAGGTGTCTTTTAGCCCAAAGGATGCTGAGGAGCTACTGGGCGTGGTGGGAGATGGAGGCAGATCAGGCCAGGCAAGAAGCATGGTGTATGCCAGGTCCTAAGGCCTTGGGCAAATTCTGGGAGATAGTGAAGGGACAGGGAAGTCTGGTGTGCTGCAGTCCATGGGGTCGCAAAGAGTCAGGCACGACTCAGCTACTGAACAGCAGCAGCAGCAAAGCCTCATGTGCACTCCTAGGGCAGAAGAGAGGCCACTGAAGCTAGAAGAAAGTGAGCACGGAGTAGCTTGGCTGGTGCTGATGTGGGAGAAGCAGGCAGAGGGCGTGGGTGCCGTGGCTTTGCAGGCTGTGGTCTCGGTGAGATGGGAGTGGTGGGGGTGAGATGGGTGGGTGCCCTTCTGTAGAGCTCAGGCTGTCTTGCCCCTGCCCTCCTGTCCACTGTCATTTCCACAGCGGGGTAGGGAAGTAAGAAGGAAGGGAGTTCTTTCTGTTTCCTTAGGGACGTGGGGGTGGAGAACTAGGGTGGAGTTTTGGTTGCTGGCCAGCGGGCAGTGGAGCAGTAACAGCTTTGGGCTTCTGTGGCCCCCGTTGGCCTGGGGATGTACATTTCCAAGACTAACACCATTTAGTGTTAGGAAAAAAAAATGAACTTGGATTTCATTGGCTAGGCCTGTGAAGATTTGTGGTGTTTTTTTTTTTTTTTAATTTTTTCTTTTTGCCTCTGTTCCTCCAAATTTGATCAAGGGACATTTTTTGGAGGGCTGGGTGATATGGGAAAACCACCATTGCCCTTGAGGGAAATACATTCTTCTTGGAGTGAACCAGGTATGGGGTTAAAAAAAAAAGAGAGAGAGATGGGCCATTTGGTTGTCTGAGGAGGCCCTGGTTACTCTACAGTGATATGGCTGGTATGATTCAAGAAAGGGCTCTGCTTTAAAAGCTTGGAACCTGAAAACAGGCCTCTCTGGGGCTTGGGGCTTTGCCACGGAGCCTGTGGTAGAGGCCTGGCCCCCACAGCGTGCCCGTCTGAGCTAGGCCAAGTTCACGGGCACACCCGCCCAGTCTGGATGTCTGAGGAGGACCTCAGGTGTGTTTGGGACAGCTCTGTAATCAGAATCTGGGTCTCCAGGAGGCACTGGAGACTCTCTCTTGTTTTCCCTTTGTTCTCAAGCTCTTTTCTTCACACCACACTGCTGCTTCTGGTCCTGGCTGGAGAAGGGAACACAGGTGTTGAAGGGATTGGCCTCAGACTCAGATCCCGCCCTGAACTGTAGGTCCTTCAGCTTCCCTGGGGGCCATAGCTCCTCCCGTTTCCAGCTGTGTCCCTGGGCTCTTTCGGTCAGAACTGCTCGGACAGAGCTCCCGGCCACCCTGAAGAGCTGTCCACCCCGCTCATGCTGCCTCATGGCGCAGCCATCTTCCAGGACCAGCTGTTGGGTGATGGCCGTGCATCTTCCTGCCTCTGAACCTCAGCAATTGCTCTTCTCTCCACCTGCACAGAGATGGCTCCCGCCTCTCCTTCCGGACCCTTTCAGAAGCAGAGCCCCACCCCTGCTTCCTTCTCGTTCTTCCTGGCACTTAAACCACCTGTCATGACACAGTCATGTCTGTTTATCATCACCTCTCTCCCCCACTTAGATTGTAAGCTCCCAGAGAGCAGGGAGTTGTATCTCTTTTGTTCCCCACAGTATTCTGGGGCCTCAGCACCTGCCTAGCACATAGTGGGACCCACGGGTGAATAGTAGCAGCATCCCCTCCACTCTGACTCTGTGTAGTATGGCTCCAGCTGAGGCTAATTTGAAAATCACAGTGACTCAGTCATGTTTTCAGTGAGACAGGAAATGAGAAGAGATTCCCTATGAACTGGGTGTCCAGGTGCCTCCAAGTAGCTATTTATGCAGGATCCGGATATGGGAACCATTGTGTATTCTGGAAGGCATTGGGAATGTGTTTATTTGTGACTTGTGGAAGGATTCTTTACTAGATGTGTGACCTTGGGCAAGTCACTGATGTTTTAAAAACCCGCTTTCTCTTTTAAGAAACAGCAGATTAAGTATCACTGACCTGATAGGCTTGCTGTAAGGATTGCAAGCGACCAAGCTTATCAAAGCACTTAGATCAGTAATGTGTATTTGTTATGAGTTATTGCTCACTTTGGCCTGCACCGACCTGCAGTAGCTATGAGCCAACAAGAATTGTCCGTGTAGACCTGATGTTGTTTATTCACTTGAATATGGGGCTTCAGGAGCTTGTTTATGCGGCTGTTCTTAGGGTTTACAGAGGACAGGACCCAACCAGATAAGAGAAGAAATAAGCTGTGGTGTGGAGGAAGCAGGCTTGCCACTCCCTCCTAAACAAGATTGGCAAGGCGTGCCCACCAGGATCCCCAGGGCTGCTGTGACAACACAGATGCTGGGCTCCACCCCAGGGTTGAGGCCCGCTGCTCTGGACTCTATGGAGAGTTTGGCGCTGCCCTGGGTCCCTTTTTAAAGGTGTGTTAGCACCACTGAGTGACTTTGGCATCTTAGAAACAGAATGTGTGATTGTCATTGTCCTCTTATTCAAAGATAAGTCTTTCTCTGATGGGTGTGAGATGGACCAGTGCAGCCTCTCTCGCTTTGTCTATGAAGTGGGCACCTTTGGAGCAGTTTCTGGGGGTGGATGGTGAGTGGGGAGGGCTATGCTGTGGCTCCTCTTTCTCGACAAGGAAGATGCCCTGGAGTCATTGGGGACTTCGGATGACAGTGGACTTGACCTTTCAGAGCCTGTGGACTTTTCTATACTGATTGCTAAGTTGCTTGAGTCCTTTTCCATGCAGCTGGCAAAGTGTTAGGAAAAGGGAGAAAGCAGCCCAAGAACTCCATCCTGGCTGTTTACAGATTCCATAAAGCACTAACTACTGTCCACAGGCCTAGATAAGATACGGTCTCAGATTGTGCTGCCTCAAAATTCCTTGAAATCCTCACGACCCTCCCCACAGCACAGGAATAGGTGCAAGTTCAAGTCACAGCTTGATTGCCTCCAGCTAACCCAGGAGAGCGTGCAGTCAGTGATGCTGAGCCTCCGAAGCTGTTCTTCACTGGGTGGTAATTGTTCCCTTTGTGACCTGGTCTGGCTGCCTGTGACAACTGCAGGGTGAAGGGCTCACTGGTGAGTTTAGATGTGGGTGAGTTGTCCTCTGAATGGCTTGAAGAACTCAGATGAGCTGGAGCTTGATCAGTGACCGAGATGCTTCTCGGAAGGGTAGGGGATGTCAGGGTACCTGTGGCCAGTGTTTTGGAGTTCTGAGGTAGAATACATGGTTCTGACTGCATTTCCAGAGAGCATTTCATACCTTTGTGATGGTCAGAGTGATATGAACATTGATAGAAAATTCAGAGCATCTGGAACATGAGGCTGACAAAACCTGGGACCCTCCAGGCACTTTTCCTAGGTCAGCTTCTTTTTTCTTCAACTGTGAAAGGAAAAAAAAATCATTTTCAATTCCAGCAGCCATGTGAGTCACTATTTCAAAGCTGTTCAACACAAGATAAAAGATACTATTCCATAAAACACACAAGAGCAGAGGTAGTCCCAAGTCCATCATCGCATTCTTATAAATAAAGAATAAGGAAGAAAATACTTCTTACCCCCAAACCCAGATAAATTTGATTTCTCTCTAGTCCTTTATTTAAATGCAGATGGATATATGTATGCTTATTTTTTAAAATTGGAATATTTTATACCGAGCTTTTAAAGCTCATCTTTGTTGTATTTCCTCATCCATTAGGTCTTTTTAATGACCGTACACTTTTCCTTTTTCATCAAAACGTTTCATTCAATAAATGTTTATTGAGTTCTTGGGGTCAATAGCTTGTGGCAATAAACAGAGATGACAGGATGGACCTGCTCTCTGCCCTCCCCAGGCTCCAATCTAGTGATTTATTCCATTTTAGGAATAGTTGGACATCATATAATGCAACCTTTTTGCTGGTGTTTGGGTAGTGTCCACAGCTTATCTGTAATAAATAACACTGTTCTCTTTTATAACTAACACTGCTTCGAGTGTCCTTGTACATAATGAATGGACTGTATTTTGGTCATTGCTCTAACCGTATTATCTTTCTGTGGAAAGGTCACTTTCAAATTAATTTTCAAACATGTAACTGATGAAACCTGACATTCCTGGCAGTCAGTGGGAATGGGAGGTTGGGGTTAATTCATTTTTCATTAGCACCTTCCTTTCTCATTATCGCCCTGTCTTTGCTGGCTTCTCCAGAGCAGTGAATGAATCTGCTCTGTGGTCCTCTGGTTCGAGCTCTGCCCTTGAGGGTGGCCATGGTAGAGAGGGATTTGCGTTAGGAGCAAGCCCAGATATAAATGATTTTTGGCAGTTCTGATGTAAGTCCTTGCTCATTGCACAGTTGGTTCTGTGCCAGTGAATCACGGCAGCCACCTTAAATGTAGTTCTCGATTGTGGCTGGGCCCAGAATCTTTGACGTGTGGGTTGTGCAGGTTCCAACAGAGTGGCTTGAGGATGGAACCTGGTACCTCTGACTCCACAACTGAGCCTGATGGACTGCAGGCTGGAGAACTCCTGCTTGGAAAGCATGTTGCAGGGGAATGGGGTGGGGTCAGCACATCCTTGCTTAACTGACTTGCCGATCTGGGCAGTCTCACAGCTTTAGCCAGTAGACCTATAAACCGATAGATCTTTTTCCACCAGCAGGACCCCCTTTCTTTAGTTTCCATCTCCTTGGACCCCAGCTATGGGAGAAGGTATAGCTGGCAGTGATAAATCCTTGACTGTTCTGCTCAAGGATATGAAAACCTCTTCCGGCCTCTCTTACCATTACTGTCATGGCTTTCCAGAAAGGAAAACTTACAGAGCTGCCAGGGCACCTGTTCTGAGATTTTGTTGATCTCCTTCTTTATCAAAGAACTCCTGGCCTGATAGAAACCAAAGCTTTCTTTCCCCAGAGGGACATTTAAAATGTTTTCACTTACTTTGATCTCTTCTTTATCACGTTCAATAAGTTTTCAGAACACAGAATTGCAATAGTAATGTTGGGATTAAATTTTTATTACTGAGGCTTTGAAGCACAAACAAAATTTTAAAAGTCTGTTAGTAATTGGAAACTGTAATCCTGCTGAGGATACAGTTTATGGCTGTAATAAGTATAAAACACAATGATAAATATGAAGATATTATACTGGAATTTGGAAGAATATTTTCCTTTCATTTCTTTATTAAACTATATGAAATTAGTCTTGAGTGTTCAGTCTTATCAAATATATGGGTTAACATTAAGACTAAGAATGCATACAAAAATACTCTGTATTAAGTTTAAAATTGCAATAAAACTCTTTAACAGTTCTTGCAGATTTAGCTGTGAAATACAAAGGTGAGAAACAATTGCATCACCTAGAAAGGTATCACTTATTCAGCCTTATTTGTGGGAAGACTGTAGTTCATTTATTTGTTGGTTCATTCATTTACTTATCCACTTAGGTAACACACACTTACTGATTACTGTAATGTGCCAGGCACCATGCCAGTTTGTAAGGACTCAGAGATGAACTTGGGATCATCTTTGCCCTTGTGTATTTTATTGACACAAGTATCTTTTATCTTGTGTTGGAGTGTCTCAAAATAGTAACTCAAATAGCTGCTTGAATTGAAAATGAACTTTTTTCTTTTTTTCCACATTGGGAGAAAAAACATGCCTACTCAGGAAAAGTGTCTAGAGAGGCCAAGGTTTTTAATAGCCTTGTATTCAATTCATGGAATTTAAGGGAGAAGACACAGAAAAACAAGTTCTTCATTATGTTTAAGTGTTGGAGTTGCTCACAGAACTGCCCCATCAGTGAGTCTTGAGGGAGGTTGGGGTGTGATTTAACAGGGACACACGGCAGAAGCCCAGGACTTAATCCCTACTAAGTAAGTGTGTTCAGAAGCAGCAAGTCAGAGATGCTTGCTGGCTAGAAGGTCCATAAGGTTCCTTAAGAAGCAGTAAAGCATGGTGGGTAAGAACTGTTGGGTCTGGAACCAGGTTGCCTGGGTTTGGACCCTAGATCTGCAGTCACGTGGGACAAATTAGTTAACCTCTAGGTACTGTGGTTTACTCATCTGTATGATGGAGATGGGAATGGCAACATGTTTCTCATATTGTCTTGTGGGACCAAATGAATTAATCCATGTAAAATGCTTAGCCCAGTAACTAACACATGAGGTTCAGTAAATGGTATTGCTGGTGCTGGTGGAGGAACAATAGTAGCAGTTGCATCAATATAGTGATAATAGCAGCAGTAGCAACCTTAGCAGTAGTAGTATTGGAGTAGAGTGATGATGGTGAACATCAGCATTCTCATCATCATGAATTCCTTTATACCGTGTCATAGAGTCACAAAAGGTCCATCTATGTAGGTGGGATCAACAAGAGATAGTAAGTCACATTTATTGATGGATTGTGTTTTAAGAATCGAGGAAGAATGTCTTCTTAATGCTGATGTGACCACCGTGTATTGTATCCAGGGTGTGTGTGCCAGCAATAACTATCACCAAAAGCTGTGGTTGGGAGACTCTCTCCAGGAGTCCTGCTGCCTTTTAACACAAGGGCAAAAGGCTGGAAGGGGTTACCAGCTCTTGAGAGGCCTGCAGCATGGGCCTCTGTCAGCTCCCACCTTCTCGTTGTACTTTGCATCACATTTGCAGTAGTGTCACCGTGGAAGTCATACATAATGCAAGTTTAGTGACTATCTTTTCACTCTTCATTCTTTCTCCCATAACCCTTGTGTCCAAGTTCTATCTTGATAGCTCCGCAGAAGGGCAGTGCAGAAGACAAGCGTTGGGAGAATGTGCTTAATTCAGTGGTTCTCGAATGGAGTGCAGTTGTACTCCCCAGAAGGGACATTGGCAATGTCTGAAGACATTTCTGGTTCACACAGGAGGATTGCTACTCGCATTTAGTGGCTAGAGTCCAGGGATGCTACAGACACCTTACAGTACAGGATAGCCTCCTTCCTCCTGCTCCCCACCCTCCTGGCAAGCAAAGAATTATCTGACCGAAGTGTCAATAGCGTAGAAACTGAGAAACCTGAGTAAAGCCAGACTAGCAGATCGGGCCTCTGTGTCTGGCTAACTACTATTGCTGGTAAGAGTTAAATGCCCTTTTTACACGTGGATGCCTTGGCTGACAATTCAGGCTCTGGGCAAAGAGGTTGAGACTGGGGGGCAGGGGAAGGGAGATGGATATCATTTATCTGAGGAGTGGTTTCTTTAGAGTGCACGCAGCCACCTCTGAGCAGCACCATGGCCCCCATCTGTGTGGCTAGCCTTTGGCAGTCTTCAGAGCTCTGGAGAGGCAGTCAGTGCTTCAGAGTCAGTGTAAGACCAGAGCTGGTGGCTGACTCCTGCTGCCTGTGTCAGCTAATGATGTGTCAGGGACAGGCTGTGAGTCACACTGGTTGTCAGGCTGCAGCCCCCGAGGAGCGTGATCTCATGACCCTTTGGATAAAACGATAAAGCTTTGCATCACTTGGGGAGAGATTTCTCTAGGAAGGATGAGAGCGTTTTCCAAAGGTTTTATTTTTTTAACTTACCTATGTAACAGACAGTTATGTAGCACTTATTATGTGCCAGGCAGTGTTCAAAACATTTTACAAATATTAACTCATTACGTCCTCATTATAACGCCAAAGAGGTAGGCTTATTCTTTTCACTCTTGTACAAATAAGGGTACAGAAGTGGAGAGAGAGGACTCAAACCTAGGAAGTGATTAGAGTCTAAGCCCTTAATCACTAGGCTGAAAGTCACTGAATTTCACACTTGGTTTCTTTTCTCAGCCCTGGCTCTTGACTTCTGGCTGGTAGCAGCGAGGCATCAGGGAATTAGGCAGACCTGAGTCAAGTCCCCATTTGTGATTTTGTATGTCTGGAACCACGAGCATATTGCTTCCTGTCTGAACCTCAGTTTTCTCATCTGTAAAATGAAGTCACACCTGCTTCACAGAGAATATGAAGTTATTAATAAATGCAGTTCCTTATATATGTACATGGCACCTGATAGACATTCAGGAACTCTTAGTTCCTTTTTAACCTTCTTTGTTATAATCTTATTTTTGGCCAATTGCTCTTTTGCATGGCCAGCTTATCTTAGTATCTGTGGGTAACATACTCAATGAAGAATAAAAAGTAGACCTGGTCAGATGTTTGTTAGAGAGACTGAATGCACAGACTGCTACAGATCTTAATGCTGTGAAGAAGTCTTACGTTTGGTGTTGGAAGTGGCGGGGAGATTGAGATTATGCTAAGCACAAAGATCCAGACTTCCAGGATAAAGATGTGGCTTCTGTTTCCAGCCTTTAGTGAGCTTCAGTGATGCTGTCTGTAAACCCCGGAAATGCAAACTTGCATGTCAGTTATGTGTCTTGTTTCTGTTCGGATGAGTGTTTCTCTCTTGACTGGAAATAGAAAGCCTGCCTGCTTGTTAGTGGATGGTCATGGGCTGTGCTCTGGGTTGGTGGATTGGTCCAGAGTGTGCTGCTTCCCTGGCCAGATCTGAGCACCTGTTCAGTGCAGGTGTGCTCTGTTCTCAGCAGAATGGAAGGTTCCCCTTTGTCTGAATTCAGGATTTTGCTACACCCTGCTCCCCTGGCCCACTCCCAGCTCATAAGTGAATCTGAATTCTGTTCACATAGCTGCTGCCCTGTGGTCCTCCTGCCTTGCTCACATGTACGAGTCAGACTGTCTTTGAGTTTCCAGAGGAGGGGGGCTAACTTAATCTCTCTCTGTGTGTAGAGTACCTTGTATACAAACTTAATAAATACCTTATGTAGGCCTGAAGATAATGCGTCTGTAATTTATCTGGAGAGAAGTACATTTCTCTGTAACCCATAGCCAGATATGTAAGAAAGAGAATCAACTTGTAAATGTAAGCACCAGAAGAAAATAGTCCCAGCATCTAGAACAATGCTTGGCACATTGTAGTTGTTTAATTAATATCTTTAATGAATGAACTCCTTCCCTGATAGCTCAGTTGGTAAAGAATCCTCCTGGAATGTAGGAGACCCCCACTCGATTCCTGGGTTGGGAAGATCCACTGGAGAAGAGATAGGCTACCCACTCCAGTATTCTTGGGCTTCCCTTGTGGTTTAGCTGGTAAAGAATCTGCCTGCCATGCAGGAGACCTGTGTTTGATCCCTGGGTTGAGAAGATCCCCTGGAGAAGGGAAAGTCTACCCATTCCAGTATTCTGGCCTGGAGAATTCCATGGACTGTATAATCCATGGGGTTGCAAACAGTCGGACATGACTGAACGACTTTCACTTTGAATCAATGAATGAATCTGGTGTGCTTCTAAATTGCATTATAGTTAACTTTGGATTATCCAGCATATCTGAAATCTGAAACTGTAGCTTTTATCTTGTTGTTGTTATTTAGTCGCTGAGTTGTGTCTGACTCTTTTGTGATTCCATGGACTGTAGCCTTCCAGGCTTCTCTGTCCATGGGATTTCCCGGGCAAGAATACTAGAGTAGGTTGCCATTCTCTTCTCCAGGGTATCTTCCCAACTCAGGGATTGAACCTGCATCTCCTACATTAGAAGGTGTATTCTTTACCACTGAGCCACCAAGAAAGCCCATAACTTTTTATTAAGTATTACCATATGTAACCAACGGCAGTAAAGACTTTTCAAAAAATTGGGACTTGCAAGAGTATATAGCACTAAAAAACAAACAACAACAACAATGAACTTGATCTGGAAGTTTTCAAGGCCTTGCATTTGGGGCTTGTCATTCTGTGTGTTAGTAACCACCATGCGAGAGGAGGAAGAGTTGAATGCTTTGGTAGGATGCTAAATAACAGCATCTTTCAACCTACTAGCCGAACAGTTTTATGTCACTTACTGTGAAGCTTGTGTTACAGAGCGAACTGATGTGTTTTGGACTCTCTGGGCCCCTTGAATGTGGCCTCTGTTGCCTTTCAGGTGGAGTTTGTTAGGACAGATCTTCATGTGGTGCTTTTTGATTTGCCACATTTTGTTCTTCACATCAGAGGGAGGGAAAGAGAGAACTAGCGTGAGTGTGCATGTGTGTGCCAGGCCGATATGGGGGGGACCGGAGGACATCTAAGCTGTTGTACTTAAACACTGTGTATATTTTCTGTTGCAGATCTGAAGAAGACTCTTGCTGTGTTGCTGGATAACATTTTGCAGCGCATTGGCAAGTTGGAGTCAAAGGTGGACAACCTCGTAAGCAATGGCACAGGGACAAACTTGACCAACTCCACCACACCTGTTCCCAGCTTACTTGAGAAAATTAATGTGGCAGGTAAGGACCACGAGTCTATGCCCAGATGTGGAGTCAAGGCCTGCTCTGAACTAGGAAGAGAACCACAGGGGCACAGTGGTTCTTATTGGTATAAGATAAATCCCATCAACTTAGTATGGTCCCTGTAACCCTAACTTTAAATTTATTTTTGAATAATGTGTTCAAAGGCTTTTACAGTCTCATCATGATGTGTAATATTGGGTGGTTTCTGTGATATGTTTCCCATAATGAGCTCCTGGAATTACTTTTAATGAGAAGATTCATAGCAGGGATAAAGGAAATACAGAGGTGATCTGGGAGGCTCACACCAGGTAGAGGTTCCTTCCCCTCCCCATTTTCATCAAACAATTTCAAAGTCTGTTCCACATAATAGATTCTCTCCTCCCTGCTGTTAAAGAAGAGCCATGGCAAACTTGCCTCCTTTGTGGATCCAGGGAAATAGGCGTTCTAGAAATGGCATTTGGGGAATAAATGGCCCCTGCCTGATCTTGGCCTGATTCTGTAGCCCCTTGTGGACACCTGGATGTGTGTGTCTGACCCCCTTCTTGAAACTGGACTCTTGGATAAAAGAATAGAAATGGATTTAAAACAATCCCCATATCATACATAATGTGTATTGTCTACAGCTCACATTTGGACCCACCCACCCACTCCCCCACCTCCCCCACATCGCTCTGCCCTGACGTTGGCCTCTTGGCCTTTGTGGTTAAGCTAGGCCTTGCCCTTGTTAGGTGACCACTGTCATTTCCTGGGGACCCAGGACAAAGCAAAGAGCTTTGATGAGGATAAGGATTAGGTGCTTTGAGTGAATGGCTGTGAATAAGTTGTCTATACTCCTGGTGGGTGGTATACAAGCTCTAGCTAATGGATAAAATAAATAGCTGGGTTACTTTTGAAATTTTAAAAATCTACTTTAGTACCCTCTCTGGCTTGTTTTTCTCTCCCTTTCTTATAGGAAACTCACAGCCTTAAGTGGAACGAGATTCTTTTCCTTTCCCACCTCCCAGTGTCAAAACATTTAACTGTTTCACATTATGCAAGCTTGTTGTATTACCTTTCTGCTGTGTTCTCTGCCCTTTAGCAAGTTTTAAATTGCAAACTATATTTCTAATAATCCAAAGTATCTGACCAAACAGAGGCATTAAAAATAACTTTTAATTACAACACAGAGGCAGTGTCATCTGGGCCATAAATCCTGTCTTCCTTGCAGTTTCCAGCAGCTTCTGTAATTAGACAAGAAAACCTCCCACTGTGTTGAGCTGCTTATTAATAAATGGAACCCAGGCCTCTCCAGCCTCCACTCCTCCACCCCTGTTCCCAGTAGGAAGTGCTGTTGAGAAGGTCCTCTCTGATTTCCTGGCAGTTCTGTAGGTTCCTGTTTCAGAGGGTTGTGTGTGTAGGGGGGTGGTGGTGTTCTGTCTCTGGCATTGCTGCCTCCCACTGCCTCTGTCCTGGAGGGCCCATGTCCATGTGTCTACCATCATTCTTTTCCCTGATAAGGGACCTCACTGCCTCTGATTGTCTTGTTTGTGTGCCAGGCTCACAGGGAGATTTCCTGCCTGAGTTTCAAGTCCCAGGGTACACAATTGTGGAATGAAATGTGATGGAGGCAGTGACTACTCTTTTCAAATGGAGTCCCTGGCCCATGCATGGAGCTAGTACACTTGGTTAACAAATATCTCTGAGCACATTCTCTAAGTCAGGGGTCCCCAACCTCCAGGATCGAATGCCTGATGATCTGAGGTGGAGCTGATAACAATAGTCATAGAAATAAAGTCCAAATAAATGTAATGCACTTGAGTTACCCTGAAACCACCCCCCTTTCCTGTCCATGGAGAAATTGTCTTACATTGAATCGATTCCTGGTGCCAAAAAGATTGGGGACCTCTGCACAAAGTCCTTGGATTTGAAAAGGGCTTCTTTAAAAGTGCCACTGGTGCTGTGCTTTTACTAATATTTATAGAACCAGAGAATTTGGTTTTTTATCTTTCCTTTTTGGGAAAAGGGAGCTAATTTAAAGTTCTGCCTTTGATAACTAACCTCATTCTTACTTGTTTTCATCTTTCGTGTGTGACACGCCCCATACCTTTGAGATTTTTACTGGCCAATTAGAAAAATAATACACATGCATGGAATAAAGCAAACTATGGTCACTGTAAGAGGGGCTGTCTTTGGAAGGCTTCTGATAGGAAGGTAAACTTAGAAGGTGGTTAGGACGGAGGCAACTGGGGATTGAGGAGGAGGTACAGACTAGAGATGGATTGCTACCCAGGTAAGATGTTAGAAGGAAGGAGAGGAAACTCACCATTCTCTGCCATTAAACTGTTTCCAGTTCCTGAGCCTTGGAGGAACTTGGAGCCTTGCTTTTGTTTATTCTTCTCAGCATCTCAGAAGTAAGTGCTTTCGCAGGTTTTATGAGTTTAAGTATGTGGGAGGGGGTGGGGCTGAGGTGAAGACCTCCTCATGCCAAGCAGAGAAGAGATTGTTTTCCCCGCTCCTTGCTTTCCATTTTGTGAATCATCTCAAACAGTGAGTCTAGAAAAACGTGCTCCCATTTTCTTCGAGGTTCCTAGAGAGCTGGCAGTTTCCTGGACTACTTAATATCCTGTCTAAAATGGAAGTTTTTTCTGTCCGAGGGTCTGTTTCTTTGGCTGACCTGTGTGTTAAGCAACAACAAAAAGAAATGTCATCCTTCTGTGAGTGCGTGCATGCATATGCACCCCTGCCAGACACTGCACTAGCCACAGTGACTATAGATGTGATGTGAAGAATGCAGGCATCCGCCTTTATTTCCTCCAAAGGTCGGAGGGGCCATTGTGTCTTGCAAAGAACACACATGTATTTTTATTTGCCAGGTCTGTGGGTTAGTGTGCCATAAAGAGGGCCAAAGCACTTGAGTTCCCAGTCCTAGTTCATGGTCAACCCCTCATGGCTTTTTTGCCCTCTTCCCTGGTCCATGGCCAGGCTAGCAGTTCTCACATCCCTCCTGTCATAGCAGGGGTGGCTTTTGAGCTATGAGAGTTCATTTTTTATTGGGTTCCAATACTAGTTGAGTGAAGTGGTTCTTCCTCCCTCGCTGCATTAAGACATGTGGTAATTGCTCAGAAATGTTCTCCCTGGTGTGTCTTTACTGCTTACTCTGGTGTCTTATTGCTAACGGATGTTTCTGATTGCTTACTGTTGTGTCTTATTGCTCGCTGATATATCTTCTGGTTGACTATAAACTGTATCTAAATTGGATACCATAGCAGTTGAAGAAGAATTCTCTAAATTTATTTTCTTTTTAGGGATATGTGTGTGTGTGTCTCCCCTTGCCTTGCTCTGTTTAACTATGTTGTATGTGATTTTTATCCAAAATGGCTTGTCTTACCAAATTTATTACTCTAGGGCTTTTTTATTATGTGAAAATGAATGTTCCCCTAGAGAAACTGTGGTGGAAATGGACTTTAGGAAAGTAAAGAACCAGATTTGAACTGCATTTTTGAGCAATCTTTATCTTACTGAAGAGGAAGGTGAATCAAAGAAATGAAAAAATAGGTTGAAAAAAACCCCAAACCTACCTTTCAACCAATCATGATTTCTTCAGGTTTAATCACTGATAGAACTTGTATATTTCCTTGTCAAAATTACTTATTTTAGGAATGATACTTGGGTGTTTTTTTTTTTTTGAAAGACCAATTCTGCTTTTCTCTGGATTTGTGATTTTAAATTCTGAAGGGGAGAGAATAGGGTAGGGTTGGTGGTTCTTGGTCATGTACTGACATGGGGAGAGGTAAAGAGCTACAGGTGTGTAATGTGAAAATGCTGGCCTGCTGAGGACTGTCATTGTCTGCTTCTATCCTTGTTTGGCCATCTGTGTCTGGTTCAAAGCCTGGCTGTTGAAGGTGTTTAGTAAGTACTGTCCACATTGATTGGATTATGCTGGAGGGGAGAGCATTTCACTTCTGCAAGGAATTCCTCCCTGTAGCTCCCCTTCTCCACTTACATGTACAGGGATTTGCTTACAAGTGGGACTTGGCTTCTCATTTTCCTGTTTTAGACAACAGTGGCAGACACCATCTAATAAATACAACTCCGTGTTTCTCGACCATGACAGAACTTCCTGTGGGTGATTTGGTGCTGTGGAGCCCTGATAGTATGTGATGGTTCCCACTCTAGGCTGTAATATTTGCAGGGAGTGGAGATACTGTGCAGCTCTCTGGTGAGGGGAGGGGAAGCAGGAGTGTGGGCACTTGTGTGTACAAATTTATTCATTTATACTCTCAAGGGCTTGTTGTCATTCAACATCAGCTGAATAACTGGCCAATGCTAACAGTTGACTAGAAGACAGAACATCATGACCACATCCATCCCCTTGTGCTGTGATCGCTTACAGTTGCAAGGTGAATGAATTGGGAAACATTCGCAAAATCGAAAATACAGGCACAGCTTAAGAGGATGCTTTCTGATACTGAGTCTAAATTGAACATTAGGCAGCCCTGCATTTTCCAAATGTAAGTTTCAGCATGCAACATATTCTAGTATTTGGAGTTGAAGTGTGGTGTATTTGAACTGGGATGTTGTTCTCAAGAAAAGAACCATAATTGTTATTCTTAGCATTCGAAAATTGAAAAATGTTCCTGCTGAGTTCCAGGGACTGTGTTTGGAAGTGCAGCTTCCCCCCTCTTGGTGCTGCTAATGGACCTTGAAATGAAGTCGAACCTGTGCTGTTTCCTTGTTTGTGTCCCTGTGACATCAGATATGCTGGCCTAGCACCTGGAGTGTCCCAGCCCCGCCCAGAAACCAGCACAGCGGATGACTTTCCCAGGATCAGGTTTTAGCCTGTCAGTGGCACTCCAGGCTCTGCCTGAGAGAAAGGAGAGAGAAAAGACTGATTTTTATTAATTAAAGAAAGATTTTTTATTAATCTGAGCAAGAAGCCAGTATGTTCCTTCTGTCTATCTACCTGTCCTTGTCTGTGTCATTCTTTGCACAGGGGGCAGTCAGTATTTGGCTACTTGTCAGAAACAATCCCTTTAGTACCATCACAGAGAAGTATGTCTTTGTTGGTCTGGTTTTCACTTTATGTGGTCAAGGGCACTTTGATTTTTATCACAAGGAAGGAGGAAAAGGAAGAAAATACAGTTCAGGAGGAGTGGTGCTGACCTGTGTGCCTGGGTATTTTTCTTTTTTCTTTTTAGCTTCTTATTTTGTATTAGGGTATAGCCTTGTGATAGTTTCAGGTCAACAGTGAAGGGACTCAGCCATACATATACGTGTGTCCATTCTCCCCCAAACTCCCCTCCCATCCCTGCTGCCACACAACATTGAGCAGAGTTCCATGTGCTATACAGAAGGTCTTTGTTGGTAATCCATTTTAAATATAGCAGTGTGTGCATGTCCATCCAAACTCCCCAACTGTCCCTTCCACCCATCCTGCCCCCTGGCAACCGTAAGTTTACTGTCTAAGTTTGTGCGTCTCTTTCTGTTTTGTAAGTTCATTTGTATCCTTTCTTTTTAGATTCCACATGTAAGGAATGTCATAGGATATTTCTCCTTCTCTGTCTGACTTGCTTCACTCAGTGTGACATTCTCTGGGTCAATCCGTGTTGCTGCACATGGCATTATTCCATCCTTTTTAATGGCTGAGTAGGATTCCATTACATATGTGTACCACATCTTCTTTATCCATTTCTCCATCAGTGGACATTTAGATTGCTTCCATTCTTGGCTCTTGTAAACTGTGCTGCAGTGAACATTGGGGTGCACCTTTCAGTTCATGTTTTTCTCTGGATATGTGCCCAGGAGTGGGATTGCAAGGTCATATGGTAGCTCTATTTTTAGTTTTTTAAGGAACCTCCATACTGTTCTCTATAGTGGCTGCACCAATTTACATTCCCACCAACAGTCTAGGAGGATTCCCTTCTCTCCACGTGCTCTCCAGCATTTATTGTTTGTGGATTTTTTGATGATAGCTCTTCTGGCTGGTGTGAAGTGATATCTCATTGTAGTTTTGATTTCTCTGTGCCTGGATATTAATATCATTGGTTCTCAACTGCCTGGGGTTTTTTCCCCCCAGGCAGTTTTGGTTGTCACAACGGAGAATGTTGTGATGTCTAGTAGACAGAAGCCAGGGGTGCTGCTGAACAGCCTGTGGTGTACAGGCTGGCCCACAGCAGAGAATTATCTAGCCCCAAATGTCAATTGTGTGGTAGTTCAGAAACCCTCATCTATAAGGCATTGTTAAAAATTGGTTTTCCCACTTATGACCCATGGAGAAAGATGTTTGAGACATTGAGGTTTCCTGATCACCAGCTGAAACCTTTAGTCTCCTTCCCCATTCATACAAGGCAGTTTGCAAGCCTCACCACTTTTTGCTTTGCAACTGGTCTTTGAAACCTTTAAAAAAAATGTTATACACTCCCAGAAGACTGTTCTAGGATTCTGACCTTAAGAAGCCTCTTTCCTGGACCCAAACCGTACAATTTTGGCAATTTGCATTTTACTCTGGCTTATATAGAATATAATTATTTCTTTTCATAAAAGAGCCACTAATTCAGAATAATGATGGCAAAGTAGTTGGAGAGAGTGGATTTAAATTACCAGGATGTTTTAGAAGAAATTCCATTTTATTAATTTTAACTAGAGTATATAATTATCTAGATATGAGCGAGTAAATTAACTAAGTTAAGGGAAGCAAGAGAGGTCCCTAAAGATGTACTTCACAGCATGAAATACCCTCCAGACCTTAACTGGAGCAACATAAAAGAAGATGAGACAGGAAAGGTAGGTTGGGGGATCTGTGAAGAGTTTTTAATGTAGTACTAAGGAGTTTCTGTCTTATTCTGTATGCAGTGACAGCTGATGAAGGTTTAAAGCAGACAGATGATTAGATGAGGTCTGTATTTTCAGAGAAAAATGTGGATGCAGAATGCTTTCAAAGGGGGTCATAGAGAAGCCAGGTGAAAGTTTAGTTGACGCGTGTAGAAGGATTGAAAGAGGTGTGTGAGGGAGCCTAGGGAGAAGGAGAGGATTTGAGATCCACATCGGGTGGAGCCCACCTGATGGGGTTGCTGGTGGACCATGGGAGGGGTCGAGGGAAGAGGCATCATAACCGATTCTCAAGGATGGAGCTTACATGATGGAACACGGGGGTGGTGCATTTATGGAGGAAAGAAGCCAGCAAAGGCAAGATTTGGGAAAGACAGTTGCCATGTGTTAATGTGGACTTTGGAGTATAAATTGCTTTGCTACAAGCCATTTGTTTAGAAATACCAGTTTAAAGGAAGTTGGAGCATTAGTTCTCAGGAGATGAGGGACAATGAAAGGCAGTGTTTGTTCCATGCTGTTGCTGCTGCTAAGTCGCTTCAGTCGTGTCTGACCCCTTGCGACCCCATAGACGGCAGCCCACCAGGCTCCCCCGTCTCTGGGATTCTCCAGGCAAGAACACTGGAGTGGGTTGCCATTTCCTCCTCCAATGCATGAAAGTGAAGGATACGCTCGGTCATATCCGACTCTTAGTGACCCCATGGACTGCAGCCCACCAGGCTCCTCCATCCATGGGATTTTCCAGGCAAGAGTACTGGAGTGGGGTGCCGTTGCCTTCTCCGTGTTCCATGCTACCCAGGCTCACACCCTTCTCTGCTTTGTGACATTGGGTCTGTTTCTTAATGTTTCTCTCTTTTTTATATTTATTTATTTGGCTGTGTCGGGTCTTAGTTGTGGCACATGGAATCCTCACTGCGGCGTGTGGAGTCTTGTGTTGTGGCACGTGGGCATCTGTAGTTGTGGTGTACAGGCTCAGTGGTTGCGGCACCCAGGCTTAGCTGCCCCACAGCATGTAGGATCTTAGTTCCCCAACTAGGGATGGAACCTGAGTCCCTTGCATTGAAAGGTGGAATCTTAACCCCTTGAGCACCAGGGAGTCTCTCTTAATCTTTCAAGGCTTACAATTCCTCTTCTATAAAATTGGGAAGATAATAATAGTGCCCAATAGTCCCCCAATAATAATAATGGGGGTTGTTTATGAGGGTTAAGTGAGATCAGCAAACTACATAGAAACATACCTGGTGCAAAGTCAGCACTAAATAAACATTGTTAGTTACAGTTTAAAGGCTACGCATTTGGAATATTGATATAAGAATGAAGGCCATATTGACTAATTATTAGTTGATAATGTTTATATGTAATATAATACTGACTAATTGTTAATATCACCACAGTGAAACTAATAACTGATATTTGGATAGTGTTTTATGGATAAGAAAATATTTTCATACACGTGTATTACTTCCTTGAGTACTTTAAACTTGAAGTTCCCCAGTTGACCTTTTTGTCCGTTCTTAGAGACTTTTGTTTGGAGAAGGCAATGGCACCCCACTCCAGTACTCTTGCCTGGAAAATCCCATGGATGGAGGACCCTGGCAGGCTACAGTTCATGGGGTTGCTACAAGTTGGATACGACTGAGTGACTTCACTTTCACTTTTCAGTTTCATGCATTGGAGAAGGAAATGGCAACCCACTCCAGTGTTCTTGCCTGGAGAATCGCAGGGACAGAGGAGCCTGGTGGGCTGCAGTCTAGGGGGTCGCACAGAGTCGGACACAACTGAAGCGACCTAGCAGCAGCAGCAGCAGAGACTTTTGTTATCAATACTGAGAGGAAATCCACATATTTATCAGTAATCAAACAGAAATAGAATTGGGGGCCCATGTAGTTGGCGGGTTCAGAAGATGAGGCCGAGATCACACTGCTGGATGCAACCAGGCTTGGGACCATTTCCAGGAACCTCAGCAGTACTGCTGTGAGCATGGGCGTCACTCTTTGGCCATCCTCACAGGGTGGTGGCAGAAAAGTCACCGGAGATTCTAGGTTTCTGGCAATAGTATTTGGGAACAGCTTGGGTTGCAGTGTATGCCTCTCCATGACCCAGTGACACTGCAGTAACCTCCTGACTGACTCGGCCTACATCACGTAGGTCACCCCGAGGTTTCATGATGGGAGAGTGTCCCTAAAAAGATTCCAAGCAAGCAGATAGAACATAGACAATGACCACAGACTCCTATCATGTTATGGTTTGGATTTCCAGAGTCATCCTAAGCCTAGCTCAGGCTTTTCTTTCCAGCAGGGTTCAGAGGACAAGGCTTCTGGAATGCTAGCCTTTCTGCTCCCCCAGTTTATTTTAAAGTCATTATTGAATTGTTACAATATTGCTTCTGTTTTATGTTTTTGGATTTGGGGTCGGGAGGCATGTGGGATCTTGGCTCTCTGATGAGGGATCAAACCTTCGCCCCCTGCATTGGAAGGCGAAGTCTTAACCGCTGGATCGCCCGGGAAGTCTCCTGCCTCCAATTTAAATGCTGCTGTGCCTGAGTGTGTACCCCAGCCCTTCTGGGAACTGGCCCAGCCTACAACGTGCTCTTTGTGTGTGCCTAAAACGTTGCCTTGTTTTTGTCCTCAACCTGGATGCCCTCCATTTTTCTAGCTTACCCTTATTTATCATATTTTTTCAAGCCTCACCTGAAGCACTGTTTCCCATAAGAAGGCTTCCTTGATGTCCTTCACTCTCAGGGATTTCTTTATGCTTTATGTTCCCCATGACTACTATGTGCATCCCTGGACTTTTCCACAGCCAGGCTCCAAGCTCTTCAAAGGCATCAGCAAAATAGCCTGTGTTTTTCCTTTCAGCCCTGTAAGCCCGGTATATAGCAGTGAGCAAAAGTAGCTCAGTTATGTCTGACTCTTTGTGACCCCATGGACTGTACAGTCCATGGAATTCTCCAGGCCAGAATACTGGAGTATACAGCCTTTCCCTTCTCCAGGGGATCTTTCCAACCCAGGGATCGAACCCAGTTCTCCCCCATTGCAGGGATCCTGGTAAATAGCAGGATTTCAATGAATGTTTGTCCAACTGAACGCATGCCTCCCGCATCCGGAACGGGAGGAATGTTTGTCCAGCTGAACGCATCCTGGCCACACACCAGGTCAGCCACAGTTCTGAAACTTGTAGCACGACACGGGTGTCCACACTCTCAGTTCTGAATCACTGTGTCCGCTGCCTTGGCAGTTTCCTGAATATTTTAGGAATTCCTGAAAGTACCTAGAAAGTTGACTGCTAAGTTGCTCAGAAGGAAAAATACTTTTGCTTTCCTGTGCTTTCTGGAAACTATGATTCCGTAATAAGGTAATTTACTTTGTCAGTTCTTCATGGGTAATTATAAAAATGTAAGTAGGATTAAAAAAGAATTCTCACCAGCTACACTGTATTGAAAGTGAAAAATATTAGTCGTTCAGTTGTGTCCGATTCTTTGCAACCCCGTGGACTGTAACCCGCTAGGGTTCTCTGTCCATGGGATTCTCCAGGCAAGAATACTGGAGTGGGTAGCCATTTCCTTCTCCAGAAAATCTTGCCGACCCAGGGACTGAACCTGGGTCTCCAGCATTGCAGGTGGATTCTTTACCATCTGAGCCACCAGGGAAGCCTTATATTAGGGATTTCTCTGAATGAAGAGTTTTTGCAGAAGAGAGGCGGGGACCCACCAATCTTAGTGCTTTGGACTCGTTACTGACACTTCAAAGTGGCTTTTTCCATTTCAGAGAGTGAGAGTGAGTATCCCTTTGGGGGGATGCCATGCTTCCCCAGCCGTTTGAGGGAACGCATCAGGGTGAACAGCAACCCTTAGGAGCATGCATGGCGGTATTGGCCTTGGGAACTTGTGCAGGCTTTACTGTGTTTATGAAAATGCCTCCAGGGTGGTTCTGCGGATGGGAGATAGGACATGCCAAAATTAGATGTGTTTGTTTTAATCAGAAGGCGACAGATCCCACTTGCTCTAATTTGGCTTAATGAGGTATGTGTATACAGTTGTGCTATCAGCTTGCATATGGTATTGATTCAAAAGACGTTCCACAGCGACAGCCCCGCATATGCTTTACCCAAGATGTTCCCTTGTCTTTGCCGCCTCATCCTCTCTCTACCTGTTTAACACATTACTTCAATAGAAGCCGTCTAGAGCCTGAGATGTACAAACCCAGCAACGTTTTGGAATGAAAGCTGTTTGGATGAAGCAGGGGACTGTCTCTGTCTCCACGTGGTTGAAAAGGATTTTTCCGTTCAGAGGCTTTTGCGGTTTTGAGGGATTTTCTTTTAAGCCATGCTTTTGCTTTGCATATCCCTAGCTTCTAAAATTAGGCAGCCTCAATGAAAATCAGTTGCCAGTTCAGTTTTTCTGTCCTTGTTGGATCTCAGAAAAAGAAGAGATGGAGCCTCTGTGGTAAAAGTGGTCTGAAGTTCTTGGCTGAGTTTAGAAATGAAGGACAAAGGTGTCCAGTTTGAAACGTGAAGAAGAGGATCTGAGTTGCCCCATGGTTCAACCTGCTGACCTCATTTCATGGCGGTCTCCTTTTTCTGTCCCTCCCTGGCCTGTGGACATAGGGCATATCTCATGTGTGTAATCACAGCCTCCCAAGTCCATCCGTACCAGACTGAAGTTCTGTTGCATTGACAGAGTCAGCAGAGGGGCTCCTGTCACGGGTTAATAGAAGGTTTGCAATGCATTTTGATGTGCTTTGAGGTGACCAGCTACACTATGAACTCCTTTAAAAAAAAATTCTTTTTTATTGAAGTATAGTTGATTTGCAATGTTGTATTAATTTCTGCTGCACAGCAAAGTGACTCAGTTGTACGTATATATACATATATATTCTTTTTTCATATTCTTTTCCATTATGGTTTACACAGACCTTGTTTATCCATCCTTATGTATAATAGTTTGCCTCTGCTAATCCCGAACTCCCTGTCTACTTCTCCCCACCCTCCTCCCCCTTGGGAACCACGCGTCTTGAACTGCTTTAAAGCTGTCTTGATGTCTCATCTTGGTGAACTTCCCAAGTCAGCATTTACAGTGGAGACTTTCCTCTCTGCTTGGGTGCAGCTGGAAATGGGCTCTTGAAACAGAGTCATCATGAAAGAACCATGGTGAACAGCAAGTGAAGCCCTTGTGGGAGGGGAGGGTGGTCAAACTGCGGTCATAGGATTCTGGTAGAGACCCTGAATCCTGACTGCTTGGGTTCACATCCCAGCTCTTCCCCGTCCTAGCCGTGTGTCTTTGGAGAAACCCAGTCAATTTCCTTATCAGTAAAATGGGATTAGAGTACCTGGGCTGTGGTGCTGTTGTGAAGACTGTTACTTACTCCTTGGAAAACACGGAAGGCCACACACAAAATAAGAACTCAGTAAAGTTTGGGCACTGGGACGTGCACAGCTTAAGGACGCAGTTCAGGGTTGGACCTGTGGGCCAGGCGGGTAGAAGATGGTCAGTGCTTGATGAGTGTGTAAACTAGCCAGTTCTCATGCCATTTTTCCTGGAGAAAACTGGACCTGAGGAACAAAATTCCTGGAAGCTTCTGGCACTCACAGACTGGACAGTTGTTATCAAATGATCTTGAGCAGAACTCTCAGTCCCCTTTCTAACCTGCTGTTGGTGATTTCTTACTATTGCAGAGTCTTAGCTTTGTCGAAGGTGCCAGAGACATAGTGATGCCTATGTTCTCCCCATGAGTGGCAAGTGTATGATGAGATAAACGTGTGCTGGGAGCCTGGCATGGCATCTTGTCCCCACTTACCTACAGATCCCACCCTTTGTGGTTAGTGCCCTGTTGGAAGGGAGGAGTCCAAACATAATACAGCAAACACTGATGTGCGTTTTATACCCAGCCCTGTCTGGAGGGCGCTGGGTCTTGTGCCAGGCTTGGGGCGGTAGAGGTGGGGTGTTGGGGGCAGATGGTGGTGCAGCCAGGTCACCAACAGAAGCTAAGGCTGTTGTGGGCAATATAGGGCTCGCCATGTAGCAGAGAAGGAAGAGAGGTTGACGGTGCTCATGGTACCTTTCTTGGCTTTCAGCCTAGAGCTTCTTTCAGGACCTGTTGGCTTTGCCTGGGGAATGACCTTCAAACTCTGTAGCCATCTGGGGATAGGTCTGGGAATGGCCTACAGGGATTGGCATAGAAGGAATGTCCACTGAACGATGGCTGTCATATGGCCTTCATCACAGCCAAGTCTGGCCTTCTGGAAACGGTGCTGACCCTTCACTGCACCGTCTCACTCCAGAGCAGGGTGGGGAGCTCTCATGCTGTAGAGTTCAGCTCCCAGGGGAAGGCAGTCATTAACCTGTCTAAACTTTATGCTAATATAACTTTCTCAATAATTGCTCTCATTAAGTTTGGTTAATAGGAGCAGTACATGTTATAGCAAGATGAGCTAAAGAACAAAGTAAATATTTAAGACTATTTCAGGGTGCAGTTGGGTTGGGGTAAAGAGAAGATTAATAAAAGCTGAGTCTGCTGGTGTCTGACGTGGAAAGACAGTGGAGTTCTTGGATGAGGCTCCAAGGGTTTCTCTTGGGTGGCTCCCCTGTACTGAGCTGGGGGAGGCCAGTGGGTGTCTTCTGGGGGACAGTTGTGAGGCCTGTTCTCTCCTTACGTTTCTGGCCCCCATGAGATGGAGTAATATGACAATGTAGAGAAACTGCCTTCTCTGTACTCCCAGGCACGCTGTGAGGATTAGGAAGGTGGCTGTTGGCGCATGGCTCTGCCATGCAGGGAGGATGTTGTTCTCTAAAGGCAGAAGGCCATTAGCAGCAGCTGAGTTGGCCAGGGAAGCCCATGATGAGTGCCTGCCCCTGGCTGGGCGTGCTGACCTGTCATCTGAGGGCACCAGGGGATTAATTTAACATGGTTTTCATGCCTCTAGGCTACCAGTGACCAAAAGCAGCCATAATCTCTTTGAGTTTATGTAATAATAGGGTACTATTCTCTAAAGGAAAGGCTTTTATAAACAGGACTTTACTTCTGTGTTATAAAAAAGGGGTAAAATTTGACTGCTAAAAATTTAGAAATTGCAGCTAAGCACAAAGATAAAAATACAAAGCAGCAGTTATTCTATAACCCAGAGATTAATTGATTTGCTGCTCTCCTACCAGATACTGTGTGTTCTGTGCTGGGTGCTTCCTAGGCACTGGAGATAGAGGGGTGAGCAAAACCAAGTGTCTTCATTCATGGAGGTAACATCCCAGCAGTGAAGGCAGATGATCAACAAATACAGAAACACACTGTGCCCAGGGGCGATAAATGCTGTAGGAGACAACTAAGCAGGGTGAGAGATGCGGAAGGGGGCTGTTTCAGGCTGGGGGGGTTGCCAGGGAAAAATCTCTCTGAAGAATTGGCATGGATGGAAATCCAGATGAACAAGGAAGGGAGCCACGAGGCCACCCGGGGGAGGTTGGTCCATGCACAGGGATCCCTGGCACAGCCTTCCTAGGTGCATTCAAGAAACATTTGTGTGCCCTTTAAATCTTTTACTGCAGAAGATGGTTTATTAAAACCCCAAAGAAAACATTTACTATCAACTGTATCACTTGAAGTTTATGCTTCTGCTAGGCTCAGACTGGGTATCTGTGAGATGATAATGGAACCATGGTCAGGTGTTGTGTTAACGCAGGGGTTTGGTAGGTGATGATCTGCATGTGTGTAGAAGCCATGAGTACAGGCCCCATGCTCGAGCTGTTGCAGTTTGAATCTGACTTCCACCAGCTGTGTGGCTTTGGCTAAGTCATTTAGAGAAATCAAGTCTCGGTCCCATCATCTGTACTACAGAAATTAGTTCACTGGGACATTGGGAGGCCCTTGTGAGAAAGTATATACGAAGTAATGGCAAACAGAAAGTGACCAGAAAAGACTGGCTATTATGATAATGATCAAAATGAGGTTTTGGCAAATGGTAGGTGACTTTGTGGAGAAGGCAATGGCACCCCACTCCAGTACTCTTGCCTGGAAAATCCCATGGATGGAGGGGCCTGGTGGGCCAAAGTCCATGGGGTTGCTAGGAGTTGGACACAACTGAGTAACTTCACTTTATTTTTTCACTTTCATGCATTGGAGAAGGAAATGGCAACCCACTCCAGTGTTCTTGCCTGGAGAATCCCAGGGACGGGGGAGCCTGGTGGGCTGCCATCTGTGGGGTCGCACAGAGTCGGACACGACTGACGTGACTTAGCAGCAGCAGCAGCAGCAGGTAACTTTGTTCCATAGACAGGTTAACCAAATCTAAAAAACCTGTTGTCCATTGTATTGACAGGTGGGCAAGAGATGGATTGGGAGTTTGGGATTGGCAGATGTAAATTATGATTTATTAGAATGGATGACCAACAAGCTCCTACTATATAGTGCAGGGAGCTATATTCAATATTCTGTGATAAAGTGTAATGAAAAAGAATGTTTTTATGTGGAACTGAATCACTTTGCTGTACAGTAGAAAGTAATACAGCATTGTAAATCAACTATCCTTCAATAAAGTAAAGTTTCAAAAAATTGTATTTAAGGCACCAAAGTGGGGACAAGTTCTATTCATTTGCCAAGTAGGCTTAATATAATCAAAGCTTTAACAGACGGAACATGCATTTGCGGTGGGGTTTGAGCTTTCTGTCATGAAGTAGATGCAGATTTGGTTGCAACAACTTCTCTGTTTTTGCCTGTCTCTTCAGATTTGAAACCATTGTCGAAGAATGTAGTGTTTGTTTTTGTAGAAAGTGTTCTCAGATTTGGGGATGTTGGTGTGTGACAGTGAGTCTTCAGAAGGACACAGTGACGTCATCATTGGTCCTGTGTGGTGTTTGTGGCTTGATCTACACTCGGTTCTTAGCTTTCAGCTTATTGCTTCCTGAAAGATGGTACGTAGATGAGAAGTCATCATGGTGTTTCTGGGTCCAAGATGCAGATTTTCTTAGTGTTTCAGTCGCCTCCTCTGCTCTCCTTGACTCAAGATGAATTCTTGGACACATGGAGTCATGAGATGAAGGTCTGCCCCGCATCCCAGCTCCACAAGAATTCCTTCTACACATGATCTCCAGCCTCTGCCTGCTCTGTTCTTAGATCCAAAGGAGAGAATCATGTGCATTCCCCTGGCCACTGGGTTTTCTCTGTGTGACGTCAGGGATGCCAAGATGTGGGCATCAGTGCTGGAAGGTTTCTGAGAATATGTGAGTGGCTCGTGATTGACTGGCTAGCATTTAGAAGATTTCTGAATGTAAGCTGGCCACAAGTTTGAGGAATCCCAGGCCTCTTGTGCAGTGAACTGTGGTGAAGGAGTATAGAACCAGGGACCCAGGAGGTCTGGGTTCTAGACCTGCTGCTGTCAGACTGACTGTGAGATCAGGTTTTCTGTTTCTTCTTTCACAGACAGATTTTCATGGACTTCTAGAAGTAGAGAAGACTTTCTATTTAGAGCACCCTTTCTAGACTAAAGGATACTCTAACCTTTCCCCCAAATTGAGTGACTGCAACCTTCTGAAATCCTTGATGGGCTGCTCTTCTAGCCTAGATCTTATGAAGCATCAGTGGATATCTGTCTATGAGGGGTTAACAGATTATGGCCCATTGGTCACATCTGGCCCACCACCTGTTTTTTAAATAAAGCATTGAAATCCATTTGTTTCCATATGTGGCTGCTTTTATGTTACAAATATAGAATTGAGAAGTTGTGGTGGAGACCATATGATCCACAGAGCTGAAAAATATTTACTTCCTAGCTCTTAACAGAAAAAGTTTGCTGCCCCTGGCTCTAAATGAGTGGTGCTCCCTGGAGTGCAGTGCATGGCCTGTGCTTTGTGAGGTATGGCCCTGGTAGGGCTCAGCCAACATAAAAGATAACCATCTGAGTTTGGGGCCATTCTGATCACTCATCTTGGCTTTGCCTTCTAGAATAACTCCTAGTCTTTGGAGACTTGTATCATGTGACTGCAGAGTATTCCTTTTCAGGCATTACATCCTCACCCTCTCAGATCTGTCCCAGTCCATTCCTGCATGATGTGTGGTATCTCCATTCCCCTCCAGACCCCATGCTGTCCTCTGAGCATGCTCCAGTTTGCCAGGACTCTGCACTTACAGTGGGATACCAGAGCTGTGTTCATTCCTCTGGAAACTAGCTGCATGGTCCAGAGCTTGGAAGAAAGGAGGGGCCTTACCTTCCTCTTGATGCTTTAAAGTTTTTATTGTCTTCTGAATTAATAGTTTTTTCTTCCATTTTTTGCTTTCATTTAATCAGTGAAAGAGCAGAGCCACAGTGGTAGCACTAGAGACAACTTCCAGGTTGACAGTGGCCCATTGATCAGTATGGTACTGGTATAATTGCTGGACCAGGTACAATGCAACTAGTTAGCCAGTCACTTTCCCATCTTAATCACAGGGATATCATTAAGAGTGACGTCAAGATGTCATGTCAGAGGACATTTCACCCTTCCCTCGTTTCCCGATCTGGTACCCCTTTAAGAAGGGGGAGGGATGCATTGGTGGATAATGATAGTTTAGTTGGTGTTCTAATTACTCTTAAGTCATTTGTGTAGTAATCTTCTCTAGAATTTTGCCAAGAACGAACAGGAAGCTTATTCTTTTCATAATCTTATCTCCTCTACCACATTTGAGTGGAGGAAACATTTGCCCATCTCTGGTCTTCTCAACAATTTCTAGATAATGGTGCAGGTATTCCCATCCTTCAAATCTATATCATACTTATACTTTGCCACCCTACAGATTTTGGCAATAGAAATTAAAAGCAAAGTCGTTGAAAACACTATTAAAGATGTTTAAAGCCCTGGATGAAATTACTATGAAAATAATCACCTAAGTGTGCCTTGTGTGGCTGTAACACACTGACCTTGGTACAGCGTAGCTTTTGTTATTCACCACTGTACATTCCTTGTACCTCTTGAACCTTCATTTGTTATTTGTCAAAAATAAAAAAATAAAAAGAAACTCACAAGTCCTTTGCAAGTTGATCAGATTCCCTTGGAGATAGCTGCTTTCTTAGGAAAGGATGAAGTTGTAAAAATGTGACACAGTGAGCTAGTCACTGCTGTGTAGTTCTTTGAAATAAGTCATCCCTTTTCCCATTCTCAGATCAAGCGCATGTGGCCCATAGTTAAGTTTGGGAGAAGGAGTCGGTGAGTGGATGAGTACACACTTTGTATTAGTGGCTGTGGCTAAACAGATTTGACTTGTGGGGTGTTCATTAAATAAAACACCAACAAAAAAGGCACCATTTATTGATGGATTGCTATGTCCCAGGAACAAATAATCATTTTAAAATACTTTCCTAGTTCTTATCTCAGAGCAAGGCTGCAAAATAATTATCCCAATTTAATAGAGGAGTGGCAGAGTAAGAGTGTATAATCTGCCTAAATTGGTGAAAACCTGAGCTGGGACTCAGATCCTGGTTGGCTCAGAACAAAACTGCACATCCGGAGATACCCACAGCTGAGACAATAGAATTTCATCACCCCTCAAGCCAAGGTGACATCCGGGGTGTTTTAAAAGATGAGATCAGTTTAAGCTATAACAGTGGAAGATAATGTAAGAGACAGGACCTCTTTTGGTAATTCTGTATTATAAATGTGTCAGGCACCATGCATACTTTATTTTGTGGGTTTTTTATTTTTGGGGGGAGGGGATTTCTTTTTGCTGTTGTGCATTGATTACCCTTTGATTTTCTTCTTAACCATTAAGTGTTTAAATGAGGTCATTTTTCTCTAGAGAAATACCAAAAATTGTTTTCCAATTTTTATATTTTTCCTACTTTGTAAATTAAAATCACTGTAAAAATGCTTGACCAAGTGATACAAATTTACTGTAGGAAATTTGGAAGATACAGAAAAGTGTATAAAAGAAATAAAAATGACCTGTAAACCTACTATTTAGAGCACCTGACTGTTAATATATACTTGCTTGTTTCTTTTTTCTACGCAACTATCCTTGTACTCTGTATAGTCTCTAAGTCCTTATCTTTAAAGGAGCACTCTATTATGTTTTCATTGTTCTTCAAAAGCTTTATTTTTAAAAGAACTACATAATGCTCTCTTATTTTACTACCTAGATCTCTAATTTTTCTATTATGAAATAAATAATATCAATAGATCACCCCTTTTTTTCTATTATGAAGATTGCTACAGTGAACAAAAATCTTTGTATCTCTGATTATGCTCCTGGGAAAGTTTCATGGCTATCAGATGGCTCGGCCTAAAGTATAAGCCTTGTCTTAGATTTAATTTTTGTTTTTATCAAATTAGGACATACACTTAATTAACACCAGGGTTCTACAAAACCAGTCACCTGACCTGTATTTATTCATTCTTCCCTCTCCCTGACAAGTGTACATACCTTTAACTCTATTTAGCTGTTTCTTCCAATATATATCTTTGTATTTCTCATTAACATGTCTGTGCTACTGCTGCTGCTGCTGCTAAGTCGCTTCAGTTGTACCCGACTCTGGGCGATGCCATAGACGGCAGCCCACCAGGCTCCCCTGTCCCTGGGATTCTCCAGGCAAGAACACTGGAGTGGGTTGCCATTTCCTTCTCCAATGCATGAAAGTGAAAAGTGAAAGTAAAGTCGCTCAGTCGTGTCCGACTCCTAGCGACCCCATGGACTGCAGCCTACCAGGCCCCTCCGTCCATGGGATTTTCCAAGCAAGAGTACTGGAGTGGGGTACCATTGCCTACTTTTCCTTATCTTGTAGTTTGCAGCGTTACCTCCTCGTTTTCTCTTGTTGAAGATGGGAATGTAACTTTCTGACACTACATACCACCATTGTCAGGAACCTTCCCACACATACTTCTCTTCCCATCTGCTAGAATTCTGATATTCTGATTTTCTTCTTTTTAAATTAAAACAGCTGTCATAGTATAAGTATAAAGACATAGACTAGCTCTCTAGTAAAATATTATGATACTGAATATTGCCTTCCTGATGCATCTTTTTGTTTGTTCCAGAGTTAATAATTGACTTTCTATATTTGTTTCATTTTAATAAGTATAGTAAATGTTTCAGGGTGCCAGGAATAGATCATTGAACAAAACAGAAACAATTTCTTGCCCTCATCAAGCTTCAGTCCTAAACTTTGCATCAGAATTCCTGTTAACTTGGCCAGCAGATCAGATAGTTTCTTGGAGGTGTTTTTATTTAGCAGCTTTCTTCCTGGAAACTTGTGCCCTCCTGTTGCAGCCAGGCCTGGTTGGTTTCTGGCCCTCCTATTCAGTCTGTCGTGGGGCTGCTGCCCTATTTCCAACATTCTAGGAAGACTCTTTCCCTCTCTTTTGCTCCTTTTTAAAATTGTTTTATTACCTCATCTAGGTAAAGCTCATTTTCAGGTAGTTTCCTAAGAGAGGGTACATGGGGAGAAAATGTTTGACTGTTGGAACATATCCTTTTTTAATTGACATGTAATGTTATATTAGTTTTAAGTGTACAGTGTCATGATTTGATATTTGTATATATTGCATAATGCTCATCACAGTAAGTCTCAGTAAATGAAAAGTATCTTTGTTCTGCCTTGAATGGGAAATTGTTATTTAATTGCTAAGTCGTGTCCCACTCTTTTGCAACCATGGACTTTAGCCCACCAGGCTTCTCTGTCCATGAGATTTCCCAAGCAAGAATACTGGAGTGGGTTGCCATTTCCTTCTCCAGGGGATCTTCCCGATGCAGGGGTTGAACCTATGTCTCCTACATTGCAGGTGGATTCTTTGCTGCTGAGCCACTTGAATATAAAAGTAGTTGAATATAAGATTTTAACTTCGAAAATTGTTTTTCTTAAAAATTTGAAGACCTGTTCCTTTGTGTTATTTTGAGATACTGGTTGTATTCTCATACCTGGGTGTGAACCTGTGGCCCCCTGGAAGCTGGTGGCCTTTGCTTTCTGCCCTGCATCTGGTGTGGGCTGTTTCATCATGATTCTGACCCTTCGGTGGACTCTTTCAATTGGGATATTTATGCTTTTCTGTCTGGGAAGTATTCTTAAACTATTATGTTTGATCTCCCTCTTTCTCTCTGTCCCCGCAACCCCACCCCAGCTCACCATTTCCCCCTACCGTTTCTTCTAAAACATCTGTTGGAATTTGCACTTGTAATTGATTTCCCCTCTCCTCCCTCCTATTTTTCTCTTCTATTATCCTTCTGTTCATCTTTTTGCTCTGTTTTCTGGAAGATTTCCTCAGCTTTATATTCAGCTCTTCTACTGAATGTGTTAATTCTTCTGTTTTACTTTTCATTTCCAAGACTGCTTGTTCTCTCAGGATTCCTCTTTTTTAAAAAAAAAAATAGCATGCTGTTCTTGTTCTGGTTTCCTGAATCTCAGTGTTTCTTGGCATCTGTCAGATATTTACTATATTTAAAAATCGTTATTAATAAATCATTTTCTGTTGTCTGTGCTACCTCTGTTTCCTCTGAGTTAATTTTCTTTCCCTTTGTGTTTATGAATTTATTGTGATTTCTTTCATGTTAGAATATTTTCTTAAATGTTTAGTAACCTGTAGGTATTTTTTCCTACTAGAGGGAAAGGTACAGAGACCACAGGGCTTGGCAATAGGTGAGGATTGATAGCTGCTGTGCCAGCTCATAGGAACCATAGGGGACGGTGGAAGAAGCCCCCAGGTATCTGATTTTAGGCTTTTCTCTCTCTGGTTAGTTTCCTCAGAGACCCAGGGGACAAAAAGCATCACTTCTAAAACTGTTACAAAGCTGAAGATTGGGACCTTTTAAAGCTTGGAGTAGGGACCTCTCCCACACTTCTCTATCCCTTCTGTTCTAGATCCAGAAACTTTTGGGTCCAGAGAATAAACTGTTACTGTTTCCGACTGGAAATCTCCAGTGTAAGCATCTGAAGTATAGATGTTACAAATGGCACTCTTAACCAGTAATGTCTGAATATTCCTGTTTCACATTCTCTGTCTAAATCCTTGATATTTTCCTTATTTTAAAAAGACTTCTTCCAACATAATAAATAGAAAATGATATTTTACATGTGTTTCTTTGATTACTAGAGAGGTTGGATGTTTTCCATATGTTTCATGAGACTCGTATATTTCATAAATATTCTGTTCATGTCCTTTTTTTGGTTTTGTTCTCCTGAGAAACCAATGAAGTTTGAATCCTGGCATCTGAAAGTGAAGGCCTTCTTTATATTTGCTGGCTTTGTGTCTCCCTGACATGGCACCGGTACCCTCATGTGAGGGCAGAGGCACCTGCATTACTTACTCTGACCCGTGATGTACGTTTCTTCTCAGATAGGTCAACACCAGTTCAACTAAAACCTTAAAGGCCATCCGAAATCTGTTTTTGCCTCTTGTGAGTTCTATATATAAATTAGACCAGTGGTCGGTAAATGACGGCCCACGGGCCAAAATCGGGCCCACATCCTGGTATGTAAATCAAGTTTTACTGGTCCACAGTCATGCTTGTTTGTTTACACGTTGCCTATGGCTACTTTCTTGCTGCTTTCATGGCAAAAGTTGAGTAGTTGAGACAGAGACTATTAAAGTCTAGAATATTTATGATCTGGCTCTTTTAAAAAAAAAAGAAAGTTCACAAACGTTTGACCTAGATGTTTGTTGGTTGCTTCAAACCATATAGGTATTTGCAAAAGCTCAGCAAAATTGATGCTTCCTTGTTCTTATTAACAAAAACTAATCAGTGTCATTGTCATGCCTTCTGCAAAAACTAACAAGATGACAGTGGCAGTCATCTTTCTTCTAGTGATGTATGTTGGTGTAAGAGCTGATCAGTCCACCCTTCAGTGAACTTCCCAGATAATTGGTTTCCAAGAATATTGCACTTTTTTGTTGTTTTATAAATTGAAGCATAGTTAATTCACAATGTTGTGTTAGTTTCAGGTGTATAGCAAAGTGATTCAGTTACTGATACATATATAGATATGTGTGTATATATATAACATATATAGGGCTTCACTGGTGGCTCAGTGTTAAAGAATTAGCCTGCACTGGGAAGATCCCCTGGAAAGGAAACAGCAACCCACTCCAATATTCTTGCCCAAGAAATCCCATGGACAGAAGAGTCTGGCGGGTGATAGTCCATGGGGTCACAAAAGAGTCAGACATGACATAATGACTATTAAAAATATATATATACACACATATTTTTATATATTCCTGTTCAGATTCTTTTTCATTATAGGTTATTGCAAGATATTAAATATAGTTCCCTGTGCTATACAGTAGGTCCTTGTTTATCTGTTTTATATATAGTAATGTGTGTCTGTTAGTCCCAAACTCCTCATTTAGTCCTTCCCCCTTTTCCCCTTTGGTAACCTTAAGTTTTTCTATGTTTTCTGTGAGTCTGTTTCTGTTTTGTAAATAAGTTCATTGTATCATTTTTTTTTTTTTAGATGTCACAAGTAAGTGATATCATATGATGTTTGTCTCTCTGACTTACTTCACTTAGTCTGATAATTTCTGGATGCATCCCTGTTGCTACAAATGACATTTCTTTCTTTTTATGGCTGAGTAAAATTTCATTGTATATATGTATCACATCTTCTTTATCCATTTATCTGCGGATGGACACCTGTGGGTTGTTTCCATGTCTTTGCTATTGTAAATTGTGCTCCTGTGAACACTGGGGTTCATGTATCTTTTTAAATTAGAATTTTTATCTTTTCTGGATATATGCCCGGGAGTGGGATTGCTGGATCATATGGTAACTCTTATTTTTAGCCTTTTAAGGGAACTTGTACTGTTCTCCATAGTGGCTACACCAATTTACATTTCCACCAACAGTGCAGGAGGGTTCCAGGAATACTGCTTTTGTAGCCACATCCTACCTGCAAACCACACCACTTCTTTTTTCTACTCTTCTCCTCCTCACCTCTTGCCTTGCGGAAATACCAGATGTACAAAATGGGCTTAGCCTTCTCACACCTTGTTTTGTCTATTTTCAAAGCATTGCACGGGCAGCCGGCAAATGGATGCCAGTGGTTAGCATGTGGAAACTGAATGCCCCTCCATATGTTTGAACCACCAGTCTTTTTTGGATGTCCTTCATCTCACTTTGTCTGTAGTGCCCCAGTGTTCCTCCTGTGGCTTCTGTACACTCGCCTCCACGGCTGTGACCTCCAGCCCCTCAGGAGCCAAACTCTGGCTGTGCTTGCCCTGGGGCATGCATGGGTGGCTCCCATTGGATGGCTTTTGCTGGGTGGGGCTTGTCTTCTGTGGTGTGGCCCTGACTCTCCCTCTCCGACTGTGGAAGGAGAATTACTGCTGGGCTCTGTGCCCTTGGAGACAGCCTCTCTTTTCCTGGTACTCATATCCCCTGCATGGCTGTTCTAGAGTCCCTGCCAACGACAGTACCCCTGGGTAGTGGCCTGGACACAAAGCTGCCAACTGCTGCTTCCTGCCCACTCTCTTGCAGACTACATGAGACACAGGCTCTTGGCAGCAGTGCCCTGTGTGTTGTATGTATGTAGAGGTGACAGACTTGGGTATGGTGTAGGGGTGTCCATGCAGAAAGGGTTCACATTGTGATCCTGAGACCTGTTATCCTTAGACAGGCCTGCGTGAAAGGTTGGCCTGTGACTGGCATCTGGAGGCGCGGAATTCAGGAAGGTCCCTACCATTTCCTGATAGGAGTGGCTCACTATGCCCAAATCACCTGTGCAGACAATGTGGTTCATGCCAGACACCTGCTTTTCTTCTGGGAGTTTCGAGTCTTGGCTCATGCTGGCCAGAGTCCCTATGTGACCAGTCCCCAGTAAAAACACAGAGCATCAAGTCTCTAATAAGCCAGATGACATTTCACTTGTGTGTTCACAACTCGTGGCAGGAGGAATTAACTGCATCTCATGTGACTCCACTGGGAGAGGACTTTTACCTTGTTTCCTTTGACTCAGCCACCTGCACCTTTTCCCTTTGCTGGTTTTACTTTTGCTGAAATAGATCTTAGCTGTGTCTTTGGAATTGCCAAACTTAGGAGCAGTCTTGAATACTGACCCCTGACATGAGGGGGTGTTTTCAGGGCTGGCTGTCAGGATGTCAGGACCCTCACAGGCTATGCAGATTTAAGACAGGCTATCTGGTGTCAGATCATCCTACACACACTTTCTCAGGTTCACCCTCTCTTTCAGAAAGCATACACTTGCACCAATGAGATGAAACTGAGAAGAGCTGCTTCCACCAGCCTTATCTTGGCCACTTGATATATTTTAGTGCATTCTGAACTTTGGCTCTTACCATTTCTACAGTAGCTGTCCCCTTTGGGTTTCTCTGATTGTGTTGCTTTGGCATATTTTCGGGGGTTTGTGGGAGATGAAAACAGATGACAGAGATCAATCCCACTTACAGTACAAGAAATGTGAGACTAGCGGTTCGTTTGCCACCCCGCTCCCCCGCCCCGGTCACACTCTTCCTTCCTGTGTTCATTCCACGCGAATGAGACATCTCTTCCTGTCTTAGTCACGTCATGCAGTTGGGTTTGTACTGATGTTTGACTATATATATATATATATATATATATAGTTTTCTGAAACCTCTTCCAATCACCCTTCAGTTCCCCTCTGGTTTTGCTTTGAAAGGGGTGCCCCCCTGAAAATGCACACTAGCGGGCTGATCACGCATAGTTGATCCCTGTGATGGAGGGGCTTGCTGATTCTGTGACTTTTTCTCTACTTCATATCTGTAGCCAGCAGAGAAAGATATACTGGAGGGAGAAAACCAATTTCTTCAGCACTTTACAGTGGTGGCAGAAAAGCATAGCAGAGAACACTTCATCAGTGGAACCAAGCAGGGCAAGACCAGTTCATGATTAGATTGGGTTCGCAGAGCCTGAAAATTATTTAGATAACTCAGTAGGTGTTTGTGCAGCCTCTTCTAGGTGCTGGGACATAATACAAAATGAAATGGACAAGAACTTACCTTCTGGGAGCCTACATTCTAGTGAGTATAGCAGGCAGTAGATGAACAAGTTTACATATAATATTAATGTCAAGTAAAAACCATACAGCAAGGTTAAGAGAGAGAGAGGCTGGATGAGAGTGCATTTCTGATGGGTGGGAAAGGCCTCTGAGCCAAAAATCTGAATGAAGTGAAGGAGCCACTGTCTGGAGAAGCATTGAAAACAGAGAAAACAGCAGGGAGACAGTCTGGGAGTTGGCACATTCCTTAGCATGTCTGTAGGTCAAAGTGAGGCCAGTGTGGCCACAGAGCAGGGAATAAGGGGGAAAGGGATACAGGCTGAGGTTTGAGAGCCTTGCCAGACACGTTAGAATTGTTCATTGGCTGTTGGAAGACTATATTGATAGTTGTAACAGTAGCTGCTATGATTATTACTTCTTCAGTCCATTGTTACTAACAGCTTATAAAACTTGGGCCCTGCTAGAATCTGTGAATGCTCTGTATTTGGTGGTTGCCCAGGCTGGTGGCTCAGTGGTAAAGAATCCACCTGCCAAATACAGGAGATGTGTGGTTGATCTCTGGGTTGGGAAGACCCCCTGGAAAAGGAAGGAAGTGGCAACCCACTCCAGTATCCTTGCCTGAGAAATCCCATTGACAGAGGAGCCTGGTGGGTTATAGTCCACGGGGTCACAAAGAATGGAGCATGAGTGAGCAACTGAACAACAACAGGCTTTATGAAGTATGGTACTCCGTCTCTGCCTGTTTACCAGCAGTTGTAGAGTCTGGTCCATTCTGGGACCTTCCATGACTGTTTATCTAGAAGGTGCCCCTCTCAAAGGCATTTACCCAGTCGGCTGGGACTATATACATACATATCATCTTTTTTTTTTTTTTTTAATCTGGAGTTTGACATTTTTAACATGTGAAAATGTTGAGCCCCCTTAGAATGAGTGAGTCAAATGGAAACCTTCCAGTACCTTGGCTGGGAAACATGGCCTCATTTAGTGATGAGTTTTCGGATCCTGTGTGTATCTTCAGAACAGAGTGCCCTGCAGGAAGCAGGCCGAGAATATCCCTCCTAGTTCTCTTTGGCAGGACAGCAGAGAGGAGTGTCCTTTGCTCAAGATCTCCCGTTCTTAACTAGAGCATCTGTGACCTGACTCTGAGTTCTTTGAAACAGTCCATCTTATTTGTATCCTGTCACAGGAGACTTTGCTTCTCTTGCCAGTTCTGCTCAGTGGAGTGTTAACCTGAGGATAAACCCAGATTCTGCTTTGTTTATTTTTGGAATTAGAAGATTTGGCTTCTCTCTAAGGTCTTTCAGCTCCAAAATTCTGTGATTTTAATAGAATTTAGGTTTATCTCCCCCCACCCTCCTACCCCAACCAGTCCAGGATCCCAGCCACCACTTAGTATGTCTCCCCCACTATCCGCGTCCCGCCAGCCCGACCCCGAGTTAGGATCTGTCTTCCTCATTATTCTTGGCCTTGGACCATAGCTGGTGGCTAAATTCTGCTTTGGAGATTCCACAGGCAACCCTAGTCCCCAGTGGTTGTGCTGTAGGCTCTCCATGCCATGCAGGGACTCTTTATCAAAGCATGTGACTCCTTGTTCTTGCAGCTCTTTGAAAAGCCACTGCATTTGGCCCAAATACCTAAGTTGATAAGAATAGGTAGGTACCTCAAAGGCCATGTTTCAAGGTGAGATCTCCAAATAGCATTCAGATGAGAAATCATGGGTCTCCACTCACCCCTTCCCAGATGGATTCCAGGCTCAGGGCAAATCCACTGTTGTCACTGGTAAAAGTACAAGCATACATGCCTCCAGGGAACCCAGGTCCTTACCAGACCTTCACACAGGAGAGGTAGCTACTTCTCATTTAATTGCAATTCATTTTGGGCACCACTGTGCACCCTGGCCCCTCCTGCATGTTTTTATAACGTGTATATGATAATAAGTGTTACTATTCATTGAGTGGAAAATAATGAAAATTGAAAATTCATGGTAGATTCATTAAATTGCAAATGAATCCATTATCAGCTGGCACTTGGCTCCAAGCGGTAGGCTGGTTACTCATGCTGTGATTTTAGGATAATAAGTATGGGGTGGGGGTGCAGTTATAGAAGCCTGTGGATATTGGTACAAGTAAGTGGGTACTTTTTTGCTCCCTTCTTTTTCTTCCCTCTTCATCTACATATCTACCCCTTTCTTCCTCCTTTCCTTCATCTTCTTATGCCTCCTCTCTCCTCCTTTCAATCAAAGAAGAGCTGAACTGGAAAACTGTCTATTTTGATAGTGGCCAAGCCCCTGGATGCTAGAGTGGGCTGACACGGGGATATGCAGCCTCTCCCAGGTGTGTGATCATGGCTTTGCTAGAATGAGATAAGACCCCTTCTGTCCATACTCTCAGTCTCTTCTTGCACAGGATGCCATGGATGTGAAAGACAGTGGGGAGGTGGGAGAGTGGGCCACATGGGAGAAGTAACTCACTATTTTTCTGCCCCTCCCAGATTCCTGCCTGCTTGTTGGTGTTTTAATGGACAGAAGATACATCTAGCAGGGACTAGTTCTTGGACTGCTTCACACAGAGTTTCCCATCCAACAAAGAGATCTTCTGCATTTTTTTCTGGTGGCCACAATCCTTTTGCTTCTGAGTGAGGGACACACAGAGAGAGGTGAAACTGTGCTCTGCCTTCCTTCATGGTGGCCAGTCTGCATTATTTCAGGCATTAATTAAGGGCCACGCCTGCTGTTTTCCTTTGTGGCTCAGCTGGTAAAGAATCTGCCTGCAATGTGGGAGACCTGGGTTCGATCCTTCATTTGGGAAGATCTCCTGGAGAAGGGAAAGGCTAACCACTCCAGTATTCTGGCCTGGAGAATCTGTATAGTCCATGGGTTCGCAAAACTTTCACTTTCACACTTGTAGTCTAGCCCCATAGACCTTGTAAGTAGTGAGAGGGTCTCTTGTAAGTAGTGGCAGTAAAGTATCTGTCTTCAGTTTAAGTTTTTCATTTGTATTTTCATTTGTTTCCAATTCTTAACATAGGATCTCAACGTAAGGATATTTTTGGGATGCTGGGTGACTTTGCTTCAGAAGCCCCTAGGATTAAGTATTCCAAGTATGATGCTCTTATTTCTAAGACCTTAGAAATATGTGGTGTAACAAGGTATTTTTATCCCAGACATGTCTCACTACAGATAAACTTCTGTATAAAGGCCCTGCATGCTGAGGGTTGTGGTTTCATAAAAGGCTAGTCCAGATATATACTTTTGGGTGCCCATATATTGACTGACATTGGATGACTCTTAAGGGCTTTGAAGATGTCAGAAAAGAACAAGTAGAGACTTGAAATGGATAAATTATGGGTAAGGTACTGATAAGTTGGATTTAACCATAGTAGATTCAGATTGTGCTAGAAGTATCTGCTGAGGCTGACATTGGGGATGGGGCGGGGAGGAGGCAGGGATGTGGACAGTGAGAGGGAGGTCAGTGGACCCAAGTCCTCTACATGGCTTTCTGCAGTCAGGCAGGGAAGATGCAGTCATTTGAATGTCCTATTTCAGTAATTTTCAAACATTAGCACTATGAAACAGGATGATACTTGAAAAGAAATCTTCTTGATGTTAAAAGTATTTGTTCCCCTGATTGGCCTTCTCTTTTATTCTCACCCTTCTCTGTCTTAATTTTGGCAGGTACTTTTAAGATCATTTTACCAAGAGTATTCATTGTATTTGAACACATCACATAGATTCTCTCCAAGAATTACAAGAACCATGTAGTGGCCTGATAGTGGCATATTGATTATGTCACTGGCTTTAGCCAAATGGGACAGGACTGTTCAGAGTTTCTGTTGGAAGCGTCAGGAGCTGTCTGCAGCTTTGATGCTCAGCAGAGTGGTTTCCGGAAGCTTGAGTTACACCAAGGTGCCATTCGTCTTTTAGGCCAGTCGCTCAGCCTTAACACAACAGATATTCCTCTGTCTTAATCTAAGTTCTCCTTAAGGATGGGAGGATGGTTAGATGGTTTCACAACGTTCTTTCCAACTCGTAGAAATCTATGGGTTTGTGGTTTGTAGTGGGATCCAAAAATGACTACACGTTTATTTGTGAAGTGGAAAGTAAGGTGAAATCCTTTGGAGGTGAATAGTAGTTCATCTGGTAGTACTTGGCAGCCTCAAGCACATGTGTGTGTTCTTATTTGAATTTTGACCCTTTGGACAAAGAAATACTATGTTCTTGACCATTTAGGCAAAAAGATGGGGTGGAGGGAGAAAAGCGTGGGAAACAGACTAAATTCATTAAATTTTGTGTAGTATGGTTGGCAAAGCCAACTGTATTTGAGTTGCTGTGTTTTCCACACAGCTGCGTTTCCGGCAATTGAGAATGGACACCTGGTACTCAAAAAACCCGACACAGTTTTAAAAGTCACAATGATCGTATATAACTGGCTGAACCTGGAAGTCATTTTCTGGAATTTGTGGGCACTAAATAAATACCAAATATTAAATTACTTGGTTTGGTATGGAGGGAGTGGCTGGCTCCTGCAGTTTTTCTGAACTTCCTATTCTTAATATCTTTGGCTTCAAGTTTTTATTGGTAGGAGTTTAAATATATATATATATTCCCCCCCACACACACTTTGGAGCATAGGACCAGAACTTAAGGTTCTTTTACTTCCTCTTTCTTTTTGTCCTTCATGTTTCTCCATTTTACCCTTTGGAGTTAATTTTAATACTTGAAAGAAAAAAAACACTTTTCTTATTCTTACAGAGTATATGAGAGACAGTCAAAAATAGAGAATCTTTTAAAAATTGACCTTATTCTGCAGAGGTTGTAGTCTATTTCATGTAACCCCTCTTTCTTATTTTATGTTGCTAAAATAGACTGAAATAGTTGATAGCCTTTTGCCTGGAGTTGCTGCTGTTTTCCACCCCAACTCAGTCTAGCAGGGAAAGACAGTGTGAGAAAACCAGCAGCTTGATTGATAGAAAGGAGACTGACTTGATTTGGAGCAAAGCAGAGAAAAACTCCATGTCCAGTCAGTAACAGTAGTGATCCTGGCAAATGAATGTGAGCACCACTGGCTCAGCTGGATGGAGGTTGCTTCCCGGTTTGGGGCAAGCGGTGAACCAGAAGACTTAGCCAGATATGGAGATCTGGGAAATAAGACAGTCATAAGAAGGTTTTACAAGCTTTCCACAAATCTACTCAGGAGAGACCAAAGAGGGCTCAAGCTGCCTACTCATCCTTAGCTGACCATAAACCTGCGTGCACATACAGAGGAAACACAAGGGGCTATGGCAGAATATAAAAGCCAGATGGATTTAAATACTGCTGAATATTGAATGCCCTATCAACAGACAGATTTCTGAACAATGTGCTGATTAAAAAAAAAATACACAATGTGAGAGTTTCAAGCTAAGTTTTATTGGGGGTAAAATGAGGACTATAGTCTGGGAGACCACATTTCAGATAGCTCTGAGAAACTGCTTCAAAGAAGTAGGGGGAAGGTCAGTCAGTATATATGTAATTTTGGTGAAGGAGGAATACATGCAATCAAGCATCCTATATTTTGCAGAAGGTTTCTGTTCGTTATGAGGAGCAGTTGTCACCATGAAGGATTTTAGTGTTTTCTAGATATGAGGGGATACAAGAATTGGGCTCACAAAATTGGCTCTTGAAAATATCTATCTGAAGACCTGTTTTGCCAGTTTTTCTCAGAGCACAGAGTGCCTCATTTCTGCTCTCCACCCTGAACTCCTTTCAGAGGGTGTTGAAAGTCAGCATGAAAGCACATGATTTAATTCTTACAGAGGTAGATGGCAAGGGCCAATGGCAAAAGCCAGTTTGTAGTGGACAAGTGTTTGGCTGACTACTAAGCTGTGCAGACACAGGGTTGACTCTTAGGATCTGGACTTTAAAAGTAAGAACGAGGAATTAAAAAACAAACAAAAAACTTGAGCAGAAACATCAGCCAAATACCAAGGAGGAAACAGATTTCAGATTTAGTCTAGGCAGATTGCTATACAAACAAAATCTTAGCAACAACAGCTTCCAGCAGGGGTGAGGTGGTGGTGGTGGACAGACTCCAGAGCTGCTGTAATAGATATCCAAAGCATCGAGCTGGGCAAAGAAACAGGAAGGAAAACTATACTAGGAGTCCAAGAGAAGCAGTTAATAGAGGCTCTCTGTGAGTGGGCATAGATCTTAAACTTGCCAGAAAAGCACTTCCAAGCAGTTGTTTTAAGAACTAAAGGAAAGCGTGTTTTAAAAATTAAAGGGAAGCATGATGACAATAACTCAACAATGAGAATCACAGCAAAGAGATAAACTATAAAAAAAGGAACCAAATGGAAGTTCTGGAATTCTAACATGAAATAACTGAAATGAAATATTCACCAATGGGACTCATGGCAATATTGGAGATGTCAAAAGAAATCATTAGTGGACCTGAAGATAGGTAAATAGAAATTACCCACTCTGAATTTGTCTTTTGTTTTTGGGAGGAGCACACTGTGTGGCATGCGGGATCTTAGTTCCCTGACCAGGGATCAGACCTACGCCTCCTACAGTAGAATTGTGAAGCTGTAACCACTGGACCACCGAGGAAGGCCCTGAAATTATCCAATTTGAAAAGCAAAGTATAAAAGAATGATGAAATGTACACTCAAGAGACTTGTCTGAGTTCAAGCATACTAATATATGTTTCATAGGAATCCCAACAAGAGAGAGAGGAAAAGAGGTCAGAAAAAGACATTTGAAGAAATAATAGCTGAAAACTTTCAAAATTTGATAAAGAGCATTAACCTAGCGACCAAGATGCTCAATGAACCCAGAGCAGTATAAACAGAGAGATTCACACATAGGCAAATCATAGGCAAACCATTGGAAGACAAAGATAAATTTTTGAAACCAGTAACTGGAAAATAACTCATCACATCGGAAACAATGACTAGAAGACACTGTTAATACACAGTGCTGAAAGGAAAAAAAAACAGCAGTTAATTGTGTTTCCATCAAAACTGTTCTTCAACAGTGAAAGCAAAATGAAGACATCCCCAAAGACTCAGAGAATTTGTTGCTAACTATGACTTGCCTTAAAAGAAAAACTTAAGATGTCCTTTATGCTAAAAGGAAATGATACTACATGATAACTTATATCCACACAAAGAAATGAAGAACACCAGAGAAAGTAAATGTATGGGTAAATATGAAAGATTATATCAGTAGATAGATATAGGTACTTTTTTTCTTTTATTTAAGATTTAATGAAATATTCTTAGGTTTGTAACATATGTTGGTATGATTTATAAGTTTAAATCTTTATATTAGAAAATAATAAGGTTCCAATCAATAACTGAAGACTCTCTGCTAAGAAATGAGAAAATGAAGAGCAAAGTAAGCCCACAGCAAGCAGGAATCAAGAAATACTAAGATCAGAGTAAAAGTCAGTGAAGTGGAAATCAAAACACCAGAGGAAATCAGTGAAATTAAAGGTGAATTCTTTGGAAAGATCAAGAAAACTGACAAATCCTTAGCTGCTGCTGCTGCTGCTAAGTTGCTTCAGTCGTGTCCAACTGTGCGACCCCATAGATGGCAGCCCACCAGGCTCTCCCTTAGCTAGGCTATTGAAAAAAGAAAAGAGTAATGTAAATTACTAAAATCCTGAATGAAAAAAGGAACATCACAAATGACCTCACAGAAATTAGAAAGACTATAAGGAAATACTATGAATAAGTTTGTGCCATCAAATATGGCAATTTTGATAAAATTGGGCAAGTTCCTCAGTTCAGTTGCTCAGTCATGTCCGACACTGTGACCCCATGGACTGCAGTACACCATGCTTTCCTGTCCATCACCAACTCCTGAAGCCTACTCAAACTCATGTCCATCGAATTGGTGATGCCATGCAACCATCTCATCCTCTGTCATCCCCTTCTCCTCCCTCCTTTGGTCTATCTCATCATCAGGGTCTTTTCCAATGAGTTGGTTCTTTGCATCAGGTGGCCAAAGTATTGGGAGTTTCAGCTTCAGCCTCAGTTCTTCCAATGAATAGTCAGTACTGATTTCCACAAGTTCCCAAAAAGATGCAAATAATCCATCTATCTAATGCTATCTCAAAATTGTCTGAATATCTCAGTAACAAATGAGGAAATTTAATATTTAAACCTCTTCCCACAAAGAGAAATCCACCCTCATATGGCTTCATTGGTAACTTTTATCAAAAGTTTAAAGAGGAAATAATACCAACCCTTCACAAACTATTCCATAAAGTGAAGGAAGAAGGAACGCCTCTCAACACATTCTAGCAGTCCAGTATTATTCCCTAGACACTAAAGATTGGACAGACATCACAAGTAACCCAGCTACAAGCCATGAACTCCTATGAACATAGACACAAAATTTCTTAAAGTACTAGGAAACCAAATCTAGCAATATATAAATAGGATTATATATCATGACTAGTTGAATTTAATCCAAGAATGCAAGGTTGCTTTAGCATTCAGAGATCATTAATATACCATATTAATGAAACAAAGGTCAGAGATTATATATCATTTTAATAGATGAAGAAAACCATTTGAGGAAATCTAACTTTGGAAAAATTCTCAATAAACTAGGAAAAATGCTACAAATAATATCTTAATGTACTTCCCAGGTAGCTCAGTATTAAAGAATCCATCTGCTAATGCAAGAGACACAGCTTCAATCCCTGAGTCAGGAAGAGCCCCTGGAGAAGGAAATGGCAACTTACTCCACTATTCTTGCCCAGGAGATCCCATGGACAGAGGCGCCTCGTGGGCTACAGACCATGGGGTTGCAAGAGAGTTGGACATGACTTAGCAACTAAACAACAATGGCATCCTAAATAGAGAAGAGCTGAATACTTTTCCCCTAAGATCAGCAGAAAGGCAAGATTGTCTGCTCTTGTCACTTCTATTCAACAGTGTATTGTTTACTGTTGAAGCTGAGCAATGGGCAGTAAAGGTTTATTATTTTATTCTACTGTTGGGTATGTTTCACCTTTTTTTCTAATAGAAACTTAGAAAAAATAACCTAGGTAATTTAAAAAACTTCCAAGACCTTAAATCTGTTGTGTTTTGTGTTTGTCCAAATTGTAAGGTCACATAAGCAGTTTTTTTTTCTTTTGAGTGTGAATGTGTACTTCCTTATGTGTTAGCATTGAATTCTTTGTTATAAATAATGTAATTGAAAATTTAGAGTTAGAATATTATTTCTATTTGTAGTAAGTCATGTCTCTTATTTTTTTCCAGCCCTAAGAATGATCAGATAATTGGAGGAGCTATTTATAGTGGAAACTGGACATCACATAAATCAAATTTTGTTGTTACAAATCCTTGTTTATCAAAAATTAATGTCAACTAAATATAGATTTCCAGTTTCCAGGTGCTGGAAGCTATTTTCAGTATGACCTGTATCAGGACCGCAGATAATTTGAGGTAGTCTCTTAGCAGCAGCAACAGCAGCTTAGGGTATCTTACTAGTTGTTATCGAAAGTGTACCAAAAACTGCATCTAGGCTGGGGATAGGGGAAGGGGTAACTTTTCTTGGTGGTGGTGATGGTGGTTGAGTGTATATGTGTGTGTAGGGCATACATACATGTAATTTATGTTGGTGGCCAGGGCCATGGGTTGAAACCGGGGCTGGTTTAGAGTGAATGTATACAGCTGAGGTGATTTCATAACACCAGACATGGATGCAGGTTAAGACTATGACTTCCCTCTGAAAGAAGAAGGCAACAGAAGAATGGAAGAGGAAAGTGACATTTAGAAAGTGATTCTTTCTCTGAAAGAGTGATGTCCTCATTTGAGAATAATATTTTTACCTAGGTCTTTCTGACAGCACTTTTCCATCTTGCTCAGAAACACAGGAACTTAACATTTTTGTTCTCCCCTGGGGTTCCTATCTGACCTTTTCAAGTACAGGCACTGCCAACACCATCTTTAATTCACAAACCTTATCAATGGTGTGAGCCATTGTTGTTCTGTTTTTCTGGGAAATAGAAAAGAAGCTGATTTATATAGTCACTGACCTTGCAGAAGTTAATCTTACTGACTTTGCAGTATTTTGGGGTTGTACACACACAAACACACCTCAATTAGAGGGCAAGATGACGAACACACAACAGAGTTCTAGATCGTGCAGTACAGATTAAAATTTTTACAGATGTTCAGAAGCAGTCCAGGGTATCTGTTTGAGTGGAAGTAATGTTGCCAAGGTTGTAGGTAAGGGAAACTTTGAGCTCTATCTGCAGGCTGGCTAAGATTTTGAAAGCTACTTGAATGACCTTCATTGCATTGAATAAGTGGATACAGGATTTATATCTAAAGTTTTGTAGCTCTTTGATTTTGTTTTAAGTGTGTCTGCATCAGTTCCATTCAATTCAGTCTCTCAGTCGTGTCTTACTCTTTGCAACCCCATGGACTGCGACACGCCAGGCTTCCCTGTCCATCAACAACTCCCGGAGCTTACTCAAACTCATGTCGATTGAGTCAGTGATGGCATCCAATCATCTCATCCTCTGGTTGTCCCCTTCTCCTCCTGCCTTCAGTCTTTCCCATCATCAGGGTCTTTTCCATTGAGTCGGTTCTTCACATCCAGTGGCCAAAGTATTGGAGCTTCAGCATCAGTCCTTCCAATGAATATTCAGGACTGCTTTCCTTTAGGATTGACTGCTTGGATCTCCTTGCAGTCCAAGGGAGTCTCAAGAGTCTTCTCCAACACCACAGATCAAAAGCATCAATTCTTTGGCACTCAGCTTTCTTTATAGTCCAACTCTCACATCCATACATGACCACTGGAAAAACCATAGCTTTGACTAGACAGACCTTTGTTGGTAAAGTAATGTCTCTGCTTTTTAATATGCTGTCTAGGTTGGTCATAGCTTTTCTTCCAAGGAGCAAGCGTCTTTTAATTTCATGGCTGCTGTCGCCATCTGCATCAAGACCTTCTTTATTTCAGCAAGGTGAACTTCAGGTGTTGGTAAGGGTAGTTGCACCCTGTCTTCTAGTTCCAAGTGGGAAGACTAACACAAACAGGAATATCTGAGGCAACTCCTGGAAATTCTTGCCCTCTCTTATGTAACATTTAGATAATATTTGAATAAATATCAGTTATTTTTCGTATCTCACCTTTGATTCCTCTAGAACTTCAGAGTTAACGTGTACAGTCTCCAGAAAAAAAAAATTTTTTTTTCCACTTCAAAGCTGTCTTCCTTTAATCCCAGAGGTCTCCTTGGGCAGTGTCCCATTCCTGTAGCAAACACTCACCCCTGGAACACATAAACTTTGCTTCTTCCCAATGGACTACTCCCTGGCTTTCTCCTTGCCTTGCCCTAAACTTACTTGGAACTCTTTGAATATCTCCAAGCTCATATCCTGCAGTTTTGTCACATAGATGTAGAAATCATTAATGATTACTCGTCGGTCCGAAGTTCTGAAGCACTGTGCGTAGTCTCTCAGTTGTGTCTGATTCTTTGTGGCCCCATAGAGTGTAGCCTGCCAGGCTCCTCGGTCCATGGGATTCTCCAGGCAAGACTACTGGAGTGGGCTGCCGTGCCCTTCTCCAGGGGATGTTCCTAACCCAGGGATCGAATCCAGATGTCCTGCATTGCAGGTGGATTCTTTACCATCCGAGCCACCAGGGAAGTCATCTGTGGCACTTGCTACTATTAAGTTCATTTCTGTGTTCTAGTGAACAGAATGGAAGTCAAGTGAGAGTTAGTCCTGACAGTCCTGCTTGGTCACTTTAACTTTTGCAAGAAGCCACCGTTCTCTGACCCTTTGGTTTATTATCTTTGTACAGTGCTGAAAAATGAACAATTCCCAATTCTCCTGTCTGCCTCACTTAGATCAGCAGCCCCCAACCTTTTTGGCACCTGGGACCCATTTCATGCAAGTAAATGTTTCTGCAGACCCAGGAGGAGATGGTTTTGGGATGATTCAAGCATGTCACATTTATTGTGCATTTCATTTCTATTATTATTACATCAGCTCCACCTCAGATCATCAAGCATTAGATCCCAGAGGTTGGGGACCCCTGACTTAGACCATCCTCTCCTCTCAGTACTTGTTTAGGAGCTTAGCTTGAAAGGCAGAATACCACATATTACAGATAGACTGAGCAATCAGAGTTGCATATTGCAAATTGAATTCAAGTGATTTCTGTCGCAGGCTGCAGACGGGAGGAGTGAAATCACAGCCTTTCTTCTGTTGAGTGTCTTTTGGGTGATTATTTCCTGGGACTGCTGACTCTTCACTCTGCCTATATGCAGTTACATTTTAGAGTGAAGGATATTATTTAAACACCTCTTTCAGCTTCATGCTGAGCATTATAAATGCACAATTAACTGGTCTACTCTAAATAAGGGACACCTTGATGCAGTCAGTAACTGGAGGGGAGGTGGGGAAGCACTTTCCCAACAGATTGTGCTTAATTCTGAGACTGTAGTTTCTAGAAGAAAAAATAAGCATCATTTCTCTCTGTGCTTGTGTAACCAACCTAAATGAGGGAGCCCCCAGCACAGCCAGCCCAGGGTGAAAAGTGTATTAGAGGCCATTGAAGGCACTGGTGTTGTGAGATGCTTTAAGATGTGTGTGAGCTCATTGGAGAATGTATCTTTTCTTCTGAAGATGTTTGGCAAAGCATTAATAAATGGAAATTAGCAAAGGAAAATAGTATTCCTTCATCTATATTCCTAAGCATAGAGAAAGCATACATTTTTTAAAGCAATTTGGCTTATGTGAGAGCCAAATTACATATAATGCAAGACACAGATCTTAAGTGTACCATTTGATGGGATTGATAGATGTGTGCATCCATAAAAGCAATGCTGCAGGCGAGATACCAAACCTATTCCTCACCCTAGAATGTTCCCTCAAGTCTCCTTCCATTTATTCTCCCTCCCCTGTAGGAAACCATTGTCCTGATTTTTATCATCATAGATTAACTTTGCCTGTTCTTGAGCATCATAAAAATGGAATCATACAGTATGTGCCTGGCTTCTTTCTCTCAGGATGGTATTTTTGGATTCATCCGTGGTATTGCATTTATCAGTTTGTTCTTTTTTTTAATCACCAAATAGTATTCTGCTTTATGAGTATAAGCATAATTGATGATATCTGTTTTCCTGATAATGGACATATGAATAATTTCCAGTTTTGGACTGTTAGGAATACTGCCAAAAATACATGAGCCCATCATATTTTTCTAAATTCTAGACTATATTGCCATAAGTTGTTCCTATTCTTACACTTTGAATATCTGTAGGGTTTGTGGCAACATTCCTCTCTTAATTCCTAATATTGCTCATTTAAATTTTCTTTTTCTCTTGATCACTTTTGCTAGGAATTTTAAATTCTATTCGTCTTTTCAAAGAGTCAACTTCGGCTTTGTTCATTTGTCTGCTAGTCAGGATTAAATCAGAAGCAGAACCACTAGTTCTGTGTATATGTGCAAGCACGTGTTTATTAAGGAATTTGTTTTGACCATACACACTTGGGGGAGTTGGTTTAACAGTTTGTGTAAGGTATTGCTTTTGTGTCTGATGCTGGAACTTGAAATCCGTAAGTCAGACAGCCAGCAAGGGAAGATGAATGTTAAGTAGAGGAAAATAATAGCATGCTGGAATCCACAAGTATGAGCTGGAGTGAATGATGACAGAGTGACACCCTAGTCTTTTATTTTTTTCCTGCCTCTGCCCTTGGGATATGAATGTTCTATAGAAGCTGGGGCTCTTTGTCTTGAAAAAGAAACTTGGTGGAAGCAAATCATTACATCCTACCTCCTAGATAGCCCCCCAAAATCCTCTCAGGACTAAGACTAACCAAAGGATGCTATAGTAAAGGGATTACTGAACTAGTTTTGTAAAACACTAGATAGTAAATATTTTAGCTTTGTGGACATATGATCTAGTGCAGAAGTAGCCATAGCCAATGCATAAATGAATGGCATGGCTATATTCCGGTAAAGTTTATTTAGAAAAATAAGCAGTGAACCAGATTTGACCTCTAAGTTGTAGTTTGCTCTTCTCTGTTCTAAAAATTTCAATAGACCTTCTTAACTTACCACAGTCTACTTGGGGGTTAATATTGCAAACATCATGTTTGATTCTGTTAATCCTGCTTGCTTATCCTTTGCACTATTGTTAAATATCTTACATCTACGTATATTTTAAACCTCACTGTACCCTCTTTTGATTATTGTATTAGAAAGTCAATTAATGAAGAAATTAAGGGAAGGAAAAATGATAGTCTTTAATATTTACCTACATGTTAACATTTCCAATGACTTCTATTCCTCTCTGTAGTTCCAGATTTCCATCTTAAGTTATTTCCCTTTCAATGCAAATAACCACTTTTGTTTATTTCTTGCCACAAAGGTCTACAGGTGGTAAAATTTCTCATTATTCATTTATCTGAAAATGGCTTTTTGGGAACCAGCATTTTTCAGGATTTCTTGTAGAGAATTCTAGATTGATAGTAATTTTCTTTCAGGACTTAAAAAATGCTGTTTCTTTGCTTTTTAAACCTCCATCCTTTGTGGATGAGAAGTCAGGCAACATTTCTGTCTTTGCACTCTGTAATGTGTCTCATTTTTCTCTGGCTACTTTCAAAATCTTCTCTTCATGTTTGGCTTTTGCCATTTTTATGGTGGTAAATGTAACTGTATTTTTCTTACTTGTGATTCATTGAGATATTGAATCTGAGTTTGGAAAGTATTTGGCCATTATTTCTTCAAGTTATTTTTTCCCCCATTTCCCCCCTCTTTTCTACCTTTAGGTATCCATTTTTACAGAGTGTAGCTTATATGATGCCCACAGGTCACTGTAAGGCTCTTCTCAGTTTTTTCCTCCAATCTTCATTGTCACTCTTTTTCAGATTGAAGAATTGTTATTTTCCCTGATAACTCAGTTGGTAAAGAATCCGCCTGCAATGCAGGAGATCTCAGTTCGATTCCTGGGTCAGGAAGATCCCCTGGAGAAGAGATAAGCTACCTACTCCAGTATTCTTGGGCTTCTCTGGTGGCCCAGCTGGTAAAGAATCCACCTGCAATGCAGGAGGACCCCGGTTCGATCCCTGGGTTAGGAAGATCCCCTGGAGAAGGGAAAGGCTACCCACTCCAGTATTCTGGCCTGGAGAATTCCATGGATTGTATTGTCCATGGGGCTGAAAAGAGTCGGACACGACTGAGCGACTTTGACTTCGAGTCCATTGATCCTTTCTTTTGCCATCTTCAAACTGTTGTTAATTTCATTTGTCAGCTTTTCATTTTTGTCCCAGAATTTCTGGTTTTAAAAACTGTCCATTTCTTTATCTTTAGTCATATTTATGGTAATTGCTTTAAATTATTTGTCAATTCCAGCAGTACATCATCTTGGGATATGTTTTTGTTGACTGCTTTTCTTGACCCTGGTCCACATTTTCTGTTTTTCCACAAGTCTAATAATTGTTATATATTTGGCATTATAATATGTTGTTGAGTGTGTGAATTCTGTTGTCATCCTCTGAAGAGTTGAGATTTTTTTCATTCTAGCAGGCCGTTAAATTACTGACCACTTTGAGCCTAAGAGGTCTTGATTTTATGCTTTGTTGGGCATGTCTGTCTCAGTTTTTATCCTAGTCTTAGGAAGTCTTAAGTCCTGGGCCTGATGCAAGGCTTTCTGTGATTTCAATGGAAACCTTGAAATGTTGGCCAAACCCCTCTGACTTGTTCAGTTTCAAACTCTGATTCCCCAGCAGCAAGCAGCCGCTGAATCTCTGAGTGCCTTTAGAGCTTTCCTCGGACTCTCCCAGACAAATGCTCAGTGATAGGGTCATTCAAGGATTTTAAGGTAGTTTATATGCTGGTTTGGGGGCTCCCCTTCTTTGGTTCCTTCTTTATGGAAACATCCTACCTCAGTTTCTTTGCTATCCTGATTACCCAAACTTAATCCTAAGACTAACCTTTTGCTTAACCTTCTAGTGATCCCACCACCACCCAGAGTCCCCTCCAGGCAAAGCTGTTGAATGTGGGTTTTATCCAGTGTGCTCAGTTGCTCAGTCATGTCCAATTCTTTGCAACCCCATGAACTGTAGCCTTCCAGGCTCCTGTGTCTGGAATTTTCCAAGCAAGAATACTGGAATGTGTTGCTGTTTTCTACTCCAGGGTGTCTTCCCAACCCAGCGGTCCAACCCGCATCTACGGCCTCTGTTTCACTGGCAGGCAGATTCTTTACCACTAGTGTCACTGGGAGTCCCTTTATCCAGTGTAGTCCCTTTCTTTTAAGGTTCAAACTCCTTCTGGTTTTGCCCTTTTTCCTTACTCTTCATTGTTTTATAAATATTATCTGTGGGAAGGTTATTCCTATATAAGCTTCTCTACCATTGCCAATGTATGATTTCTCAGGCTTGCTTTATAAAGAGTCCCAAGTTAAGTTGATCACACAGTTCTTGCACAAGTAGTACAGTTTAGAGTGTGCCTGACCAGCAAATCATCTGAGCTATTTCTTATCATTGCTCTGACTTTCCCCTGCCTTTTGGTATGTATGCCTGCCAGCTCTCTATATTTTGATGCAATAACCTCCATTTCTACATTGACAAGGAGAATGTGTTTTTAATGAGGATTCTCCCTCTCCTAGACGCCATGACTAGAGAGTGAGTGGGTAAGTGCAGTTTGCTCTATACTGACATGGTGGCATGGGTCCTTAGGTGAAGACGTTCAGGTAATCCCACTGCCAGAGGGTCACCACTGGCAAAGAACTGACTCAAAAACCAACTTTCCTACTTTCTGAAACAGATTCCTAGGCCATTGAAAATCATTTTTCATACTAGAAAGAACTTGTGTTCATGTATTTACTAATGTTTTCTATTGAGTAGATGACTAGCATTTCAGGGTAAGACATAATGTTTAAGTATATGCCCATTAGCCTCGCAATTTCTCAGGCTGAGTACCATTGTCCAAATTTATATGGTCTTAGGCAGACATGTTTCCTTTCCACAAGAAGAAAAACCTATTAAAGGCTAGGAGAGATAGGAATTAGGTTTTAAGACAACTTGGTGTTTGAGAGGCAACCCCCTAGCCAAGGACATATCTAGCAGGCATAGCATGTATGTGGTGTGCCAGGGGGCTTGCAGATTTCATGCAACTCTGGATAAGTCAAATGGACCTAAAAATTAAGTAGCTCTCAGCCTGTCTTCTAACATGTACTCAAAGGTTTGATGCACTGGAGGGTGTTCTCAATATTGTAGACCTTAAGCTTCTTTTTTTGTTGTGTTTTGTTCTCACTCTGCCTCTTTTTGTAGTACCTAAAACTTATTATCAGGGTGTCATCTTGATTCTAAATTAATTTACAATTTATTTTTCCATGCTAAAAAGCGAGGAGAGAGGCTATAACCAAGCAACCAAAACAAAAGGAAAAACTCAGTTCATATGAGTGAATGAAAAAATTTATCTTGATCTCCCATTAAAAGGGTAATCAAAGAACTTGCTCATTGCCTGTAGATGTCTGATGTCCAATCATACTTCCTGTCTTTACCAACAGCTACAAAAAGGCTTATGACAGGTGGTTCAAAGGGGGCCTTGTGTGAAGGGGGAGAACAGTAGTTTCTAGTAGTTTGTACAATCAAAATAGCCTAGGGATAGGCTTCCCCAGTGGCGTTAGTGGTAAAGAACCTGTCTGCCAGGGCAGGTAGACTTAAGAGATGCAAGTCAGATCCCTGGGTCCGGAGGATCCCCTGAAGGAGGGCACGGCAACCCACTCCCGTGTTCTTGCCTGGAGAATCCCATGGACAGAGGAGCCTGGCAGGCTGCAGTCTGTAGAGCAGCACAGAGTCAGACACGACTGAAGCGACTTAACACACATAGCCAATCTTCTCCAATTATTAATTCCGTATTGCTTGCTTTTCTTCTTTAGTTTCAACAAAGAATACATACATTCATACACTGTGTGTACATTTCTTTTACTTAGCGAAATCCAAACTCCAAACACTTTGACAGTTTGATACGAATAGTTAGAAATGTGTGAGCTATGCTTAACTGTGTTTTAGAAGAAAAATAGAAGTATTTGTTGTTGGAGGGGAGACGGAAGATTTGTATATTCTTTAAGTGTCAGGGACATGTGGCTGTTACAGTAAGCTGCATGTGAAAAGAGGGACATTATGAAAAGCCCTCTCCTGTTTATTGAAAAAGGAGAATAGGTGTGAAACTTGCCTTAAGGCTCCCAACTTGAGAATTTTGCAAGTCTGGAATTTTTAATGTCTGCCATCTACTTCCCATTTAATCTTTCTTGAATCTAAGTTAACAGCTGAGAAAGCATTAAAATCTGTCAGTAGTATATCTTATTTTTTATTTGAATGTCTGAATTATTTTTTTATTTATTACTTTTTTATTGAGGTGTAGTTGATTTACAACTATATACATTCTTTTTCAGATTCCCTTCCCTTATAGGTTATTAAAAAATATTGAGTAAAGTTTCCAGTGCTCTGCAGTAGGTCCTTATTGTTTATCTAATTTATATATAGTACTACTATACTTAATTGCTTAGTCGTGTCCAACTTTTTGCAACCCCGTGGACTGTAGCCGGCCAGGCTCCTCTGTCTGTAGGGATTCTCCAGGCAAGAATATATTAATCCCAAACTCCTAATTTATCCCTTTCTCCCACTGCCTCCCCCCTCCCACCACCACACCATTCCCCTTTAGTAGCCACAAATGGATTTTCTATGTCCGTGAGTCTCTTTCTGTTTTGGAAATAAGTTCTTTTGAATTTTTTTTTTTTTTTTTTTTAGATTCCACATATAAATTATATCATATGATATTTATCTTTCTCCATCTGGCTTGCTTCATAGGTCCATCTATGTTGATGCAAACCACATTTATCTTATTTTTTAAAATATTATATATGGAAACTATTTTTTCTGGATATACAATACCGTTATAACTTTTTGTTTTTGATGCATAAAAGTGACATTCTCCCAATTTAGTGACTGTTATGTCCATTTATTATAACTGGATACATAATAGCCACATGGAATATTTTATGTCCCTTACATTGTTACTTAAAATGCCAAAGAACATTTTGTTGCAGAAGAAAAGATAGTGGAAATGAAGTACAAATTTATAGAATATGATACTTCATGGAGATAAATATAGGTAGATTTATGCATGAAAAGAATGCTGATGGCCTAAATCATACTGCACACTCAGTTCTGTCTTCCAGTCCCAGAGCTCTTAGAGTTTACAGTGTGTCCTTTGTGCTGTTCATTTAAAAAGACTTTGAACTTTTTTCCTTCCATAAATCCAAAGCATTTTAGTCCCTGGCTGTATCTCACACCCCACCAAGTACTGTGACATTAAAATGAATCAGAGACGGGTAACGACACAGAGATATAGGGACAGTAGAACAAGTATATTTTACAAATAGGCGAATTGAGTGAACGAGAGCTAGCATGTGATATTTCAGTGTAACATACACATCTTTCTTTCTTACAGCTCTATCTCCCCCGGCATTTCTTATTTGACTTTGAAGGCTAAGGATGATGTGAGACAGTAAATGAGTGCCAGGGGCTGTACCTGACACAGTAAAGGTGGTAACTCAGGTGTTAGCAAGTTTTACTGACTCCATCTGTTGCATGAAGAAACAGGCTCAGGAGGGTCCAGTAACCTGCCTAATGGTAAGAAACTGAGCGATAATCCCAGTGGCAATCTCTTAGATACCTCAGTCCTCTCCAGCACAGAATCTCTACTCACCTTTTCTATTGTTTCCACTGCTGGGGTGCAATGTGGTCAAGCACTCAAACACCAGGACATGGCGGGCTGCTTTCTCTTGGAACGTTTTGCTGTGTCAGTTCCAGATGCAGGTTGCCTCATAATGAGAAGGCACATAGTATGGTGGTTGGGGTGGGAAGATAGCATTTGATGAGAGGATTGATCTACTAGTTGAAGCATAGACAAGACCGATGTTTTCCTTTGTTTTATTGAGATACAATCGCCATACAGCGCTGTGTCAGTTTAAGGTGTACAGCATGGAGGCCTGACTTACATAATATTGTGAAATGATTGACACAGTAAATTTAGTTAGCATCCATCCATCCTCTCCAATAAGAAAAAAAGGCTGGAGAGGAAAAAAAAAAAGGTGTTTTTTTGTTTCCCCTTGTCATGAGAGCTTTCAGGATCTCCTCCCTTAGCAACTTTGAGATAAACCACACAGCAGTGTTAACTATAGTCAGAAGACAGATATTTATCATTTTACAACTTGAGAGGCTTATGCCACATCATTTTGGAAAACATTTGAAAATTTGAAAAGAATTTACCCCTACCTGCCAAGTAGGCATCAATGAGAATTTCATTAAATGTAAATGGAAAAAGAATGGCATTAGAAACGGCTATAAATCAAAGAAGGGCTTAAACATTCATAATTATCTTTCAAGACCCCGTGTTGGAAAAATAGCATGAGCTTCCTTACCAGCAAAGACAGCTTTCTGCTCCTAGACAGTTTACAACTTTCAAGATAAACTCTACTCAACTATAAAGACCTGATGCTGATGAAGTCCACAGGATCAAATTTTCATCCTGCACATGGCTGTTGCTTTGCTTTTTCCTTGGGTTTCACATTTTTCAGGGTGTTGCTTCTCTCCTCAAAGACTGCCTTTCTTCCCCAGTGCCACTGCACGCACGCCCCAAGTGTATGCAGTGTGTTCCCGCAGTGGGAAATTTGTGATTCTGGGAGGTGTGATGCCGGCTAGTCTTTCCAGTCTGTCTCTTCCTGCTCTGAGGTCACTGCTTTAGCCAGACTGATCCCCCTCCCCACTCCCATACCTCTCAGACATTGATGGTGGATGGATTGCTCTCTTCTACTGAGGGGTGGATTTGCTGTCTCAGTAGGACACTCGGGGTTAAAACAAGAGATAAAAATCTGTTTTCCATTTCTAGCCTTTCCTCTTTTTCTGGGTAACCATCTTACTTCCCTATTTATTCTATTGTTTCTCAACAGTAACTGCCCATCAAAATCACCTTAGGTGAATGGAGCATAAAAAAGCACAGTGACCAAACCATTCTACAGACTATTAGAATCTCTGGAGGATACAGTCCATTTTTCAAAGCCCGCTAAATGATTTTAATATGTGGAAAGGCAGATTTATTCTGTGACCTTGGCCGAGTTAGTCAGTCTTTCTGGGCATCAGTGTCCTCTGCTGTAGAATAGGGGTAGTGTATGTATTACTAGCTCTCAAGTCACTGTGAGGATTAAGTGGGATGCTCACATGCATGGATTTTGGCCGATGCTCAGTCTGTGTTGGTTGTCCTCATCACTGTTTTACGCAGTGGTCATCTTCCTTTTTCCCTCCTGTCTACTCCTACTTCTGCTTTGAAGCTCAACTGAAATCCCACTTGCCTGAGGCTTATTTCAGGAACAAACTAAGCTGCTGTAACGAAGAGACCCAAACACAGTGCTTCGGTGAGACAGAGTGTCTTCTCTCTCACATGATAATCCAGCAGCCGACAGTCAGGCCTCCTGGGTGGCTCTTGTCCACACACTGCCTTTCGAGATTCCCCATCCCTCCCATGTTGCTGAGTCATCACAGATCTATCTTCCAGCCCACAGGGAGGGGATCAGAACTGCAAACTTGGCCTGGCCAACCTCAGGCCAGTCCTGTAGCTCTGTAACTCCCTCTCATGTCTCCTTGGCCTGAGCATAGTCTCATGGTGATATCTAGATGCAACAGAGGCCCTACCTGGCCGGCCAGGGGTTCAGCTTAAAACTCTGTTACTATGACGTAGAGGGAGATGAGACTGGAGGAATGGTGGTTGGCTGCCAAGTCCAGGCCACTGCCGCCTACTGCTCATCTGCAGTCCTTTATTCTCCAGTGCACTGGGCTGCCACCTGCCTTTTCTGATGGCCAAGTTTTAGGTGTATTCTAGGCTCCCTCAAGGTAAAGATTACTTTGTGTTCCTCTGTATACGTCTTAAAGTGAAAGTGAAAGTTACTCAGTCGTTTCTAAATCTTTGCAACCCCATGGACAGTTCATGGAATTCTCCAGGCCAAATTACTGGAGTGAGTAGCCTTTCCCTTTCTCCAGTGGATCTTCCCAACCCAGGAGTCGAACCAGGGTCCTCCTGCATTGCAGGTGGATTCTTTAACAGCTCCACCTGCAATGCAGGAGGACCCTGCAGCTGTTTTCTGCCCACTGTGCATATTGGGTCCTAGGTGTGAATTCCGAGGAATCTGACATGATTTATCAGAAGCAGTACCTAGGGGCATATCAGAATAGGGTGTGTGTGTGCATGAGTGCACACATACAACATTCTTATGAACCCTGCCCCTCCTAGAATCTTTTAATTATTTAAAAAATTTATTTCATTGAAGTGTAGTCAATTTACAATGTTGTGTTACTTTCTGGTACACAGAACAGTGATTTAGGATTCAGTCATATATATGTATGAATATATACATATATATATATATATATACACACACACATATCAGATTCTTTTCCTTGATAGGTTATTAAAAAATATTCAGTAGAGTCCTTGTGCCCTTCAGTAGGTCCTTGTTGGTTATCTGTTTTATATATGGTAGTGTGCACATGCCAATCCAAGTCTCCTAACTTATCTCCCCTACCTTTCACTTTGGTAACCATAAGTTTGTTTTCTATGTTTTTGGGTCTGTTTCTGTTTTGTAAGTAAATTCTTTTTTTTTTTTTTTAAGATTCCACATATAAGCGATCAGTTCAGTTCAGTCGCTCAGTCGTGTCCGACTCTTTGCAACCCCATGAATCGCAGCACGCCAGGCCTCCCTGTCTATCACCAACTCCTAGAGTTCACTCAGACTCACATCCATCGAGTCAGTGATGCCATCCAGCCATCTCATCCTCTGTCATCCCCTTCTCCTCCTGCCCCCAATCCCTCCCAGCATCAGAGTCTTTTCCAATGAGTCAACTCTTCACATGAGGTGGCCAAAGTACTGGAGTTTCAGCTTTAGCATCATTCCTTCCAAAGAACTCCCAGGGCTGATCTCCTTCAGAATGGACTGGTTGGATCTCCTTGCAGTCCAAGGGACTCTCAAGAGTCTTCTCCAACACCACAGTTCAAAAGCATCAATTCTTTGGCGCTCAGCTTTCTTCACAGTTCAACTCTCACATCCATATATGACCACAGGAAAAACCATAGCCTTGACTAGATGGACCTTTGTTGGCAAAGTAATGTCTCTGCTTTTCAATATGCTTTCTAGGTTGGTCATAACTAGTAGTCCATGAGGCCCTTGGAGAACTTATTCAGAGACAAGTGAAAATTGGTCATTTTATTCTTCAGTGTTGACTGTTCAGATTTCTAGAGTAGAACATGAATATACACAGGGTGTAACAGAAGAAAACGTAAATAATATAGGTTTATTTAGCTATTACTATGATTTGAAATTTTGACATTGATTATACTTGGCAATGTATTTTCATAGTCCTCACAATTTCTTTCTTTTTACACATTAATACCATCCTTGAAAAGCTGTGCATAATTGGAAAACTTCATAAAATGTGATTTTCCTATTGACTTCCAGTATGCCTATAGCATTTCTTCATGGGAAGTAGATGGGGAAACAGTGTCAGACTGTAGCTCCAGGTTTTTAGCAAGTCCATGAGGCCCTTGGAGTACTTATTCAGAGACAAGTGAAAATTGGTCATTTTATTCTTCAGTGTTGACTGTTCAGATTTCTAGAGTAGAACATGAATATACTGGTGGTGGTGTGCCTTTTAATACCAAAAGCCAGAAGTGGAAACAATCTTGAGTTAAAAGACAGAGGCCAGGGTTTCAGAATGCATTGTGCGTGGGAGGTAATTAGCGAATTTTGTTAAATCACTGAATAAGGAAGGCACTTCATCACTCAGTGCATTCTTGTGAATCAGGAAAAGTCAACAGCTTACTAATATGGCTTCAGAAAGTCCTTTGCAACTCTGAAATTCTTTGGTACAGTGATTGCATTTCTAGCTTCTTGGGCTGAAAACCCAAACAAGACCAACAAAACACAGACAACCCTTCTCAAGGCGCTCATTGTCCATCCCTGGGAGTCTGAGTGTGTCGTGCCCCATTACCCATCATGACTGCCCCAGCTCCTTCAGGGGGCAGAGAGTTTCCTGTTCCTGTGGGCCCTGGGTCTGGAATATGTGTACATGATTCAGTTATAGAAATTAAATCAGTTTTTCATAATGCAGATATAAAGTGGCCCTGAATGAATATTTGCCAAGCTGAGAATGACTGGTGAGGTCACCTTTAATGGGAGATTACATTTCACCATGGCTGATTTCTGTCCGATTTATTGCTATTAACTCCTGACACGAGGCCAGCTGACAGAGGTGCTGGCAAGAGCCTGGTCTCCAGGCTGAGCGCAGAGCTGGAGTCGGCTCCCGGCTGGCGCAGTGCTCACGTGGGCGCCCTGCAGGGGCCATCTGATAACTGGGGCTGTGTGTTCCTATCAGGTGTTCCCAGAGAAGCATTTCCTTGTCTTACACACAAAGCAGATCACTGGAGACCCTTTATCTTTTAAGAGGAAATATGCGTGGGGTACCTTTGGGCGGATCAGGCCCTCACTCATGAAGATGGTTATCTGAGCTGTTGGCAACGGAACTGGACGAGGAGGTTGAACTAGGTTTCCTAAAACTTCCGGAGGTGGACAGATGGTCGTGTTTTTTGAGGTTTCTGAGAGGCTTCTAAAACACTTTTTCTATCTTTTCCCCCCTTTTCTGTTAAAATAGTGATGGTAAGGAAATCAGAAACACTTAACCTATCGATGCCTGTTGAGTTCTAGATTAAAAAATTAATGGCACCGTGTTTTACAAGTTCTTAAAAAGAAATGCCACTTCAAAACACATGTTGCCTTTGCTATAATTAATACTCAGAAAAGTGAGCTTTCACAAAGGAGGCTCTCTTGGGAGGGTCAGCTTTCATTCTGAAATAACTTTCTTCTTACAACCACACCTCTCTCCTTTTCTCCCACCTCCTCCTCAGCCTCCACCTCCCTCCACACACACATCCACTCCCTTCCCCTCCATGTCCTCACTTTATCATCATCAACCAGAAGCTTGTAGCTGACTTTCTTACAGGTGGTACCACCCACAAGCATTGATAGAATCAGATTCAGAGTGACACCTGGCTGCCAGACTCTTGTTACGAGCTTCTTTTTATAACTATATTTCTGGATCACTTTTGTCCTTCAAAATGAGCAATGGTTATCATTAAGTTAATGTGAGTTTGAGTAGGTGAGTGTTTTATGATGCTGCATGGTTGATCGTTTACTTTAAAAACACAACAGCATCTCCATGTATGTGCATTGAACTGCGCAGTTAAAAGATAAAGGTTTCCTTGTGTGGTGCCCAGTGTCTGTGCTTGGTTTGTGACTGCATCAGGACAGTTAGCATAGAACTCATGAAGATCATATCTCACAAAACTATAAGCCTCTCTTTTTAAATACTGATAAGGCATGAATATCAGTAATTCACCCAGGGAATGGGTCCACTTCCTCCCTCTCTGCATAGGAAACAAATCTTTTTTTCACTGCTGCTCCTTCTGTCATTTTCCTCGTGTGGAACTCAGATTCCTTCAGCTTGTTTAGTGTGTGGTCTGGAACTCAGAGTTTCTGGTTTAGGGATTCCCAGTGAGGAATGCTCACCCCCTTTCTTCTGTGGCTCATTCTCCTTCTCCTCCCTGCACTTCTCTGGAACTGAGGCTCTTGATCCCTTTGTAACGGTAGTTCATTTATTTGTTTAAAAAAAATTCTGCAGAGTTGCCAGGGTGCCCGGCAGTAGGTGGGGGCTAGCCAAAGGGTGGCTGTCCAGCCTTTCAGGAGGCTTATCTGAGGAGGGGTTCCGCTGATGTGTGCCTCACTCTGCTGTATGTGGTTGCTCCTCAAGCCCTGGGGAGCTCCTCGAGGATACAGACCATATCTTTCAAGGATGCGGCTTTGACATCTCAGCACATGGCAAGCCACAGGCTTTGGGGAGAAATTCCAAGTAACTGTGGGCTGAGTTTGGAGGTAGATGCTGAGGATTTTGAAGCCTCTTTCCAAACCATAAGATGAGGTAATTGCCTTCCTTGTTCAGGAGGATGTGGTGAGTGTAAAATGTGACAATATGTGTACCAGCACTTTCAAAAGGCTGGTCATATATCTTGAGAGGTCACGATCATCCACCTTCATTTCCTGAATCACCCTTTTTCTGTTGTCACCATCCCTCTGAGATTGTCTTCACCATTTACTTCCACCCCGTTCTCTCCCACTTTCCTTCCTTCCTCGGGCAGAGAAAAGCATGAGTTAAAAACATCTATCTGCCTGGTTCCATATCTCTTGGTCTCTGTCACTTCCAAATGTATAGTTGAAATCCCATTGTGTCTCTCTCAATCTGTATACACATGTTAGGGCTGTCGGGGAGAATCTGTTTCCACGCTTGACAGGAACACCTCGCTCTGGATGTGTTTATGGCATCTTCTGTCACTTCTCCTGCAGTACATGTGCTCTTCCTGAGTTGTGAGCGTTTTTGATAATAAAACTGTTCTCTTAGATTCAGCCTAATATTTGACCTCTTACTACTCTGATAAAACAACAGAGTTTTCACACCTAGATATCCTGCCTTTTTTCTAATACCTGGTTGACAGCACCACAGAATCAGTTCAGAGGTGATGTTTTCAGTGCGGGGCACTACTTGGGCTGGTTATGACGGTGAGAAATGAAACTGGATCCTGAACAATAGTAAGAGCTGAGTTTCTTTGCTTGCATTAGCATCTTATTTTACATTTGCATTTTATATTAGTACCTTGCCCTTTCACCATTAAAAAAACAATTTGACATGTGGGGGAGGGTGGGGAAAACAGCAGGAAGAACCTTCTAGTAACATATCTTGGCAGAATCATGTCTCCTTTTTTGGAGGGGCCTCATGAGCAGTAAGCTAAATGCCCCTTGAAAAGTAGTCATGTTAAAAAGCAGAGACATTACTTTGCCGGCAAAGGTCCATCTAGCCAAAGCTATGGTTTTTCTGGTAGTCGTGTATGGATTTGAGAGTTGCACCATAGAGGAAGCTGAGCACCGAAGAATTGATGCTTTTGAACTGTGGTGTTGGAAAAGACTCTCGAGAGTCCCTTGGACTGTAGGGAGATCAAACCAGTCCATCCTAAAGGAAATCAGTCATGAATATTCATTGGAAGGACTGATGCTGAAGCTGAAGCTCCAATACTTTGGCCACCCAGTGCGAAGAACTGACTCATTTGAAAATACCCTGATGCTGGGAAAGATCGAAGGCAGGAGGAGAAGGGAGTGACAGAGGATGAGATGGTTGGATGGCATCACGGACTTGATGGACATGAATTTGACCAAGCTCCGGGAGTTGGTGATGGACAGGGAAGCCTGGCATGCTGCAGTCCATGGGGTCACAAAGAGTCAGACATGACTGAGTGACTGGAATGAACTGAGATTGGAGGCTCTTCCAGAGATAGAAAAGTCTTCTGTTTCTATTAGAAAAATCTAATAAAAACATGATTCATTGGGTTTTTGTCCTCGTAATGGAAGCAAGATGGGGAACTGCCCTGTGAGGTGCTGAGACTCCTCAGGGCCTGGGGGGTAGTGGAGGGTCTTGTTCAGGTTACTTACTGGTGGTTGGATTCTGGGAGCATTTCAACCCCGTGCTCAGAAAAAAGGCTGGCACTTCCTGTGTCTCCCTTTCACAGATCCCACCTACCTCAGAGCCTTCAGCCACGAACTGCACTTCTGGAAGCTGCCATCTATTCAAACCCACCACTGTGTAACAAATAGCGAAAAAAGCCCTCCTAAGATCATGGAAATGCAGAGGAGCCCTGTTGGATTAGCTGACACACTGCTGCTTAGTTAGTTAGTTAAAGTCGCTTAGTCGTGTCTGACTCTTTGTGACCCCATGGACTGTAGCCCACCAGGCTCCTCTGTCCATGGGATTCTCCAGGTAAGAGTACTGGAGTGGGTTGCCATTTCCTTCTCCAGGGGATCTTTCCGACCCAGGGATCGAACCCAGGTCTCCCGCATTAGAGGCAGACGCTTTAACCTCTGAGCCACCAGGGAAGCCCCTGGTGGATTAGCTGACACACTGCTGCTTAGTAGAGAAATAAAAAACACTGAGGTCTCAGCTTAGTCTCCTTCTCCTTGATCCAAAGTGTCAGGTGTGTGTGTATGTGGCAGTGGGGGAGGTGGGGGTCAGGCAGAACATGTGAGTGTTCATTCAGTCCAGCAGCACTTGCTGAATGCCTGGTGATGGAGCAGAAAGACATAACCTTCCCACAATGTTCTCATGTCCTAGGAAAGGGGGTGGACAGATGCAAAAAAGAGAACAGGATTGCTCACTGCCATGGGAGGGCCAGGAGCTGAAGGGGCAGCCCTCAATCCTAACTCAGTCTTGATTGAACATAGGGATAGGGAGGAAGGATCTCAGCTTTCTTCAGGTGGGGATGGATGCTCCAACTCAGTTTTAAAGGAGGAAGGGTGTTAAGTGTGTGGAGGAAGGGCACACCTGGCAGGAGAGTACCTGCAGATGTCCTTTAAAACGTCAGTTCAGCAGGTCTTTGAATAAGCGAGGATCCTCTTTTGGGGGTTCTCTTAGCATAGCAAAAAGCAGGGTCTGAACCTGTTTTTGTAAATAAAGTTTTATTGGAACACAGCCACACACATCATTCCATTCCCCCTGTTGTGACGGCTACATCCCAGCGACCATGTGGCCTGCCCAGCCTTAAATATTTATTGTCTAGCCCTTTGCAGAAAAAGTTGGCATAACATAGTTTTTTTCCTTGAAACTCTTAGATGATGTGGACCCACACTGCCAGCAACCAGGCTTTGCCTGCACCCTTCATGGACCTGCTGGTTAATTTTATCACCTGGTGGTTTCTCTTTGCCCCACATTAGCATACCTCCACTTCTGGCTCCAAACGTCCAGAACTAGAATAATCCCTATTGTGTGTAACGTAAGAGAGGTACTGACCCCTAATGCATGCATGCATGATAAGTCGCTCTAGTCTTGTCTGACTCTTTGCAACTCTATGGACTGCAGCCCACCAAGCTCCTCTATCCATGGGATTCTCCAGGCAAGAATACTGGAGTGGGTTGCCATGCCCTTCTCCAGGGGATCTTCCCAACTCAGGGATTGAACCTGAGTCTCTTATGTCTCATGCGTTGGCAGGGGGCTTCTTTACCACTAGCACCACCTGGGAAACCTACTGACCTCTACGGATCCCTTAAATGTTCAGTTACCCGCAAACTTCAGCAGTTCTAGACTCTGCTTAGTTTCTCGGAACCTGTGCTGCCTCTTATTTGCTTGTTGAATGTGAGCAAAATTGGAATTAGTCATTGGAGCAGTAGTCATTGGAAAGTATCTTTCTTTTTTGGTAAGGCAGCCCATCTGTCTGAGGATACTGGAGCTGGCTGTCGCCGTGCGAGTGAGACAGAAGGGGAATTTTCGGGAGATCCACCATTCAAGCCTGTGGTTATTTTAAAAACAAAGAGAATTCATTTCCAGAAGCAGCTGTGCATTTGAAACACTGCTTTCCTGGATATAGTGATTGAAGGTTGTGTGGAATTATACAGCAAATGCCAACTCTTAAGCACCTGCCGTGGTCTCTGATACCAGCCGATAGGAGTGCCAACCAGGCTTTTTACAAATGTTAACTTATTTAATAAGACCTGCATGAAATAGAAGTGCAGCGATTCTGATTTTACAGATGGGAAAACAAAGACTCCAACAAGCTAAGTGTTTTTTATGTTATCAACTAACTGACAGCCTCCAACCTATGATAAGGAAGATACTGATTTTACGCTCTAGTTATCCTTAGCAGGTAGAATGCTCATTGAAAAGGCTCAATCAGGAGGTCTGGGGTTTCTGTTTTAGACTCTCAGATGAACTGAATTTCAAGGAACAGGTACAACTAAAATTTCTCTTTGCACTGACTTCTGTTTTAGCCCTAGCAGCCATCAACATTGTTTAAATACCACTGTCAAATGACATTGTAGTTTGGGATCTAATGTCTGACCAGTACTTTGAATTGAAAATGGTCAGCAGTGAGAAATGGGGACATTTTCCAAGTGTGTCTAGAAAATATAGTTGGTCCCAGAAGAGAAGCATGTAGGTTTAGGAGTGTCCTAATTTCCAACTAAAATGATCATTCCTAAACAAAAGCCTGATCATAATTATCTTCTCCTTAAAATTTTCCAGTTCTCCACCAGCCATGCCCTTAGCACAGAGGCTGGAGTCTTCGTGGCCTTTCTGGTTTGGGTCCTGCCTGACTCTCAGTTGTTGTTGTTCAGTCGCTAAGTCATGTCCAACTCCGCGACCCCGTGAACTGCAGCACTCGGGGCTCCCCTGTCCTTCACTGTCTCCTGGAGTTTGCTCAGATTTCATGTCCATGGAGTAGGTGATGCTATCTAACCATCTCATCCTCTCCCTTCTCCTTTTGCCTTCAATCTTTCCCAGCATCAGGGTCTTTTCCAGTGAGTCAGCTCTTCGCATCTCAGTACCTCACCCTCATTCACTCTCATCAGATCAGGTCCTCCATGTGGACGTTTCGCTGAACCACCGTCTTTACCATGTCCCCCTACCTGGCTCACTCCTGCACCTTCACATCTCAGCCGAGATGTCTCTGGGTGCGGGAAGTCTTCTCTGATGCTTAGAGACTGGTATGGGCATCCTTCCCTGGCCCTCCCTAATATAAGGCCTTTAAGCTACTGTTCAGTTGTTGACCAGTTTGTCTGCTGTCCATCACTTAACCGTAAGCTTCTGGAGGGCATTCTTTTTAGTTTTGATTCTGTAGTTACAAGGAATAGGAGTCCACTTGAGCTTGCTGATAGAAAGGGAGTTATTGGGAGGAAAGATTGGAAGAATAAGGAGATCTTGGTGGAAATATAAGAACTGGGTCTGTAAGAAGTTGTACCTTGCACAAGCATCTTGGGGCTTTCTGTTCCTCTGCACACCTTCACCTCTCTCTCTCCTGGGCTGCCTCAACTCAGGCACTTGTGTGTTTTGTTTTATTGAAGTATAGTTGATTTACAGTGTTATATTAGTTTCAGATATACAGGAAAATGATTTCTCTTTTATATATATATATATATATATATTTTCATATTCCTTCCCCTTACAGGTTATTATAAAATAGTGAGTATATTTCCCTGTGCTGTAACAGTAAGACTTTATTTATTTTATATATAGTAGTATGTACCTGTTAATCCCAAACTCCTAAGTTATTCCTCCACTACGCCCCCCACTTTGCCCTGTAGTAACTGTAAGTTTGATTTCTGTATCTGTGAGTCTATTTCTGTTTTGTAAATAAGTTCATCTGTACCACTGTTTTCAGTTCCGTAAGTGACAAGCACACATGTTCATGAAGCTGCTCGTGGCCTCAGTTTGTCCTCGTGACCCAGCCTGGCTTGACCCAGGGACCCTCCTAATCTCCTGGCTTCTTTTCCTGCGCCCCTCAGCCCCGCCCACTTGTTTGTTTTCTCGGTTTCACAGTTGCAAGTTTCTAAGTATTCACTATGGTTGGCCTGACTCTTCCTTTCAGACTTGGCCTCACCCGTCACAGGTCTCCGACCACCCTGGAGACTGGCTGTGGTTGGGTCAAGTCCTCACTGCAGACCAGTCAGCATGTCACCAGCTGGAGGGGTCAGAGCCAACGTGGCTCCCAGGATAGACCTCTCTTTTCTGTTTCTCTTTCTGCCCCGCACTTGCCATGAACTTGATGGTATCCTTTGTTCTTTTCCCTCTTTTTCAGATATCATTAATGGAGCTCAAGAAAAATGTGTATTGCCTCCTATGGATGGCTACCCCCATTGCGAGGGGAAAATCAAGGTAAGTCAAGAGTGATATCCATTTACCCCCTCCTCCTCGACCTGCACTGACAGCCCCTGGCTTCCCCTTCCCTCTCCTCTCCTCCCCAGCGATGCAGATGGGTGATCGAGCCCTCTTTAAGGAAGTCATGTAGGGGGTGTATCAGCCCTGCCAGTTTGGGGCTGTGGCCGTGACAACCGTTCCCTGCTTATGCCAGCTCCATGGGATTAGTCAACAGTGACTAACTGGTCAGACTGAAAGAGCTGGGGCATTGCAGGCACCTGCTGTGTCTGAAATTGCGTTTCCCTCTTTCCCATCCTCCAGCGGGTGATCCTTCAAGAGCCAAAGACAAGGGGCTTCCATGATTTAGTGTCCAGCTCCCTTCTCCCAAGTCCCCAGGCCTCAGCTGTGAGGTCTCCAGATTGTTATTTAAATGTCACATTTGCGTGTGCAGTTGAGTGCCCAGACGATGTTGGCCACTCTGACTCTTAACGTTTGTTTGTTTGTTTTTCACTGCATTTATGTGGCCAAACCTTGGGGAGACCACTCCCTGCTCAGTAGCTTTCAGAGAAAAGTTTTCTGTTCAGACATCACTTAGGATGGCGAGACGAGCCCCAGAGCATTTTAAATGGCTCCCATATGGGATTTAAGTGCACACTGTGCTCCTGCCTTGATTCCCGTGCTGTTTTCCAGGCTCCGTGCTGGGGCTGGTGCAACTGTAGGTCTCCGGGAGGGCACTCTCATGCCAGGGTCTATGAGGCACTTGCTCTTGAGAAAACATCCCTCCCCACCAGCGCTCCTGGGCTTTACTGCTGGAGGAATCTCACAGCCTCTAGGCAGACGTGCCCGCTCAGTGAATGGCTGCTCACCAGTGCTCTTCCTCCTCTGGTTGTTTCAGTGGATGAAAAATATGTGGCGCTCGGATCCCTGCTACGCAGAATACGGAGTGGATGGGTCCACCTGCTCTTTTTTTATTTACCTCAGTGAGGTGAGAGGCTTCTTGTGTCTTTCGGGGGGTGGAGTCGATGTGTGTGGTTGGTCTGTTCCGTAGCTAAGCCTGGAACTTGAAAAGCTTAAAAATGTATATAAATTGTTTTTATGTGAACAGTTTATGATTTCCTTTTTCATTGCTCTCCTGTGTCCCCAAGTAGCATGATTTTTTTTCCCCCCTTGAGGAAAAAAATAGTCTGAGTTCACTAATTTTTTTTTTTACCAATTAAAAAAAATGTAGTAAAATACACATAACAAAATGTACCAGCTTAATCGTAAAGCGTACAGTTCAGTGTCATTAAGTACATTCATGTTGCTGTGTGACCATCGCCACCATCCATCCATCTCCAGAACGCTTCATCTTGCCAACCTGAAACTGTTCCTATCAAACTGTGACTCCAGAGCCTCCTCCTTCTTCCAGCCTCAGCAACCACCATTCTGCTGTGTCTGCCTCAGATTCTGACTACTCCAAGTACTCCTATAAGTGAAATATACAGTATTTGTCTTTTGTGATCTGCTGATCGCACTTAGTATAGTGTACTCAAGGTTCATCCATGTTATAGCAGGTGTCAGAATGCCCTTCCTTTTTGAGACTGAATAATATTCCATTATGTATACAGACTGCATATTGTTACCCATTCATCTCTCACTGGACACTTGGGTTGCCTCCATCTTCCATCAGTTGTGAATGGTACTGCAGTGAGCATGAGTGTACATATAACTCTTTGAGACCCTGATTTCAATTCTTTTGGGTATATATCCAGAAACAGAGTTGCTGGATCATATGGTAATTCTATTTTTAATGTTTTGAGGAACCACCAGACTCTTTTCCATAGCAGCTGTGCCGTTTTACATTCCCACCAACAGTGCACAAGATTCTAACTTCTCCACATTCTTACCAACACTTGTTATTTTCTATTTTTTCTTTTCTAATGGTCATGTGAATGGGTATGAGGGAGTATCTCACTCATTGTATTGCTGGTTGTATTTCCTTACTGATTAATGATGTTCAGCATCTTTTCATATGCTTCTTGGCTGAGTTTGCTATTTATTGTACTTACAGACTGAATTATTCACTTTCTCCCTTTTTTCCACCTTTTTATCTAAACTTCATTTTCATTTGTACCCTTGAATTTAAATAGAAGCTTGTTTTTTAAGAGTCATAGGGCATTTTTACAGACCACATGGAATCTGTTACATGCTTCAGTGATTCATTTCACCTTTAGAAAGGTTGATGGAGTGGGGTGGGGTTAAGACTTTATTCAGAGCCAGCTACAGGAGAGAACTGAGCAGGGAATGAAAACTCCATTGGCTCTATCCCCCATCCCTTATGGGCAGTGGCAGTAGCCCTCAGAGCTTGTGGAACGGATGCTGGCTAATTTTTAAGGTTGTGCACTGGGCAGGCTCTTGGCTTCCATCTCCCTAGTTTTGGTACTGTTGTTGTTTAACCAGTACTTAATAACATCTCCCTGGTGATCCCTTGCAGAGAGGAGAATCCCTCAATTCTGAGGCTAAATGAAATGTTTTTGCCATACTTTTCCTTGTGGGGTTCAGGTGTCTCTCCTCTGTGGCCTAAGATGATGGGGGATGGAAGCCAAACCAGCATTGCTCTAGGGCATGTGGCCCTGGAATCTGTGGGATTTGTCCCTCTTGGCTTCCTCTGTAAGAGTCAGACCTTTTTTTTTTTTTTGGATGCGGTTGCTCCATGGCCACCCCAGGGCCATCATGGGAACCGTCAGAGTAAATGATAGTTAAAATACCTCTTGGAAATGAAAAAGCTCTGAGACTTGGGTGTGTGATGTACCTTACTAGTAGGCTGCTGACAAGTTGATTCTGTAGTGTGTACTTGAGTGCGTTTCACGCTTGGGTGGCCTGGGGCCCGCCTCCTCACTTTCTTCTCCAGAGGAGTAAGGCCTGGGGCTATGGGTGAACCTTCACTCCAGTGAGAAGTCAGCTAAAGGCACCTTTCCTGCCCTGAGGAAAAGTCCCTCATTTAGTTCAATTTTCAAAAAATTTTTTCCCATTTCCATTTGATAGAATTTAGCCACAGTCTAACTGGGCTCCCTGATTGACAAACTGAGCTAATTTCATGCCTCCCTAACCATTTGCATCTTGGGGAGGACTGCTGAAGTGAAGAGAGAGGAAGAGGATTTGAGGTGCCCGCTCCAGCCTGGGTCTTCATTTCCTGAGCCAGAGCTGGGGAGGTGCGGGAGAATTCAGATGAAGAGGACCGCGATTACATATGACCTGGTTCCCTTCCTTTGAAACAGCCACCCTACCACTACCAGAAGGGAAGGAAGGATGTAGCTAAGATGAGAGAAGAGGGAACCTCTGTGGAGGTAAAATGAGAGGAGTGTGGGATAGACTGGGCTGCATAAACATGTGATAGATCATATAGACTTGACGTTGGAGCCTGGGTGTCTTGTTTCAGAACCTTTAACCTTTTTTTTTCTCCTTCCTGGACATGGAATGGTGCTTCGTTTGCCTATTCTGCCTATTCTACTCTTTTCTTATGCAAATGATCAGACTTTTCTTTTTGTTCCACTGAACTCAGTTCAGTGAGCACTTATTGAACATCTGTTATGTTCATTGATTGTCAACAGTTACTGAGAATTCATTTGCTTGGCACCATGCTATGCATTCATTATCTTTAAAGTCTAATAGAAGAGAAAGCATGGATACAGGTAAATTGAGCCAGGAAGGGGTCCTGGGAAACAACTAGGAACTTCTTCAAAATTTTAATGTGAAAATTATCTTGAAACTCTGGCACTCAAAGAAAATATTTTTTCTTTTTCCGAAGCATCTTAATAGATACCCTGTAAGAGAAGAAAATGTAATCAATATGAGCCTTTCAATAGTACTGTCTTAGAGCCTCACACTTGACTTCAGCTTCTGTTTCTGATGCTTGCTAAACTCTGTGCTCTTGGAAAAGTTGCTCTCTTTGTGCCTCAGTTTCTTCCTTTATAATATAAAAGTTTTAATTTTGTTTTTAAAGAATCTACCTTGTGGATTCCTGAGTCTATATGGGACCATGCTTAGAGTAGAGCCTGATAAATGATAATTATTTTAACTGATGCTTTCATAGTAAGTTTCTTTCTTTTTTTTTTACTTTACTTTCGAGGAGGGTATTTAGTTTTTTTATTGAACTATGGCTGATTTACAATGTTGTCTTAGTTTCAGGTCTGTGTGTGTGTATATATATAAAAAAATATATATATATATATATTCTTTTTCAAATTCTTTTCCCAAATACGTGCTAAGTTGCTTCAGTTGTGACCGACTCTTTGCGACCCTGTGGACTGTAGCCCGCCAGGCTCCTCTGTCCATGGGATACTCCAGGCAAGAGTACTGGAGTTGTTTGCCATGCCCTCCTCCAGGGGATCTTCCCAACCCAGGGATCGAACTTGCATCTCTTCTGTCTCCTGCACTGGCAGGTGGTTTCTTTACCACTAGCGCCAGCTGGGAAGCCCCCTTTTCCTATATAATTACAAAATGTTGAGTATAATTCTCTGTGATATATAGTAGGTCCTTGTGGCTTATCTATTTTATATATAAAATAGTGTGTGTGTGTTACTCCAAAATTCCTAATTTATCCCTCCCCCACACACACCTTTCCCCTTTGGTAACCATAAGTTTGTTTTCTATGTCTGTGCACGATAGATTTTTGATGTTGCCATTATTTGAGTACAGTTGTGGAGTGTCATATAGCCCGGGACATTTTCTGTTGGGACCTTGATTTCCTTTTAGAATTAGAATGAATTTCTGGTTCTCATTCACCGATCTCATTTAATTCTAGATCCCTAGACTTCTAGTCGGAGAAGGAAATGGCAACCCACTCCAGTGTTCTTGCCTGGAGAATCCCAGGGACAGGGGAGCCTGGTGGGCTGCCGTCATGGGGTGGCACGGAGTCGGACACAACTGAAGCAACTTAGCAGCAGACTTCTAGTAATATAGAAGAATATAGTTCTCCTTGCCTTCCTTTCTCAGGATGTGATGCTTGTTCACATTAAAATCATGAACTGGATGTGTGTAGCTGCAGTGCACCTCTTGCCATTGTTAAAATGAAATTATTAGAGATGATTCCTAAACCCTGTTAATTCTGTTCTAGTAGTCTATAAATCCTGGACAACATCTATGGCTTTGTGGTGCTGTTTCTGTCTATTTTTTTCCCTCTTTCTTCACACTTTCCTTCTTTTGTTACTTCATTTAACCTGTATCATATGCCAGCTTACTCTTGCAGTTGGGAAGGTGATTGACAGACATCTTCATTTGATTTTTTTCACTTCATCAGTGAATACACTGGTGACTTTGATTCTTTTCTTAATCCTTATTGAAGAGCAGGAGATGAGATGATTAGCATCACCGACTCAATGGACATGAATCTGAGCAAACTCTGGCAGGTAGTGAAGAGCAGGGGAACCTGGTGTGTTGCAGTCCATGGGGTTGCAAAGAGTCAGACTTGACTTAGGGACTGAACAACAACAAAAATTGAAGAAGAGCCAGTTCTTGTTTCCATGTATGTTTAACTTCAGAGCTTTGACAAATATGAAAGAGGACATGAAGTAAAATATCTCCCATAGTCAGTCACTAGTTGAATTGAGGCATTTAGATTCAGACCAGTCTTAGAAGACAGCACTTTTCCTGCATTTTTCTTCCCCTGAAACTTCTACTCTTCCCCTCACCAACTAGTAGTCTACCAGCCTCTACGGGGACTCTCAGAAGGTAAAGCCATCAGTGTTTACCCTTCGTCATCCCCACAGATGCTTGTACTGTGTCTGACGCTGTATTAGGGCCTGGGTGTGGTGTTAAAAGTCTCAGCATTGCCCTTCCCGGGTGGCAGGCAGAAAGAAGAATGAAGCATGAGTGAGCCTGTGTGTCCCGGACACCTCCAATGCACAGTGCGGTTCCAACCTCTCCCCAGCTCTGAGAGCTGCATCTTAGAGGCTCCGAGAGGTTTAGTTGCTTAGTCCCTCTGCACTCACCATTACTGTTGCCCTTTCACATCGAATGAAAGCTGAGCTCAAATGAAGTCATTTGTCATCGTTGCCTTTGCGTTCAGTTCTATTCTCAAATCCACCTGTGTTTGACATACAGCTCTAAGTTAGCTGGTTTCCATTAATCAGTCTTCATTGCTAGTTTTCAAATACTCATAATTTTAATGCTTTACTAGCCCCCTCCCCCACCAAAACAGCACCAATTCTCCTGAAGATACAACTCATGAAAACCAAGTACTCAGATGGGAGCAAATGAATGATTCGTGTCCGTTAACCAGCTTGCATTTCCAGATCATCAGGCAGTTCATTTTCTGTATCTGTTTTTGTGAGCCACGTAACTACTCCCGTTAGAGACAAGAGCCTATCAAGTAATTACTCTGAATGTCATTGTTTCAGGTATTATTAACTTAGCCCTCCGCAGAGCCTTTTACTGCTGTCAGCTTTTACACAATTGAGAATAAATGTCTTTACCCCTATTGATATTATATTGATAGATGGTGCTGATATATTTGATGCCCACATGTTCTTGCTGTCTACACAATTATTATAGCAACTAGCAACCATCACACCCTGCCAGACTTCTTAATTTGTTTGTACTATTTTTTTAAGGACTTATGTTGCCATTCAATTGCTCAGTGATTGATTGCTAGATCTTAGGATGTGTACAAGCTGTTGCTTCAAATGCCAATTTGGACTGGTTGAGTGAGTGACTGTATGTGTCTGTGTGTGTGTCTGTGTGCACACCCACCTGTATGTGTGAGTCCCTCATAAAGGAAACAAAGAAGCAATTTCATGCCTTACTCATCAGTCTGTTTCTTATGTTTCAGAAAAAACAGACATAAAGCTCTCTGTGTCTTCCTGTTCTCCCTTGGCAATATGTAAAACTAATATTGGCTGAGCGTGCTATTAACCTTGAGTTTAAATTCAGCGTACTTAATCCGTTGATTAATGCCAAGATTAATGCCCAACAGCAAAGGTTGAAAGCTTAAATGTTTGTGAATGTGAGCATGAAATGAAATCCTAATAACCAGTACAATGATTTGGATTTATGGACTATGTTGGCTGCTAAAGATATCTTGGAAATGGTGTCTCACAGACTAATTTGTCAAAGTGGGCCGTGGTAAAGAATAGACTGTTCAGGTTGCAGGAGAAAACCTGAATGAGAAAATATAACTAACATCTTGGGACAGGTCAGGGAGTGCTTTAAAAATACCACTAGACTGTTGCCTGAGATTACCCACACACACCTTTTAAATGTTTAGCCATTTGACACAGGAAATTCTCTTTCTGTGAGATAATATATTTTGGCAACACAGGAGGTGGCAGAGATTTATGATCTTGTTCTTTTCAGTTCTTGAATTCAGCCTTTATTTTATCTTCTTTATCTGTGTGTTTTTTGTGGCTTTTATTACCTGAATTCTAAGACATCTTTAGAAACCACTTTTTTAAAACAATCCTGATTTTACCAAACAGTATTTGTCGTCAGCTTAAATGATCTCTCAATTTCCCTCAACCTCTACCTCCTTCTGAGTTCGTTCTTTTATGACCACTCCTGTTTGTCAGTTTCACATACTCAACATTTAGTTTTATATCTTTTTTGTTTCTCTTTTTAAATTATTATTATTTTCACAAACTACAACATTTAGATTGAGATTTCTTACTCTGACCTCCACCTTCCAGAAATTAAAAGGGACTTGCCAAACACCAAACCATTACCTGTTTGCTCTTTAGAAACATGTGGCAGATGGGGGCTTTGATGCAGTCATCTCCAATTTGTGTTTTTACAAACTTTTAAACATTGTCTCTGATCATTCATATTATATACCAGTAAGACATTTGTAAAGTTTTATGTTTTAAACTTTTTTTAATGTGGAAAATGTCAAACCTATGTAAAAGAAACAGATATAAGGAAATTCTGTATGTCTGGGACACAGATTCAATAAGTGTCAGTTTGTGGCCAATCTCATTCATTGACACCTCTCCCAGATGGTTATTTTGAAGCAAATCCCCCAAATCGCATCATCTGTGAATGTTTCACCACATACCTTTAAAAGAGGCTCTTTTTTAAAACTACTAAAACTGTTCTGTATTTTTAAAATCACAGAATTCCATAATATCTTCGAATATCAGATTACTATTCACATTTTGTAGACCATTTTGTAACCTGAAGTTTATTATTTGAATGGAGTTTCAAGCAATAACCATAAATTACAACTGTTGGTGCCCCTTGTAATTTTTCACTGACAAAACTTTACTTGCCTTAGAAGCTGTTGTTGTACACTGTACTCTTAGAAGAGTTTGTTGTACTCTGAGTTTCTATGACTGTATCCCCATGTTGTTGGATAACCTACTTCCCCAACCCTGTATTTCCTGTAAATTGATAGTAGATCTGAGGCTTGATCAGAGTCAGGCTTAATATTTTTTTCAAAATTGTTTCATGGATGATATTAAATGTGCAGGAGACACATAAATGGCTAGCTTTTTCTCTTTTTGTGATATCAGCAGCCATCGATAATTACTGCCTGGATTCATCAGGATTCGTTCGTAATATATCAGGAATACTCTGTATAGAGAAATGAGTCCTCATCTGGTATTTGGTTACCCTGAGGAACAGTTCATAAAGGAAACCTTGATTTCTCTGTTGATTTCCTGCCATCTTCCACTGGTGACCGGTAGTTTGTTTGGTTGCTTGCTTGTTTTAATGCTTGTTGTTTCAATCAGCACCTTGTTTCAATCAAGGCTTTGAATGAACTATATTTGATATGTTTGATCCATTCCAATTATTTTCTTTCTAGTTCTCATATTACTCCTTCTTTGACCAGTGGGAGCCAATGCATATTGTCTTCTGAGGCCTTTTGACATAACCCTGGGTGTTTTCTGTAAGTCCCCTTGGTTCCTCTTACTGGGAAATAAGACAATCCATAGTCTGGGTACCAGGGGAATTCATTGCTACTAGGATTTTCTGGATGCTGGGCATATGACAGTGAGCCAAAAGGCAAACACTTCTTAAGGTTATGTTTTATAGGAGGGGACGGGCAACAAAAAGTAAAATATATATCTTTTAGATTACAGTAGAGCTGTGGAGAGAAATAAAACAGATGGAACTCAAAATGCTCATGAGGAGTGATGGTGTCAGTTTTAGATAGCATGTTCAGAAAATGCCCGACTGAAAAAATGGGAGGAGGACGTGTGAGCACCATATTGAAGGAAGTGAGAGAGGAAGAGGTTCAGAAGTCTGATACAGGTATTTAACAGGTTTGGGGAACAGTCAGTGCGAAGGTCTTGGGGTGACCATCAACATCCAGCATTAAGAAAAGGTATATGAAAAGTCATCTCCAGAGAGATTTTTGTCTGTTTTGTTTACAGGAATAATAGTGCCTGACACACATATTTATTGAATGAATGACTATTTAAAGCATTTTTTGAAGTAGTTGATAGCTTTTTTGTCTCTTTGTTCTAAGTGGGTGACTTCACCAGCTATCAACTTTCTAATCTTGAAGAATTGTTTTTGTAAAATTGTAAGATTAAATTCTGCTAAAAACATTAAGTTTGAGACATGAAGCAAGGGCATTTTGAGCACTTATTAGCAGTTTTAATATAATGCTCTTTAATACTTTATCTATAGGGGAATGCAGAGGATCAGGTTAGACTGTTAGATGGAATTAGCCAATTATATTAGAAGGCACAGTTTTCTGGCCCAGCTTTTATTCTTATTGTCACTCAGCATTATTTGCCTAAATGTACGCTTCAGGCAAAATCGCGTACTACTGCAAAAGAAGAGCTGTTTTGCATGTGTGTGTGTTCAGTCGCTTCAGTCCTGTGTGTTCTTTGCCACCCTATGGACTGTAGCCCTCCAGGCTCCTCTGTCCAGGCAAGAATACTTGAGTGTGTTGCCATGCTGTTCTCCAGAGGATCTTCCCAACCCAGGGATCGAACCTGCGTCTCTTCCATCTACCTGCATTGGCAGGTGGGTTCATTACTACCAGCGCCACCTGGGAAGCCCTTTCTTATTGTCACTCAGCGTTATTTGCCTGGATCTACACTTAAGGCTAAATTGCACACTGCCACAAAAGAGGAGCTCTGTCCTTGGTGTCTGGAATGTGACCACTTTTATCAGCTGGGTGACTGTGGCTCTAGTGTCCTCAGTGTGAATGCAGGCCCAGAGGGGCCGAGTTTGCCTGTGTGCAGTGTAAGAAGCATCTCTCTATTATCTGAATAGTTCATGACAGAAGAAGAATTTGTTGCCTCTCCTGTTTAAAGGAAATTGACAGGTCTCTTCCCACAGAGATTTGGGATGAATTTTTGAAACTCAGGAGAACGCAATGGCACCCCACTCCAGTACTCTTGCCTGGAAAATCCCATGGATGGAGGAGCCTGGTGGGCTGCAGTCCATGGGGTTGCAAAGAGTCGGACACTTTCACTTTTCACTTTCATGCATTGGAGAAGGAAATGGCAACCCACTCCAGTGTTCTTGCCTGGAGAATCCCAGAGTCGGGGGAGCCTGGTGGGCTGCCGTCAGTGGGGTCACACAGAGTCGGACACGACTGAAGTGACTTAGCAGCAGCAGCAGCAGTTTGAAACTCTGACATCCTCTCATTAGAACCCCACTGGTTTGGGGTGTGTTGAAAACTCACAGCAGTTTCTCTTGAAGTCCTATCCTTCCCTAATATCCTGAGTAGTCCTGTCTCAGGTCTTCCCAGCCCTCGGCTCTCTTGCACATGATTGATTCCATACTTTCTGTTTCTGATATTCCTGCCTTCCCCCGCATGGTCGGGGGCAGCACTGCATATTGCAGAAAATTCATGGATAGCTTGGGAGTTGGGGTTTGATATGTATACACTGCTATGTTTAAAATGCCTTTCCATTAAAAAAAAAAAAAAATGTCTGTCTGGATTCAGCTCCTACCTGTGTGGCCTAGAACATTTCCTCAAGGTAAAGCCTGCCGTGCTTGCCTCAGGGTGTTGTTGAAAGATTCTAATACAATGATGAACATACATTGTGCCACTTAAAAGGAAAAGAGTATCCTTATAATGAATATCTATAACACTCAAGTCACCCATTTTTTCATTCAGTATGTAACAAGTAATGATTGAGGACCTGTTGTGTGCCAGGCCCTGTTCTCCGGATTGAGGAAAGAGCACTGAGCAGGCCAACTGAAGTCCTTAAGGAGCTTACATTCGTTGGGGCAGCAGACAGTAGCCATCCCGTAGGTCAGATAATTTCTGCATGTGGTTTTTGTGCCAAGGAAAAGCAGAGTAAGGAGGTAGAATGGCCAGGTAAGCAGATCATGGAAGGCTTCTCAGGAAAAGTTGGAGCATAGTGTGTAGGAGGGAAGAGAGGGAGGCATGCGCGCTCTGAGAGGAAGAGTGTTTCAGGTAGAAAGAGCGTGGATGCCGAAGCCTGAGGTATGGGGTTACCAGGTAAAATACAGGATGACTAATGATCATGAATTTCAGGTAGAGTGTTTTATTTATTGAATTGTGAGTATGTGATAAATGGAGGTTCCCTGGTGGCTTAGATGATAAAAAAAATTGCCCACGATACGGGAGACCCGGGTTTGATCCCTGGGTCGGAAAGATGCCCTGGAGAAGGGACTGGCTACCCACTCCAGTATCCTTGCCTGGAGAATTCCATGGACAGAGGAGTCTGGTGGGCTATAGTCCACAGGGTCACAAAGAGTCAGACACTAAGCGACTACACTTTCACTTTCACATATGACAAATACTGCATGCAGCTTACTCAAGACAAAAATCATCCTTTGTCTGAAATTCGAATTTAACTGAGCATCTTTTCCCCTCTTCTCACAAGTCCGGCAACCCTCCAGAGGCAGGAATGAACCTGGCGGGTGTTTGGATATGGAAGGAGGTTCTTGTTTGGAGGGCAGGAGGGTAAATTCTGGGTTTTATTCTAAGGGTAAGGAGAAGCCCCTGGAGGGTCTGAGTTAGTGTAGGATGTAATCCAGTTTAGGCTTTGAAATGATCACCTCTGCTGCACAGAACAGACAGCAGGGAAGAAGGCTGCAGGCAGCAAGTTGTCATCACTGTCATGGCCCTTCCAGCAGCCCCGCAGTGGGAGTGGAGTGAACCCTTTCTGGAGGATTTTGTGGAGAAGATCTAGGCGGTCCTACTCTGATATTGGAGGCTGGACTGTGCTCGTGGGACTGCAGGAACCACATGTCTGGTTTCGCTGCTAAGTGCCGGCCCTGGACAGGACAGATGGCGCTTCCATCCCCAGCCACGGGGCCGCCCTGCCCATGGCCTCATCTGTCATGATGAGCGACCTTGCCCATGTGATTACGTGGAAACCAGAGGATACAATGTGTGTGAAGCGCTTTTCCTAGCGCTTGGCTCTTGGTGCAGTGTCGTTTTTCTTATTCTTCTCTGTCATCCACCTGCTTCCCCAGGCACAGCCTTTCCTAACAAGCCACTTGGCCAAAATATTCATCAGCTCAGGTATTTGATGGAGAGGATGGGGCCAGGTAGTGGAAACGCTCACATGTGGAGACATCTTTTACCATGTGCATTTCCTTTTTGAATTTTTAGAAAAGGAGAGTAGGCCTGGGAGGAGCGTGGAGTGGGGTAAAGAGATCTTTCTTTTACATTTTTTTTTAAAGCATGTTCTTTAATGAGTTCATTAGATAGGTTATCAGTACAACAAATATGTGTATGCATATACATGTGTGTATCATCAGTTTATCTAATGAATATAATCAATTGTGTCATTTTGATAGGTAACCCACATGGTGGTGTCTAACTATATTTTTTAGGTCTCATAGATAATAGAATTGTTATAGAGTACCCAAGCCGGCACCTTTATGTTGTAGATGAGAAAACTTGAAAGTCAGATGGTTTAAGGTTATACCCCTAGATGTTTGTGGAGTTGGACATAGAATCTGTTTTGGTGGATTCCAGATTCAGCAGCCCTCTTGTCCCTGCCCTTTAAAGTGTCTCTGACACTTCATGTCCTGGTTCAGGGACAGGATCTCAGTCATCACCCAGCCCCGCCACTCACTAGTGAGTGAAAAGTGAAAGTCAAGTCGCTCAATCATCTCCAACTCTTTGTGACCCCATGGACTGTAGCCTACCTAGCCTACCAGGCTCCTCCATCCATGGAATCTCCCAGTCAAGAGTACTGGAGTGGGTTGCCATTTCCTTCTCCAGAGGATCTTCCCGACCCATGGATCGAACCTGGGTCTCTCGCATTGTCGGCAAACTCTTACCATCTGAGCCACCAGGGAAGTCACTGGTGAGTGGACCTCTGCAAGTTCTCAGCACCTTCAAGTCTTGCTTTCCTCACGTGTAATCTGGGCATGGTACCCACCTTGTAGGGCACTTCAGGGGATTATGTGATGGGATGCAGTCAAGTTTATTTGTTTTTTTCCCGGATGCACTGAACTGTAAACCTTCAGTCAATGATTGTATGCTTATATAATGTAATGCCTTTAAAAATTACTCAATAAATGTTCTTTGTAAAAACAAAAAATATGAAAATTTACATAAAGAAGAGAATCCTAAGCATTCAAGACATCAACCTCTAGAGGTAATCTTAGACTTTTCTTATGCATTTTGCATATTTACTTTTTGACCACACTTAACTCTTGGAAAAATATGGATGAAATTCGGTATGTCAGTGATTCATTAAAAGCAAAACCCTTCACATTATCCATAAGAGAAGAGGCCATATCAGAGCCTGATTATTATTTTTTCCAAAAGAACAGAATATTACTGCAGAGATTAAGTCTAGTTCTGCAGACGTACACGTAGATATACATTAAATCTCCTACTCATTCTTGCTGTAATTTTATTATTTCTTTTCCCTCTTTAAAATCCAATTCGAGCTGTAGGCATCTCTGTTGGTAGTTTCTCTTTTCTTAAATGTAAGAATTGTCCATCTGAAAGAGCTTGAAAGTAAGTATGACCTACCTGATGTCTTTTTAGAAACTTTGCTTTGATTTACATTCTACGTTGATGAAGCTGCAAAACCTTCTCTCGGATCAAAGAAGTTTAAATCATTGGAAGGGGGAATGTCAAAAATAAAATTGGTTAATTTTAGATCTCCTTGCTCAAGAAAAGTGATTCTTTGTGCCCTCTCTCTGGGAGATGCCTTCCTGTTCCAAAGGTCTAGCCTGGCTGGTCTTTTCTGGTTCTATTTCCTCTTCATGCCACTACTACTAAGTCGCTTCAGTCATGCCCCACTCTGTGCGACCCCATAGACGGCAGCCCATCAGGCTCCACTGTCCCTGGGGTTCTCCAGGCAAGAACACTGGAGTGGGTTGCCATTTCCTTCTCCAATGCATGAAAGTGAAAAGTGAAAGTGAAGTCGCTCAGTCATCTCTGACTCTTCACGACCCCATGGACTGCAGCCCACCAGGCTCCTCTGTCCATGGGATTTTCCAGGCAAGAGTACTGGAGTGGGTTGCCATTGCCTTCTTCTTTTTCCTCTTCATATATTTTTTTTTTTAATTGAAGGATAATTGCTTTACAGAATTTTGTTATTAACATGAATCAGCCATAGGTATACATATATCCCCTCCCTTTTGAACCTCCCTCCCATCTCCGACCCCATTCCACCGCTCTAGACTGATACAGAGCCCCTGTTTGAGTTTCCTGAGCCATACACCAAATTCCCGTTGGCTATTATTGCATATAGTAATGTAAATTGCCTTGTTACTCTTTCCATACATCTCACCCTCTCCTCCCTTGCCTCTTTATTTCGTAGCCTTGGGCTAGTGCACTAAAAAGATTAGTTCCGTAGAAGTTTCACCTTCAAATCAAAGGTTATTATAGTCATGGTTCTGCTCCTCTATTGATTGTTGCATGGGTGTTGCCATGAACTCAGATGATTTTCAGTTCTTAGACTCACTACAGTGATTTGTGGGAGATTTTAAGGCTGCCCAGTCCCTTCCCTGGCAGAGGGCTTGACAGAGGACTTGCCAGCTTGCAGGAGCTGGGTAGAGGTGGGGGTAGGCAGTGGGAGGGTCCAGCACCACAGATCTTATCCCAGAGAGAGCTCTAAGTTTGCAGTTGGAAAATTGTAGCCAAGCCAGTAGGTGACCACAGGCAGAAATAGGGCCCTAGGGTTCTGAGAGCCAGAAGAACACTAAGATGATGAGAATGAGTTGAAGTAGAAGATCAGGAAGACAGGGGCCTCTCCCTGGGGTCCAACTTTCTTAGATAGAATCATATGCTGGGTGGTTAGACTCATATAGGGAGCCAGGGTAGATTGGACAAAACAGTTAGGGATGAGAAAGTTGAATTACGATCCCTGAACAAGATTTTCCCTGTGTTGTCAATGATGTTCTTATTTAGGAAAATGTTGCTCATTTGAGGGCTGTTTTGTTTCAATACGTGGAGTTACTGCCAGTGCTGGCTTTCTTCCAGTCCTGGTAATCCACTGAGATTTCAGAAAGAAATGTGTTTGTTTGTTTGTTTTTCCTCCACTCCCCATGGAGTAATTGATTTAGGTATAATTTAATTATTTTGTTAACCAGTTAGCTTATCACTGTGTACAAAAACAGCCACCCTGAAAACCCACTGTCTTCATTCTGTGTCAGGATATTCAGAATTGATTTTTCCTCTATTATGAGTGTGTATGTAATGGTAAGATTTCTTGCTAAATTCAAAATACACTGACTCCATTTCCCATACTTTCTGAGATGCCCTTGAAATCTCACATGGTATTATCCAGTGATTTAGAGTAAGAAGAACTGAGATAAATGATCAGTTTCAAAGAGGAATTAAAGTCTTGAGTATTCTGTAGGGAAGTCATACTTTAGAAGATCACCTTGGACTGTATTTTCATCAGAGTAAATTTTGGAAGATTCTTCGAAGGGCAGAGGAGTGAATGTACTCTTCTTTATCTGATCTCACTAATGTGTCTCCTTTTGCTTGATTTTCTTTATTCATAGTCGTATCTCATCTCTCCCTATCATGCTCTTCATGAGGACATTTTTTATTCTGACATGCTGCTGCGTGCATTTTGTTATTTATTTAATATGGGATTGACTATGAATCTGTGCCCTGCTTGCTCACCCTCATGCTTTTGTGTGCAGTGGAAGGTCTCCCAGTCAGGTCAGCAATCTATTTGAATCCTTCATGGTATAAATATGCTTTAAAGCACTGTCTTACTGAGTCCATTTACAAAAATTTAATTTGAATTAAATAATTCAGTCCAGCCTAAGCATACAAGGCACAGATGTGTACAGTGCTGCTGGGACCAGCTTCGTCCTCTTGGAGGCTTCTTTTCTGCTGGTTCTTCCTCACTTTTCTCACTTATAGAGTGCTTTTCCTTTGTGATTTTTGCGTTTCATGGTGATGCTGCTGTATAAGCGCTCAGTTTTTAGACATAGGCATTTCAGGTAAGTTGGTATTTTCTTATGAGTAAAAACCATTGCAACCTTTCTTATGAGGAGTCCTTTTGAGTCTCTGAAGCCATTCACAAAGCTGGTCAGGTCTAATTTCACTCCACAAAAAGAAAAGAGAATATGATACTTTTCCTATCCGGGAATTCCACCCACCCCCAAACTTAGCTGCCCTCTGCATATTGCTTTCAGATCACTTGCCACAGCAGAGGGCTTTATGCAAATTGCCCAATTATTTTGGGTCCTAGTCAAAATCACCTTGCTTTATTTCTAGAGTAGTGAAACTGCTTTCTTTGAAAACTTGCCCAGAGCTGGGGGGCTAACTAGCTTGTCTGACTCTGCATTGCTGACCTGAAAGTCTAACTCACTTACATCCCTGCCTTCTTCATGGTCCTCCAAGGATGCCCCCCACCCTCTGGCTCTGTTCATTTTTATGGGTCCACCTGGCCATAGAAACATTATTTTCATTTCCTTTTCATTTTACTAGCCATCTTTAATAATCTCATATTAGTGAATGGGTGATATGCTACCTTGGAATTATATGGCCAGTTTTGGCATAGAGGTCAGACATCAATATCAGTCAGTGTATTCTTCAGTTACTAGAAAGTGTAAATCTGCCTTAATTTTCTTTGGTAACCTTTTTTGAAGTCATTCCTGTAAAATTTGGTACTTCTGCTTTCTCTTTTCTCCTCTCCTGCTCTCTAAACTCTGGTGCATTGACAGAACAATCAGTCTTCCACAATGGCTCTCACAAGATTGCTGAAGGATTTTTTTCTTTCCTCATCTCTTTCCAATAGGTTTTATCACCCTGTTCCTTGAGATAGTATGAAGTGAACAGCCACAGAATGAGGAGAAGCCTTGATCCATTAGCCTTAAACTCTCAGTTGCCTTCCTAATTTGGAGATAAATGATGGAGTTCTGTGCATCAGATGACTTGCTGTTACCTTTCCAGACACGCCAGAGCAAATAACAAATCATTCCTGTCCTTTTGCTAAATAAATGGCACAGAAGCACCTTTGCATTCCTATCCCCTGGTGGCAGTGTTCATATCTTTTAACTTTCTACCGTAAGAGCCCCCCTCTCCTTCTGCATAGAATTATGAAGATTAAATGATTAAGGAATTAGTCATTAGGAAGTTTTTGAAGGATGGATGTACAGTGTAATCATAGGCTCCTTGGGACCTTGACTGGTTATTGTTGCATCTGAGAGCAGACCTCTCTGGGTTGCTAGCTAAGAGTGTGGGAGTCTGACTAATGTATTGATAAAAACCCACTTAACCCGCTTTCTGTGTACAAGGCACTGTGCTCCGGCTTGGCACAGACGTTAATTCCTTTGCAAATGAACCGGCATACTCAGTGTCTCTGGTTCCTGTTTTTCAGGTTGAAAATTGGTGTCCCCATTTACCTTGGAGAGTGAAAAATCCCTATGAAGAAGCTGATCGTAATTCATTGGTAAGTGGTTTTGGAAACCTCTTACCTGGCTTGTGACTTGGGGCTGCTGCCAAGTGATACATGTAGAGTCTTCTCGAGATGCCAGCTGTAATCTGAAATAATAGTAAACTGAAGAACTTCTGTCCCCAGCCCTGTGGAAATTTGAGTGGCCGCATCAACCCGTTAGCATTATGTTTATTTACTGAGCAGTTCTCTGAGGGTTCCTAAGTCAATAAGACCTGGTACCAGACTTGGAGGTGCCCAGTGATCTGGTAATGAAGGTGGGGTTGTAAATGGTGACTGCACCCTTGTCAACACTGAAACACAGGCCTGTGGAAATTAATGAGGAAGTGGCCATCACAGCCTGCGTGGGTCAGGAGAGATGTAAAGAGAAAATGACCTTGGAGTTGAATGTGAAGTGATGAATGGATTTATACCAAGTCAAGGAGAGAAGGATGTCTCTGATGTGAGGTAAAAAGGTGCCCATACAAGAGCCTGGCATTTTCAGGAGAAGAGCCTGGGACAAGGCTATAGGGGTCTGAATGAGCTGGAATGAAGAAGAGATGGGAAAGGTAGGTAGGGGCTGTGAAAAGCTTCATATTAAAAACTCAAGCCCTTATTCTTTTCCTCAGGGGTCAGCAGACTTTTTCTGTGAAAGGCTAGATAGTAAATACTTTCCTCTTAGTAGGCCGTAAGGAAGTGTCTGTTACATCTACTCAATTCTGACCTTGTAGCCCAGGGCAGCCCTCACCATATGTAAATGAGTGGGCGTGGCTGTGTTCTCACAAAACTATGTAGAAAAACAGGCAATGAGGAAGATCATCAAAAAAGCAAGAGAGTTCCAGAAAAACATCTACTTTTGCTTTATTGACTACACCAAAGCCTTTGACTGTGTGGATCACAACAAACTGTGGATAATTCTTAAAGAGATGGGAATACCAGGGCACCTGACCTGCCTCCTAAGAAATCTGTATGCAGGTCAAGAAGCAACCATTAGAATTGGACATGGAATAACAGACTGGTTCCAGACAGGAAAAGGAGTATGTCAAGGCTGTATCCTGTCACCCTGCTTTTTTAACTTTTATGCAGAGTACATCACGCGGAGTGCTGAACTGGATGAAGCACAAGCTGGAACCAAGATTGCCGGGAGAAATATCAATAACCTCAGATACCCAGATGACACCACCCTTATGGTGGAAAGCAAAGAAGAAGTACACAGCCTCTTGATCAAAGTAAAAGAGGAGAGTGAAAAAGTTGGCGTAAAACTCAACATTCAAAAAACTAAGATCATGGCATCAGGTCCCATCACTTCATGACAAATAGATGGGGAAACAATGGAAACAGTGACAGACTTTATTTTCTTGGGCTCCAAAATCACTGCAAATGGTGACTGCGGCCATGACATTAAAAGACACTTCCTCCTTGGAAGAAAAGCTGTGACCAACCTAGACAGCATGTTAAAAAGCAGAGACGTTACTCTACCAACAAAGGTCCGTTTAGTAAATGCTATGGTTTTTCCAGTAGTCATGTGTGGATGTGAGAGTTGGACTATAAAGAAAGCTGAGCACTGAAGAAGTGATGCTTTTGAACTGTGGTGTTGGAGAAGACTCTTGAGAGTCCCTTGGACTGCAAGGAGATCCAACTAGTCAATCCTAAAGGAAATCAGTCCTGAATATTCATTGGAAGGACTGATGCTGAAGCTGCAACTCCAAATACTCTGGCCATCTGATGCGAACAACCGACTCATTGCAAAAGACCCTGATCCTGGGAAAGATAGAAGGCGGGAGGAGAAGGGGACGACAGAGGATGAGATGGTTGGATGGCATCACATGACGCAACGGACATGAGTTTGAGTAGGCTCCAGGAGTTGGTGTTGGATAGGGAAGCCTGGCGTGCTGCAGTCCATGGGGTCGCAAAGAGTCAGACACAACTGAGCAACTGAACTGAACCGAGAAAGATTTGGTCAAAGAGCCAGAGTTTGCTGAGCCTCACTTAGACCATGGGATTCTTGGGACATAATTGAGTCATGGCATGGTCAGATGAGTGTTTAGAATCAATTATGGTGACTGCTGAAAGATGGATTCAGCATGCTTTCTTTAGATGTTATATGAAAAAAATACTAATGTTATTATTTCCCCCTGTTCTTTCAATCACTGATTATATCCAGCTATTGTAGAAAAATACTCTTTATAACTTTTAAGTTATTCTGGCCTGAATTCAAAATGTTATTCAGTTATAATAGTAAAGTGATATTCCTGGCTTTTAAATTCCTTGTAGAAAATAATAAACTTTTGTTTATTTGGATTGGGGCAAGACTAGAGGGTTAGCTTGTATTTTCCTTCTTTGTGGACGGAATGAGGCTTTGTGGCAGCCTCCATAATGGCAGGTAGCCTGTTAAGGATAAACTTCAGTTTTCCCAGGAGTCTGCTCCCCCGAAGTAGATCCAAAGGGCCAATAAATTCAGGTGCAGATAATTTCAAGATGCACTTCACTGTAAAATACACATTTTGACCTAGCTCAGGGCTTGGCAATGCCTGTGCTGCTTTTCTCCACTTCTAATTTTTTAATGATGTCCCTTATATAGCAGAGCAGCAGTCAGTGGCCGTTTGCCTCAATTTGCAGCCCCAGGACCTTCAAGCAAAGCTCTTCAGTGAACCAGACTCCCTTTTGAAGCCACATGTTTAATTGACTCTCTCTTTCAAGTTTTCAAACGTCACATCATGAAAACCATTATGCTTTTGGGCTTCTTATCTCCTATTCGTTTTTATTAAATTTCTGTTTCTAGGCAGAAATTCGTACAGATGTTAATATTCTCTACAGTATGATGAAAAAGCATGAAGAATTCCGATGGATGAGACTGCGGATCCGGCGAATGGCTGATGCGTGGATCCAAGCAATCAAGTCCTTGGCAATGAAGCAGAATCTTGAGAAGAGAAAGCGGAAGAAAGTGAGTTTCTGATTAATTCACTTCAGCTGAATGCCAGTTTTCTTGAAAATTTGATTTTCATGGAGACGAGACTAGGAGAGGTGTCATGTCCCCAGTGATATTCCCTGGGGGTGAATCCACACAGTGTCTTCTTGTACAGCCAGTTTTGGGCTTTCCTTTCCCCGGTTTACAACAATCTTAGTAGGAACTAGCACGCGTTTTTCTTCAGTGAAGCCAAGCAGAATATCTGCGTGTAAGATTTTCCTATGTACCATCTGACTCACTCTCAGTAGCATCAGGAAGTTTAATTCTGTTTTCTTTACTCGAATACAACCTTAAAGAGCTTCCTGTCACATCATCGTGACAGTTTCATTCTCTGGGTATTTGTCATTTCTGTCATTTGGGCAACCAGCTGGTGAGTTTCAGTGCTGCTGTGTTCGATGGCGGTTCTGCTTGTGTTCCTGAGACAGAGAAACTGTAAATTAAACTTGAGCCAGTTTGTTTTGACATTCATGAGGAGATGCTTGGGAAACCCCTGTAATACCCCTGAGCGTGAAGCTCTTCCACCCTAGGTTTAGTTAAGCTAACAGCGCTGTTTTCCTTTCAGACTTCAGTCAGTTGGACCACACTAAAAGCTGCCTTGCCCAGAGGGATGGTATGGGGAGGGAGGAGGGAGGAGGGTTCAGGATGGGGAACACATGTATACCTGTGGCGGATTCATTTTGATATTTGGCAAAACTAATACAATTATGTAAAGTTTAAAAATAAAATTAAAAAAAAAAAAAAAGCTGCCTTGCTACTCTGAATTTACACCTGGAAACCCATACTGAATGCTGTTCTCACTGTCAGCTAAAACATACTGATATGTATTAAATATGAATCTCATGTGAGCATAATATCTTTCTACATATGAAAAAAAAGAAATGATCAAAGACTACTAGAATTTTTTCAAAGAACTTGAAAGCCAACTTTAATAGCTTCCCATTGCCCAAGGTGGCACAATTTGATAATCAGTAAAAATAATAACTGCAGTGTACTGAAAGCCATCAAATATACTTATGTTCATGTTCATGTATAATAATACACATATTTAAAAAAAAAAAATCTTCCTTTGTCATCATTAGAGAATGCTAAAGAACAAATTTGTTATTTTGAAAACCAGTTAAGTAAAAGGAAATAATCAGGTATTTACCAGGCTTTTTCTTATGTAATCTGTCCATGAGGGATAGTTTTCTCTTTCTAGAAGTACCAATATTACAGCTACTGAATGCAGAAGGAATGATAGAATGTCATCAATGGCAAGCCATAATGGATTAATGCATCTAGTTAGTGATCATCAGTAGCTGCAAACACCACAAAACAGAAACACCCAGATATTGTTCCTACCACTGCAAGTACACAGCACTATCTATGAAGTAGTGTTGCCCAAAAAATCAAATACAAATTTGATTGTGGCTGCAGCTGTAGTTATTGATTTACCATAAATACAAGGGACAGAAAAATCTGTTTTACGGTCAGTGAAATCTAGAGGGTGAAAAACTCTACTAGAAATACAACCCAGTTTCTTTGACAAGTAAATTACAAGCCGCTCTCCCTCCCAGAAAGGAAGATCAAGCAGTTAACTACAGTTAAAGAAGGTTAGAGAGGTATGAGACATTACAGTTTATGCACTTTATTTGAATTCTGGCTCAAATAACTGTTCTTGGGAAAAATAAGGGACAGCTGAGCAAGTGTATGCACTGACTGGATATTGGATGATACTAAGAAATTAATAGCTGTGTTAGGGGTGACAGTGATATTACAGTTGTATTTTTTAAGTGAAAATGTATTTCTTTTAGAAATTCCAGCTGAGATTTTTACAGATGATAGGCTCTGTCAGATTTGTTTCAAGATAAGCTGGAGGGGTTGGGAGAAAGTGAGGGGTGTATATTAAATAAGATCTGTCAGGAGTTAATCATTGTTGAAGTCAGTAATTGTTAAGTACATCAGAATTGACTATATTGTCATACCTGTTTTTGTTAGTGTTTGAAATTTATCATGTTAAAAGCTTAAAAATTTTCCAACTGTGGAAAAAAAGCCCAGTATTGTTAAAAGATATTTTATTGTCCTGGTTGACTGTCCTTTAATCCTGATTTTTCACCTTTGGACAACGGGATTATCTGTCCAAAGCCATACCAAATGCAGTAATGACTTTATTTCTCTAAAACAACAATGAGAGATCATTTCCTTTCTTTCTATTTACCTTCTAGAAAAATTATTTACCCCATGTTGAGATTTTATTAGAATATAAACCTGACTTTGGAATTGGTGAGTGATTTTTCTGGTAGGTTACTGTGGAATTTGTACTTGATCCAATGAGAATCAGTATGTCCCTCTTTTTTTTTTTTCAGGTCCTTGTTCACCTGGGCCTCCTGACTAAGGAATCTGGATTTAAGATTGCAGAGACAGCTTTCAGTGGTGGCCCTCTTGGTGAATTAGTTCAGTGGAGTGATTTAATTACATCTCTGTACTTACTGGGCCATGACATTAGGATTTCAGCTTCACTGGCGGAGCTCAAGGAGTAAGGAGATTACTTTTCAATTTTAAAATCAGAATACAAAAAAGAAATTGTAAACTCTTAAAGCCCTCTATTAGTGTGTAATTTCTTGTGGAGGAAAATGAAAGTGATAATTCACTAAACAGGAGATAAGAAGATTATTTTCAGGAGCTAAATACATACACTGTGAAAAGGCTAATATGTTTTCATTGTAGCTTCAGGCTCCAGAGGCTTGATAAATGAATGCCAGAAAATTCAAACTAAGGAGCTTATTCTCTGCTGTTACAGGTGCTTCCAACATCTGCAGCACAAAACATTATTAACTTTCCTAATTCCCTGTCTCTTGCTGAAATGCATACCCTTCCCTCCTCAACATCACACTTTCTAAATCTTCAAACAGGGCAGGTTCCTGTTTGTAATTTAATTTGTAGAAGATGAGTTTCTCGAAAGCACTGATCCAATCCTATTTCAATTAGCCCACTTGCAACTCTGAGTCTGTTAATTCTACCTGGGTTTTTTGGTTTCACTGAAATGTGTGTGCTTCTAGCTTGAGTCCGCCGTTAATCACTTTTAGACTGACACGGCTGACCAAGCAGAAGTGCTTAGCTCTCCTTCCCTCCTTTTTGGATAACTGCCCATTGAGACTCTCTACCCAACAGCCAAGTTAGCATGAAGCAATATGTCAACTGTTCGAAAAGAAAACACTTGAAGGGACATTCTAGAGATGGAAGACGTAAGACAGCATATGTCCCACCTTGCTCCTACTTTATTGTCCAGCGAGGTCACTGTGTTAGGTCCAAGGTCCACACAGGATTAAAGGCAGTATTGAGATGAAAAAGCAGTGTTATCAATAAAACAATGTCAGCTCTCATTTGTTAAATGGTTTCCATATGCTAAATCCATGATCTGAGCTTTAGTTATAGCAGTAATATCAACAGTTATGATACTGATGGTGAAAATATCATATGTCACCAGTTATGACAGCCATAATATTGATGGTGCCCGTTTAGAACTAACATTTGTTGAACACTTCCTGTGCACCAGATATTAAGCACTTCACATGTTATATTTTATTTAGTCCTTAGTGCAAGCCAAAAGTAGGTACTATTGCTTTCTGCATTTTAAAGATAAGGAAACTGGGGTTCAAACCAAAAATGGGTTCTTCAAGGTCCTATTGAGGGTTTGTGGGAGAGCCAGGATTTGAGCCCTCTGTCTCTCTGACCTTAGAGCCTGTGCTCTTGACCATGGAACCACAATGCTCCTTTCAAAGCTCGAGAAACCCAAGGTCTTTCTGAGCCCTTCACCACTCTTTAATAGCTGCCTGCCATTGCCTTTGTCCTGCTTCCTTAAAAAACACATTGGGGACACAACCTCTGAAGTGGGTGTATTCATACATTGCAGGGTCATTCCTTCATCTCCTCCTTTGGGCTGGTTCTTGGTATGGGACATAGAGATGATTAGCCTGTGGTCAAGGAGATGCAGATCTTTTGATAATTACAACTAATGCATTGTACAATAGTGACACTAACTGCAATGTGATTAGTACTACTTGAGGTGAGGATGATAAGCCCAGGGAGTGGAGAAACTGTGAATATTGCTCACCAGTGTGTATTGATTGAGCACCTAAAACAGCAGGTACTCATAACTGTTTACTGAACAAATAAGTGAAGAAATCAATGGAAGAGAGGATGGTGAAGAAATGGAACACTATGGGTGCTCTGGGGATAGGTACTCCCTAGGGAGGCCCAAAAAGTCATTTTAGGGATCTACTAGGCAGAGATTTGATTTGCTGGTCAAGAAGATCATGGAGGTCTTTAAGCCCTGGTGTCAAAGCCAGATGTGTTTATTAATTTTGGAGCAGTGGTTCCCACACATGCCTGCACATTAGAATCACCTAGGGATCTTTTTAGACTCCCCCAGCCCAGACCATATCCCAGACTGATTAAATGACAGCTTTGGGGGGTAAGACTCAGGCATAACTCTCTGTTGATGCTCCCAGGTATAGCACAGGGATCCTCTTTTATTAATCAAGTTTCATGGGCCCACGGATCCACACCCATTGTTTGTATATTATCTGTGACTGCTTTCCTTCTACAAGAGCAGAGTTAAATAGCTATGATAGAGAATATGTGGCGAAGATGAAAGTATTTACTACCTGGCCCTTTACAGAAAAAATTTTTAAATTCTTGGTAAGAAATTGGTTCTTTCAGAAACCCGGTGGAGAAAAGGGTGCCTAGAGCAGTGTCATTGAGGAGCTGTAGGCAGAGGCTTATTGATGACTCTTGTCCCTTGGAATAGGGTGTCCATAGTCTGGTTAAGGATTATTATGGGATGTGAGCAGGGATAAATAGATAAATGGCCAATTTCTGGGCAGGTGGCAGTATGGTTAGCAGTTATATGCTTCACCATGTGAAGGTCACCTACAATCAAGTATGTTGGCTCTGAGTGCAAGGCGAGGTTTAAATAGATGATTAGGTTTATGTTAGTGGATGGATGGAAGGATAATGAAAAAGTATAAACCATAGTGCCAGTTCTTAAATACAGTCTAGTCAGAAGGAAAAATTAGACATAAGAGAAAAAATTAGCAAACAGCCCAGAGCAGTATTTTGTTGTTGTTCAGTAGCTTAGTCATGTCTGACTCTTTGTGACCACGTGGACTGGAGCACTCCAGGCTTCCTTGTCCTTCACCATCTCCTGGAGCTTGCTCAAACTCATGTCCATTGAGTCGATGATGCCATCTAACTATCTCGTCATCTGTCGTCCCCTTCTCCTCCTGCTTTCAGTCTTTCCCTGCATCAGGGTCTTTTCCAGTGAGTTAGCTCTTTGCATCAGGTAGCCAGAGTATTGGAGTTTCAGCTTCAGCATCAGTCCTTCCAATAAACATTCAAGATTGATTTCCTTTAGGATTGACTGGTTGGATCGTCTTACAGTCCAAGGGACTCTCAAGAGTCTTCTCCAACACCACAGTTCAAAAGCATCAATTCTTTGGCAGTCAGCCTTCTTTATGGTCCAACTCTCACATTCATACATAACTGCTGGAAAAACCATAGCTTTGACTAGATGGACCTTTATTGGTAAAGTAACGTCTTTACTAGGTTGGTCATAGCTTTTCTTCCAAGGAGGAAGCGTCTTTTAATTTCATGGCCACAGTCACCATCTGCAGTGATTTTGGAACCCAAGAAAATAAAGTCTGTCACTGTTTCCATTGTTTCCCCATCTATTTGCCATGGAGTGATGGGACGGAGCACCATGATCTTAGTTTTCTGAATGTTGAGTTTTAAGCCAACTTTTTCACTCTCCTCTTTCACTTTCTTCAAGAGACTCTCTAATTCTTCTTCACTTTCTGCCATAGGGCGGTGTCATCTGCGTATCTGAGGTTATTGATATTTCTCCCAGCAATCTTGATTCAGGCTTGTGCTTCATCCAGCCCAGAATTTCGCATGATGTACTCTGCATATATGTTAAACAAGCAGGGTGCTGATATGCAGCCTTGACGTGCTCCTTTCCCAATTTGAAACCAGTCCATTATTTCACGTCCAGTTCTAACTGTTGCTTCTTGACCTGCATACATATTTCTCAGGAGGTGGGTAAGGTAGTCTGATATTCCCATCTCTTGAAGAATTTTCCACAGTTTGTTGTGATCCAAAAAGGCTTTAACATAATCAGTGAAGCAGAAATAGATGTTTTTCTGGAATTCTCTTGCTTTTTCTATGATCCAACAGATGTTCGCAATTTGATCTTTGATTCCTCTGACTTTTCTAAATCCAGCTTGTACATCTGGAAGTTCTCGGCTCACATACTGTTGAAGCCCAGCTTGGACTATTTTCAGCATTACTTTGCTAGCATGTGAAATGAGTGCAGTTTGCAGTAGTTTGAACATTCTTTGGCATTGCCTTTCTTTGGGATTGGAATGAAAACTGACCTTTTCCAGTCCTGTGCCACTGCCGAGTTTTCCAAATTTGCTGCATATTGAGTGCAGCACTTTCACAGCATTATCTTTTAGGATTTGAAATAGCTCAGCTGGAATTCCATCACCTCCACTAGCTTTGTTCATCGTGATGCTTTCTAAGGCCCACTTGACTTCTCACTCCAAGATGTCTGACTCTAGGTGAGTGACCACACCATTGTGATTATGTGGGTCTTAAAGATCGTTTTGTATAATTCTTCTGTGTATTCTTGCCACCTCTTCTTAATATCTTCTGCTTCTGTTAGGTCCATGCCATTTCTGTCCTTTATTGTGCCCATCTTTGCATAAAATGTTCCCTTGGGATCTCTGATTTTCTTTAAGAGACCTCTAGTCTTTTCCATTTTGTTGTTTTCCTGTATTTCTTTGCATTGTTCACTTAGGAAAGCTTTCTTATCTCTCCTTGGTATTCTTTGGAACTCTGCATTCAAATGGGTAGATCTTTCCTTTTCTCCTTTGCCTTTTACTTCTCTTCTTTTTCTCAGCTATTTGTAAGGCCTCCTCAGACAACCACTTTGCCTTTTTGCATTTGTTTTTCTTGGGGATGGTTTTGATCACTGCCTCCTGTACAGTGTTACAAACCTCCATCCATAGTTCTTCAGGCACTCTGTCTATCAGATCTAATCCTTTGAATCTATTTGTCATTTCCACTGTATAATTGTAAAGGATTTGATTTAGGTCATACCTGAATGGTCTAGTGGTTTTCCCTACTTTCTTCAATTTAAGTTTGAATTTGGCAACAAGAGTTCATGATCTGAGCCACAGTCAGCTCCTGGTCTTATTTTTGCTGACTATATAGAGCTTCTCCATCTTTGGCTGCAAAAAATATAATCAGTATGATATAGATATTGAACATCTGTTGATGTTCATGTGTAGAATCGTCTCTTATTTTGTTGAAAGAAGGTGTTTACTATGATAGTGCATTTTCTTGGCCAAACTATTTTCCGTACAGGGTGGTATCGAAAGAAGTTTGTACTGTAGAGGCTTGTATTGAAATGGAAGGAGGTCAATAAGGGCAAGAACAGACTCTGGGAGAAACTGATAGGTACTGAGTATCCAGTATATGTACTTTGCTTTCAATACCTATTTCAACTACCTAAAGAATTCCCGAAAGGTTTCTGTCTTACCATCTTCTCCGTATCTAATCCTTTTTGTTTTGTTTTTGATGAGGAAAGATTCAGAGAAGTTAACTTCCTAAGATCTCATGGCTGCTAGATTGGAGAGTATGATTTATGTTGTCTGGAATATATATGGCCTGGGCTTAGGAAAATCCACCAAGATCACTGGGTGATTCTAATGTGCAGGCATGTTTGGAAACCATTGCTGCATGTTGCTTCCACAATTATCTGTTTAAATAACACATCTGGCCCTTTCACCAATGCTTAAAGACCTCCATAATCTTCTTGACCAGCAAATTAAATAGAGATAGACAGACCCAGATCTTCTTTGGTTTCTAAGGCTGTATTTGTATACCACCATTTGCTTTTGCAAGACTCAGAATTGAGGCTTTGGATGGACCTGATGACTGGGCAAAATTTGGATAGGCAGCTGACTGGGAACAGCTGTGTCATTCTTCCTGATAAGGATTCTTGAGATGTTTCTTTGCCTATTAAAGTTGCTAAGTGTAATGCTTGTAGTAAATTGTTTTTCTTTTTTTCTTCTTTCTGTTCTTTCTCTAGAATAATGAAGAAGGTCGTTGGAAACCGATCTGGCTGCCCAACTGTAGGAGATCGAATCGTTGAGCTCATTTATATTGATATTGTAGGACTCGCTCAATTCAAGAAAACTCTTGGACCATCTTGGGTTCATTACCAGTAAGTGCTCGTACTTGTTTTGTTCTTAAATTTTTAGAGCTTTTTATTTTGTTAACAAGAGTTGCATGGTTGCCAGTAGAAAAAGCTTATCGAATATCATCTTTTGAGCTGTGCAGAGTGTTTCTCATTCCTAATTGAAGTTCAGATTCTCCACGGTGTCTTTTGACTTTCAACACTCTTCATTAGTTTCACTGATTTAAGAGTAGAATCCAAATGTCCAGCCTTATTTTTCCTCTCCTAACACTTAGCTTGCATCTCTGTCTGCATACACTAATCTCATCCGTTTAATCAAGTAACAATTTTGATAAAATATGGACAGTGTCATTTCTTGTGTTCTTTAGATTTGAGATGGTGACTCATTTCTCTGTCCCTTTCCTCCATCAGTATTGTTATTCTTGGAAGAAAAAGCTGGGTGTAGCTTGTCTAAATGCTAGGGTCTTATATTTTTAAAGATATGCCTTATGCTTAGTATGACTGGAGTTCAGTGTTATTCTGCACAGTTTTATTATTTAATAGAAGATCTCACTATTTCCATATATGTGAGTTTGAGACCATGACTTAGTATTTGAAACAGTTTTACATGGTACACAAGCCTGACACTAAATAACATTGAATTCTATAATGAAGCTTATTAATTTTTCAATTTCCTTACACTCTTTCTAAGAGAGGCTTAGTTTAATGCTACTGTGTCTAAGATACTACTTTTTTAAAATTGGAGGATAATTGCTTTATAATATTATGTTGATTTCTGCCATATACAACGTGAGTTAGCCATAGGTATACATATATCCCCCCTGACACTACTTTTAACACTTGCATGAGAATAGCTGTAAGTCTCAGTGTTCAACAGGCAAAATAAAGTATCAGTTTGACTTTAACAATTCTTATTAATAAAGAATAATAGGAGGATTGATCAGGATGGTGGAGTAGGAGAATGTGGAACTTGTCTCCTGCTACATACACATCCAGAATACATCTAAACATGGAACAGTTCTCATTGAAAACTAACTGGAAGTTTGCAGAAATAGTCTGTATGACCAGGACTGTAAGAAAGACCCACAGGTAATCAGGGAGGAAGGAAGGAAAAGCGATCAGGCAGGGATCCCTGGGAAGGGGCTCCGGAAAAGGGACACTGCCCTGGAAAGTGGGTGAGAGCTAGACTGGGGCCCTGAGTCATGGGGTCCTACCCGAGAGAGATGAACCCCCTTGTTAAGTTGGTGGGCCACCAGCACTAACAGAAGAGCTGTGGGAAGCTTAGACCCTGCTTGTGAGGAGAACGTGTCCCCGGGCTTGCCCATGAGGCAGGGCAGAGAGGATAAACAGAGGCTTCCTGCAGCTGCCTCAGAGTGTGCCAGCCCTAGCTGACTAAATACTCCAGCCCCTCTTACTCCATGTCACAGCATGGCCCTGGATCCAGGGTGGCCATGATGAGAGAGGGAAAATAGTGGGACACAGAGGCGACCTGGACCCAGGATGGAACCTGAGTGGGTGGCAGTGGCTACTGTTGATGCTTACTCAAGCAGTGCATCAGAAGCAGCCCAGATCTCTGACAGCAGCTCACCCTAAATACCTGGGCACACAGGCTCCACCTGCCAGCAATGCCACAAATAGGCAGAAACAGAGGAGATTGGGGGCAGCAAAAGGCTATCTGTGAGCGGCAGAAGGTACTTGGACCCAAGCCTACATCTCAGTAGAGGAAGGGAAACAATGGCTCGTGCCCACACAGCGAGCATGTCAGAGACAGCTCGCGTCTCTGTGGTTGGCTGACAAGCTGAGAGCCTGCGCCCTCTGCCCTTGCTTCAGCACTCTGCACTCAGGGGTGAGGGTCTCAGTGCTGGGACAGGGAAAAGCACACACTTAACAGGAACAGGTGAGACTTCCCTGGTGGTCCAGTGGTAAAGAATCCATCTTGCAATGCAGGGGACATGGATTCAATCCCTGGTCAGGGAACTAAGATCCCATAGGCAGCAAAGTAACTAAGCCTGCACACTACAGCTGCTGAGCCCATGAGACGCAACTAGAGAGTCCACGTACCACAACAGAAGATATCGAATGATGCAGCAAAGATACTGTGTGCTGCACCATGCAGCCAAATAGATAAGAACAGAGCCAGCTTCACCCGAAATCTCAGGATTCTGCTCCAGAACCTTAGGATCAGATCACCTCTGATAGGAAGGTGACGGCCGCCTAGCCCAGAGGAAGCCCTACCTCACCCCCAACTTCAGCTCTAGCCCCTCCATCTCCAGTCCCACCCATAGCAAGGTGATAGCTGCCAGCATTCCGGGAGGAAGGGCTACTTGAATCCACATCAGATCCAGCTGCCGTAAGGTGAATGCCACAATAAATCGAGTCCCACGTTTTTGTTTTTGTTTTTTTTTGGGGGGGGTTGGGTTTCCCAGTGCATATAAAAGTTATGTTTACCCTATACTGTAAGTGTGCAACACCATTATGAGTAAAAAAAAAAGTACATATTTAATTTAAAAAATACTTTCGGTTATGAAATGCACAGTGTGAGAATATAGTCAGTGATATGGTAACAGATGGTAATGAGACTTATCCTGATCATTTTGTAATGTACAGAAATATGAAATCACTAAGTTGTACACCAGAAACTGGCATAGTGTTATGGGTCAGTTATACTTCAAAAATAAAGATGAAGGCAAACTCATGGAAAAAGAGGTCAGGTTTGTGGTTATAACAAGTGGGGAGTGGGGGAGGAGGAGTTGGAGGATAGTAGTCAAAAGGTATAAACTTGCAGTTATGAGATAAGTGAGGGATGTAATATACAATGTGATAAATATTATTAACACTGCTGCATTACTTACCAATGCTGTTAAGAGATCAAGCCCCAAGAGTTCTTATCACAAGGAAAAGAAACTTTATTTTGTATCTCTACAATGATGGTTGTTTACTAAGCTTGTGGTATTCATTACACATTGTATATAAGTCAAATCATTATGCTATACACTTGAAACATTCTGTGCTGTGTGTCAATTATTTTTCAGTAAAACTGGAAAGGGAAAGGAAACTCTTTTAAATAGGTTATTGCTAAAAATTGCTAACCAACATCTGACAGTGCAGGGTTGCCACAAACCTTTAATTTGTATTAAAAAATTGAAAAAAGAATGAGTATCTGCAAAATCCAAAAAGTGAAGCACCATAAAATGAGGTGGGCCTGTAGTTTCTTAAAAAAAAAAAAAACCACAAAATATAAATTTGGGGTGGTCGAGGATGGCAGTTTGTTGTTTTCTTTTCAAATCTTCAGACCACGATAAATGTTCTCTGTTATATGGGAGTAGCCATCTTTATGCTTGGTTAATAAGCCTTATCAGTGAATAAAGTTTTTTTTCTTTTTAGCAACAGCATTAAAAACAAGAAGGACAGAGCTGTTTTTCTCTGGCTTTTGCGAGTGGCAGGCCTCTGATAAACATGCCAAAGGAACTGGGCATTTTGAGAGTCCCTGGACTCACATATTCTCATCATTAAGAAAGGCTGTCTGGATGGAAATATATTCTCTGTGGTAGCATTTAGGTCAATTAAAAAGGATGATTTTATTATTAAAATGGTCACTGCTGATGAGTATTTGATTCTTGTTGGATGAAAAGGCTCTATCTCAGAGGGGCTTTTATGGGAGAGTGTAATGTTAATCCCTCCATTCTTTAATAAATCATCTGTGTCAGTGATATTAGCTGGCAGGAGGTCTGTTAGGACTTTAGCATTGGTGTCTTTGAGGTGTGATATGTCTTGAGATTCTCATCCAAAGGCCAAGCAGATTCTCTAGAAAGTTTCTTGCCTATTTCTTTTCCTTTTAAAGGTTAGAAATTAGTGGTGCTCCCTATATTCATCATGGGTAATGGAAGATGATAGGAATTGTATTAAATGTTAAGTTTATCATTTGATGTTTTGTTTAGGCACAAACTTATGAGTCCTGTTTATCTTGAAAAAATATAAATTCTGTCCAATTTATGTAGGGACCCAGGATGTACTGCAGTTCATGGGGTCGCAAAGAGTCGGACACAACTGAATGACTAAATTGCACTGAGGGCATTCAGTTAAACATGTATTGAATATCTACATGTGACTAGTGTCCTGCTAGGTACTGCAAAACTCATACCTGTTTTGCTTCATGTGAGGCCTTTGCTGGGCCTTGAGAACACACAGGAAAGGGAGATGCAAATAGTCCAAGATACACTGTTTCGCATCAAACTCCAAATTAGAAAGTAGGTCCTGGCAAGGAGGTTGTGAGTATCCAATCTTGTAATAGCGGGGCTTAGCACAGAGAGAATGTTCCAGGAATCATTTGGCATTGCTGCAGCCATCCCTGTTAGGAAGCCAGCTGCCTCGGGCAGCGAGGCAAGTATCTTTTAAAGTCATCAGTCTATTCCTGATGCTCCAGACACACAAAAGGCATTAGAGGAACAGCATAAATATTAACAACACAAACCCAATTCCAAAACACACAGATGTAGAAAGTGATTGAAGAGGGAAAACTATAATGTTCAGCCTCCCCTGTCACAGACAGTGATCAGTCTCTTGCCTCTGCTTTGTAAAACAAACCAAGATAAGCTCAAAAAGAAAAGAAAAAGGACAATTCCCAGATCAAAGCTTTGAGTATGTAGAGCTACAAGCTTAGAGACAAGTGTAGAGGCATCCCATCATCATTCATTCTGTAGTCTTCCATTGAGTAGAAGCCAGCATCATTTAGCATACATTTAGACCCCATCTAAAAGTCCAGGATTTCAAGTGTGAGGCTCCTGCCAGGCGTCTTTACTCATCAGGCTTTGTTTTAATTATCCAAATATAAAATAACACCAGCAAAATTCTAAGTTAAAAATAGAATCACAAGCTAGAGAGTGTTAGAGTCCATTATAAACAAGTGTAGGCAGCTAAAGCCTCCACGGCAAAGGTTTCTGTGAGGGGGGGTGGCTGGTTCCCCCTGCCGCGCCTGCTGGGAGCACTGTCAGCTTTGGCCCCCAGCTCTGTGCGTCTCACGGGAGCTGAACCTTCCCCAGTCCCACAAGTCAGTGTGTGTCCTCCCCCTTCCTGTAGCAACCTTCTACAGAGCTGCCATCATCCCAGCTCTTTTTTCTTTCTTTTTACTGAAGTATAGTTGATTTACAACATGGTGTTAGTTTCAAGTGTACAGCAGAGTGATCCAATTACACGTACATATAAATTCTGTCATTAGGTTGATCCCTTGTTCCTTGAGAACCATGTGGGGACCTGGAAGGAGGACACTGTTTCTGTAGTCAGCTTGTATTTTCCTTTGTGGTCATGGCCCACCCGCCTTCCACCTGTCTCTCCCTCTTTCTTTTCTTCCTTGTCTAGACAGATAATGCTGACATGAAAATCATCACACTAAAATAACAACTTAATATTGCTCTTCCTGGAAGATTCAGTCTGGCGATTGCATTCTTTTTTTCTGCATCATGCATTGATGTAAAACTGACTGAAAGATGGATTTCCTCCTAGTGGGGGAAGGAAGAAAGAAACTGAATCAAATCAAAAAGTTATTGTCATCATCTGATTCTAAAATGTGGGCTCTGATCTCTCTTTACTGTTGTGCTTATTGGTCCAGTAAAAGCCATTTAGAATGATTAATACATAATAATAGTGCTGAAATAATAATAGATACAGAAAATAGTGCTGTTTCATTGGCCAGTCATGAGTTAAATTTACATCGGTGTCTTGAAAATCAGTGATGATATAAATGTAACCAAAATCAATAAATTCTGTTTTAGTATTGATTCCTTTCTTCTGATTGACCATTCTTTATGTACTCCAAAGCAATGATCAGAAGGCTTTATCTGTAAAGAGCCAGGTAATAAATATTTTAGTCTTTGCTTGGCCATGTGGTCTCTATTTTAGCTACCAAACTCTGCTGTTACTCTAGGTAATCAACCATAGACATACAGAAACAACTAGGCTTGGCTAGTTCAAATAAAACTTTACTTTTGAACACTGAAAGTTGAATGTCATGTAATTTTCACATCACAAAATATTCTCCCCTTTTTAACCATTTAAAAATGGAAAGACCATTCTTAGCTAGAAGACCACACAAAAACAGGCCATAGACTGGGTTTGGTTGGTGCTGTTCTAAGGCTTTGGTGGAATAACCAAATGAAACAGCTTCAGTTTCAATTCATTTTGAGCTCCCAGAAATGCAAATACATACAAATCATGACTGTCTACTGAGTGAGATTCTAAGCTTTACCAAAAATCTTGTACTCTAGTCAACTGATGAAAATCTTGAATAATTGTTGAAAAAGAGCAAGCTTTGTGCTCTGAGCAGAATAAGACCTCTGTCTCAGTGTGCCTGGGCTGCTGTACCAAATCCTGGGTGACTTATAAACAGTAAATGTGTATTGCTCACATACTGGGGAGACTGAAAGTCTGAGATCAGGATGCCAGCATGGTCAGGTGAGGTGGCAGACTTCATATTGTATCTTCATACTGTGGAAGGGGCACTGGAGTTCTGTGGAATCACTTCTGCTGCTGCTGCTAAGTTGCTTCAGTCGTGACCTACTCTGTGGGACCCAGAGATGGCAGCCCACCAGGCTCCTCCATCTCTGGGACTCTCCAGGCAAGAATACTGGAATGAGTTGCCATTTCCTTCTCCAGTGCATGGAAGTGAAAAGTGAAAGTGAAGTCGCTCAGTCATGCCAACTCTTAGCAACCCCATGGACTGTAGCCCACCAGGCTCCTCAGTCCATGGGATTTTCCAGGCAAGAGTACTGGAGTGGGTTGCCATTTACTTCTCCAACCCTCATGAGCTTATCACTTCCCCAAAGCCCCACCTCCTAATACCATTTCCTTAGGATTTCAGTCTATGAATTGCTGGGGTGGGGTTGAGGGGGGATAGGGGGCTGGTTGTGGGGGATGGAGATAAGCATTCATACCATAGTAGCCTCTAAAAATGTTAATTCTTTTCTTTTTCCACAGTTGTTCATTAATAGTCAACACTGTATGCTCAGCCCTGGCTTGGGGCGCAGCAGTGACCATGGCCTTCTACAGTTCTAGCTTTAGGGAACTTTTTATTTCACTGGTATTTGAGCATCTTCTGTGATTAGTCAACTTGTCCAAAGCAGATTGTATGGACATCAGCTCTGGCTCGAAAGTCACACCTGGGGATGTTTAGTAGACAGGCCAGTGTAAGACCTCTCGATTCCTGCCCAGTGGCATTTCTTACTTAGAGAATTTGTCCATCTTTGGTAGTTCCTGAGAGAGAAGGTAGAGCTTTTGGTCTTTTGACTTTGGGGTCAAGGTTGTTATTTTACTCATGGCATCGTCTATCTTTCAGGTGCATGCTCCGAATTCTGGACTCGTTCGGCACAGAGCCAGAGTTCAACCATGCCAACTATGCCCAGTTGAAAGGCCACAAGACGCCCTGGGGCAAGTGGAATCTGAACCCACAGCAGTTTTACACCATGTTCCGTGAGTAGTTGTGTCTCAGCTCTGCTTTCCAGACTCCCATCAGAGACGAATGGGAGAAGAAATGAGGCTACCATGAGTTTGCATTTGTGATTCCTGGGGTCTTTAGCTGTAGAAATGTGTGCTCTGGAACCTTTTACTTGAGAATAATTGGATTTTTTTAAACTAGAATTGAAAGGCTCTGTGAACATTTTGTGAAAAGCCTTGGAAATGTTCTGGAGAAACATGTTCAATATTAAAGTATGACTGAAAACCACCTGGGAAAGACTTTCGGTGGTCTTTGATTGGCAGACACTAAACATGCTTCCTGCCAAACAGACCCTGTTTAGGGTCCACTTGATGATTCAAGAGGAATGAGATCTTCCGTGTCTGTACACTTTTCCAAATACTGTAATTGAACCTTCATTATTTTAGGTATCAAACTTTATAAAGAAAAAGCCAGCCTTTTCAAGATGGAATGATTTAAAAAGCTGTCACATACCTTACTGACTTCTTAAACCCAGGGCTCAGGATGAAATCTTACGCTCTCTTGCTCATGTGGTGTCTTGTTGCCAATACCAGTGATTATTTTGCAAAGTGATGTAATGGACAGACTAAAAGATGATGAACTCACTGGCCCCAGCTGTAGCCTCTCAGCGTTTTTTTTGTGTTTCTTTCCCACACTGACCATTTCTCGCTGCTGCCATCAGTCTACCTGCCTGCAGTTTGATTTCATTTACAATTAGTTGAGGACTGTGAAGCCAAATGCCAAGTCTGATAGTATTCATGCCAGAGATAAATTTTTTGTTTCAGTTCAGTTGCTCAGTCGTGTCCAACTCTTTGCAACCCCATGAACCGCAGCACGCCAGGCCTCCCTGTCCATCACCAACTCCTGGAGTCCACCCAAACCCATGTCCATTGAGTCAGTGATGCCATCCAACCATCTCATCCTCTGTCGTCCCCTTCTCCTCCTGCCCTCAATCTTTCCCAGCATCAGGGTCTTTTCAAATGAGTCAGCTCTTTGCATCAGGTGGCCAAAGTATTGGAGTTCCAGCTTCAACATCAGTCCTACCAATGAACACCCAGGACTGATCTCCTTCAGAATGGACTGGTTGGATCTCCTTGCAGTCCAAGGGACTCTCAAGCGTCTTCTCCAACACCACAGTTCAAAAGCATCAATTCTTCGGTGCTCAGCTTTCTTCACAGTCCAACTCTCACATCCATACATGACCACAGGAAAAACCATAACCTTGACCAGAGGGACCTTTGTTGGCAAAGTAATGTCTCTACTTTTAAATATACTGTCTAGGTTGGTCATAACTTTCCTTCCAAGAAGTAAGCGTCTTTTAATTTCATGGCTGCGATCACCATGTGCAGTGATTTTGGAGCCCAAAAAAATATAGTCAGCCACTGTTTTCACTGTTTCCCCATCTATTTGCCATGAAGTGATGGGACCGGATGCCGTGATCTTAGTTTTCTGAATGTTGAGCTTTAAGCCAACTTTTTCACTTTCCTCTTTCAATTTCATCAAGAGGCTCTTTAGTTCTTCTTCATTTTCTGCCATAATGGTGGTGTCATCTGCATATCTGGGGTTATTGATATTTCTCCCAGCAGTCTTGATTCCAGCTTGTGCTTCCTCCAGCCCAGCGTTTCTCATGATGTACTCTGCATAGAAGTTAAATAAGCAGGGTGACAATATGCAGCCTTGACGTACTCCTTTTCCTATTTGGAACCAGTCTGTTGTTCCATGTCCAGTTCTAACTGTTGCTTCCTGACCTGCATACAGGTTTCTCAAGAGGCAGGTCAGGTGGTCTGGGATTCCCATCTCTTGAAGAATTTTCCACAGTTTATTGTGATCCACACAGTCAAAGGCTTTGGCATAGTCAATAAAACAGAAATAGATGTTTTTCTGCAACTCTCTTGCTTTTTCAATGATCCAGCAGATGTTGGCAATTTGGCCTCTCGTTCCTCTGCCTTTTCTAAAACCAGCTTGAACATCAGGAAGTTCACGGTTCATGTATTGCTGAAGCCTGGCTTGGAGAATTTTGAGCATTACTTTACTAGCGTGTGAGATGAGTGCAATTGTGCGATAGTTTGAGCATTCTTTGGCATTGCCTTTCTTTGGGATTGGAATGAAAACTGACTTTTTCCAGTCCTGTGGGCACTGCTGAAATTTCCAAATTTACTGGCATATTGAGTGCAGCACTTTCACAGCATTATCTTCCAGGATTTGAAATAGCTCAACTGGAATTCCATTACCTCCACTAGCTTTGTTCGTAGTGATGCTTTCTAAGGCCCACTTGACTTCACATTCCAAGATATCTGGGTCTAGGTGAGTGATCACACCATCGTGATTATCTGGGTCATGAAGATCTTTTTTGTACATAATTCCCCTTGATGAGGTGAATGCCTATTCTGGAAATGACCATTCCCCCAAGTTAAACAGTTCATTTGTACACTCAGAGTGCAGATTTCTGTTTTCGTAAATTCTTGGAGTAATTTTAATCCAGAGCTTTCCATCCTAGAATTACTGTCTGAAAGCTAATCTGTTTCCCTTGTTAAGACCCACAACCCCCCTCTCCTTACCTTTTCCCCGTGTGCTGACCCGTTCCCCTCACGAACACCACCTAAAGGTGACCTTTTGTTGGGTTCACTAAGTACAACAACAAATACACTGGACTGCTCCTTGGGTGTGAAGTGTGGGAAGGAAAACGAATTGAGGGCTGTGGCAGGTGGGGAAATCTGCTCAGGTTTGAATGTTCATTTTAGCTCAGAGAGGCGTGTCAAAGTGTTCTGTATGCATCGTGAACATTACTATCACTGCTTCTGGAGCACTGTCATCCTGCTGTCATAGTCTGTTCCTGGGGCAGAATTCAGGGGGAAAACTAATATAGGGGTGGTGGGTGACAGGTGGCCGGCAGCATGGGGAGACATGGCTGTGCAACTTCGAGGAGCCAGAATGGGGTGACTCGTCTGTTAATTCACATAAATACAATGTTTAGCCATGTTGTGCAAAATGGCCAGAACTGCTTAAATGACATGGTATATTTATACCCTCCATGGGATGGTGTTTCCCTACATCTGGGGCATAAACATAGGAGGCTTTTCCAGAAAGTAAGTTCTCATTTAGAATGCTGGGATTCAGAGTCCTGAGAAACCTATTTTATTTTCTATGAATGGAGGATTTGAAAGTGTTGGTTGAATTGAAATCCATTCACTGCTTAAAATATAACTAAAGATAGAAAAAATAGATCAGTTCTTGTTAACCTGGGAAGGAGATAGTTTTCTAAGTGACTCAGAATTCAGCAGGACTCGGGGGCAAAGCCTATACATTTGAGTGCCTTAAAAAAAAAAAAAAAAGACCTGTATGCCCAAAACAACAATATCAAAAAAATAATACCATAGCATATTCTGTTACAGAGGGTTAATATCACTGATGTATAAAGAGCTACTAAGAATTGAGACAAAAATGTTCCACAATCCAATAGGCAAATGGTCAAAAGCAGTCCAGAGAAAAAAAGAAACGTATTGCTCCAAATACATGAAACATGTTAACCTCATGCATAATAAGAGAAGTACATTTTAAAATTGCACCAAGATCCCGTGTCCCACATATCAAATTGGCAAGAAGCTGAAAGTTTGCTCACGCAGCTCTTCCTCAGGTGAGACTTCAGGAGAGCACTGGGAATGCAGCCCGGCTGCCACTGCCCCGTGCCAGGGCATCTGTCACCGTCTAGCACAGCTTCTAGGCGTCTTTCCTTTGACTGAGCAGATCATATCTAGGAATCCACCCCAAAGACAAGTGAACAAAGATCATACATGGCATGCATACAAGGCCATGTATTGTGACGCTGTTTGTACTAAGGAAAGACTGGAAATAACCCAGAGGTTCCTATTAGAGAACTGAGTGAATCATATTGTCCATTGATAGAGTGAAACGTGTGTAACTGTGCAGAAAGACTGAGGGAAGATTACACTGTCTGAAGGGAGATGTCTAGTCTATATTAAGCGATAAAAGCCAAAGTTCAGGGCAGTGTGTGGAGTCCCTCCCTTCTATGCAAGAAGGGTATGCAGCAGGAGGAAAATGTATGTATGCCGATGTATGTGAATGTGCTTGTGTTTTCAAAAGAAACAATGGAAGACTAAAAAACAAGCTAATAAAAATGATTACCCCTGGAGGAGGGTTTGAAGGGACAGGGATAGAAAATAGATGTCTTTTTTTTTTTTTTTTTACTTTAAACTGAAGTATAGTTGATTTGCAATGTTGTGTTAATTTCTGCTGTACAGCAAAGTGATTCAGTAACACATATCTATATATTCTTTTTTATAGTGTTTCCTGTTATGATTTATCCAGAATATTGAATATAGTTCTCTGTGCTAGATGTCTCTTAATGTACTTTATTTTGACTTTAGAACCATATAAATGTTTTATTTAAAAAGAAATAAGAATTCACTAAAGATTGAAGAGATTAAAAAACATGAAACACACCTAGTGATATGTGAGGTTGGTATTAATCTCTCACACAGATAAAATAGTTATTTCAACTGACTTTAAAACACAATCTTTGGACCGTACATTTGTAGTGGGGAATATTTATTATTATTTGAAACTATTCCAGGTATACTGTGGGAACCAGAATTTGCAGTGGATAGGAAGAGGGAGTGCTTAAAGAAGTTAAGACTGTATAATATTTGGCTTGAATAGGAAATATCAATGTGAACTTATATTTTCTCTTTAAAAAGTAAATGTTTCCTAACTCTGTACTTTGAAAAGGATCAAAAGTAAAGACGATCAGGTGGCAATGAGTATCCTTAACACTTGTTTGGGGCTTCCTAAGTACCTTTCCCACTGAAGAAACCTCTTTCTAAGATAAATAGGTGATTTTAGGCCTAGGGCGACAAACATTAAAAATGTGACATCTTTAATCTGGAAGCAAGGAGACTAAGAAAGACCCCTGGGGTGGAGTCAGAAGGACATAGGAGCCAAAGATGAGGTAGTTTGGGCATCAAAAAGACTAAAAAGGACTTCCCTGTGGTCCAGTAGCTAAGACTCCGGGCTCCCAGTGCAGGGGGCCTAGGTTCAATCTCTGGTCAGGGAACTAGACCCCATATGCTGTGACTAAAAACCCTGCATGCTGCAGCTAAGACCTGGCACAGCCAAATAAATTAAAAAAAAAAAAAGAATAATGACTGCAGTGGAGGGAATCAAACCAACAAAAAATAATCCATTAGTCCAGAATGATAGTCCAAGCAAGAAAAACCCACAAAATCAATTGATCACCTTTAGGCTAGGACACCCTCTTCATGACTCTGAAAAATAAAGGGAAAGAATCCAGTTTTGATCCTGCTTTCCTAGGACAAGTTGTATTTGAAGATAATCAAATAGTTGATGAAAGAACATTGTTAATTATGGAGAAATCACAGCTAATAAATGCAAAAGGAATGAAAAATTAGAATATCAATATCTTACAACTCTTAATAAGACAGTGGAGCAAGGCAGGGATTATCAGTGATGGCAAAATCCATCAGTGAACAGGTTGATGGAAAACATCCTTATGGCAGAGGCAGTCTTGAATGGGGGAAACAAGGAAATGAAGCAGTTGGGGACCTTGATCTTGTTGAGGATGTGCCCGAGGTTGGAGAACTTGTGGAAAAAAAGCAGTGCCTCCCTGCTCCACCCTACCTCCAGAGCATGCCCACAGAGAATTTGGCTGCACCCCTCAGAGAGGGTCCTTCCCTTCCCACATGACAAAGGGGCCAGATCCAGTCTAACCCAGTTGTTCCCACAGAACCTTCCATCCCCCACCCTTTGGGTATATGTGGCTGTTCTCACAACCTGAAGCGGAGAGGGTGGGGTGCGGGGAACCATTCCTTTGAATAGAAGATAAAAGTGTCAAAAGTTTACCTATGTCTTGTCAATTAAAAAAAAAAGTGAAACATTTACTAGTACTTAAAAGATGGGCTGATAGTAATCTTTACATAACTGAAGTAAATCAACCCTGAATATTCATTGGAAAGACTGATGCTGAAGCCCCAATACTTTGGCCACCTGATGCAAAGAGCCAACTCATTGGAAAAGACCTTGATGCTGGGAAAGATTGAGGGCAGGAGGAGAAGGGGGTGACAGAGGATGAGATGGTTGAATGGCTCACCGACTCAATAAAAATGAGTTTAAGCAAACTCTGGGAGGTGGTGAAGTGCAGGGAAGCCTAGTATGCTGCAGTCTATGGGGTCACAGACAGTTGGACACGAACTAAGCTGCTGAAAAGTGTGCGCATACACTGGATGCATTTAGATTGTTCTCTCCTGATGGGATGGTTGCACAGGGAGAAGTTTGGAGACCACAGAAATAATGTTGTACTTGTAAAATCATTGTCATCAACTCCAGCTGCCTTGGGTGTTTGCAGGTATGGAGGGCAGGGGGAGGGTGGGAAAGGCTGGTTAGAAAGGGCCCAGCAGGAGGATAAGGAGAGAGTAAAACACACCCACCATTGCTGAAGCATCTTTAGGAGTAGAGAAGTGAGACAGATGCTCCTGGCCAGATAGATGCTGTTGAAGATTCAGAGAGCACACCTCACTTTGAGGCTGCTTATATTTCTCCTCTAGCTCATTTCCTCACCAAGTTGATAGAGTTTCTACAAGTTGGAAAGGCTGGCTTTTCTTTACTGTTTTGCCCCAAATCTCAGAATTTCAGAGAACTATCTTCGTGTATTCTGTTTGCATTTGAGCATTTTTATGAGCATAGACTATTCCCAGCACCTTCCTACGCAGCTTCTATAGGGCAAACCAGATGGTCAGAGAATAGTAAGGACATTTAATTAGATCTTTGAATGATGGTTTTTTCCCCCAGGAAGCTGAGCTGAGAAGTATGGTCCCTACTCCCTCAGGGCAGGCCTCTTGTTCCTGCTTTTCCCTCTTGTCCATACACTAGTATGGCTTTGAGCGTGGCTTCTGAACTGGACTCTGAGACCCTTTTCCTGCCCCAGAGCCAGCTCGGAAAAGCTCAGCTTGGATCAGGCTGTTCCTCCTTACAGACATAGCGCCTTCCCCTTGCCCTTGGGGTTGGATTCAAAGTCCATAGCATAGCTCTCAAACCCTCTGTCTTCTCTCCCCCACCACTGCCCTTCATCTGAACCTGGGCTCACCCAACAGCCTGCTGCTCTCTGAAGGTGCCCCTATGATTCTCACCACCTTTGCCTCCTTTAGATCACCCCAATAGCAGGATTTTATTTTTTCTCTTGAAGTATGATTCCCTCCATATTTCTAATCAAATAAAATAATAGTAATAATAATAACCCTATCACAAAAACAGGGAAAGCCTCCCCTTGGAAGAAGGTTCCCATACCCTAATATAAGCATTATTATCTTTTTTCAGAGGTACATTTTTACAGCATTGTAACATGCATACTATAATTTTGTGTCTCCTTTTTTTTCCCCATTAATTTTCCACTTAATACATCAAAAGTTTTTTTCAAGGTTGTACTTTTTCTTTGGCCATGCCTCTTGGCATGTGGGATCTTAGTTCCCAAACCAGGAACTGAACCCATGCCTCCTGTAAGTGGAAGCATGGAGTCTCAACCACTAGACCGCCAGGGAAGTCTTCACGGTTCTACTTGTTTTTTTTAACTCTTTATTTTGTATTGGGGTATAGCCAGTTAACAATGTTGTGACAGCTTCAGGTGAACAGCAAAGGGACTCAGCCATACATATATATGAATCCATGAATCCGTATATATGAATCCTCAAGGTTCTAGTTTTTAAACTAGTGTTTCCAGGACTGTTTTGTGTAGTCTGCCAAGTAGACTTTGATTTATGTGGGGATACTTTTGCTATTTCTTGTTGAGAATTAATAGTTGCTTTTTATGGACTTGCTAGGGACTTGACCCTATATTTAGGCATTATTTCAGTCAATAGCCTTTAATCTGCTGTCTATACTGCTTTTACTAAGCTCCTGAAGGCATGCTCTTGTTTTTCTCAGTCCCAAACAAGGTGCATTATACCCCAGTAAAGGAATGAAAGAAATCTGCCCACACAGAAAAATCAAATGCCTATACCATTTACAAGAGAAAATAAAACCCTGAAGTTGGTGTCTTGCATCTTGAATTCTCCCGTGTTTGGATAGTGTTCTGGTTATCTGTGTGATGCCCTTATTCACAGCTTCTTCTGGCTTATGTGAAAACATGAGCAGTGATAAAACATCTTCATCTAATTGCATTATCTTCCTCTCTCGTTGTGGAGACTATGGCTGAAGGTAGCAATAGCAGAAATTACCAGAGTCCTCATTCCTGGTTTCAGGCAAATTGCATCTCAGGTGTGTATTTATCTCCTGTCATTGAAAAGTTTCAGTAACATTTATTAGTCTGTTTAGCAACCTCACTGTTCATATCACTGTCCTAGAATATTTCCAGTTGAGGCAAAGTCTTGTTTACATTAGTTTATTTTTACTTAAGTAATTTTTGAGAATTTGCCTTCTGGCTGCTCGTGTCATGTAGTCCAGCCTGGGGGATGTTCAGTGTTTGTTGGCACATGTGGAAATTTGGAAGCTGTGATAGTTGAGTGAGGAACAGAGTGGAGGGGCTCTAGAGGCATTATCGCCTCCTGGTTTCACCTCCACCCCGTTTCCTTTTGCTATCCTACCTCAGCCCCGCTGGCCTCTTTGATGTCGTCCTGCCTCTTCTCGGCTTTTAGGTGTCTCTCAGGACAACAGCAGGCCATTGCATGCGCTGTTCCTTTGTCTGGGAGCCCTGTGCCTCCCCCGCACCCTGTGCACCCTCCGGGGAGGTGCTGTCTTCCGGAAAGCCTTCCCGCCCTGAGCCACACTCTCCTGCCCCGTGTCCTCCCCACTCCCACGTGCCAGCCCGGGTCGCACCTTGTGGTCTCCACGAGCATCATCACTGCTGAGTCTTCCACATCTGAAGCAGCATCATAGGTGATCAACGTGTGTTGAATTACTGAATAAAGAACAGATAGACACAACCACAGAATGGAGTTAATTAAAATGTCAGTCACATCCTGACCCTCCTATTTCCACAGTGATGTAGCCTCTCGCTGGAGGGGAAAATTAGTCACCCCAGTAGCCTCAAGGCCTGAAGGGGTCTGGCCCCGCTACTCCCCGGGCCTCATTTCTTACTCCATGTTCTCTTACTCACTTCTCTCTAGCATCCCTATTGTTTTTTAGGTGGGCCAGACACACTCCTACTCTAGGACCTTTGCATTGATTGCTCCATCTTCCGAACATTGTTCCCTTTAATTGGGTCTGTGGCTCAAATGTCACTTCAATGAGATTAATCCTGACCCCCTTCCCCTTTTTGAAATGCAACTCTTTTCTCTGCAACTTCTTACACCCCTTCCCTGCTTTCTTTTCCTCTAATTGCTTTACCATGCAGCATTTATACTTCACAGACTTCTGTTAATTTTCTCTTCCTCTGCCGGATTCTAATAGTGTTGGTACGAGTTTTGTCTGTTTTTTTTCATCGCTGAGACTCCAACACTTTAAAGACTATCTGGCACATAGTAGGCATTCAGAAAATACTTACTGATTTAATTAAATTGAATGATCATGTCTGTTCTGTTTTTAGACCATGCAACAATGTAGGGAAAAATAAAGAAGGTACAATATACAAATCTTAAGATTACACTATATAGCACAGGGAACTATATTTAATATCCTGTAATAACCATTACAGGATATTAATAACCATAATGGAAAAGAATATGAAAAAGAATATATATGTATATATACGTAACTGAATCACTTGGCTCAGTTCAGTTCAGTCACTCAGTCATGTCCAACTCTTTGCGACTCCATGGACTGCAGCAAGCCAGGCCTCCCTGTCCATCACCAACTCCCGGAGCCCACTCAAACTCATGTCTATCATGTGGGTGATGCCATCCAACCATCTCAACCTCACCTCATTGAGATGGGATGAGAATCACTTGGCTATACAGCAGAAATTCACACAACATTGTAATTCTACAATACTTACATTAAGAAAAAAAAATCTGAGAGTACAGAAGCTTCTTGAAGCTAGTGACCTCAGGTTACTCTCCCTTGTCTTCCCACAGAATTTATTCACACGGTTAGGTTTTCAAGAGTTGTTGAAGTCTTACTGATGATTGTTGTCGCTGACATTCTAACTCAGTTTCTCCAGGGACTTGGGGCTTGCAGCTGAGTCAGAATAGTGGCTTGTAGACCAAAACTTTTGCCTTACAAAACAGGAATTTTAGAAACAAGCTAGTTTCATTTCATACAAATGACAAACATGCTGGCTTCAGCCAAGGATGCATTGCTTCCATGTACGACTTTATTTTTAGAGGCTGACAAGCAGAGGAGCTATTTGTGATTCAGACGGCCTTTTTGGCCTTTAACTTGGATCAGGAGGGCTCTTGCCTTTTACTTCTGTGCAGACCAGTGAGTAATAGGATCAGCCTTGCAGTTCCTTCAGTCTGAGTCTCAGCCTTCAGGAATGATGTTCTTCTAAGGGGTCCATTCCCTCCTAAATTGCTTTTTGACACTTGAAAAATTTACTCTGGTGTGCCTTCTGTCAACAGTTCAGATGCTCATCCTTTTCAACTCAACTGAACATAATAGTTTCCCCAGCCTATATCCAGCCTCCTATCTCTCAAAGAGCCTAGCATCACTACCATTTGGGGAAAAAACATCAGTTATGGTGAAATTTGAAGCATCACATCACTATGTACAGTTTTTAAAATCAGATTGCTTCTTGTGTGATGTAACTTTATTTTTTTGGTGGAGTTTTTTCTGTCATGTCAGTTTCATCATCAGACTCAGCATCAACATTGTGAATGCCATGCAGCCAATATTCTTCCCTGTTTTGTTATGAAATTTGTGAAATATTTGGAAAGTGGAGGGGGGTGGGGAGAAAGGTACAATAGAATCCCACAGCCTGGACTCTGCAGGTAACAGTTTGCTTTATTTGTTCCATGACCTGTGCATCCATGTGTTTATCTTCTCCCCATCCATCAATCCAACTTTGTTTTTATTTTTTGCATAAAAGAATACTTAACCTTTAGATATTGCAGCATGACATCATTAACTAGAGTTCAATACTGCTCACCAAATGAGTTGTGTTTATTTTTATGTATTTCACTGGATTACTCTGTTTACTTATTTACTTTCTTTCTCTTCAATGAGGGGAGCTTCATCCATGCTTATGCTGTTCACTGGTCCATCTTTAACTCCTAAGCTGTTGCCTGGTCTATAGTAAGTGCTCAGTATATGTGCTGAATGTTGAATGAATGAGGATATTTTGAAACTTGTGATGTTAGAATTTTAAAAGCCCAAATGACTGATTTGTTTCCCTTCTTCCCAACACTTTGTGACCTATATTTTTAAAAAAAGATATGGTCATTTATCTATTTAATAAATATTCATTGAACACCTGTACTATACCAGGCCTGAGCGAGGTTCTAGGATAGGGTGGTAAGCTACCTTCGATAATGATGAATCTTGAGAAGAATGGGCTTTGGTTTGGGAGCTTGTGTACAAAAGAACGTGCTGCTGGAAATGGTTCAGGCAGCATGGCCTCTGCTGCCTAATAATGGAGCTCTGCCTATGAAGTCAGTCACACCAGGTAATTAAACATTCATCATTAATCAACAAGCTTAATCATTCGTGCAAACAAAAAATATTTTCTCAATGCCTACTATGCTCTGGGCCCCCAAGAGTCAGAGACACACAAAACATGACTCAGTCCTCAAGGAGTATATAGCCATAAGTAGAAATAGTGATGTGTGACAACAACTCTAACTGTTCCTGATCTAGGAAGAAAGTTACTTACCTCAGTCTTAGAGAGTCAGGGAACGCTTCACCTGAGAGGTGATGAGAGCTGAGACTTAAAGGGAAGCAGAAGTGATAGACATGCAGACATATGCCAGCAGGAAATAAGATGGGAAAACATGGCATTAAAAGCCCCAAGTAGGTCGTCATGGAGCAGAGGTGCCCACGGAAGGGTGACCTGAAATGATACGAATGCTGGGCCCTGCTTCCCCCTGAAGGAAGCGAAGCTTTTCAGCAGAAAACTATCATAGTCACATACTTGTTTCAAAGAATACCTTGTCAGGCAACAGAGAACATGACCTGGAGTTAGAGGGCACTGAGAAAGAAATGAAGGGGCCAAGGCTGGAGATACGGAGACTACTTGGAAATCCACTGCAGAAATTACCAGGGTGCAGTGATGTTCAATATTTGTTGGTCTAGACAGTCAAAAATTGGAAAAAATCCTAAGTGTGGTAGGGTGTCTTAGAATTTCTGTCAAATTGACTTGGTCCCAAGGGTTTGTTGGTGCTTGTCACTGGCAATTGTGACACTGAGAATTGAAACTGACTTTCAGTTCCGTCAGTTTAGTCACTCAGTCGTATCTGATTCTTTGCAACCTCATGGACTGCAGCACACCAGGCTTCCCTGTCCATCACCAACTCCCAGAGCTTGCTCAAACTCATATCTTTCGATTCAGTGACACCACCCAACCATCTCATCCTCTGTCATCCCCTTCTCTTCCTGTTTTCAATCTTTCCCAGCATCAGGGTCTTTCCTAATGAGTCGGTTCTTCGAATCAGGTGGCCAGAGTATTAGGGCGTCATCATCAGTGCTTCCAATGAATATTCAGGGTTGATTTCCTTTAGGATTGACTGGTTAGATCTCCTTGCAGTCCAAGGAACTCTCAAGATTCTTCTCCAACACCACAGTTCAAAAGCATCAATTCTTCGGTGCTCAGCTTTCTTTATAATCCAACTCTCACATCCTTACATGACTACTGGAAAAACCACAGCTCTGACTATATGGACCTTGGTCGGCAAAGTAATGTCTCTGCTTTTTAATATGCTGTCTAGGTTGGTCATAGCTTTTCTTCCAAGGAGCAAGCATCTTTTAATTTCATGGCTGCAGTCACCCTCTGCAGTGATTTTTGAGCCCAAGAAAATTAAGTCTGTCACTGTTTTCATTGTTTCCCCATCTATTTGCCATGAAGTGATGGAACCGGATGCCATGATCTTTGTTTTTTCAATGTTGAGTTTTTTTTGTTTTTGTTTTTGTTTAATTTTTATTTTATTTTTAAACTTTATGTAATTGTATTAGTTTTGCCAAATATCAAAATGAATCCATCACAGGTATACATGTGCTCCCCATCCTGAACCCTCCTCCATCCTCCCTCCCCATACCATCCCTCTGGGTCGTCCCAGTGCACTAGCCCCAAGCATCCAGTATCGTGCATTGAACCTGGACTGGCATCTCGTCATACATGATATTTTACATGTTTCAATGCCATTCTCCCAAATCTTCCCACCCTCTCCCTCTCCCACAGAATCCATAAGACTGTTCCATACATCAGTGTCACTTTTGCTGTCTCGTACACAGGGTTATTGTTATCATCTTTCTAAATTCCATATATATGCGTTAGTATACTGTATTGGTGTTTTTCCTTCTGGCTTACTTCACTCTGTATAATAGGCTCCAGTTTCATCCACCTCATTAGAACTGATTCAAATGTATTCTTTTTAATGGCTGAGTAATACTCCATTGTGTATATGTACCACAGCTTTCTTATCCATTCATCTGCTGATGGGCATCTAGGTTGCTTCCATGTCCTGGCTATTATAAACAGTGCTGCGATGAACATTGGGGTGCACGTGTCTCTTTCCCTTCTGGTTTCCTCAGTGTGTATGCCCAGCAGTGGGATTGCTGGATCATAAGGCAGTTCTATTTCCAGTTTTTTAAGGAATCTCCACACTGTTCTCCATAGTGGCTGTACTAGTTTGCATTCCCACCAACAGTGTAAGAGGGTTCCCTTTCCTCCACACCCTCTCCAACATTTATTATTTGTAGACTTTTGGATCACAGCCATTCTGACTGGTGTGAAATGGTACCTCATAGTGGTCTTGATTTGGATTTCTCTGATAATTAGTGATGTTGAGCATCTTTTCATGTGTTTGTTAGCCATCTGTATGTCTTCTTTGGAGAAATGTCTATTTACTTCTTTGGCCCATTTTTTGATTGGGTCATTTATTTTTCTGGAGTTGAGCTGTAGGAGTTGCTTGTATATTTTTGAGATTAGTTGTTTGTCAGTTGCTTCATTTGCTATTATTTTCTCCCATTCTGAAGGCTGTCTTTTCACCTTGCTGATAGTTTCCTTTGATGTGCAGAAGCTTTTAAGGTTAATTAGGTCCCATTTGTTTATTTTTGCTTTTATTTCCGATATTCTGGGAGGTGGGTCATAGAGGATCCTGCTGTGATGTATGTCGGAGAGTGTTTTGCCTATGTTCTCCTCTAGGAGTTTTATAGTTTCTGGTCTTATGTTTAGATCTTTAATCCATTTTGAGTTTATTTTTGTGTATGGTGTTAGAAAGTGACTATAGTAAAGTTGCAGGATATAAAATCAACACACAGAAATCCCTTGCATTCCTATACACTAATAATGAGAAAACAGAAAGAGAAATTAAGGAAACAATTCCATTCACCATTGCAACGGAAGGAATAAAATACCTAGGAATATATCTACCTAAAGAAACTAAAGACCTATATATAGAAAACTATAAAACACTGGTGAAAGAAATCAAAGAGGACACTAATAGATGGAGAAATATACCATGTTCATGGATCGGAAGAATCGATATAGTGAAAATGAGTATACTACCCAAAGCAATCTATAGATTCAATGCAATCCCTATCAAGCTACCAACAGTATTCTTCACAGGGCGAGAACAAATAATTTCACAATTTGTATGGAAATACAAAAAACCTCGAATAGCCAAAGCAATCTTGAGAAAGAAGAATGGAACTGGAGGAATCAACCTACCTGACTTCAGGCTCTACTACAAAGCCACAGTCATCAAGACAGTATGGTACTGGCACAAAGACAGAAATATAGATCAATGGAACGAAATAGAAAGCCCAGAGATAAATCCACGCACATATGGACACCTTATCTTTGACAAAGGAGGCAAGAATATACAATGGATTAAAGACAATCTCTTTAACAAGTGGTGCTGGGAAAACTGGTCAACCACTTGTAAAAGAATGTTGAGTTTTAAGTGAGCTTTTTCACTGTCTTCTTTCACTTTCATCAAGAGGTTCTTTAGTTCCTCTTCACTCTCTGCCTAAGGGTGGTGTTGTATGTATATCTGAGATTATTGATATTTCTCCTGGCAGTCTTCATTCCAACTTGTACTTCATGCAGCCTGGCATTTCTCATGATGTACTCTGCATATAAGTTAAATAAACAGGGTGACAATATACAGCCTTGACGTACTCCTTTCCTAATTTGGTGCCAGTCCATTGTCCCGTATCTGGTTCTAACTGTTGCTTCTTGACCTGCATACAGATTTCTCTTGAGGCAGGTAAGGTGGTGTGGTATTCCTATCTCATTAAGAATTTTCCACAGTTTGTTGTGATCCACACAGTCAGAGGCTTTAGCATAATCCGTGAAGCAGAAATAGATGTTTTTCTGAAATTCCTTTGCCTTTTCTGTGATCCAACGGATGTTGGCAATGTGATCTTTGGTTCCTCTGCCTTTTCTAATTTCAGCTTGAACATCTGGAAGTTCTCAGTTCACATACTGTTGAAGCCTAGCTTGGAGAATTTTGAGCATTACTTTGCTAGCATGTAAAATGAGTGCAGTTTGCAGTAGTTTGAACATTCTTTGGCATTGTCTTTCTTTGGGATTAGAATGAAAACTGACCTTTTCCAGTCCTGTGCCACTGCTGAGTTTTCCAAATTGGCTAGCATATTGAGTGCAGCACTTTCACAGCATTATCTTTTAGAATTTGAAATAGCTTAGCTGGAATTCCATCACCTTCACTAGCTTTGTTCATATTCTTCCTAAGGCCCACTTGGGTTTGCACTCCAGGATGTCTGGCTCTAGAGGAATAATCACTCCATCTTGGTTATCTCGGTCATGAAGATCTTTTTGTACAGTTCTTCTGTGTATTCTTGCTACCTCTTCTTAATATCTTCTGCTTCAGTTAGGTCCATACCATTTCTGTCCTGTATTGTGCCTGTCTTTGCATGAAATGTTCCCTTGGTGTCTCTGATTTCCTTAAAGGGATCTCTAGACTTTTCCATTCTGTTGTTTTCCTCTATTTCTTTGCATTGATCACTGAGGAAGGCTTTCTTATTTCTCCTTGCTCTTCTTTGGAACTCTGCATTCAGATGGATATATCTTTGCTTTTCTCCTTTGCCTTTCTCTTGTCTTCTTTTCTCAGCTGTTTGTAAGTCCTCCTTAGACAACCACTTTGCCTTTTTGCATTTCTTTTTCTTGGGGGTAGTTAGAATCACTGCCTCCAATACAGTGTTAACAAACCTCCCTCCATAGTTCTTCAGGCATTCTGTCTATCAGATCTAATCTCTCGAATCTATTTGTCACTTCCACTGTATAATTGTAAGAGATTTGATTTAGGTCATACCTGAATGGCCTAGTGGTTTTCCCTACTGTCTTCAATTTAAGTCTGAATTTGCGAGTAAGGAGTTCATGATCTGAATTACAGTCAGCTCCCAGTCTTGTTTTTGCTGACTGTATAGAGCTTCTCCATCTTCAGTTGCAAAAATATAATCAATCTGATTTTGGTATTGACCATCTGGTGATGTCCATGTGTAGAGTTGTCTCTTGTGTTGTTGGAACACAACATAACTGGTTGTTATGACCAGTGAATTCTCCTGGCAAAACTCTGTTAGCCTTTGCCCTGCTTCCTTTAGTACTCCCAAGGCCAAGCTTGCCTATTACTCCAGGTATCTATTGACTTCCTACTTTTGCATTCCAGTCCCCTTTAATGAAAAGGATTTTTTGTGTGTGTTTTTTTAGTGTTAGTTCTAGAAGGTCTTGTAGGTCTTCATAGAACCATGCAACTTCAGCTTCTTTGGCATTAGTGGTTGGAGCGTAAACTTGGATTACTGTGATATTGAAAGGTTTGCCATGGAGATGAACAGAGATCATTCTCTCGGTTTTGAGACTGCACCAAAGTACTGCATTTCAGACTCTCTTGTTGACTATGATGGCTACTCCATTTCTTCTAAGGGATTCTTGCCCACAGTAGTAAATGTAATAATACTCTGAATTAAATTTGCCCATTCTGATCCATTTTAGTTCACTGAATACTAAAATGTCGATGTTCACTCTTGCCATCATCTGTTTGACCACTTCCAATTTGCCTTGATTCATGGACCTAACATTCCAAGTTCCTGTGCAATATTGTTCTTTACAGCATCAGACTTTACTTCCATCATCAGTCACATCCACAGCTGGGCGTTGTTTTTGCTTTGGCTCAACCTCTTCTTCAGTAGCATATTGGGCACCTGCTGACCTGGGGAGTTCATCTTTCAGTGTCATATCTTTTTGCCTTTTCATACTGTTCATGGGGTTCTCAAGGCAAGAAAACTGAAGTGGTTTCCCATTCCTTTCTTGAGTGGACCACATTTTGTCAGAACTCTCCACCATGATTCATCCCACTTGGGTGGCCCTACATGGCATGACTCATAGTTTCATTGATTTAGACAAGGCTGTGATCCACGTGATCAGTTTGATTAGTTTTCTCTGATTGTGGTTTTTGTTCTGTCTGCTCTCTGATGGATAAGGATAGGAGACTTGTAGAAGCTTCCTGATGGGAGGAAACTGGCTTTAGGCAGAGCTGGATTCAGGCTTGGAGGATCTCTTCAGTCTTTACCTCTCTCGCCTTAGCATTTCTCTGTCTTGGCGTTATTCTCAGGCAGGCTGTCCTCTCACAGACACAGGGATGGCATTTACAGTTCAGGATGTCTGCCCTGCCAGCTCAGTGACTGTAGCAGAAAGATCTTGACCCCAAAAGTAGCTGCCACTCATCATGGAGCAACCGTGACAGATGGAACTTGGGTTATAAACCCGTCTTTCAACTGAGCCATGGTCAGGTAGAGTCCTCTTGGTCAAGTGCCCATCCTTGGAGGCATGGGGAGCTGGGGAGACAAGGGATCAGGACTGGCACCAGTTCAGGCTATCTGAATGGAACATAATTGCATGGCTGGTTGGGAAGGGCAGTTAGTTCCACATAGCGATGCTGGCAGACCAGAACTAGGGGCATTGCATCTAATGGAGAGAGTCCAGGGGCTGAAGTCCTATGCTGCTTGTGATGGGCTGTGGTTGTCACTCCTAGAAAGATGCCCATGGCACATTGCATCTAATGGGGAGAGTCCAGGGGCTGAAGCCCTGTGCTGCTTTAACAAGCTGTGATGGGCTGTGGTTGTCACCCCTAGAAAGATGCCCATGACACATTGTGTAAGTGAGAAGAGAAATTCACAAAAGAGTAGGCACAGTAAGATCCAATTTTGGTTTGAGGATTAAAAAGGCTCCATGAGTCTAGAAAAAAAGGAGCCTAATAGTAGTTATTTCTAGGTGGTAAAATTGATGGGTGACATCTTTCTTTCCTTCTATCATTCTCTCTTGTCTGAGAAAAGTCATACACTGAGACTATGTTTCTATTTAAAGAAAAGAAAAACTTATCGAAGTTTTGACAGGACTTGATGAGGTCATAACTAAGTAGGTGAAGAGGAGACAAGGAGATGATGGGTTTTCAGAAGCTGACATCCCCTGGACTTGGTGACTGACTGGCTGTGGGGCTGCAGGGGGAGGCCAGCTGGCCCTGCAATTTCTGCCCTTGGTGACCAGGTGGCGTGGGGGTCCCCAAAGCTGCAGGGCCAGCTGCAGTTGGAGGCTGGCAGACATCTGTTAGAATGAATTTTGTACTTCTTAGAGATGTTTAGAACTGACTGTTTGAAAAATCAGACCTGGGAGAATTTATGCCATTGAAACAAGGCTTAGTTTGACTTGATAAAAATTGTGAATTACATTTCCAAAGAGGCCTTTATAACTGCCTGGTGAATACGGTGTATCTATCCCTCTTTTATTAAGTAGTTGGTAAGCCTCATGAGGGCAGAAACTCATCTTTATGTTTTAATTCCTCAATACCTAGCACATAAAATTGGTTCGCAGAAAGAGTCCTCTAAAATGTGTGTCAAGTCAGGAACATCCCCTGGAGAAGGGAATGGCAACCCACTCCAGTATTCTTACCTGGAGAATCCCATGGACAGAGGAACCTCGTGGGCTACAGTCCATGGGGTCACAAAGAGTTGGATATGACTGAGCGACTGACACTTTCACTTTTCAAACTAACAGTAATTCTTTAAAAAAATCATTGCGGGAGTCAGCTCAGAAACAATGTCCCATCCAGTTGCTGCATAGAAAAAATCAGCTCGGTTCCATATACATATAACGTAAGTTGCTCAAGAAACTGAGGAAAGACTCCATATTGTTGTTGTTCAGTTGCTGCATCATGTCTGACTCTTTATAACCCCATGGACTGCAGCACACCAGGCTTCCCTGTCCTTTGCTTTCTCCTAGAATTTGCTCAAGCTCATGTCCATGGAGTCAGTGATGCCATCCAACCATCTCATCCTCTGTCACTCCCTTCTCCTCCTGCCCTCAATCTTTCCCATCATCAGGGTCTTTTCTAGGGAGTCAGCTCTTTGCATCAGGTGGCCAAAGTACTGGAGTTTCAGCTTCAGCATCAGTCCTTCCAATGAATATTCAGGACTGATTTCCTTTAGGATGGACTGGTTTGATCTCCTTGCTGTCCAAGGGACTGTCAAGAGTCTTCTCCAGCACCACAATTAGAAAGCATCAATTCTGAAGACTCCATATATATATTTATACTTTATTGTTCTTTCATGTATATCCTGGTCTGCCTTATAAAATTATTTTCCTATAAAGCATGTTTACCATTACGGTTCACAGAGTCCGGAAAATAAGATACTTGGTGTCTGAAGCGGTGTATTAAAGTGCTTTAAGGAGGCTGGATTCTGGGAACAGCTGGTCTGACTCTGAATCCCAATGTTGCCATTTCCTGGCATGTCAACTTGGATAGTTTAAATGACTCTCTCTCTGTTTTCTCATCTGTACAAATATGTTATAAGGTTTTTGTGAAGATATAATGAAATGATCACTATAAAGCGCTCAGATTGTCAGCTATTTTTTTTAAATCTCATTTGTTTACCTCCTAGAATGAAGTGATTTCCAAAAGTACAGGATTTCCTGTGTCTCATTTATGATGGGATTTCTTTGATTTACCTTGAAATGTAAATACCCTCCCTTTGAACCCCTCCCAACACAGCTGAAGTTTGTATTCCCTTCTGAAAGCAAAGCAAAAAAAACAAAGCTTGGCCTGAGGGTAGGTCTCCACAGAAAGGTCCTTACAGATCCATCAGCCTGCTCTTGTGGCTTGTGGTTTACTATACTCGGCTTCAGGAAGGAGGCTTGTGTCAGATGGAGTCTCTTGAAGGGCTTGTCACCAGGCAGACACCCAGCTCCTTGGAGGCCAGGCATACCTGCTCTGTGGTTACTTCCAAGTCCCCTGCCGGGCAAATCTCAGGCGAGCATCTGCTCATGTTGCAGACTCTCAGTGTCCCGGGACAGGTCCACTGTGGCCTGGAAAGAGACATGGCCAATCTGCCTGGCGCTCGTGAAGTGTGGCAGTGTGTTTGTAAGTGCTACCCTATTTCTCCTTAAGTCTCACCTGAGCTGCTTAAATGGATCCTGCAGATTGTCAGTCCCCAAGTTTATAGTGGGGACAAGAGAAGAGTTGAAGTAAGGTGTGTGGATGAAAACTTCAGAGGAGAACTTGTGTGTGTAATTATTTCTTCATACAGTGTCCAAGTTAGTTTAATACCAAATGGCCAGTCATAAAATAGTAAAGGCCCACCATTCCCCACAAGTTTTTTTGAGTAGGTTGTTTACTTCCCCTCCCTCTTATTGTTTAAGCTATGGGGAATCTTTGACACAGAAATATAAACAAACAATTTTTTTTTCCTTCTTGGGTCTTGATGATCATTTTCTTTTTGAAAGCACCTTAGTACCTGATCTATTTTTCTAACCTGTTAAGTGTTTTAGATGCTAGATTATTTTATTTTTTAAAACAGGCCCACCTAGAAATTAGATAATGGAACTGCAGAAACAAATATCTAAAGCATGGAGCTTAGTCACCACATAAATTTTCTGAAGACAAAACCACAATTTCAAAGTTTAAAGCATCAGATTCTATTTCAGAATTTCTACTAAGAATCAAAAGTTTTAGAAAGAGATTTTTTTTTTAAACTGCCTTATCAACATTTCAAATGCACACAGGCTCTCTGCCCCTCCCCTAAACCCCATCAAACCCCCTCCTCGCCAGCTCTTCCAAAAGGGGGAGAAATAAAAAAGCGACCATTGCCTCTTGTTGGCAGTAGAATTTATTCAGTAATTTACTTTCCAGCCAACTGCAGCCATTGCCATTGCCTCTGGGCACTTGTTCAAAAACGCAGAAATGAAATAACAGATTGGCCAGACCGCACACAACTCCCCAGTCACAACCCTATTATCTCCTCGTTCTGTCACCCCCATTAAGCAGCAGCCTAGGAGACAGGCTGGTGATCACAAGTATTTATGCAGCTTCTTCACGTCCACGGCTCAGGGCTCTCTGCCCAGCTCCCTCGTTCATCTTCTTGCGGGTGCCTGAGGGGTACCCGGGCCTTCAGGTCCCTGGAGCATCTTAAAGGGCTTCTGTGCCCTCTTCCTGCCTGGGAAACTCCTGGGAAAACCAAAGCAAGACACGGGAAGCAACTTCCGCCTCCGGTTGTGGGTTGTCAGCCACCCACCTGTGACCAAATAGGGTGGGAGCGTCGCTGTGTAGATTTTATTAAATATTCAGTCTCTCTCCATTTAAGTTATTTTTAGTTATGTTCAGGTCAAAGTCAAGCCAAGCAGTTGCTTTTCCTGTGGTGGGGCCTCTGCTGGGTTGTCATCTTCTGCAGGGTTCTGTGGCCAGATGTTTGGAGAGGAGAGAAGGGTCTCTGTTTCCTCGAGAGAGACTGTTTTCTGATGGTTGCCTTCTGGTGAAATTCCTTTTTAAAATTATGGACATGAGAGATAAATGTTTGTGAAGGGTATGGGCTTGCTTTCTCTCTTTGTCAGGTGTTAAAACAGAGAAGTTTTAGGGACTTCTTTAGCAGTCCAGTGGTTAAGACTCTGCACTTCCAATGCAGGGTTTGATACCTGGTTGGGGAACTAAGATTATCCCACACATGGTGTGGCCCAAAAAAGAAAAGAATAAATAAATGAAAAAAAAATAGAGAAGTTGTAGAATTCAAATTATGAATGATCCAGAGGAACATGCCTTTTCTCTTTCAGAGTTGTCTATCTTGGAGACTAGACATGCTTTCTTAGGTTGGTTGGCTTTTCAGAAGTGGTTCACAGCCCGGTGAGCTTCACCTTTTATTCTGTCTTCGTTCCATCCATCCATTCAGAATTACATCTTTCATTAGTGAATGATTCTTAGAGGCGGTGCAGAGTGAGGGTGATGTTGCCTGGTTCACTGGACAGTGAGTACACCTGGAGTTGAAGGAGAGCGTGCAGGGTCTGCTGACCTTGTTGAGGATCGTGGACTCAGCCCCGCTCCCTCCAGGTTTCCAGCCACTAGTTGGTATAACCTGGATGAGGGCATTTCTGTCGGGAGCCAGTGTCTTTGTGCTGAGGAGACAGGATGGGGGGGAGTTTGCAGCTGAATGGTTTTTAAACAGATGGACTTTCCACTGAGAAAAGCAGGGTTGGGCTTGGGTTAATCCATCCTGGAGAGAATTAGTTCTCTGTGAAGGTGGAGTTGGGGCTGGGTGGGAGCAGGCCACTCCCTTGAACCCCTTCCCAGGTAAAGAAAGAACGAGGTAACATGAAAACATTTAATTATGCTCGCGACAGCTTGAGTCAAATTGGTAATGGTTGGTGTTTGTTCCTGCTGATTGAATTTTAACTGCCATGTCCCGTCCTCTCCACACCAGCTCACACTCCAGACAACAGCTTCCTGGGCTTTGTGGTCGAGCAGCACTTGAACTCCAGCGACATCCACCACATCAACGAAATCAAGAGGCAGAACCAGTCACTCGTGTACGGCAAAGTGGACAGCTTCTGGAAAGTGAGTCGGCCTGTGTGCGTGCCTCTCGCTCTCAAAACTTGCCGTGTAATTTAATTCAGCTTTGATCCAGGGAGTAATCAAGCCAAGTGCCCACAGCTTAACAGGGTCTGCTTAGAAATAAACAAGAGCATGCAGGGATTTGGACCGATGGGTATTTGGGTGTCTGATCAAAGCTATACCTGCTCATCTGTACGGTGGCTGCCCCACAGGGCCCCTCATCCTTTGCATGTTGAAAGTGACATGTGTCGGCTCCTCTCCCATCCTAGGCTTGCTCCTGGAAGCCCGGGCCCCTCAGAGGCTGCGTGCATTTCTGGAGCAAGGCATTGCACAGGGAGACCCTTTGCCAAGTGACTCATTTCCTGTGCCTTCTGTGAAATGGTTCGTAAGGGGAGGCAGCTCCCTTTGCCTGGGGAGGGCGTTGGCCCTCACATCCTCTTGGCTTTGGTCACTAGTGTGGTCAGTAGTCAACTAACCAGGGAAGGGAGATACCTGCCTGGGCTGACGGCAGACAGTTTACTTGAGGACATCTTGGTTGAAGCAGCATTCTTGGCCACAGGCTTAGCCAAGTTTTCCAAGAACATTGGATTGTTGGGCCCTTGGGGGCCCCTTGGTTCTCCTGGGTGATTTCCAGGTCCCATCTGAAAAAGATACGATAAAAAAAAAGAAATGGATTGGGGGTGTGACCTGTCCACATGGCATGCAAAGGAAAGTCTTTCTTAGCATGTAGATGTTGCGAGTTTTTTTGGAAGATATGTTTGTACAAGACAGAACAGTCTCCAGGACTTGGAAAATATGTGTCTTCCTAAACATAAAAGTTATTCGCTTTCTGGAATGATCAGGGACTGTGGTCTCCTGGTCCCATGTCTCCCTTACTCAGGAAGCTGGAAGTCTGACCGCTGAGGGAGCACACGTGATGTATGCAAAGAAGATTCACTTGCTCTTGGTTATCTGACCTCGTGTTCAGAAAAGGGAAAGCACTACCACCCCCTCTTCAGTTCTAAGTGCTAACTATGTGGAAGGGACAACACATCAGCCTATTTCCAGGGAAGCTAATTTATTTCCAGATAACTGCCTTTGCTGTAAACAGCTAGAATCCTGCTTTGGTTTAGTACAGTGGTTCTCCGGTGGGGACATCGGGCAATGTCTAGGAACAACTTTGGTTGTCTTGGCAGAGGGTAGGGACCCCTGGCGTCTACTGGGTAGAGGTCAGGGATGCTGCTGAACCACCCAAGAGTGCACAGAACAGCCCCACAGCAAAGAATTACCTGGCACAAAATGTCAGTAGTGCCGAGGTTGAGAAACTAGGGCTGGTTAACAAGATTTATTTTCTAATATATTATTCCATGTGTTCTCCTCTCAAGTAAAATAAAATCAGCTGAGATTGTAAGTGGTTACTTAAGGTGTTCCCCTGAACGTATACATCTTTGTTTTCTTTGTGTCAAAATCAGCCCCTTCTGAATCGGGCATTTTTCAGCTGCCATTCAGGTGAACTTGGGTTTAAAAGTGCACATTGGATGTTGTCATTCTCTGCTTCATTGTAAAATAAGTGGATCGTAGTATTAGTTTTAAGACTTTCAAAGCTGATTTTAGTAAGACTTGAGCTCTTAAAAGAGAAAAAAAAAAAAAGTAACTCCCTTCCCCCTCCTGTACCTGCTCAAAAAACAGGTCGTGTGTATGTCCACGTGGACTTGAAACTACATTGGTTTTGGACCCCAGTGCTTCCTCCTAGGTGCTTCTGGCAGCTTTTTCAGTTTCACAAGGGTCTTCCCAGCTGCTGCTGCTGCTGCTAAGTCGCTTCAGTCGTGTCCGACTCTGTGCGACCCCATAGACGGCAGCCCACCGGGCTCCCCCATCCCTGGGACTCTCCAGGCAAGAACACTGGAGTGGGTTGCCATTTCCTTCTCCAATGCATGAAAGTGAAAAGTCAAAGTGAAATCGCTCAGTCGTGTCCGACTCTTAGCGACCCCATGTGACTCAGTGGTTAAAAAAAAAAAATTCAACTGCCAATGCAGGAGACTCAGGAGACACGGGTTCAATCTCTGGGTGGGAAGATTCCCCTGGAGAAAGGCATGGCAGCCCCCTCCAGTATCCAGTATTCTTGCCCAGAGAATCCCATGGACAGAGGAGCCTGGCGAGCTACAATCTGTGGGGTCGCAAAGAGTCAAACATGACTGAGCCATCTAGCCCTAGAAAAACAAAACAGTCAATTGGTTCTGAAAGCTTTTCAGCCACCTTGGACAAAGTAATACTGCCACTAAAAGGATGATTTCCGTGATGCCAAACAGAATCCTAAACTACTACCCATGTTGGCCAAGAGATTTGGGGTGTGATTTGGAAATTCCTCCAAAACTCCACAGGGTACCTGACCTCCCATGTGCTGGAAGTATTACAAAAGATGGAGTAGCAGTGTGTCTACTTTAGAATTTGAGTGCCAAAAATCTGGGACATTGTTTCCATTTTAATGCATTATAACTACCCAACATTCTTTGAGGCGAAAGGCGCCAAAAGATGAAAAATACCCTAAAGTTTTCACATAAATTCAGGATATCCTCTCAGGCTTTTGAACACAGCACAGTATATGAGAACTTAGCTTCCTCTTTCAAATCTTCCCCATCCTGTAGTGCCTAGTGGATGTTCATAGAAATCAGACACACCCTTTAAGTGCAGTGTTATTACAGTCATGTTTCCAGAGTCGTGTTCAACACTGACTTCAGCAGGAAGGTCAGTGAATTTTTTTCCCATCCCTTGTCCCTTTCTCTCCTCCCACCCAGCATTGCTGAGAAGGGAAGTGACGCCGCCAATCCTGGGCAGTTGGGGACTGCAGTGAGTGCTTGTGGGCAGGCACTGGTTTGGACCCGATGACTCAGGAGGTCCTTGCTCACCCTGAGATTCTAGACTCACTGAAACTCTGAAGATAGCTGCGAGGCTATTACTCCTACTCCACATACTCCCCACCTTCCGAGGCATGTGATTAGGGAATGCTACCCCATCAGCCCTCCACCCTGGGATGATTGGCCCAGGGAATTGTCCTCTGGCCTGAGGCAGCCCCAAGGCTCTTCAGTAGTGGGCTGCCCTGACTCTGGCTCAGAAAGCCACACTGGATCCATGGGATTCTTCACTTGACGTTGGAAATTAGAGGGGCAGTGAGCCATGGGGACAGAAATTGAAAGAATGTGTCCAGTGTTGTGATGAGGCCAAGGCAGAAGCCTTCCAGGAGGCCAGCGAGGAGGAAGCAGGACCAGTTTAGAAAGGGAGAGGGTGCTGTCGAGAGGATGACGGGGGCAGAACCACAGTGGGGGAGAGGTCCCACTGTGAGAGCCGTGGGGTGCCTTGGCAGGGGTTGGGGGTGAAGGGTGGGGGGGCTGGGGGCAGGTAGGAAGGCAGACAGGAAGACACCACCCATGCAGCCTGGAGACAAAGAGAAAGTAGCTGCTAGAGTTCCTGGAAGCTTTCTTTGTGTGTGTGTGTGCTTGAGCGTGTGCAGTTTTAAATTTCATTTATTTATTTATTGGTTGTGCTGGGTCTTTGCCGCTGTATGTGGGCATTTCTCTGGTTGTGGCAAACAGGGGCTGCTCTCTAGTTGTGGTGCACGGACTTCTCACTGTAGTGGCTTCTCATTGCAGAGCACAGGCTGTAGATGCAATGATCCAGTAGTTGCGCCTCTCGAACTTTAGAGTGCAGGCTCAGTAGTTGTGGAACATGGGCTTAATTGCCCCTTGGCAAGTGGAATCTTCCTTGGCCAGGGATCAAACCTGTGTCCCCAGCATTGGCAGGCAGATTCTTACCTACTGGGCCACGAAGGAAGTCCTGGAAGCTTTCTTTTTCTGGATCATACGTCTCTATCTCATTGTGTTCCCTTGTAGTATTCTGGGTTGTTTCTGTTCCTTATTGTTAAAAATACAGGCAAAGGAGGAGTGGGCTAACTCTTCAGCTCTTCCCTAATTCATGGTGGAGTTACCCTTTGGTCCTCTCCTGATGTTATAATACATAGTGGAGAGGTGACTGGGAGAGAGAGGACCTGGCTGTCCTGAGTCCAGAATCCCAAAGACGCCCACTTAGAAAGCATCATTACTCAAGACCCTTAGCATCACATGAGATTGCGAAAGCCTGATCCCAAGTACAAACCTGTTTCTTAGCCCAAGAACCCACAGATTTAGATTGTCCTCATCTATCTATGGGGCAGTCTGGTCATTGTCATCAGCTAATACTTGTGCCTAGAAAGAGGGACATCTGTCCTGTGTTTCTGAATTCAGAGTCCTTCAGCTTCCTGTTACCTTAAGTCATCAGGGAATAAAAACTAAGGTAGTTTCTTAAAAGTAAGAGATTTTGAAAATTGTAGAAATTAAGTCATTGAAACGTGCATAACTGAATTTTTCATTTTCATGTTTCTTAACAATTCATCCTGAGCACAAGTGCATCTATTGATCCACATCAATTTTTCTACTGATGGTAGGTCAACATGTTACATACCATGATATTTGTATTACTTCTTGATACACATTTGCTGCTGAAGTAAATGTCTTGAAGAACTTGCTTTGAGCCCCTCCAATAAATAGGCATAGCCCCTAAACAACAAGCTGGAGTTCAGACATAAGCCTGCAGTTCACCAGTGTGGGAAGTAATTAACCTCTTCGAGCCTTAGGTGCGTGGCCCGGGAAATGGGAGTGGTAACAACTGCCGTGTAGGGCAGGGCTTCTCAGCCTTGAGTGCAAGGGAACCACATGAGACCTTGTAGTAGATGCTCACTCTGATTCAGACCTTCTGGGGCAGGGCCAAGATCCTGCATTTCACACAAGCCCCTCGGTGATACCCAGGTGAGGTTGATCAAAGCACAAGGACTTGGGATGTTTGAAGTTGTGGAGAGTGCTTGGCCCTGAGTAGTTGGCCAATCCGTGAATAAATAATTCCTTTTTCCTCTTTACTTTGGCCTTCCTGCTCCTCCTGTCAGGCTGCCAGCTCTCATGTTACTTTTTACCCATACTAGTTACTCATTCCACCAGCCCCCCAGTCTTACTTCCCAGTAAGCACAATGGCAAAGTGTTGCTCCTGCCAGTCTCTGGTGCCTGACCCCTTCCAGTGGGGCAAGCCCATGGTCAACAGTGGACTCTCCGAGGAGGTAGAAAGCCCAGTACCTGCCTAGTCATCTGTCATCCTGACGTGTACAGTTGGTACCTGCCAGGCAGTAGGGCGTAGTGGTCAAGAACACTGATGTGGAGCCAGACGGCAGGGTTCAAATCCTGCCTCTACACCCCAAGGTAAGTTGCTTAACTTGACTTGGCTTCATTTTTCATGGGAATGACGACAATAGGGTTTCTTCATTGATTTAATTTGGGTAATGCATGTAAAGTGCTTAGAAAAGGGCCTGGCACAGTGTAAGTCTAAATGTTTGCTATTATTAACATAATTATTGGGGTCAGATCGGAAACATAATGAGAACTGATGGCAATGTGAGGTTGTGGAGGAGCTGGGGTTCAGGGTAGGACTTTTAAGGAACTGCATTTACAAACCTGCTCTCAGATATTCAGATTCCAGTTTTTAAACTCTGTTGGCAAATTCTGGCCCTTGAGCCAATTCTGTTTTTGTAAATGAAATTTTACTAGAGCATAGCTCGTTCTGGTTGGGGCTCTGCCCTTCCAGCACAGGGGACACAGATTTGATCTCTGCTCAGGAAGCTAGGATCCCGCATTCCTGGTGATGTGCGAAGAAAAAAGAGAAAGAAATTAAAAAAAAAAAAAGAAATTGTGAGTCCCATATGGAAAAGAATATGAAAAAGAAAAAATATGTAGTTGTAACTGAATCATTTGCTATACACAAAAACTAACAAGATACTATAAACCAACTATTCAAAAAAAAAAAAAAGGCCATAGCTACACCTGCCCATTGCCTATGGCTGCTTTTGCACTAAAGTGGCAGAGTGGTATAGTTGCAATAGACACTGTGTGACAATCAAAGCCTAAACTGTTTATTATCTGTCCCCTTATAGAAAAGTTTGTTGACCTCTGAACTACACCATGTCCTTTGTAAACTGAGTCTGTCTTGAAGGACACATTTGGCCAACAGTCCTGGCATGGATCTCATCACATCTTTTTAGCTGTTTGAGGATTCTTGGTTATGTTCTGTGTAATTAAGGCTGATGGATAAGCAATCCATGGAAAACGAAGTGTGACTTTACTAAGATCTGTGTTACTGTAAAGACGGAGTCCCCAGCCCTGGGCCTGACATGTCTTGATAGTAGGCAGTCAGCAGAGGCTACCACTTATTCAATAACTAACATGATAATAAGTGAAACTGAAAGTCGCTCGGTTGTATCCAACTCTTTGAGACCCCATGGACTATACAGTCCATGGAATTCTCCAGGCCAGAATACTGGAGTGGGTAGCCTTTCCCTTCTTTGGGGGATCTTCCCAACCCAGGGGTCAGACCCAGGTCTCCCTCACTGCGGGCGAATTCTTTACCAGCTGAGCCACAAGGGAAGCCCCAATGCTATACTGAAAGAGGGCCTAGTTTTAGTGCAGGGTTTACACTTCTCAACTGTGGGGTTGGAGAAGACTCTTGAGAGTCCCTTGGACTGCAAGGAGATCCAACCAGTCCATCCTAAAGGAGATCAGTCCTGGGTGTTCATTGGAAGGACTGATGCTGAAACTGAAACTCCAATACTTTGGCCACCTCATGCGAAGAGTTGACTCATTGGAAAAGACCCTGATGCCGGGAGGGATTGGGGGCAAGAGGAGAAGGGGACAACAGAGGATGAGATGGCTGGATGGCATCACCGGCTCGATGGACATGAGTTTGGGTGAACTCCGGGAGCTGGTGATGGACAGGGAGGCCTGGCGTGCTTCAATTCATGGGGTCGCAAAGAGTTGGACATGACTAAGTGACTGAACTGAACTGATGTGAACTGGGCCTTTCACAGCCATCATTTAGAGAGTGCATGGTGACTCCATCTGTGGTATCAGCTGTCACTTCCTTCACCAGCTTGCTTTCTAGCACAGAAACCAGCTCAAGGAGATGAAGGGGCATGGCCCATGGCAGGACCAACCCAGAGCCAGGTCAGTGTTCCAGCCCCCGCTAGGAAACATGCCTCCTGGCTGCCACTTGTACTAGGAGCTTGAGCAGAGGGAGTCCGTGCTTCAAGCAGGATTCAGAAACCAGGAAGCGTGGGTGATACTGGTGCACTGGACAAACATTAACAGGTAAACCATTGCTCCTGGGTGCTTACCACACACAGAATCAGCAACAGCCTCACAGCCAGTTCTGCAGAGTAAATATGCCTGATTTGAGCACGTTCAATTGTTTCTGGCTGCAGACCCGGGGGCCCGACGCCCCAGCCCTAGCCTGCCTGGCAGCAACCAAAGTCAGATAGTCTCATCCGAATTTGGAAAGTTCCTTTTTATCTCGCTGACAAAGACTGCACTCTTTTTATTATTATTTTTATTAAGTATAGTTGATTTTGTTAAGTATAGTTAAGTGTTAGTTTCTTCTGTACAACAAAGTGATTCAATTATATATATATGTATATATATATATAAATACACATTCTTTTTCATATTCTTTTCCAGTATGTTTTAGGTAGGATATTGAATATAGTTCCCTGTGCTCTACAGTAGGACCTTTTTGTCTATCCATCCTGTACATAACAGCTTTCATCTGCTAACCCCAACCTTCTACTCCATCCTTCCCCAACCCCTGCTCCCCCTGAACAACCACGAGTCTGTTCTTTATAAAAGACTGTGGTTTTAAAGCTTCCCCTAAAATGACACTGAACAGTACCCACAGGACCCAGGGTGCAGGGAGTAGGGTGATTTTTTTTTTCTTGTAATATAGTTTTATTATCACATTTCAATTATTAAATGATGAAATTTCCAAACAGATATCCCACAGAACTGCCATTTTTTCAATAAAAATGTAACACTACCATGGTTGCTTCTCTCAATGTTTACCCCATATTCAAGTTTCTGATAAATCAACTAAAAGTTGAAATTCTGTCTCTGAGGCATTTCCTGGAAAACTTGGCAGTGCATTAGAATGAGATGATATTGCCTTTAATCTGTAATAATCTTTAAATGTCTGTATGTAATAACAGCCATTCAAAACGAATGTGCAAATGAGGGAGAACAAAAGCAGTTTCTGAACATGTAATTCATCATCCAGGATATAGATCCCTACAGCTACCGACAGAAATGTGCCACAGCCTTTCCCTTCTCTGTTCTAACTTCCTGGCCTTTGTAATCCGGTCTCCACACAGCAGCGGCCCATGTGATCTTTTTAAAAATATAAATTGGACTGTGTTCCTCCTTGCCTGGAGTCCCTGCAGTGGCTTCATTGTAAACTTGGAGCACGTTGTGTCCTGTGAAATCCAGTTTGCGTGGGGATTCAGGCTCTGCAGGGCTGCTCCCTGCCCCGGCTTCCCCCAGCCCTCACCTCCTGGGGCCATCGTGTCCCATGTGTGTGTTCTCAACCAAATGTCACCTCTCCCCATCCCAAACACAGCATCCTCTCCCCATCTCAAACACAGCATCCTCTCCCCATCTCAAACACAGCATCCTCTCCCCTACTTTTTATGTAAATCATTTTGTGATCATATACTTATCATTTCTGTCAATCTCTTCTTGATTGCTAAGAAATGAAGCAGTCTGGGGACAGGAATCATTATTGATGTTATTCTACCCAGCACAGTGCCTGGCACACCATAGGCACGCAGTACCTACTGGATGAATGAATCAATCTCCTTTTGATTTCTTTTCACGTTGATTTATCTGTGCAATTTAGGGTATGTATGACTTGGGAGATTCCAAGTGTCTCTGGCCTGAGGGACACCGGAAGGAGGGATTTAAGGGGAAAGGAATGGAGGTAGTTGTGCAAGTTCCTCAGACCATCGAGAGGTGTCAAGAGGTTTTCAAGGGACTTCTATGGTGGTCCAATGGTTAAGACTCTGTGATTCCACTGTAGGGGATGTGGGTTCAATCCTTGGTCAGGGACCTAAGATCCCTCATGCTGCACTGCACAGTCAAAAAAAAAAAAAAATTTTTTTTTGTTTTTCAAAAGCTCTGGTGAAATTAGCAGTGAGAGAGCCTGGGAAGAGGCTGGACTATCTGTGGGATTTTTTGAGTAGCACTTCCAGCTTCCTTTTCCTGCCCTCTCCCCTGGTGGCTCAGTGGTAAAGAATCTGCCTGCCAATGCAGTGAGATATGAGTTCAATCCCTGGGTTGGGAAGATCCCCTGAAGGAGGAAATGGCAACCCACTCCAGTATTCTTGCCTGGGAAATCCCATGGATAGAGGAGCCTGGTGGGCTACAGTCCGTGGGGTTGCAAAGAGTCACACGTGACTGAGTGACTAAACAACATGAATGAAGAAGATTGAATTATTGATAAACACAGCAACATGGCAGACCTTAAAATAATGACACTGAGTGGGAGAATCAAACATGAGAAAGAGTCTATACTATATGAGTCTTTGAATATAAAACTCTGCTGCTGCTGCTGCTGCTAAGTCGCTTCAGTCGGGTCCTACTCTGTGCGACCCCATAGACGGCAGCCCACCAGGCTCCCCTGTCCCTGGGATTCTCCAGGCAAGAACACTGGAGTGGGTTGCCATTTCCTTCTCCAATGCAGGAAAGTGAAAAGTGAAAGTGAAGTCACTCAGTCCTGTCCGACTCTTAGTGACCCCATGGACTGCAGCCTACCAGGCTCCTCTGTCCGTGGGATTTTCCAGGCAAGAGTACTGGAGTGGGGTGCCACTGCCTTCTCCAATATAAAACTCCAGAAAACGCAAACTGATACATGGGGACAGAAGGCAGATGGCTGGTTGCCAGGAGGAGGGGTGAGAAAGGTGGGCATGTCTGCTGTCTTGATGGTGGTGATGGGTCCGAGTTATATCCATATGTCAGCACTTACAAATTGCACACTTTAAATACGTGCCACTTTTTTTCCTTGGAGGAGGGGCAAACATTTGAACAGATGACCGTGTGGAAGGAGCAGTCTTTTTGAATACCTCTGTACAAGATGCCTCAGAAGCCAAGCATCTGGGAAAGAAAATGTTCATTGTTACAGTGTTGCCAGAAACTGTTATATTGCTTTTAAAAAACACACCTGGCCATGGGTACAAGTTTAAAAAAACAAACAAACAAAAAATGCAGTTTATTATACACCAATCATACCTCAATAAGGCTGTTAAAAATTAAAGTTAACAGGACCTGTGGGCCTTTGGCCTGAAGCTAGAAATGGTTTTTACATTTTTAAAGTTGTAAAAAATACAATGAATAATAAGTAAAAGCGAAGGGATATATGACAGAGAGCATACATGCTCACACAAAGTCTAAAATATTTGCTGCCTGTCCGTTTATAGAGAAAGTTTGCTGAGCCCTGGATGAGATCAGTGATTATTCACCTGTGTCCTTCAGAGCCCGGAGACCGGCTCCTCCGGGCCCACTTACTATAGCAGCCCCGGTTTGTCTGTGGCATAGATTTGGATGTCCAGTCAGATTTCTCTGGGAGAAAGAGTACAGCTGCTTTAAACAACCAGAAATAAATCTTGAAAGTCTCTCTTCTGAGTCTGATAAAATCTCATTCTAGAAACTGTGTCATCATCTAGCTCACTAATTTCGTTGATTTGGACTTAATTTAAATTAATACAAAATTGGAAATAGTTGTTTGGAGAACTGCCATTTTATTTCATAAGAAGATTTAACTGCTCTTAGTATGTTGTTTCAGAGAAGGCAATGGCACCCCACTCCAGTACTCTTGCCTAGAAAATCCCATGGACGGAGGAGCCTGGTGGGCTCCAGTCCATGGGGTCGCTAAGAGTCAGACACGACTGAGCGACTTCACTTTCCCTTTTCACTTTCATGCATTGGAGAAGGAAATGGCAACCCACTCCAGTGTTCTTGCCTGGAGAATCCCAGGGACGGCGGAGCCTGATGGGCCGCCGTCATGGGGTCGCACAGAGTTGGACACGACTGAAGCGACTTAGCAGCAGCAGCAGCAGTATGTTGTTTTAATGAATCACCAAAGACCTTTGTCATTAAAGGATGTATTGAAATCCTTGAAAGGAACATGTTTTTGTAAGCAGGTTAAACCTTGTCATCTTGTTCTTTAAAATACTTGGCCAGACTTTTCTTCCCAGATGAGATGGAGATAAACCAGATACATTCAAATCTGTTGTTGTTTAGTCGCTAAGTCATGTCCAACTCTTTTGCATCCCCACAAACTTTAGCCCTCCAGGCTCCTCTGTCCACAGGATTTCCAAGGCAAGAATACTGGTGTGGGTTGCCATTTCCTACTCTAGGGGATCTTCCCAACCCAGGGCTTGAACCTGTGTCTCCTGCATTGGCAGGTGGGTTCTTTACCACTGGGCCACATAGGAAGTCCCATATTTAAGCCTACCTTAAGTCAAATTGGCCTATATATTTTGAAATAATGAAATTAAAATCAGTCTTACTAAAGTTTTTCCAGAAAATGTAGGCATTGTGATCACAGGCCCTGGTTTTGGTTTCCATCAGAAGAGCCTTTGGAAGCATCCCTGTATCTCTCCCGGTTTATCCCCCTTGAATGGGCAATCAGAAAAGACCCCATCACGGTCTCTGTGAGACCACCCTTGCCAGAGGCAGGGAGTACGTCTCTTCCCCTCAGGGATGACTTCCATGTCCCCGAGTGGACATGCTCCTCCTGGGTGATTGCTGGCCAAGCCTTGGTCACCTGTACATGCTGTCCTGTCTGGCTCAGTGCCTGGCCCATGAAAAGGGCAGTCATTCTGCAGAGCCTTTGCCCACATTTAAGTATAAGCTTAGGGGTGTGGGACAGGGGAACAAGGAAGAGATGCCAAACGCAAAGAGAAACATCAGGCATGAATCATAGTCTTTTAAGACTTTAAAGCCTACAGTCCAGAAGACTTAAGGACTTTTCAAACACTAGCCTGGGCTGCGTGCTGACTGTACCTAAGCCCGCAGGGCATCTGGCATGAGCCCGTCGGAGTGTAGGAGCGAATGTGCGCAGGACTGAATGCTGAACTCAGAGCTCAGAGAGCCTTGGGCGGCCTTTTCCCCCCAATCTCATCATCGTAGCGGTCTGCCCCTGATTCAGCCAGCTCTCGGCTGTCATCTTAAACCCACTGAGGTTTCCTTGTCGACTGGCACATAGAGCACATTTTCCTCGTCATCCTCCTGTTTAAGCCCAGAAACGTGGGCTGAAAACAGTCTGGAGCAGCTGGAGGAGCCCTGGGTGGGAAGCAGATGCCCAGGTTCTAATTTCGACTGCACTGCTCGCTGGCTGCTTGTCCTTGGAATTCTTTTGCCCTCCAGGTCTCACTTTCCTCATCTGTAAAATGAGGTGGAGGCCTGGATGTTCTTTTGTTTGGTTCCCCAGAGTTCCACGATTCTATAATCTGAACTCCTCCTTGGCCTCCTCCTAATTCTTTTAAGAGCAAGGGCGCAGGGAAGAGCACCTCCAGGACAATGTTATGGGCCATCAGAAATAGGACAACAGGGTGGTAATTGGACCAGGCCAGGCACAGAGTCCATAAAGCCCACCGCCTGGGGAAAGGATGGGGTTCCTGGGACTTAGCATTCGTTTATGTAAAAGAGATTTCAGAGAGTCACTGACAGCTTATGTGAGTCAACAGTGTGGATAATGGACCTTCAGTGGTGAAGGATTGGTGTTCCCATCCATTTGAGAGCACTTTGTGCTCTAGGGTGTGGTGGGGACTTCTGATGGGGTTCCATCCTGGTTCTGCCCTGACCAGCTGTGTGGTCGCAGGCCAGTGCCTTAGGCTCCCTGGGCCTCTCTCCTCTCATCTGTAAAATGGGTGGTAATAACAGCACCCCTCTTAGCGTTCTGAGTAAGAATGCATGAGTTACTAAATACAAAGCTCTTAAAGCAATGCCTGAAAAAAAAAAAAAAAAAGCAATGCCTGGTGTTCCTTAGTATCTGTTAGGTTTCACTGTTACTGTTATAATCTAGGTAAATTAGACCTTTTGATTGGAAGGAATACAATGTACGGAGACTCGGACCTTGCTTTACAAAGACTGCTTGAAGAACCTAGTGTGTTTGGCTGGGAAACAGTGAGCGTGATGGAGGCTATGGGTGAGAACTCCACAGGGGCAGCCAGGAGATGAGGAATCAGACTGGTCCTGGATAATCCACCAAAGGATGGTAAACAGGCTGCTCTTGAACTTGTTGAGCTTTCAAGGAAGATCATATGAAGTATAACTCAGCTGTCATTGCTGTCCAGAGATGAGGCCACCTGGGAAGCCATCAGCCCCCGCCCCCGATTGCTGCTGGCTGCAGGAACACTGGCAAGGTTTGGGGAGAGGGGTCACTGGTGCCAGGGGACAGGCCGCCTGTGTGGTACTGGCAGCCAGAGAGGATGTGTCTAGAAGGTGGATGGAAAGGGGCAGGAGGGAGGGAGGCAGAAGAGGGCACTGAAGGACCAAAAGCCCCCACCAACATCCCCCACAGACATTTTTTAATTGATTAATTTTTTTATTGATATATAGTTGATTTTCAATGTTGTGTTAGTTTCAGGTGTATGGAAAAGTGAATCAGTTTTATATACAGATATATACGTATGTATACATATATATATGTAAGTATCTGAAAGAGAATATATATATATGTATGTTTATATACATGCATATAAGATATGTACATATTTTTTTTCAGATTCTTCTCCCACATAGCTTACCCCACAAATGTTTTTGTTTAACCAGCACAATGTATTTTTTTTCCACCACACCGCAAGGCTTGCTGGATTTTAATTTTAGTTCCCTGACCAGGGATTGGGCCCATGGCCCCTGCGGTAGAAGCACAGAGCCCTAACCACTGGACTGCCCTGGAATTCCCAACACAACCTTTTTTAAATTGGGACATTTGCCATTTGGGAAAGTTCATCTGAAAAGCCAGAATCCCCAGTTTCTCTTGAAAATGCAGGTGGTATGGCAAACCGGACTCTCTTTACATACCATAGGGTGGCTGAGCTGAGTAGTGGCAACTGCCATGTAGGGGTTAGGGGATATTCCAGGGTGACAGTCCTTCCAGGTCCATCTCTAACCTCCATAAGCTGCTCGGCCCCCAGAGGTGTTTGAGACTGTGACTTGCCCCTGGGAGGCCAGAAAGAAGCCCCCCTTTCTATCTCTTGCTCTCAGAGAATGTGTTTCTTCACAAAAGGGTGAAATGACAGAAGAAGCTTTGAATGGGAGAATGAATTCCATGTTTTATCTGGGCCACGGCATCCTTTGAGTGGCCTGTGTGGATGTCAGTCAAGTTTTGAGGCATCAGGGAAGTTTTGAGAGGAAGATGAAGGCCGTTTTCAGCTGCGGCTCTAGTAGGAAGCCTTGGTTCTTGAAATTTGACTGTGAGACTTTGAGTTTTTCTTCTTGTCAGAGCCCAACCCTGATAATACACTGCCAGAGCTGTTTCTGCCAAGCTGTCTTGTGGTTTGAAAATGAAGTTTCAACCTCTGGGTTGGCAACTGGGGGAGCCCGGGAAGAATGCATGGCCGTCATCGACTTTGTGTCTGGGATGTGGAGCCTGTCAGCTCACGCTCATGTATAATGTAATAAAGTCTTTAGACTCCTTCCTACCTGGGAGTGAAGACCTCCCCTTTGAACCCAGCTGATAGAGCTTCTCGGGGCTATAGTTTCAAGCAGCGGCTCTATTGTAGGTCTGTGCAGGGAACTGGCCCAGTGCTCTGGGGGTAGCAGAGATTTGTGGGGTTTTTTGCTTTTTAAAAAAATGATTTCCAGCCTCTGTTCCAAGGAACCACAGGGAAGCTTAAGTTGGTGCTTAGAATCTAGGTCAGCGTTAAACAAACTTGCCCAATCGTAAGTTCCACCTGGAAATTTGTGAAGCATCCAGATGTAAGGGACCCTGCTCAGCCTCACTGAATCAGAACCTCCACCAAAGAGACCTGGGAATTGTATGTTGCTCTGGGTCATTCTTTTAAACAGGCGAGTTGTACTAGGGAGTCAGAATTTTCCTAGGTGAGTAAAACCTTAATGGCTTCTTTTTTCACACATGGTGGATTGGTGGATGGCTGCTACTTGGCTAAGAACCACCCCATGTCAGAAGGCATGTACGCCCTTGTTTTACTAGGCTGTATCCTGTGCTCATAGCCCAAGAACCTGCCCTCTCATTTCCGTGGTAATAGCAAGTTGCCTAAATTAATCCATGCAAGAGTGCCGAGTTGGTACCAGTTGCAGTGAATTCTCTCTCAAGAATGCTTGCTTTTTAATCCAGTAATTCAGATATGAATTTCAGGAATTTGAGAAGTTGCAAAGCAACTTCAACATAGCCTCATGAAGCATGTGTCAGTTTTACAGGTAACAAAACAAAGTTTTGGAGTTGTTGTACTAAATCACTTCAATCACGTCCAACTCTTTGTGACCCCATGGACTGTAGCCCACCTTCTCTGTCTATGGGATTCTCCAGGCAAGAATACTGGAGTGGGTTGTCATGCCCTCCTCCAGGGGATCTTCCCAACCTGGGGACTGAAACCAAGTCTCTTATTTCTCTTGCACTGGGTGGTGGGTTCTTTACCACTAGTGCCAGCTGGGAAGCCACCTGTTTAGAAGAAACAAATCCACATAAAGTTATGGATGAGTGATAGTTCTCTTGATGCCATGCACTGCAACATGTATTGCATTTAGAGTGCTCACCAACGGTCCAAAGGTGTGAATGATGAATGGTGGAATTTCAGGCCTCTCCGCAGGTGGTTAGGCAGGCATTCGAGGGCCCTCAGGGTGGACAGTTGTTTTCTTGTTGCCTCTGCAGAATCGGCATCCAGTTGCCTATTTTGTCGGTGACTGGCAGCCCTCCCAGAGGATAAACAGCCGAGTGTAAATCATTGCAGCTGGGAGAAGAATACAGATCAACGTATTGTGGGTGAAAAAAGATCCCTGGTGCGAAGCATAGGGTCCCCTCCAAGAGCTGGGACTGGCTGGGGTAGCAGGAGGCTGAGGCAGCCAGTGATCATCCTGAGGGTGGGGTGTTTCTGGAAGGTTCCGAGCCACTGCCTGCCCGCTCTCATGACGCTGGGATGAGTTCATTTGTAAAGCTCTTAGTAAACACAGCTGTTGTGGTTGTAATTTGCCTCGAGGCTTTTTACTATTACTCCAGCCCTAACAGTTTGGCACACGGTATGGGAACAATGGTGTTTAGGGATGGGAAAAGAAATTGCCGTCTGTGAGCCGAGACAAACGGCTTTCTGTGGCCAGGAGCCATTGAGCGACACCATATGTGTGGAAGCTATGCTCCCTGAAAAAGGGGTGGCCAGCGGGTCTCAGGTACCCACATGCTCACCAGCATGGAGAAAAGCCAGAGGGCTGTGTAAAGAAGAGTTACAAAAGCCTTGCGAGATTGTTCCTTTCAAGCGAAGAAAGGGTTAAGATAGTTCTTGAAAGGAGAGAGACATAATGCTTGTGAATGTATAATAGTCTGAAAGGCGTGCCTTTCTGAATGTGAGGCCCAGATTTATAAGGACAACTGAGATATCATACTGGTATCATGAATCCCTCAGAACATTATGCAAGCACAGCTTAGAGGAAAATGGTTTGGGATGCAACTTCGAGGCATCATTTGAGTTCTTCCAGAAGCACAGTCACAGCTATAGGGAACACATCTGTGCTCAGCCATACCCAGTGGAAGCTGGTTGGGCCAAGAGGATGTGGCCACCCTATGAAACACAGGGGTACTGAGAGAGGAGGCTGAGCTGGGTGGTGGCCCCACACACCTGCTGCAGTGGCTCAGCCCAGCAGAAGATGCTCAGGCCCTGGAGACTTGAGAGCTGTGGAGAGGTTGTGGAGAAGGCAGATCCCTGAGGCTGCCTGGCCACTTCCTGGGAGAGGGAGTTGCTTCCCCATCGGCCTTGCCAAAGAGGGGCTCAGACACACCCCAAAGAGGAGCCTTTACATGGGCTCCCTGTGGTCTGTTTATCCTCCCTTGTTGAGAAACTCGGTGAAGAAAGCAACCCACGTCAGTAGAAGGAAATAGAAGTGTGGATTTCTGGCTGTTTCTCAGAGAAAATAGTCAGGTAGACATGTTGTTTTAAAATGAGATTAGAGGCAACTCGGATTATAAATCTGAGAGTGGTAGTCAAATAAGATACTTGAGTGTGTTGGGCCAGTTGAAGGAAGTTTGACCTCTTCCTGGTGCTGTGTTCACTGCCTCAGGGACCAGGTATACGACGTGTCTGTGTGAGCTGGCTCCCAGCTGGCTTCCCAAGCTAGCCTGAATCCCCAAGGAATCATTCTTGGTGAGAACTGACACCATGAACTTTGCCCTGTATTATTACCTTCTGCATCAGCACAAAGCCAGTCATTGAGACTTTGAAATAGGCCCTGCAAGAACAGAGCTGGTTGGTGGAGTTTTATAGCAAAAATACAGATTGGGAGCATCATTTACAATGTTTTTTGTAAATTTACAAGCATCAAGTGTTTCTGGAAGCAAAATTTATCATTTTATTATAAGAAGAGGTACTATGACCTTCGAGAAATGGATAAACCAATTGAGAAGATTTTTATAATGTAGTAATATGTATGCTTCTCAAAATCATATTTAGCATCTATATACAATTTTATACTTAAGTAAAATTCATATAAACAGCATATGCTCATAAAATCTGGTGTGAGTCTGTCTGCACTCAAGATAACGCAGGACTTCCCCCTCAAGAATCCTGGTCCAACCTTAGGGCTGGAGGGAGCTTCAGGGAAGGCTGGAGTTATCTATAGTCAGTTGAAATTTTTACAGCTAGCTGGCTTTGCTTCTCTCTTCTCTGATTCTGTTTTTAACTACTTTGGGCTCCTTGGGGAGGTGATGATAATAGCTAATATTTGAGGACTTCTATATACCAGGCATGATCCTCACAACAGTTCTGTCAAGTCAGTACTATTAGTGGGGTTTCCCTCATGGCTCAGATGGTAAAGAATCTGCCTGTAATGCAGGAGACCCAGGTTCGATCCCTGGGTCAGGAAGATCCCCTGGAGAAGAGAACGGCTACCCACTCTATATTTTTGAGACTCCCTGGTGGCTCAGACATTTTTGAGTGAGCAACTGAGGCAAACAGAGATTAAGACCCTACACATAATAAATGGCATGGCTGAACCAAGATTGAATTGAAGGGTTGTATACTGCAGCCCCTACACGGGACCATCTCCCAAGAAATGGACTCTCCATAACTTCTTCCTCTTTCTCCTGCCTGTCCCCTCAAATCCCAGGAGCCTGATTATATCTATGATGGATAGATTTCAAGGAAAAGTTCTATGGGATTCTATGTGGCAACTTAAACTGAATGGGTGAAACCATTTGCTTCTGCCCCAGATCCAAAGATGAAACCTGCCCATTTTCATTGTATCTGAAACAGTTGTTGTAGAACCAGTTATTAGGAACCTACTTGAATATCAGGACTTGCAAAGGCATATCTGCCTTAATAGAGCTTGGTGAGACAGAGATACTGACCTAGACAAGAGAAAAGTAGCGGGGGGTGGGGAGGAGTATTTAAAAATGAAGTTTAAAAGTAAGTGGGAGAGTACTCCCATGAGCCCAAATGGCTTTTGAAGATGTCAGAACTTGGAGGATAAGGATGGTCCCTATAAGGGGTGAGTGATAGTCCATGTGTGGGTTAGGGAGACTCCATCTGATTTCCTCAATGAAGTCACAACTCACAGCTCAAGTGAAGGAGGGGGGAGGGTGGGCCGGGGGTGGTGAGAGGAAGGGGCTTAGGAAGCCACCCGCACTGTCTTTTACTCAGTATCTTCATCCTCTGTCCAGACTGCTGGGGAGTTTCAAGACTGCTGGGGGCTTGCAGTGGGAGTCAGCAGAGGGCTTCCCCATAGGGTCCTGCAGCTCTTCCTCAACACACCCCCAGAGGTCACGACCATTACCATTTTAGGGAATGGAGTAGGGCAGCGTACAGCCCTGTGGATCCAGACCAACTGGTGGTCATTCCAGGTCCTCAAAACCTGCCAGGGTTTGGCCAGATCTCCAGACGGCGCCAGTACACTTGCAGTGAGTGATGACAGACACACGGGGCCTCCCCACCACCTTGTAAGGAGCACTGTTACCTGCATTTACCAGGAGGAAACTGGGTCTGGGAGAGATGGAATTTGAACCCCTGCCAAAGAAGAGATGCATCCAATTCAAAGATTTTCCTTTCTTCTTCCCTGTCTCCTTCTGTCCCTTCCTGTCTCCCTGCTTCTCCCCTTCCCTCTCTTCCTCTTTCCCTCTTTTCTACCCTCCCTTTCCTCTCCTTCCTTCTCTCCCCCTCTTCCTTCCTTTAATCCTCCCCTCTTCTTTCCCTCTTCTTCCTTCCCTCTTTCTGTATTTTAAAATATTAGATCATTTATTAGAGTTGCTATAGCTCACCTGCTGGTATAGAGACTTTGTCCTATTTATTTTGTTAACTTAGGCATGATGTTTAGCTGGAATGAATTGGCAGTTGGATAACTTAAACCAGGGGCAGTTTGGTAACAACTTGAAGGAGAAGGGGAGGTGTAGCCACTTTCCTGGACAAATTCCTCACCGTTTGAGCCAGATAATAATTCCTCCTCAATGACCCCCAGTACAGCACATCTCCTGGTTTGCAGGAATCTTAGGAAGGAGAAAGCTGTTCCCCATCCTTACTCAGTGGCTTGTCTGATGCCATTGTAACTAGCAGGGCTCTTCCCATTCTTCAGCTGAAGCCAGGACACAAATGATTATAGTTTTGCTTACTTTTATTTTGTGATCGTGTGCTGACTCTTACAGGATCATAATCCAAGGATAACTGCCCCCCGAAATGGAAGTCAGTTGGCAGCCATTGGCAGGGTGCATCTTTGTACCAGTGCTGTCCAAGGTGATATGAGCTCAGTGCACTCAGACCCCAGCCCTGCCACTAGTCATCTTAGTGCTCTGACCTAATGGCTTCACGTGCTAAGCCATGTCCTTAGCTTCATATGAGCTCACAGCATCTGTTTCACCTATTTTAGGGGTTTGACATAAGAATCAAACGAGATATAGTTGAGAAAATACCTTTTAAACTACCACATATCAGACAGGTATGCCCAAGACCCATTGCTTCAGACCCAGTAGAAGTTCATTCAGCAGGTGTGGGCAGGGTACCTCACCAGCAGTGGGGCAGACAAGAGTTTACTTTTCACCTGGGAGTCCACAGCCCACGGCAGGGGCATTTCTCCTCTTGAGGGTCACTAAGGACCCAGACTGCTTCTGTCTTTCTGCTTGACCCCGCCACCCCCCTCCACCTACCTTAGTGTGCTAGCTGTTGGTCATAGGAACTCCTGCAGCACCAAGCATCTTGTCTGTGGTCAAAGCAGAAAGGAGGGTGAAGAGGCTGGAGTCAGCCATGTCTGTTCCTTTTATCAGACACAGAAGCACCCCCTACTCATCTCCCCTGATGTGTGCTGTTTTCTGATTGGCATCACATGGGCACAAGGGAGTCAAGGAAGGTGGAGGAAGGGATGTTTGTGATTGGCCATCAGTCAGGATTCCAGGGACCTCAAGGGTGTTGGGATTCCTATGACAAGGCAGGAGGAGAGCGAAGTGGACTTTGAGTCTGTGACATATTCACTTACCCCTTTCTCTTTATCACAGTCAGATGACACTTTGAAGATAGAACACTTCATCAGCAATATCGAGAGAAAAAAAGTAAAAAGCGTGTGTCCCCCAGGACCTTGCCTCCCCACCTGATGCACCTTGGTCGTTCAGAGGCTCCCGCCATCGACACTGATCAGTTTTTCTCAATTTGATCCTCTCTTTCCACCTGTTTCCTGGAACAAACCTGCCCCCAGCTTCTCTTTTACAGAGAACTGGCTCATGCTCATACTGGCCTGATCAGCAGATGAGTCCAAGCAGGGACCGAGGGCTTAATTCCAGCACAGTTCTCAACAAAGTCCATGCGGCGTCTACTATACACAGCACACACCTGGGTGCTTTTGCTAGCCCTCCACTCCCAACCCCACTTAGGCCTCCAGACACAGGGAGCTTCTTGCCCTTGGCAGGAGGGTAAGCCAGTGTGCCAGGTACCTGCTTACTGAGGCTCAGTATAAATTCACTCTTTCTAATTGTTCCGTGACAGTGGATCTGGGCCCTGGAAATATTTCTCCTTTGTAGCTGGCTGTCGAACATTGTCGGTACAGAGTTCATGAAAGACGTAGGAGAAAAAGGATTCGGCATCTGGTTCTTAGTGGCTCCTGCAGCACCCAGGCCATAGAGCCAGAGAGAGGAAATGGGGACCATGTCACTGGGGCAGAGTATGTGGGCTCAGAGCTCATCATCTGGGAAGCAGAGCCTGTGGTGCAGTTCTCATCTTCTAAAATTTGTCTCTCTTATTTACCCTTAGAGTCAGATTTCACAGGCTGTTTGACCATAGACATGTCTATAGAACCTTAGAGGCAGGACCCAGCAGTGATGAGCACAGGCCTCAGAGATAGACCAGGATTCATTTCCAGGGTCTGCCAGTTACTCACTGTGCTCTTTTACCTGACACTGAACTCATCTAAGCCTCAATGTTCCCAGCTGTAAAATGGGGAGAGTAATATACAAATCACAGCTTTATCTGGAATACTGGAGGTCATTGTTAGACGTGAAAACATTTAGTGGAGTGCGTGGTATATAGTAATCACTCTGTAAATTGTTGGAAGGCTCTCTGTGGGTGATGGGACCAAGTGATTCCTGAGTCCTTCCCACTTTGAATCCTCACTTACGTGTGGGTCCACGTGGCTTCAAGCCTCTTGCCTCGCCTCCTCTTCACCTCTGCCTTTCTGTCTTTTTCTGGTCTCTACATTCTCCGCTCTCCCCTGCTCATCCATCCTGTTGTCATGCATCTCTTGATCCTCTCTCCCTATTTTTAGGTTTTGGCTGTGATGAGTTAACAAGGGCTTGATGAAACAGTTTAGAAATATTTGCTCAGGGCCTTGCAGAAATGCACATGTGTTTGTTCTGAGTATCTTATTATCTTGTGATGACTTGCTCGTGTTACTTGTCTCCAGGGTCAAGTGTTCCCTTTCTAGTTCTGTTCTTTCAGAAATAAGAAGGCAGCGTTATTCTGGCCATGACCCGAAAGATCGATGAGTCACGGCTCAGGATCAGACACAGAGGTTTCAGTCTAAGTAGTTTCTGGTCCTTGGGAGGAAACATCTGTAACTTGAGGGCTCCCCTCCTCCAGCTGGATATAGAGTTCAAAGAATTACATTTTGTGCAGGCAAACCAGCAGACAGGGGCAGCCCGCCAGCACCAGGAAACCCAGAGCAAGTGGTTCTGTGGGCAAGTGCTGCCTCCAGTTGGACTGAGACTCATTGTACCAGCAAGCAGCTGTGGGCTGGACAGCAGGCTTCCTGAGGGCAGGCACTGCGGGTCTTGTTCACATGTGAACCTGGTGCCCAGCCAGACTGGCCACAGGAGGCACAAAATAATCTTAGAAGTAAACTGTGAACATGTGGGTGAACTGGCCAGGGGGATGTGCTGTCTATTCCAGCCCCTCTCAATAGCAACTCCTGCATTTTACAGTGAAAGAGAAAAAAAGAGTGATTGGCATCTTGAAGTTGCATTTCTGCAGTGAGGGAATTTACTGTGGACTCTGGACTTGCTCTTAACTCCGTTATGTGCTATGAGCACCTTTAAACCTCCATAAACCCAGCTTTCTCATCTGTAAAACAAGAATGACACCAACAATGCCTGGGTCATAGGGCAGCAGAGATGAAATAAGGAAGGTCAGGGAGTGGTTCATTTAGTGTCTGCCACAGAGTTTCAAGGAAAGCTTGCTGGCAGCTTCCTTTCCTCTAAGTCAAGGAAGGCATCATTCAGACTCAGAGTTTTAGCACGAAGAAAGGGTTTATGAGATCATCTTCTAGTCATCCTCTCCCACATCTGCTCAACTCAAGAAGTTTTTAAAACTTCATCTGCTAAACAGGGATGATGATGCTCACCTCAGAGGATTGTGGGGTTCCCAGGTGGCTCAGAAGTAAAGAATCTGTCTGCCAGTGCAGGAGATGCAAGAGACGTGGGTTTGATCCCTGGGTCGAAAAGATCCCCTGGAAGGGGAAATGGCACCCCACTCCAGTATTTTTGCCTGGAAAACTCAATGGACAGAGAAGCCTGATGGGCTACAGTTCATGGGGTCTCAAAGAGTCGGAGATGACTCAGCACGCACACACCAAGGGTTGTGGAAAGGAGTGAACTAGAAATACACATTGGATTTCTTCTTCACTACCTGACACATGTGCTAGATAGACCTCACAAGAGGAGAGCGTAAACATTAATGCTGTCTGAGAATGGAAGCCATCTTTGGTTGTGATTCTCTCTTAATTCTGTATCGCTTTCACTGTCAAACCTGAAATTAGATGTTGCCACATTCAGCTGCTTTGTGTTTGCCCCACTGCAGCTCAGTGGGTTAGACTCCATTTTTAACTTTCCAGAAGGCAAGAACCGTGTTTCATTCATTCATTCATACTGAACGCCTGTATGCCAGACGTTGTTCCAGGGTCTGGTACTGCAAGAGTAAATAGGTCATAAGCTTGCCTTCATGGAGTTTATATTTTAAAATAAGAAAAAAGGTGATGATAAACCACTAAGTAGCTACATAGTCTAGTAGTATAGTGATGCATTCTATGAGCAATAATAAGGTAAGAAAACTAAGAATAATGGAAGTTGCCTTTTTTGAGAGGGGCCTGAATATTCTTTTTTTTTATGTACACCTGCCGCCTCCTTCAAATTCCAGTAAAAATCCTTACAAATAGAGGACCCAGTGTCATAGTTTTGTGGAAACAAGTTTTGAAATCCTCTTGAATCATGGGAAGTTTGAATTCATGTCTCTGGCTTTATAATGATTTTATAATGACTTTCTAGAATGACTGATTCCAGGTACCCATATAAATGTCTGAAAAGAGTGATTGGCTTCAGAAATGCAAACATTTATCTAAAATCCTGCCCAGGCTCTCAAATGCATATCTTAGTCTTAGCTGTTTCACACCTTGCAATCAACTCAGGAACTTGGGTTTTAGAGGCTTGTTCTGTCCATCATTGCAATTTTCAATCCTTTACAAGTTGATTTTTTGCTGTCTGCATTCCCTGGGCCCTGCTTCAGTATGAACATAGGTCTTTTATGATAAAAAACACACACATACATGCACACATTAGAAATGTGTATTTTTGTTGAAAACTATCATTTGCCTACTAAACCCTGCTTGTGTGAAATAAGTTTGGGTTTGGGGTAGCTTAGAAGCATCTTTATGAGCTGGCCCTGTCAGTAATACTCACTTTGGAGTGTGGTGGTGGTTCTCAGCCCCAGCTGCTACTGCTCTTAGAGTTACCTGGACAGCCATCAAAACTCCCAGTGCTCAGGACCCATCTGCCCAAGACCAGTTAGATCAAAATCTCTGTCTAACCTCACCAGGTGACTTCAGGGTACAACCAAGGTTGACCACCACTATTGTGTCTTATGGGAAGGATCAGGCTGCCAGGCAAGCCTCTTTAAAGGGTGATTTTCCTAAATGGGAAGGAATTCCAAAAAAGAGGGAATATATGTATACGATATTGAAAAGCAGAGACATTACTTTGCCAACAAAGGTCCGTCTAGTCAAGGCTATGGTTTTTCCTGTGGTCATGTATGAATGTGAGAGTTGGACTGTGGAGAAAGCTGAGTGCTGAAGAACTGATACTTTTGAACTGTGGTGCTGGAGAAGACTCTTGAGAGTCCCTTGGACTGCAGGGAGATCCAACCAGTCCATTCTAAAGAAGATCAGCCCTGGGTTTTCTTTGGAAGGAATGATGCTAAAGCTGAAACTCCAGTACTTTGGCCACCTCATGCGAAGAGTTGACTCATTGGCAAAGACTCTGATGCTGGGAGGGATTGGGGACAGGAGGAGAAGGGGACGACAGAGGATGAGATGGCTGGATGGCATCACCGACCTGATGGACGTGAGTTTGAGTGAACTCCAGGAGTTGGTGATGGACAGGGAGGCCTGGCATGCTGCAGTTCATTGGGTCGCAAAGAGTTGGACATGACTGAGTGACTGAACTGACTGACTGACTGATAGCTGATTCACTTTGCTCTACAGCAGAAACTAGCACAACATTTTAGAGCAAATATTTTATTGTTGTGTTGTTGTTTAATCACTAAGTCGTGTCCAATTCTTTTGTGACCCCGTGGACTATAGCCCGCCAGGCTCCTCTGTCCATGGGATTTCCCAGGCAAGAATGCTAGAGTGGGTTGCCACTTCCTTCTCCAGGGGATCTTCCTAACCATGGATCAAACCCATGTCTCCTGCATTGCAGGTGGCTTTTTTACCACTGAGACACCCAGGAAGCCCGTAAAGCAACTATACTCCAATAAAAATTAAATAAATAAATAAATAAAGGATAGTTTTCAAAGGTGCTATGCATCAGAGTCATCCGGGAACTGGGCAAAAGCAACTACCACATCTGGAGATCTGAATGAAGGAAGACCGGGCAGGGCTGGAGGATTACAGGTCTTCTGTGTGATTTTGGTAGAGATGGTGGGTGGGGGACCAGACTTAAATTTTTTTAGCCTGTGCCTCCCCTATATGATTCTAAGGCATTCCAGAGACTTGAGGATATACTGAAAAGTTGAGACTAGACGGAAAGATCTCTTGACCAGCCCCACTCCTCAAAGACCTGAGTAACCTACATCTGCTATTTCCTTGTCAAACGTGCCAAGCCCAGAAACCCTTGAAATTTGAGCCACCCTCACAGTGGCCAGTACTCCTGCACCCATAGTTTGAATTGTGTGCATATCTAGCATCAGGTATGTCTGTTACCTAACCTGTTAAGGCCACATACGTGTGTTGTAATTACGTAATTTCTTTAAATGTTACATCAACTGATAAAATATAAATGTGAAAATTAAGAATAGTCACTTATGTACAAACTTAGGTTGTTACTCGGGAAGAATTTGATCGAAATGAGTCCTCTGAAAAATGATTTGCTATTCAATTATGGATGATTGAAACAACAGTAAAATAATGGGAAATTCATAAGAGTTTTGAGGCTGTGTTTATATTGCTCTGGGGACTCCCTGGTGGCTCAGACAGTAAAGTGTCTGCCTGCAAAGCAGGAGACACAGGTTTGATACCTGGGTGAGGAAGATCCCCTAGAGAAGGAAATGGCAACCCACTCTAGTACTCTTGCCTGGAAAATCCCGTGGACAGAGGAGCCTGGTAGGCTATGATTCATGGATAGCAAATAGACACGACTGAGTGACCTCACTTATATTGCTCTACAAGTATTTTTAAGTTACACAACACAAAGTTTAGATACACTGTTATAGTTTTTGGTTAAAATAAAACATTACTGATATATAGGTATCCCCTTTCATTTTTGTCTACTTTTAGCTGACCAACTACTTTTCCCTCTTCTGTTAAATAAGAAACGATGAGCAATAGATGCTGTAAATGAAGAGAGTAGGTGTGATTAGCTTTTAACATATTGATATAGCATTAATTTTCTATCTTCCTAAACAACAATGAATAATTTAGTGAACTTTCTATTTTTCTTGTAAGACCAATACCTCTAATTTAAATCAGGCATTGAAAGGAAAATTAGTCTAAGACCAGTTACTAATCTAGCTGTTGATCTGTACTATACTAAAAGATTTGCTTTTGAAATTGTCTTCCTGGTCACCCCAGGCTCTTGTCAATACTGCCATTGTCTACTTTTGCCAGTTTGTATCCAACTGTTATTTGTAATACAGTGGTTCATCTCATCCTTCATGCATCTTAAAGCTCTAAATCAAGGTTGGCAAATTCTGACCCCCAGACCCACCACCTGTTTTGATACAGCCCCTAAGCTAAACCTGGTTTTTATTTTTTTTATTTTTTCACTTTATTTATTTATTTTAGAGGCTAATTACTTTACAATATCGTATTGGTTTTGTCATACATTGACATGAATCCACCACAGGTGTACATGTGTTCCCCATCCTGAACCCCCCTCCCACTTCCCTCCCCATCCCATCCCTCTGGATCATCCCAGTGCACCAGCCCCGAGCACCCTGTATCATGCATCGAACCTGGACTGGTGATCCGTTTCACATATGATAATATTCATGTTTCAATGCCATTCTCCCAAATCATCCCACCCTCTCCCTCTCCCACAGAGTCCAAAAGACTGTTCTATACATCTCTGTCTCTTTTGCTGTCTCGCATACAGGGTTATTGTTACCATCTTTCTAAATTCCATATATATGCGTTAGTATACTGTATTGGTGTTTTTCTTTCTGGCTTACTTCACTCTGTATAATAGGCTCCAGTTTCATCCACCTCATTAGAACTGATTCAAATGTATTCTTTTTAATGGTTGAGTAATACTCCATTGTGTATATGTACCACAGCTTTCTTATCCATTTGTCTGCTGATGGACATCTAGGTTGCTTCCATGTCCTTGCTATTATAAACAGTGCTGCGATGAACATTGGGGTACACGTGTCTTTTTCAATTCTGGTTTCCTCGGTGTGTGTGCCCAGCAGTGGGATTGCTGAGTCATAAGTAGTTCTATTCCCAGGTTTTTAAGGAATCTCCACACTGTTCTCCATAGTGGCTGTACTAGTTTACATTCCCACCAACAGTGTAAGAGGGTTCCCTTTTTTTCACACCCTCTCCAGCATTTATTATTTGTATATTTTTGGATTGCAGCCATTCTGACTGGTGTGAAATGGTACCTCATTGTAGTTTTGATTTGCATTTCTCTGATAATGAGTGATGTTGAGCATCTTTCCATGTGTTTATTAGCCATCTGTATCTTCTTTGGAGAAATGTCTGTTTAGTTCTTTGGCCCATTTTTTGATTGGGTCGTTTATTTTTCTGGAATTGAGCTGCAGGAGTTGCTTGTATGATAAATTATTAATTATCATACAAGCATTATCATACAAGATTAATTATTTGTCAGTTATTTCGTTTGCTGTTATTTTCTCCCATTCTGAAGCCTGTCTTTTCACCTTGCTTATAGTTTCCTTTGTTGTGCAGAAGCTTTTAGTTTTAATTAGGTCCCATTTGTTTATTTTTGCTTTTATTTCCAATATTCTGGGAGGTGGGTCATAGAGGATCCTGCTGTGATTTATGTCAGAGAGTGTTTTGCCTATGTTTTCCTCTAGGAGTTTTATAGTTTCTGGTCTTAGGTTTAGATCTTTAATCCATTTAGAGTTTATTTTTGTGTATGGTGTTAGAAAGTCTTCTACTTTCATTCTTTTAAAAGTGGTTGACCAGTTTTCCTAGCACCACTTGTTAAAAAGATTGTCTTTTCTCCATTGTATATCCTTGCCTCCTTTGTCGAAGATAAGGTGTCCATAGGTGGGTGGATTTATCTCTGGGCTTTCTATTTTGTTCCATTGATCTATATTTCTGTCTTTGTGCCAGTACCATACTGTTTTGATGACTGTGGCATTGTAGTAGAGCCTGAAGTCAGGCAGGTTGATTCCTCCAGTTTCATTCTTCTTTCTCAAGATTGCTTTGGCTATTCACAGTTTTTTGTATTTCCATACAAATTGTGAAATTATTTGTTCTAGCTCTGTGAAAAATACCATTGGTAGCTTGATAGGGATTGCATTGAATCTATAGATTGCTCTGGGTAGTATACTCATTTTCACTATATTGATTCGTCTGATCCATGAACACAGTATATTTTTCCATCTATTAGTGTCCTCTTTGATTTCTTTCACCAGTGTTTTATAGTTTTCTATACATAGGTCTTTTGTTTCTTTAGGTAGATATATTCCTAAATATTTTATTCTTTTCGTTGCAATGGTGAATGGAATTGTTTCCTTAATTTCTCTTTCTGTTTTCTTATTGTTAGTGTATAAGAATGCAAGGGATTTCTCTGTGTTAATTTTATATCCTGCAACTTTACTATATTCATTAATTAGCTCTAGTAATTTTCTGGTGGAGTCTTTAGGGTTTTTTATGTATAGGATCATGTCATCTGCAAACAGTGAGAGTTTTACTTCTTCTTTTCCAATCTGGATTCCTTTTATTTCTTTTTCTGCTCTGATTGCTGTGGCCAAAACTTCCAAAACTATGTTGAATAGTAGTGGTGAGAGTGGGCACCCTTGTCTTGTTCCTTACTTTAGGGGAAATGCTTTCAATTTTTCACCATTGAGGATAATGTTTGCTGTGGGTTTGTCATATATAGTTTTTATTATGTTGAGGTATGTTCCTTCTATTCCTGCTTTCTGGAGGGTTTTTATCATAAATGGATGTTGAATTTTGTCAAAGGCTTTCTCTGAATCTATTGAGATAATCGTATGGTTTTTATTTTTCAATTTGTTAATGTGGTGTATTATGTTGATTGATTTATGGATATTGAAGAATCCTTGCATCCCTGGGATAAAGCCTACTTGGTCATGATGTATGATCTTTTTAGTATATTGTTGGATTCTGTTTGCTAGGATTTTGTTAAGGATTTTTGCATCTATGTTCATCAGTGATATTGGCCTGTAGTTTTCTTTTTTTGTGGCATCTTTGTCAGGTTTTGGTATTGGTGGCCTCATAGAATGTGTTTGGAAGTTTACCTTCCTCTGCAATTTTCTGGAAGAGTTTGAGTAGGATAGGTGTTAGCTCCTCTCTAAATTTTTGGTAGAATTCAGCTGTGAAGCTGTCTGGTCCCGGGCTTTTGTTTGCTGGAAGATTTCTGATTACAGTTTCAGTTTCCATTAAGCCTGGTTTTTATGATTTTAAATGGTTGACAACAAATTTTAAAAAATAGTAAGCTGTGACATGTGAGAAATACATGATTTTAGATTCCACATATGGGAGAAGGCAATGGCAACCCACTCCAGTACTCTTGCCTGGAAAATCCCATGGACGGAGGAGCCTGGTAGGCTGCAGTCCATGGGGTCGCTAAGAGTCGGACACGACTGAGAGTCTTCACTTTCATGCATTGGAGAAGGCAATGGCAACCCACTCCAGTGTTCTTGCCTGGAGAATCCCAGGGACAGGGGGGCCTGGTGGGCTGCCGTCTATGGGGTCACACAGAGTCGGACACAACTGAAGTGACATAGCAGCAGCAGCAGCAGCAGATTCCACATATAAGACAGATCAGACAGTATTTGACATTTTCTGTCTCTCTTACTATTTCACTTAGCATAATGTCCTTAAGGTTCATCCATGTTGTAAGGTGTCAGAATGTCCATTTTTTTTTAAGGCTAAATAATATTCTATTTTGTGTATGTGTGTGTCACATTTTCTTTGTCCATTCACCCATCAGTGGACATTTAGGTTGCTTCCATATCTTGGCTGTTGTAAATAATACTGCCATAAACATGAGAGTGCAATACTTTTCAAATTAGTATTTTTGTTTTCTTCAGCAAACACTCAGAAGTGGAATTTTTGGATCATGTGATAATCTTGAGGGGGAACCTCCATACTGTGTTCCATAATGGCTGCACCATTTACATTCCTGTCAACAGTGTATAGGGATTCCTTTTTCTCCACATCTTCTCCAATACTTCTTATTTCTAGTCTTCTTGATAATAACCATTCCAATAGGTGTGAGGTGTTTTTTATTTGTGTTTTTGATTTGCCTTTCCCTAATTATTAATTTGATTTGCATCTACTTGTGTTTTTGATTTGCATTTCCCTGATTATTAATGGTGTAAACATCTTATATACCTGTTGGCCACGTTGATTCAGATATGCCCATTTTCTAATCTGATTGTTTTGGGGGGTTTTGCTATTGACTTGTATGTGTACTTTATATATTTTTAGATATTAGCCCCTTATCAGTTGTATGACCTGAAATACTGTCTCCCACTCAGTAGGTTGCCTTTTCATTCTCTTGATGGTTTCCTTTGCTATACTGTTTCTTTTGCTATACAGAAGCTTTTCAGTTTTATGGAGACCTACTTGTTTATTTTTGCTTTTGGTGTCAAACTCAAAAAATCATTGCCAAGACCAGTGTCAAGAACTTTATTGCCCATGTTTTCTTTTAGGACTTTTACAACTTCCTTTGTTATGTTCAGGTTTTTAATCCATTTTGAGTTAATTTTTGTATATGGTGTAAGATAGTGGTCCAGTTTCATTCTTTTGCATGTGGCTGTCTAGTCTTTCCATCACCATTTATTGAAGAGACTCCTTTCCCAGGTGTATATTCTTGGTTTCTTTGTCACAAGTTAATTGACCACATATGCATGTGCTTATTTCTGGGCTCACTATTCTGTTCCATTAATCTCTGTGTTTGTTTTTATGCCAGTACCATACTGTTTCAATTATTGGAACTTTGTAATATAGTTTGAAATCAAGATGTTTGATACCTCCAGTTTTGTTCGTTATTAAAATTGCTTTGACTAATTGGGGTCTTTTATGATTCCTTACAAACTTGAGGACTCTTTGTTCTATTTCTGTGGAAAAGGCCATTGCAATTTTGATAGAATTGCATAGTATCTATAGATTCCTTTGAGCATTATGAACATTTTAACAATATTCTCCCAACCCATGAGGACAGGATATCGTTCAGTTTGTGTCTTCTTCAGTTTCTTTCATTAACATCTTGTCATTTTCAATATACAGCTATTTCTCATCCTTGCTTAAATTCATTCCTAAGTATTTTATTCTTTTTTGATGCATTTGTTAATGCTATTATTTTCTTAATTTCTCTTTCTGACAGTTCATTATTAGTGTATAGAAGTACAACAGATTTTCATGTATTTATTTTGTATCTTGCAACTTTACTGAATTTATGTGTTGGTTCAGAGACCCTAAAATATTTATTATCTGGCCCTTTAAGAAAAAAGTGGTGGACCTCAAACTCAAATGCCAGCTCTCCCTGAATCACTTGTCTGTTTAGCTGTCCCTCTGGGGAGCCACTGCGTCTAGTCCTACACTTTTCCACTGTCCTTGAGGGCTTGCCTATAGCCTGGCTTTAAAGTAAATGTGCTGAATGTAACTGGGTCAGTTTTTCAGGGGTTCTTTATTCACCTATTTAATTCTGGCCAGTCCTCTGGTGTATAAGACCTAAAGCTCCTAGATCTTCTAAACTATAAAATATTTGTAAAGTCAGATCTCAGCTTTAAAGAAAATTTTTAATGAATCAATAACTAATGTCTACAAATACACGTTTATTTTAAATTCCTATTTATTTTGGTGCTACCATTACCTTTTTGAGGCTGGATGTGCAAGCACTTCTGCTATATCATATCTATATTCCCAAGACATCTCCAACTGCAAAATCACAGACTGAAAATAACAGAACTTAGGAGAAAAAAAGGGTCAGAGCAGATGACTACAAATCTGAATACTGTGAACCACAGCCATTATACAAAGATAATACTCCTAATAAAAACTGCAGCAGAGTTGGAAAAGATACATTTAAAGTCTAAGAAGTAAATACTATAATAAATATATAACTTTACCTTTAAGAAGGTCAAATCAGTATGCTTGGGAAAGAGGGGAGGTTAAGGTGACTGGAGCTTCCTTCCGCTTCATGGGAACAGGATCAGATGCATAGTGATGGAGGAGAACCCCACAGGAGTACTTCCCAGATGGAGCCTATGGCCACACTGAGCCAGGAGGGAGAACATTCATGATGTCCAGTCCTCTGTCCCTCTGTGGCTTGTGCATACAGCTGAGTGAGTTTTCTTTTGCATTCAACTGCTGTTTCTGATTGTATAGAACATTAATATGCTGAGGGAAAAATCGTGTATGAACGCCACTAACATGCTCTGTTCACATCACTCCTTATTCCTCATGTAGAAGCTTATTGGCATTGAGGAAACGTGTTTTAGCAGAACTGACTGTACTTTTCTGCTTTAGATTCTGTCATTTCTTCCCTTTCTCAAAATAATTTTATGTATTAAACAACAGTATGGGCAGAAGAATCTGAATCCCAGTAACTGGCCAAAAAAAACAATCAGATATCAAATGAACATTAAAAATTCCAGGTCAGCATTTATGTCAAGACAGCATATATATATATACCACAGTATATATTAAATCCAAAGAGAATGAAGAATAAAAGGTTGACTAGAAGGTTATTAATCACCTGATCTTTCCCTGTGCCAGGTAAAGGCCCTCACTTCTGGCTCCCCGTTGGAGAAATTATCAGCTGCTGATCGAGTAGCATGTTTATTTATTCATTTCTGGCTGCACGGGTCTTTGTTGCTGCACATGGGTTTTCTCTAGTTGCGGAGAGCTGGGGCTGCTCTCTAGCTGTGGTCCACAGGCTTCTCACTGCAGTGACTTCTCTTGTTGCGGAGCATGGGCTCTAGGCACAATGGGCTTCTGTAGTTGCAGCACAAAGACTCAATAGTTGAGGACCATGGGAAGCATAGGCTTAGGCGCATAGGCTTATGCTTCTAGAAGCATAAGCTCTAGAGCACAGGCTCCATAGTGTTGGCTCATCGGCTAGGTTGTTTCATAGCACATGGAATCTTCCTGGACCAGGGATTGAACCTGTGTCCCCTGCATTGACAGGCAGATTCCCAGCCACTGAACCACCAGGGACGTCCCTGTGAATAATTTTTTTTTTAAGACACACATAAGGTTGGATATTTATAAGTATATATCAACACATGAATAGGGTATGACAATAAGAAATGAAAAACCCATAATGATGTAACACTAGAGAAAAATAATAAACCCGCTGGAGTTGAAGAATATTGAACATTCTCAGGAGGAAGAAGAAATACAGAAAATTAGACTTTGAAAAATATTGTTAAAAGAAAGATAAATCTAGTATTTTTTTGCTCGGGGCATATACAATGAGGTCATATTGGTCTTAATAGAGAAAATAAAGAACAGTTCAGCAGAAGCTGTGCTCAGCAGCAGCAGTCTTGTGGAAGGTGAGATAAGGTGTAAGGAGTACCTTGTTATCAGCCAGAATCACATAACAGTAAGCACTGGGAACATTTTGGTATGCTGGCAGAAATCCTCAAAAGGGTGTCAGAGCAAAAATTTGAGGCAAAGTAAAATAATGGGTTATTTCTAAATGTGCAGAATTAGCTTGTGACCAGACTATAGAGAGCCAGTTAAGTGTCAGGGCTTGAGCAGCTGTCAGAGGCAAAATATGAAATGTTTGAACAAGCCATTGATGGAAAATGCAAAAGGGAAGAGTGACCTCAGAAGTGTTAGAAGAAATGCCAGTCAAATGAGTAACTGCATAGATAAAATGTTGGCATTAAAGTTTCCCCAAATTGGAGTGTTGCAATGGGTGGTTGTGTTAACTAAATTTGGAACTGTTTCAAATGTGAATATTAGATCACACAGACACAAAAAATTTCACAAATAAATTAAGGGTTTTATTTTCTCTTATTTAAGAAAGACAGGCAACTCAGGGTTGCTTTCGTGGCCTGTCATCTGGGACCCAGCCTGTTTTTGTCTTTCTACTCTGCCATAATGATGTGCATTCCTGCGCGTGTGCTCAGTTGCTTCAGTTGTGTCCGACTCTTTGCAACCCTGTGGACTGCAGCCCGCCAGGCTCCTCTGTCCATGGGATGCTCTAGACAATACTGGAGTGGGTTGTCATGCATCTCCTGCCTTGCAGGCAGATTCTTTACTGCTGAGCCATGGAGGAAGCCCACCCATCCTCAAATTTATCTTTTTCAGTATGGATGCTGAAACTCCAACCATTAGGTCCTCAGTCCACTTAGGATGCAAGAGAAAGAGGGAAGGATAGAAAGGAAACGTCTCTGGTGAGGTAGCCCTCTATTTTTCTTTAACTGTTATTTTATATTGGGGTCTAGCCGATTAACTATGTTGTGATGGTTTCAGGTGGACAGTGAAGGGACTCAGCCAGACATATACATGTGTCCATTCTCCCCAAATTCCCTTCCCATCAGGTGAGGCAGCCCTCTTCAGAGTTTTCTGGAGAGTTGTACACAGTCCTGACCTACCCTAATTGCTAAGGAGACTGGGAAATGTGACCTTTTATCTGGAACTATTTTTGCCCTAAATAGAAGTGGAGTTCTGTTCATAAGAAGAGGAGTGTAACTACCAGTTGTCTCTACCACCAGAGGGATATGTGCTGAGCTAATCTTTGTATTAAATGAAGGGTAGGGAGGATGCCCAGGAAATGTGCCTGTGTAGGACAACATCTCAAGATAAACTAAAGTTGGGGTAAAGGTAAAAATAAAGAACAATAAAGATGTTGCCACAACAGGAGTATGTCAAAGACCACTTGGCCAGAAAAAAAGATACGTATGATAGAGTCTCTTTACTAAATAAGCTGTCAGAGACACTCACTTTCATAGAGTGATGGTGAAGAGCTTTGTTCCAGTGCTGATTCTGCCATGTAATTTGCAGGGTGACCTTAGGCAGGTGTCTTGGTCTCTCTGAGCCTCAGTTTGTCCATCTGTAAGGTGGCAACAGCAATCCCTTCCTCCTAAGGTGGTTGTGAGGATTAATTGAAATGCTGCATGAAAAGTCACAGCACAGACTGAGAGCCCAGCACAGACTGAGAGCCCAGCACACAGCACATCACGCCCACTAATGTGGCTGCTAGGAGTCCTGTTCAGCCGAGCACAAAGCAGCTGGCAAAGTCTTTTAACCTCATGTTGGAGGGCGAGGGAGGGATCACATTCATCCTGACCCAGTCCTCAACACTTGTCTGCTGAAGAAGAATGAGAAGGACCAGGAATATTGGGAGGAAGGAGCCCACTCTTAGGGAGAATTGTGTATTCAGTGTGTACCTGAGAGCTCCAGAGCCAGAAGAAATAACATGTCTGTGAGTGGATGACTTGCCTGGAAATCCCCAAGATAAGGTGACTGATTAGGTGACTGTTGAAGAATCAGGATGATTCCCCTACGTACAATCAATCCTGTGATTACAGCAATCCAAGTGATGAGAAATTAGGAAACATCAAAATCGTTACCTTGGACAGCAAAAAAGAAAAAATGTTTGAAAAGTTCTGAGTGTTTGAAAGCTTTTCTCAGAATAAAGTATGATGACTTTTGTATAGTATCATGGAGAATATCTAATAAAAGATTACTATAACGAGCCCCTCACCCAGCTTCACCAGTTATCAACTCATGGCCAGCCATATTTCCTCTTTGTCCCCCACCCCCAGATTATTTTGAAGCAAATCCAAGACATTTCATCATTTCATCCCTAAGTATTTCATTGTGTACCTCTATCAAGACTCTTGAGAGTCCCTTGGACTGCAAGGAGATCCAACCAGTCCATTCTGAAGGAGATCAGCCCTGGGATTTCTTTGGAAGGAATGATGCTAAAGCTGAAACTCCAGTACTTTGGCCACCTGATGTGAAGAGTTGACTCATTGGAAAAGACTCTGATGCTGGGAGGGATTGGGGGCAGGAGGAGGAGGGGACGACAGAGGATGAGATGGCTGGATGGCATCACTGACTCGATGGACGTGAGTCTGAGTGAACTCCGGGAGTTGGTGATGGACAGGGAGGCCTGGCGTGCTGGGATTCATGGGGTCGCAAAGAGTCGGACACGACTGAGCGACTGATCTGATCAAGTCTCAAAACAGTTTAACCACAGTACCATTGTCACCCCTGAAAATAATTATTAAGTTCTTAACATTGAATACACAGTGTGCAGATTTCTTAGACTACACTCATAATTTTTTTGAGTTTATTCAGTCAGGATGCAAATAAGATCCACACATTATGATTGGGTACGTTCTATGTAAATCTCTTAATGGAGGTTCATTTGTTGAAGAAACTGGGTTATTTATCCTGTAGTTTCCCACAGTCTGAATTTTATTAATTGCATACTCATGGTGTGATTTGCCGTCTTTCTCTCCCTACTCTCTTTTCTGAAATTGGTAGATAAGAGATTCCAGCTTGATCAAATTCAGGTTTGACTCTTTGGAAGGCCACTTTGGAGGTGTGGTTGGGGACCACCCTCAGGAGGTACAGAAGTCTGTTTATCTTGTTTTTCTTGATGTTCTCAGCTATTAAGAATCATTGCCTAGATCCATTAGTTCATCAGTGCTTGCAAATGGCGATTTTCTAATTAAGTGTTTTTACAAACGCACTTAATTTAAATATATTAGATGTTTTTCAGTCTGTCAAAGTTATTCCTACTAATATTGTATTGACTTTTAAATTCAGCCTATTTAAATTTTGTGAATGCTAAGTTTGGGAACATTTGAAAATTCATCTAAGTAAAGAGACCTGGCTAACATCTGCACTGTTCTGGCACCCTCTGCCTTTTCCAGATTTTCTCCTTTTTTAAAGCTTTCTCACTTTAATGTTTTTAAGTGGAGTTAAGCCTCAGCCCTGTGCTATGTCCATATGCTTTACCAGCTGAACTTTCAGACCTACCAGCTAGATAGGTTCCCCAGTGATTGATTTTTTTTTCCTGGAGACCCAGAGGCCCACAGTGGTGCACATATGGTATCTAATGGTGAGTAACTGAGTTAATGGTGTGTGAAGGTGACCTGAATAAATATGAATCAGAACTAATGTGGAATATGGCAAGCTGCTCCTACAGTTAATGTGGAATATTTCTGTTTATGCCTAAGTGGGTGTTAGGTAACTCCCTTGTGGGGAAGCCATATAGCCCTGAGCAGAAATTCTGTCTAGGACACAGGAGATCAAAGGCCTCCTCTTCTGAACCTTTTTAAGGAGGACATTCACTTTCCCTTTTTCACATTCTGCTGGGATTTGGAAGGCCGTGCTGTTCTTCTTTTATGTTTCCTCTTTCTAAATTGAGAACTGCAAATGACCAAGACCAATGAGGCACTGGTGTGGTTTATCAGCTTTTCCCAACCGTTCCTTCTAGGAAAATTGGACTTGCCGGGTTTTTTTCTCAGTAGGAAAGTGGTTATTTGCAAGCATCTCTTCAGGGCTGGATTACTCCCTGGCCTCCAGCTTGATTTTAATTGTTACAGCCGTGTCAATGAAAAAAAAAATTTGAGCAAGACCACCCCCTCCCCCTGTCAGTCTATGGATGTTAATATATTGATAAAAAATGAACAGTACTAGAATAATGTTATGTGTATTCTGAAAACCTTGAAAACTACAAACATTTTCACTTTTTTTTTTTCTTACATCCCACTGGATCTCCTTGCACATCCCACTTTGGGGTACACTTCATCAGTTAGGGTAGATGCTGTATGAAGTTCCAGTGAGGCAGTGGTAACCTCCGGACAAACCATACCTCAAAGGCAAGATTTAACTAATTTTTAAAATCAGGAAATACAGTAAGAGATTATTTTCAACATAAAAGTTTTTTACTGTTTTCGGAAGTGAAACTTTATTTTGAATCACAGGGCCCCATAATCACAGGCAGGCCCCATAACCATTTCAAAGATGGAACTTCTTGAAGGACTTGAATCTGACCTTATGTCCACTCATGCATGAAATAATGTGACTATTGCCAAGGACAAAGTAAAGTTACATGATACGTATTATAATATGTGAAACTTCTATCACCAACCCCCCAATCTGTGATAGTGGTCACTGATTTCTGTTAAAATAGTCAGTGCACAGTTCCTTTAGAACATTAAGTTATTTCTGGGCCAGGTCTCCCCTGAAGTAGGCCACTTGCCACCATTTTCCAGTTTCTTTTGCTGGATAAACACCCCTTTTTTAGTATCAGTTACACCAATCCTCAGACTTGTGCTGCTCTGTGTCCTGTGTCAGACCCCAGAGGTCTTTGCCTTTTGGACTCCTGTTTATTTTTACAGATGCACATTGAGCAACTTTTTTTATTATTAATTTATTTATTTTAATTGGAGGATAATTACCCTACTACATTGTGGTGGTTTTTGCCATACATCGACATGAATCGGCCCCAGGTAAACATGTGTCCCTCCCCGCCCCAATACCAAACCCCCCTCCCCTGCCCCTCCGCACCCCATCCCTCTGGGTTGTCCCAGAGCACCAGCTTTTGGTGCCCTGCTTCATGCATCGAACTTGCACTGGTCATCTATTTTACACATGGTAATGTACATGCTTGAGTGCTACTCTGCCAAATCATCCCACCCATTCCTTCTCCCACTAGTCCAAAAGTCTGTTCTTTACATCTGGATCTCCCTTGCTGTCCTGCATAAAGAATCATCGGTTCAGTTCACTCACTCAGTCGTGTCCTACTCTTTGTGACCCCATGAATTACAGCACGCCAGGCCTCCCTGTCCATCACCAACTCCCAGAGTTCACTCATACTCACGTCCATAGAGTTGGTGATCCCATTCAGCCATCTCATCCTCTGTCGTCCCCTTTTCCTCATGCCCCCAATCCCTCCCAGCATCAGAGTCTTTTCCAATGAGTCAGCTCTTCGCATGAGGTGGCCAAAGTACTGGAGTTTCAGCTTTAGCATCATTCCTTCCAAAGAACACCCAGGACTGATCTTCTTTAGAATGGACTGGTTGCATCTCCTTGCAGTCCAAGGGACTCTCAAGAGTCTTCTCCAACACCACAGTTCAAAAGCATCAATTCTTCCATGCTCAGCTTTCTTCACAGTCCAACTCTCACATCCATACATGACCACTGGAAAAACCATAGCCTTGACTAGACGGACCTTTGTTGGCAAAGTAATGTCTCTGCTTTTTAATATGCTATCTACCATCTTTCTAAATTCCATATATATGTGTTAATATACAGTATTTGTATATTCTCTTTCTCTTTCTGACTTACTTCACTCTGTATAATAGGCTCCAGGTTCATGCAGCTCATTAGAATGGACTCAAATGTGTTCCTTTTTATAGCTAAGTAATATTCCATTGTGTAAATGAACCACAATTTCCTTATCCATTCATATGCTGATGGACATCTAGGTTGCTTCCATGTTCTAGCTATTGTAAATAGTGCTGCAGTGAACATTGGAGTACATGTGTCTCTTTCAATTCCATTTTCCTTGGTGTGTATGCCCAGCAGTGGGATTGCTGTGTTGTATCACAGTTCAATTCCCAGGTTTTTTTTTCTTCCCTATTTTTAAAAATTAATTAGTTATTTTAATTGGAGGCTAATCACTTTACAATATTGTGGTGGTTTTTGCCATACATTGACATGAATCAGCCATGGGTATTCCCAGGTTTTTAAGGAATCCCCACACTGTTCTCCATAGTGGCTATACCAGTTTGCATTCCCACCAACAGTGTAAGAGGGTTCCCTTTCTACAGACCCTCTCCAGCAATTATTGTTTGTAGACTTTTTGATGACAGCCATTCTGACCGGCGTGAGATGATACCTCATTGTGGTTTTGATTTGCATTTCTCTGATAATGAGTGATGGTTAGCACCTTTCCATGTGTTTATTAGCCATCTGTATGTCTTCTTTGGAAAAATGTCTGTTTAGGTTTTTTGCCCACTTTTTGATCGGGTTGTTCGTTTTTCTGGTATTGAGCTGCATGAGCTGCTTGTATATTTTGGAGATTCTTTGTCAGTTGTTTCATTTGCTATTATTTTCTCCCATTCTGAGGGTTCTCTCTTCACCTTGCTTATAGTTTCTTTCATTGTGCAAAAGCTTTTACATTTAACTAGGTCCCACTTGTTTATTTTTGTTTTTATTTTCATTATTCTAGAGGATATGCTGTGCTTTCTTGGTGTTGACCGAGACTAGTGCTCAGAGACATCTTTGACTAGGTCTTTGCCTTCCCTGGAAACTGGGAATCAAGTTGGGGACATAGACACTGCATCTTCATCACTGTTTAAGGAGATAGGAAATAGTAGGCGGGGAGGACAATGGTCCGTGGGCTGGGGGGAGGCAGCTAGAAGAGTAGGAGAGGAGGTGGTGCCATTACTGATTGGCTTGAGGAAAGTGGGGAAAAGAAGGTACCATCGGATTGCATCTGAGCCATGAGCTTGGGATGGAAGAAAGGTTTGACAAGGTTGAGAAATCCTAAGGAGAATGCTAACCCTGACACAGCTCTTTATAGTTTGAGTCACTTGTGCACATCATCTCATGTAATTTTTTAGGACCTCTCTGGAAGGGATGGTGGTTATGACCTGAATAATCTGGGTTCAAGTGGGTGAAACCACTTGCACAAGGGCACAGAGCTGGTAAATGGCCAAACCCAGGATGAAACCCAGATCTCCTGACTTCTGGTCTCTCACCATTTTCCCTGTGCCTCCCTTGAGCAGGTTATGATGAGTGCTGGTTTGGTGGTAGATCTTTGGAAATGTGTGAGAGGTGGGGGAAGAGGTGTGGACTGAGGGGGGGAGAGGGGATTATAAAAAGCCTGAAGGAGTTTCCAAAGTGATGGGCAAGCCTTAGACCTCAGCTTTGTATTCCCAGTGTATTTTAATTGTTTCTGTTTTCAAACTGTTGCTTCTAAATTAGATACTTTGGCTGTTTTTCGTTTCTAAATATATTTATTTGTGGCATTTTAGATTCAAATGTGTGTGATTAGGCTAATCACTTGTATTTTGCTAACTTCAAGTTTTCAGAAAGTGAGGAACGAAGGGAAGAGATTTCAAGAGACATGTGATTTACTTCAAGGAGTGGAAAAGAGTATTTTTAGCTTCCCTCTTAAAAATCAGTCCTTTACTTAAAGACCAGTCGTTAGCCATCATCAAAGGGAACATTCTCTGCTATGCCAAAGTCAGAATCTACATGCTCTGACTTCCTCAAAAAGCACAGGGTATTATGCCTGTGCCTGGAATCGGGAAGGTTATTCTTGGTTTGATTGGAACAGGACAAGGAAGGAGCCTGAGAGAGAGAGAGTCTAGTGTTTTAAATGGCCTGGTTTATCACATGTCAGGTCCCAGCCTTTACAACAAAGATGTGTTGACACTTGCTATTCAGAGGGGAGAGATTATGCACATTATTACCAACTGACACATCCATCATCATGAATTCCTGGGTATTAATGCATATGGTGCTGGGCTGAATGCCTTGGAGAGGAAATTTAGCAAGCACAGCCCTGACGCAGTAGAGCTTAAGCCTAGAAATTTGAAACTGCAGTGGAAGCGAGCCTGAGAAGACCCACCCAGAAGTGGGATCATGGGCCCAGTATCGAGGACAAAAGACGCGTCTGTGAGTGAAGGATCTGTCCTGTTCCACAGGAGGCACTGCCTCCTCAGGGTCAGTGGGGTGCCTGGTCTCTACCTGGACAAAGCGTGGGTGTTCTTTCAGAGGCCTGTGGAGAGTGGGGTGCATGACTCTGCCTGTGTGTCGGATAATATGGTAGGAACTGTGACCCTGTCATGTAGTGATAAGACTCATTTGTTTCTGCAGATGCTCCTAGGAGATCATAGGGCAGCTTTGCTGTTGCCTTATTTTACAGATAAGAAAACCAAGCTTGGGAACTTGCCCAAGGTCCCACAAGAAGTTAGTTACAGAGCTGGCATAAAAGCCCAGATTGCTTCTTTCTTGACCCCAAACTGCCTACTAAATTTTACACAAGTGTGAATGGGTCCCCAGAAGGGACCAAATCACTTCAGATCAGGGTAGGGACTGGCCTGCCCATGGAAAGGCTGTCCACGGGCAGACAGCAGTCCCCTCCCCTCCTTACTCTGAATAATGAAACAAGGCTGGGACAGGTGGCCTACGTCTGCCATCCATTCTGGGAGATGGCGTTTACGCTGAGTGCCAACTGCTGGTAAGAACCCTAAGCATAAGGATCTTCAAAAAGCCCTCAGTGTTTTTGAAGCAGTGTTGTTCATCACCCAGCGTGTAACCGGCTAACAGTGAGAGCCTCCTGGACATGTAATTATGTCTTATTCAGAAATGTCTCCCTCCTGTGCAGGCTTCGCAGTCAGGATCTGGGACAGCACCGCTGGCCACATTTGTGACCTACCTGATCTGTGTGGCTGTCCTGGTCTCCCCAACAGGGTACTTTTGATTATTCATTAAGGCTTCAAAGAGAAGATACCTCCAAATACTACCACAGAATCAAATCATTTTATTAATTCTCTGAAAATCAGTGAAACCATAAACAAGGTTTTTTTTCCCCTAAAGGAAACTTTTCAGTCCCAGACTGCGTGTTGCTGTTTGTGTACAATGCAGCAGCCTGGTCTTGTGGTTGTATAACTCAGAATTAAATTAATGGAGCCCATCTTCCTGTGCCTCCTCCCACTCCCATCTTCACAAGGTCCAAGAAGAAGCACACACGTATTCAGTGCAGTGTAAATCCTGTCTGTGTGTGTGGTTCAGCAACTGGAGCTTTCCTTCTCATTCAGAGCTGGGAGACGCTCGCAAGACAGAGAGGCCTATGGGAAACCCTCCCTGTTTAGAATGAAGGATGCAAGTGTGCACTCTCCCATAGATGTGCATCATATACTACCTTCCCTTCCTGGTTTCCCAAAAAAATAGGGCTGTCTCTGTTTATTCCACCTCCCAGATCTCTACACGGTCTCTGCATTGAAGTGTACCCTTCAGAGCTGCCCTGTGTGATTTTGGAGAGAGGTAGTTATCTTTTTTTTCCCCATTGTCTGTAATGTGGGAAAGTCAGAAATTACAGGAAAGCAATTTCCTTTCATCCTGTGTGCATCCAGGTTAGATGTGTATTCCCCCAGTTACCTCGTGTGTGCTTATTCATGTATTTCTTCATGTGAAAGAAACTTTTTGAAATTTAATAAAAAGTGTTTCTATATAAACTATGAGTAAAGTTAAGTGGACAGATGTGGCTACACTGTAACATGACAATATGAAAAGCACCGATCTTGGAGTCAGTGACAGATCCACAGAAGCTGCCACTCGAAAACAGAAAATGTCATGTTGTTATTTGTTACTGAGAGAGACCAACAGAGAAGATTTTTCCTAAGGAGATCAAACCAGTCAATCCTAAAAGAAATCAACCCTGAATATTCACTGACAGGGCTGAAGCTAAAGCCGAAACACCAGTATTTTGGCCACCTGATGCAAAGAGGTGACTCATTGGAAAAGACCTTGATGCTGGGAAAGACTGAGGGCAGGAGGAGAAGGAGGTAAGAGAGGATGAGATGGTTAGATAGCATCGCAAACTCAATGGACATGAATTTGAGCAACTCTGGGAGATAGTGAAGGACAGGGAAACCTAGCATGCTGCAGTCCATGGGATTGCGAGTTGGACACAACTTAGCAACTGAACAACAACAAAAAGTAGAAAAATATAGTAAGTGATTTAAAAGTATTAATCTATCACTTGTTTTTGCATGGTCATATTTTTATTCTTAATTGACATGATTGTATAGATCTTATATACAAAGTTCAGAAAAGAAAATATTCCCAGTCTATGTTTCTTTTCTGACCATTATTACTATTTATTTCATTTCATGGTTATTACTGAAAATAATCTTTGATCCAGAGAAGAGGGTGTTAACAAATGATCCCCTTCAGCTGTCAGGTGGTCCAGGGATACTGAGGATTTTCAGCTAGAGACCAGCCTCAGTCTGATTCTTTGGCGGGGAGTGAGTTATTGGAGAGGTGACCCCACCTTGTGACAAGAGGTCTGCCTTTTGGAACCCTTGACAGCCTCTGGCCTTCTTCAGTGGAGAGCTGCTCTCTAGAGATAGGGTAGTTGTGAGGTTAATGGTCAGAGCCAAACACCCAGGGATGGTGGGATGGTGGGGACGGGGGACCTGGTTGATCGCCAGCAGCTACCACACCTCCTTTCCTTTGCAGACGAATAGGTATCACCCCTGGGAAAGCAGAGAGGAAGGTGCTTTAAGTCATAAATTTAAAAATCTTGCAACTTTAGGCCTCAAAGACCTTCAAACCATTGGCTCTTTCATTTTAAAACCGAGGAATTTGATGTTACAGTAGATAAAGTAGGTTGTTCAGGCTTCTCTCAGTCATTACAGAAGAGCTAAATTGTTCCAGAAGAGCTAAGCTTATATCTAGGTGCCCTGCCTCCTAAACACTTCATTCTGAATAGCCTTGCCTGGCCTCACTCAAGACTCTTCTTTGGGGTGAACTTGAGAAACTCACAATCCAGACAGAGGGGAGGAAATTCCTGCGTGATGCTTGCAGTTGACAGCTGCTGTAGGGTGAGAGTGTCATTGATGAGGAAGCTTTCCATCCCTGGACTTTTGCAAAGCAAGAGAACATTGAGGGGAAGTTGACCACTTCCTTTTTCTCTTGACTCTGAGACCTGCCACCCACTTTTTCCTTCCATGTGCACTTTCCCTGCTCAGAACCGTTTGGCCTGGTTCCTCTTGCCTTCCTCTGTTCCCGCCATTAGATAAAGGGAGTGAGGAGAGTGATCTTGAGTCCCTGGGCCATGGCCTTGCTGCCAGTGTGCATGGTGGAATGACAGTGTGACCCTTCCTCACCTGTCTATGTCCCCACACACACACATCACTGGCATTACCCCCTTGGACTGCTCATGTGGCTCCCTCTTGGCACCAGTCACTAGTAGCCCCCACTGCCTGTGGCCCCTCTTATAGAGCTCTGCCCAGTGGGACCCAGCTGGGCACCCTTCTGTGGGATTCACACCTGCACCAAGAGAAAACAGCATCTGTTCCTCTGAGAAATTGTGGGAGCTCCTGCTGATGCACACGCGGGCTCTGCTCAGGAATCCTCCTTCCGGGCATCCTCTTGACCTCAGTCTCCATCCATGAGGCATTGCAGGCTTTGGGTCTGGCACTGATCTGTGTGCCTCAGAAATTCCCAGGGGTGCAGTGAAGCTCTGCAAAGTAGTCCCTTCAAGGGCCTTCTCACCCACTTAGGTAGCAGAAGGAAACAAGTCCACAGCTCCCCCAGGACAATCTCCCTTCTTACCTCTCAGGGTGTGGGGATGTAGGCTGGCTGCTCACTTTGAGAGATGTGTAGTACCCTTGTTCAGTAGCCGGCCTGTGGGGCCTCAGTGTAATTGACAGGGCAAACCCACATTCACATGGTCTCACCTGCCATGCGTGTCCTGCTGCTCTGCTGAGGCAGCACCCAGCCCCAGCACTCCAAAGCCTTCCCTGCAGACACACAGAATACTCCTTTGTCAGCCAGGTCCCCTTTGCCATCAGACAGCATCTGATTGCCTGTCGCCGGCCAAAGCCCACAGGGTAATGTCGCCTCCACTTTGTCAGGAGTGGATGCATCTCTCAGGTCAAGTCCATTCCATCCACAAGTCCCTGATCCTGTGGAAATGCCATAAAAAAGGCAGCTCCATGTTGCCAGGCAGCCTCTTGGTTTTCTGACCTTCCCTCGTGATAGCTCTCTGCCACCGGCCAGTCTTTCTGTGATTACTGCCTAGATAGACTGATTAGCAGAGCTCCTGAAGGAGCCAGGTGACACATTTAGGCCGCAGTGGTCTGTTTTTAACCTTTCAGCCTGTTTTCTGAGCACAATCGCATAGCTGGGGGGCTTTGTTTTTCTCAGGCTGGAGTGAGTGAGGGGTAACATTATCCCTAAGTGACTCCGTCTGCACTGGCGGGGAAACAAGCCAGTTTTACAATTTGAAGACCTCCTGCCTGTCTCAAAGCAGAAAGGAGGTCATGTTAAAGGGCTTCTTGTTTTCACAAACTGGCTAGCGAGTCCCCAGGGTCCTTTAAAAGGCATTCGTTAAGTATCAGAAAGCTCCAGTGCAAAGGCGGAGAAATCCCAGAAACCTAAAAGTGCTGGGAACAGGGAAGCGTAGGAACTAACCCGCTGGTTCCCAGAGAACAGTGTGCCGTGGGTGTAGCCAGTGGTGTGAAGGCTCTAACCATCTCCAGACTCAGCACTTGTTTGTCCCATTGGATGCTTCAGGGTAGTATTTGCACTCTGTTTTACACTAAGAATACATTTTTAAACAGCTTTTACATACATTTCATTATTCCCACTTCTAGCTCAGCACAGTTAGTGGGTGTCTGATAGAACTGGGAGGTGATGTTATCCCATTTATAGATCCATCAGATTGCAAAAACAGGACTGATGGCTCTGTCTGCATTACTCATGTATTTAGCCTCAGAAATCTCCCAGTTTCTTTTTTTAAGCTAGAGACCAAATTCTTCACCTGATCAGATAGTAGAGAATAATAAGTCAGTTCAGTTCAGTTCAGTCGCTCAGTCGTGTCTGACTCTTTGGGACCCCATGGACTGCAGCACACCAGGCCTTCCTATCCATCACCAACTCTCTGAGTTTACTCAAACTATGTCCATTGAGTCAGTGATGCCATTCAACCATCTCACCCTCTGTCGGCCCCTTCTCCTCCTGCCTTCAATCTTTCCCAGCATCAAGGTCTTTTCAAATGAGTCATTTCTTTGCATCAGGTGGCCAAAGTATTGTAAGTATAATAAGTCAAGGGCTCCTGAAAATTCTTCCTTTTCACTCCATCCCAAACTCAAAGGTAGGTACGAGAACCACTCATGTCATACTTTAAGGCAGACTTACATACAACCAGCTATTCACCTGCTGCTCTAGGTGAGTTGTAATTAATTATACCAGGTGAGGTCCAGTCAAGAATAAATATTTAAAATAGCTAACCAACAAGGATCTACTGTATACCATAGGACCTGTGTTCAATATTCTGTAATAATCTAAGTAGGAAAAGAGTTTGAAAAATGATAGATATATGTATGCTGCTGCTGCTGCTGCTAAGTCGCTTCAGTCATGTCCGACTCTGTGCGACCCCAGAGACGGCAGCCCACCAGGCTCCCCTGTCCCTGGGATTCTCCAGGCAAGAACACTGGAGTGGGTTGCCATTTCCTTCTCCAATGCATGAAAGTGAAAAGAGAAAGTGAAGTAGCTCAGTCGTCTCCGACTCTTAGCGACCGCATGGTCTGCAGCCCACCAGGCTCCTCCGTCCATGGGATTCTCCAGGCAAGAACACTGGAGTTGGGTGCCATTGCCTTCTCCAAGATATATGTATATATACATATAAATATGTGTGCATATATGTGTGTGTGTGTGTGTGTGTGTATATATATATATAAAAAACTAAATCACTCTGTTTACCTGAAACTAACAAAATCATTGTAAGTCAATTGTACTTCAAGATAAAATAAAAATTAAATAAAAAGGGTAAGTATAGAACCCGCTACAGCCAAAGAAACCAGACCCCCTTTTAATTACCTGTGGGCCCATAGCTGGACCACTAGCCAGACTGGAGACAAGAGAACAAGGTTCCTCTTATTATTATTGCCCCTGTAATCATTGAGCACCATCTTGTCTCCCAGAGAGGTAAGGATTCGGAGAGGAGTCAGAGGTGGGTAGGCTTTAAGGATCTTAGCTTCCTGGAGTCTTCAAGAGTCCTAGTGGCCTGAGTGGGACAGAGCAAGGACTCCCCCACCCCCCAACCCCCACACACACCTTCACCTTGGGAAGTTACTTGAAATAAAGTAGCCAAGGACTCACAAAAAAAAAAAGCCAAGGACTTAACTTATTTTGTGATGTAAATTGTTTCTGCTTCACTGCTGAAATTCACAGAGATTTGCATTTTAGAACTCGACTTCTAATCTTGGAATAAAAGAATCTTTGTTGAATTTTTGACTCCGGTAACAGGCAGATGAGGTCGTTTCTTTTTGTCTCTCCCTCCCTCCCTTTCTTTGACCTCACTCCTAAGTGAGAACCTCATACTTGATTGCTACGTTAAAAGGAAGATGAATCAACCATGAAATATATCATTTAAGGTTTGCAGCTCTCTTTTTATTTTATTTTGATTTAAATACACCCTTAGGTAAAGTCACAGATGTTAAGCTCATTGGCTGAGAGCAGGCTTTGATATAGAAGAACTTGGCCCCTGAGACATCTCTTCCCATAAATGTCTTGTGTTTCCTGCACTCCCTTAGTCTTCAACTACCCTGTGCCACACCTACAGACGTGGGACCTACAGTGTCCTTCCCTGACATTCACAGACCCACTGGGTGGGCACCTACAGTGACAACGCAGTCCAAAGGGGCCAAGCAGGAAGATATCAAGGGCTCAGGGGAGGTAGCAGCTGACCTCACCTCGGCGAGCCCAGGAAGAGGGGGGAGGAATCCGTTCAGGAGAGAAAAGGAGGGAGGGAAGAAGGGTGTCTCTGGGGAAGCCCATGGCAGGTCAGACACAGGCAAGAGAGCATGTGGACCTTAAGCAAGGGAGGAGAGGGCATGGCCAGTGGTGAGCTGCAGAGCCCGTAGAAACCCAGTTTGTGAAGATCCCCGTGTGTGCAGAGCTGCGGAGGTGGTCTTTCATTGCCATGAGGGGCCTTTGAAAACTTTTATACAGAGGAACTAAATCTTCAGTTTTGAAAACTGTGGCACTGGGGAGGATGGACTGAAGGGCGGGGATCCTAGAAACAGTGTCTTAACCCAGAGCTTCTAGAAAGCAGGGCCTGCAGCAAAGGTTGAGTGTTACGACCTGAAGTAGTACTAATATTCCTGCTTTACCAGGAGCCACGCAGACACTGGGCACTCTGGATACCCTTTGAGGTCTGCAGGGAGGAACTCTTCCTTTAGCATAACCTGTAGAAGAGAGAAAAGAGGCTCCCTCCTGCTTCTTGGCTCACATCACAGGGAACTGGTGTCCTGTACTTCCGGAATGCTGTTCTGGGATGGGGGCCTCCACAGCCTAGCCCCACACCGACCCCTGGTGTAGCTGCTTCCCAGTCTGACAGCAGAGGGCAGCCTTGTTTTTGTGAGCTTGAGCTGAGAAAGAGAAGAGCAGGCAGTCTGGGGAATCTGAGAGGTCCATAAGGGTGTTACCAGTCAGACACCAAGCTCCCCTCAGAGACCGTCACATCAGTCCAGGAAGGAGGGGATGGATGCCAGAGTGAACGGAGAGGGCCAGTGTAGAGAAAAATGTGCAATTCATTCAGTAGAGTCGACAAGTCCCACCCTGACCTTTCAATGAGATACATCACAGCAGCAGTCAGTAAGGGCTTCCCTGGTAGCTCAGTTGTTAAAGAACCTGCCTGCAATGCAGGAGACCCCGGTTCAACTCCTGGGTTGGGGAAGATCCCCCTGGAGAAGGGATAGGCTACCCACTCCAGTATTCTTGGGCTTCCCTGGTGTCACAAATGGTAAAGAATCCACTTGCAATGCGGGAGACCTGGGTTCAGTCCCTGGGTTGGGAAGATCTCCTGGAGGTGAGCATGGCAACCCACTCCAGTATTCTTGCGTGGAGAATTGCACAGACTGAAGAGCCTGGTGGGACACAGTCCATGGGGTGGTAAAGAGTCAGACACGACTGAGTGACTAAGCACAGTACAGCAGTCAGTAAAGGGCTTCCATGGCTAGTATGGAGCTAGGCATACTCTATGGACTTGAAGTTTCCTAAAGAAAATGATTCATCATTGAATACTCATTCATAAAGTCATGGAATAATCCAATTCCTATATTTGTCAGGGAAGAAGAGGAAGCTACTACTTTAAAAATGATTAAAAATCCAAGGTCATCAAAATAAGGAATCTGATCACAAGTATACCTATCAGAATTCTTTCTACTGAAATGGCAGAAACCCAGCTCTCCTAGCTTAGGATTGGGAGACTCTCAGCATCCAGGGAGGGGTAGGCATGCACTGGGCAGAGATATCACTGGAGCTAGGGACCATGACCCCGCCAGGACATACCCCCTCTCACACTTGGCCTTCTCTGTGAGGGGACTTTCCTCTTCTCTGTCTGGAGCCTGACCTTCATGGGACAGGACCCACACTGGCCTCAGCAGCTGGTTTCCTAACTGATTGCTTTGGCTCTAGAGAGCCTTGACTCTTCACACCACTCGGCCCTTCCTGGGGAGGATGCCCGGTAGCTCAGCACTCACCAGGCGCTCTCCATGGACCAAACACCTCTGCACAGGGTGGCAGAATTATTACACAAAGTGCCAAGTGGATGAGGGGAAACAGGGTCCAGGAGAAGGGGTATGCATATCTGCCCTGGGGGGCAAGGGTGTTGATGGGGAGAAACGTACATAACGTCCCTGCGGCCCAAAGCTCAGAACACTGCCATTCGCCAAAGAACCTTCCTGAACCCCTAATTCACCAGCTGGAGAAGAAAAGGGCTCCTGACTCTGTGCTTCTGCCTTCTGCCTCTCCTCCTGCTAAGGACTCAGGCGAGTGTTGCTTTATTGAATTGTTTTCCCGAAGCTCTCTATTAAACCTCTGAATATCTTCCTACCAGCTCTGCAAACAGAGCTGCCTCCAGCTGCAATCACAGCCACTGAAGATGCACTGAAAGCCCGCTCCAGTGCGTTCTTTGCTTGTCCTTTCCTTGGTATCGTCCCTTCCCCCATCTCCTAATGAGTTTGCTGCTGCTGCTGTTTGGTCGCTTCAGTCGTGTCCAATTCTGTGCGACCGTGGACTGTAGCCCGCCAGGTTCCTCTGTCCAAGAAATTCTTCAGGCAAGAATACTGTAGTGGGTTGCCTTGCCCTCCTCCAGGGATCTTCCTGACCCAAGGATCGAACCTAGGTCTCCTGCATTGCAGGCAGATTTTTTTTTTACCACTAAGCCACCAGGGAAGACCCCTAATGAGTTTAGGTAGATCTAAATGAGTTTAGGTAGATTGAAATTTTAATCAGTTTGATTGCTTGTTTTTAATGGGAATTTAAATTGAACTGGAGACTGAGAGCTTTAAGGGGCTGCAGGCTGCTTGGTGGGGCATTTTGGAGGCATGTCTCACCCCTGAGACAGGGGTAGTGGCATGCTGCAGTGTGGTGACTCTGTGCAAGCCCCTTCTGACTACATCTCAGCAAATTTGTAGGTAATAGGGTTTATGAAAGAAAGTGAAAAGTGAAAATGTTAGTTGCTCATTCGTGCCTATCTCTTTGCGACTCCCTGAACTCCTTGGTCCATGGAATTCTCCAGGTTGCCATGCCCTCCTCCAGGGATCTTCCTGACCCAGGGGTTGAACCCGGGACTACTGCATTGCAGGTTGATTCTTTACCATCAGAGCCACAAGGGAAGCCCGATAGGGTTTATGGAGGAGGTAATTTTCTCTGACCTTGTCCTCTTAAGTCAGAGAAGACAACTTTCTAAGGAGTGATACTGATCTAGTTCTTGGACCAACAGGACCCCTAGTTCTGGGGTATTACCTTGACCTTGAACCTGGATGTCCAAAATCAGGAGGGGAGGGGTCTGCTGGAAAATATTCTTCCCCCTGCACACACATCCCTCCCTGCTGTGGACCTTCACATGGGTGGAGAAAGGCAGGCCAGGACCATGGTTGACTTAACTTCAGCACCTTCTTTCTTTCTAAACAACTTTAATATTATTTTTATAGATAAAACAACTTTTATTTATAATTATAATCAGTTTACAGTGTTGTATTAGCTTCAGGTGTTGGGCAAAGTGATTCAGTTATACATGTACATATATCTGCTCTTTTTCAGATTCTTTTCCTATAGGTTATTACAGAATATCGAGTAGAGTTCCCTGTACTATATAGTATATCCTTGTGAATTGCCTAATTTATAAATAGTAGTGTGTATATGTTAATGCCAGCCTCCTAATTTATCCTTGTTTCTTAAACACAAAAGATAGCATTATCCATTGAAGAGAAAAGAAGATCCTTTGAACCTCTTTACCGAAAGAACTGAGCCCAACAAGGGGGCTTCCCTGATAGCTCAGTTGGTAAAGAATCTGCCTGCAATGCAGGAGACCCCTGTTCCATTCCCAAGTGGGGAAGATCCACTGGAGAAGGGGTAGGCTACCCATTCCAGTATTCTTGGGCTTCCCTTGTGCCTCAGCTGGTAAAGAATCCGCCTGCAATGTGGGAGACCTGGGTTCGATCCCTGGGTTGGGAAGATCCCCTGGAGAAGGGAAAGGCTACCCACTCCCGTATTCTGGCCTGGAGAATTCCATGGACTGTATAGTCCATGGGGTCGCAAAGAGTCTGAGACAACTAAGCGACTTGTACAGGTACAGGAGCCTAGCAAGAGATGTGAGATGGCGATGGTGTAAGCCTCAGTGTCATACAGACTGGTTTCTATTTTTTGTTAATTACATGCATTTTAATTTTTCTCTCTTTTAATTGTGAAATATATAAAACATACCCACCACCTAGATGTACAGATGTTGATACTGTGCAATAGTTTTCTTTACCAGAAAAATGATATAGTTCAAATATCGTTGAAGCTCCATCCACCTCCCCAAGCCCTCCCTTTTCTTCTCAGTAATCAATAGCCGGAAGTTGGTATCTATCATCCCCATGCATATTTTTATAGTTAACTACAAATATCCATGTAAAGTATTGTTGATATGCATACCATTGAATAATACTGCTCTTCATGGTTAAAAAACGGCATCAAGCCATACAGATTCTTTTGCAATCCGTCCCAGGGCTGCTGGACCATGGACAAGTTGTGTCATCTTTCTGAGCCTCAGGCAGGTTGTTAAGATACTGGTTGTTTTCATCCTAGTCCAGTCCAGGTGAGCAAGGATTGCAGCTTGGAGGGGAGCAGACAATTTGATATTACAAAGGCAGCATCAGCAGCACTTTGTGACTAATTTGATGTGTGAAATGACAAGTGTGATTCTGGTAACTGGCTAGCAGATAATGCCAGTTACTGAGATCAGGAGCTGGGCGGGGGGGTGGCTGGGGGGCCAGGGTGGGGAGCGGGGCGGCAGTGTGATGCTGGTCTGGGAAAGTCAGGCACTGCATTCCATTTCTGACCCATTAAGAGTTGGAAGTGTCTGTGGCAACACAGATGGAGAGGTACAGGAGGTAGCTGGATTTTTGGACCCCAAATTCAAACAGTGGTTGGGAGCCCACGGAGATGCTTCTTTGGGCATCCGGTGAGCATTCACTTGGTAAGGGAGGGGCCAGGGCACTCAGCATTTGTGGTTCAAATTCCTTTGCCTGGAATCCATAGTGTGGCTCACCCTCACCTGATTTCTTCAGAACAAGTGGCAACATGAGATGGAAATTTCTTCATTGTCGTGTCAACCTGAAAGGTTAGGGTTATGTCTGAAAACTTTTTTTTCCACTCAGAACCTGTTGTGAAATTAACAGAATCATCTCTGAAGGGTACTTCTGCTTTCAGATTTTACCATGCTTTCATGTTAATAAATTCATAGACTTTATTGAGCTTGGCAAATACTTCTTCATATTTGCCTAAACTTACCCCCTGGTGAAACTTCAAGGCACCACAGCCTTTTCTGGGATGAGTGGCAGAGCTCCTGTCTCCTCCTGCTCCCTTCCCCAGGGTTTGGTTTGGGAACCCAGTTGAGTGCTCTTCTCCAAGTTAGGACCCGGGTGATCTCTCCCTGCTCTCCTTTGTGGCTTACTGCGGACCTGGTCAGGGACTGTGGGTCTATCCTCACTAGTTAGCAGCTGGTTCTTCACAGGGAAATGTGTTTTTTTGCTTTATTAAAGGAAGGATGCTTGCCCCCCACCTCATCCCCAACCCAGTCCCATCCCTGCCAAAAGCCCAGCTTGATGTCCTAGCAGACCTCCTTTTGGATGGTAGGAATCTCCCTGCAGTGGCCCAGATACAAACAAGTGCTGGGAAGGTGCTGTTACTGTAAGGATCCAGAAAGACCTGGGGGTTTAGAGCAGGGAACAGCTGCGGATGGGGTGGTACCCAGAAGCACCTCTGACCCTGCTTTCCTCTCTTCTGTCTCCCTGCTTTCTTTTCTCACTCACTCCTCTCCCCATCTCGCTTTGTCCCTCTGCTCTTCCTTCCTCACCCCCTCTTCTAACTCTCCGCTTCCCCTCCCTCCCTCCCCCTCCTCAGTCTGTCTCCCCCTCCCCCATCTGTCTCTCTTCCTCCCTCTCCCCTTTCTCTCTCCCTCCTCCACCTCTTTCCTTGCTCCTCCTCCTCCTCCCCTTCTCTCTCCCTCCTCCCCCGCCACCTCCCCCGCTGTGCCCTTTCCCTGTCACACTTACAGGAGGAATGTCTAGGTCTCAGTCACTCTAGGTCCCTCTTATTATTTTCTCTTTGCTCCATCCAGCTCTTACCTGTTTCCCTTGAACTGGCAGCTGACTTGTATCTGGTCTGTAATTGCCCAGATTCCAACACCACATGACCTTGGTGCTCTAAAGCCCCTGGCCATCTGGCAGTCATCTCTCTGTGACTAGGATCTAAGCCCCCTAGAAAGGGTCCTGACTGGCTCAGCTCATTTTCCTGAGTCCGGCCACTCTGTCCCAGGCTGGCAGGCAGCCTGGGGATGGGTCCCCCTCAGGAAAGACACACCTGGGCCCATCAGCACTGGCAGGGGGTGGGCCAGGGTTACAGAAGCCCCTGCCTACCTAGCAAGGGCTAGGGGAGGGGGTAGAACCCCTGAGAAGGAGTGATCAGGTCTCTCTAGCACAGAAAGTGTGTCATAGACCCCCTCCTGTTTACTCACACCAGGAAGGTGATCCTAAATTTGGCTCAAGCTGTGAGTGGGAGTCATGGTTTGTAAACTGTTCCTAGTCACCTCTGCACGAATGGAAGGGTATACATCTCTCAAGTAATGAATTTAGCATTTTCCGGCCCCACCAAACATGGCATGAAATTAGACTTTCAGTTGGAGCGTTTATTTTATTCATACAGTGGGGTGCAAGGTCGACTTGCTTATTCCCACACAAATTTCTTCGATGCATAAAATAGAGACTGTGAAGTGTACTGTTTTTCCATCATGAAGACTTTGGATGCCTGATTTGAAACATGTATCCCCCAAAGTTGAGTGCTTTGTAATATCCTCACTGAGTGGTAAAGCGGGGGCAGACACTGAACAGGGCTCAGGATGCCCGTTTGGTGGAGGGAGCTGCCCCCGCAGGTCAGAGTGCGGGTCCCACCCCAAGGCTGCTGCTTCCCATCAGGGGCTCAGTGGCCGCTGATGCCACAACCCCAGGCCCTTTGTGGTCCTAAGTCACAAAACTGGCGATTATTATACTTGCCTGGAGTGTGTGAAAGCAGGCTTCAAATGAGAAAAACCTTGTCCCACTCTCCTACAACTGGAAAACATTGCAGACCTTGAATCTTTCAAATGTCCCCAAAAAAAAGACACCTCAAAGGACAACCCACAGAATCCAGCTTCTATGACTTAGTCACACAGAGACGTGAAGAGGGACAGGGAGCCTACTTCCTCCTCCCAGGTGGTTTTGATTTAGAAAATGTGCCTCAAATTCAATGCTCACGAATAAGAGAGAGAGGTTCTGTTTTGCCTCTAAGAAAAGTAAGACTACTCGTGAATGTTTCAGGACTCATCTGAGTCTACATTTAATCTTTCTTCCACCTTTTGTCTACCTGAATGTTCTCATTATCTCTATCTGCCAAGTCAATCAGTGTATACTGTGGGAAATGCTCATCTCCCCATGATCTGAATTAGGTGGGATCCAGTTCTGACAACATGAGTTAATCATCACTAGAAATATTGGCAAGAGCTGAGGATGTTTGTGTTCCTCAGGGACAGCTTACCATCTCCAGATAAGTATTCCAGTCCAACTGACTGCCTTCTCTGTGCTCCTTCCCCCAAACTTCCTCCCTCATAAGGAAGACAAGCCAAAAGCAAAGTGTTGGATCCCTGGTAATTTACAAGGCGAGGACAGTACTTCAGAGCAGTCAGCCTTGAGCCATCGCTGGTATTCAGTAGTAGGTCACTATATAATATATTTCTTCTTGCAAAGTTATACAGCATCCATGTGACTTTTTTTGCCCTTAAAATCCAGTCAGATTACTTTTAAAAGAAGTTTTACGAGTTGGGTTGCCAAATTTGTGCAGTCTCCATGTTAAGAACTCCTGCCTTTGTGGTCTCCAGCCATGAGACAGGTTTTTATGAGAATGAAAAGAGAAATGCCTTCTCCTTGTGTCCCCTCTTTAGAATAAGAAGGTCTACTTGGACATCATCCACACATACACGGAAGTACACGCGACTGTTTACGGCTCCAGCACGAAGAACATTCCCAGTTACGTGAAAAACCACGGGATCCTCAGCGGACGAGACTTGCAGTTTCTTCTCCGAGAAACCAAGGTGAGTTTTTCATTGTTGTTATAAAAATGCATCCATGATGTTGGGCAGAGGCTTGTTTTTGTTGGTGTTGAAAATGGGATCGATATCTTCCATGCTTTATTTCCGTTGGTGTACGGATCTTCTGGTCATTTCTGGGTAGTGATACTTTAAACCAGTTATAGCTTAAAAGGTAGTGAATTGGGGAAGGAGGTTGCTACCATTGAAGGCTTATCTGCTGAGGACCTGCTTTGTGCCAGCCATTAAGTGAGGGGCTGGAAACAGTGACAAGCAGGAGAGGTGAGGCTGTCACCCTTTCTCAGAGAGCAGCAACTTTCTCAGCAAGCCTGCAGTGCTCAACTCCCCCACCTCCCCAGGCACCTCTGTTAGTGGTTCATCACATTTGCCTGTTCAAAAAGTTTATGCTGGGCACTGGAGAAGTTCTGATAAGGGGAGAGTCTTGGTGGCTCAAGGAGCAGAGGAAGCATCATGAAAGGTGTGAGATGAAAGATGGGTGGGGTGTGGATGCACCTGGCATTTGGCACAAACAGGAGTGAGTCAGATTGCAAGGGTGGCGATGATACATTCAGGAGAGTCAGGAGACCAACACAGTGAGTCTGTGTTGGGAAATAGTGGAAGATAAACTTTGACAAGGAGCTGAGGGTCTGATTGTCACAGATGTAGAGTTCAGTATATGTGTGTGAATAGATGGGAGAGCCACCAATGGAAGGCATTTTTGTGGCATGATGAGCATGGTCTTGACACTATAAGGGCATCCTCTTGGCAATCTCTGTCCTTTCTGGATGTACCCAGTGCAGTTAGGGGACCTGCAAATAGATCATTGTTGGACCTCTAAGGGTTGGCTGGCACTTTGATGTGTTCCTCATGTTTATGAATATTTTTTTAATCCAACATATTTAGTATTGAAAATATCCAGAATGAATGTGTATGTGTGTTTATGTACATGTATAAATATATCTTGAAAATCTTTCCCTATCAGAAATTGCTGGACTAAAGGATATATACATTTTTAGTTTTAAAGGTTACAGCCAAAATGACTCCACGGATACTATATAGTCTGTCAGTGTTCATACTTTTCTCATTTTTTGAGCGAGATAGACTACCTTTTCACACGTTTATAACATAGATTCCTGAAGGCTGCCTAAAAATGCTGCACGTTCTTTAGGTAAAATACTACAATCCATTAAAGGGTTATAGTATTGTACACAATAGCATCACAGGTATAAGACAGATACATCAGGCTACAGCGAATTCTTTATAGATAATAAAAGAATTGAAACCGCAGAATTGTTAGATAATAAAATTGCAATACATATGAAAATCATCTTTATTAATTAACACATATATATGGAATTTAGAAAAATGGTACAGATGAATCTATCTGGCAGGGCAGGAATAGCGATACAGATGTAGAGAATGGACATGTGAGCATGTTGGATGGGAAGTGGGGATGGGGTGATTGGGAGGCTGGGATTAACACTCATACACTACCACGTGTAAATAGCTAGTGGGGACCTGCAGTGTAGCAACAAGGCACTCAGCCCCATGCTCGGGGATGACCTAGAGAGTGCGGTGGGGTGTGGTGAGGGGTCCAAGAGGAAGGGGATATGCACACCGTATAGCTGGTTCACTTTGTTGTACAGCAGAAACTAACACAACATCGTAAAGCAACTATACCCCAATTTTACAAACAAAATAGTAAAAAAATAAACTGTGAATTTTACACACATATCTCAAGCAGCTCCTGCATGTCAGGCATCACACACAAGATACAAGAGCAAAGAAACAAGTATGATCTCTGCCCGAGTGTTTCCTCAGGCCGAGGGAAGCACAGTATCAACAGTGAATTGTTCAGCCCTGGTCCCTGCTGGCTGCATTTTCATTTCCAGGGTAGAGGACAGAGGCTGGGTGGACAAGCATCTGTGGCATCACAGCATTTCTGATCCGTGTGTATGATACATCAGTGTGGGAAAGCATATTCATAAATGCTGTCCTGTTGGCTTCTCACAAGTAAGCAGAGGCAGGCAGGGCAGGTATTACTATTAACTTCATTCTAAACAGGAGGAAACAAGACTACGAAGTTGGGCTTATCCGCAGTCACTGAGCTCACCCTGGAGAGAACCATGACTCAGGAATTCTTTTGGTAAGGGGGTAGCAAATGAAAGCTCTGCTAGGCCCTCCATGAACCATCCTAATGAATAAACACATGTACATAAGAATATTCAGTGGATACTCACCAGCTGAAAGAATCTGCATCTCCTTTCTGCATTTGAACAATGCTACCTCCCAAGTCATGCACATGGTGCCGTGAATACATTCATTTGATAGTTTTCTCTTCTTGGCCAAAGATCTGGTTTGCTTAAGATTTTATTTCCATACAAGGTCATCTGCAGGCTGATGACGGGGGCCATTCCAGAGTGAAGTGTGCTCACCGGTTTGTACTGCTGACTTTGCGTTCACCTTCTGTCTTAGGAGGACATTTGGACGCATTAGAATGTCAGGGCTCTTTGGTGGCAGTGTTTTTGCCTCATTTTACTTTCCCCCACCTCAGAATGTGGAAACAGCTCAAGCTCCTTTAAAAGTACATTTGGTAGCACTGGTTCTCCGTCGTCGCTGTCTCACGTGCTTACGTTAACCTAGCCGCATGAATGTCTTACTCAGCTTTGTAAATCTTAAAAGAACCCTTCCTTACCGATCATCCACTTACTTTGTTAGAGAACGGGAAATAGGCTGAAGCTGGGGTCCCTGGTATTTGGGGAGGAGCAGAGAGGGGGTCTGGAAGGCCTAGGCCATGATATAAGATATTGCCCAGGAACCAAGGATTACATTGGAATTTTGAGTGCAAGAGCAACTATTTATCCTTGAAAAACTAGTACCTTCAGAGGATGTCACTGATCCCATTTTGTATTGCTTGTTCCTCTGACTAGCACATATGAAAGCTCTCCAAGTAGAATTACGGCTAAAACAGTTGGTAAATGCGATGAAAATGAGGCAGTGTATCTCTGAGCCTCCCCATATACCCAGAACACAGCAGCAGGCAGTGAAATGAATGAATCTTGGGCTTTGGAATAATGACACTAAAGACTAGTCAGGCTTTGCATTTATAACCCTTTCTGCCTCTAACTCCTTCCTCAGTGTCTCTGAGCAATTTAAAAGCGATTTATTCCAATCCACCTCGAAAGTGGAGAACTGGGGATGCAGAGTAGCAAACGCGCGTGGAATGAATGGGACTTGCATGCTCCTCAGACTTGTTATGAGAGCGGGAAGTGGGTCGGGTGCCCCTCGAGGTCTAGACACAGATTGAAATGATGGATGCATAATCAGCTTCTGACTCATTATTTTTCTTTATGAACCATCTTTGAATCTCTGCATCAAGCCAGGAAACCGTCTGCTCAGCAGAATTTTGTCCTGGCGTGCCAAGAGGGGCCCAGATACACAGAGCCTATGGAGACAGGATGGGATCCGTGTCACCCTCATGTCAGGGCTCAAAGAGCCGGGAAATTGTCAAATCTGGAAGACTCTTCTAATAGGCATATACATGTGGATGAACTCATGATGTATCAGAAAACTATAGACAAGCCATTCAGGCCAGCAAAATCCAGGAGAGCATCTTAAACCAGCAGTTAAGGGCTGAGTGGGGTGGCACATGTTAATTTTTAGCTTCAATCTCCATCTCTCTTATTGAGATTTCTTTCTTCCATTTCCCAAATTTCACCTCCCTGTGCCCATATACCCCCCTTTCAGTCTCACCGGGGAATTTCCTTATGAAATGGGGCATTCACATCCCTCACTGGGTTGGAGGACCATTTGGAGTGAGCCCAAACAGGAACCCCCATTTCTGACAGTGAAAGTCAAGAACACGTTGTGCCTATTTGAATGCAGAGGAAGTAGCAGCTACTGCTCTTGCTGTTGCCACGTGTCTTTTCTACCCACACCTCTGGCCATGTCCCCCTCCAGCCCTTGGTAGGGTGTGACGGCCCTGTTTCCCTACCAGGTCAGCTCAGCAGCTTAGCTGTGGGACTCCCCAAGAAGCCTAGACAGGGTTGGAAGACAGGCAGTGTGCACTTCTGTCCCTGCTCTAACCCATCCTTGAGTCTGGCCTCCTCAGTCAACTGTGGCTCATCCCACGAGCTTGGATGTGGTTGCACAAGCTCTCTCAAAAACCCGGGGCTTCAGGCAACCTCTGTCCAGGGACCAGAGATGGAACAGACTCCTTGCACAGCTCCAGGAGAATTCAAGGGCTCCACTTGTTCTGTTGGCAGATGCCTTTTCAGGGCCTGGCTTGTAGAGGCCTTCAGGTAACTGTATAAAGAATGATGAAGGAGACAAAGAGAAGTCTGCTAGTCATCTGGGATCTTGGAGCCATGCCCCTAGGAGTGATTTCTTGCATTTCTCAAGAATCATGTGCCTTGATCTCTAATATCTCCCCAGCAGGGGACAAGGTCCTTCTGATACCCAATGCCTACCTGTCTCTCTGTGCTATGCCCACATCTCCAGGCCCTGTGAGAGAGCCCAAGAGTGAGCTTACTGATGGAGCAATCCATCTTCTATGTCTATTTCAGATACTGAAATATTTACCCTCAAGCAGTCAAGCAAGTGACCAGTTGCAAAAGCCATTCTCTTAACTGGATGGAGAGTATTTTGTGTACACATGCACACACACTCCATCCTCTCCCCTCCCCTCACACATATGTATGTAAAATGAAGAATGTTTGGACATAGGATTCAGTTAACCTCTGGGACTTCAAGAACAAAGGTACCTCCTCACACACAAATAGCACACAAAAATTGCTCATCCTCTCCTTACAGAGATGCTCGATTGCTGGAAGATCTGGCAATATTTAGTCTTTTGCCCATTTATCTGACAAATGTTGGTGAAGTAAAGAATATATTCTAGGACTTGTGCTAGGCTTTCTGGATCTCGGGCTGACGAAGGCAGTTGTGCCTACAGGAGGATACTACTGTGGCAGAGGAGGCAGACAGGTAAATAGGTGACTTAACTGTGTGAAAAGTACACAGATAGGAAGAGTAATAATGCAAAAAAAAAAAAAAAAAAATAGTGATCCCAACAGGAGACCTCACTGGGTGGGACCCCTCATACGCAGGGCAACCATTCGGTTGTGGAAAATGTTGCCCTGTGATTGGTGACATCAGGGAAGTACCAAGTTGAGCCCACGTGGAGGGCAGGAGCCAGTTGTGACACATTTAACTGGCTCATGTTACCATGGTACACGTGACCACGGGGTTTTGCACCCATTTTCTCTAACATTTCCTTGTGCTAAGCCCTTTCCATGAATTCCCTCTTCATCACTAAAGTCCTCTGACCTCAGTATAGAGCCCACTTTCCTGTGGTAGTGAGCAGGCCTGTGATGCCTCCTCACTGTTGAGAGCTGAGTGGTTGGCCTGGCGTGGAATTGGGGTGAGAGGTGCGTGGGGGAGGCTTCTCCAAGGGGTGCACCTGAACTGCCTTTTCGTGTAGACCTTTCACACAGGCACAGTTGAAGATGGTCAGCATCTGCAGTTGTATGTGTATCTGAATGTTCTGTTCCTCCTCGTCTTCAAAGTCGTGGATTTGCAGTGCAAATTGTGATGTGTTTGATTTTGTGCTGGGGCTTCCAAATGACCAAAGTGCAGAGACTTTGCACAAACCAATCCTGTGGTTTTGATGTTGCTATATGTTTTGTTTTGTTTATGGAAGGCCCCGTAAGTAGCTGGGCATAGTCTTGGAGTCTGCCCAATGAGCTGGTCTCCAGGAAACGGACTTGGATTTAACATCCAACTAACCTTAGGCACTTAAACCTGTTTGGCAAATATTGCCTTTGTCTCCTTTGTCCTTGTGGATCTTTAGAAGACAGTTTTCAGGTAGTATCGGTTAGGGGCTTATGGAAGTCAGGAGAAAGTGTAGTCACTCAGTCATATCCAACTCTTTGTGATCCTATGAACTGTAGCCCACCAGGCTCCTCCATCCATAGGATTTTCCAGGCAAGAATACTGGAATGGGCTGCCATTTCCTTCTCCAGTGGACCTTCCAGACCCAGGAATAGATCTCTGGCCTCCTGCATTGCAGGCAGACTCTTTACCATCTGAGCCACCGGAGAATCCTGGAGATCGGGAGAGGGAGTAGCTAAATGTATAGGGAAGAGATTTTGGCCACTGTTGCCTCCTCTTTCAGTACTGAACGAAAGACAGATGTCCAGAGAGAGACCCTTTGGGTTACATGAAAGCATCACTTATCAGGAAAATAAAATTTCTCCATGCCCAGCCTTGTGTGGATTCTTTTTAAAAATATAAAAGGGATACCTGTTACCAAATAATGATTCCCAATCATTATCTGAAAGGTAAACAAGACTTAGCCACAGCATGTGGCCCATAGGGGTACCAAGTGGAACTTGGGTTTGAACTTAGTCAGTGTTCACTAAACACTAGAACCAAACCTTGGAATACATCCTTTCTATGAAATATCTCCTTGAATCCTCACAGCAGCCCCATGAAAAAAGCACTATTACTTTCAGCCATTTTACACATGAAGAGACAGGTTCAGAGAGCTTGTGTTACCTTGACTGAGACCTGTAACTAGAGAAAATGCATTATCATTGGACCTCAGATAATCCATGGAGAGAGGCATATAACAATTTCTTACAGTTACAGAGCTAGGAGATGGTACAGTCAGGCTTAGAAACCTGGTCGACCTGACTCCAGAGCTTGTGTTCTTAACCACTTTGTTGTCCTGATCACTTTGTGTTGATAATCTATTTATTGGATGAACTGAGGCTGACTGTTGCTCAGACTCCATCCTGAGTGACTCCATCAACTTCGCTAATGAAAACAGGTCAGAAAAGTGTCTGTTGGGCATGCAATCTCCTGATTTGGGTTATCCTGGATATTCCATTTGAGAGAGAGAGCCTGGAAACCTACCACAGCCATGGAATCTGCCTAACAACTACCTTTTGAAAAATAAACAAACAAAAATGTTTTAATTGGAGTTTAGTTGCATCACATTGTTGTATTAGTTTCTGCTGTACATCAGAATAAATCAGCCACGCATATACATATATTCCTCTTTTTTGAATTTCCTTCCTGTTTAGGTCACCACAGAGCGCCAAGTAGAGTTCCCTGTACTATAGAGTAAGTTCTCATTAGTCATGTATTTTATACAGTCCATTCTGAAGGAGATCAGCCCTGGGATTTCTTTGGAAGGAATGATGCTAAAGCTGAAACTCCAGTACTTTGGCCACCTCATGCGAAGAGTTGACTCATTGGAAAAGACTCTGATGCCGGGAGGGATTGGGGGCAGGAGGAGAAGGGGACGACAGAGGATGAGATGGCTGGATGGCATCACTGACTCGAAGGATGTGAGTCTGAGTGAACTCCGGGAGTTGGTGATGGACAGGGAGGCCTGGCGTGCTGCGATTCATGGGGTCGCAAAGAGTCGGGCACGACTGAGCGACTGAACTGAACTGAATAGTGTGTATATGTGAGTCCCAATCTCCCAATTCTTCCCACTTCCCACCCCTTTGGTGTCCATATGTTTGTTCTCTACGTCCATGTCTCTATTTCTGTTTTGCAAATAAGTTCATCTGTACCATTTTTTTTCTAGATTCCACATATATGCACTGATATCTAAGAACTACCTTTATCTGCTCTTAAGGGATTCTTTGTCAACTGCTTCACTTACGGGTTTAAAACAATTTCGTTCCTCCTTTCACACAGAGTGAAAATCTGAGTAGTTTAACTGAACTCTGTTGATACCTAGGGACGTCCCAGTCCTGGAGCTTTATCTGTCCTCTCTTCCTTAGTATTAGTTCAAAAGTTAAATTTTAGAGCATGTAATTTAGAGCTCTATTTAGAAACGCTCATTGATGGAGTCAAGCTGCAGCCATGGAGATGTTCTGTCATCTGGAATATCCTCATTACAGTCTAGGCTTCTGAAGACAAGATGAAGTATCAATAAAACATACTGCTTCCTCCTGAGTTGAGCCTTTGCACTTGAATGCATTCTTGCAGTGTCTCTCTTGTTCCTGTGCTAAGGAAATCTAAGTGGACAGAATGATGGGGGAGTGGGGAGTTGGGGGAAAAGCAATTCAGTGTGGTTAAGTGCCAGTGTGTGGCAAGACCATAAGTCCTCACAAGTTCACAGAATGCCCTTGGTGGTGACAAACTCTGCCTGTCCTCTTGTCATTCAAACCTCAAGTATGCTATTTGACCTTAATACATCTGCTACATTAGAACATCACAGGTAATGAGGACACAGGAAGCAAGAAGAAAAGTTGTTTGTTGACAGAAGGGACAAAAAACTGTTGTTTTGGTGTTTGCAAGTAGTGCATTTCCTGTAATCCTAATTAGTGTGATGAAGACTCATTGCCAAGAAGTTGTGTGGTATTTGCTTAAGATTCATTATGAACTGGTGAGGCTTTGGAGAGTCAGCCCAAAGTGTTTATTTTATGTGTACTGAGATACTCAGTTGCCAGCAGGGCAGAAGAGATGGTGCAAATTGTTATTCAGATATAATTAAACCTGGGTCACATTTGAGTCCATTAAGCAACAGCCTCAAATCCTTTTAATTAATGGGTTCAGATTGGTAGGTCTGAAGGAACTAATTAAATTTCTTTTTCCAGGATTTTTGATTTAAATAGACAAGCATTGTGGTTCCTGCATTTCCTCCAAAGTTATTCTTTGCAGTTTGGCGTTGATGACAGTGTCAGTGCTTCATGGCAGGCCCTGATTTTCAGAGGTTAGGAAATACTGTGGTCTCTGGTTAAACCAGTGGAGACCCCTGTCTGCATCTTTCAGGATCTGGAAGCCCTGTGCTTTCCTGAGTCCAGCCACAGCCTGATAGAGGTCCTCTTTTCCCTGGAGAGCTGGCACCTCCTCCCCTAAATCCGCCTGGGGTGACAGATCACAGAGATCAAAAGCCTCAAGGATAGTATCCCTGGATTCTTCATGTTTAATGAAGCTGGATGTCTTGGAACTAGATCTTCCCGCCAGTTCCTTCATTTCTTCTACTGTTGTCAGTTGTACCCCACCCCTAAGGCGCATGCACAGGCCACACCCTGTACACGTAAGTTCTTCTGACAGTCTAACTCCTATTAGCTACATGTTGTTGTTCAGTCACTCACTCATGTCTGACTGTTTGGGACCCCATGGACTGCAGCATGCCAGGTTCCCTGTCCTTCACTATCTCCCAGAGTTTACTCAAACTCATGTCCATTGAGTCGGTGATGCCATCCAACCATTTCATCCTCTCTCGTCCCCTTCTCCTCCTGCCCTCAATCTTTCCCAACATCAAGGTTTTTTCCAGTGAGTTGGCTCTTCGCATCAGGTGGCCAAAGTATTGGAGATTCAGCATCAGTCCTTCTAATGAATATTCAGGGTTGATTTCCTTTAGGATTGACTGGTTTGTCTCAAGAGTCTTCTCCAGCATCATGGTTCAGAAGCATCAGTTCTTCGGTGCTCAGCTGTCTTTTTGGTCCAACTCTCACATCCATGCATGACTACTGGAAAAACCATAGCTTTGACTAGATGGACCTTTGTTGGCAAAGTGGTCTCTCTGCTTTTTAATATGCTGTCTAAGTTTGTTATAGCTTTTCTTCCAAGGAGCAAGCGTCTTTTAATTTCAAGGCTGCAGTCACCATCCACAGTGATTTGGGAGCCCAAGAAAATAAAGTTAGCTACATAATAAGACCCAAAATTGGGGCCTACCAGACAGCTTCCAGGATCCGGCTACCATGTTTCCCTCCCCTCTGTGTCTCTGGTTCTTCTGCTCCAGGAGAAATGACCGCCACCAGCAGAGGAAGCTCAGCTGGCTTCTCAAAGCTTTTCCTCCATGGTTCCTTCTCTTGTGGATGTCTCTGAGAATCATCTCAAGGTCTACAAGCTAGGAAAGGTTATTCTTCCTAAACAACAAAACACTTCAGTACACTGTTCTGTGCAAAAGAGCATACAGTTATAGGATGTCTCTCCAGAAAACCTGAGATTTTAGTTTCTTGCCCCAGAAAGTTCCCTGCAGGGGCTTCCTGACTCTTCAGTATGGCCAACGTGGGCCACACTGGGTTAAGCCCTGGAATCGGGTGCCCAGCACATACATGCTTCATCTTCCAGTGTTGCCTGGGGAACCCAGCAGCTTGTACTCAGGGCTTTCTAGACAGAACCATTCCAAATCATCATTCAATTAAAGCTGCAGAGATAGGATGGCTGGGGAGAGGACCCAAGAGAAGAGAATCAGGCATCCAGCCATGTCCAAGCCAGCAGCTTCCTTCACTTTGGGGGCCTGGCCATGTGGTTGTTCCCCAATGTGATGGCAGAAGGAAAGGAGGCACTGGGGCCCAGTTGTCCTTTGCCACTGGATGTGCCTCAGAGACTGGAGAGGTTTCAGGAGCAGCTCCTTCATGTGGCTAGGGAGATCTCACATGTCACCAAGCCCAGACTCAGACCCTGCCCGTCGGGACACACAGCCCCCCAGTGGTGTGAAACACCCTGGGAGGCGGGTTCACAGGGAGGCCTTTCTATGCGATGATGTTTCATTTCTGGTCTCAGGAATCAGAGCCACTGAACTGCAGCAAGTCTCTTTTGTCACGGGGGCTCTGGGCCGCAGCGTTCTCTACAAGGACTCTGAGATGTGTTTTTGCTGCCATCTGTTGTCTGCTGTGGGGACAACTCAGGGATTACTTGCTGGAGAGGGAAAGCCTTGCCCAGTCACAGCTCTGCACCCTTTCCCCACATCGAGAAGAAAATAAAAACCAAGATGTTGATGTCCCCCAGTGAAAACCCCATTATGAAAACCCATGTTTGCTGACCTCCCATCATTTCCAAGCAGCTCCATGTGAACTGCAATCACACTGCCGAGCGACCTCTCTGTCCCTGTGCCCAGCATCCCTGAAAGGGCCTGTTGTTCCTTTGGTTCAATGAAGAAACCTTCTGTTTAGTTAAGCAAGTGTTTTTCCAGTCATGTCTCCTGTTGCATTACAGAAAGATTATTGTTAAGTCTTGAGGTTTGTTGTTGTTGTTGTTCTTTGAATACCCCCACCTCCCTACCCCCTCAACTACCCACCCCAACACTTACTCCTTTACTTTTTTTTTTTTTTACAGAGAAGTGAAATTCCTAATGACCTGAACACCTTCCTGGGCCAAGGTCCCTGGTCATGTTTTTCAGGTCCTCTTGTAAACTGGCTTCTCATCACCCCAGCTCCCCAAGGTCTTGGAACTTCCCAGTCTCAGAGGTGTCCGCACAGGCATGGAGCCCAGAAGAGACCCCTGGGAGCCAGGGACGCCAGTCCTGGTCGACGTGTTTACATGTGGTGTGCTTCTCTGTCTTACAGCTGTTTGTTGGTCTTGGGTTCCCGTACGAAGGCCCAGCTCCCCTGGAGGCCATCGCAAATGGATGTGCTTTTCTGAATCCCAAGTTCAACCCACCCAAAAGCAGCAAAAACACAGACTTTTTCATTGGCAAGCCAACTCTGAGAGAGGTAAGCATCTATAAAACTCATTCTGCTTTCACTCGTATGAATGGTACCTCTTTATTGAGTGCAAGGAGCCCATTTGAACCTCAGAGCCTTGGACGGCAGGTATTGCCAACTTCATTTCACGCACAGTAACTCCCCTACGTACACACCTTCAAGTTGTGGCCTTTCAAAGACGCGAACGTGTGTTCACTAATCAGTCACATTCGTTCACGTGTCTGGGATGCATTGCCACGTGCTTGCGTCCTCTACAAGCGGCTGTGCTTTTGTGTACTTTGCAGTACTCTATAGAGTACAGTAGGACAGTAGCTTCATTTCAAGCCCAGGATGTCCAGAAGCAGGCATAAAAGCCACAGTGATGTAGCTGGTACTTGCCTGTTCGCTTGATGTCAGCCCCTCTGTGCCAGCTGTTGCATTATACTACTGTACTTTCTAAGATACTGTACTGTAAGATTAAAAATGTTTTCTTTACTTTTTGTATTTGTTCTTACATATTATTTGTGTGAAAAGTATTATAAACCTATCACAGTACTCCTGTATAGCCAATTGTGTTAGTTAGGGACCTCGGTTACCTTTGTTGAACTTACAAACAGACTAGATTTTCGAATGTGCTCTCAGAATGGAACTCATTTGTATGTAGGGAACTTAATACAGTTGGGTGGAAGGAGGAGGGTGTACAGGGACTCAGACATGGATGGCTTGATTACATCCCCTCACTAGGTAGTTTCAGAGCCAAGATCCAGTCTAATTTCCATCCATCTACAAAACCCCATCTCCATCTTAATTTGAACAGATATCTCCAGCCTTCTAATTGGCTGGACTCTATTTTTCTGAATGATTAGTTTATGGAATAAAAAGAAAATCAACTGGTTAACAGGTTTTTTTTTTTTTAACTTTTAATTTTGTATTGTGGTATAGCAAAGGGACTCATGTATCCATTCTCCCCCAAACCCCTCTCCCATTTAGGCTGCCACATAACATTGAGCAGAGTTCCATGTGCTATACAGTAGATCCTCATTGGTTATCCATTTTAAATATAGCCATGCGTACATGTCGGTCCCAAACTCCGTAACTATCTCTTCCCTCCCTCCTTTCACCCGGAAGCCATAAGTTCATTCTATAAGTCTATGAGTCTCTTTCTGTTTTGTGAATTCATTTGTAACATTTCTCCTTAGATTGCACAGATAAGGGATGTCATAGGATATTTCTCCTTCTCTGTCTGACTTACTTCACTCAGTGTGACCCTTTCTAGGTCCATCCATGTTGAAATAAATGGCATTATTTCATTCTTTTTAATGGCTGAGTGATATTCCATTGTATATGTGTACCACATCTTTATCCATTCCTCTGTCAAGGGGCATTTAGATTGCTTCCATGTCTTAGCTATTGTAAACATTGCTACAATGAACACTGGGGTGCATGTATCCTTTAGGATCATTAATGGGTATTTTTAAAGAACCTACTCTCTGTGATGAGCTTTGGGGAATAAAAAGTGGGCTGTGGGGTCCTTCCTTAAAGAATCATCATCCTTAAGAGAAATGATGTATCAGGAGTGACTTAATAGTGTGCCTGGTATTTTAGCTGTCAGCCAGCACCACCCTGAGAAGCAGTTCTGCTGTTACTTGAACTGTTTGTAGAAGCCTTATCTGAATTGCCTTCAGGGGTTCTCTTGAAAATCCACAACAGGGAATGAATCACTGTTGAAGGCAGTTGGATTCTATTTGGGACAATAAACAAAAGTGCATGTGAGTGACCGAGCTGGGTATTTCCTTATCTGCTTAGAAAATAAGCATGTGCAAGGAACAATAAGATCAATTTCTTATTATTTCGTATTTATTTAGTTAGTAAGTGGCTCTGCGGGCTGCTTGCAAGGAGGAAGCCTTTAAGTGTTGAGTTGTCCCAGTGCCCCTATCATTCAGGACAAAAGGATGATTCTGCTGTGCAACCCTCCCGACCCTGACCCCCACACATGTTTTTAAAGCATACTGTTAAAAAAAATAAAATAAAATAAAGCATACTGTTTTCAACTCTGCTAAACTTTCAAACCTTTATAGGACAGTGCTCCTGAAATGCCCCCAGTGAATAAAGCACGTTTTCCATGATTACTCTTTACCAGTTAGAGAGCTGACCAGTTAATAGAGTTGATTATTCTGAGAGTTCTTTTCTTTGACCCTCCCCATCATTGGTGAAAGGGCAAAGGAGATAGGGGAAGATCAGCAGGACCACAGATTATCCTGAAAAAAGATGGACCTTGTGACCCAGATAACCTCTGACAAAAGTTAACAGGCTGTGTGAGTCAGTGAATGTGTGTGTGTATGTGTGTGTGTGTGCGTGCGTGCGTATTTGCCTGCTTTTTCCTTCTGCTAATATTATGAATTTGAGTTCTTTGTTTTGGAGGGGCAAGTATTTGAACTTCGCATGCTGTGGGAGGCACCAGGGCACAGATCAGGAACCCTCAATCTTATTCTTTGAGAACTTATTCTTTGGAAAACTTTGAAAAGATGCTCTCCAGCAGTGAGAACATCTCAATTTAGGCATCTGTGCTTTAGCCTATGACCGATTTTGAAACTTTGGAGCTCTGGGAAAAAAGTGTGGGCCATCAAGTCATTCCTCTGTTTTTATTTGAGTGTAGGAAACGTGAAGTTTTTATGTCTGCCTAAATTGGATAATTATTTCTAATTTTCAGTGTTTTTTTCCACTTTTTGCAATAAATTATACGCAATGAAAAATTATGATTTTAACCTTTTTTGAGTGGGCAGTTCACTGGAATTCAGCACATTTGCAATATCATGTAATCATCACCACTCACTACTATCTTTTAACATTTATTGTTCCAAACAGAAACTCTGCACATTACTAATAATGCCCCATTCTCCATTCCCCCAGCCCTGAACAGAATAGTAACCACTACCCTACTTTCTGTCTCTTACTTCCTCTAGTTACCTAATGTAAGTGGAATCATGCAGCATTTGTCCTTCTCTGACTTGCTTATGTCACTAAGCGGGTCTTCAAGGTTCATTCATGTTGTAGCATGTGTCAGAATCTTGTTCTTTAAGGCTGAATAGTACTTCATTGTATGAATGGACCACATTTTATGTATCCATTCATCTGTTTATGGACACTTGGGTTATTTCCATTTCTTGTCTGTTACAAATAATGCTTTTGTGAACACGGGGGTACAGGTATCTGAATCCTTGCTTTCCGTTCTTCGTGGTATATATACCTATGAGCAGAATTGCTGGAACTTGCTTTTTATTTATTTTGAAATAATTTTAGTCTTATGGAAAAATTGCAAAAATAGTACAGAGTTTGGTTATGTGCTTCATGCAGCTTCCACTAATGGTAACATATTATAAAACTACAGTGTAATTGTCAAAACCAAGAAATTAACATTGGTACCCTAGCATTATTTAAGCTGCAGACTTTATTTGGATTTCACTAGTTTTTCCACTAATATCCCTTTCCTGTTGCAGGATCCCAGGTGGGCTTTACTTGTCGCGTCTCATTAGTCTCCTCCAATCTGTGACAGTTCTTTAGTCTTTTACTGTCATTTATGACCTTGACATTTTGAGTACCAGTCAGTGATTCTAAACACTGTCCCTCAATTTAGATTTGACTGGTGTTTTCTCCTGATTAGTTTAAGATTAGACATTTTTGGCAAGAATCCTGCAGAAGTAATGTGACCTCAGTGTATCATATCAGGGGGTTAGTGATGTCAGTGTCTTATTGCTGATGATCACTTGGTCAAGGTCATGTTGGCCAGCGCTTCTCCACTGTGAAGTTACTAATTTTTTCTATTTTGGGGGGAAGTACTTTGAAACCATGCAAATATCCTCCAACTTTTTTTTTTAATTTTTGAATTGAAGGATAATTGCTTTATAGAATTTTATGGTTTTCTGTCATATATAAACAAGAATCAGCCATAGGTACATCCATGTCCCTTCCCCCTCAGACCTTCCTCCCATCTCCCTCTCCACTCTACCCTTCAGCCTGTTGTAGATCCTCCAACTTTTGACCATTTATTTTTACTATGTGTCAGTAGATCTTGCTTGCAACCATTATTACAGTGGTGTTCTAATGGTGATTTTTCCATCATCTTGAATTTTTTTTTTAGTGCATGGAAAGCAAAGAAACCCATCTCTTCTTACTGCAGTTTCTATAACAAGCCTTTGGGAAATGAGTTATCAAAAGTATTTTAGATTGGTACCTTCTAGATCATTAGAGTTAGATGATAATTTAAATTTTGATTCATGAAGATTTTGATAGCACTGTGTTGCAACTGACTACTTTTTCCCGGAAAAAAAAAAAGTAGGCCTCGTCTTAAACACAGTCTACCCCTTTCCCAGCATGTGATGTGATGTAATGTGATGATATATAGATCAGATCAGGCTGCAGTGGCTGAGTGTGTTCACCCTGTCAGTTGCATTCCTTTAGTAATTTACTTCTCTGCTGAGATGATAGAGGGTTTTCATCCTTCACAGCATAAAAAGGGAATAGGTGTTGGAGCTGCCACCCAGGCATTTGCTTCCTCCTGTTCCTTCACATGGTCCGACCAGTGCTGGAATGAGACTCCAGTTAGACTGGCACTGGCGGAGCCTTTCAATAGCTGCTCAATGAGTGACCTCCCACAGGTGACTCCATCAGCCATGGGCCCCCACAGGAGGGCTGGGATGCAGAGGTCAGCTGACAGATGTTCACTGTATCCCCACAGGATCTGTGGTACTAAGTCACTACATTAGAGGAACTTACCAAGACACATTTCCTGTTCCCAGGAGCTCAGACTGATTTGGAAGCATGATAAGAATGATGCTTAATCAATGGGAATGCATAAGGAAATAACCAAGTACATTAAAGAAGGCTAGTTAACTTGGAGTGTTGCCAGGTGGTGAGTAGGCTGGGTTAGCTGAGATGGGGATGGTGGAGGAGCTGTGCTTTAAAGGAAAAGAAGAGGTGGGTTTCGAGTTTGAGAAACATGAATGTTGATGAGTTGGAGGGAAACCCCAAGCAGGTCACTTTGCTTTATGCAGGAGGACAGGTTCCATCTGATGTCCATTTCCTTCCCTGCTGGAGACAGTGCAGAGAGCAGGCTGATAGCCAGCGACGTGACTCAGCTTTGAGAGGAGCCAGTGAACCTGACCTCATGGGCATGTGGGCTACCGCACTCTGCTTTTCAGCTCACAGAATCCCCCTGATCAAAGATACTTTTAGTGCCCACTTCGGCGGCACATATACCAAAGATGCTTTTAATTGGGAAAGAGCTATCAACACTTGTACCGATTTCTAAGGGTCAAGAATCCCTAGAAGGTATCATTTTTTTCCCCTCAACAAATTGAAAAATTCTAACCGAAGCATATATAATTTCATAGCCATCTTTTTGTGCCCTAGCTAATCTTTTGAGCTAAGCAACAATTGATCCATATAAATTGTATCTATGTCTCTTCTTTGCATTCATTTGAAGAGAAGTCTAAATTTTTCTTTGTATTTAGCAGGGAAAAAGCTTTGTTTTTATTTTTGCATCTTGCCTGGAGGATCCCAGGGACGAGGGAGCCTGGTGGGCTGCGGTCTATGGGATCGCACAGAGTCAGACACGACTGAAGCGACTTAGCAGCAGCATTTTTATTTTTGTGGCTGTTCTGGGCCTTTGTTCGGAGAAGGCGATGGCACCCCACTCCAGTACTCTTGCCTGGAAAACCCCATGGACGGAGGAACCTGGTGGCCTGCAGTCCATGGGGTCTCTAAGAGTCAGACATGACTGAGCGACTTCACTTTCACTTTTCAGTTTCATGCATTGGAGAAGGAAATGTCAACCCAGTCCAGTGTTCTTGCCTAGAGAATCCCAGGGATGGCGGAGCCTGGTGGGCTGCCGTCTATGGGGTCGCACAGAGTTGGACACGACTGAAGCGACTTAGCAGCAGCAGCAGCAGCAGGGCCTTTGTTGTGGCACATGGGCTCTTTGTTGCTGCACGGGGGCTTCTCTCTACTTGCTGTATGCAGGCTTCTCTTGTTGTGGAACACGGGCTCTAGACCTTATGGGCTCTATCACCCTGAGGCATGTGGGATCTTAGTGCCCCAACCAGGGATTGAACCAATATCCCCTTCATTGGACCCCTTTTTAAAACCATGCTCTACATACTCAGGAAGAAAAGTTCATGTGCCTTAAGTATAGTGTGGTTGGTTCAAGTTATACTTGAAATGTAATATGGATTGTATTTTAATCTTTATATTGGGAAACATATTAGCAGGTTCTTGATCATTATTCTGACATTGTAAACCATTGGAAATTCTCTGGCTCCAGCGTTTCCTCTTCCATAAAGAGAACTCATGTTCTTCCTGGAGATTTAATGGCCACTCTGAAATAATGTCTCATAGTTAATAAGATTTTCATGACTTTTACAAACTATATAGTTCAGTAAACATACTAATGGATATACAATGAAGTAGCTCAAAGCAGATGGTTCTCAATAAATTAATGAGGAGGAGTGTAACATTCAGATGGGGAATAACGCATTACAGAAAGCCTTACTCATAAAATTAAGTAACCCTCCATAAATGTAAATGAACATGATGATAATGGCTCAGCATTTCGTATCTTCTAAGTGCCTAGAGCAACCTTGTAAATAAGCAGGGACCTTAAGAGGCAGAGGGGAGACCGACTGCTAAATAGTGACATTGACGGCAGCTTTCGTTTACCCTGATTCAATTGGAAGAATTAATTACTTGGTTCTCCAGGTCGCAAAATGAAAATGGTATGACGTTTTGCTCAGCTTCAGGGAAGGTCTTATACAGACATACATTCAGTCCTGTAATTTTTCTTTTTTTAGCAAGTTTTTAAAAAATGATGAAAAGGCTGGTGTTTACATTGAGCTTCTTTTGGTCTTTGTCTAAAGAACTCAAGACCATCTTTTAAAATTGTCATCTTCCTTTTTTATCAAAAGGTAAAAAGTTGTTGAAGGATCTGGATTTGAATCTGCTCTGTTACTTTCTGGCTATATAGTCCTGACGAATTGGAAACCCCTCTAAACCTGAGAATCCTCGCTGTTACACGGGAAACCTGATAAATAACGCCTGCATGGGTAATGAGCACAGTGCCTGGCCAACGAGGGGCTTCGAGGATACGTGCTCAATCTACCGTATGTGCTGAAAAAAAGAAAAGGATGTTCCCCCAGCTCCAAGAGCCTGCAGCCACTCTCCTTTTTCACTCAGCACACAGATGAGCAAAAAGAAGAGGGTACATGTCAGACAGATGGGGAACTGCAGGCTAGCGAGAGGTGTGACTCTGGCAGAGGAGGCAGAAATAAAACCTAGGATCCCTGCGTCTAGAAGCGTATGAGTGGGGGCCAGCGAAGGCTCAGATGGGTGCCCAGTAATTTATCTTCTTCCCCGCTTCCCCACCACCAGCTATTGCATGCACATCATTCATGTGGTAAGACACAAAGAACAGTGATCGAAAGCAAGATGGAGAGCTGCCCATTGAATCATCCAGTTCTCTGAGTATACTGGGGTCTAAAGGAAAAAAAGAGAACCAGCCCCTTCTTTAAGTGTATTATATCTACTTGTCTGTCCTGAAATGAATTCATGTAATATGCCCTGCTAACATACATAATTTTTTAAAAGGCTGATTCTCTAACTCTAATATGAACGAGAAATGAAAATACTTTGCAAAAAGGTGAAAGAGATTTTGTATATGCATAGTCCAGAAATGCTCTACCATGCTCACGAAGCACACCGGAAGGCAGCGGTGGTGTCTCATGCCTCCCTACGGTGAATATGTTTGTATTTAAGAGGAATAAGACGTTGAGGTGAAGCTGGTCAGCCCTTTTTGCTTATAACTGCCATCAGGAAAGATAAGCTAAATAGAAACATGCACACAGATACGCAGACACACATAATTGGCGTTACTGTGACAGCTTCACATCTGGACTAGTTAGGGTACATTGTCCTGGAGACCCAGAGCTTCTGGGTGGCATTGACTTTACGCCATGATTTTTCTGAAACAATAATGACTCGTTGGTGAAATTCGAATAAAACAGAACACAAAGGTTCTTTGATTTACATGGCAGTTATGTTCCTGGAAAACTCAATGTGTATTCAAATTGTGCCAAAGAGTAGATTCTGTGAACCCACATGAGAGCTTGGGAGGCATGTGAAGGCCTGTGGGGAGTGGACAGCTCTGCCCCATGCAAGACTGTTATCCCATCTCAAGGCATCTGGCATCCTTGGTCCTCAGCCAGGGGCTAGGAAAGCACCCGCCAACCCAAGAACTGAACATGTGCTCACAGGGTCTAGAATGCTGTCTTTATATCACACCCTTATAGGGATACAAGAATAAAGGTGGGGATACGTCTGAGGGGCAAATTTAGTTTTCTTAAAAACTGGGTTTTTTAAGAAGTGAGAGTTACCAGTATTCCTCTGGGTCTCTTTGGTCACCCTTTGGTTTTAAAATAAAACCTCCTTTAGAATAAAAGCTGCCTTTCCTTGCATTTCTGATCACAAATTGTCTTTATGACCGTTAAGGTTCCAATGTTCTGCTGATGATTATTACAAAAATTCTGTTTTTTCTGGTTTTCTTGTTTCTCTTTTTGTCACCTTTCATATGTGCCATTACATGTCGTTCTACGACTTTAAAACCTGTAATGACTTTATTGCAATTTTATTATGCTTATCTATCCTAACCAGTATTTTATAGTAGATACTAGTTCCCTCCAGGTGATTTTCAGGGCTGGGATATAACTGAGGAAATAATGTTCATTATTTCTTGGCGTGATTTGAGGGGTTGAACAGCCACTTGTAACAGCCCCCACATCACCTGGTTATGACATGTAACTCTTTCTTCCAGATGGTATTCAGGGTGTGGAGACATCACTGGACCTGCCCTGTGGGTCTCAGGCAGGGCCATGGCCTGCCTCTTACTCTCCAGGGACCCCTAGACTCCTAGAATCCCCTCTAAAGTGCCCAGGATCCAGGCCCAGAGGGTCTAAGACAGCCTGGCTATATGTCTTTTTTTTAATATATATATTTTTTTAATTAAAAAAATATTTTTTCTTTACTTGAGACAGGTCTCAGTGATAGCACTCGGGATTGTTGATCTTCGTTGTGTTATGTTACATCTTGCATGTTGCAATCTTTTAATTGTGACATGCAAACTTTTAGTTGAGGCATGTGGGATCTAGTTCCCTGACCAGAGACTGAACCCCAGGTCCCCTGCATTGGGAGCTCAAAGTCTTAGCCACCAGACCACCAGGGAAGTCCCCATGTGTCTTTTTAAATGTCCCACATGAACCTGATGGGCACCCACAGGCACTAGGGGTGATACCAGCCGGGCACACCTTACAGCCTTGGTTTCCTTACCTGAACCCGTCAGTGCTGTGCATGCGAATCCAGAGGGTATACATATCCAGTCCTGACTTTGGAGGGCCCAGTGGATGTCCTGCTGGGTCAAAAACAGAGAAGCTACGGAGCCCTCCCCCTTTTGTTATTATCTGCTTATGAGGTTGACTTGGCTTCCCAGGTGGCGCAGTGGTAAAGAACCCATCTGCCAGTGCAGGAGAGGTAAGAGACACAGGTTCGATCCCTAGGTCAGGAAGATCCCCTGGAGGAGGGTATGGCAACCCACTCCAGTATTCTTGCCTTGAGAATCCCATGGACAGAGGAGCCTGGCAAGCTACAGTCCATCGGGTCGCAAAAAGAGTTGGACACAAATGAAGTGAGTTAGCTTGCACGCATGCTTATGGGGTGCTTAGGAGGTTTCCATCGTCAGGAGGAAGAACAGAAAATGACTTGTTACCTACACAAGTCCAACTCTGAATCATAGACAGCATTACACTTCACCTGGCACAGAAGGCTGAAAAAGTCAGTGTTCGTGAGACTGAGGCTCTGTTTTTCCTTTTCCAGCTGACATCGCAGCATCCTTACGCTGAAGTTTTCATCGGCCGGCCACACGTTTGGACCATTGACCTTGGCAATCAGGAGGAGGTCGAAGATGCCGTGAAAGCGATTTTAAGTCAGAAGGTTGTTTCTTTTATTCCATCTTCTCCATTGGTAATGTGAATGGGATGGTGTGGAAAGCATCCCAGCCCCTTTGTTCGAGTAGTTAGAACATTTCCATGTCAGCTTAACTCTGGCATTAGAAAACAGCCCAGCTAAAGGGCTGGCCTGCGGATTTGGTGGATGTTCTATGACATGGAAACAGAGCTGGTGTCCAGATGAGTGTGGATTCTGCAGATCTTTTGACATGACTCCTGGGTCCCATGTACGGTTATAGGAGCTTGAGTTGTTACTTGAGTCTTCGACCTAATTATGTAGCTCTCCTAAAGATCATGAAAGATAGTCCTGCTCCCCTGCAAAAAAAAAAAAAAAAAAGAAGAAGAAGTGAGACGGATAAGGAATAATTAAGGAATTACTGGGAAATGTTTTTCTATAGCATCTATTTATTTGACTTTTCTACCTATACATCTTATAGAATTTTATATAAGAAACTAACTTCTCTGGACTTTCCTGATGAGTTCAGCATCATGTATTAAATACCTACTGTATGCACAGCACTTTCGGAACCACTGTAGAGGATGCTTACTTCATAAACATAAAGGAGGCTGGTTCCACTTAGGATCTAGCGGCACCCCCTCGGGCAGTTACTTAACCTCTGAGTTACTAACCTTCCTCATCCTTGATGAAGGATAGTTTCATCTGGTTTACAGATGCTTGAGAAGATTCAATGAGACAATGAATATAAAGTGCTTAAAGGCAGTGGCAGCATCATAATAAACATTTAGTCAGTCGTATGAAGTCAGTAGGCTTCCCAGGTGGCTCTAATGGTAAAGAACTCACCTGCCAAGGCAGGAGACATGAGAGACACAGGTTTGCTCCTTGGGTCAGGAAGATCCCCTGGGGAAGTGCATGGCAATCCACTCCAGTATTCTTGCCTGGAGAATCCCACGGACAGAGGAGCCTAGCAAGCTACAGTCCATAGGGGTGGCAAAGAGTTGGACATGACTGAAGTGCCTTAGCACACATGAAGTCAGTGTTAGTATTACATATGCCATAGTATTCTTTTTTATTGAAGTATAATTGATTTACAGTGTTGTGTTTCAAGTATACAGCAAAGTGATTCAGTTATCCGTATATAAGTTCTTTATCATATTCCTTTTCCACTATGGCTTATCACAGGATATTGAATATAGTTCCCTGTGCTCTTCAGTAGGACCTCGTTCATCCCTTCTATGTGTAGTGGTTTGCGTCTGCTAGCCTCGGCTCCCAGTCCAGCCCTCTCCTGCAACCAGTCTGTCCTCTATGTCTGTGAGTCTGTTTCCGTTTTGTAGATAAGTTCATCTGTGTTGTGTTTTAGATTCCACAAATCAGTGATATCATACAATGATATGCCTTTCTCTGACTTGCTTCACTTAGTATGATAGTCTGTTGGTCCATTCATGTAGCTGCAAATGGCATTATTTCATTTTTGTGGCTGAGTAATATTCCAGTGTGTGTGTGTGTGTGTGTGTAGGTAACATATATACCATGTCTTCTTTATCCATTCTTCCATCAATGGACACTTAGGTTGTTTGTATGTCATGGCCATTGTAATACTATAATATTCTCATTTTTGTTAGTGATAGTCTTGATTTTCACTAGATTGTGAAACATGGGCAGGAACTATATCTGTCTCACTGCTGTGTTCTCGGGACCCAGCATAATGAGGTACCTAACAGGTGGCTGGGAAGCACGCAGGGAGTGAGGATAGATATTTGCAAATCACCGCACTAAGGCGGAGTGTGTTTGGTGCCAAGACCAACATGCCAGAGATCGAGGAGTGTTTGTTTTCTCTGCTTTTTTTTTTTTTAGTTGAAGCATAGTTGATTTACAATATTTTGTTAGTTTTCTGTGTACATAAAAATGATTCAGATATGTGTGTATACTCTTTTTTCATATTCTTTTTCATTTTACTTTATTACAGGATATTGAACATAGTGCCCTGTGCTGTTCAGTATAGGAGCTTGTTGTTTACCTGCTTTATATATAATAGTTTGTCATCTCAAACTCCTAATTTATCCCTCCCCGCTCCTTTCCCCTCTGGTAACTGTAGGTTTTTCTGTGTGTCTTCTCTGCTTCTTATAAGGACATCAGGAGAATGCAGCATTGAGTTAAGTCTCAGAGGATGAGTAGGGATCTGCAAACCTACACTGAGAAGTGGGTTCAAAAAGATAAGAGTTGGAGGAACAGTGAGAGTCACGGGGAAGAGTCTAGAAAGGCATGTATCCTGGGAGGAGTCACCAATTGGCCATGTAAAGGACCATCTGACCCCTTTGAGAAATGTGTACCCCACAAGAGCCAGTTTCAGCTTACTAAGAACATCTCCAGGGAACAGGAGCATTCCAGTGTTGTCCATGTCCCTTTAGAGGGAGTATACTTATTGAGCTCTGGGGTGACTGCTCAGAGCTTCCCATCAGTGACGTGTACAATAACATCTCTGCCTCAACAGTTTAGGGCAGAAGTTCCCCAGACCTCTGGTGGCCCAGCCGAGAGGTGAAGTGCCTAGTGAGTCTGGCTGCCTCAAGTGTCTGCCGCACGTCTGAATCTTCCCCACCAGAGGGTCCTCCTCATAAAGATTGCAAGCTCTTTTTTCTTCAGTCTCAGAGTCCTCTAGGGTGTTAGCCTCAAGAGCTGCCATAGAAAGAACCACAACTTGGTGGTTTAAACAACACAAATTTATTCCTTCATAGTTCTGGAGGCTCCAAGTCTAAAGTTAAATGTTGGCAGGGCCATGCGCCCTCTGAAGCCTCTTTGGGAGGGTCATTCCTTGTCTCATCCACCTTCTGGTGTTCTTGGCTTGTAGCTGCAGCACTTTAATCCCTGTCTCTGTTGTCATGAAATGGTCTCCATATGTGTGTCTCTCTGTCTTTTCCACTTCTTACCAAGACATCAGTCATATTGGATTAGAAAGAAAGAAAAGAAAGTGAAGTCACTCAGTTGTATACGACTCTTTGCAACCCTATGGACTGTAGCCTACCAGGCTTCTCCATCCATGGGATTTTCCAGGCAAGAGTACCGGAGTGGGTTGCCATTTCCTTCTCCAGGGAATCTTCCCAACCCAGGGATCAAACCCAGGTCTCCCGCATTGCAGGCAGACATGTCACCCTCTGAGTCACCAGGGAAGTCCTTACTGGATTAGAGTACACCCTCAATCAGTATGACCTCATCTCACTTGATTATATCTATTTGCATCTCCAAATAGAGTCCCATTCACAGGGTTAGGACTTCAACATATCTTTTTGGGGGGACAGTTCAACCCACAACACCTAGTTAAGTGTGCATGGCCTCAAAGAGGAGTAATTAAAAAGTTAATATACAGACAGAAAATCTTGGATCATAAAGTTCAACACCTTGTAGCTAATAGATCCCTTTTGTCGGACAGAAATCTCGTGGGAATGCCTGACACATAAAGCACTGAGTGGCTGCCAAGTTCTGTCCACTCCTAAGTGAGGCTCTGTTCACTCCATGGAACATCTACTGTTCCACATTTTAAAACCCTTTCCCTTGGTGGTTTAAACAACAAAGATTTGTTTAAATAATTTTAAACTAAGGCCACTTAACTGGGGCGGGGGGGGGGGGGGGGGGCGGGGAGGTAATTATAATAGATGATATGTAGGGAGAAGCTCTTTCTACACATGTAGAATGTCTCTGTGCATCTTTATGAGCCTTATCTCATTTAATCCTTCTACAGATAAGAACATTAAGGTTTAAAGAAATTAAATAATTTACCTAAATTCACACAACTAGTAAGTAGTAGTACCTGGATAGAAACTAGCATTTTGACTGGTTTATTAAGATAAAATTTAAAAAGAAAAAGAGCATGAAATGAAGTAAAGGAAAAAGTGAGAGTGAGAAAAAGAGATAAAATAAGGGATGAGAGTAATACAAAAATGATTGTCATTATAACCCTTAGTTCAGTTCAGTTCAGTCGCTCAGTCATGTCCGACTCTTTGCGACCCCATGAATCGCAGCACACCAGGCCTCCCTGTCCATCACCAACTCCTGGAGTTCACTCAAACTCATGTGTATCGAGTCGGTGATGCCATCCAGACATCTCATCCTCTGTTGTCCCCTTCTCCTCCTGCCCCCAATCCCTCCCAGCATCAGAGTCTTTTCCAATGAGTCAACTCTTCACATGAGGTGGCCAAAATATTGGAGTTTCAGCCTCAGCATCAGTCCTACCAATGAACACCAAGGGCTGATCTCCTTCAGAATGGACTGGTTGGATCTCCTTGCAGTCCAAGGGACTCTCAAGAGTCTTCTCCAACACCACAGTTCAAAAGCATCAGTTCTTCAGCACTCAGCTTTCTTCACAGTCCAATTCTCACATCCATACATGACCACTGGAAAAACAATAGCCTTGACTAGACGGGCCTTTGTTGGCAAAGTAATATCTCTGCTTTTACATATGCTGTCTAGGTTGGTCATAACTTTCCTTCCAAGGAGTAAGCGTCTTTTAATTTCATGGCTGCAATCACCATCTGCAGTGATTTCTTATAACCCTTAAGCTTGTTATAAATGTGTCAGAAATTTGGTACCAAGATTTCTCATTTAATTACAAGATTTTAGGTTATATAACACCCAAAAAGGCAAGAAAACATGATGCATTATTAAGAGAGGACTCTGTCAATAAAACCAGACCCAGAGATGACCCAGATGTTGGAATTATCAGACAGCAAATTTTAAATGCTGAGACAAATATATTAAAATGTTTGATGGAAAAAGTGGACAGCATATGTGAACAGATGGGGGATTTCAGCAGAAATGGAAAAAAGACATTTTAAGCCAAATGAAAAAATACTAGAACCAAAGGTACAGACAGTATCAGAAATGAACTCTTTCACTGGATTTATCAGCAGACTATACACAGCAGAGGAAAATAATCAGTGAACTTAACGACTTGTCAGTAGAAATTATTGAAGTTAGAGAAACAAGATAAAAAGAGGGGGTATATGAGATCCGTGGAACATCAAACAACCCAACTTATGTGTGATGAGAATCTCGGAGGAGAGAACGACCAGAAGAAACATTTGTGAAAAGATGATGGCTAAGAATTTTCTAAAATTGATGAATGACATCAACCTACAGATCCTGGGAGCTCAGTGAAGGCCAAGCAGGATAAATATGGAGAAAAACACAGTTAGGTACATTGTAGATGAACTGTCAAAAATGAAAGATAAGGAAAATAATCTTGAAAGTAGCCAGAGAAAAATTTATTATATTCAGGGGAATAATAGTATGAAAGACAACCAACTTCCTATTGGAAATAATGGAGACCATAAAAGATTCCATAGGAGCCAGAATATGTAGAGCCTTTAAAGAGAGCACCATAGGGATTATGGATTTTATTCTAAGTATGATGGGTAGTTTTGAACAGTGGAATGGCATGACCTGTCTTACATTTTAAATCATCAAGAGAAATTACATGAAGTGTCGAACTTAAAATTCTCTAATTAGTAGATAAAGAAGAGAAGACTCAACCCATGGTCTTCTGCCTTCTAAGACCATATCTCATTGACTGGTGCCAAGCCACATGTCAGGTGGGGCCATGCAGGGGTTAATTGATCTCAGATTGTAGTTCCCATAGAAATCCACACTCTGACTTAGAACACTGAGTGATGCTAGAGGAGAGAGGAAATCCCACAGGAAGGAAGAAGGTAAAGAGGAGAAAATGAAGGAAAATGTGGGGGGATAGGGAAAGTTTCCAAGGCCAGGAGGGACTGCATGGTGCAGTCTGCAGGCATCCTTCCTGTGGCCATGACTAACAGTCCTTCCACCAGGCAGGATGATCAAACAGCTCCCCCTGCTTCTCCATAACTGGCCCTATTTGGGATTCTCAGTCACTGTGGTTTCACATTCCCTCTCCTTCCATTCCCCCAAAGAGGCCTTGACTTTCCCTGAAGGACTGACAGAAAACTCTCTTTCTCACTGACACACACACACAAAATCTGTGCAACAGATCTAACATCAGAGACTAGCCAGTGTTCAATATTCCTTAAGCTGCAGAGCTTTCCCACACAGAGGGCCCTGTTCCCATCCACAGCAAGATGGCTCATGGAACTTACTGGCAGAGATTGTAAGAATATAGTTTCTTTTCTTTTTGGCTTTTCCTGTATAGGAAAATTGGTTCCTTATCTTTTAGAACAATGAACTGGCCACAGAGCAAGTAATGAGTCGGCATCCCTTTGGTTAACCTGGGTTTGGTTGGTAGGGTGACATAGGAAGAGGCATTTTTCTGTGTTTATTGCATGAGCTCTTTGAATTAATTCACTTTCATTTCTAATGGATGCCCTTTGGAATATGTTGTAGGAATTACCTTTGAGTGTTTAGTATGCTTTCTACCGCATAGCTGGACCTGTTGGTGGCATGACACATGGCCACTGCTGTTTGTTTACCTCACTCTAGAAATCCTACTTATCCCTTTATAAATGAAACTGACATGCCAAGTCCTCTATTATATGTTTTTTGTTGTTGTTCTTATTCCTCCATATATTTTCCCACAAACATGGGGGGAGACATATTCTCTAGCCAATTAGAGAAAGCTTCTGGAATCACTCACAGGTTGGTTAAATAAATATTTTTTAAAAGAAAATAAAAAGTATACTTTGGGTGTAAAGGACTACGTTTGGGTTAGAGAGGGCACAGCAGGTGCAAAAGCTTGAGATGAAAAGATGCAGGATTGGAAGATATAAGTCAGTTAAAGAATTTTGTGCTCATCTGAGATGAACTATCTAGGGACAAAAGGACCTCAGTTCTTGCAGAATAGTCCTGCCCTGGTATGACAGTACTTATGGCTCTGCCGCTTTTGGCTCTCTCTGGGTAGATGTGGGCAGCAATGGCTGTGTGATATGTCATCTAATTGTGTATTCAAAGACACGTTATGAAAGTAACAATGATAGATGATGAAGATTTCAAATGTAATGTATGAATCAACACAGAAAATGGGAGAATACGCCTTGAGCCCAACTGCTTGACTTCCCACAGATGAGTATCTTCTCTGTCAATTTCCCATTTTCATCAGGCTTCACCTCACAGACGTTTTGTCCAGGCTTCCACCCTGTAGATTTGAGATAGGCAAGTGCAGACTTGGAGAAGGAAATGGCAGCCCACTCCAGTGTTCTTGCCTGGAGAATCGCAGGGACGGGGGAGCCTGGTGGGCTGCCGTCTATTGGGTCGCACAGAGTCGGACACGACTGAAGTGACTTAGCAGTGCAGATTTAAGAGGGAAGTGGTGAACGTGCTAACTGCTGTTGGGTTCTCTGAAGTTGTTAAAAATAGGATTACTGGTGATTTTCTCCCAAGTGTAATGTCCATTTCAGGTTAATAATGCCAGACGGCTGCCCCTGAAGACACAGACCTCAGAATGTTGGCATAGGCAGTGCAGAACTCCAACCCACTTTTCTTTCCCTTCCGTCAGGTATCACAATATTGATCAGATTGCCTCCCCCACCCCAGTGAGGCACCTTCTGCATTACTTGCACCCTCAGATAAAGTCCAGGCTCCTGAGGGTAGAAATCTCAAGTCCTTTGTGGAAATCCAGTGACCTGCTTTCTAGCCTAGCTTGTTAGCTTCCATGATCCTAGTTCTGTCCTCCCACACTCCTTCTTTCAAGTAGTTTCCCACTACTTGCTCCCCATAGAACATCTTCATATCTTGGTCCTCCCTCAGTCTTGGCTTGCTAGAATCATAGATGGTCTTAAGAGCCCAACATTAGCAGAAGTTGGCTTTGACCTTCTAGCCTCCTGGGACCTCTTGCTGAAATCTCTGTGATGCGTCATCACTGTGTTTTGCTCCATGAGTTCTTTGGGTACATATTCAGCTACCAGTACAAAAGGAAGTTTTTTCACTGTCATGAAATAACTTATTACATGCCTTTCTCAGGGTAGGAGGCCTGCATTCATTCACCAGGTGTTTGCTGGTTCCAGTGTGTGCCCTGCTGCTCAGCGCCAGGATACAGATGATCCCGCAGCCATGGACCCTGCCCCATAGATCTTACCTTCCAACAACTGACCCTCTCTACCTTTGGTTGAATGCCTGCTGTGTGTTAGACACTGAACTAAGCACTTTACTTTTTCCCTCGATGTAATATTCACCACAGATTCCAAAGAATGGGTTTTTCTTATCACCATTTCACACATGAAGGATCTGAGGCTCAAAGATGGTAGTTCATTTGCTCTGGGTCCCACAGCTGATAAGGAACAGGGAGGTTGTGAAGACAGGTCTGCTGATTTCCAAGTTCATATTCTAAGCCCCTCACCTGACTGCCTGCAGGCATTGGCACCTGAGTGTGGGTGAATCAGTGGAGAAATAGGTACAGATTACATGAATCATGTCCTCCTCTTTCATGATCTGTTCTGTTTCTGCAGATTGAGCCATACATGCCATATGAATTCACATGTGAGGGGATGCTGCAAAGAATCAATGCTTTCATCGAAAAACAGGTAAGACTCTCCGAAGTCCATCTGTCCTCGCCATTCCCCCCCTTCTGGTACCCCAGGCAACTCGTGAATAAGTAAAAGCTCACCATGATCCTGTGAGATTTTCCTGATTTGGAGGATTCCACAAGCTAGATGAGGGCTTCTTGAAATTCTAACATATGAACTGCCATGGTCACCCAGAGGAGTCTGGCTGTCATTGGAGTAAAAATGTTCCTTGTGGGTGGAAGGTCAAATGGATACTGAAGGGAGGGACTGGATGGTCAAGATGAAAACCTCCTTCACCATCAGACCTGTGCCTTGTCCGGGAATCACACAAAGACTTGGGTGGGGAGGGGGACAGATAGATGGCTCAATATATGTCGGTAATTCCAAATAGGTAGGACTCTTTAGTGGTTTTCAAACGTTTTTAAAAATAGGATTCCTTTTCAAATGAAACTTTTCTTGAAATCCAAGTATATAAAACAGATAAAAGCAAAACTTTACTTCCAAAGCTGGGGAGGGCTCCTAGGGTCCCACCACCCCCAACAGAGTTGGGACACTGTGTCTTGTGCTCAGAGAAGTAAAGGCCAAAAGTGTCATTGCCATCATTTTAAAACATCTTAATTCCTTAGGCTTCAAAAATAACACAGAGATATAAATAGTCAGGCCAAGAGCCCCCGTGGGCAGGGAAATACGAGGTCCTTGACCAGGTACAAGATATGAGGAGCTCTGCTTCAAAGCAGAGCATCTTAGTGCGATCAAGAGATCTTGACACATAGGCAGGGAGGACTCTGAAGGCTGAAAGTAGAAATGGCGTGTTCAGACTGAAAGTAGGCATGGACTGTAGGCCAAGGCAGGTTTCCAAGGAAAGATTTGAGGCCACAGACTGTGGTAAGCCATGGACATCCCTGAATGCAGCCGCTGGACGGGGCCAGCCAGAGACAGAGGCTTCAGGGGCCCGGGCCTGATGTTCTGAACGTTTGTTAATGGAAAGAGAGACTACAGTGCAGCCATCCACTGGCGTTCCAGCCCCTCCGCTGAGGCCTTCTGGCCGTAGTCGGATGTGTTAGTTTCCTCCCCTGCAAAATGAGGATGATACTAGAACCTCAAGCGGCTAATGTGGAAATGAGCTAGTACATATGAAGTGCTTGGAACAAGGCCGACACATATGTTCAATAAAGACACACTATTGCTGTTGATTATTTAATATATATTATTATATTATTATGTGACAATGTATTCTACAGTAGTATTCATCAGACTTTACCACGAGAGCTGAGCATTTGAATCACTATCTCATTCACTCTTTATATGACACTTAACTCAAGAATGACAGTATCATTATCTTGACGGGGGCAGCCCTTTACATACAGACTTTACATCCCAACGCATCATCTCATTTATCCTCACAGTAATCCTGGGAGGTAGCAATCATCATCCATTCTCTGGATAACAAGAACCAAGAGTCTCAACCATAGGGCTCAGTCATGGAATCAGGGTTGGATGCTCGGTTGGTTTGAGCCCATGCAGGCTTGCACCAACAGCATTGCCGGAGCCTCAGGCGATGACACTTATCCCAGAGCTATACTTCCCATCTTCTTTGATCTCAAGAAGCTGCCAGCCCTTCCCAAAGGTGCAGACAGGGATGCTGTGGCCTGTGGCAGTGAGATTTTAACACATCACAGACTTTACTACCCTTCCTGGAGGCTGAGATCTTACCAGGATCCCTGCCAGAACCCACTTCCACCTTTCCTGTCTCCACTTCCTCTCAGGGAAAATGGTTACTCACCACCACATTGTAAAAAGACATTTTGAATTTTATATCAAGAGTATATATGGTTTACAATACTGTATTAGTTTCAGGTATACAGCAAAGTGATTAAGTTATACATGTACATTCTTTTTCAGATTGTTTTCCCATTTGGTTATTACAGAATACTAAGTATAGGTCTGTGTGCTATACAGTGGGTCCTTGTTGATTAGTATATATATATATATTAGCGTGTATATGGCTTCCCTGGCGGCTCAGTTGGTAAAGAATCTGCCTGAAACGCAGGAGATCTGGGTTCAATCCTTGATCGGGAAGATTCCCTGGAGTAGGAAATGGCAACCCACTCCAGTATTCTTGCCTGGAGAATTCCATGGACAGAGGAGCCTGGCGGGCCCCAGTCCATGGGACCACAAAGAGTCAGACACGACTGAGTGACCGTCATTGTCACCTGTGTGTATATGTTAATCCCAAACTCCTAATTTATCCCCCGGGACCACCACCACCTTTCCTCTCTGGTAACCATAAGTTTCTTTTCTATTGTCTGTGAGTCTGTTTCTGTTTTGTTAAAAAAAGTTCATTTATATCATTTTTTAGAATCCACATATAAATGGTATCATATGATATTTGAAAAAACTTTATCATATTTATTTGAAGGCCATCTTTCTTTCTTCCCTAAGATTCTTGAATGCTAGCCAGTCCTTAGAAGTTATCATGTGACCCATTCTTTTTAAACCTATTACTAGATTTCCCTTCAAACAGGAAGGTCCTGTTCCCCAAATAGACCTTGTTAAATGTTCAGGGATACAGGGCCACACCCAGTTTGGTCCCCTTGACATCCAAGTGCCTAGCCCTCTGCCTGTCAGGGAGAAGGTGAACAAAACTGAAAGAATGATTAAATGAATAAGGAAGGTAATGAGTGTGTGTGCTCTTCATTCCTGTGTGCCAAGATCCAGCAGGCTCATCTTGACCCTAATGACTTGGAGAGACAATTAATAAAATTGTTTCCTAGAAAACATACTCATAAAATTGCCCTTTCACACTTCTCCTGGGTAGAGATTTTCTTCTGCAGAGTTCTGCAGCTCACAGAAACCCAGGGGTTTCTTTTCTGCCTGCTGTTATTCATGCATCTGCTCTGTAAGTATTTGTCAACTGGAGGGGACTGCAGACTGTTCCTGGAGTTGGGGAAGAAGAGGTGTCAAAGGATGAGTCTCTGTTCTTAAGTAGCTTCAGGGTCAGGATGATAGGCAGTGCTGCTGCCATTGACTACATCTGTCACAGCGACTACCCAGGTGTGCTCTGGGATCCTGTAACTCAGGTACAGGGTGGGGACGGGGGAGGGGAGGGAGAGTATCTGCAAGCACTTGGCGGGAGATGAGTCCTGAAGGCAAAGTGGGGGTACCTGAGAGGTCGAGATGTGAAGGCCTGGGGGAAAAAGAGAAATGGTGAGTTGGAAGGTGGCTGTGACTGAAGAGAGAGAGATGATGCAAGAGGAGGTCGGAGGAGACACATCATGAAAAGATGGCTGAGGCTCAGCTCAAGAACTCAGAATTTGATTCTGGGACAAGAGGAGGCTGAAGACAGGTTTTAACTCAGGAATAGGGCAGTGATGCTATCAGACTGGTGTTTTAGAAAAGTCACTCTAGGAATTGTTTGTGTTTAGGGGCATTTCTTATCAGCATTCTCTCATTGCTGCTAATGAGCAATAAAGGGGCCTATTTTGAGTTTATCCTAGGCCTCTGGGGAGGGTTTTCTTGAAGCCATAATGTTCCCCAACTCCAGAAGGAAATTAGGAAGCCAAGACCCCATTGGTTCACAGATCGGGTCTTCTGCCTCTTAATGATTAGCTCCAGGCTCTGGTGTTTCAGAGCTTGGAGTGTTCATTATTTTTGCCGCCCAAAGACTATCTTCAAAGAGCAGTGAGAGGAGAGAGGCTGTTTCTGGTGTGAACAGGAAAGCCTCAAGCTCTGAAGGGTGGCGGCAGTGCACGCTTGCTGTCGGAGCGCCACAGCCCTAATTAGGCTGATCTCTGCCTTCAGAGCCCTCCGTGTGATCTGCTAAGGGAATAAGGAAGCTTTTATCCCAGAACCCTTTCAAGGTTGTTCATCACACTCACCCCAGGCAACGGGGGCCAGAGGATGCCATTTGACCACAATTGAGAAAGCCCTGGGCCTCAGTGTGTACTCTGTACAGAGTGCTTGACAGCAGGCAACCTCCCCCTCCAAACCAGGCAGCACCCAACGGGAATGAATCCTGGCTTTAGGAAAACCACTTGCTTTTCCCCTTAATGCCCCCATTCCCTCTGCTGTGCTAATAGTGTCGATTTGCATAGCAAGCCCTATTGAATTGCTCTCCAAGAGAAACACCCTCTCCCACAGTAGGAGCTGGTGCCAAGGAGAAAAATCCAATGTATTCTAAGATCCAGAGCACTCTTCTCCCCTAACCTGGGTGTGTTCAGGCTTGTTAAGGTTCTCCTTATGCATTTCTTGGGAAAGACTTCAGTGCCTCAGGCCAAAGAGTAGAGCAAGTTCTTTTGATGGAATGTCAACGCTCAGGTTAATTTCTGAAAGCCATGCTCACGTTATTTTGCAAGGAGCTGTATCATTTATGAAAAAAGCACTCTGGAGATAGGGAGGGGGAGAAAAGAGTTAACTCCAAGAGCCGCAGTGGAATCAACTTTACCTCTTGGGAAATCTGGTTCATGGGGGCCCATCCTGCCCTCCAAGGGGCATGTTCTAGATGCAAGAACAAACCTGGCAGGGAATCTGGATAGCTCCGTGTAGCGGGGAGGGTGGAAGTGCCAGGTCACAGGGAAAGAGGAAGAGGAACTGACACAGGGAGAAGGTTGGCAGTTGCTTAAGAAGTATTCACTCTTTTGAAAAATTGGTGGTTGCTGTTTGCCCAGCCATTCCTGAACCCAGGGGGGTTAAGTGGGTAATGGTTGAGTGCTGGGCCCTAGAGTCTGACAGCCAAGTTCACTTCCTGGCTTAGCCCCTACTCTCAGTGACCTTGGTCAAGTTGCCTCTTCTGTACAGTGGGGATACTACTACCTACCCCATGGGGTTGGTAGAGGAATCAAGAAATGAATACATGTTTAAGGCTGAGAAGGTACCTCGCACAGAGTAGGTCCTCTGAAAGCCTTAACTTCTGCTGACGGAGCCCAGAAACCAATATACTTGGTTTTCACATAAAAGACACAGCTTCTTGCAAAATGATGTGCGCACAATCATCCTGTATAGTATATATAGGGTTTTTACAGGAAGTAGAAAATACAGCTGAAGAGCATGTTGTAAGAGCATTTCAGGTGTGTGTGTGTGTGTTTTAACAACTTTATTGAGGTGTAATTTACAGACCCTCAAATTCACTCTATGTAAGGGTACAATTCAGTGGAGCTTTTTGTTGTTGTTAATTATTAGGGTTTGGCAATTACTCCCACAATCTAGTTTTACAACATTTGCATCACCCTAAAAAACTCTTGTGCCCCTGGGCAGTTTCTCAGCATAATGTCTGTAAGGTTCATGCATACTGTAGCATGCCTTAGCACTGCATTCCTTTTCACTGCTGAATAGTATTCCATTGTATGGATAGACCACAGTTGATTTACTCCAACTGATGGACATATGGGTCATTTCCACCTTTTGGCTTTTGTGAAGAGTGGACTGCTACCTTGAACATTCGTGTGTACGTGCACATGTGTTTTTGTTTCTCCCAATAGACTCCTCATGTAGAAGAGTTTGAAATGTGGGAGGTTCATGTCTGAATCTTTGCAACATGAACTTGTTTGCTTGCAGTGTAAAGATCACCATAGAGATTCATTACCACAGCTCAGCTTCACCACCACCTTATCTGTTGCACTTGTGGAAATGTAAATTTGCACCTGCTGCTGGGAATCAGCCCCAGGGGCCACCCATGGACAGAGTTCACTCTTTTTGAGGACAGGACAAGTTGTTTCTTGGCAGGTACCAGCAAGCAACTGAAATGTGTTTAATCCAGTCAGTCACGCATGATGTATTGAACACTTTTTCTGTGCTTGGCTCTGGATTCCTCTGTTGTAACATAAATAACAAATATGCCCCTTACTCCTCACCTAGCTGGCTAAACTTGGCCCAAATCCCAATTTCATAGCCTTGAACCTGCTTCCCACTCGCCACCCCTTTTTTTCTTTAGCAAATTCCTGACCTTACTTCTTTAGATGCTGCTTCCAGACCTGTATCTGAATCCACCTGCACCTGATATGTCCTGGTGTAATAACTCAATCGAAGGTTTAGCCAGACGCCCACTCAAGGTAGAGGGTTAACGGAAAAGATCCATCACCTGAACCAAGAGGGAAGGACCACCCATGTTGTCCCTCCTAACGCTTCTGTCCAAGGGAGCAGCCTCCCCTTCTCCCCACCCCGTCTTCTCCAGCTCTGTGGGTGTTAGGTGAATCACATTTTCTCCAAACTGTTACTTAGCCTTTGTTACAAGGGCAGCGCCCTTACTTCTTTTTCATAGTATGTTGTGTTCATTGGTTCAGAACATTACTTCTCATAAATGTGTTGATTAATAGACCTTTCTTACTATTGTTACTATAGGGAAATTTCATACTGAAGCAAACTTAGAGAAATTTGGTGACTGGCTAAAATCATTATTAGAGAGGAATGCAGATGTTCTGTGTCTAAGTGAGCTTGTTAACCAGATTGGAAATTACTGTTTATGTCTCTTCTGATTATGTAAAGCTTCTGGGTTAGAATAGTATCTTTTTCTATTTCTATCAAAGCCCCAGGATGCCAAAACCATTCAGTGGCTCTTTATTGAGCACCAATTATCTGCAAAACACTGTTTTTGTGCTAAGCCACTAACTTCTATTTCGCCTACCAAACCCAGCCCGGAAGTCCCTAATTTCCTGGAAGCCTTCTCTGACACTTACCCCACCCCTTCCCATCCCCAGAGTTAATTCTCTCTGTCCTCTCAGTGGCCTTTACATCCTGGTTGGACATCTGTTGTATACTGCTCTGTAATTTTTTTAAATGTGGGCCTTTGTCCCCAGAGACTCTGTCTCATCCACATTCAGATGTCCAGCACCCAGGGTAGTTTTAAAAGTTGTTTGTTAAGTTTTGAACAGATGCCTGAGAGACCCTTCAAAGCCACCCTATGAGCATTTCATGGAGGTTTGTTGGAAAAAAGATGCCTGAGGCTGTCCTCTTTCTCTCTCTCTTTCTCTCTCTCTCTCTCTGTGCACTGCTGTGTGGCTTCCTAACTGTCTCTGTTCCTGCTTCTGCTCCTGTCTACTGTTCTCAGCTCAGCAGATCCTGTCACTCCTCTGCCCAGAATTCTCCAGTAGCTTCTATTTCACTCCAAGGAAAAGCCAAGGCTTTATATGGGACCCCCCCCACCCCCACCAACAAGCTCTGGGTGCTCTGACCTCCCAGATACCATCTCTTCCTACTTCCAACCCCCAATGCATGCACACACACACACATGCACACACGCACATATGGGCACACACACATATGCCCGCTCCTCCTGGAACCTGCTGGACGCTTTGCTGTCACGGCTGCCGCACTTCATTTGCTGCTTTCTGTTATGTCCTTCCCAGACACTTGCATGGCTCACATTTTTCCCTCCTCAGGTCTTTTCTTGAATGTTGCCTTCTCAGTGATGCCTTATCTGAATACCCTCTTCCCCAACAGTCCCAATTCCTTATCTTCTCTTCATTCTTACTTAGAGCAATCACTAGCTTTTAACATTACATATAATTAATTTATTTTGTTTCTCTGTCTCCCTCACTAAAAAGAAGCTCTATAAAGGCAGGTGTTTTAGTTCCTTTTTTTTTTTTAACCAAGTCATCCCCAAGGGCGTAGAAAAGTCCCTTGCTCATAATTACAGTAAGAGCCAACCCATGGTGTTTGATCATGCACATTTCTGAGCACTTTACACAGTATAATTAATTTACTCCCCCCCTCCCCACAGCTCTCTGAGGTGGTTGCTGACATTTTCATCATTTTACAGTTGAGGAAACTGAGGCAAAGAAAGGTTATGGGGCTCGCAAAGACCACTCAGCTGCTCGGAGGAGCTGAGATTCAAACCTAAGCAATCTGAACTCCAAACCCTTATTTTCTGCTTCATAGAAAGTACAGTATTTGTCAAATGAACAAACGAGTGAGTTGAGTGAGTGAACAAGGAGACGAGGCCAGTTGGCATTGCCCTGTTAGCTGATGCTGAGGTTGGGTGAAACAGAGGACCTCTCACTTTCCATGAGCACCCAGTGGGGCTGGCACCTGGGGTGAGAAGAGGTTTATGACAAGCTGTTGTGTCTGTTGTGCCCTGCAAGCAGCTGGACAAAGAAATGGCCCTTGTACACGATTGTCATAGGTAATCCAGGCAACTCGACGTTTCCCTCTGAACCCTGGCAGCAAATAATGTTCTACCTTGGGATATTTAACATCTCTTGGTGCCCTCTTGGCTTCCCTGGTGGCTCACATAGTAAAGAATCCACCTTCAGTGCAGGAGACCTGGGTTCAATCCTTGGATCAAGAAGATCCCCTGGAGAAGGGCATGGCAACCCACCTCAGTACTTCTGCCTGGAGAATTCCATGGACAGAGGAGCCTGGTGGATTGTGTTCCATGGGGTTGTAAAGAGTTGGACATGACTGAGCGACTAACATTTTCATGGGTACCCTCTTAAGAGTCACTTCATTTTTTATCTCACAGGAGTTATATAAGGACTGAAAGACAAATGATATTATCTGCATTTTAGATGTGAAAGCAGGCAGAGGGAACTTGAGGGGCATTTGTGAAGTCCTGCAGCTGGGAGCCGGAACCGTAACTCAGATCCCCACTGCCTCCTGCCTTACCTGTTGCCACATTGACTGGGACACTTTCATTCTCCCTCTCTTCAAGCCTGTTCACCTTCGGGCTTTCCACATGGTTCACCGAGCCTTAAAAAGGGCCTGCTGCTATTTTCTCTATTTCTTTCTTTTTCTTTAAATTTATTTTATTGAAGTATAGTTACTTACAGGAGAAGGCAATGGCACCCCACTCCAGTACTCTTGCCTGGAAAATCCCATGGACGGAGGAGCCTGGTAGGCTGCAGTTCATGGGGTCACTAAGAGTCGGAGACGACTGAGCAACTTCACTTTCACTTTTCACTTTCATGCATTGGAGAAGGAAATGGCAACCCACTCCAGTGTTCTTGCCTGGAGAATCCCAGGGACAGGGGAGCCTGGTGGGCTGCCGTCTATGGGGTCGCACAGAGTCGGACACGACCGAAGTGACTTAGCATAGTTACTTACAAGGTACTGTGCTTTCTGGTGTATGGCAGAGTGATTCAGTTTTACATATATATAATAGTTTGCATCTGCTCGTCCCAAACTCCCAATCCATCTTTCCCTCACCCCCCTGCCCTTTTTGGCAAAAACAAGTCTGTTCGCTGCGTCCGTGAGTCTGTTTCTGTTTCATAGACAAAGTCACGCACCTTCTTTCACATCCCACATATGAGTGATGTCATATGGTGGTTGTCTTTCCCCGTCTGACTTATTGTGACACTCTAGGTCCATCCCTGTTGCTGCGAATGGCATTGTTTCGTTCTTTTTCATGGCTGAGTAGCGTTCCATCGTGTATGTGTATGTATATCGTATCTTCTTTCACCATTTTTCTTTCCGGGGACGATTAGGTTGTGTCCATGTCCTGGCCATTGTAGCAGTGCTGCCGTGAACGCTGGGGGCATCTGTATCTTCGAATTAGTGTTTTCTCCAGGTGTATGCCCAGGAGTGGGGTTGCTGGATCATGTGACAACTCTAGTTTTTGGAGGAACCTGCATACTGTTTTCCACAGTTTTGCACCAGTTTACATTCCCACCAATATATCTTCATTAGTTCTGGTCCTACTGGTACCCAGAACGGACTAGTGAGAGCATACTGGACCAGCCCCCGCCGAGCCAAAGCAAGGGTGACCGGGACCCAAGACTTCATGTGGAGTCTAGTTAAGCTCTCCTGCTAGAGGGAACCTGCACTGGGGGCTGCAGGGGTCTATTGCGAACTGAGCAGGTGGGCTAGGTCTGCCCTGCTTGGGGGGAGGCACAGGGCTCCATCCGTCCAGCGCTGCCCCGCTTCTGCACTTGCCAGTGCTGCGGTGCCCCCAGAGTCTAATACAGGGCACAGGTATCGCCTCCACACAGGGACAGGGGAGGGGGATGAGCATTAGGGGAGCGCCTGCTGTGTGCCAGCCTTCAGCTTAGCCGCGCCACCCACAGGCTGGCAGCATCACTCCGTATGGACCAGCAGTGGAGGCAGGACCAGACTGAGCAGTGTGCCCGAAACCCCGCCCTGGTGAGGCCAGGCCTCAAATCTAGGTCTTGGGTCTGAAGCACATTCCCTGGCCTCACCACCTCCTAGTTTAACATGGAAGAATCTTTCTCCCCGTTTCAGTTTTATCCCTTGGACTGCGTCACCATATGAGGCTCAGAATGAATAAGAAGCAGTATGTTAAGAGTCCACCAGACTCAGCAGGTGTAGACACCACCCTCAGCTCCCACTGCCTGTAGGAGGGACATTCTGCAGTGTTCTTACCAAGCTGTAAAAGCCAGCGTTTGCATCTTCAGCTGTCGTGGTGTCCAGTGATCTAGGTTTCCTAGTTGTTTGCCTGTTGTGTACAGTCACACAGTAGGCTTTGGTGTCCATCAGACTTTGAATCTCTTTATTATAATAGTTAAAGGCTGTAAATGCTATCAGATTTCTCCTAAAGAATTATAGGCAAAGTTGCTTACAGTTAGTCAGTTCAGTCACTCAGTCGTGTCCGACTCTGCAACCCCATGGACTGCAGCACGCCAGGCTTCCCTGTCCATCACCAACTCCCAGAGCTTGCTCAAACTCATGTCCATTGAGTTGGTGATGCCATCCAACCATCTCATCCTCTGTCGTCCCCTTCTCCTCCTGCCTCCAATTTTTCCCAGCATCAGGGTCTTTTCTAATGACTCAACTCTTCACATCAGGTAGCCAAAGTATTGGCGCTCCAGCTTCAGCATCAGTCCTTCCAATGAATATTCAGGACTGATTTCCTTTAGGATTGACTGGTTTGATCTCCCTGAAGTCCAAGGGACTCTCAAGAGTCTTCTCAAACACCAAAGTTCAAAAGCATAAGTTCTTTTGCTTACAGTAACCAGCCAGAAAAACAAACCAAAAAACCAATGCTTAACCTTTTCCAAATATCCATGTACATGCTCAGCTTTGATCAGCAATAACTATGTTGATCATCATTTGTCTTCCTTCCTATTTGATGGACATATTTTCAAAGTTCAGCCGGTAAGTTTCCATACGCTGCCTGGTTAGAGAGTGACAGCCACCAGGGAACACTCAGGGTTCCCATTCAGGGTGCCTGGGTCTGCCATCACCCTTAGTAACAGTGTCCAGACCGAAATAATTGTCTTACACAGGCCATAGCAACTCCATGGATCATGCTGAAGATGATCACAAATCTGAAGATCTCGCCAAGGTCTTCCAGCCCTGGGCTGTGAGATAGGACACTCTGCATACTGTCCTGCTCTGTGGCACTGTCAAAACCTTAAACTGGATCCTATTAAACCAGTGCATTTCCATCATTTCTGAATTATTAGACCCTTCTGGAATCTTCTGTTTTCAACTGATACAAATTAAGGCCCTAGGTTTGACCTCATGCTGTGAAGTATTTGTTAAGCCCCAAACTCACTTGGGCTTCCCAAGTGGTGCTAGTGGTAAAGAACCCGCCTGCCAATGCAGGAGATGCAGGAGGGTTCGGATCCCTGGGTTGGGAAGATCTCCTGGAGGAGCAAATGATAACCCACTCTAGTATTCTTGCCTGGAGAACCCCATGGACGGAGGAGCCTGGTGGACTATAGTCAATGGTACTGCAAAGAGTCTGAAGCGGCTGAGCACACACTCACTCAGGCTCAAGCATGCGCATCCTCACATGACAGGATGTAATGTGGGAGACGACAGCAAGTCCACCTTACTGGTGGGATCGCAAGCCCTGATGAGGAGACTGGAGTAGAAGCCTACTTGCCGGTTACCTTCCTCCACGTGTAATAGCATCACCTCCTTCAGGAAGGAAGTAGGGAGAAGCAGGAACCATAGGAAATCATCAGTTTCATTGTCTACATTTTTCTGATGAGGAAGCTGAGGTTTGAAAGAGGAAAAATGCGAACAGCACAGAAGGGCCCCCTGGATGCAGCTCTGGCCTGCATTCTGGGGCTTCACCCACCTCACTGCTCAGAGACCCTGCAGGGCCCAGTCCTCCTGCAATGCTCCAAGTGACCAACAGGAGGAGCATGGAACGTGTGCCTGCTGGCTCCAGTTCTGAAAGCCTGAGATGGTTAACCAGCTCCCCATCCACAAAGAGGATAGAGAGAAAAAGGATATTCCAAGAGGAAAAAGAATATTCCAGAAGGACATACATTGAAAAGTAAATTCCCTGATGATCCCTGACCCCGTTACCCATTTCCTCTTCTTTGTGATGCCAGAGATATTCTTACAGTAACACAGGCCTGATTATGTGTATTGACACAAAAGGAAACACACTGTATACCAGCCTTCAACTTATTTTTTTCCCTTCTCAATCTGTACTGGGGATGTTTCCATGTCAGGGCATAGTTACCTGTTACATTACTTGGTTTTCTTTGTATCTGAACAGTTACCTGTTTAAAGACAACCTTTAGATTATTTTACTTCAGTTCTGCCCCTCCTGTCTGACTCTTTACTACTCCATGGACTGCAGCACACCAGGCTTCCCTGTCCGTCACCAACTCCTAGAGTTTGCTCAAACTCATGTCCATCGAGTTGGTGATGCCATCCAGCCATCTCGTCTTCTGTCATCCCCTTCTCTTCCTGCCTCCAATCTTTCCCAGCATCAAGGTCTTTTCTAATGAGTCAGCTCTTCCCATCAGGTGGTCAAAGTATTGGAGCTTCAGCATCAGTCCCTCCAATGAATATTCAAGACTGCTTTTCTTTAGGATTGACTAGTTTGATCTCCTTGAAGTCCAAGGGACTCTCAAGAGTCTTCTTGAACGCCACAGTTCAAAAGCATCAGTTCTTCAGCACTCAGCCTTTATGGTCCAACTCTCACATCCATACATGACTACTGTAAAAACCATAGCTTTGACTAGATGGACCTTTGTCAATAAAGTAATGTGTCTGCTTTTTTATGCTGTCTAGATTTGCCATAGCTTTTCTTCCAAGGAGCAAGCGTCTTTTAACTTCATGGCTGTAGTCACCATCTGTAGTGATTTTGGAACTCAAGAAAATAAAGTCTGTCACTGTTTCTCTTGTTTCCTCATCTATTTCTCATGAAGTGATGACACTGGATGCCATGATCTTAGGTTTTTGAATACTGAGTTTTAAGTCAGCTTTTTCAGTCTCCTCTTTCACTTTCATCAAGAGGCTCTTTAGTTCCACTTTGCTTTCTGCCATAAAGGTGGTGTCATATGCATATCTGAGGTTATTGATATCTCTCCCAGCAATCTTGATTCCAGCTTGTGCTTCATCCGGCCTGGCATTTCACATGATGTACTCTGCATATAAGTTAAATAAGCAGGGTGACTATATACAGCCTTAACATACTCCTTTCCGGATTTGGAACCAGTCCGTGGTTCCATGTCTGGTTCTAACCATTGCTTCTTGACCTGCATACAGCTTTCTCAGGAGGCAAGTAAAGTGGTCTGGAATTCCCATCTCGTTAAGAATTTTCCATAGTTTGTTGTGATCCACACTGTCAAAGGCTTTGGCTTAGTCAATGAAGCAGAAGTAGATATTTTTCTGGAATTCTCTTGCTTTTTCTTTGATGCAATGGATGTTGGCCATTTGATCTCTGGTTCCTCTGCCTTTTTCTAAATCAAACTTGAACATCTGGAAATTCTTGGTTCACATACTTTTGAAGCCTAGCTTGGAGAATTTTGAGCATTAATTTGCTAGTGTGTGAGATGAGTGCAATTGTGTGATAGTTTGACCATTCTTTGGCATTGCCTTTCTTTGGGATTGGAATGAAAACTGACCTGTTCCAGTCCTGTGGCCACTGCTGAGTTTTCCAAATTTGCTGGCATATTGAGTGCAGCACTTTAACAGCGTCATCTTTTAGGATTTGAAATAGCTCAGCTGGATTTCCATCACCTCCACTAGCTTTGTTCATTGTAATGCTTCCTAAGGCCCACTTGACTTCACACTCCAGGATGTCTGGCTCTAGGTGTTTAAGCACAACCTTTTAATACAACCTGTTTCTATACAGCCTTCAGGTTGTTTCAAGTCTTCCACTTCTCCTCTCAACAACATTGCATAAGTTTCCCTGTGTCCTGAGTAGGTTTCTTTGCCCCATGTGTCCCATATGTCTGGGGTGAATTCCTCCAAGTCGAATTGAGAGCCCAGGATCCTAACCATCACTGGGTACCCCGAGGCCTAGCCCACCCCCAAAGAAGTTAAACACAGCTTTTCTTCTACAGGTTGGATGGCCCAGAGATTTGGAGGGCTTTGACTAGGGTTCCATCTGCAACATTTAAGCAGAGCGGGCTCTGGGTGCCAGTGGTACCTGAGTTCCCACCCCCGGTACCTGTTCAGACTTGCTCCTGGCATAGCTGAGATGAAAGCTGGGGTCCCAGGTTGGAGAGAGTTCCTGCTCCTCACCTGCCCTATCCCTGGTCCCACTTCACCTTTCGCTCAGCTTATCCATGCCGCACGCGTTTGCTCCTGGTCCTCCCCGCCCATGACTCCCTTGGACATGTGCGTTTCCTCCGCTCCCTGTAGATCCTGGAAGTGACTGAGCAGCCCCATCCTGAGCACACCCCCACCTCCCCTGCCTCCGGGTGCCTCTCCTCTTAAGGGGTACCAGGTGACTTCATCTCCTATCACACATCCTCAGACAGCTTCTCTAGCTATTGAATTTGTGTTACATTTGTTTCAACCAACTGAGCTTCTATCAAGACCATGTCCCCACAATAGGTTCTATTCCAGAGACCTACAGACCTCTTTTGCTTCCCTGAGTTGAAACTAGCACTCACAAAACAGTGTTATATTAGGTAACCGTTGTTAAATTCTGTGTCAAATTAGGTAGTCGCTGAAAATGTCTTAGGAATTAGGGCGGAGGGAACAGAACATCTGGTGAACGTGGGCCTGGAGATGGGCCTTCAAGGGCGGAGACTTTAAATAGCTCGACTGTATTATGGACAGTGACATGAAGGGATAGCCCCTGTTACTGCAGGCACGGTGCTGGGCATAGGAAGCTGGTGAGTAGAGGTGTCAAGGCCAGGCCGAGTTCTAGCTGAGATCCCAACCTGAGTCCGTGTGGCTCCCATCCGCTGCCCCTCTCCGCTCTTGCACAGCTGGGGCCCAGCTTGTTGGGACAGGTTGGGAGACTGGGGATCCCCCGCTTGCATCCCTGGTCCCTTGACTGACAGTTTCATTGTCATTCTAGGACTTCTGCCATGGGCAAGTGATGTGGCCGCCCCTGAGTGCCCTACAGGTAAAATTTGCTGAGCCCGGGCAGTCCTGCAAGCAGGTATGTCAGGAGAACCAGCTCATCTGTGAGCCGTCCTTCTTCCAGCATCTCAACAAGGACAAGGACCTGCTGAAGTAAGTGCCGGAGCGCGGGAGGGGCGGCTCCGCCTCCAGGTTGTATCACAACGGCTGTGAGCCTGGCACTGCCAGGTCCCTGAGGGTCCCCGAGCAGGGTGGCGGGCACAGCACTGGGATCACAGCCCAGAGTCACCCAGTGGGGTCTTCTCTCTGGCTGGCATTGCTTCCCTTGTGCTGCTTCTGTCACTTAACAGTTGTTGTTTAGTCGATAAGTCATGTTCAACTCTGCCACCCCGTGGTCTCTAGTCTGCCAGGCTCCTCTGTCCATAGGATTCTCCACGCAAGAATACTAGATTGGGTTGCCATTTCCTTCTCCAGGGCATCTTCCAGACCCAGGGAATGAGCCCACGCCTCCTACATTGGCAGGCGGGTTCTTTACCACTGAGCTACCAGAGAAGCAGTTACTTTCAGTAACACCATTAATTTCCTTTTGTGGTGGCATTTTGAGTTTGATGTTTACATTTTCCAGATTTTCATCTGAGGTTTCTTCTGGCCTCTGACTCATGACCTCAGTCAGGGCTAAATCTGTGCCTTGATATTTATCGCACCCACCCTGGGCTTGTGATTCAGCTGGTAAAGATTCCACCTGCAATGAGGGAGATGTGGGTTCGATCCCGGGTTGGGAAGATCCCCTGGAGAGGGGAAAGGCTACCTACTCTAGTATTCTGGCCTGGAGAATTCCATGGACTGTATGGTCCATGGGGTCAAAAAGAGTTGGACACGACTGAGCGACTTTCACTCACTGGGCCACAACCTAGTTAATTACCTGTCACCTCCCTCCCAACCTTAATAGCTCTAATGTGGTGTTTTCCCCTAGGGGATTTGTTCTCCCAACCCCAGATATTCTGCAGAGCAGTCGTTTGGTCCCAGTCTTTTTTTTTTTTTTAACTTATTTATTAGCTGCTTGGGTCTTTGTTGCTGCATAGGATTTTCTCTAGTTGCAGCGAGCGAGGGCTACTCTGGTTGTGGTGCACGGGACTCTCATCGCAGTGACTTCTCCTGCTGTGGAGCATGGGCTCCAGGCACTCAGGCTTCAGTAGTTGTAGAGCCTGGCTTAGTTGCTCTGTGGCACGTGGGCTCAGTACTTCGTTGCTTCCAGGCTCTGGAGCACAGACTCAGTAGTTGTGGTACAAGGGTTTGCATGTAGGTTCCTCCCCACCCAGGGATCGAACCTGCGTCTTCTGCAATGGCATGTAGATTCTTTACGACCTGAGCCACCAGGGAAGCCCCTGCCCCAGTCTTAAGGAACAGAGTGGACTCAGGGCTCCAGGCTTACGGGTCTCCATTCTGGCTTCACGCCCTGTTAGAGCACAGTTGGCCACTGCATTTATCTGGGCACAGTGGTCTGAGCTGGCCTGGCCCTGCCTGTAAGCCTTATTATGCTCACCTCAAGTAATGAGGTGTAAAACCCTTTTCAGAGAGGAAACGTGATCTCTAGCACCTTGCCTGCAGGGCTCCTTTCCTGAGTAGGGACTCGGGGGATTCTATTTTTTCTCATTTTTTTACATGAAGACCAGGATCAGAGGTGCCCTCAATTCCACCAGCAGAATAGAGGCCAGACCAGCAGAGTTGGTCAGCATCCTGCTCTGCATCCAGTGACACTGTGTGAGAGGCAGCGCTGGTCTGATGTCTGTGGTGCTAGAAGCTTCTACCTCCAGAGCACGTGTCCCCAATTCTAAGTGCAGGAGGAGCTTCCCACTCACCCCTGTTGCAAACCACTCCTGTACCAAGGTGGCTTCCTGAGAACCCTGAGTGTCTCCCTCTGTTTGACAGGAAGTCTGGCGTCACTAGGGACAGACTGCTAGCTGTCCACACCCAACTGTCCATGTGCAGCCCCGCCTACCTGTGGAGGAGGCAACCTTGATGGGACTGCTCAGAGGCGTGGGCCTTCCTGGCCAGGCCGGGGGCTCAGAGAGCCCAGAGCCCCACCGAGCCTGCAGGGGAACAGGAATGAGCCAATGGACCCATTTCCTCTGTTCTATCAATCTGCCCACCTGTGAAATAGGGACGTCCCCAGTGATGGTGAGCCTGTGTACAGCAAAGTCCTTTCCTGCAGGAGTGTGGGCCGCGGAGCAGGCCTGAAGTCACCAGGCTGCGACCAGAAAAGCCAGTCCCCCACCCCCACCTCAAACCCCACCCCACCCCCCACTGGTAATCCCGTACACCAGGCCGAGCCCAGGGGAGCAGAAGGCCTGAGTGAGGGGCTACCCTGGGCCAGGCCCTTTGCCAAGGCATTACTCAGCAGCCCCCTCCCTCCTATCCCCTTGTAGATATGTGGGTTTTCTCCCTAGGAGGCTGCTGCGAATGCTAATTTTGCAATAGAGCCGCCTGAAATTAATTTTCTGAATGTAAGAGCCCTACTGAATACCTTTGTTTCTGCATTTGTAAATACTGATAATGTCATAGCTCTCTGGCAAGTCTGCTGAGTGCCTCCTCAGCGCAGCAATCCTGGCTGATCCATATTCATGGCCACTTAGCAGTGAGCGGCTCCTCCGAGCCCATGCTGCTGTTCCTCCTCCAGCTTGGGGCCTGACTCTGAATTTAAGCTCCTTTCCATCTCCGGGTGTCCCCGGCCTGTCCTCGGCATGCAGTATGACTTGATGTAACAGATGTCAAGTGTCCCGTGCTGTCATCTTGACTTGGGGAGTCAGGCAGCTGGTCTTGGAGCTCCTGCTCAGGTGGGGCTATGGGAGTGACAGAGGCGACCACAAACCCCTTGCACAGAGCATGCGTGCTTCAGGTGCAACCTGACTTGACCCAAACCAGGCCCTGAGAGGTCAGAGGACAGAAGTCCTAGAAAGAGCCAGAGTCCATGCTGATGGGGTCCGGGGGGAGCACCTCACCCCCGGAAATAGAAACACATGTTAGTGGAAGACCTCCTTTGTAATGTTGCTACCTTTACAAGTTGTATCCTCTAAAAGATTAATTTATTGAGTTTGGGGTGTTTTTTTTTTTTTGAAGAGGAATTCTAAGCCATGAAGCCTGGACTGTGAGCACTGTGGTGCCTCAGTGCCTCAGAGTGGTGACAAGGGAGCTTGGGGAGACTTGGTGGATACGGGGTTGGGATTAGCAAGGAGGAGTGCAGGGAATAGGGAGAGGAGGAGGGAGACCAGCAGGTGGGGCCCGGCTTCCTTCCTTTCATCCTGCATGGGTCTGTGTGTGGAGAGGGCTGCGGGGCTTCTGTCCTCTTGGGAAATAGGCAGCCCCATGGGAAGGGGGAGGCTTGGCCTTTTTCTTCTGTTTGAAGAGCTCTAAGCTCTCCAGCGAGGGCTGAAGGGCCTCAGAAGCCCCAGTTCCCATCCTGTGAGAGAAACCGTTCTAGGGCAGTTAGAGAGAGGTGAGCACCCCAGGGGCTGCAGAATGGAAACAGCACAACGGGTATGTGTTTGGTGTGTGTGTGTGTGTGTAAGATGGAAACAGCACAAGGTGTGTGTGTGTGTATGTAAGATGGAAACAGCACAAGGTGTGTGTGTAAGATGGAAACAGTACAAGGTGTGTGTGTGTGTATAAGATGGAAACAGTACAAGATGTGTGTGTGGTGTGTGTGTGTGTAAGATGGAAACAGCACAAGGTGTGTGTGTGTGTGTAAGATGGAAACAGCACAAGGTGTGTGTGTGTGTGTAAGATGGAAACAGTACAAGGTGTGTGTGTGTGTATAAGATGGAAACAGTACAAGGTGTGTGTGTGTGTGTGTGTAAGATGGAAACAGTACAAGGTGTGTGTGTGTGTGTGTGTGTGTGTGTGTAAGATGGAAACAGCACAAGTTGTGTGTGTGTGTGTAAGATGGAAACAGCACAAGGTGTGTGTGTGTGTGTAAGATGGAAACAGCACAAGGGGTGTGTGTGTGTGTAAGATGGAAACAGCACAAGGGGTGTGTGTGTGTGTGTGTGTGTAAGAAGAATGGAAACAGCACAAGGGGTGTGTGTGTGTGTGTGTGTGTGTGAGAAGAATGGAAACAGCACAAGGGGTGTGTGTGTGTAAGATGGAAACAGTACAAGGTGTGTGTGTGTGTGTGTGTAAGATGGAAACAGTACAAGGTGTGTGTGTGTGTGTGTGTGTAAGATGGAAACAGCACAAGGGGTGTGTGTGTGTGTGTGTGTGTGTAAGAAGAATGGAAACAGCACAAGGGGTGTGTGTGTGTGTGTGTGTGTGTGTAAGAAGAATGGAAACAGCACAAGGTGTGTGTGTGTGTGTGTGTGTGTGTGTGTGTGTGTGTGTGTGTACGCCTGTGCAGGCAAGACAGACATGTTAGGAACAGAGGCAGGACAGCAACACACATGCCCTGAAGAGGCAAGGGACCTCGTGGGGGTGAGGATGTGCTCTAGCGATTGGGAAGGTCCCCTCCTCCTGCTGAGCTCAGCAAGGATGCTCGAGGGGCCTCTCTGCAGGCCTAGGGCTGTGGAACAGAGACCTCAGGCCAGGGATTGGGTCACATCCAAGGGTGGCCCCACCACCACTCCGCTGAGCCTCTGGGGAGCTTGCTGGGCCAGGTCACCCATGGCTCCGGGGAATACCCACTGCTCAAGTGCTTTGTGGTGGTCTTTGGACTTTGGCCTTGGACAGGCTGCTACTGCAGCCCCGTGGCCACGGGCGCGTGTGCTCACACCGTGGTACGCTGGGCCTGGAGTCCAAGTCCAGGAGGCCAGGAGCAGATGTGATTCTCCCTGGCTCTTGACAGTCCCTCCCACTCGCCACGGAGTCCGAGATGAGTTCTGGAGACTTCATGCCCCTGATGAGCCGTGTGCCAGGCAGATGGCTTGAGTTAAGACACAGTAGCTGCCGTGATTCACCTAAATACATAAATAGCATCAGCACAAATCTGGATCCCAAGGCCACATTCCATGTGGAAACTTCATGCCCAGCTGGGCTCTGGAGACCCCCTTTCAGTGTTGGCCAGGAAGTAGGCAGGACCAGGTGGGCCCTGACTCTGACTTTTGTTTCCTTTAGGAAATCCATGGAGCCCCCAACTCGCTGCCCTCGCCATGACCCTAACCCTCTGGTTGCTTCCGTCTCCCAGCTGGCACATCTAACATGAGGTGTTAGGCCACTGAGAGAAGTCACAGAGCTCCCTGGTGACTGCAAGAGCAGGACAGGAGTGGGTGCTGCCCTCCTAAGAGCCAGGAGCTGGGCTGGCAGCCTCGGAGAACTCACCGGAAGCCCAGGAGATGCGCTGGAAATCACAGATTAATGCTGGCAAAGGAGCAAGTGGGCCCAGGCAGTTAGTTGGCTCGAGGAAGACGAGCGGGCAGGAGTAACACTGGGTGGGGGGTCAGATCCTTTTCTCAAAACATTTGGAAGCTTTCCAGAAGTGGCAGGAAACCTCAGGTTCCCCGCCCAAATCCCCTCCCTGTCAGCAAGAATCAGGACTTCTGTGAACAAAGCAAAATGGAGATACTTGGCATGTGTGTAAACTCACAGTGTGGGGTGAGGGCAGAAGGTGGCAGTCCACCCAGCATCTACCAGCGGGAGCAATCATGCTAGTTCTCATGTGCTGAATGCTTACTCAGAGCTGGACTCTGCCAGCTGCTCTGTAAACATTTATTTAATCCCTGTACTTCCCCCCTGTGAGTGGTTAAAGAATCTGCCTGCAGTGCAGGAAACACAGGAGATGCAGGTTTGATTCCTGGGTCAGGAAGATGATCTGGAGAAGGGAATGACAACCCACTCCAGTATTCTTGCCTGAAAAATCCCATAGCACTAAGCCCATGGTGGGCTCCAGTCCAAAGGACTGCAAAAAGTCAGACATGACTATGCGACTAAGCGCATGACCTTCCCTGAGAGTCAAGGGTTATTCGTCCCCATTTCACAGAAAAGGAAACTGAGCCACAGGGAGGCTCAGGCATTGGTCCAAGGCCACACAGCTCATATAAAACCGGGATGCAAACCCAGATCTGCCTGGACCTCCTACACCACCTTCTCTGAGCTGGTCCCCACCAGGCATGTGGGACAACGGGGCACAAGGTGGTGGGACCCGAACACCCCATCTAGGACGAGAACTTCCGTGGCTCCTCTTTGAGATGAGAGGCCAACACTGTTCTCCTGAGCCCCCCAGGTGGGGGTTTCAGCCTGAGGAAGCAAAACCCCAGGGGTCTGCAGCCCACAGCCAGAGGGGTGGAAGAAGATGGGGGAGGAGCAAGAACCTGGGCTTGGGATCAGGGCCTGGACTCAGTCCCTGCTCTGCACATCCACAGCCCTCAAGGGCTGGGGACCAGGGTGGGTAGTAGGACGATCTATTGCCGCAGTCGTGGAAGGCGGCTGCAAAGGTCCCATGAATTGAGGCCCCAGGACACACCATGCCCAGGAAACCATCTGGTTGCTCTCCAGCGGGAAACTAAGGTCATATAACAGAGATCCCTCTAAGCATTAGTTTTAAAGATAGACATAGTTTTAAAATGTTCTAAAAAGCATTTAAATAATGCATATCATTGTCCCAGTCTCACTTCTCAGAAGTAACCATTGTTAAGTCTTTAGTGTACCTGCTCTACTTTCTTTCCCTCTTCTTGTCCCCCTCTCTTTTTCTCTCTTCTCCGCCCCCCGCTCCCCCTCGCTCTCCCTCCCACACTCACACACACACACGTGGATACACTGCACCCCCTGTTATTACTTGCTCTCATGCTGGTGCTCACATTCCTACCTCCTTGTCAAGTGCTGCGTGTGCTGATAACACAGCTGAGCCACAGGGGATCCAGCCATTCCCCACGTGCTGAGTCTTCAGGTTATTTCTGGTTCTTCTCCAGCCTTGAACACATACCGCACCCACATGCGCATTCCCAGAAGTGAGGTTGGCTGGGTCAGAGGGTGGCCAACAGGAGCCCCAAACAGCCTTCCCCACTGGAGGGCAGCAGAAGGGGCCAGGGCTGAGGACAGTCCCTGCCTCTCCAACCCCTTCCTCTTTCTCTTCAGGTACGATGTGAACTGCCAAAGCTCAGAGCTGGCCAAGGACATCGTGGCGCCCTCCTTCGACCCCAAGAACAAGCACTGTGTGTTTCAAGGCGACCTCCTGCTGTTCAGCTGTGCTGGTGCCCACGCCCGCCACCGGAGGATCTGCCCCTGCCGGGACTTCATCAAGGGCCAGGTGGCTCTCTGTAAAGACTGTCTATAGCGGCCACCACTCCACCCGCGCCTATGCTCTGCAGGGGGGAGACAGTGGCTCCCGCCCCATCAGGGTGGGGCAGGGACACAGACACAATTCAGGGACTCTCCCCAGAGCCTGAACGTTTTGGTGAAAGGTCTTGATTTGGTACTGGTCCCGCTGCAGTCAGAGCATCACAGTGGAGCCAACCTCAGGCCAGGAACCTGGCTTCTCCCTGGCACAACTTCGTCTTTAATTTTGGAGGAGCTACTGTAGGGAGACTGTGCAGCTGCTCCAGGATAAAAAAAGAGAATCTCAATATTCGTTTAAACAAAACAAAACCAGAGGAGGAGTTGAGCTAGTCGGAAAGAACTTCCTACGGGAACATTCCTAAACCCATTAATTTATTTATTTGGGAGGGAGGGAGGGGGAGCTGGGGAGGGCAAAGAGGGATTGATTGCGCGTCTTGCTACTTCTCTGATTTTCCTCTGTTGGCCATCCCTCTTCACTATAACATGACTGTTGTCTGCTTTGGGCAGGGTGCACCATGGGGCTAGTGGCATGATTAAGGGCAGCTGTGGGTACCTAGCTCCTCAAAGTGGATGGTGGCAGAAGAAAATAAATTCCTTGTGCTTAGCAGGTGGCAGAGGCTAGGGGATAGGCACCCCTTGGTTGTCCGGGGAAATGCCTGTGTGGTCCAGAGAACCCAGCAGGGACCAGAGATGGGCTGCTTTGCAGTGACAGGCTCCTTTCCTCTGTTCCATCACACCCCCCAAGGTGGAACACACCCCCACACAGCTGGGCTGTCATTTCCGGTTAGGATTAAAAGCTACCCTTGCACGTGGAGGGGTGCTCTTTACCCCCTTGAGAAGGGGTGTCTTTGAACTGCGATTTGGACAGGGATGAAGCTGGTCCCTAAGAACTAGTGGCACCACCTGAGCTGGGCTTGTGTTATATTCACTCCGTCCGATGTCACCGAAGTCCAGGGGATGGGGCTCTCAGTGAACTTTTGATGTTGGCTGGGGGAGCAAGGGCAGGCCAGGATGAATGTGCACTGTCTTGGCTGCTGACTATGAGTGTGGGTGTGGTTTGCAAGGGGTAGGAATCTGATACTGGTTTTTACTCCAGGCAGAAATACTGGGGAGGAGGGTGTTGAACTGGTCAGCAGGTTGGACCAAACCCTGGAGTCCCTGTGCTGTGCTCTTGGGCAAGTTCCCCCAGCCCCTTCCACTCCCCTCCCCCCACGCCATGCTTCAGTGCTTTGCGTGTGTGTGTGTGTGTGTGTGTGTGTGTGTGTGTGTGTGTGTGTGTTTCCTGTGATGCCCCTGGCATCTCCGTGCTGGTAAGAGTGAGCTCCCTTCTCCCTGGCAGAATGTCCCCCTTGAAAGCTGTCCCATGAGCCACCCAGCCCTCACTAAAGATTCTGAGTGGCTTGGTTGCTGAACAGAAAAGCTGGACACAGCTAATGGCTGGGTGAGCCTCCGGTACGCAAGGTTCAGGTTAGAATTCTCAAGTCTGAGGCCCACCCAGGAGGAGTGTGGGGCTGTGAGGGATGGGAGGTCAGATTCCACCCACTCCTCGATTCTTCTTCTTGGGTATAAAATTAATATCAAATGCACAGCCGGCCTTCTTTCCTTAGACTAACCTCAGTGGATCTTAGAGAATGGAGTGGGGGAGTTAGGGCAGCCAGGATCTCCCCCACCCCATAGGTGGCCCCCGAGTACCCGTGCCAGGGAGAATTCTGATGGGGAAGCCTCCGCGCTGAGCATGGATGCCAGGGCCCACTCCTCACAAACTGGCTGAGAATAGAAACAAGGGCAGCAGTTAAAAGGAAATTGGGCAAGACGGTGTGAGTGCCCGTGTGCTTTTGAGTGCTTCGCGAGGACAGTTTCCTGCAGGGGGAGGAAACAGCTGCCATCCCTGCTGTCGGGAACCACTATTTCCTACGAATGGGCCTCCTGGCTGCAGCCTTCCTAGAAGGAATTCGCTTTAGCGCCCAGACCAGCAGTTCCTGGGCCAGTGCTGCCCTCTCCTGGGCCCTTCTGGCCGTTTCTGGTGCTGAGGATGTGCGTTCCCGTGTTTGACCAGCAGGGGGAGCCTGCGGGCCGAGACCAGTTTCCCACGCTTTGCCAGACTAACCCATCTGTCAGAGATCCGTTAGAACAAGCACAGGAACTCCGAAAGCAAGGAGGTTGGAAAGCCCGGTTCTCAGAAACACGCTGTGCCGGGCTTGTGTTCCAAAAGCTGCAGGGATTGTTTGCCGGCTGCCCCTGAGCTCAGGGACTCTCTGCCTTCTCAAGAATTCCTCTTCTCTACGCCAGGACCCTCAGTCAGGCAGCCCAGGGAGCACTTCCCTACCTTAAGATCCTTCTTGCTCCCCCCATCCCAGTACTGACCGGAAGTAAGCCAGAGTTCTGCCCCGGGGTGGGGTGACGTGGCTGCTGCTCCTGGTGCAAAGAAACCCACACTCCAGTTGTTGAGGGCAGAGGGGGTAACACCAAGTGTATACTGGTTCCCAGGCCTCCACAGACTTGGCCCCAGTCTGGTCAGTGACCCCAGAGGACATTAGGGTGGGGCCTCCATCTGCCCTGTGCAGGAAGGGCTGCAATTGCTGCCTGCTATGCGAGAGGAAGGCGCCTTTCAGGGTGTGGGCTAGAAGCCTTGGGTGGTTTTGCCAGTGCCAATCTTGATAGACTCCTGAACCACCTTGTAATTGATGACAGTTCCACAGGAAGAGATATCCCCAGTCAGGACTAGCGTCTTCCTGTGCTCTGAGCATCTCTCACCTCTTGCCTGGTTTTTTAGTTTTTTGTACATTTTTTCCTAAAAGTTTGGATTTATTTTTCCTCCACTGTGATCCTAAGTTCTTAAAAAACTTGAGGGAAAAGGTTTAATTTATTAAAGGAGAGAAAGCTTTCCTTTGAAATGTAAACACTTTCAGGAGTAAAAATTCCTGAAAGGGAAAACACACTTCTCATGCCAGTAAACACCTCATTTATTTCTGGTATGCAGTTTGATTTGCACATGCACAATTGGAGAAGCTTTTCACATTTTTGCTTAGATTGGGTTTTTTACTTTGTGTTTGCTGTATGTTTGTAAGTATTAAGCGATCTTTTCTTTGGTGATATTTATTGTTTCTCTGAGGTGCCTTTTCACTTTTCTTTTGGGTTGGTTTTTGGAATCTGGTGTCAGTGTTTGGAATCGGGTTTTGTTGAAGGAAGCTAGCAGACTCCTCCAGCTTGGAGATAGATAGGACCTGTCCTTGTGAGACAGGTCCTAGGGCAGAGGGCAACGCAGGCTGGACGCCAGACATGCCCTCCAAGCTCCCCAGGTCGCAGCATATGTGCACAGATACCCCCATGCAGCCACGAGGGCCCCAAGAAGAGGGTTGACTTCCTCCAGACCAAGCTTCACCCTCCCAGGCTGCTCGGCTAGGTCTCTGGGTTTGTCTGGAGACGGATGGTTGACAGGTGCCACCCTGGGTGCTTGGTGGAGGGTGGCAAGGGCAGAGAACCAACCCTGTGTGAGGGGTTGCAGTGAAGGGAAGCAGGCCCCGCTGGGCTCGTTGGAAGCACTGGCCCCAAATCATTCTATCTCCCTATCAGGATGAAGGGGAAATAATATGCACCCCCCGTTTTTATTTCCTTGGCAAACATCAGCCTCCCAGCAAGCTCCCTTGGCGTCCCAGTGCAGCTCACTGGTAGTAAAACTGTGATTGTGAGCAGTTAGGCAGAGACTGTGCTGTTATGGGCGGGTTTGTGCTTTTTAGACCAGCCCAATCAGGCCACCCCCTCTCTGGGGTGGATTCCCTACTAGATATGTATATAATTGGGACATTGCCACCCTCGCCCACCCCCCCCACACACACCAATTCTTGATTTTAAAAAAGTTCTATTAACGACAGGCTGTGGTGGTGTTACTCTCCCAAGCCTGGAATATTTTATTTATTGAAGAATATTTTCATTTCCACAGTGGTTTTATTCTAATCCCGCCCATCCCCTAGGCTGCAGAGCATCTTCATGTGAAGAGACGGACAGATGTCAAGAGATTCAGGCTGCTCTAAGAAGGTGGGAGTTGTCTAAAGCAGAGGGTGGGTTCTTTTCCTTCTTGTTGGCTTCAACAACAAAAAAAAATGGAAACCCAAGTTTATATGGCAAAAGGCCAAATTAGCTGTCTAGTGTCAGATGCAGAAAAAAAAAAATTTTACCCTAGCTTTCTTAGCACTTAGGGGTTTTGTGAGGATTCAGTGTTTAGCAATGTCTGGCAAATAGTTAAGTCCTAGTAAATGTTAAATATTGTTGTTTTTCACATTTCATACAAGTTGAGGAAAAGAGCTGAGCTCACTTCCTATCATTGATTCCTGTAGGTACGGGAAGATACTCCAAGTTGATAGAATGTTGTAGGAATTACAGGTTTAAGATGCCCAGGTCCTGTGTCCACCCTGCTGGCTAAAATGGTACTGTGTCCCTGAATGCACTGACTGATTTGAAAATATGCCCGACTTCAGCCTCAAGTGGAACTGGGCTGCAAAATTAGTCAGCTTGACATAGAGTGGCCACATGCCAGATCCTACCCCACTGACATCTTCTGGACCCTTCCAGGGTGTGTGCAGAACTTTTTGAGCTGGAAATTAAAATAAATCCTCTGACAGACTGTTCCCTTAAAGTTACCCATCTTCCTCTGAAATGCAATAATAGAGGTGTGTTTTTTTTTTTATTTAAGAGAAAAGGAATGACCTCTTGAACGTACTCATTCCCCCAGGAAGTCCCTTTGCTGCCCCCTGCTGGCCAGGGTGGCTTCTCCAGTGTCCAGTCCAAGAGGATCAGATTCCCAGGCTGGTTAGTTGTTATGTTTCTATCAAATTAAAGGTTAGTTCCATGGAGAGACTGAGGGGTCTTCAGAACTCCAAGAGGCTGCTCCTAGCTTAGTGATGTTTTTCCAAATCACCCGAATGTCAGTTGGCTTTTTTTTTGGGGGGGGGGGGGGGTGGCGTGGTTGGTGTCAGCCTCTTACTTCCCTAAATAGGCTCAGTTTTTATCTCCTATTTTGGCGCTATTCTGGAAAGACTGCATTTGTGGAAAATGGAGGAATTTGTTGGTGTCTTTTTAAGATCCTTTGCATTCTCTTCAGCTGCATCAGCAGTCTTACATGTCTGTGGATGTAAGATTGGAGTGCACCTTCTTCCAAGCATTTCCTCGATTCTCCCCAGATCTTGTGGAGCCCTAGCCCCCTGCAGCTGGTGAGACAGGGCAGAGGGATGGAGGGCATCTGTGTGCTAATGCGGGGACCAGGGCCCTGTGTCTGGGGAGTCGGGGGGTGCAGCCCTAGGTGCTCAGACCACTTGCAGGAGGTCTCCCTGGGACAGCTGGACAGGAACCTAGCTTAGTCGGCCACCTCTGCCCACCTCTGAGATGGTGCAAACTTGGGAAGCATTTGTTCCCTGTCCTGCCCAGGTGTGAACAGGACAAATGGGAGTGGGACAACCGATGCCAAAGGAGATGGTGACATCTTTTCTGCCATAGTTGCTGTCGCGAGCTCGGTGTCTGTAAGCTAACGGCCATCCGCGTCCGTGTCTTCAGCCAGCTCCTGGTACGGCTGTTTTCTGCTGTTCCCCCGGGGTTAAGTCATGCAAGGTTCTGCCAGTGAGGTATTGCTGTCACATGTACTGTACCGGCGTAGAGAGCACTGCTTTGTTTTCCACTGTTGTAGAGAAAACTAGGGAGAACTTTATTTTTCAATAAACTTTTCTTGTGTGACAGGTGGACCTGATTTGTGGGGGGTGGGGGTGGGTGGGAGGTTCTGGGTGGGTACACGGGGTGCGATACAGCCACTCCCCCAGCACTGGCGGCCGCGATTTCACCGTCTGCAGACACGCTGCTGGAAACCTTGATGGGAAGGTAGGTGTAAGGCACTGGGGGAGGGGGAGGTGTTCACTGTGTAAGACTCTTCCCTTCGATCACATCCACCGGTACTGATGGTGGAGCGCTCCTCCTCCCCTGTACGTACCTAGAGGGGAACTCAATTTGTCAGTGGATTCCTAGGCTTTTCTTTTTTAAAATAACCGGGGGCTACAATGGATGTTTAAACTCCTTCAGGATGTGCTAGTACGGTAGCCCTTAAGAGGCTGTCTGTGGGCTTTTTAGACCTGGACCACATTTCCCTGCCTCAGAAAGAACACCCTGACCCCACAGCTCAGTGGTCCATGAGCACTTGGTTAGGCATGTGCCCCAGGAACAAGGAAGGTCAAGTTCATGCTCCCACTAGGGGCTTGTTGTAGGTGATGCTGGAAGGCATGGCGCAGCCTCTCTGAAGACAGCAGAGTGCCTGGATGCTGCCCGGAGCAGAGACTCCATGGGAGACACCTGGCATCTTTGATGGGACACAAGTCCCCAGAAAGGTGAGCATAACTTGAGTGCTTAAGTTTTGAGGATGCGACGCAGATTCCACCGTGGGAACTACATTAAATACAGGGAAAAAAAACCTGCAGAAAAGGAACCTGTTGCATCTTGTATTTCCCAGACCAGAAGAGTGTCTGTTTTGTGTGTGTGAGACATGGTAACAGCCCCTAGAACATGCTGCAGAATGCCATTGGAGAAAAGCACTCTTGAAAGCATCGGACTGAACCAAGGTCAGTGACCTCTTAGAATAGACCACCTGCCCTTCAGGGGCTCTACCGGGGCACAAGTCGTCCTTCACCCACGACAGAAAACCTGCCCACAGCAGTGACAACTCTGGCGATCACCTCCCCATACCATACAAAACAGGAAAAGGTCTTTATTGGTCACCGCTGCCTGGACAAGCAGCAGTGCTGGGACAGACTGTTGCATGTGGGAGCTGTTTTGTACAGAGTCTACGACCAACGCTACATAAACCGAGAACATCTAATTCCTTACAGAGGAGGAGGCCATCACGAGTAGACTGTGATGTACCATTACCACTTCACACAGCATATAGATCTATGCATCTATGGATAGATTATATAATTTATTACAAATAAACTGTAGTTTCACATCTCTCCAAAAGGGATCCTGTGTTTACACATATATGTTTGGGCTCTGAACGTACAAGAAAGGATTGGGGCTGAGTTTGATCCATGCAAAGCTCATACATCTATCACTAAGTACTTTAAAAATAGAATGGTCTCCTTTAGAACAAATCCAGTGTTTAGATTGAGGATTAGTAAAACAGTATGAAACGAATGAAATACACGGATAGAAATTAGGAGGTGATCTACACGATGGTTCTGGAAAGGGGTGCAGGACCAAAGGGTACGGTCCTCTCTTAAAATCTGCCAGGAGACCAGAGACTCGGCCCACGTGGAGCCCCGAGGAGGTGGGCCTGGTGAGTCACTATCCATGTCAGGCTGGGAGCACCACAGAAGGGCGTGTACCCTCCCCACACGAACCTGTTTTATAGCAGAAGGTGGACGAGGTCAGTTCCCGCGGAGGGTCCCCGCTCAGTGAGTGTTGTCCTACGGTGTCAGGCAGGGGTGGTGGTGGGAGGAGAGCAGGGCAGTATGACCTGCGGGGTAGACCTCGTTCCTTTGAGCACAAGCTTTCCGAGAGAGAAGCTGATGTTCAATTAAACATGGGCACCGTCTGCCTGCGTGGAAACGTCTCCTGGTCCTGACAGTCTTCATGCAGTGGCGGGGCGGCCGGCGCGGGCCACCTTCACTCAAACATCTCGTAGTGGCGCGTCTGCCTCACCCTGGGCACCATGTCGATGAGGAGTCTGCGAGGAGGAAGCGGACCAGTCACCCCAACAAGGACCCTCCACAGCCCTGGGCTTGGGGAACAGATGGGGGCTTTGTTTCCATAAATACAATTCACATACCATAACATCCCTGGGATTCGGTGGTTTTTAGTGTACACACGGGCAGCGCAGCTGTTATCACCACCTAATTCCAGAACATTTTCATTACCCCCCTAAAAAACAAACTCACTGGCAATCACCCTACCTTACCCCCCGCAACAACCACTAATCTACTTTCTCTAAAGATCTGCCTATTCGAGGTATTGACTATAACTGGAATCATGCACCATGTAGCCTTCTGTAACTGGCTTCTTCCATTGGGTGTATTTTCGAGGTTCATCCGTGTGGTACAAATCAGTATTTCATTCTTCTTCTGGCTGAATAAATCCTCCACTGTGTCTCTACCACCTTTTATTTAATCAATGGACATTTGTGTTCTTTAAAACCTGCATATGGATTGTATGTTGGGCATACGAGTTTTTTCTACTTTTTGCCCACTGTGAATAATGCCACTACGATCGTTTGTGTGTAAGTGTTTACATGGATATGTTTTCATTTCTCTGGATTATGTACCAAGGAGTGGAACTGCTGGGCCAAATAGCAAGTCTGTGTTTAACACTTTGAGAAACTGCTAACCTATCCCTGAAATGGCTAAACAATTTTATATCCCCACCAACAGAATATGGAGTTTTGATTTCTCCTTAACCTCACCAACACTTACTGTCTCTTGTACTAAAGCCATCCTGGTGGGAGAGAGAGGTGGGTGTGTTAATACTTAAAAGCTTGAGAAACTGTTTTCAGAGGCTGACTCCAGCCTGGACGCTGGGTACAGAGCCAGTGATGCCCACAGGGCACTTTAGTGAGTGGCCTCGGGCTGGACTAGAATGCAAGGCCTGGGTGGGTTTTTCTACATGCATCCCTGTGCACAAAGTCCCTTTAAGAAAAAGTTTTCTCAATCTGGGGGCTTTAGCCCCCTCTACAACCTCCCCACCGACTGCCTCAGGTGGCAGAGGGAGCTAACGGGTGAGGATACCACACAGGCCTGCCTGGTGCATCATCATGACCCTCACTATAGAGGAAGGAAGGGGCACTGATCTTCTGGCACCAAGAGTTGAAGGGAGGACCACTTACCTCCCTTCTCTCCCAGCCACAAGGATGTGTGACGGCTGCTCGGGACTGTTCCAGTCCCCGACCTCGCCCAGGAGCAGGAGGGTCACAGGGACAGGACGTAGTTATCAGAAGTGGGGAATACAGCACCCCTGGCCGCCCAGAGGGCAAAGAGGAAGCAGCACTTACTTGACCCCGTAGGCGAATATGGTGAGGCCGATCAGCACGCCGATGCTGCCGTCCAGGTACCAGACAGCCGAGTTGTGCTTGAACACCTCGGCGCTCAGAAGGATGGAGAAGCCCATCACGCCCCCCACAAGGGAGTTAAACCCTGCAAGGGAAGCAGAGAGAGGCTGAGGTCAGTGCCCAGCGTGGCCACAAGGAAAACCCCCCAAATGCCAAGTGTGCCTCTGCATTCCAGAGCGTGCGCTGGAAGGAATGTTCCAGAAGCATTTTGCAAGCGGCAGCGACCACCTCAGACACCTACGTGGCTTGCCAAGTCTCCACTCATGTCACCAGAGACGCCCTGGATAGTTACCACCCCCATTACCAGTGTCCATCCCCTGCCAGGCACTCCTGCTCATGATGTAGCCTGTGTGTGGTTCCCAACGCCTCCCTCCCACACGCTAGAACGCAGGTCTTGAGAGGGGAGGGGCACCAGGCCTGCTGAACACACGGGGCACATTCAATGCTCAGGGACTCACATCTGTCTGATGTCTGCTAGGCAAGTACAGAGATGGGATCTTCTCAATTCTGTCAAGTCAGATTATCACCCCCATTTTACCAATAATAAGACTTAAGTTGAACAGAATGAGTGAGGTTCAACAAACTGACCAGAGTTACATGGATTGAAAGGGGCAAGGGTGGGTGATACCAGAACCCACATCCTTTCCCAACAGTCTCCCTAAGTCACCTGAGGCTTTTCATACTACAGGAAGGACATGCAAAGTCTCGAATTAGCTACAGAAACCGCAATCAAACAAGAACTGGACACAACACACCCCAATCACCATCTCCTCCCCACACGTCAACTCAGTGGGTCCCTACAACTTGGACATTGCACTTCCAGTCTACTTGTAGGTTTCCCAAGGCTACACGAGAGGGAACGGCTTAGAGGGGCTCCCAGGGGCTCACTGAGGTGTGAGCCACAAGGCTCCTTGCCTGCCTCAGTGTAACTGAGCCCCAAGAGCAGCCGCAGGCAGGCCCACACTGCTTGGGCAGGCCAGGAACCTCTCCAACAGCAGGTCCTGCTCCGTTCTCAGGCAGCTTGGCCTGTGTGAGGGCACCACGCTTCTGCTGAACTCAAAAGCGGTAATTCCAGGTTCCAGCGGGAGAATTGAGATCAATCTTAAATGCATTCAGTGGGGGCTGTACCACTAGCAGACGTTCTAAATGAAGAGCAGGGGAAAAGGAAGAAGAGTGTAGGGTAGAGGTGACTTAGGCCAAATCCCTTCTCAGGATCCACCGGGTAGACCTCAACAGGCTGCCTCCCACAACGGGACCCAGATGAAGCTAGGACTGCAAGGTCATCTCTGGTGTCTGCATCACACACACTTCTCTCCCCTCAGACCTCCAACACCTCCCTGCTCCAGTTCGCAGCTGAGGACTCGGCCTCGCATGTCTTAGAGCACACAGGTGCAGATCACAATACCTCATCTTGCCAACACCAAACCCATCACTCACCTGTGCCGTCTGTCCCCACATCCTCAGCTGCTTCTCCAGTTACCCCTGTTTCTATGTCAGACCAGTGCCTTTGTCTCTGTTCACTGAAGGACTTTGTTCTTGAATTTCTTCTCCCTCTCCTGGATCACTCCCACTGGGATAAACCTCCACCTCCTCCCTTGATTCCATACCACCCCCAACATAACCCCCATTCATTACCTCCCTTTGTGAAACTCCCTGAAGAGCTGTCTACCCCCGTTAAGCATACCTCCCGTTCTCTTTACCCTACCCCACCCTTAGATCCCCCTCCCCTGAGCCCTCCCTGGTCATGGATGGCTCAAGGCTGCCACGTGCCATGGTTGCCTCCCCGTCCTCGTCTTACACCCTCCTGGGAATGCTTCCCTCCAGCCTCATGTGACACCACCCTCTGCCACTGTCTCTCTTCCCCCTCCAGGCTGCTCCTTCTCACTCTCCTTCACTGGATCCTCCTAGTCACCCCCATCCGAGTTCCTGGCTTAGTCTCCCGAAGTCCTCCTCCATCAACATTCTCCCCGCAGGTTCTCACCTCCATCCCATAAGCCAGCGTCTCCCTAGCTCTCTTTCATCCTGACCTTCCCCCTCAGCTGCAGACACAGAAGCATCTCAAACTGAACATGTTCAGAGCAAAAAATTCTGCCTCCAAATGACCTACCTTTCAGCCACCTTCTGTGTAAACAGCGCCCCCATCCACCCAGCTGCTGAAGCTACAACCCTAGGAGTCCATCCTGGACTTGCCTCACACGCAAATCTAATCCATCCATCAAGTCATTCTTGTCAACCGTTCACTCTAAGAGTCATGCTCCATCTACCCCCAGCCCAAGCCCCCCTCCTCCATCCCCTTCCCCTCCTACCCACATCTCCCTCCTCACAGTAGTCAGAGTGACCATGGTAGTGGACAGCAGCCAAGAGCCTCCAGTAGGCAAGCTGCCCACCCTGGAACCTGCGCAGACTCTTCACGGCCGACAAGCCCTGCCGTGCGTGACCAGCCCCTCCAGCCTTGTCCATGTCAGGTCCCCCGACGTCCCCACCCCCTGTGCTCCGGCCACACTGGACTTGACCAGCCCCGCCCCCTGGACTCCTCCTCCTGGGGTCTCCCAGGCCGCCTCCTCCCCAGCCTGCACTCAGCCCCGACACATCCTCCTACCTTCTCGTCCTTGGCCCTCCTTCACTGTTTTCCAGGGCTCTTCATCACATGGTGTTTTTTTTGTTTGTTTGTTTGTTTGTTTTACCGTTTTTCTTTTTACAAACATCCCTCTCTTTCCCACCAGAAATGTAGCTTATAGATAGGAGTTTTGTCTCTTTCCTGCTGTATTCTGAGTCCCAGAATGGAGGCTGCCACTGTTCAGGGTCTTGACTGACTGCTGCGTTCATACTGAACTCACAGATGGACAGAAGGGCCTCAGTTTTGCCAAGAGGATGCCTACTTGCCGGGCTGAGCTATCCCAAGAGAGATGAGGCCTCCACGGCCCGGGCCCTGGGGTCTCCCTACCAAGGCAGAGCCTGCAGCTGGAGCTCCGGGTAGACAGCCACTGAGAGACAGAGGGCTTACTCCGGGACTTCGGGGTGTGGTTGGGGGCTGTATGGAGAGTCAACCTCCCCACTCCACAAGGTTCACACCTGGTGGACCTCTCCAACCCAGTACCACCTCAATATAGGCAACAAGGATGAGGAAAGGCAAACCCCTCTACCTTCCCCTAACTGGGGCCACATCCTTGGGAGGCCAGTCCAGGGAACTATGTGGAAAAGGAGGCCAGGACCTGCTGGGCGCCTGTGGCTGGTGAGGGCTGTTCCAGGCAGGCCTCTCCTGCCCCGCTGTGTGTACCTGGGGATCTCTGCCCACCTCCCATCGTGAGCCTCCCACCCCTCACCCACTGAGGCCTCCTTGATAGATAGCCAGTCTGACAAGGAGCTTCCTCTGGGTGTCCTGGGGGGAGCGGGAGGGCAGGGCTGGCGTGAACTTCACCCGAGATGTGCCCCACCACACCAAGTCCCAAGGCCAGATCTCTCAGCCTTCCACCTCCCCGCCGTGGAGGCCAGGGGCAGGTGACTCCCTGGGTGCCTCTTCTCAGGGTGCCTGGGGCGAGGCTGCAGCCCAGGCCCCTGTGGTGTGACCTTCTGGGGCTCCTCCAGGCTCACTCACCTCTAGATAATGAGGAAGTAGACTCTGCTTCCCTTCTGTCTCTGTTCTCCACTCAGCTCATGGAGCTGCTGCCCCTCCAGCCTTCTGTCACCTCATGGGAAGCTGGGTGCCAGCTGAGTCTTTCCCAGCTCCTTGCATGTAGGGCACCTGGAACTTCCTCCCTCTCTGACCCGCCCCTGGTTTCGGCCTCTGCACATCACACCCTCCATTCTGCCTCCAGTCTCCCCAAGTAGAGGGACAGCAGGTCCACTTTGAGAACGGTGAGGTCATATTTCCCTCCTGTCTTCTGACACATCGTGATCATCAATGTTTCCCCTCTCCCATCATAAGAGTCTGGCATTCACCCACTTGCCTCTGGCTGTCCCTTGAATCCTCCTATTCTTTTTATTAATAACAAATGGAATCAGACCCTAGATGGCGCTAGTGGTAAAGAATCCGCCTGCCAATGTAGGAAATGCTGGAGACAAGTTCGATCCCTGGGTCAGGAAGATCCCCTGGAGAAGGGCATGCAACCTACTCCAATATTCTTGCCTGGAGAACTCCATGGACAAAGGAGGCTGGAGGGCTACGGTCCATAGGGTCACAAAGAGTCGGACACGACTGAAGCGACTTAACACACAAGCACGCACAGAATCCAAAAAGTCTCTGGAGCCCACATCTTCTCACAGAGGGCCACAGAGAGCATCCACAGATGCCGTTACTCTGTCCAGGGGCTACCTGGGCTGGAGTTGATCTCTCAAGCATCCTCAAAGTTGGGGGAGTTCTGTGTCGAGGGGTGGCCAGGGAAAGGCAGAGACAGGAAGGAGATGGCCTCTGCCCCCGCAGACTAGAATCCTACACCCCTCTTGCTCCAACTTCATCGTGGGCACAGTAGCCCTGGAGCCCTCAGCGAGCCCGCTGGAGCTCAGTAAGTGTAGAGAGTGAGGTTCCCCCAGACGGCCACTAGATGTCCACTCGCTCCACCAAATCACCGGGCTCAGCCAGCCCAGGACAGTGCGGGGACCCACCTGCCCCTACAGGGGATGGAACTTTCACCTCGTTCACCCATCCCCTCCAGGAGCATCTGACCTTCTCCGCCCACCTTTGGTTATGGCTTATTTCAGCCGCACCTCTTGTGAGCCTGGCGGAAACACTGGAACCAGCACACCCGGACCAGGGGACAATTCTGTATCTGCCCTTCCGCATCCTCCAGGATTCTAGAGCCTTCCCAGCTACAGCCATTCCCCATGAAGGACCCTAAGCTCACAGCCCCAACCCACAGACCTCCCAGCTTACCAAAGCGGCCCACAAGGTCCCATCAGTCCCTTACCCCCGGGGCCCTGCCCTCACCTCCTATGGGGCCCCACCCCAAACTCCCATGCCCATAAGCTCATTCCCATGTCCCCTGTCAAAAGGCGAGGGTGGGATGATTTGAGAGAATAGCATTTAAACATGTATATTATCATATGTGAAACAGATCGCCAGCCCAGGTTCGATGCATGAGACAGGGTGCTCAGGGCTGGTGCACTGGGATCACCCTGAGGGATGGGATGGGGAGGGAGGTGGGAGGAGGGTTCAGGATGGGGAACACATGTACACCCATGGCTGATTCATGTCAATGTATGGCAAAACCCACTACAATATTGTAAAGTAATTAGCCTCCAATTAAAATAAATTAATTAATTAAAAAAAAAAAAAAACAAAAAACAGAGCAGCTGCAAAAGGTAAATGCTGTCATCACCTCAGAACACATAAGAACGTCTAAGGCGATCTTGATTAGAGGCTCTAACGGTCTGGCTTTAATGACTAGATAAGCATATATATAATTAAGCACATACTGATTTTATGCAGAAAATTCTGATTCAAAGTTATTCATGTACTTGAAAAGCACCACAGGCTCTGGGTAGAGTCAGCCCAGGCCCCTCAACTCAGAGAGGTTTCCAGCTGTCTTGCGGGCAGCTCTGGAGCCAGAACCCTGGCCCCTCGAGGGTTTAGAACTGCCCCCAGGGACCTTGCCACAATCTTCCTCTGTCTGATTTGTAGTATTAACTTCCTGCACAAAATCATTTTGTCTTAAATAATACATAGCCAGCTTCAGCCTAGTCCTGATAGCCATGATCGCATGCTATCACATCACTAAATATCCAGAGCAAGAAAACCCAATTAGACATGATTTCCTGCACAGCATGGGGAAGTCTGGAATCCACCTGCACCCTGCTGCCCCTCTTTCCCTGGAGATATGCTTCCTGACTGTAAGGACAGGACCCAGGGACACCGGATCTGGTGGAGTCAGCCTGGCCCAGTGCACACACGGCCCCACCCATTTCACACACAACACCAGCTTGGGAAGCAGCTGCCTCACCAGGTGACAAGTGAGACCCCCCTGGCCTCTCGGCACCAGAAGCAATTTGCTGGACTTGCTTCCTTCTTGGAGGGAAAGCGCTTGGCCTGCTCCCCTGCCCTGGGCCAAGCCAACATGAACGGCAGGCCCAGGCCGGGCTCCTGAATCCTAGCCTGACCCCTACCTCCCCAAGTGAGGACATAATTACAGATGGTTCTGCTAATCAATGAATGAGGAAAATCAGGATCCCAGACAATGCAATTAGCAGGAGGCTGTAATTACTACTGCATATTTTGCTGATACTCCCACTAAGTGAGGGATTGCGGAGTGTGCCAAACCTCCCCCCCACCCCCAGGCAACGAGGCTCATGGGACGGGCTTGGGGGTGGGGGTGCTGCCTCCACACTTTGCAACAGCCTTGCTCTGTCTCTCCTCAACCTCCACGGCCTGTTTATCCCTGAGCTCTGCCCGTTTTATAAACATCACCGACATTTCCTCAGTTCCCCCACATCCCAGCCCTCTGCCCTCACCCACTGAGGCCACCACCCCCTGGGCTCCCCAGAGACCTCTCCCTCCCGGAAGTTGCTCTGCTCTGTTCTCCACCTTGTTGGCCGGAAGGGTCATTTAGAAACATCCACCATGTCACCCCTCATCTGCTTAAATATTTAACAAAACATCCAAAATCCCGCGCTTGACCTGGCATACCGAATGCTCCACCCTTGCCCACCTGGCAGGGCCCCTCACCCTGTGACCCTTCCTCACAGGAACCCCCGACCCCCTCTCGAGGCCACAGGCTCCCTCCCACCTCGGTTCCCTCTGCCTGAGGAGTGCCTGTCTCCGCTTTGCCTATTTGTGGGACAATTTTCCCTTAAACTATTCACTCCTCCTTGTAATGACCCCTTCCTGAGGGTTCAGGAGGCAGATGGGAAGACCACTTATGTGTTTGGATAGTTTTGTAGGTGAAAACTATGGAATCCGGAGTCACTTCATTAGAAAACACATACTTATCATCAGGGACTTCTCTTAAAATGTTAAGGAAGGCCGCCTGTCATGGGAGAGGTCCCACTATTCTGAGAAGAAAGGGGTTAAGCCTCAGGGTCACGGGTAGGGAGGGGACAGGGCCTCCTGCCTGGCAGCTGGGGGCCATGGTCTGACTGCTGGGGCCCCCAGTCCAGCATCTCAGCTGTACTCAAACAAACAGAGAAAGTGCTGATGCTCTGTCAGCACAGAGGCTCTGTGACTTTAGGGTGTAATGTAGGACAGACTTATGGGAATAATGCAGGGCTTGCCAGGTGGTACTAGTGGTAAAGAACCCGCCTGCCCACGCAGGAGACGTAAGACACATGGGTTCAATCCCTGGCTGGCGAAGACGAAGATCCCTTGGAGGAGGAAATGGCAACCCACTCCAGTATTCTTGCCTGGACAATTCCATGGACAGAGGAGTCAGCTACAGCCCACAGGGTCACAAAAAGTCAGACATGACTGGGTGACTTAGCATGTACGCTGTGTTGACCAGTGCAGCCTCCCCCCAGGCCCGCATTCCCATCCTTCATGTTAAGGAAATGCAGCCGCCCACACATGTTTGCATCCACATATTTCACATAGGTGGGACCTCTGAGGAGCAGGGAGTGGTTCTTTAAAAAGAAATCATGGGAATTCCCTGGTGGACCATGGTTAGGATTCAGTGCTCTCACTGCCAGGGACCTGGGTTCAATCCCTGCTCAGGGAACAAAGATGCCACAAGCCTCGTGGTACGGCTAAGGGGGAAAAAAAATCTTACAATCTCTGCTCTACTTTGTGCAGGTACATCCACCAGCCCACCAGCTAGGACCCTGTGACCGCTGACCCCAGGGCACAGGGGCGCACGTCTCTACTCCCGACCCTCAGAAACTTCACACGCTCTGGGATAAAGAGAACGAAAACAGCCGGGAGGTTGTGTTCATCACGTTTCTAGTTTACAAGCCAGCACTAGTGTGCAAAAACGGAAACGTGCTTTTCCTACTTTCACACACCCTTCTCCGTCTGCCCAAAGGCCACACAGGAGGCTCCTCCTGACCCACAGGACACAGAGGGACACGTAGACCTGGTTCGGGTTTTGAGCAAAGTACACATGGCTCATTTCCCCAGCGAAGCCTTGGTCACTGCTACCTGAACTCCCAGGTAAGGGGGAAATGGGTGTGGAGCACACACCAGACCTTCATAGAATCCAGGGAAGATGCTTGCTTTTTATTTGGAGTGATGCACAACAAACAAGACTCTGGGAAGCCCTTTGTGCTCTATGATTAGGAGGCAAGCCCTGAGTTACCCTGTTAGGAGGTCTGGGTGGAGGTGCTTTAGGAAGAGCGTATTCAATTCCCAGGCACAAAACATCTGCCCTGATAGGGAACCCTGAGAATCACGAAACAGCCTGGGGAAGGGAGAACAGTGGGGAACAGATTCCAAGCTGTTGAGCTCTTCTGCAAGACGAGCAGCTGAAAGTGACCCAAACAGCACCTTCCCTCACTGTGAGCTCAGCCCCCAGAGGCCAGGCACACTGGCCTTACTCACCATCTGTTATGAGTGCTCTGCTGGTCAGAACCTTCCCCAACATGAACTTCAGCACAGCCAGGATGCTGCACAGGATCCCACTTAAAATGGAGACGCTGAACAGGAAATCATCCTAGAAGAGGAAGTTCCAGATTTCAATGGTTCAGCTCATGCCAGAGCAGATCATCGGCAAACCACTGGCCTTTGCTCCCAGAATTAACAGTTGAGTTTGCTGCCACTCCAGCTTCCCTGGTGGCTCAGCAGTATTTACTGTCTGCTCACCGATGAAGGAGATGTGGCTTTGATCCCTGGGTGGGGAAGATCCCCTGGAGGAGGGCATGGGAACTCACTCCGGTATTCTTGCCTGGGAAATCCCGTGGACAGAGGAGGCTGGTGGGCTACAGTCTACAAGGGGGCAGAGTCACTTAGTGACTGAAGAACAATAGAGGCTGCCACCAGATGGGAGTATATTGCTTGCTTTTATACCTCAGTTACCTGTGTCACCAGAAACTGAAAAGGATGATCAGAAACACACAATCCAGATTTATATTTCTTTAGAAACCTCAGAAACCCATTACATATTCTTTTCTTGTAGGAGACTTCCCTTCCCACTATTCTGCCAAAATGGTTGGCAATCATTGATCAATAACGGAGTTGGTCAAAGTGCTAACAATAGTAACTTCTATGTAGAGTTTTCCAAGGATAAGTCAAAAAGCAGCTAATTGCAAAGTTTGGAACAAGTAAGTAGACCACCAGCTTGAGAACAGGGCCAACTGAACTTGCCACAGGGTCAATTACGGCTGATCAATATGGCTACTTCTGGCTGTATTCTTTCCTTAACTTCACAGAAGCAACTGGAAGTTCAAATATAGCTTTCAAGGTGGGACAAGGCATCTAAAAATATAGTTTGCTGTTGATGTTATCTTAGTACTTCCTCTAAGTTGTTAGCTCACCTTTGGAAGCAAGTGAATGAGTCACATGCCAAAGCGAGTAGAACTGTATCTATTGCCTGACAGCAGGGCCCATGGAAAACTCTCAGCTTAGGGCTCCCAGGCATCACTCCCATGAGATGCAGGCTCCAGATCCCCCAATGTGAAAATGCCACTGCCAGCAGAAATCTGATAAAGCATCATATGTACTCGAAGAATGGGTTTCCTAAGTGGTGCAGCAGTAAAGAATCTGTCTGCCAATGTAGGAGAAGCAAGAGATGTGAGTTCAATCCCTGGGACAGGAAGATCCCTGGAGAAGGAAATAGCAACCCACTCCAGTATTCTTGCCTGGAAAATCCCATGGACAGAGGAGCCTGGTGAGCTATAGTGCATGGGATCACAAAGAGTTGGACACGACTCAGCATGCACACATGCATACTTAAAGAACAGAATTCCTTAAGCATTTTATTATTCAAATAACCAAGTAATAGAAAGCTAGGAAGACAGCCTGCTTCCCCAGGTTCAAACCTGAGTAAAGTGATTTGAAAAATCACCTCACTGGAAACAGGGTATCTGCAAAGCACCTCCTCCACAACACTGATCAGTGGTAGTTGGCCTTAACATATGTCCACAAATCCTTCACTGCATCCCCCCAAAAGGCACACCCTAATCCCCTGGTCCTTTGCATGTCAGCTCAACTCATGACTCAAATCTAACAGAATACAGAAAAGAGGAAAAACAAGTTTGGCCAGAAGGTTCATTTGGGTTTTTCCATAACATTTTAAAGAGAAACCCAAGCGAACTTCTTGGCCCACCCAACCATAACTTTATAGGCTAGAAACCACGCGAGTGAGCAAGGTGAGCCTGTCCACACACAATGATACTGCTACCACATGCCTCCTGATAGGATGAGATGTGAGAAGGACACCTCTGGGTGTCCTGCCCCAAATCCATAACCTCAGTTGAATTGTGAAAAAAAAACAAACAGTATTGAGGATGGTCTATAAAACACCTGAGTACTACTTTTCATACATGTCAAGATCATGAAAGACAAGGAACCACTGAGAAACCGTCACAGGTTGGAGGCTAAGGAGATGTGAGGATAAAATGCCACAGAAATAGGAAAGGTCATTAGCAGGAAATCTGGGGAACTCAGTGCAGAGGCTGCAGTTCTGTTAACAGTGCTGTCATCTCAGTGTTCTTCCCAGGTGGCTCAGTGGCAAAGGACACGCCTGCCAATGGAGGAGATGTGAGTCGGATCCCTGGTTTGGGAAGATCCCCTGGAGAAGTAAATGGCAATCCCACTCCAGTATTCTTGCCTGGGGAATCCCATGGACAGAGGAACCTGGCAGGCTACAGTCCATGGGGTCGCAAAGAGTTGGACACGACTTAGTGACTGAACAACATCACCATCATCTCGTGGTGTGAGGAAGGGCACCTTGGTTATCTGCATGAGATGGTAACATTAAGGGAGGCTGGAGGAAGGGCATACGGGACTTCTCTGTAATGTCTTTGTAAGCGAAGTGAAAGCCGCTCAGTTGTGTCCAACTCTTTGCAACTCCATGGACTATACAGTTCATGGAATTCTCCAGGCCAGAATACTGGAGTGGGTAGCCTATCACTTCTCCAGAGGATCCTCCCAACCCAGGAAGTGAACAAGGGTCTCCTGCATTGCAGGTGGATTCTTTACCAACTGAGTTATCAGGGAAACCCTGTCTTTGTAACTGATGCATAAATCTAAAACTATCCCAAATTTTGCAGTTTTTTAGAATAGTCACTGTATTAAAGTTTCAGTTCCTCAAAAGATCAGTAAGGACTATGCCAAACCTGGCCTCTTGGCAGATCCCAAGTCCCTGCTGTGTATGGACTGTGCATGGCGGTTACATAAGAGGGGGCTAGGGGTGGTGTTGGGGAATGATCCCCCGCCAACTCCCCAAATCAAAGCTTTCTTCATGTGGGAACTCAGTCTAATTAATTATGCAAGATGGTAGCAATAACTAGAACCAGACATGGAACAGCACACTAGTTCAAAATTGGGAAAGGAGTACCTCAAAGCTGTATAATGTCATCCTGTTTAACTTCTATGCAGAATACATCATGGGAAATGCCTGGCTAGATGAAGCTCAAGCTGGAATCAAGACTGCTGGGAGAAATATCAATAACCTCTCTAATGACAGAAAGTGAAGAGGAACTAAAGAGCCTCCTGATGAAGGTGAAAGAAGAGAGTGAAAAAGCTGACTTAAAATTCAAGTTTCAATAAATGAAGATCATGGCATCCAGTCCCATCACTTCTTAGCAAATAGACGGGGAAACAATTACAAACTTTATTTTCTTGGGCTCCAAAATCACTGCGGACCCAGAGTGCAGCCATGAAATTAAAAGACACTTGCTCCTTGGAAGAAAATCTATGACAAGCCTAGACAGCATATTAAAAAGCAGAGACATCACTTTGCCAACAAAGGTCTATAGAGTCAAAGCTATGGTTTTCCAATAGTCATGTACAGATATGAGAGTTGGACCATAAAGAAGGCTGAGCACCAAAGAACTGATGCTTTTGAGCTATGTTGCTGGAGAAGACTCTTGAGAGTCCTTTGGACAGCAAGGAAATCAAACCAGTCAATCCTAAAGGAAATCAACCCTGAATATTCATTGGAAGGACTGATGCTGAAGCTGAAGCTCCAATATTTTGGCTATGCGGTGTGAAGAGCCGACTCATTAAAAAAAAACCCTTATGCTGGGAAAGACTGAGGGCAAGAGGAGAAGGAGGCAACAGAGGATAAGATGGTTGGATGGCATCACTGATTCAATGGACATGAGTTTGAGCAAACTCTGGGAGATGGTGAAGGACAGGGAAGCCTCGTGTGCTGAGGTCCATGGGGTCGCAAAGAGTGGGACACAATTGAGCGACTGAACAACAACAATGCATAAGAAAAAATGCAAATATGATAAGGAATCACATACAAACACAGACCCACATGAAGACAGGATTCAAAAAGCCTAAACTGGGAGATTGAGACAGTAAGTACGGTGAGACCCCAGATTGAGGAGCTGAATTCTCACTGTGCTCACCCCCTGCCTGAAACCTTTATAGTTCCACCCAGTCTGCCCACAAAACCATCCCTACCTTTTCAGAGACAGAGAAAGATGCGTTCACCCCATCCAAGCCCCAGGGAGCTGGGATTTGGCGTACCCCTCCCGCCCCCAGATGCACCTCGAGAAGAGCCAGTGGGCTTTGCTGGTCCTCCCCTGGCTCTGCTCACCTGGGGAGCTCACTGCTGAATGCAGGCTTGGCTGACAAAGGGCAGTGAGGCACCAGCAGATCTTTGCTCAAACTAGACGCCACTTCTCCCTGGGGAAACAAACTGAGGCTCTCAGATCTCAATTTTCTCTTCCACAAAGAGCAGTGTGATACCCACAGCCGCTGGCAGGCAGCTGGTATGCAGTTAAATGTCGTAATTGTTGTTAACGGCACAAGATGCATGATCCACAAGCTAACTTATCTCACCAAACAGCCACATTAGGTGCTGATGGTGAGCCCCAGACACAGCATGGTAAGTACTCCTATACAGGAAACACAGGGACTTCATTACCTAGAGAGAACCACACTCAGTGCAATGTAAAGAAGCATAAGAGAAACTGGTTGGTGTCCGTGGTGACTTAACAAGGGTGAAGGAGCCCTCAGGACCCACCCTTTACCTTGGAGAAGCTTTCCATGGACTGGAATACTGGAGGAACAGAGCAGGGGATTCCTGATGTAATAAAGTAGAAGCATCATATGATAATTAAAGGCACCCAAGCAGAAGGCTCAGTTAATAACTGTGTGACTCTGGGCAAGTCACCGAACCTCCCTCCCTGTAAGCACCTGTAAAATGCAAAAAAAAAAAAAAAAAAGGGTCTACCACCCCTGGTGGCTGTGTAGTGTGTCCACAAGGATCAGCTGGAGCTGTTTCCCAGAATCCCCTTGCTAGGTGTTTCCAAGCCACACTCGGCCAGCAGAGACATCTGCAGGAGATCTGGAAAGTGGAGGTGATGCGGTGATCCCTTGTCCCTGAAGACAGCTGCAGGGCACAGCTTGCTGATCCACTGGCTCCTCTTAGTGGAGGCGGAAGAGCCACATCAGGCCCTCAGCTCTGCCAGCTCCCCTCGCTCCCCTCCTCCAGCCTTTCTGAGTCCTGGGCCAAGTGCTCAGTGTGTGGTTTCACGTCAAAAGCTTCTTCTGCAGATCAGATCACCCGTGTCCCTGAGGCTGAGACCCTGAGACTCAGATGCAGCTCGTTCAGGGTCTCTGGCAGTCCTGCTCTGCTTCCCTCATGTTGGGGAGCCCCGCTAACTTAAGGCCCAGACTCTGAAGCAAGAGCCTCCTGCCATTCTGAGACAAAGCCCCATCCTGACCAGTTAAGAGTGGTTCTACTTCCCTGCTTAAGCTTCACATATTACCTCATAAGGATATTCAGAAATGCTCCAAAAGGGTCTGGTACAGAATAAATGATATATTTAAAAGTGCAGAAGCCAATGTGCCAAACTCAGGGTTTTCATGTCTGTGGATTATTCCCACCAACCAGTCTGCTCCCAGGATCAGCTCTGAAAGAACATCTGCCTTCCTCAAGTCTGGGAATACAGAGACTGGGGCCACCTCAAAGCTTCATCAAGAGCTACAGGGCTTTGCCCACCACAGCTGCACTGATCTGCTTCAGACAAAATAAACTTTGTGGCCAGTCTCATGGAGGACTGGACTGGCACAGACCTGCCAATGCCCTCACCCTAAACCAGCTTTCAACATCCTAGAAGTCTGCTGGGAGTCTCCCGGCCGGAGCCCGTCTGGGTCTTCTCTCTTCCCCCAGCCTCCACATCTATGGTCAGCATGAGCATAATGTCAGAGAAGCAGTCATCAGCCTGCTCAAGGCATCGGTCCCTCCTATAGGCCTTTGTGTCCTCCCCAAATGCATCGTGTGGAAGCCCTAATCTTCGCCGTGATAGCATTTGGAGACGGAGATGAGGGAGTGATCAGAAGTAGATCAGATGATGAGGATGGGGCCCTCATGGTGGTATTAGTGTCCTTATAACAAGAAGAAAAAATCTCTCTCTCTCTCTTTCTCTCTGCCTACACACAATGAAGAAAGGCCAGGTGAGGTAACAGTTCACAGGCAACTATTTGGAATCCAAGGAGCAATCCTTCACCAGGTACTGACCCTGCTGGCAACTTGATCTCAGAGTTCCAGTCTCCAGAAGCATGAGAAATAAATTCCATAAGAAATAAAAGCCACCAAGTCCACAGCATTTTGTTATGTCATCCTGAGTTAAGATGCTTCTGACTATAACCTTCCTGAGAGTCGGGAAGCCAGATGAGACACGGCTGGTACATAAGGTAAATGCTACATAAGGAAGAGAAATTGCAATCCCGAGTAGGTATGCACCACTGATGGCTTCTCTCCAAGTGCACCCGGGCCTGTCACGTCCCACTTAATCCTCACTTCCCAGTCAAGCAGCATCTGAAAGGTGGAGCGACAGATGCACAGCAGTGAGAGGACCTGCCCAAGGTCACTCAGCTGGAAGCAGGACCTGAATTTGTTCCCAGCTGTAAACCTTACCAGGATGCCTCAACCATGGCCGCCTAAGCATCCTTCACATTACTGACTGTGGACCCTGTACAAACAGGGAGACAGGCATTTCCTCATTAGGTATTCTGTCTCCACTGTTGCAGTGCCGGGTCACTGTGGTTTCTCACAATTGGGTCATTACTAAACGGATAGAAATAAGTGAAAAAAGTTCCAGTCAACTAACCACTCACTCAGAAGCCAACGATAAATGTATATTAAAGGTTAAAACGACATAAGTCATGTTCATTCTGGCAAGTTTCTTTATGACCTTGTAGTGGTGAAGGGCTTTATAACCATCTCAAAGGCATAAAAATTGATATAGTTGACTACATGGAAAATTAAAACATATGCAGAAGATAAATTATACATACTTGGAAAAATGTTATCACAAAGGGTTAGTCTCCGTAATCTAGAAATCCAAAAGAAGACCAAGAAACTAATAGAAAATGGGCAAAAGACACGTGCAATAATTAAGCAAATGTTAAATGGCACCCCACTCCAGTACTCTTGCCTGGAAAATCCCATGGACGGAGGAGCCTGGTAGGCTGCAGTCCATGGGGTCACTAAGAGTCGGACAGGACTGAGCGACTTCACTTTCACTTTTCACTTTCATGCATTGGAGAAGGAAATGGCAACCCACTCCAGTGTTCTTGCCTGGAGAATCCCAGGGACGGGGGAGCCTGGTAGGAGGCCGTCTATGGGGTCGTACAGAGTCGGACACGACTGAAGCAACTTAGCAGTAGCAGTAAACATATGAAGATGCTTAAACACACTCATGAAAGAAACAAAAATTACACCAAGATACCATTTTCCCTCTAACCAAAAGGATTAAAAACTTCTACTCCTTGAAAGACACTATTAAAATAATGAAGGAAAGCCACGGATTGGGGGAAATTTTGCAAACACATTTGTTAAAGGACTTGAGCATGTACAACTCAATAAGAAGAAAACAGATGACTCAATTTTTTTTAATGAGTAAAAGCTTTGAACAAACACTTCACCAAGAAGATACATGACTAGCAAATAAGCAGATGAAAAGACAGCCAACATCATTAGTCAACAGGGAAATGTAAATCAGGACCACTATGAGATATTGCTACTTGCTTATTAGAATTAGTAAAACTAGAGAAAGAATATCAATTGTGGTACAATTTGAAACAACAGGAACTCTCCTGGACTGTGAGGAGGAATATAAAATGGTACAGCCACTTTGCAAAAGAGATTGGCCAGGCCTTATAAAGTTAAATATAGACTTACCATATATTAATATTAGTTTCTCAGTCATGTCTGACTCTTTGCAACACAATGGACTATAGCTCACCAGGCTCCTCTGTCCATGGAATTCTCTAGGTAAGAATACTAGAGTGGGTTGCCATCTCCTTCCCCAGACCAGGGATTGAACCCGTCTCCCACACTGCAGGCAGTTTCTTTACTGTCTGAGCCATCAGGGAAGCCCATAGGACCCAACAATTCTGCTCATTGGTATTTATCCAAGAGAAAAAAGAAGCCTAAGTCCACACAGAAATCTGCACACCCCTGTCCTTAGCTGCCATGTTCATAGCATCCAAAAACTGGAAACAGCTTAAATGTTCAACAAGTGATGGATAAACGAACTGTGGATAAACGGGTATCTGTTTGATGGATAAATTGCCAGGCAATTGAATAGTACTCAGCAATGAAAAAGGACTGGTGGTGCATTCAGTAAGAACACAGCTGCCTTGACAAGCAAATGCTGCATGAAAGAAAGTGGACATGAGAGAGTCCACAGTTCATGACTCATTTCTACTACATTCTGGAAAAGGAAAACCATGCTGACAGCTAGATCAGTAGCTGGGAAGAGGAATTAATTGATGACCACGAAAGTACACGATGGCACTTACTGGAGTGACAAAAATATTCTCTACCTTCATTATGGTGGTAGCTCTGTAATTATAAACATCTATCAAAACCCATCAAAATATATGAGTGGAATTTTCCTGTATGTACATTACATCTCAATAAAACTAATTTAAAAAAAAGCAAAGCAATTTATCTCAGGGATCCTGAGGTAATAATTACTAGTATTTATGCAATTCAGCATATGCACATTATTATAAAGGACATAAGTTCGTTGTCAGGACAGAGATCTAATCTAATCTAATAAAGATTAGATCAGAGGCTTGAGAGGTCAGTGGTGGAATAATGTACCCAGATGGACTGCCTTTGAGTCTCATGAATTTCCTCCACTGATGTGTTTCCACCATCTGGGTGAGTAAACTTCCTTTTATAGACTCATCTCCAGTGTTTGCACCTCTATTAAGCATTTCTTGACAATGTTTCCACTCCATGAGCCCCTGGAACCATGTTCTCTGAGCTCCTGTGACCCCACCTTCCTTCACTGTCCCCCTCTCCTGTGAGCTGTGTGGAAAGGTCCTTTTTCATCCACCCCAGGAGCTATACCCATTGCAATTAAAAAAAAAAAAAATCTGTGCTGTGAACTACTATGCTGCAGAGAGAGACACCAAAATCATAATCAACAAAGTCTTTTACAAGCAGTTTTAATGGAAGCTGCAGAAGCATTTATCCACATAGCTGTCATCTTGACCCTCCATGGAAGTATGGAGCATAAGCTTAAAAATCTAAGTGGTAAACGCTTGCCTGGGTTGGTGGGGGTGGGGAGAGGAGAGGGTTAAGCTGGCTGATTTCCTCATGATCAAACCGGGGTGCTGGAATGTACCTCAGAGTGGGAAGAAACACCACCCCAGTTCCTGAGCAGCAACTGTGACCCTGGACTGCTGGACAGAGGACATCAGTGAGGGCAAGCCTGAAATTCTGCGACATAGAAGAATCTTGGTTTGACAGACACTCACAGCCTCACTCACACTCGAAGATGCCAGACACGAGCTGGGTCTGAACATCCCCCTCTGCTGCCTGCAGCCAGGGATGTGGGACATGAGGACTTGACTGTGGCTGCCGCCCCAGGCCCACCCCACCACCCCATGGCCTACCCCAGACCTGCAAAGTGCCTCCTGCCTCTTTGAGCAATCACCCACGACTCCCAACCCAAACTTCAGACCAGCCTAGGAGAAGACACCCCCTCAGCCTGTCCTCCACAAGGCCTCTACTTTCCAGAGAGCATGTGATAATGGTCAGTCCATCTGAGGGGCATACTTTATAAGAGCCAGTAATGCCTTTACTCTGTAATGTTCTAACTTTGTTGATCCCCAAATGGAAGAAGAAACACCTTTACTCAGTGGGATGAATCATTCAGAGAGGAATTCCAGAAACCTGATAGACCCCTACAGTATGAAAAACCCTTCACCGCAAACTCTGATTTATGCCAAGACTAATCCTGTCTCAGCCGAGAGATCAGGCCGTAGAGATCATGCTCCTTCCCCAGCACCCCCTCTCCAGTACCCCCCACACTGGCCAGCATCACCACCACCAGCCCCCCAACTCTGGCCTACCACCCGATAAGGGAGGGCATGCTGTCTGTATAAACATGAAGTGGTCTGAAAAATACAGAGCGTTGGAACTGGAAAAGCACGGGTCATATAACCCATGCTTCAGGAGGGGAAACAGGCTTGGGAAGAGCAGGTGGCTCCCCAAAGACAGCACTCTTTGCCTCCTTCTCAGCAGCCTGGCATCACCAACCCCTTATAATTCTTTAAGTCCAGGCTAGAATACAGCAACAAGGCTAATTTTAGGATTCAAAAGCAATCAGGGCAGAGCTGATAAAAGCTGATCTGGGGAGGATCTTTGTGCTGACGCGTGACTTGTACACTAGCTCAGGAGACCATGGTCAGCCAGATCTGGGTCTCAGTCAGCTTTTTCCGGGAGGACACAGGGTCCTTGCACTGCCCACCACACACAGCCTGCTGACCTGGTAGATAAGAATACTGACAACTTGATGCTGTTGATAGTATGATGATCTTTTCCAGCTCATCTCAGTGAAATCAAACCAAATTAAACCCATTGGACGAAGCTGACTCCTCTGCCCTCACCTTTATCGCTTGCTCCTTCTCTCACACAGCTCCAGCCACTTCAGCCTCCTCTCTGCTCCTCAAACACACTGAGTGTGCACCTGCCTCAGGACTTTTGCACGTGCTGTTTCTACTCACTCCCCTACTTCTGTCATATCACAGCTCACGTATCACCTTCTTGGTGAGACTGTTGTTTAGTCACTAAGTCATGTCCAACTCTCTTGTGACCCCATGGGCTCCAGCACACCAGGCTACCCTCTCCTTCACCATCTCCCTGAGTTTGCTCAAACTCATGTCCATTGAGTCAGTGATGCCATCCAAGCATCTTAACCTCTGTCGCCCTCTTCTCTTCTTGCCCTCAATCTTTCCCAGCATAAGGGTTTTTTCTAATGAGTCGGCTCTTCACATCAGATAGCCAAAATATTGGAGCTTCAGCTTCAGTCCTTCCAATGAATATTCAGGGTTGATTTCCTTTAGGATTGACTGGTTTGATTTCCTTGCTGTCCAAGGGACTCTCAAGAGTCTTCTCCAGCACCACAGTTCCAAAGCATTAATTCTTCGGCACTCAGCCTGCTTTATGGTTCAACTCGCACATCCGTACATGACTAGTGGAAAAACCACAGGTTTGACTAGATGGCTCTTTGTTGGAATAGTGATGTCTCTGCTTCTTAATACACTGTGCAGATTTGTTACAGCCTTTCTTCCAAGGAATGAGCCTCTTTTAATTTCATGGCTAGTCACTGCCTGCAGTGATTTTGGAGCCCAAGAAAATAAAAGCAGTCACTGTTTCCACTTTTTCCCCTCTATTTGCCATGAAGTGATGGGACTAAAAGCCACGATCTCTGTTTTTTGAATGCTCAGTTTTAAGTCAGCTTTTTCACTTTCCTCTTTCACCTTCATCAAGAAGCTCTTCATCAAGAAAGCTCCTCTTTGCTTTCTGATGGTCCCTGACTAATAATCCTCCCCTATATTCTAACCTGTTTTTTCTGATAGCACTTTTCACATTTAAACACATATTGACTATTTAAATTTAAAGTTAATATAACTGAGACTTCCCTAGTGGTCCAGTGGTTAAGAATCCACTTGCTAACGCAGAGGACATGGATTGGATCCCTGGTCCTGGAAGATCCCGCATGCCTCGGGACAGCGAAGCCTGAGCATCACAACTACAGAGTCCATGAGCCACAGTGAAAGATCCCTCATCAGGGAACAAAGATCCTGCACGCCACAGCTAAGACTGAACAAAGCCAAATAAATAAATACTTTTTTTAAACAGTCACTGGGCCAGTTCCAGCACACAGCACACTGTAACCGACACTGTGACAGCAGCCAGAACAGCAAGGCCCCCACCCTCGTCACTCCCACCAGTGTCCTATATGTCAACAGGGAAGTGCGGGTGTGAACTGACACCTGGAAATCCAACTCACCTTCTGACAGATCCACACCATCACATGAAACGGGCCATTTCTGGCTGGCCAGCCGCCAGCAGCAGTCTCTAACACTGTGACACTGAGTTTCTCCATGCCCCCCTGCCACCCCCGACATTTCCCCATACAGTCTCATCTCAAAGCACTTTGACTCCTGGTATTGCTCACAGAAGAACATTTGGCAGCACTGCCATTTTTTCTGCAGTGCCACTTGTCACCTCCTATATTCAGTTTATGCCTTATCATAGGTGACACTGTTGGTTGCAATGCCAGGTCACAGGGAGCTGTGGCCACTAACACCAACCAGAGGTCATGTCTGGAAATTCAGACTGTCTATTCCCCCGGAGACCAACACTCTCCCTTTTCATAAGCTGTGTGGCAGCTGGGGGTGGGGGAGAGTGTGGAGGCTCACTTGCTATGTCTGCAAAAAAAAAAGTGTCCTTTGCTTTCATAATGAGGACAAATTTCAAACCCTTCTGACACTACATGTGTTCTAGAATTACCCAGGGAAATGCGAGTGCTGGCTGAATAAGAAATGTGTATCGATTTATGGCCCCAGGTGAAATTAAAAGTCACTCTCATCCCTAGATCTTTTCATCGCCCCCTTCCCCACCCCACCCCAGCCGATGAGAGAAGATGGCAGATGTGGAGGAAATGACACCAAGCACGAGCCTGCAATTTCCCCTGGTTATTAAATTATATTGACAAATTGCCATGGAGTCACATTAAATGACTTCACAATTTTTAAATTAGCATCAAGCCATTCTGATGTTGGGAGGGTAGAGAGTTGGTGTTTAGATAACCAGGTTAGAAGCCAGGAGGTTCTGCAGAGAGTGGATGTCGGGGTCACTGGCAAGCTTACAGGACAGACTGGGAGCTGGAGTCCTGGCAGTTCCTGGCCACACTGGCCAAACTGACTGTGGAGTCCCTGCAAAGGCTTGGGAGGGAAGCAGATGTCTGGCTCCACGGGCATCATGAAACTGAGTTTGGCGGGGTCACAGGATGCAGGAGAGGACAGACAGGCAGTGTTGACTGAGGCACCATGACTGCCTCAGTGACAAGAGGGCACTCTGAAGTGCTTGGCTTACACTCCCAGATGCAGCCTGGCTTCTGTTAAGTGAAGCATCTGTCTGATTGTCATTTTCTTTTTTTCTTGCCTTTCTTTTTTTTGGGGGGCCACACCTTGTGGTTTGTGGGATCTTCATTTTCCTGACTAGGGATTGAACCCGGGTCCACAGCAGTGAAAGCCCAAGTCTTAATAACCACTGGACCACCGGGGAATTCCCTGATTGTTCTTTTCTGATACAAGATAGGAGCACAAGGCTCACTGGGGAACAAGCACTCTAATCCCTGGACAAAGCCACAGACTCTGAGATGAGCCATCCTGCTGGGCTCACAATCTTCCTGCCCATCATCACCAGGTATTTTAATACCTCTGGGGTTCCCTAAAACCAGGACCAAGTTAACATCCCCTCAGCTAAACCCTCATGACAGAGGCACTGCTGCTGCTGCTAAGTCGCTTCAGTCGTGTCCGACTCTGTTCGACCCCATAGACAGCAGCCCACCAGGCTCCCCCATCCCTGGGATTCTCCAGGCAAGAACACTGGAGTGGGTTGCCATTTCCTCCTCCAATGCATGAAAATGAAAAGTGAAAGTGAAGTCGCTCAGTTGTGTCCAACTCTTAGCAACCCCATGGACTGCAGCCTACCAGGCTCTTCCATCCATGGGATTTTCCAGGCAAGAGTACTAGAGTGGGGTGCCATTGCCTTCTCTGCCACCCTTGAAAAGCTCTGTTCTGCAAAGGAAGCAGAATCTGCTGGCTGACTGCTTTTGCTCCCTTTGTTAGTATGAATACCATGCCAATAATGTCACATCAACACTCCAGGATCAGACTAGAGAGTTCCTTATATAACAGTCATATAAAAAAGGAAAAGTGAAGCTGCTCAGTTATGTCCAACTCTTTGCAACCCCATGGCCTGTAGCCTACCAGGCTCCTCCGTCCATGGGGTTTTCTAAGCAAGGGCACTGGAGTGGGTTGCCATTTCCTTCTCCAGGGGATCTTCCCAGCCCAGAGATCAAATTCGGGTCTCCCACATTGCAAGCAGATGCTTTACCCTCTGAGTCATATAAGCACATATTATTACCAATCCCCATTAGAGACAACACTCTTTTCCTAAGGCTTAATAAATTACTTTATTTTAAATCATCAGAAGATACCTGCTCAGTTGAAACTACAGCCTCCAAACTGAAAGGTTAAATTCATGCGCCTATGATCAGTTCACACAACCAGTCAATGACACTGATAGTATTCAAACCCCTATCTATCCGATTGAAAATCTATCACCCTTCATCTGAAGAAATGGCCCTGAATCCCAAGTTTGGATAAATAAAAGCAGAGGAATAATTCACAATGCTAATAGGACTGCTTCATATATGTGAAAATGCCTAAAAAATCAGAAGGGATTCCAGTTAAAGATGGTGGATTGAAAACACATAGCTTTTGTGGCCACTGAATGGTAGCACAGGAGTTTTTTCTTTTTTAAGGCATGAACCCACAAGGACAAAGCCAACAGGAGAAGGGATAACAGAAGAACGGTAGCTGCCTTAGAGGTACAGGGAATGGTGGACTCTAGCACAGAGCGGGCGGTAGAGAAACAAGATGTCAGAACTCCCAAAGGCTCAAAAGTCAAAGCTACTTACTAGGCACTCCTAGAAAAGGCGGGAAAGATCTGAGACCAAGAGCAGGAGGACTCACTATGTCCTCCAGAGGCCCACAGCCCTCCCCACTTCCCAGAGGGTGATGACATTGCTCCCCAGCAGGAGAGACTGCATCCTCATTGCAGAGAGCAAAATAAAGGGTCTCTGCACTGGGCTCACCAGGCTCAGCTGAAGCAGGGGTTACCACGCAGAAAAGACAGAGTTGAGGGAGTGTACCTACCGCCTTGGGAAGTTGACTAGCCCACGAGAACAGAGAAAATGACTTTAGGAACATAAGATAAAATATATAATAGATCATAAAGGAAATCAGTTAACAGACATTTAATAAAATATTTTAAAAACCTGTGCTTTGATAGATTTCCCAGGTGGCGCTAGTGGTAAAGAATCTGCATTCCAATGCAGGTAGACGTAAGAAGAGACAGGTTCGATCCCTGGGTTGAGAAGATTCCCTTGGAGGAGGGCATGGCAACCCACTCAAGTATTCTTCCCTGGAGAATCCCATGGACAGAGGGGCCTGGTGGGCTACAGTCCATAGCATCACAAAGAGTCAGACACAACTAAAGCAACTTAACATGCACCCACAGCCAGTTGACACGTTAAATTGACCATGGCACTGGGTAACACACTCTCATCAGAGAGTTACCCCAAGAGCAGCTATTGGGCGGATCAGCCACTAAAGAACCTGCGTTGTTCCTCACACTTAAACATACTGGGGCTACATCAGAAGGGCTTACTAGGCACAGTTTACACGGCAGAGGGTAGCCTGAAATCTGAAAGTTTAACACCTAAAAGAGACAATGTGGAAAAGTGCCATGCAGAACAGCCTTCCAGGCAAATGGGCTTTGCTAGCTCCTTACATGAATGAATGAATGTCTCTCCCATAGTTTGGAAACAAAGCTCTCCCATAGTTTGGAAAAAGAAAAACAATATGCCAACAGCAAAACCTAAAAAGGAAAAGAAACAAACATGAAATTCACTTAATCACCCCCCAAAAGTGAGCGTGAACAAAATAAAGATGAGAGCTTAATGAACTAGAAAGCAAATCAACTTGATCTACATAATCAAAAGCAGATTTTATTTTAAAGGTAAAACTTTTGGCAAGCTAGCTTCAGAGATAAAAAGAGCATCAAAAAACACAAGCAATAAGAGGGTACAGAAGTACTGATGAATTAGAGATCTTTAAATTATATGAGAATAATACAAACAACTTTAATGCAGTAAATGTGAAGGCCTAGATAAAATGGGCAATTTTCTACAAAAAACAAATTTTGAAAAATGTTCCAAAAACAAAAACTATAAAATATTTGAGATGGCAAGAAAAAAGCCTCAATAATAACAATAATGATGATGCTGATAATAGAAGCCACAGACACCTATCATTAAGACTAACTGTTGAACAGTTTTTAAGACCCTTTTTATGTCTATTAACTGAATTAAGTCTTAGAACGATATGAAAGAGACGCTAATGTTTATTTTACAGATGAGAAAACTGGAACCAGAGGTAAAGTAAGTGGTCCCAGGGCCACAGCTAATTTACGTGGGCAGCCTGGCCCCAGAGTTCACCATCTTAACAGATGACATCCTTCACTGTCTCTCCAAAGAGCAGCAGCCCTAGTTTTGCAGATCAGCTCGACTAAAACCTAAAGGAACAAGTAATTCCTACATTATAATCAGTACTCCAGAGCACAGAAAATGAAGAAAAGTTTACTCAGTTCATTATATGTGACACACAAGGATAGGAGCTTTACACCAATGTCACTTATGAACACAGATGCAAAATACCTAAATGAAATAGTAAGTGGAAACCAGCAATAGACTAAAATGATAAGAATATCTGACCAAGCAGGATTCACTTGAAAGTACAAGGATGCCTTAATATTAGAATACTGATTAATTAAAATCTGAACATGTTAAAGAAAAGAAACATCTCAGAGTACACAGAAAAGATACTCAAAATTCCACATTTCTTTGTGATTTAAAAAACAAACAAACAAATCCTTTGCAAATAAGAAATGTAGCCATTGCTCCAAAATCAGCAGCAAACCATTCAATATTGTACTAAAGATCTTGGCTAATAAACAACATAAGACAAAAAGAGAAATATTAGAACTGGAAAGAAAAAATAAACCATCATTTTATATAGCCAAAATAATTAACTGAAAAGTGAAACTAATTTTAAAAATCAGCAAGGTTACAGGCTAATGAAATCAATATTCAAATATCATTACCTCTTTTATGCAGTAATAATTTAGAAAATGAAATAAATATAAAGCAGCAAAACTTACAAACTATAAAGGTAATGCCCTAGCAAAAAGGTCTAAGGTCCTCACGGAGATAGATGAAATGGAGGAGAGAGTTAAATAGCTAAAAAAAGAAAATTTCTCTCAAAATTAATGAATTGAATGCAACTCACAATACTCCAAAAGGATTTTTCATCCCACTTGTCAAAATGACTTCAAAATTCATATGGAGTATTACAAATGCAACATTAGTCAAAACCTCTTCGAAAACCCTAGAAGAGAGGGTGACTGAATGCTAAGACTTACTGTAATTACAGAAATTCTAAAAGTATGGCACTAGAACAGAACGAACTGACAGATCCATTGAACCTCAAGTATGAAATTCAAAGCCAGTCACACACCCATGGGAATGTGTCATATGATGGATATGGTGTTTGAAATGGTATTGGGAAAGCAGTATAATCACCTCAGGTGGGGGCGGGGTGCATCAACAAAATTGAATATCTAACGCATACCAAACACAAAAGTAAACTCTAGATGAACTAAAGGCCCAATTTTAAAGTCTAATTTCTTACATGTATTAAAAGAAAATAAGGTAAAGGTATCTTTACAGCATCCGGGCAGTAATGTATTTTTCTTTCTAAACCAAAATGTAAGCTTTATTACCATTAAAGATGATGTTGGAGAACATGGCTTAGATGTGTGCCAAACTGGTTTTCAAATCTGAGCTCCATAATTATTCAGACAAGAAAAGCACAGGTCCTCAGCAAAGCATCCATCTGCAATGCAGGAGATGCGAGTTCAATCCCAGGTCAGAAAGATCCCCTGGAGAAGGAAATGGCAACCCACTCCAATATTCTTGCCTGGGAAATCCCACGGGCAGAGGAGCTTGATGGGCCATAGTCCATCGGGTGGCTAAGAGTTGGACACGGTGAGCACACGTGCATCCCAGTGGAGGAAGAGCCTCTGCATCAAATGAGCAAAGGTTAAGAGAACTTGTGCTGTCTGCAGAACTGCAGATCTCAAATAGAGATAGAGAGAGGCCCGTCTCCCTAATACACGGATCAGACAAGAAAGCCACTTCTTCCCTGGGGTAGAGACAGGCCAAGATTATTTTAAAAGAAGATTCTTTCATATAAATGGAAAGAGCAGGAATGAGAAATAACTGTTTACCCTAATAAAACCTAATGCAGACTCTCAGTTTCTATTATTGGAGGATTATGCATAAACTCATGGATGGATTTATTCATTTATTCACATTCACGCATTATTATTATCTAATTCACAGGAGTAAAAGCATTCTTAACCCCCTACCTTCTCCAGCAAAACACAACCACCACAATCCCACAGAGGAAAAGACTGGTAAATTTCATGACACTTAAAAGGCAAGATGAGGGAAAAGGGTTACGTCTAAAATTGTATACAATTGCAACTTGTATACAATAAGACTGGTACACAGAACATATGAATAACTCCTAAGAATGAATAAGAAAAAGACAACAACAGAAAAATGGGCAAAGTAGCAGTTTATAAAAGAGGAAACAGACAATAAATATATTTTTTAATGTATAATTGATTTCACCAATAATCAAGGGAAAGCAGACTAAAATGAGTATCATTTTTCTCTCATTAGACTGGAAAACTGGGAAGTGTGAAGGTTATCAAATACAGTGACAGTTGAGAATGTAAACTGGCGCAGCCACACTCAAGGGCAAGTTGGCAGTACCTATTAAAACACACACACGTCCTCTACTATCCAAAAACTCCTCTCCAAAACACTGTTCTCAAAAACACCATCTGGAACCTATTTGCAGGGCAGGAATATAAATGCAGACTTAAGAGAATGGACAGGTGGACACAGTCGGGGAGAGGAGGGCGGGATGAACTGGGAGAGCAGCACTGACGTATACACACTCAGTTCAGTTCAGTCGAGTCACTCAGTCCATGTGTAACACAGATGCTAGTGGGGAGCTGCTGTATAGCACAGGGGGCTCAGCTCGGCACTCTGTGATGACCTAGAGGGGCAGGCTAGTGTCTTTGGATGGGGGAGTAAGAGGGAGATTCAAGAAGGAGGGGATATACATACTTACAGCTGATTTACTATGGTGTATAGCAGAAACCAACATAACATTGTAAAGCAATTATACTCTAATTTTTTTTAAAGATACAAATGGATTTGCAAAACAGAAATAGAGTTACAGATATATTATGGAAGGTAAATTTATGGTTACCGGGGGTAACAGTGGGAGAAGAATAAATTGGGAATTGGGATTGACATATACACATTACTATATATAAAACATAACTAATAAGGCCCTCCTGTATAGCACAGGGAACTCTACTCAACACACTGTAATGATCTATACGCGAAAAGAACCTAAAAATGAGTTGGACATATGTATATGTGTAACTGATATATGTATATGTATAACTGATTCACTTTGCTGTATACCTGAAATTAACACAACATTGTAGATCAACTACACTTTAATAAAAAAATTTTTTTAAAAGAAAGAAAAAATAAACACCATCTGCCCATACTACATAGTACCATGATAGTACAACAAGGTTCATTCTAACAGCTTTGATACAGTGACAAAGCTGGAAATTACCCAGTGTCCACCAATGGGAGAGAGGTGCATGAATCTATATGAGGGGCAATTAACATCATCAATGGCCTAAAGGAACCAGAGATATGGAGTGCCTCACCCTTGTATCACCTTTTCACACACATCTCTAGCACCACAGCACAGAAAACTCTAGGATATAAATGGATGGCGGGGGCGGGGGTTTGAGACAAGCCAGCTTTGCAAGCAGAGTTGCTTTCACAGAAGGTCAGTAAGTGTCCAGAGCAAGGTCCCAGGTAATCTCTGCTTGGATTTCCTTGAGAGATAAGCTCCTCTTAGTTACAACCTTTTCCTACATGTGGCTCTAGCCTGTTGCCTGGTAGGGACAATAGCCTCATGCATGCAGCCCATTTACTGAGTTTCTGCTACATGCAAGGCTAAGTCATCAAAGAGCCGACAGTCTTCTCAAGGAGACAAGTAGACAGGAAATTACACTATGGTGTGCCCAGCAATCAACAGGAGGTGTCATGGGAGCAGGGCGCCTATATTGGAGTGGGGTGGTATTTGGATAATGCCAAATGGAGATGGGCGGAGAAAGCAATGGCACCCCACTTCAGTACTTTTGCCTGGAAAATCCCATGGACGGAGGAGCCTGGTGGGCTGCAGTCCATGGGGTCGCTAGAGTCAGACACGACTGAGCGACTTCACTTTCACTTTTCACTTTCATGCATTGGAGAAGGAAATGGCAACCCACTCCAGTGTTCTTGCCTGGAGAATCCCAGGGACAGGGCAGCCTGGTGGGCTGCCGTCTATGGGGTCGCACAGAGTTGGACACAACTGAAGCGACTTAGCAGCAGTAGCAGCAGCAAATGGAGATGGGGAGGGTTCGGTAAAACAGAAGGACAGCAGGCAGAGCCTAGTGCAACACGGTCACCAATGCTGCTTCTCACTAGCAGAAGGGGGCCATGGATGACCACAGCTCTCAACAGTGAGAGCCTTAACTCAGCTGTTTCCTCTTGTAACAGTCTCTGCACACAGCCTCCCTCTGTGAACAGCCACTGTACAGAAACAAAGGAGAAGGTCCAGGGTCCCTCCTATAGCAGCTGACCTTCACGAGCGCCCACAGTCAGCTCAGTTCTCATGCTGTATCTCTGTTCAGAAAGTTCTTTAAAGGTCCTATATTGAGTCTATGGAGGCTCAGATGATGAGAGAGCCCACTTTCAACTGGATTATTTAATGAATTTTTACCCAATGTGCCCAAACTATTGAGCTGGCCAAAAAGTTTGAGTTTTCCCATAACGTTTAGAGTAAAGGTCCTATATATTGAGTCCATGGAGGCTCAGATGATGAGAGCCCACTTTCAACAGGATTATTTAAGAAGAATTTTTACCCAATGTGCCCAAACTATTGGGTTGGCAAAAGAGTTTGACATGTTTGGGAAAACTTGAACAAACTTTCTGTCCAACCTAATATTTCCCAGTATCAAATGTTTCCTTAACAACCCAGTAATGTGTGGCTTTGTCACCAAATACATTCCAGTCACAGGCAGACTATTCCAAAGTACCAGCACTGCTCATGTGATGGGAGAATGGAGCACAAGTAATTTACAGGAGGTGCTCTTGTCACCGTGGAAACGTGGTCCCCATGGCTCTGCTGTACTGGGATGTGTTGTGTGCACCAGACACGCAGGCGTACTTCAGCCAAAGCTTGAGAAATAAAAAGGCATTCAGTATGATTCTCTCCATTAGCTAAACCATAAACAGAAAATCAGAAATGTTATGAGGACTGTACATGCTATACTTAGGGAAGTGAATGAAAAAACTAATTACCTTAAAATGTTAAACCACTTTCGAAAAAAATGTTATTCTTGCAAAGATAAAAGCACTCTCAAAATCTCTCAAAGAAAAGGAAGTGCTAAGTTAGTGTGATAAATTCTCTCATTCTAGTTGGGAAAACAAGTACAAGAGATAAACTTTCGGAGGTCAAATGCAGATGCATCTAAATAGCGATGTATTCAACCTTGACCCTGCAACATCCTCCTTTGATAAATACCCGTACCTTTAAATATACAGATATTTCCAGGAGATGAAGAATGGGCACATTTCCCTTTCTCCTTCCCTTCCTTTCTCTTTCCCTTCCTTTCTCTTCTCCATTTTTGTTACCATAACCCAGAAGCCCCCAGACAGGTTTTCATAGCACATGTCATCTTGGGGTCTTCAAGGCCGCAGGGAAGATGGCAGGCGTGGACAGAGTTCACGCCCATTGAGTTGGGTGTGGGAAACCCTAGACATGGAGCTGATTCAGAATCTCCTATGAGGAGTCTGTGGGCTGCCTGTTCTCAGCCTGGAAAGCAAGTCAGCTGTATTGGCTTTTCTGAAAAGCTTGCTTTTGGGTCTCAAACTCCGTAGTATTCAGGAGGCAATCCATGGACGAGAAAGAGCCCCCAACCAGTCCAGGTCCTGGTTTGCCGTGTGTGTCTCTGACACTGGCTACTACACAGTCATTTTAATTTTTTTATCTGAAGATCTGTTTCCTTGTTATAAAATGGTGGTATCTCTGCCCACTTCGGAAATCCTGTGAAGGTCTAATGAACCTCAAGCTAAAAAGTGCTTTTACAAAACAAAGCACAAAGAGGTGTAACTGAATAGAGCAACATGGCAGACTGCTCACAGACATCACATTCTGATTAAAATCCAAGGCTTACACAGCAAGGAAGAGAGAACAATAAGAGATCCTCAGAGCGATTTCCTAGGTAACACCTGAACTGAAAAACAAATCGCACTGCATGCAAGGAACTGACAAGACAGACCACCCACATTTTCAGGTTTAAAATGGTTAATACTCTCACTCAGGAGACTGGCCACCAGCAGGCCCTTCAGGGGTGTTTCTGGCAACTACATGAGATCAGTCATTTTCAGCAAAAGCTCCTCTCACTAGCTACCTCTGATGACAGCTGTTACATTTAGCCTACTATTTGCACTTTCCTCTTTTATCATTTATTTTGTCTTCATAGCATTGACTGTTTACAGGATAAATTTTAGCAGTGCTGTCTGTATTCCAGGTATGGGTTACAGTCAGGAAACTAAACTCTCACTTCATAGCAACTTAAGATATTTATCCTGTTAGATCTGAGCAGGATTCCTATCTGGTGTGGCAATGTGAGGTCACTTGTGTTCAAACGTGTCATCTGGATGTACTTGCACTGTATATATTTAAAGCGACAGCTTGATCAGTGTTGACATATCTTTATGCCCGTGAAACCATCACCAAAAGCAAGAGGCTATTTCCCATCACCCCCAAAAGCTTCCTTATGACTCTTTAATAATCCCTCCCGCTTCTAACACCATCCTCTGGCAACCACCATCTGCCTTCTGTCCTATAGATTAGATTGCACCTAGAATTTATTTTATTGATGTATAGTTGATTTGCAATGTGCTAATTTCTGCTGTACAGCAAAGTGATTCAGTTATACTATATATACATTTTTCACATTCTTTTCCATTATGGTTTATCACAGGGCATGGAATATAGCTCCCTGCGCCAAGTAGGACCTTGTTGTTTATCCATTCTATATATAATAGCTTGCATCTGCTAATCTCAAACTCCCAGTCCTTCCCGTCCCAGCCCCCCGCCCCCTCTGGTAAACACAAGCCTGTTCTCTCTGTCTGTGAGTCTGCTTCATAGATAAGTTCACTTGTGTCGCATTTTAGATTCCACATATAAGTGATATCATACGGCATTTGTTTTTCTCCTTATTACTTACTTCACTTTGTATGATAATCTCTAGGTCCATCCTGTTGCTGCAAATGGCATTTTTTCATTCCTCTTTAATGGCTGAGTAATATTCCATTGTGTATATACCACATCCTCTTTATCCATTTATTTGTTGATGGACATTTAGCTTTTTTCCATGTCTTGGCTACTAGGATTGCATCTAAAAATTTATATAAGTGGAATGATGCAGGCATATCTCCTTTTACTGTGCTTTACAGATACTGTATTTATTATAAACTGAGGGCTTGTGGCAACCATGCATTGAGCAAGCCTGTCAGTGCCATTTTTCCAATTACATTTGCTCACTTTGTGTCTCTGTCACATTTCGGTAATTCTCACACTGTTTCAAGCTTTTTTTATTATTATTATATTTGTCGTGGTGATCTGTGATCCATAATGTTTGATGATACCTACAACTGAATGAAGGCTAAAGATGATGGTTAGTGTCTTTAGCAATAAACTACTTTTAAAATTAAGGTATATATGTATATATTTGGATATAATGTTACTGCACACTTGCATACAGTATAGTGTAAATGTAACTTTTTATGTACTCGGAAATCTAAAAATTTACATGACTTCCTTTATTGCAATATTTTGCAATGGTATAGAATGAAATCCACAGAATCTCCAAGCTATGCCTGTACACTATTAATGTATTTCTTTTGGCTTTGCATCTGGAACCCACCTTAATTATTCTGAGTTTCATCCATGTTGTATGAGTCAGCAGTGCCTTTTTTATTGCGGAGTAGTGCTCCACTGTATGGATACACCACCTTTTCACCTATTCATACACATTTGGATTAGTTTTAGGTTTTGATATTAGAAATCCAAAGGCAATAAACATTTGTTTGAGGGTCTTTCTACAAATGTATATGTTCATTTCTCTTGGGTAAATATCTAGGGAAGGAATGGCTAGGTCATATTGTAAATGGATGTTTATGTTTTAACAAACCTCTGAACTCTTTTCCAAAGTACATGAACCATTTTATCCTCTCATCATCAACATATGAGAGCTGTAAATGGTCCACATATTTTCGTTTTTTTCAAGTTTAGACATTCAAATGGGTATGTAGTGGTATCTTATGGTGGTTTTAATTTGTAATTCCATGGAGATTAATAATATTGAGCAATTTTTCATATGCTTATTGGCTCTTCATTTATCTCTTCTCCTAGGAACCATCTGTAAATCTTATGCCTGTTCTCTTATCAGATTGTTTGTCTTCTTCTTGTTGTTGTTCAGTCGCTAAGTCATGTCCAACTCTTTGCAACCACATGAACTGCAGTATGCCAGGCTTCCCTGTCCTTCACTATCTCCCCGAGCTTGCTCAAACTCATGTACATTGAGTCAACCATCCAACCATCTCATCCTCTGTCACCCCCTTCTCCTCTTTGCCCTCAATCTTTTCTAGTATCAGGATCTTTTCCAGCGAGTCAGCTCTTTGCATCAGGTGGCCAAAGTATTGGAGCTTCAGCACCAGTCTCTCCAATGAATATTCAGGGCTGATTTCCTTTAGGATCGACCGGTTTGATCCTTGTACTTTGCCAACAAAGTCCTTTGGACTCTCAAGAGTCTTCTCCCTCCAGCACCACAGTTGCAAGGCATCAATTCTTTGGTGCTCAGCCTTCTTTACAGTCCAACTCTCACATCCGTACATGAATGTTGGGTCTTCTTATTAAACGGTTCTTTACGTGTTCTGGAGACAAGTCTCCTTTCTGATGTGTGTATGCTGTCTGTGCAGTCTTGTCATAAATGGTGTCATAGCAAAGGTTTCTTACTTTTATAAAAGACCAGTTTTCAATTATTTTATTTTATGGTGCAAACTTTTACTGCCAAATCTAATAAATTTCACCTAAATACCTAAATGTTCTGTTTTACTTTCCTTTAGAAGTTTTAGGGTTTTGGATTTTACACTGAGGTTTTTGATTCATTTTGAGCTAGTTTTTATATAAAGGTAAATGTCCATTTTTGTTCATAAAGCTTTCCAGTTGCTCCAGCACCATCTGTTGAAGAGAGATTTTTTTCCCTACTAAATTGCCCTGGCACCTTTGTTGAAAGCCAGTTGACCAGCTATGTATGCATCTATTTCTGGGCTCTATTCTCCATGAGTTAAAAGTCACTCTGTCGTGTCCAACTCTTTGCGACCCCATGAACTGCAGCACGCCAGGCCTCTCTGTCCATCACCAACTCCCGGAGTTCACTCAAACCCATGTCTATCAAATCAGTGATGCCATCCAGCCATCTCATCCTCTGTCGTCCCCTTCTCCTCCTGCCCCCAATGCCTCCCAGCATCAGAGTCTTTTCCAATGAGTCAACTCTTCACATGAGGTGGCCAAAGTACTGGAGTTTCAGTTTTAGCATCATTCCTTCCAAAGAACACCCAGGACTGATCTCCTTTAGAATGGACTAGTTGGATCTCCTTGCAATCCAAGGGACTCTCAAGAGTCTTCTCCAACACCACCATTCAAAAGCATCAATTCTTCGGCACTCAGCTTTCTTCACAGTCCAACTCTCACATCCATACATGACCACAGGAAAAACCATAGTCTTGACTAGACGGAGCTTTGTTGGCAAAGTAATGTCTCTGCTTTTCAATATGCTATCTAGGTTGGTCATAACTTTCCTTCCAAGGAGTAAGCGTCTTTTAATTTCATGGCTGCAATCACCATCTGCAGTGATTTTGGAGCCCCCCCAAAAAAATAAAGTCTGACACTGTTTCCACTGTTTCTCCATCTATTTCCCATGAAGTGATGGGACCAGATGCCATGATCTTCGTTTTCTGAATGTTGAACTTTAAGCCAACTTTTTCACTCTCCACTTTCACTTTCATCAAGAGGCTTTTTAGTTCCTCTTCACTTTCTGCCATAAGGGTGGTGTCATCTGCATATCTGAGGTTATTGATATTTCTCCCTGCAATCTTGATTCCAGCTTCTGCTTCCTCCAGTCCAGCGTTTCTTATCATGTACTCTGCATACAAGTTAAATAAGCAGGGTGACAATATACAGCCTTGACATACTCCTTTTCCTATTTGGAACCAGTCTGTTGTTCCATGTCCAGTTCTTACTGTTGCTTCCTGACCTGCATATAGGTTCCTCAAAAGGCAGGTCAGGTGGTCTGGTATTCCTATCTCTTTCAGAATTCTCCACGGTTTATTGTGATCCACACAGTCAAAGGCTTTGGCATAGTCAATAAAGCAGAAATAGATGTTTTTCTGGAACTCTCTTGCTTTTTCGATGATCCAGCAGATGTTGGCAATTTGATCTCTGGTTCCTCTGCCTTTTCTAAAACCAACTTGCACATCTGGAAGTTCACGGTTGAACTGAACTGATTCTCCATGAGATCACTCCAGCCAATATAACTCACTTTCATCAGAGCTCAGTTCTCTTCTGTTTAGAAACTTGTGGGCTGTGGCTCTAGAATAAATGAAGAGGTCAATCTTGCTGAGGTGATGGAATAATTCTGTCTAAAGTAGTAAGAGTGGGATACCATTGATGATATAACAGCAGGAATTTTCTGACTTTCTCTGTGCAGTGCTGGGGCGATGTTGGAAGGTTGGATGGATGGTGAGGACCTTGACTGTGTACACGTGTCTGTTTTTAAAGTATTTGGGAGTCAATACAACTCCCAAATTAAATTCAGAGTTATGCTTGACAGCATGTCATATGGGAACATGAATCTATTGTTCATAGCAGATCCAGGAATTATAGGTTATTGTACAAGAAGGTGCCTACACCATTACCCAATCTGAGCTGAAAATAGGATCCCTGAATGCATTTCCTGGATGGTTCAATACAGACTAAGCTTCTAGAACTAAAGGCATCAGAAGGTCCACCAACTTCCTCAGAAACCTCTTCTCTGGTCCAACAACCATAGTATTAGTCAACGTCCACTCAACAATTATTTGCTAAATGCATCATCTATATTGTTTTATTTTCTTTCTTAGCAAGCTTCGCAAGAAGACTGCTATTACTATTTCCATTTTACAAAAAAGAGACTGAGACATAGAAGGCTGGGACTCCTGCCCCATCTTTCTCTAGTTAGGAAGAGGCATAGTTGGGCTCTGTCTCCCTGACCTCAGCGTCCACATTTTTTTTTTTTTTTTTTTTGCTGCACCACAAGCATGCAGGATCTTACTTCTCCGACCAGGGATCAAACCCATGACCTCTACAGCAGAAGTTGTTGCTGCTGTTCAGTCACTAAGTCTTGTTCAGACTCTTTGGGAGCCCATGGACTGCAGCATGCCAGGCTTGCCAATCCTTCACAATCTCATAGAGCTTGTTCAGATTCATGTCCATTGAATCAGTCATGCTAACTATCTCATCTTCTGCTATCTAACTATCCCTCTTCTCCTTTTGCCTTCAGTCTTTCCCAGTATCAGGGCCTTTTCCAATGATTTGGCTTTTCACATCCAGTGGCCAAAGTATTGTAGCTTCAGCTTCAGTCCTTCCAGTGAATATTCAGGGTTGATTTCCTTCAGGGTTGACTGGTTTCACCTCCTTGCAGTCCAAGGGGCTTTCAAGAGTCTTCTCCAGCACCACAATTCAAAAGCAACAATTCTTCAGTGCTCAGCCTTCTTCATGGTCCAACTCTCACATTCTTACATAACTACTGGGAAAAAACCCATAGTTTGTTTTTTTTTCCTACAGACCTTTGTCAGCAAAGTGATGTCTCTGCTTTTTAATATGCTGTCTAGGTTTGTCACAACTTTTCTTCCAAGGAGCAGGCATCTTTTAATTTCATGGCTGCAGTCACCATCTGCAGTGATTTTGGAGCCCAAGAAAATAAAATGTCACTATTTCTACTGTTTCCCCATCTATTTGCCATGAAGTGATGGGACTGGATGCCATAATCTTAGGTTTTGGAATACTGAATTTTAAGCTGGCTTGTTCACTCTCCTCTTTCACCCTCATCAAGAGGCTCTTTAGTTTCTCTTCACTTTCTGCCATTAGAGCGGTATCATCTTCATATCTGAGGTTGCTGATATTTCTCCCAGCAATCTTGATTCCAGCTTGTGACTCATCTAGGGCACTGAATCATCAGGGAATTCTCTCCCACATCTTTAACCACAAGGTGACATGCCTCAGAGTACTCACTCAGTACAAGATCCTCAAGAAACTTACTCCCATGGATGAGGCACTTGCTCCAGAAGACTTGAGGCGGACAAGCTGACTGGGTAGGCAGCATGTCTGTGAGCCTGCTCACCTGGGCCCAAGCCTTCACTCCTGACCCCTCCATCCTCTCTCATGTCGCCCTGTTAACCATCTCCTACCTCCCAAGGGAGGTCATACAGAATGGATTTGAAAGACTGCTGGGAAGGCTGAGGGGAGGCTGGGTTTGAAGCTGAAGGGACAAGAGGAATGGGAAGGAAGGGATGAGTGTCTTCAGACAGAGCATCTGTGAGAACAACAGGGGCTAGAAGGGGGTGGAAGGACTTGAAGGGATCTCCCTAAGGAGGAGGAGGAGTCAGGCAGGCAGTGACTGAGGGTTCCAGGAGGAGTGAGTGCAGAGGCGCCATTTCCAAAGAAGTGGACAAGGTGGGAGCTCAGAGGGGAAGCGAGAGGCCCTGGGTGAGAGGGAAGGAGGAAGGGGAGGAGACAAACGGGTATGGGGAGGGGGCAGGCTAAGCTGGTTCCATCCTCTCCACCTGGTAAAGATGGACCAAGAAGTGACAAGCTACTGAAGAACTTAAGGAAGTCTTCCCAGTAACTCCTGAATGCTAAACACCTCACAAAACCAAAAGCCTACAAATCCAAGAGTCACAGTCACTGTGAAGGAAGACCCTTGGGGGATATTCTCGCCCGTGGACTTGCAAGTACAATCCTAATATATCCTTTACCAGAGTTATCACTCTAGCTTTGTTCCTGAGAGTGAAATCCCATCGGGGGCCTGTGCAAGGACACCACTGACGGCCCCCAGCTCTGCAAAGCCAGCCAGGCCTCTGAGTGAGGGGGATATAGCAACACTGAGGGAAGAGATGTGCCCAGAAAGCAGGCAGCCACCCCGCACTGTGAGCCACCTTCGTGTCCCACGAGGCCTGGAAATGAAACAGGGCTCACGACTGGTTGCCTGAAAGAACACAGTTGTGAGGGGGGCTCCCTCCTCTTGGTAGAAGCTCCTTTGTTCTGGTGGGTGGGATGGAATCTCAGGCAAGAACTTAGCTGAGCAAAAACAAGGGGAGGTTTGAAAGCAACCCTGCGACTCGAGGAAGAATCAAAGCGATGCCGAGCAACCACTCCTGACCCACAACAGAGTTATTTTTCCTTTCTTCCTTCTCCACTTTCCGTTCTCTATTCTTTCCTCCAGACACACTGGAAACAAACAGGAAACAAACGCCTAAGAAAAAGAAAGCAAGCTCACACAGATCCCTTGGTCCCTGTGGCTGCTCAGCCTCTAAGAGCCTTCTCCTCCCTGGACCTCAGCCTGTCTCCCCAGTGTCCACTCTTCCTTCAGATCACAGTGGAGGCCCAACACGCCTCCCCCATAGCAGGCTTGACTGTCTCTATTACAGCCCTCATCACCTAAATCAAATGTTTAGGCTGTCTGGGTCTCTCCCCAACTGTGAGCTCCTGGAGATGGGATGGGATTTCACTCTCAGGAACAAAGCTAGAGTGATAACTCTGGTAAAGGATATATTAGGATTGTACTTGCAAGTCCACGGGCGAGAACATCCCCCAAGGGTCTTCCTTCACAGTGACTGTGACTCTTGGATTTGTAGGCTTTTGGTTTTGTGAGGTGTTTAGCATTCAGGAGTTACTGGGAAGACTTCCTTAAGTTCTTCAGTAGCTTGTCACCTCTTGGGCCATCTTTACCATCTCCAGCATTTGCTGGAGAGCAAATGCCAGCTCCTAGGAGAAGTCAAGGCCTTTGCAGAGCAATGAAGAAACACTAACCATTAGTGCTAGTTGACTCTGAATCCCCAGTGCCTAGACAGTAGGCACAGTAAGGATCAGTAGGCACTTATATGGCAGCAATTATTATTATCAGCATATGACCATATATTATTCATTGCCAATTGGGAACAATGCGTCATTGTAATTATAATTGTTATCACTTTTAGTGCATGTGACTTATGGAGGAGGATAGGCCCAGACACTGTCAAGAGCTCAAGGTAAACAAGTCACAGTATACAAACAGAAAAGTGTAATGAGCTAGTACAACTCAACAGGTCACTGAGAGAAAGTGCATGAGAAAGGATGAGACTTCCTGGGTCATGGGATCTGACATAATACCTTCGGCTTTCGCCAAGCACACGACAGTTGATGGAGCAATTCCACATTCATCACATCGTTTAGTTCTCACAATGCTTGTTGTGGAGCAGGGGGCGTGACACCCATTTACAAAGAAGGAAACTGTCTCTCAGAGAGAAGACACAATTTGCCGGAAGTCTCACAGCCAACGAGTGGTGAGTTAGACTTAGAGGACAACCTGCCCATAGTGTGCTGGGTGTTCCCAAAAGGAAGGGGCCCAGAGTTGGCTGTGGCCGCCTGAAGCCAGAGACAGACAAACACCAGTCCTATCCAGCCAGGGGGAGGGGGACCAGGAGGCAGGAAAGAGGGATCCAGGGGCCCATCTGAAAGGAACTCAGGCCACAAGCAGTTCAGAAACTTTAAAATCAGAACGTTAAGACCATAGTAGCACTGTCTCCTGTTAATAATATCGATTATTTTAAGTAAACAGCTCACTTGATCTTTATCATAAACCCCTGATGAAAGTATTGTCCCCATATGGCATATCCGGAAGCCCAGAGTCAGAGAGATTGAGCAATTTGCTTGCAGTGGTCACATGGGTACTGTGTGGGGCGGGAGGAGTCACTCAGCCTCCATGCCCTCCCCTCTTTCCACATGACTCCATGTAACCCCTGAATTCCCTCATTCCCTACTTCTACTTTTCCATGGCTTCTTGGTACACTTGCCTGCATGCTTTTCAACAGACAAAGCAACAGGAGCACACCCTGGTCAGTGGCACAGATTGCAGGGGGCCCGCATGGTGGGAGCAGCAGTGGCAGCCAGAAAATGCCAGGGATGGAATCAGCTGGGAGCCGGGCACCTCTGCCTGAATATGAGAGGACAAGAAAAAGCAAAGCAAAAAACAAATGGAGAGGGTTTAAAAAAAAAAAAAAGGAGAAGAAATAAGACAGAAGGTTCAAACTTGAAAAGCCAATGAACAGTGGGACCACGGAATCCCACAGAATCAGGAGCCAAGACAGCCTGAGACGAGGAGACAAGGGTTCAAATCCAGGCACTGCCACCAGCTAGCTGATGACCTCAGGAAGCTCACTTCAGCTTTCAGAGCCCCCAGGTGCCACCACAAGAGAGAAGTGTGCCACCTGTCCCTGCCTTCCCTTCTAGAGCGTGGTGCGTGTGAAAACAGCAACACAATGATGCTCATGTCAAAGCAGCCACAGACATAATACCAAACCATTGCCACCGCATCTGCGGCGGCACCCACACTCCCCAACTTCTAGAACCACAGTTCACGCAGAGTTTCTGAGAAGGCTCTTTTGGAATCTGCTTCATCAATGATCCAATGAGACCCCATGCAGGCCATAACGGAGCAAACTTAAGCCATCTGCCCAAAAGGCCCTTGCAGGAGACACTATGGAATCCTTTTGCAGGTCCCCTGAGAATGGGCTGGCCTGTCTCCTCCAGCATGAGGCTGCTGAGGAGCAGGCGACAACATGGCTCAGATCCAGCCAACTTCACAGGAGGGCGATTCCTAACCGCATGGCTTTCTTTCAAAACTCACCCATTCTCACAAATTACTCGCACTCTGAGAATTGTGCCCATGACATTAAAAAGAAAGCTGCTGGGGAAACAGGCCTGGGGCAGGGAAAACATTGCTTCAGACAAACCCATGTAACAACTTGATGGAAATCATACATCAAAAGGTAATTCTGGGGACTTCCCTAGTGGTCTAGTGGTTAAGACTTTGTCTTCCAATGCAGGGGGTGCAGGTTCGATCCCTGCTTGGGGAGCTAAGCTCCTACATACATCATGGCCAAAAAAACAAAACATAAAACAGAAGTAATACTGTAACAAATTCAATAAAGGCTTTTAAAATGGTACATATAAAAAAAATCTTTTTAAAAAAAGGCAGTTCTGCAGACGAGGGCAAGGGTGAAGGTGTAACTTGGATGTAAAATTTAGGATATCAAAACCCTAAACTCCAGTCTCCCTGGTTTCAACCACCACCAACTATGAGCCACCAAGAGGCACAGACTGCATTTGGTCTGCTGGAAACTAATCACCTGCTCCTAACCAGGGTTCCCCAAATATTTTAAGTATAAATATGCCTTGGTTACTTGGTTACATAAATATGCCAGAGTCTCCACAACTCTGAAGGTCTAAAAAAACAAATAAATACAACAGACCACTTTACATCTTTCCTTAGAGTTCTGACAGGATGACCATAAGCAGGTATGATTTTTAAATCCCACACCGGGACTAATACCATACAGTTGGTGTGAACCCTACCAGGGCAGGGACAGTCTTGGTTCAATCATAGAGGTCTTCACCCTCTCTGATCTCACCTAGGCGGGGCATGAGATACCCTAGCAATGATGTGGATTTTAACTTGGTGAGCTTCTTCTCTTAGGAATATTTGTACCATAAGATATAAGGCTGCTTCCAGTTAAAACCCCTGGAGATCCCCTGGAGAAGGGAATAGCTACCCCTGCAGTATTATTGCTGGGAGAATCCCATGGACAGAGGAGCCTGGTAGGCTGCAGTCCATAGGACTGCAGAGAGTCGGACACAACCGAGAAACCAACATGTTCACTTTCCCTTTGTTCAAGCTTCAGATTCTGGTGGAATGGAACACATGATAGTCAGTCTGATGAAGGAAGACGATGAACAAGTCCAGATTCAAGGTAACCAGGAAGACCAAGGTAAGATAAGATATAACATATGGAGTATAAGACATGGGATTATTTGCTTGAGCCAGCTCTTCTGAAAAAGATGAAATCCATAGGTAGGTACACTACTACCCTGCTATCCATCTTTCCTCCGTGTCACTGAGATGTTAGTAGCGATGATAAATAACAGGCAAAAACAAGACAAAAACAAGGAGGGCCGCAAACAAGGTCTATGAGCACAGCTATCCATTCTACATCAAGTAAGCCCTGCCTCACATTAATTTTTAACACCTAAATAAATGAAAATGTCAACAAGCCCAGTGCTGAAAATTCCCACCAATAAACATTTCTTAGAGTGGAGTCAGATTTCCACCCCTTGTAAAATGCAAAGATGTTATCTGACTGACATCTTAATTAATCACACAATACTTTTATGTCTAGATGTGGCTCAGACAGTTAAGAATCTGTCTGCAGTGCAGGAGATTGGGTTTGAGCCCTGGGTTGGGAAGATCCCCTGGAGAAGGGAATGGCTACCCCTCCAGTATTATTCCTGAGAGAATCCCATGGACAGAGTACCCTGGCAGGCTGCAGTCCATAGGACTGCAAAGAGTTGGACACAACTGAGCAACTAATTTTTAAAGGGCTTCCCTGGTAGCTCAGACACTAAAGAATCCGCCTGCAGTGCAGCAGACCCAGGTTCAATCCCTGGGTCAAGAAGATCCCTGGAGAACGGAATAGCTACCCCTCCAGTATTATTGCTGGGAGAATCCCATGGACAGAGGAGCCTGGCAGGCTGCAGTCCATAGGACTGCAAAGAGTCGGACACGACCGAGAAACCAACATGTTCACTTTCACTTTGTTTAAGCTTCAGATTCTGGTGGAATGGAACACATGATAGTCAGTCTGATGAAGGAAGACGATGAACAAGTCCAGATTCAAGGTAACCAGGAAGACCAAGGTAACATAAGATATAACATATGGAGTATAAGACATGGGATTATTTGCTTGAGCCAGCTCTTCTGAAAAAGATGAAATCCATAGGTAGGTACACTACTACCCTGCTATCCATCTTTCCTCCGTGTCACTGAGATGTTAGTTGCGATGATAAATAAGTTAAGGTCCTGAGGAGGTACCAAGGGAATGGCTCTAATCTCAGGTTCAAGCTGGCGAGGGGTGGGAGCATTAGGTACACAGGACAACTTAACACAGTCACTTTAACAGCTCTACTAAAAACAGTGTAATGCCCACTCCATTTTCATCTTCCCCATAAACACACACACACAAATGTAATACATTACCCCCAAAAGATTAACATGTGTTTTTCTAAAAGTGAAACTAAAGGTCTCATAACTTAGGCCTTTTATAAGATGGTGCACATAGTCGAGCACAAGCCAAGTCACACCCTGAAAGAAGAGCCCGTAATTTTGCATTACATCACTATGCAACTTATAAACAGGCGCACCTCATTTCACCTCACTTTGTAGATAATTATTATTATTTTTTTTTTACAAATTGAAAGTTTGTGGTAACCCTGTGTCCAGTAAGTCTATTGGCACCATTTTTTCCAACAGCATTTGCTCACCTTCTATCCCTGTGTCACATTCTGTTAATCCTCAAAATATTTCAAACTTTTAAAAACATTTTTATTGAAGGATAGTTGATTTACAATGTTGTGTTAGTTTCAGGTGTACAGCAAAGAGAATCAGTTACATATATACATATAGCCACTCTTTCTTCTTTAAAAGATTCGTTTCCCATATAGGTCATTACAGAGCATTGAGTAGAGTTCCCTGTGCTACACAGCAGGTCCATATTAGTCACCTATTTCATATAGACTCATGTATATACGTCAATCCTGATCACCCAGTTTACTACCCTCCTCCCCCCGCGTTTTATTACATTTCTTATGGTGGTCAGTGATCTTTGATGTTACCATTGCAAACAGATTGTGACTTGCTGAAGTCTCAGATGATAGCTCACTTATCTTTGCAATAGGTATTTTTAAATCAAGGTATGTACATTGGTTTTGTTTTTTAAGATATAATGCCATTGAACACGTAACAGACTACATATAATAGACATAGTATTAAGATAACTTCTATGTGCACTGGGAAACCAAAAAAAATGTGTGATTTGCTTTATTGCATTAATTGCTTTATGGTGACAGTCAGGAACTAAACCCATCATATCTCTGAGGTAAGTTTGTAGAGAGAATCATTGTAATGGCAGTATCTTCATCTCCTGATAGGTAAATTAGCCTCCAGGAGACTGTAAAAGTCTTTTTTTACCAGTATGCATAAGATGTGGAGCAAAAATAGAATCAGAGTGCAAAAAAAAAAAAAACAACAAAAAAAAGAATCTGGTGCCTCTCACCAAGAAAATGAGGCGAAAACACACTTTAATATGAAATTGTGTCCTCCAGTTTCTGCATTTGAATGTTAGTTGTGTCAGAAAATCTAATGTGAATAGATTTATGTACTGAATTGAGGTGCAAGGGCAAAAATAATTCTTACTATAAGTCATTGAATTGGATGCAGAACAGATGTAAACAACACAGGTTGGATCACTGCTCTATAAAAATCACCTCGTTTCTCTTAATATAAAAGACATTAAAAGTAGTCAAAAGACACAGAACATGCACCAGCTCAACTATCTTTTTGTCTTGCCCAGTGCTTTTCTCCGCCGAGTCATTTACATTCTAATATGAGGTCTTCTGGACTCCTAAGATACTGTTTATTTTCTCTCCACCTGCCCAACTTCCCCCAGTAAGTCTGGGGTGAGAGGTAATACAAGAGGCTGGTACCCTCAGGAAAGACTTAAGAAAAAAGAAGAAACTTACAACTTCCGGGAGCAGCTTCGTTGAGAGGTCATGGATAGCTTTGACCACTATACACACAGATGACAGAAGGAATATCACCCCCAAGATGACACAGGCTCTGCAAAGAAACAGAACATTGGGAATCACCTGGGAGAACTCCATCTGGCTACTTTACACAATGGCAGTGACAATGACACAACCCGAGGCCCTAGATCCACCATAATTTGCCATACTGCAACCATGCCCACCCACAGTATCAGAATTAATACTGAATCATTTCTAGAACACAGTTCAGTGATTTATCATCAAAATCAACCCCATGTGAAAGGGTCTCACCATCCTACATGACCTCACAGCATCCCACGAATGCTGGTATGAAAGGATCTTCAAGGCCATGAAATCCTTCTCCTGCCTGGCAACACAGCATGTCACCCCTCCTCTAGCTGGAGTACAGAGTTTAATAGCAAAGAGTGGAGGTTCTGACGTGAGACTTTCCAGGTTCTACCATTTAACCTGCTGCTTGATCTTGGTCAAGCTACCAAACTTCTTTTAGCCTCTATTTCCTCATCTGTCAAGTGGGAGTAACATTTCCTACCTGAAGATAAAATAAGATAATGCACAGAGCATAAAAAATTAATCCATTAATCCTGGCTTAAATGATGGAAGAGAAAAACACACCCTGGATGTCTCTTGCTGATAGAACAGGACAGACACTTTTGGATTTTCTCAAACATAAAAAGAGGAATGATTCAGTAATGACAAAAGAAGAGAGTTCATCTGCTGTATTTAAAGTGGATGATCAACAAATATCTACTGTATAGCATAGGGAACTCTGCTCAATCTTATGTGGCAGCCTGGATGGTAGGGGAGTTTGGTGGGGTAGGTGGGGAATGGGTACATATATATGCATTGCTGAGTCCCTTCACTGTCTGCCTGAAACTATCATAACATTGTTAACTGACTATACTCCAAAATAAAATTAAAAGCAAAAAAAATAAAGAGTGTTCATGGCAGGATGAAGCAATTCTTTTAAAAAATAAATGAGAGGAGTCAACCAAGACACCATGCACAGGAGAGGTGAGAGCAAGTTAGGAATGAGGTCATGGGAAAAGTCAGAGGACACCCAGCCAGGGGAGTGGGGTGGAGCTGGGAGGATGACTATGGGGCTTGGGATGCACCAGCTGGCAACCCAGACACTCACAGGAGGGAAAAATACAGAAAATGAAAGTAAACCTGAGGAAATGATGATAGAGATACAAGGGTCAAAATACCAAATGAAAATGAAAAGAAATAGAAAAGAAACCAGTACGAGAAGCCCTACATCATTCCTGCCCCAACCTGAGGTCACCATCACCTAGCAGCCTTCTCAGCCCTCCTCCAAAGCTACAAAATAAAACCATTTTTCATTGCCCATGCTTTAATTACCATGTTCTGGACTAATAGAAGGACCCAAAGAGGCACCTACTTAGAATCCTAACCAGCCTATAGACAGACACCTTTTCCCAAACCTAAGGGTCAGAAATAAGGAGGTAAACAGGGTGCATGGAGTTCACTCCAAAGGCTTCTTATCAACACATTAGTAGTAGGTTTTATTCTCTCAAAAACACAGATAGGAAGGTACTTCAGCAGCAATCCAGTGGTTATGACTCTACTTTCCAATGCAGGGGGTTCAATCCCTGGTCAGGAAATTAAGATTCCCACATGCTCTAGCATGAGGCCAAAAAGTAAAATCACAACATCAAAACCACAGGAAGAAGCGATCAATGTGGGCTGGGGTGAAACACAAAAGAACAAAGGAAAAGTAATAAGCAGGCTGGGGCTCTTGGTACAGACTTGAGCTAAAGAGAATCCTGGACCTATAAACCAGGCAGGTGATCCACCCCGGGCACCATACATCCTCATAAGGAGCCTGGGGGGAAACATACACTTGAGGGGATGGTGGGGGATGGTGGGGTGTGAGTGTGTGTGCTTGCATGTGTGTGGAGAGATTACAGGTAGGTGTGTGGGGGTCGGTGGGTGGGTGGGTGTGGGTGTATCGAGATTACAGGCAAAAAGCACCCAGGGACACAGCAGCAGAAATGAAGAAGGCTACAGAAGGTGGAGTGCCTGGCGCTGGTCACCACAGTCCTGGCAGGGTGATCAGGCTGGAGGGGACCACAGCCAAGAGGGGCATCATGCAGAAATGAGACGGCTTCCTGGAGGGCCCTTTAGTGACCAGACACCAGGGCAGGACAGGGATTCCAGGGCTTGGGGGATCAAAGCTCCCAAAGCAACTGGCCCAAGGCCCAGCTATCCCACAGGGCTGATGACTATGGACCCACTGTGCCCAGCACTTGAAGTAACCACTTCTACCTGCTAGCAAACAGGACCGTGAGAGGTGCCATTTCAGGAAAAGAGCCTAAAAGTCAGGCCTCCACTCAAGTGACTAGCACACATGCTCTCTCTGCTTCACCCTTTCAGATAAATTTAATCTCCAACTAGGTTTTCTAGCCCTCACACTTTACACCCCACTGAGGAATTTTTTGGAACAGTATCCCAGGGACTGCCACTCAGGGTCAATCTTATCAGAATCTCTAGGAGTGAATACAGGCATCTGTATTTGCTTTTTAAATTGCTTCTCAGAAACAGAAATAGACCCACAGACATAGAAAACAAATTTATGGATACCAAAGGGAAAGAGTGGGGGAGGGATAAACTAGGAGATTTGAGATTAACATATGCACGCTATTGTCTTTCTTGTACAGAGGAGCCCTAGTCCATGGGGTTGTGTTGAGTTGGACATAACTGAGCACCCATGCTATACTATATATAAAATGGATAAACAGAAAGGTTCTCCTGTACAGCACAGGGAACTCTACTCAATATCTTGCAATAACCTATAAGGGAAAAGAATCTGAAGAAGAATGTGTGTATGTATGTGTGTATATGAAGTGAAATGTTAGTCGCTCAGTCGTGTCCGACTCTTTGTGACCCCCACGGACTGTAACCCGCCAGGCTTCTCTAGAGTCCATGGGATTCTCCAGGGAAGAATACTGGAGTGGACTGTCGTCCCCATCTCCAATATGTATGTATATACATATATATGAAAAAGTGAAAGTGTTAGTCACTCGGTTATGTTCAACTCTTTGCAACCGCATGGACTGTAGCCAGCTGGCTCCTCTATCTATGGAATTCTCCAGGCAAGAATACTAGAATGGGTAGACATTCCCTTCTCCAGGGGATCTTCCTGACCCAGGGATCGAACCCAGGTCTCCCACATTGCAGGAGGATTCTTTACCATCTGAGCCACCAGGGAAGATACACACACACACACACAAACACACACACACACGTAAAATAGAATCCCTGTGCTATATACCTGAAACTAACACAACACTGTAAATCAACTATACTTCAGTAGAAAAATGAAGCTCCCCAGGCAGTTCCCTGAATAATCTCTCAGGGCTGAGTCCCAGGCCTAGTTCAAGGGAAGGCCCTGTCCTTAGTGAGCTTCCACTATGGGGGGAAATCCATCCTTCTCTGAACAGAAGGGACCCCCCCCCAGCTGCTGAGGAAGGAGGGGTCTAATGTTCCCTGAGAAACCTGCAGCGCACCCGTTATTTGATCGGTCTTCTCTCACTGAGGCATGAGAGAACCCAAGTGAGAGGCACCACTTGGGTGCTAAACCTTCTGTAGAGCATTTACCACAACATCCTCAAGAAGCCTCCATCTCCAAATCCCTCAGAGGGGACAGGAACAAGCGTCTGAGCTGCTTCCTGACAGGGGCCAGTGGTGCTGCAGGACTCTATCTTTCTCCCAGTCAACACAGGCACACCTTGATAACGCACAAAAAGTGGATTTGGGTTTTGCTGGATTCTGTTAAGGAGACAGGTATAAAAGATGCAGTGGTCTCCTTACATAATATCTTGCTTATATACCTTCAATCAAAACTACCTAGAAGTTGCTTAAGGGTGAGAACTATATCTTCATATCTCAATATCTATAGCAGCACCTGGCAGGTGCCCCTGCATGCATCTGTAGAGTATATATAATCATTAACTGATCAGAGCCACAAATGGGGTCCACCCAGGAAGGTCTGACTCCCTGAAATGAAGTGTTAGTTGCTCAGTCATGTCCAACTCTTTGTGGCCCCATGGACTGTAACCTGTCAGCCTCCACTGTCCATGGAATTTTCCAGGCAAGAATACTGGAGTGGGTTGCCATTTCCTTTTCCAGGGAATCTTCCCAACCCAGGGATCGAAAGTGGGTGGCCTGCATTGAAGGCAGATTCTTTACCAGCTGAGCCACTTCCCTATATTAACTGATTACCTAACCACTGACTGATTTGTAAGTTTCCCCCCATAGAGTTTAAAGGGGCATCAACCACTTACCACTGGGGATGGGAAGAGGAAAGAGACTCCTAACACTTGAGCCAAAACGCCTATGGAATAGCCCACACTGTAAAACAACTCCGAAATGTAATGAAAAAAAAAATCCAAAGAAATTGATGATTTGTTTATTCATGTTGAATTTTACAGATCTATCATATTTGCCTCAAAAATATACCTACAAATACGCTCCAAATGTTTTAAAAACCTATTTTCATCTTTTTTTAAATGTGTTTCAAATTCAGAAGCCAGTCACTCTTGCATCAACACTGCTGGAAGCCTGTGTGTCAGAGCTCCCCCATAGCTGAAAGCAGCTATTATTAGCTGAGCGTGTGATGCCATTTTTTTTTAACATGTTATTAATAATATATTGTGTTTACACAGCAGCTTTCTCCTCAGGCACTCAAGAGTTCTGCACATCAGCTCCTAAATGCCCTGGTGGCCACTGACCAGACCTAGGTTTTTGTTTTTCTGTTATTTCATGGACTGGAGGGGTCAGGGGTCGGGAGAGGTTTGTTTCACAGACACAAGGAGTCAAAACGGGATTGTGGAGGACTGGCAAGCTTCCCCAAGGTCACCCCAGGAATCTGAAGTCCACCCAGAAACAGAAGCCAGGTCTCCTTACGCCCTCCCAGTGGTCAGCCTCCCTGGCCACTCAAAGGCTCTGGGCCTTCACGTGACATCCTCATGCCACCACTGCCCTGGGACTGCAGCGATCTCCCGGAAGCAGAGAAGATTTGGGTCAGGAGCAAACGCTGCAAATGTGGCTGCTTCCGAATGGGCAACTGTGGGCTGCTTCCTGGTTTGTGGGGAGGTGGTGAGGGATGGGGGAAGGGACCTGCTCCATCAGAGCACCACGGCCTTCACCTGGAGAGGCCAGCCTGGCAGGGAAAGAAGGCAGTGTAGAGCCAGGTCACTGCAGCGAACACAACTCCTTCTCCCTCCAGCCCAAACCCTACAGCGGGAAAACACTGAGTCAGAAAGAAGCAAAGGATGGCTTTTATAATTTTCTGGATTGTTACTTAATCCATGTACTGGCTTATTTAAGAGCTCTTCCATCCTCACTATACATTTGCCTTCCCTATTGTAGTTTCCCTTTCCTAGATACAAAGGCCCGTACGTAAAACAGATAAGTAACAAGGATTTACTGTATAACACAGGAAATTATACCCAATATCTTGTAGTAACCTTTAATGGAATACAATCTACAAAAAAAAAAAAAAAAAATCAAATCACTATGCTATATATCTGAAACTAACATGATATTATAAATCAACTATATTTCAATTAAAAATAATAAAATTTGGGGTGAGGGATAAATTGGGAGATTGGGATTGAGGTATACACACTACTAATAAGGACCTACTGTACAGCACAGGGAACTCAGCACTCTCTAATGGCCCATACGAGAAAAGAATCTAAAAAAAAACAGAGGATATCACTGATTCACTTTGCTTATACCTGAAACTAACACAACCTTATAAATCAACTATAGTATGCTCAATACAACTTTTAAAAATACAAGATAAAAGAAATAAAACTTAATTGAATAAAAAAAGAAAGAGGCAAATGAACTGCTTGTTGTTATTGTTCAGTCACTCAGTTGTGTCTGACTCTCTTCGACCCCCGGGACTGCAGCACGCCAGGCTTCCCTGTCCCTCACTATCTCCTAGAGCTTGCTCAAACTCAAGTCCATCGAGTAGGTGATGCCATTCAACCATCTCATCCTCTGTCGCCCCCTTCTCCTCAAATGAACTGCCCCCCCTTGAATACAATGTCCCAATCCAGACTGAAGCTGCATTTAAATTCTCACAGGACCAGTGATTATAAAAGCATAGTCCATGGACCAGCAGTCTCCACATCACCTGGGAACTTGTTAAGAATGAAAATGCCGGAGGTCAACCCAGACCTACTGAATCAGAAACTCTGCAGATGGGGATCTAGCAATCTGTATTTTAATAATTCCTTCAGACATTCACTGCAGTTTGAGAAACACTGTAGTATTAATCTTGTCAAAGATATACTTATTAATATCTGAAAGATTAGTAAAATCCAAAGAAATAGTTGAAGCCACTGATATTTTTTTTTCTCCTCCTAAAAGCTGCAAATTTCTTCAGCATTGTAAATCTATCTATCACCTTACAGTCAGCATTAATTTTTGCCTCTGAAATTATACAGGAGACCACTTGGCAGACACTCTCACATCCCAAATGAGAGAAGGTTGGAAGTTTGGTCCCTGGTCAGCTGTAGGCTTAAAGGCCTGAAATCATATGAATAAAGCCTGGGTCTTATCAATTCTAAGTTATTTGCCAAAGAGAAACTTCTTCTAATCATCTCCTAATTTACAAAAGCCTTAAAACACAGTTGCTCTGGCATTTTACCAATTCAGTCCACAGCTTAAAGTGTAATGTTTTATCATTTTCCACCCCAGCCTCCACAGCACTTGTAATCTGGGTCCATCTTCAATCAAACATGAAATAATAAAAAAATGAAAGACAGTCAAGTCACAAGTTCATGTGGTTCTTAGGGATGTATGATTTCTAATGCAGTTTCATTCTAGCTGGTCCTCTTTTACTACATGTAGTCTGCCATTTTAAGTAAAACAACACACAAAATCAGCTAGGAGACAAGAGAAAGTGTGCCAGGAATGCCATGAGCCATTTCTCATTCTCTATAATGGCTTCGCCAAACAGCCAACATTTGATTCAAGACTCCCTGCCTCCCTTCACACCATGGCCACCAACACCCACCTCCTCTTCCACTGCAGGAGTTTGCTCCCCTTCTCTTTCTGTTCTTCCTCATCTTACCTGCTTGACCCTCATAGGCTCTAAATCTCCATCTCCTCTCTCTACCTGTGTCCTCCTCTCTCTTCTCTCTTTAGCTTTAACCTCATCCACCTGCTGTTTTGTGAACAGGCTGTGGTGAGGGGGAGGGTGGCTTGGACCAAGGATGGCTACTCAGGTTAGAGCTCTACAGGCATGTGGTCAAACCCTGTCCATGATAAGATCATCCATCTCCTCAAGACTGAATCACTAAGAACCTCTCCTTACTCAACAAATGAACAATATACAAGCTGATTAAGCCTATCCAAGTGGAATCTCACTGACATAGGACTTTCTTCTTGGCTTCAATTTTAGGGAGAAAATCAGCATGGGAGATTTGTTAAAGACTCAGATTCTAGAGCAGTGCAGACCAATAAAATTTTCTGTGACGAAGGAGATGTTCCATTCTGTTCTGTTCAAAAGGGTAGCCACTAGCCACATGCGGCCACAGAGACTTCAAATGTGGCTAATGCAATGGAAGAAATTCAATGTTAATGCTTTTTAAATTAATTAAAAATTTAATTAATTAAAGTAAATGACCACATGTGGTTAGTGACTACCATATTGAACAGCAGAACTCTAATGGATGGGTTGAAAACACAGACATTCACCAAAAAATCTGTTCAGTTTAAATATATATATATATATATGGAGAGAGAGACACAAACAACCAGGTAAGTTGATGTGGGCCAGCAGTAGGTAGTAGTAGTGCTGGTTGCTCAGTCGTATCTGACTCTTTGTGATCCCATGGACTACAGCCTGCTAAGCTCCTATGTCCATGGAATGCTCCAGGCAAGAATACTGTAGTGGATTGCCATTGCCTTCTCCAGGGCATCTTCCCAACTCAGGGATTGAACGCGGGTCCCCTGCATTGCAGGCAAATTCTTTACCATCTGAGCCATCAGGGAAGTCCAGCAGGTTCTACTCTGAAAAGCCTTGTGAAGGGACATCATGTCTTTGGTGCCTTTCTCAATCAATGCATCCCCTCTCTTCTTCCGGTTAACCCCCATCTCCCAGGTTCACATGCCTCACTCTTGATCTCACCTTATCTCAAGCGATCCTAGAACATCTACTGCTCCACTGGGGTAACTGCGTTCATTCACATTTTAAGGTGAATGGAATGCCAAGGTAAGAAAACAAAACCTAGCCCCAGCCTCGGGAGAGCACACACCTGGGATAGGAAACCTGAAAAGTATTACTGGACAGTCATTAGTAGTGAATGTGAAAACTGATAACGCACAAAGAACAGAATGAAGAAAGAAACCAAAGCGATGAAACACAACCTGGGGACCAAGTGGGAAGGAAGGATGGCGCTGTGGTGTGACAGGTAACCTGGGTCTAGAGGACTAGACAGGAGCCATCAAGTAGAGAAGCTGATAAGGCTGTGGAGGGCACTCCAGGCAGAGGGAACTTCATAAGCAAAGATGTGAAGACCCCACATTGTGCGGCCCTGTTTCTATGGAAATCCAAAGTGGAGAGGCTCCTCCTGGATCATCAGGCTAGGGGAGCAGCCATGCAAGAGCCACGTGAGGAAGGGCCCTCTGTGTCCTGGAAGTCCCCTCGAGATGGCGGGCACAGCATCACCCACGATATGCACGATGCTTTTTCTGAATCTACTGAGATGATCGTGTGGTCTTTGTCTTCCCTTTTGTTTGTGTGGTGAATCACATTGATTGATCTGCATGTGTTGAACCAGCCTTAGGAACTTGGGATGAATCCCACTTGGTCATGGTGTATGAGTTTTCATTATATTGCTGGATACAGTTTGCTAAGAAATTTGTTAAGAATTTATGCACCTATATTCAAAGATATTGGTCCATAATTTTCTTTTTTGGCAGTATCTTTGTCTGGTTTTGATATCAGATTAATGGTGGCTTCAGAGAATCTCTTTAGGAGTGTTCCTTCCTCTCCACAATTTTTTTGAAGAATTTGACAACATGATATTTACAATGCATCTTAGACAGTACATAGACCACTGTATTATATATAATAGTTATATACTTTAATATACATTAGGAAAACTGATTTTTACCCCATGCCTACAAGGATATTATTGCTGAAGGAAAAAATGTCAAATATGATTATATTTAAATAAATGTTAAGTAAGTAATGGCATAGGTGGTACGGCACAAATCACCAAGGTGGAACACACATGTCTAAGGCTGAGGAAGCCTGTAGTGGTGACAGGAAGTTGTTAAACAGTTTTAAGCAAGGGAGGTACATGATGTGATCTGGCCTTTACAAAGACCTTCTGACTGGGGGAAGTTTGGCAGAGTTGAAGGGAAGGAAAGTAGAAGCAAGGAAATCAGCTGGGAGACAAGGCTAGTAGTCAAGGAAATGAGTGATGACCCCTTACAGAGTAGCCGTGACAGCTGAGAGGGGTCAATAGGAAAGACCCTGCGGAGGCAGAGGGATGGACCCTGGTAACCAACTGGACAATAGAGAAGGATGCCAGGAAAACCCAATCTTTTTTCCCAAAAGGAAAGAGGTAGTGGCACATCCCAAAGCAGGAGGAGTGAGACCAGGGTGGGGAGCTGGTGGGGAGTCTAGTCTAGGACTCATAAAGCTCAAGGAGCAATGTCCAGACAGCCAGATACCTGGAGCTTAGTGGAAGCAGCATCACCCAAGCCTTGCTGCCCAGGGCCACTTTCCTGCGCCCCTAGGTCTCAGGATGCTGTTTCTTGGGTATAGAGAGATGCAAGGAGAGAAAGGAACTGGGAACAACCTTCCTAGTGATTGCCAGAACCCACCCAGTATCTCTACTTCCCATATATGCTGCAAGGGGGCTGTATGCTGAGACCTAAGAGCCTCATCAGTCTCCTTGAATCCACAATTACCAATTGATTCCTTCAGTGTTCCGGTGCCAGGATTCAGCACCAAAGAAGCACATGAATAACAGCCTGTTCTCATGCAGCTTACACAGGGAGGGGCAGACATAAGCATGTGAACAAACAAGAACATTCCACAGACGTAAAGCAGCACAAAGGAGGAGAGTAACAGGCATGTATTCTGCACACAGTCATCACCCTTCTCTAAGGAGGGGGCGTTTAACCACAGACCTGAGAGATGGGAGAGTGAGCCGAACAGCTGCCCGGGGAAGAGCACTCTAGACAGAGAACATGAGGAGCAAAGGTGCCCATGCAGGCGAGACAGGAAGATATGAGCGCAGCCATTCCGGAAATAAGGCCAAGAAACAGCCTTGGGCAAAACAGGCCTTGGTAACGAAAGAACACACACCCAAGTCCCAGAGACAAAAGCCAGACTTGCAGGAATACAATATTAAGTTTACCTGTGTTACACTCAAGAATATACTTAGTTGCCAGAAGACAAGAAGTTCAACTATAGAAAAAAGTTTAATAAGACTGCCTTACTTATTTATGCATGCCATGCAGCACGTGGGATCTTAATTCCCCGACCAGGGATTGAACCCACTGCCCCCTACACTGGAAGCATGAAGTCTTAACCACTGGACTGCCGGGGAAGTCCCTCAACTCTAAACTTTAGACACATCTGCTCAGATGTTTGCTCGCAGAAAATTCTCCTGCACACCTTTCCCTTCACAGAAACGCTCCCTATTGCCGATATCCAGTTGGAGCCACCTGCTGCTGATCAAAAAAGGTGGACAATTTCTGGAAATTATCAGTGATCATGAGGCAAACCCTCCCTTTTGTTGTAAAAGTAACTTGTCCCTTCTACTTAGGGAGTTGGCACGATTTTTTTCTGCCTTCTTCCTTGTGCACAAGCTCCCTCTCTTAATAAGAAAGGTTTGCTTATCTAAGGGTCTTATGGAAGTGATATTCATTTCTATAGTGTTGCTGCTGAAGGATCTGGAAAGGGCCTGGTAACAGAGGGAACCAAGCATTCTCAATGAACAGCAATGGAGCCCTCCTGACTGGCATACATGGTCATACTAGGACTTGGCTTTTATTTTGAGTAAGATGGGAAACCAATAATGGATTGAATAGAGAAATGACTCACATTATTTTTCGCAGGATCAATCTGACTGCTCTGTTGAGAGCAGACCAAGGAGGGTCATTGGTGCAGGCAGGGAGGCCAAGGGAAGATAATGCTGCCAGCACAAGAACCAGTGTTTGTGCTCAGTCACTAAGTCATACATATCCAACTCTTTGTGACCCCATGGACTGCAGCCCACCAGGCTCCTCTGTCCATGGGATTCTCCAGGCAAGAATACGGGAGTGTGTTGCCATTTCCTTCTCCAGGGGATCCTCCCAACCCAGGGATCGAACCCACACCTCCTGTGTCTCCTTTATTGCAGGTGGATTCTTTTACCCACTGAGTGACTGGGGAAGCTCCCTTTCTCAAAATCCACCTGCCCCCACATTTAATAGGAGTTATCACAAATCTTTAAGAGATAAGGAAGCTATAGGAAGAGAAAAACAAAAACCAAATGGGACCAGTTGGAACCAATATGGTGACATACTCGACCTCCAACACAGTGGCTTTATACGCTGATTTTATTACATTAGCATGACACACCTACTTGCATCGTGATCAGAAATCAAGGACCAAAAGAGGATAAGAGAGGGTGGCACCCATGCCATCAAAAGCGCTGCCCCTTCCCTGGTGAACCGGTACACATGCCTCCCCATCACCATCCTCACTCCTCCTCCCTTTGTCTCTACTGTTTAAAATCTAATCCCATCTCACCAAGGGATGAGAAGTTGATTTGTGAACAAAGTTCCTGCCTCTCCATTCTCAGACCACTCAATAAAGCCTGCACTGCTTCAGTCTCAGCTTTGGTTTCATTTTTGGTTACAGGAACTGGAAGAGAAATAGAGCCTTCGCCACAGCCCTGGGTCCTAGCAGAGCCCATAAGACTTAATTCTGTAACAACAATGATCTTGAAAAGAGATGCTGCTAGAACAGGGCAGGAGATGTGGAGACGGGGAAAGAGGGCTGGTTTCTACCAGCTCTTGAGAGATCCAAGGCAATTTACTGACAGTCACTGTTTTCAACCTAGGGAAGTACAAAGTGAATTGATGGGCTTTAAAGAGATTTAAAAGAGACTCTCAGGGTAATACTTGTTTTTCAGGAGAATAAGAAATCTTACTACTTAAGCAAACTGGTTATGCAAAGTGAACCATTTAAGCATATTTAAGTCAAGTTTATATTTAAGATTCAGTGCAAATAATCTGTGCAATTTTTTTTTTCTTAAACAAATACTGAATGTTAGAGCTTCCCTGGTAGATCAGTGGTAAAAGAATCCACCTGTCAATGTAGGAGATGCAGGTTCAATCCCTGGATCAGGAAGATTCCCTGGAGAAGGAAATAGCAACCCACTCCAGTATTCTTGCCTGGAGAATCCCATGGACAGAGGAGTCTGGTAGGTTACAGTCCATGGGGTCACAAAGAGGCATATAAAACTTAGAGAGTAAATAACAACAAATACTGAATGTTTAACTGCTGGTCTATGCACAGAATATATACAGGGAGATACCCAATAAGAGGGATGACAGTCTCTACAGAAAATATGTGGAGAACAGAAGCTTGCGTTTCCCTATATACCCTAGCATGCATGTTATGTATTTTTTAACAAGGTATGGATACCACCTATTAAAATAAATACTAAATCAGTGTTGAGATTGAGGGAAATACTTTCTGACGGTCAACCAGATGCAAAGAAACCTGTGATACACTAGATACAATGACAAATAAGACATAGTCCTTTTCCTCAAAGAGTACAAAAGGGGGATATTTATTAATAAATCACAGGAATAGTCCTAGAGAAGCTGAGATTTAAGTTGACTGAAAGAACTAAAAGAAGTCAGCTTGATAGAAGAGTATGTTCCAGGGAAACCATGTCCAGAGGCCTGTCAGAATCCATTCATCTAGCACATTTCCCTACAAGTCTTCATTGTGTCAGGCACCATTCTAGGGAGATATATGGGGCAAAAACCTTCCAGGCAGAGGGAGGAGCAAGACTCTGAGGCAGAAGAACATCAAGGCAGCCAGAGGGTTGAAGATGAAGCAGGAAAATGGTAAGTGAGGGCAGAGGCCATGGGTCATGTCAAGTCTTAAAGCCACTGTAAAGATTTAGGTATTTACACAGACTGGAAGCCACTAGAGGCTCTGACTTGGAGAAGACATGATATCACATGTTTTAACAGGATCGCTGCTGCTGGGCAAAGGCAGAAACAGGGCTAATAGTTAGAAGGCAGTTGGAATACTCAGATGAGAGAGTGACCAATGATGGTATCTTGGGTCAGGACTCAAGCATTGAAGAAAGAGGTGAGTATCTGGATATATTCTGATTTCAAGTTTTGGTCTGTTCAGGGTCTATTCTGAAGTTACAGTTCATAAGTACCATGAACTAAACAAGACTCAAGAATGATTCCAGGTTTTTGATGTGAAGAAAGAGAGGGATGGATTTACCATTTCCTGAGATGGGGAAGAGTGCAGGAGAAGCAGGGTTTGGGGTGGGGCAGGGAGGTAGGGGTGATCAGGATTTGGGTTTTTGGACTCACTGTTGGGGATGTCTGTTAGGTCCCCAAGTGGAGATGCTGAGAAGACAGCTGGAGACAAGAGTTTAGTTTCAAAGAAAAGTCCAAGTTGGGACATAGACCAGGAGTCATCACACAGATTGTACTGAAAGCCTTGAAAGTGGATGAGATCATTTGTTCAATTACAAGTGCCTCAGTAAGACTGGAATCAAGGTTCCATGAGGGATCCTGTCTGGGAAACTGGGGAGAGAAGGGGCCAAGAGCCAATGCTGAAGAACCTCACAGACCAATCAAAGTTGTATAAACTTTCTTATGAAAACCATATAGAGACCCTAATGGCTTTGAACATGGAGTAAGATAATTAAATTTGCATTTCAACAGCTGACTCAGTCAGTAGCCTCCATGAACTATTGGAGTAGTTCTGCTGGCTCTGACATGCATCATTCCACTTTTAGGCCCCACTCTCCTCACAGATGGAGAAGGAAATGGCAACCCACTCCAGTATTCTTGCCTGGAGAATCCCATGGACAGAGGAGCCTGGTGGACTGCTGTCCATAAAGTCACACAGAGTTGGACACGACTGAAGCAACTTAGCATGCATGCATGCATTGGAGAAGGAAATGGCAACCCACTCCAGTGTTCTTGCCTGGAGAATCCCAGGGACAGAGGAGCCTTGGTGGGCTGCCGTCTATGGGGTCACAGAGAGTCGGACACGACTGAAGCGACACAGCAGCAGCAGCTCCTCAAAGAGAAGACTGACAATCACTGCACCTGGCCTTGAACCTAGGCAATTAACCCAAGCTTGTGCTAATCAGATATTCTTTCCTTGGTCTTTGAATCTAAGATGAATGATAACAAAGTTATCACAGAACTCTGAACACAGAGATGATTCACCCTACAGCAGGGGTGGTGGAAGGCTGAGGTCAGTGGGGACTCTAGACCAGAGAGGTTAACCAATATCCCTCAGGGCAGTCAGGTTTTCTTATATGGCAGCTGACTTCCACCAGAGCAAGCAATCCCCAAGAATCAGGCAGAAGACCCCAGCATCCTTCCAGAACATTCTGTTGGCCATGAGTGAGTGATAGGCCTGCTGAGATGAAAGAGAGGAGATAGAGACATCATCTCTTATAGCGGAACTACAGGTCACACATTCAGTTAGCAAATCCTTTGTATCTTGAGACCCTCTTGTATGGGAGAGCTAGGTTCTGTATTGCAGCAGACAAGGGGATGGAAGGAGATCAGAAGAAAACAAGAAAGCCAATTCCTAGTAGGTGGGCTGCATCTTTGTTCACAGAAGTTTCATCTCAATTACACATTCCTACCCTTGCCACGTGCTTCATAGCACCTCTGAGGAGGGGAAGTGTGCATCCTGCCCACGTTCGGGCATGGACCTGTGACTTCCTTGGGCCAAGGAAATGTGAGTGGAGATGATGTACAATACATACACCACACCTGAGCAGAAGCTCTATCTGGTTGGCCTCATTTCTGCCCTTTGCCAGAGGTACAGCAATCCTCCGAGAGAGGCCAATCCTTTGGACCAAGACCTGGAATGAGAACTAAGGTTGAAAAGGACCAACACCAGCCAACACCAAACCTCAGCTTAAATGGAAAATGACTGAGAAAGGACTGTTCATGGTTTAAAGGGATTGAGATATGAGGGTAGTTTGTTATTGCACCAAAACTTACAGTTATAAGGTTCTTGAAAGAGAAACCTCTTATGGCAATGGCAGCAAAATGCTGTCTCCAAAAAGCAGCTCTGGAACTGGAGTGGGCCATTGGCTATTTGAGGATCACTGGACAACACATGTCTGATAACAGTTTGCTTATAGCAGAGAGTAAAGTGAAAAGAATGTTAGTCACTCAGTCATGCCTGATTCTTTGCGACCCCAAGGACTATAGCCCACCAGGCTCCTCTGTCCATGGGATTCTCCAGGCAAGAATACTGGAGTGGGTAGTCATTCCCTTCTCCAGGATATCTTCCTGACACAAGGATTGAACCCGGGTCTCCTGCATTCCAGATGGATTCTTTACCATCTGAGCCACCAGAGAAGCCCTATAGCAGAGAGGAAGCAACTCAAATTTCAGTCCGTCTTGTAAAGCAGGCAATCCTGGTGTCACAGATATGCAGAGAAAACCACTTCTTAATGATTACTCTTATAGAATCAAAAAGGTATACAAGAATGGAAGCCTCTTAGATTTCTGGAAGTCCCGCCTCTGCATTGCAGGTATTTGGCACCAACTCCACTCTTCTGTCTCTGCGGGAAATGAAAGGCTCTGAGCCTTCAGGAGACATGCTTATCAGCGTGACTTGGTTAATTGAATCTTCTCTTTCTTTTCATCCCTACAAAAATACTGTATCATTGCCTTGGTAACCTATTCTCCAGTGTTTCTAACCTTCTTGATTACTGTATTTAAAGTAATTGGCTTAAATTGTTCATTCTCTTTGATCCACCTCTGGGAATGTATCCCTAAAGAAAAAGCTTTCTGCAGAAGAATGTCTGAATCCTTTATTGATAGCATTCTTTATATTTAAAAATGGGAAAGTTAAATGTGCCACAAAAGAAGGGTTTACGTACTGGTGACATGTCAATTCAGAAGACTATTAAGTGCTACTTAAAACTGTCTCTACAACAAAAAAGTGTCCAACAGATAAAATATTAAATGAAAAACATAAAACTATATCCATGGAGATTAGAAATATGTAAAAATAAATCTAAACCATGGGGGAACAGTTTTAGTAGGAAATACACTGAGAAATGACAGTAATGAGAAGATGGACTTTTGTCCCTTCTAGTTTTCTGTGTGTTGTACTTTTATAATGAAAAGAAAATGTCTAAAAATGCCTTCTCCAGCTGTATCATTTTCAACATTTCCTTTTACTGTATCTTCATAAGACATCAAACACTGGTCTTTGATGGTACAAACGAATCAGGTTTTAACCGAGCATCTACTCTGTGTCCTGCAAAGTGAGGGGGACACAGGTAGAAGGCATGCTTTTCGGTGGGTTACAGTACTGTTGCTTGAACAATATAGTAAGCTTCCATCCAAGCTCTGATTCATGCCCCCTTTTCTAAGACTCAGTTTACTTATAAGTAAAATGGGGATGAGAAAAATACTACTTCCTTTCCAAAACTGTTTTGAACACAGATAAGACAATGGATAAAATGGTATGGTATTAAGATGATACTGAACATATGTAAACTAATAAAAATAACATTTCTAACTTAATTCTATGGCATTTTCTTCCATATCTGGGACCCACTATTTAGCATGTCCTGTCTGTAGCAGTCTCAGGGCCAAATCCAATGGGTATGAATTCCCTGGGGCAAACACCCTCTGGCATGTGGCTATGAGTCTAGTTTACAAAGAACTTCCATGGACTTGACCTCGTATCAAGGCTGCCATCTGATAAATTAAAAGGACTGAGAGAGCAGGATTCAGGCAGAGAGAGAGCTAGGCAAGACCTCATGACCTGCTCACGATTATAAAGCCAGTCAGTAGCTAACTTGAGACTCAAATCAAACCTGGGCCTTACAACAGACAAGCTAGAGTTGTATTTATTTGGATGTTCTGGCAGTGTTGACACATACGGTTTTTGTACACGGTTCTGTGTACAGAATTTTCTAACTTAAATAGCTCAGGAGCTCTGGGTTCAAGATCTATCCTTGTCATGAACTTGGGGAAGAACAGTAGAATAGGTGACATCTCTCCAGACCTCACCGCCCTCATCTGAAAATCAGCAACTTTGATTTAAACACCAAGGTCCTGACATTCTAAAGTTCAAGTCTAAATGTATCAATGGGAATTCTGGCTCATTACAGCTTTTTAGTGTAAATCAACAGGTCTGAGGCACAGATTGATTTGCAGAGCTGAGATGTAAGAACTGAACAGTAGGTATTATTTACCTACTGGCAAGTTAGGGGAAAAAATATGAGTCTCCCACTGAGCGCTGTATAAATTATGGGCTTCCCTTCATATATTACTACAGAGCTGTCAGACAGCAAGAAAAATTCACCACATTTTTGGCTCTTACTTATTTCTGCAACTTCTCTGTGACCTACACACTCTACTCCTTTGAAAGGCTGACATTTCCCACAGTGAGAGAGAAAAAATAGATAATACAGAAAGAGAACACTTTAAAAGACAATGTTATGCATCCATTGAGGTGGGCAACTAGTTTTCCAAAGAGAGTGACAGTTTTAAATTATTTGAATAACGCGAATATATTGTAGCCTCACTAACTTATATGTGGAAAAAGCACATTAATAAGTAACCCTAAAAGCATTCACCTGGAGGAGCTAGTTCCTAAGAACTCTGAAACTTTAAGTTACATCAATTTCTCTCATTAGAGTCACAAAATGCTAACACTTCCCTATAAGATATACATCTGCCTAAAAACAGGCTACTGATCTGGGACCAAATCAGCAGTGTAAGCTAAAAACATCACGGATCATACCATCTTAAGAGAGAAATGCTAGTACTCACACATGCATCATCACCCTGCCCATTTTCGGAATGGAGGAATTAAGGAATCTGTATACAACTTGCTGCAGTGCTGAATGAACACCAGAACATCGCGCAGTAAACAGGTGGGGTTTTTAAACCACTGATGGGGATGGGGAGCGCGGTGTCACCTGAACGACTGCACGAGGCTGGGAGGTATAGGAGATGCCTCTAGAGCCCATCATATCCCCAGGTCAGATGATGGCTGGTGGAAGGCTCTAGGCTCTCCGACAGAGTCTGGGGAGAATCAAGCTCCCACGACAGAGGAGACCATAATTCCAAACCTCTTTACTGGCTTCTCCTCCCTCCCTAATTCTCCCTTCCTCCTGCCTCCTGGGATCACTCCAGAATCACTTCCCCATCATTCCCCTGCAGCTAGCTTCTTGCCTGAGGCCCTGATCTGAGACAGGAGTTGTTCCAGGAAGAATTGAGAGGAAAGACGGCCATGGTACAGTGTCAAAATAAAAAGAAAGCAAGATAATATGGCTAAACTCAGTGTCTAAAAACAAACATCCATGGGAACAACCCAACATAGACTCAGGATAGCCACTTCAACATTCTCCTGGTTTTGCAGATTAAACCTGGGCAAGGCCCCCAGAACTGGGCTGTTCTTCCAGGCTCAAACATCCAACCAAAAGCAACAGTCTTGAGCACAATTGTTGTAGGACTCTATAATTCCACATTACCCTATAAGAAACTCACAGAAGCAAAATCATTTAGTTTATGAATAAACTAAACCAAATAAAGGGGATCAGAGAGCCAAAGAAACTGAGACTTCCCCCTTCAGATCATTAGACATTTTGCCTCTGAAGTCCTGTGATTTTTTTTTCCCCTCTTTTGAGGGGGCAGTCTTTAAAATCTGGTCCAGCTCCATAAAAGAAGGCCTTGCAGAGTCACAGCTGAGTTCTGTGCCACAAATCAGCACCAAAAACAAAGGTGTGAGCTAGGAGGTTGGGGTGAGTTTGAAGCAGAAAGAGATGTGAGCTTCCTCTGGTCAGATGAACACAAGAAAGTTTGGCCAGGAGACTCTGAAGACTCATACCATGGTGCTAGAGAAGACTCTTGAGAGTCCCTTGGACTGCAAGGACATCAAACCAGTCAATCCTAAAGGAAGTCAACCCTGAAAACTGACTGGAAGGACTGAGGCTGAAGCCGAAGCTCCAATACTTTGGCCACCTGATGCGAAGAGCCAACTCACTGGAAAAGACCCAATGCCAGGAAAGATTGAAGGCAAAAGGAGAAGAGGGTGGCAGAGGATGAAATGGTTGCATGGCATCACCGACTGAATGGACATGAATCTGAGCAAACTCCAGGAGATAGTAAAGGACAGGGAAGTATGGCATGCTACAATCCTTGGGGTCGCAGAGTTGGACACGACTTAGCGACTGAACAACAACTATCCAGGATGCAGGGGAGGACCTGAGTGTTGAGTCATCTGAAAAAGCTCAATCAGAAAGGCAGACAAAGAGAGTGAATTGTAAAACACACTTTTCAGGGCTCTCCCTCTCGATCTTCAAGGCACTGGTTCCAGGACCACTGTGCTGTGCTGTGCTGTGCTTTATTGCTCAGTCGTGTCCAACTCTGCAACCCCATGAACTGTCTGCCAGGCTCCTCTGTTCATGGGGGTTCTACAGGCAAGAATACTGGAGTGGGTTGCCATGTCCTCCTCCAGGGGATCTTCCCAACCCAGGGATCGAACCCAGGTCTCTCACATTACAGGCTGATTCTTTACCAGGTGAGCTACCAGGGAAGCCCTCCAGGACCTCTGCAGATACCAAAATCTATGGATGCTCAAATCCTTTATATAAAATGGTGTAATTAATACAGTCTGCCCTCTGTATCCATGGACACAAAACTCGCTGATGCGGAGGACCAACTGTAGAGGACAAGACAGTTCACATCACCAGTCCTGTCCTCCATATTTATCTGGAAACCAAACTCATACAACCAATACAATGGTAAGGGTGGGACTTCCCTGGTGGTGCAGGGGTTAGGGCTCCATGCTTCTACTACAGAGGGTACAGGTTTGATCCCTGGTCTGGACTGCAAGGAGATCCAACCAGCCTATTTGAAGGAGATCAGCCCTGGGATTTCTTTGGAAGGAATGATGCTAAAGCTGAAACTCCAGTACTTTGGCCACCTCATGCGAAGAGTTGACTCATTGGAAAAGACTCTGATGCTGGGAGGCACTGGGGGCAGGAGGAGAAGGGGACGACAGAGGATGAGATGGCTGGATGGCATCACTGACTCGATGGACGTGAGTCTGAGCGAACTCCAGGAGTTGGTGTTGGACAGGGAGGCCTGGGGTGCTGCGATTCATGGGGTTGCAAAGAGTCAGACATGACTGAGCGACTGAACTGAACTGGGAACTAAGATCCTGCATGCCTCACGGAGGAGTCAAAAAAAGAAAAGAAAAAAATAAGGGTGAGGGGCATCAGGAAAATTTTGCTTTAATTTTGCTAACTATACATACTACCAAAGGGAGGGAGGGACCATTTTTAAAGGCCTCCTGTCTTTGATATATTCTCACTTCCTCCAAATAACCAACTCAATGTCCTAAAAATGACTGATTTGTCAACTCATTAATTAAGGATGTGGACACCTCTAAAAAGGAATTATTCACTTTCAATTTCAGTTCTGTGAAATCAACCTAATGCCCCAATTATTGGCAACAACAATGAAAGCTCTAGTTGAAACTTCATTCTTTGTTTTTTCTATTTTCCTTTAAAAAAATTTTGAGGGAGTTATGCCTCTTTTTTTCTAAGCTTCATTCTTAATACAAAAAAAGGGAGTAGAAAAGCAGTGTTCAAAGCACAGGCTCTGACCCAGCATCTGGTTACATCATGGCGACAGTGCTTATTAGGAATATATGACCTCAGAAGAGCTACTTAACCTCTCTCTGCCACAGTTTCACCATCTGTGTAATAGGAATAATTATTATAAATTAATTCCCATACAGAGCTTATTAGCACAGTACCTGGGCACAGAGTTTTTTTTGTTTTTAAGAGTGTGATGCCAATGCAGGAGACACAGGAGATGTGGGTTCAATCCCTGGGTCAGGGAGATTCCCTGAAGGAAGAAATGGCAAACCACTCCAGTATTCTTGCCTGGAGAAGCCCATGGACAGAGGAGCCCGGGGGACTGCAGTCCATAGAGTCACAAAGAGTTGGACACAACTAAGAGACTACACACACACACGCATATAGCTGGATGATGCACAAAACGTAACTGATTCAAACAGAAACTTTTCCCTTGGACCACATGCCCATCTTCCTATGACGGGGGCCTATAACTCAGCACATGAAGTCCAAAGTGCCTCCTCATCTACAACCTTCCTTTACCATTACTAATCCTTTGATCCAGCAAGGCAGACAGCCAACTCATCTTTAGAATGAGATTGTAACAGGCAAGTCCACCCAGAGCTACTGGCAAGGGGACCACAACACGTACATCTCCTGGTCCCCAAACTAGCTGCTCATCAGAGTAATCTATGGGGCTCAAAGAATTCAGATGAGTGGGTACTCCTTGACATTTCCGACTCTGTAGTCTAGGGCTTCCCTTGTAACTCAGCTGGTAAAGAATCCGCCTACAATGTGGGAGACGTGGATTTGATCCCTGGCTTGGGAAGACCCCCTGGAGAAGGGAAAGGTTACCCACTCCAGTATTCTGGACTGGAGAATTCCATGGACTGTATAGTCCATGGGGTTGCAAAGAGCCGACTCTAGTCCACAGCAGCGCCTAGGCAGGTGGTGGTTGTTTTTGTTTTTATTTTTTATACCAGAGCTCTCCTGGTATTTTATGAAGCAAGAGGCTCGGGAACATCAGTTTTAAGGCAGTGGCAAGGCTCTGAGTCTGGGTGATTTTCAACTGGGGTGATTTTACCCTCCAGTAGATGAGGGGACGTTTGGCAATGTCTAGAGATACTTTGTGGGGTTTTTTTGGCTGCACCATGAGGCATGTGGGATCTCAGCTCCCCAAGCAGAGATCAAACCTGTGCCCCTTGCAGTGGAGACACAGAGTCTTAACTGCTAGACCACCAAGAAAGTCCCTGGAGTTTTTATATTGTCACAACTTGGGATGTTGCTACTGGCATGCCATGGGTAGAGACGAGACATGCTGACAGCATTCTACAGTGTACAGGAGAGCACCCTACAACAAAGAACTAGTGTGTGCCTTTCTTTGGGCAATGCCCAGTGCGTGGACATCAGGTTTCCAAGTTCATCAAACTGAGATAAGAGATCTAAGTTGGGTAAGACGTGTTGGACTGATGCAGGGCAAAACCCTTGGAAAGAGCAGCAATTAATTCAGAGAAAGGCTGCCATAAGCTCTGTGCACGAAAGGTGAAGATAAACTTCCTTAAGGAGGACATACCCACAATAAGAGACACATCAGTTCAGTTCAGTCGCTCAGTCGTGTCCGACTCTTTGAGACCCCATGAATCGCAGCACCCCAGGCCTCCCTGTCCAACACCAACTCCCGGATTTCACTCAGACTCATGTCCATCAAGTCAGTGATGCCATCCAGCCATCTCATCCTCTGTCGTCCCCTTCTCCTCCTGCCCCCAATGCCTCCCAGCATCAGAGTCTTTTCCAATGAGTCAACTCTTCGCATGAGGTGGCCAAAGTACTGGAGTTTCAGCTTTAACATCATTCCTTCCAAAGAACACCCAGGGCTGATCTCCTTCAGAATGGACAGGTTGGATCTCCTTGCAGTCCAAGGTATTCTCAAGAGTCTTCTCCAACACCACAGTTCAAAAGCATCAATTCTTTGGTGCTCAGCCTTCTTCACAGTCCAACTCTTACATCCATACATGACCACAGGAAAATCCATAGCCTTAACTAGACGGACCTTTGTTGGCAAAGTAATGTCTCTGCTTTTCAATATGCTATCTAGGTTGGTCATAACTTTCCTTCCAAGGAGTAAGCGTCTTTTAATTTCATGGCTGCAATCACCATCTGCAGTGATTTTGGAGCCCCCCAAAATAAAGTCTGACACTGTTTCCCCATCTATTTCCCATGAAGTTAAATAAGCAGGGTGACAATATACAGCCTTGATGTACTCCTTTTCCTATTTGGAACCAGTCTGTTGTTCCATGTCCAGTTCTAACTGTTGCTTCCTGACCTGCATACAGATTTCTCAAGAGGCAGGTCAGGTGGTCTGGTATTCCCATCTCTTTCAGAATTTTCCACAGTTTACTGTGATCCACACAGTCAAAGGCTTTGGCATAGTCAATAAAGCAGAAATAGATGTTTTTCTGGAACTCTCTTGCTTTTTCCATGATACAGCAGATGTTGGCAATTTGATCTCTGGTTCCTCTGCCTTTTCTAAAACAAGCTTGAACATCAGGAATTTCACAGTTCACATATTGCTGAAGCCTGCCTTGGAGAATTTTGAGCATTACTTTACTAGCATGTGAGATGAGTGCAATTGTGTGGTAGTTTGAGCATTCTTTGGCATTGCCTTTCTTTGGGATCGGAATGGAAACTGACCTTTTCCAGTCCTGTGGCCACTGCTGAGTTTTCCAAATTTGCTGGCATATTGAGTGCAGCACTTTCACGGTATCATCTTTCAGGCTTTGAAATAGATCAACTGGAATTCCATCACCTCCACTAGCTTTGTTCGTAGTGATGCTTTCTAAGGCCCGCTTGACTTCACATTCCAGGATGTCTGGCTCTAGGTCAGTGATCACATCATCATGATTATCTGGGTCATGAAGATCTTTTTTGTACAGTTCTTCTGTATATTCCTGCCACCTCTTCTTAATATCTTCTGCTTCTGTTAGGTCCATACCATTTCTGTCCTTTATCGAGCCCATCTTTGCATGAAATGTTCCCTTGGTATCTCTAATTTTCTTGAAGAGATCCCTAGTCTTTCCCATTCTGTTGTTTTCCTCTATTTCTTTGCATTGATTGCTGAGGAAGGCTTTCTTATCTCTTCTTGCTACTCTTTGGAACTCTGCATTCAGATGCTTATATTTTTCCTTTTCTCCTTTGCTTTTTACTTCTCTCCTTTTCACAGCTATTTGTAAGGCCTCCCCAGACAGCCATTTTCCTTTTTTGCATTTCTTTTCCATTGGTCAGACAAGAGCTATTCCTTTTGATCCATGGGTGTCAGTTTCACCACCCAACTAACTCCACCCCATGAATAACCCTACTAAGGGGTAGGCACTGGGCTCGAGGCTTTACTACACTATCCCATTTAAGACAGATGTTGTTGACTGGCTTGAGCAGACGAGGAAACCAAGGCTCAATGGGTTTCAGGAGCATGTCAAAGGCTGCCAAGCCGAGGTGTGCCCTGTGTTCATCTGCATCACTAGAAGCCCATTCTCTGGCCGCCCACTGTGCTGCTTCTCACCTCATTCTGGATCTTCACTTTTCCAAAGCATGATCTGAAGCCCCCCACCTAGCATATCATGGCCCCACCCCAAATCTGTAGAAAATTTCTCCAGTGGACCCACACAACTCTGCGGTCTTATAAGCTCCACTGATGATTCTTGAGTGCCCTGAAATCTGGGATCCAGACACTGTACTTCAGTGGCCTTCATCTGAGCCTCTTACTGAGACTGACTGCTGCGGGGACTTGTTTCCCATAGAGAGTGGAGACAACTTTGTTACTAAAAGACAGAGGTTCCCCTGAGAATCAAAACTAAATAAATAAAACAAAACACCAGCTCAGTGGATCAGTCAGAAGGGAATTTGCAGCCCTTCTTGTGGGGAAGCCAGCTTCTAAAACAGGAAATGTGTTTCACCTAAGCAGGGTAGTCTCCTATACTGTTTTGGTACTAACAGTGTCAGAACCTAGAGCTTCTTGGATACTCATACTAGATAATCTGCCCTCTTAAATCCCACAACCAGAAACTACAGGGGCCCATCTGTGAATAATACACTCTGCCTGTGTTGGGGGCCTCAGATCTAACAGAGACTTTATCAACCACTGACATAAAGATCCCGGGAGGGACAGGTTGCCAGCCACGTGGAACGAATGATCATGGGGGCAGGAAAGAGGAAAGTCATTTATTATTCCCATCATAATTATTCTACCTACTGTTCCAAGTACCCCATTTTGCTCTAGTTGCCTACCTAGTGGTTTTGAATTACAGTACACTGTCACTGCCTTAAAAAAAACAAAAAGGGTGTAAGAAAGATGCAGTCCGGTACATGTTGAAAGAAAAATGCCACGTGGCTCTGAGCAGCCCTCGCAAGGCCCATTCCCTTCCTAATTACCAGCCCAATGGCTTCCTGACAGATGGAAAAGAACGACACCACCCCTAATGGAGCCTATATAAAGAGGCCCTGGGTAATCACAACATACATTCAATCTGCACCATTAATGCCAGAGGTGGTTCAAGCAATTAGAAAATTAGGGTCTTGTAGATAAAGACTGATGTCTGTATACACAGTAGTTTTATTAACCATTAACAGGCTTTGTGTAAAAAAGGATTCCAATTCAAAACCATGACAGAGATATGCAATTTGCACCCCTGGTTGATTGAATAGCTTGTCAATGGGTGTGTAGGTCGGGGTGGGAGTGTGTGTTCTGTCACTGGACTGCTACTGACACGGCTGAATAAAAACATCACCAGCCAGTCAATTAAGGAAATTATTCACGGGCTTGTTAAAAGGTCACATGCCAAAAACTTCACTTAACAGAGATGAGCTGACATGTGGCGTTCAAACTGTTTTTAAAACTCAGAGATGACTGGAATTGGGAACAAGCAAAATTTCACATGGAAATATACATAAAGCAATGACTGATACGTTTCAAAATCTGTTTCTAAAAAATTATTTGGGTACTTCTGTGCCCCACCCCAAGCCCTGCAACTTCTCAGGCACCTACTCCTTCATCACCATTCTGCCATCTTCCCCTGCCTTCGGCAAAAGAAGCTGAAGCTTCATTCATCTTGCTATGAATTACTCCGGTCACTGTGTGGCCTCTGCCAAGCACTTAGGATCAGTCTACATGTGGATAAATGGTTTTCTCCAGTTCAAAGGAACAAAATTTCCATTCAAGAAAAAGAAACGTGAAGAAAGGAGATGGGGCCCTTCCAACCTCAGTTAAGTCCCCTTACTCCAGTGAGTTCATCCCCACCTCTACCCACAGGTAGCATTTGGCACCATCTGGAGACATTTTTAAAGGCTTCCCCAGTGGCTCAAAAAGTAAAGAATCTGCCTGCAATACAGGAGACCTGGGTTTGATCCCTGAGTGGGGAAGATCCCCTGAAGATGGGAATGGCAACCCACTCCAGTGTTCTTGCCTGGAGAATTCCATGGACAAAGGAGCCAGGTGGGTTACAGTCCAGGGGATCACAAAGAGTCGAACACAACTAAAGGAGGAGACATTTTTAGTTGTCATACATGCATGGGTGGGTGTTAGCAGCATCTAGTACGTAGAGGCCAGGGCCGCTGCTAAACATCCTACAATGCACAGGGCAGCCCCACAACAAACAATCATCGGACTCTACATGTCAACAGCACTGAAGCTAAGATAGTCTGTTTTACTCCAATTTTTTTTGCCCCTTGCCACCCAAAATGTGGTTCATGGACCAGCAGCTCACAGGTCCATTTCCAGTCCTATGATCTGCATTTTAACCTCCCAGAATCTCCCAGAGTATATTAACATTTGTAACCCCCAGAAGTCTTAGAAAAATGGTTCTCAAATTTGGCTGCTCCCGGGAATCACCGGGTCACAGGACGTGTGGGTCCCATGCTCAGACATCTGGGGGAACTGGTTTGAGAGGCAGTCTTAGTAGCAAGACTTTTAAAAGCTCCTCAGGTGATTCTGATGTGCAGTCAAGTGTAAGAACCGCTGTCTTCAAATATAGTTTATCATCAGGGCTACTCAAAGTGTGGTCTCTGGACCGTTAGCATCAGCACCACCTGGGAACTTCTTAGAAATGCAAACTCTCACCTTCATTCCATCTCCTGATCAGAGACTATGGGGTGGGCCCCACAGCGTGAGCTCTGGCAAGTCCTTAAGGGGTCCAGGGCCCCTGAATGTAAGCAGCGCTGCAGTAAATGACATGTCCTCAGCCACACATCAGTTTCTGATCGCTTGGAATTGTATCACTGTGTTCTTCGACTTATTCCAAAATCACTCACTGAGCAGCCCTTTGAAGGCCCTGGCTTCCTCCCTTATGGCCCTGCAGGCACTGTATGAAGGTGTGCCCAGCGGATTGGAGAATGTGCTTTTGAGACTGACTTCTGGGGTAAAGGTGCACATATAGACAGTTTGGAACCATGCAAATGAACTCTGACTTCCAACTCTGTATTTGGGGAAGGACCCACTGAAATCTTCCTCCTGATAGCCTGAGCGCAGGGCGGGCCCCACTTGTGAACCATCGCAGAACCTGCCCTGGTCCCTGGCCAGACTTTAAGGGGCCTTTCCCTCTAATCAACCTTCCACACTCAGTAGATGCATAGAGTCCAGAAAAGCTTTCCAGAGGAGGCTGTGCTTTCAGGGGAGTAAGGTGAGGATAAGTGGAGGAAGGAGGGAGCAGGCTGGAGAAACACAGGAACACAAGCAGGTAGGAAGAGACATTTAAAGTGCACAATGAATTCACCCCTCAGGCTAGGAGAGGCAGTTCCTGCAGAGAGTATACCGGAGAGATGGTTTGGGCCAGGTCTCTTCCAGTGCCAACCACAGTCCTGGGCATAAAGCTTTCATAGCTACATCTGCTCTGCCTACAATAGGTCCAAAAACACGATGACTGTCACTTCGGAATTAATACACTTTTTCCAAAGCCAATAGGGAGGAACAAAGGCATTGTTCCCCCTTCTATTTAGAGAGAGAAAAGGGAAGGGATGCTTCAGGACCATTTAGCATGACAAGAGAATTTTATAAAACCACCCAAGATTTGTAAAATACTTTAAGGAAAATAGTTATCCATGTCAAAAGGCTGTCGGGGAGGAGTTGAATTAAAATCCATGCTACCACTATGACAGACAACCTGGTTGCCTGACATGAACCCTTGTGTAATTCATGAAGCTTCTTCATCTAGGTTACCTATTTCTAAAACTGGAGCTCACACTGCCTTAGAAACAGCACAGAAAACCACCCAGCAATGCAGTGCACTGATAGGTCCTTTAGGAAATCTACTTCCATGTAAACATCAATGTTTCTGAAGTTCTGTGTCTGCTTTTGTCCCAACTGGGCCATCAGAATTTAAGAAGGACAAGGTAAACACATATCCTCCACACTTTGTCTTTTACCAGCTCCCATCAAATTTTCACTGGAAAATCCAATAATAAAAATGTACACAAGTCTTCCCAGGTGGCACAGTGGATTAGAATCTGCTTGCCAATGTAGAGGACATGGGTTCAATCCCTGGTCTGGGAAGATTCCACATGCTGCAGAGCAACTAAGCCCATGCACCACAAGTACTGAGCCTGAGTGCTACAGCTTCTGAGGTCCATACACCTAGAGCCCGTGCTCTGCAACAAGCCACTGCAATGAGAAGCCCGTGCACCACACAAAGAGTAGCCCCTACTCACGGCAACTGGAGAAAGCCCCTGTGCAGCAACCAAGATCCAGCACAGGCAAAAATTAATTCAAAAAAATACCCCTACAAGACAGCAAGGCCCAGTGTGCCCGGTGGAGGCAGATGTACAGATGGAGGCTCCCATCATTCACTCTTTAAGCTTTGAGCCCTACACCATGTTTGCTAAGTCCTCTGTCCATGAGATTCTCCAGGCAAGAATACTGGAGTGGACTGCCATGCCCTCCTCCAGGGGATCTTCCCAACCCAGGGATCTCTTGTCTCCTGCATTGGCAGGCAGGTTCTTTTCCTCTAGTGCCACCTGGGAAGCCCCTAAGGCCTTATAAAAATGGGGGCAAATAACTGCCTTTCTAGAGTGCTAAGTATTTCTAGAGTTTTAAGTATATCTCCTATATTCCTCATTTCCTTTCCAGTCATCACAGACCATTTTCAGACATGACTATGAGTTATAATCAGGAATAAATCTCATATCCTTTGTCATTAAGACATTTGTCTCACTTTCATTCTCTCATTCTCACTCCTCCTGGCTCCTCTGCCAATCTCTACCTATGGATGTATACATGTGTATGTGTGTCTACATATATGTGCCATCAGATCAGATCAGATCAGTCACTCAGTCGTATCCGACTCTTTGCGATCCCGTGAATTGCAGCACGCCAGGCCTCCCTGTCCATCACCAACTCCCGGAGTTCACTCAGACTCACGTCCATCGAGTCAGTGATGCCATCCAGCCATCTCATCCTCTGTGGTCCCCTTCTCCTCTTGCCCCCAATCCCTCCCAGCATCAGAGTATTTTCCAATGAGTCAACTCTTCGTTTATATGTGTGTGTGTGCACCTATGGATGTACAGATATACATATACTAGAGAGATGGACAGACGAAGGAAGGGGAGAGAACTTGGAAAGTTTGTTAAAAAAAAAAAAAACAACTTTAAAAAGTAACAGAAAACCTTCCAGAGGGGAATAAAACAAATTCTGAATATCTGCATAGGATATTAAAAAGTCCCAGAGTCCTAAATCCTGCTCTAACATAGCTCAAGGCCAAGAGTACAGAGAAGGAGGTGTGCCAGGCAGTTTTCAAGGGACAAGGGCTTTATAATTTCCAGAGAAGCATGTAGCAATGAGACCAACATCTCAGAGGCTTTCCAATTCCTGTCTTTGCAAAAACCTGAGTGAGGCTACCAGAGTTACCTGTCCTAATCTTGGGAGTCATTTCTGGTCCTGGCTGAAACCAGGAGCACTGGCTTGGAAAACATCAAGATTGAAAGAAAAGATGCCCATAAATTCATCACTGTGACAGCATGAGAAATTCTCTGATGAGGTGAGATTTTAGAGGAATGTAAAAAAATATTCAATCAATTAATTACTCAAAGACATGATCAAATGCATAGTACAAATACATATATTAAACATAGGTCCCACATGGGCTGAGCCTTGAGAACATCTTTTTTACTTTTAAGGCAAAAACGAAACCTTTTCAAGTGCTATTCAGAGAAAAACTCTCAGGCGGGTTCCAACCCAAGAAAATGGTCCATGTTAAGACCAAAAAAAACAGAACGAGCACCACTTCCTCTTCCTTTCATCCTGACCTTCCAAGCGTACAAGGCACAAGCACAGAAAATGAAATTCACGAAGACACACACACGCAGCCAGAGAGACTCAAGAAAAGCGCTCAGTCACACTAACAGCCTCCAGGTCCCAAACCCCATCATCCCAAACGCTGAAATACCATTCAATGTTATTATGGAAAATTTGCCAGCAGTCTTTGGAAAAAGAATGAAAGCAAACAGAAAATATTTCTATAGGTCTGAAAACAAGACTTATTATTTTTAAATAGATCTTAGAAATTAAAGATTGATAAAAAGCTTTACTTCAAACCCTTAGTTGACTTATTTAACAGATTTATTAGAAACATTCCAAAATGAGCAAGACTTTATCCATCTGAATTGTACTTGGCTGAACTTCATCTCCTTCATAGATAGTTTTAGAAGTCTAGTAAACCAGCATATTGCTTTGGATTAGAGATTTTGATTTGATGAAGGCCAAGAGTTTTTTTCTTATGACATTCTTATGAACAAGATAGAGAAATGAGGATGCAGTTAAGTGAACTAAATTCTGGTTGGATAACCCTTCTGGAAAATCTTGATTAGCTAAACACAATCAATTTGGAGTGAGGTCATGTCTTAGAAAAAAACTGAAAAGCAAACAAAGTTGTAACGGATACCACTTTGCCTCTTAAATTGCCCATTTTTAAAAAAGAAAAACTCCAGTGTCAGTTGGAATATAAATGGTCATAATCCTCTCAGAGGACAATGTAGTCATATGTATCACATCACATTACAAATTCATTTCAAGGAATTTTCTCCCTAAAAACTAATCAGATACAGGCAAGAATGTAACACACTCTTTGCTGCTGGATTATATAGAAAAAGAAAAAAGAAAAACAAGTATTTAACCAACTGGGAACAGTTACTGATGGTGCATCCATAAGACGCAATACTGACACTTAACATGAAATATCAGGGACTTCCCTGGTGATCAAGAGGCTAAGACTCCACGCTTCCAATGCAGGGGGCTGGGGTTCGATCCCTGATCAGGGGACTAGAAACCACAAGCCGTGACTAGGAGCATGTATGCTGCAACTAAAGATCCTGCATGTTGCAACTAAGACCCAGTACAGCCAAAAATTTTAAGTTTACTTTTTGGGGGAAAAAAAAAAGTTTACTTTTTGCAAACAAAAGTAATTAAATGTTTTTGTTTTTGTTTTTTTAAAATGAAATATCAAGATTTTTAACAACAGAGAAACGCTCACTCTCTAGAAAATTCAGTGGGGGAGAAACAGTACACAGAAAATTAACTCAATTTTGTAAAAGTGCCCACAAACCTGTGCATGGGTACCAAAGAGATGGAAAGAAAGTTAAGCATTTTCTCTGGGGGAAAGGATAAGAGGTAGTTTTTACTTTTATACTTTGAGATTATTTTTCAATTTTAAAATAATAAATATATATAAAAGTCATAAAACATCATTTTTTTACCCCTAATTTTCAGAAATCTTAAAATGGTAAGTTGTGAGAATCCAGGCAGGGGCTGTAGGGCCCCCACCCAGGATTATAATGGAAACCCCACAGGGAAGATTTCAACACTGAGGAAGAGACGAGTTGGGGGCCCCAAGGTCCCTTCCAATCTAGTGGCCTGTCCAGGCCTTCACGGGAAAATTAAAATCACACAGATGAGGAAGTCCCATATCCCCATCTGCATCCCAAAGTCAAATTTCATCCTACAAACACCCATTTCTTCAGATGCCCAAGAAATATCTCCCTCATCCATGTGGATTCCCCCATTTCTATTATCTAAGAGGCAGGGGGAAAAAAGACTGACTTCCCAATATAAAATGGGCCCTTGAGAGATGTAAAAAGTGTCCTCCTCAATAAATCTATTCAAATACTTTTTATTCTATAAAAAGGAAAAAAACATGAATTACTAGTTTAAGGCTTTTCCTCTAACTCAGTAACATATGCCTTCTTCGGAGCTAAACCTAATAACCTGGGCTTCCCTCTGGGATTGGAGGGGGAATAAATCAAAGCAATTATTTCTGGAAAGTAACTAATGTGCAAATACATTTCCTCCCATTGTACAATTTCCCAACACATGTGCACATACACACTCTTCCTCTGAAACAGGCCAAATATAAAAATGCTTAGGCCCCAAAGAGAAATTGATTGACAGACTTTGCTATATTTCCTTCTCTGTGCTTTGATTCCTTTCAACCTGAGCACTGATGCCTTTCATCTGCTTCTATCACAGTCTGATTTTGATGTGGAGAAGGAAGTAATAACATGTACGTTTGCGCTGCTCTGCCATAAGAAAAAAAAAGCCCCCTTTTAAAAGGCCATTGAGATATGTACTCTGGCTAATATCCTAAGCCCATTCACCTTCTCAGGGGGGCTTCCACCTCCCTGCTGGTGACTGGGCACAGAGAGGCAGTGGATAGAGACCATGGTAGAGGGGTGGGGGTGGATTCAGACCTCATGTCCAACTCACACACAGCAAGCCCCAAGGGCTGTGCACGTCCTCCCCAAATGTATTGTTGAGACTGGTCTTCAGGGTCGGTCAGATCATAGGGAATGGGTGGGACCACACACACAGAAAATTACTCTTAAGTCATTTCTTTCTCCCAAGACTTTGCATCAGCCCAATCTTTCTTCCTAAGCTCTTTTTCTTTTAATAGAATGTGATATTTGCAAGATGCAGATTAGATAATAAGAAACTGTGTATTTGATCCTGAATGGGCTTGGCACTCCCTCCGACAATCACATTTCTGGAAATGCAGAATCGCAGGTTAATTATGCAAAGGGCAGACCTAGCTTTGTGTAGTTGATTGTTTGTAAGCCTGTCCCCGGGCTTTAGTTACTCATGATATTCAGGAAAACATGCAGACCTGCAGCTGGGCCCACACAGTGAGGGGTGCCTGGGGAATCCTGCCAGCTTGACATGCATATAAAGTAGGTAAGCTTACCAGCCCCTGCATATGTTCCTCATTCTCCCCTGCATTTGTGGCTGGCACTGTTTCCAATCACGTTGGCCACTCCAAGAACTGCCAAGGTTACGAAGCAGGGGCAAACAACAGCCCCACCATACGTGAGGACTGACAGGTCTCCTGTGTGAGGCATGCTCTTGCCAACAGACCAGCATTCATCCACATTCAGAAAACAGACTTGGCTAGGATGCACTACAGGACTTTTCAACTCACAGTCCGCCTCTCATTAAAGAAAAAAAGCACCCCATATTTCAGACACAAAGAGATATGTACAGATTCACACACAAGCAGTAGATGGCATTATAGCTTACAACAGAAAAGCCGGAACGACTCAGATTTCTCAATAGAGTGCAAAATCAATTCTGGTAGAGTCAACAACAAAACCATGAGGCCATTAAAAAGTGTAGGTTAGATCCATAGGTAGGAGATTTGAAAATGTCCTTGGGTTTTATGTTGAAAAAGGAGGAAAGTTCCAGAACAATATGTACAGATTCTATTTTCATTTACACCTAGTTGTGTGTGTGTGTGTGTGTGTGTAAAGCATATGGGTGGTGTATTAGATTGTATTCACATAGAAAATATTCTGGAAAAACATACACACAACTGTTCAGTGTAATTCTCTTTTCAGGGGGAGAAAGAGGAAAGGATGAAAGTAAGTATGAATGAGACCAAGTTTCACTTTAAAATTTATATGAACTAACATTTTGTTTAAAAAAAAAAATCAAGCATTAGGGAGTTTGGGATCAATATGTACACACTGCTGTATTAAAAGGGATAGCTAACAAGGACCTCCTGTATAGCACAGGGAACTCAGCTCAATGCTATGTGGCAGTCTGGGTGGAGGGGCCTTTGGGGGAGAATGGATACATGTATATATATATATATACGTAAGGCTGAGTCCTTTTGCTGTCCACCTGAAACTATCACAACATTGTTAATTATCTATGCTCCAATATAAAATAATTTTTTTTTAATTCTCAAAAAAATGTTATGAATTGAAACGTATTTGACCCACAAATATGTGTAATTACAACTGGTGAAATGAATAAAAATATTTTCATTTTTAAAGAAACAACAAACAGCTTCACACATTTACAAGAACGGCCAAATTTCCTTATGACAAACCACCTGAGCTCTCTGACATCAATTATATACCCAGATCAATTCATGCCCCTCCCGCCAGCTTAACTTGCCCAAGGCTTCCCACAGCTCTTATCATCAAAATTCCTCCCAAGGGCCCCAAAGTCCTGTCCACCTCCTGGGTTCATCTCTCCTCCCACCTCCCACTAACTGGGTCCAGTCACAAGAACCTTTTTTTCTGACCTTCATACACACCAAGCTGGTTCCCACATTCAGGCCTCTGTTTGCAGCAATCACTCTGCCCAGAGATGTTTCTCTTCCAGGCCCTTTCCTGCCATCCGAAACACAGTTCTGGGACCCTCTTTGACCCCCAACTTCAGAGAAGCCCTTCACACATTCTCTGTCACAATACCTGGCTGATTTTTTTCATGGCTCTTACTTCTCTATACAATTACGGTGCTCTCTGTCACCTCCTTTTAGGTCCATTAGAGCGGAAGCGTGTGTCTGTTCCTTGGTGTCTCAAAAAGTACCTGGCCCCTGGTGTGCACTCAACAAATCACTGTTGAGTCAATGAGTACATATCAGAGTCAGGTGTTAGAAAATACATCTCCTGATCAGGAAAACTGGAGTTTTTCAAAACAAAGTTTGGAGTGGAGTATGTGTACTCAGTCGTGTCCAGCTCTTTGCAACCCTGTTGACTGTGGCCCGCCAGGCTCCTCTGTCCATGGAATTTTCCAGGTAAGAATACTGGAGAGGGTTGCCATTTCTTCCTCCAGGAGATGTTCCCAACCCAGGGATCAAATGCCTGTCTCTTGAGTCTCCTATACTGGCAAGTAGGTTCTTTACCACTGCGCCATCTGGGAAGCCCAAAGTTTATTTCCTCACATATGAGGTGAACAAATAAATAATTCAGTTTAGCTCCTCACAATTGACAGAACACCTATCTGACCAGAAACCAGATGTCTAGATCATCACCCAAAAATGCAAATGAGCTACAGAATTCAAAAGAGGGATGAGGTTTAGAGTCACTCATACTTCACAGAAGTCTCTATTCATGAATCCTTCCTACACATACAGAAGTCAGGAAGGAACCCCTCCAGGACCACTTTTCCTGAATTGTCAACCCCAGCAGCCAAAGGAGCCCTGAGGAAGAGCAGATACACAGCCAAATTGGTCTTAACTGGAGCAAACAAAATGCTTACTCAATAGAAGGATAAAAGAGGGTATTGCAATATGTAAATGTGTCATTTGTCAAATTTCCATCCATTCTTAGACAGGACTTGTCAACAGAGCCTCTGTACCACCACTATTTTTGAAGGGAATGTAATTTTAGACTCTGGTACATAACTTTACATCCTGGAAGAACTGCACCTTGGAGAGTCTGGTTTTCCCATCATCCTGGCCTCACTCACCTTGGGACAGGATGAGGATTTGAACTTTGATCTAAAAGTAGGTAAAGTCAGGCTTGTTTTTAGGGGATGAATATTCATTGGGGGGACTGATGCTGAAGCTGAGGCTCCAATACTTTGGCCACCTGGTGTGAAGAGTTGACTCATTGGAAAAGACTCTGATGCTGGGAGGGATTGGGGGGCAAGAGGAGAAGGGGACGACAGAGGATGAGATGGCTGGATGGCATCACTGACTCAGTGGGCGTGAGTCTGGGTGAACTCCGGGAGTTGGTGATGGACAGGGAGGCCTGGCGTGCTGCGATTCATGGGGTCGCAAAGAGTCGGACACGACTGAGTGACTGATTTGATCTGATCTGATATATTATGTATACTTGTGTATGTATATGTACATACACATGTATACACAGACAACATGTAACACTTTGACTCTTCAGAACATACCTTCTTTTCATATTTTACTTGACACCCCCAAGGCAGGTATAAAGATTAATCTTTACCTAATAGATGAGGAAATAAAAGCAAAAGGGAGTTACATTATGTGTAGCAGAAACAGAACTGAAACATGGTTTTTGGGCCTCTTAAATTTGAAAGATGACTTCTTTCTGAGCTGTGGGGAAAAAGAAAGGAGATCCATTCACCAACCCTTTCCAACTCACTGTGAAGCCCTGAGACATCCCTGTGGGTGCTGATGAAGATTTGGGGCTGTTTCCAGCTGTTCTCTCCTGACTCCCGGTTACTTCGGGACCCAAGTTATTCCTGCCATCAACAGACAAGGAATGCACGGGGCTTCTCAGCCAAGCAAAATCTACAGGGAGCCATCTCAAAATGAAGGCAGCATCAGGTTTTGGAGTCCAGCAGTGCTTGGTGCAAATCATCAGCATACATCCCAGCTCTCCAATGCTGGGCAAGCATTCCCTGACAGGCTATGAAAGTCACAGCTGTATGTTTAGGGCCTGCTGCTGCTAAGTCACTTCAGTCGTGTCCGACTCTGTGCGACCCCATAGGCGGCAGCCCACCAGGCTCCCCCGTCCCTGGGATTCTCTAGGCAAGAACACTGGAGTGGATTGCCATTTCCTTCTCCAATGCATGAAAGTGAAAAGTGAAGTCGCTCAGTCGCTCAGTCGTGTCCGACTCTTAGCGACCCCATGGACTGCAGCCTTCCAGGCTCCTCCATCCATGGGATTTGCCAGGCAAGAGTACTGGATTGGGTTGCCATTGCCTTCTCCATGTTTAGGGCCTATAGGCACTCAAAACACAAATTAAAAAAAAGAAAAGAATGGGAAGTTCTCCATTGCTACCAGATGGTGACACTATTGACATAACTGAAGAAAAATCTCATAAAACAAAAATGGGTTGGTCAACTAAGGAAACACAAAGAAAAATTAATCATGAAGACAAATATGGTAAATCCCTCCAAAGTGTGTTTTTCAAAGGAGACAGACTCTCAGCCAGTAGCCTGGTCTCAAAGGTGGTTCCTTTTAGTCCTGAATAGTATCTCTGCTGGTGGCACAGTTGGTAAAGAACCAATGTGTGAAATGAAAGAAAACTTGGGTTCAATCCCTTGGTCAGGAAGATCCCCTGCAGGAGAAAATGACCCTCTCACTCCAGTATTCTTGCCTGGAAAATCCCATGAACAGAGGAGCCGGGCAAGCAGGCTATATAGTCCACAGGGTCACAGAGTCAGACACAACTGAGCACATACTACAAAATATGCCAATATCAGGGTCTCAGAGCCCAATCCACTAAACACTGATCCATCTAACCCCTGCTTGTTCCAATGCCTGGCATTTCTACACTGGTCTACCTACAGGGACAAATATGGAAGAACCACATGGATACCCAGACAAGGTCTTATGATGGAGACATTTTGCATCCACCGATAAACTGCACCTTATTTTTATAGTCAATTCTACAAGCATGATTAAGCTGAGTCCCCTGTCCTTGTGCCATTAAAACCAAACCTCAGCCTGGAAGGCCAAAAGCCAGACTCCACAGAGCTGGAAGGAGGCCAGAGGACATCATCAGTGGGATGGAGGACCTCTCAGAGGAGGGCTTCTCTGGACCCAAGCCACCTGACTAGCAGGAGTAATGCAACTTCTAAAGGGTCTGTGGGAATCAAGACCAAGACTAAAACAAAGGAAGAAAAGGGTGATTTTTCCAAAGCATGTGAACTCTCAAATATAAATCAAAACCACAAAGATATTACTCACACCCACTAGTATGGCGAGAATCAAAAAGACAGATAATAACAAGTGCTGGCAAGGATATGGAGGAATTAGAACCCTCATAATTGCTGGCAGGAATGTAAAACGGTACAGCAACTCTGGAGAACAGTTTGACAGTTCCTCAAATGTCACCATATAACCCAGCAATTCCACTCCTAGGTATAAATCCCCTTAAAATGAAAGCATGTCTCCATGCAAACAGCTGCACAGAAATGTTCACAGCAGCATTATTCATAAAAGCTAAAATGTAAAACAACACATATGTCCATCAATGGAGGGAGGGATAAATTAACTGTGGCACATCCATACAGTGGAATATTATACAGCAACAAAAAGGAAACACTGGTACCCACTACGGTATGGAGATGTGGAAAACACTATGCTAAATGACAGACTAAGTAAGGGATGAAAACATACTAAGTAAAATATGATTCCACTTACTTGAGAGGTCCTGGATGGGCAACCACAGGGGCAGACAGGAGATCATAGTTGCCAAGGACTGGGAGGGGGGAAAGGGAATTAGGAGAGGTTGGAGTGGTGAAAGTTAAAAAGAATGAGGCTTCTTTGGATGGTGGTAAAAATGTTCTAAAATTGATTATATTGACAGATATGCAGAACTGCAAAATAGTAAAAGCCACTGACATGTACACTTCCAGTGTATAAACATGTATGCTGCTGTTGCAGCTAAGTCACTTCAGTTGTGTCCAACTCTGCACGACCCCAGAGATGGCAGCCCACCAGGCTCCCCCATCCCTGGGATTCTCCAGGCAAGAACACTGGAGTGGGTTGCCATTTCCTTCTCCAATGCATGAAAGTGAAAAGTGAGAAGTCGCTCAGTTGTGTCCGACTCTTAGCAACCCCATGGACTGCAGCCCACCAGGCTCCTCCGTCCATGGGATTTACCAGGCAAGAGTACTGGAGTGGGGTGCCATTGCCTTCTCCTGACATGTATGCTGTGTGAAGTATATTTTAAAAGCTATTTCTAATATTTTTTACTGAAGTATAGTTGCTATACAATAATAGATAAGTTACAGGTGTATAATATAGTGATTTACAATTTTTAAAGGTTGAGCTCCATTTATAGTTACTATAAAATATTGGCTACCTTCCCTGTGCTGTACAATATATCCTTGTATTTTTTCTTTTTTATATATAATTTGTTTCATTGAAGTATAGCTGATTTCCAGTGTTGTGTTAATTTCTGCTACACAGCAAAGTGATTCAGTTATATAAATATATAGCCTTTTCCATATTCTTTTTCATTAGGGCTTATCACAGTATATTCAATACAGTTCCCTGTGCCAATACAGTAGGTCCTTGTTGTTTACTGTGTAGCTTATTTTATACCTAATGGTTTGTACCTCTTCCTCCCCACTCCTTTATTGCCCCCTTCTCTCTCTCCACTGGTAATCACTAGTCTGTTCTCTAGATCTCCGAGTCTGCTTCACTAAAGCCATTAAAAAAAAAAAAAAAAAAAAGCTTTCTCTATTTTGCCTAGAAAGCCTACTGTTAAAAATAACCCTATTTATCTAATACCTACTGTATGTAACAAGCAATACTATGACCAGAAACTTTACCTATATTATCTTCCTGGCTCTTCATAACCATTTTATGAGGTGGGTAGAAACTATTCTCAATAAACAAAAAAACAAAAAGCTGAAGTATCCCTTTAGCTGCTTTCTATTTAGTGATACGAAGAAGCCAAATCATATAGAGATGTTTGTAAAGCCTGTGCTAACTAAAAGCTCAAAAGGATGTATCTATTTAGAGAAAGGAGACAGGGAGAAAAAAGTTACCAGAATTACAATCAAGGCAATTTCACTGACTGACTCCCCCACCCCCAACCCGCAAAGGAAGGCTACATGAGCTGTGCTGGGTCCCTTCCTAAGCCTAGTATCACAGCTAAAAGCACCCTGTGACATTGACGGTAAGAAGAGCAGCACCCATAGGGTAATCATGGCAGGGAAAACCAACAGAGAGGAGAGGAGGGCTTTATTCTTTGTTCCCACGCTGGCTTGCCTTTTATACTCCCCCAGAGGAAAAATAGTGAGCTTGATAGGATTACAAAACTAACACATGTACCTTGTAAAATGTTTTTCAGAAAAATCAGAAAGCATAAAGAAGAACGTCACCACCGGCTATCACCAACATCAACATTTCAGTGTTAACTAGTCATTAGTAGCTGGAGAAGGAAATGGCAACCCACTCCAGTGTTCTTGCCTGGAGAATCCCAGGGACGGGAGCCTGGTGGGCTGCTGTCTATCGGGTCGCACAGAGTCGGACATGACTGAAGCGACTTGGCAGCAGCAGTCATTAGTAGCAAGTACTATACAAAATTTAATTTTACATGTTCAACAGCTAACACACAGGACAAGCTCTAGAGACTGAAGGGAAAAGAAATATGCATGAAAATTCTGACCCTGAACCTTTAAAGACAACTGTGAAGGAACCAAGCCCTCAGAGTTTTCCTCTGAAAATAGGACTCCTCAGAGGAAGGAAAGTGTGTACCAACGTCTCCTGCCAGCAAAGGTGGCCACAAAGAGACAGGCCTCATTCTCAAAGGCCTCAGACCTCCCCACTTCAAAGAGGGCTCCTGAACTAAGTCCATTCACCTCCAAGAACAGGCAGTGGCTTAGGCTACCGCAGCCCAGAATGGAAGATAAAAGGATGACAGACAACGAGACTTTCAGGCCCAAATTTCCAAAGGGTGACCATCTTGAGGGTGAAACTAAACAGCAAGCACCCCGACCTGCAGCAGGTACCAGAGAAGAGGCCACAGCTGGGGACCAGCACTGGCTCCTATTCCTTGACGGCAAAGCCCTCAGCCCAGGATCCAGAAAGCCCCACTCAGCTGCCAGCTTGGCCTGAAAACAGCAACCAAAGCTGCAAAGAGCATGACAGCTAAGGCGAATGACCCTCATTTGCAAGGCTTTTCAGATACCAAGGGCTACCGTGCCTGTCACGGCCGTCCTTTGCCAGGTGACCCAGGACACGGCCACCTGCTCCTGGGAGAGCCACTCCAGTCCTTAGCCTGTCCCAAGGTGGCCCGGGCAGTTTATCCTTGTCTGGCCAACTGCCAACCACCTCACCACCACACACAGAACCAAAGCCCAGGACTGCACTTCACGTTGCCTAATTTTATAGTTCTTAATTCCACTTTCCCTCTCCCTCCATTTATTTTAGGTTGCAGTTAATTGCTAGCAAGGGTCATTTCTGGGGGTGGAAGGGATGTTTTTAAAAAGTGGTATAACTAAGACACACAAATGCTCACCTGGAGAGGCAGGGTTGCATAATGGTGACATGCAAATGTCCAGGCAAGCAAGACCTAGGTTCAAACCCCAGGCGCATCCATTTACCAGCCATGAGCCTTCAGGAGCAGTGTTCACCATTTCTATTAAGTGTTAAATAATACCTGTACCGAATGCACATCCTGGCATACCTGGCACAGAGCAGGTGCTCAGGGAATACTTATTATGCTCTTAATAAAGGCTATGAAAACTTTACATAAGATGAAGTGGTTCCAATGGGTGATCTTATTTGCAAAGCAGAAATAGAGACACAGACACAGAGAACAAATGCATGAACACCAAGGGGGAAAGGCAGGGGTGAGAGGAATTGGGAGGCTGGAACTGACACATACACGCTATTGATACTATGTATAAAGCAGATAACAAATGAGATACATGTTCCATCTATCTGCGAAACAGTTAACAAACTTCTAGCACAGAGAACTCTACTTAATGCACTCTGGTGACCTGAATGGGAAGGAAGTCCAAAAGGGAGGAGATGTATGTGTATGGCTGATTCACTTTGCTGTACATTAGAAACTAACACAACACTGCAAAGCAACTATACTCCAATAAAAATTAATTTAAAAAAAGATGCAGGGGTTCCATAGCTCAATTTTTTATTTCACAACTCTTTAACCAGCACCTACTAAATGCCAGGCATTGTTCTAGGAGATAAAAAGAACAAGACAGTTAAGGAATACTCTTGTTTCTGTGAGTATAAAATCTTGCGAGGGTGATGGAAAATAAAAAATCTACTACTACATTAAATACATCATAGGTAATTAGATTTATGAAAGGAAAAAAAATATGGCACAGCAAAAGAAAGAAAAAAATTATGAGTGACGGTGGCCAGAGCAAGAAGGAAGTTGTACTTCCTCAGTCACCAAAGTTCTAGCAACCAGAGTCTGGGCAATGTCCCAAAATGGAAATAGAAGACTTTTAATCCTATTTGAAATTCTGGCAACCCATTTTCCAAAAGAAATACAAATGCCAAAAACACATATGCGAATATGCTCAGCTAGACTGGTGACTAACATTTTTTTAAATGTACTTTAACATAGAGAATTCAATTTTCCACCTGGACAGGGGGCTATGATCGAAAAGAATGAGAACACAGTGCTGGCAAAAGTGAGTAAACACACATCCTCACCCCTGGCAGTGGGAATGTAAATCAGTATGACCTTTTTGGAGCACAGTTTAACACCAGGTATCACAACTGTAAGTTAGCATATTATTTGACCCAGATGTCTAGTAATTTATCCTTAAGAAATAAGAGGACAAGCGTAAGAATAAAAATGTGTCAGGACAGTTATTTCAGGTTGTTTCTAACCCCAAGACTTTGAAAACAACCCATGTCTTCAGTAGAAAATTGCTTAAACAAATTATGTTAAATCCATACATAGAATACTGCATAGCTATAAAAAAAATAACATATCTCTGTCCTAAGATGAGAAGATGTTCAAAACATGGTGGTAGCAGAGAAACCCAGTTTTCAAAGGGGTAAATATAGATCATCTCTTTATGTGGGGAAAAAAGGATGTATGTGTAACCATGCACATGAGTGCTTTAGTGCACACACACGCCAAACACACACACACCCCATCGAAATGTTAGCTCCAGGGGGTCCTATAGCTAGTACGTTTTTTGTATTTGTGCCACTAGAAATTACCTCAAATTTTACAGTGATCATGTATTGCTTTGTCCTGTTTCAGACTTTGCAGGGGTGGGGGCAGTGTGTGAGATGAAATCAGGAATAATCTTTTATCACTTCACTACACTGCTACTCCATATCTCAAGGTTGACAGCAACTTTCTACATATGCCAAAGCATGTATTTGAGTTTTTCCCATTTTTCTTTGTAGAGTCTTTTATCCCACACTCTTGAAAAGGAAAACAGAACAATAGTGCAGACAATGAAAAACTATCCCAGTATGACTGGAAAAAAAAAATTCAAAACTCTCAAGATGGAACATAATGATCTGACATTTTTGAGCATATATTGACATCACATTCAATACCATGTTTAAGCTTCATCTCAGTGACCTTTGATAGCTATTATGGCCCTCCCCCTTTCACACATGAGAAAACTGAAATTTCAAAAGATGAATGTATCACTGAAGCTCAGAGCAAATGAGTGCAGGTCTGATAGAGAACTCTTCTCAGGGAGAGTATTAGTTTCCTGTGCTGCTGTTATCGAAGCACCACAAACTGGGGGGCTTAAAAAAAGAAACTTACTATCTTACAGTTTTGGGGTCTCAAAGTCCTGAAATCAAGGTGTTTGCAGGCCCACACTCTCTCTGAAACCTGCAGGGCAGAAGCCTTCCTTGCCTCTGCTAGCTGCTGGGGTTTACCAACAACCCTTGCATCCCTTAGCTCTGAACTCTGCCTCTACTGTCACACAGTCATTTTCTCCTTGAGTGCCGCTGTCTCTATGTGTCTACTCTTCTCACAAGGACCCTAATCTTACTGGATTCAGACCTTGTCTAACTTACCGACATCTGCAAAGATCCTATTTTCCAATAAACTATCATTCTGTAGTACAGGGGATGAGAACGTCAACATCTTTCAGTGACACACAATTTAACTTGTAACAGGGATCAAACCTACCCTCCTTCTTCTAATATACATCCTGCCCACTGCATAACAACCCATCAATATCATGTCTATGTCTGACAGGTTTCATATGTTCTTTTCCTGACAGTGGAAAGCAACTCCCTTCTGCCTTCAGGCAAGACTAAACCCAAATTCTTCCAGGCAGATGAATGAGCTCGTGTCCTGCTATCAAGACCCTACCTTCTACATTAGCTCTCATCAGTCACAGAGGGCATCTCCGAAGTTATTTACTTTTCTAGTTCAAGGTCTGTTCTTGAGCTAAAACACACTCTAGAGCTTTGTAAAGTTAAGAGCACTAGACAAATGTGGGGAAAATGCAATTCACCTTCCCAGAGCCCTCAATTTATGATCAGATAGGATGCTCCCTGAGAAGGTGGGGTGGGGGGATGTGGTACTATTTTATGTTCCTGGTACAACATTCGCCTTTGCAATCTACTTAGACTAGATGCCAGAAGCAAATTATCAACCCATCCTTTCTTGACTGCATCAGTTTTTTTTCAATTTCTGGCACTGGCTTCAAAACCAGCAAGGATGCTACTGAAACCAGGGATCAAAAGACTATCAAGCTATCCTGTCAACTGGCAGTGTTCAAGCCAAGCAAAATGAAAAGAGAAACAGAGTGAATGCCCTGCCTCCTTGAGAATCAGTGTGTCCCAGCTTCTTCACAGGAGAAGACACACAAAAGATTCTGTCTCTCTAAGAATACTTCTCCATTCCTCTCACATTTGCTTCCTGAAATGATGCAGAGCGTAATGCCATTTGGAGGTACATTTGGCACAAGAGAACAACCTCGCAGGCTGCGTTTTTGCTTCATTGTAGCAGGATGAGAAGCCTGTAAAGGTGCACAGCCTCCCATCTGCCTCCACCTCTCCATCTCAGGGAGTTGATGGATAAATAGCCCAAACAGACAGCTGGCACTGGGACACCTTCGGGGGGGCCTCCCACCTGTGCTGCAATCATATGCAAAATGTCACCGGCCCCCAGCGAGCATCAAGCTGTACCTTCCGTGGCAAGCATCCTGATGGCCCTCCACAGCAGACGGCAGCGGGAGGCTGTGATACTTCCTGTGGACTTACATGGTACCCAGGGCTGGGCATAGCTAAGAGAGGCGTGAAATTCTCCATGTCTTCCAATCTTGCCAAGTTCCTCCTGCACTAATTTCCCCCACACCCTCTGGCTCCATCACCTCCTCCCCGCCATATCTTCCTCTCATTTCCAAATTCCCTGGACACTGATTTATTAACAATTTTGTCTGTTGGGTTTTTTTAATAGATTAAAAATGATGCTGCAATGCAGGAGACCCGGGTTCAATTCCTAGGTTGGGAAGATCCCCTGGAGAAGGAAATGGCAAGCTACTCCAGAATTCTTGCCTGGAGAAACCCATGGACAGAGGAGCCTGGCAGTCCAAGGGATCACAAGAGTCGACACGACTTAGTGACTAAAAAAAAATGATCAAACCAGTTAAAGAGGCTTTGTTCAACATGGTAGCCACTAGCCACAGGTGTGACTATTTAAATTAATTGACATTAAATAAAGTTTAACATCCAGATCATCCATCATTCTAGCCATATGTCAAGGGCTCAAAGGTCACATGTGCCTAATGGCTACCATACTGGACAGTATAGAGAACATGTCCATTATCACAGAGAGTTCAGTGCACAGCTCTGGTCTGAAGGATACAAAGAAAGTGTCTCCCCTCTTTTTCTGTCCCCAGTGCCCCTCCCAGAGGCGACCCTGCTGCCAGTCTTCTTTGTGTGCTCACAGAAGTTTTGTTCATATGTCCAAACAGTCTGTGTGGATGCAAACCTCATTTGTTAAAACCAAAGAGAAAAGACTTTAAACACGGTTTGGCTCCAGGCTTTCCTCACTTAGCGAACCTCAGAGATGACAATCTAAGTGCACAAAGAGAGCAGCATTCTTTTGTGTGGCCTCAAGCCCACAATCACCAGGACAACCGTCACCACCCCACCCTGTAACCACACTCCTCGGTGCCCTCCTGGGTGGCCCTACTCCTTTCCCCACTAACGCTTTCATCCTACTCCCAGTTTCTACCTACCCAGACTTTTCTGCCTCTCTCCCTCACCCCTTACCCTAATGGAACCTGGCTGAGACAGAGAAAGATAAATATGTAAATATGGTATCATTCATATGTGGAATTTAATTTTTTTTTAAATGACACCAATGAACCTATTTACAAAATAGACACACAGATTATAAAAATAAACTTATGGTTACCAAAGGGGAAAGGTGATGGGGGGGAGGGGTAAGTAGGTTATCAGCCACTCACTCCCACCCTAAATCCACACAATAAATGAACCACCTGTGAAATCCTGGTTCTTAGCATCCCATTGTCAAGATAGTGCCCCACACCAACAGCCACCAACAGAAGTGGGATTCTAATCCAACATGACTACTCACTCACCTTGTCTGGTCCTCCCTCCCAGCCCTCAGCCATCTGGATGTCCTGGTATGTTCTCAGAAGCCCTCCCTTGCCCCTGCTTCTATCCGGGTCTCCTGAAAGCCCTGACAACACGTAAGCCCGACGGTTCGCTTTCCCCATATACATATTCCCTACGACAAGATGGTAACCGATTAAACTTGGAGCTTTTCAAAATAGATAACTAGTTGGTGGAATTACAAAATGGAGCAACTGCTATGGAAAAACAGTATGGAGGTTTCTTAAAACATTAAAAATAGTCCTACCACATGACTCACCAATCTCACTCCTGGGTGTATTTCCAAAAGAATTGAAAGCAGGGTCAATGAAGAGATATTTGTACATCCATGCTCACAGTTCCTTATTTATTAAGGCTGAGAGGAAAACAACCCACATGTCTATTGGTTGATGAAAGGATACACAAAATATGGTCTATGCATACAATGGAATATTACAGAGCCTTCAAAAGGAAAGAAACTCTGATACATACTATAACATGGGTAAACCTTGAGGACATCATGCTAAGTGAAACAAGCCAGTCACAAAAGGACAAAAACTGTATCATTTCATTTATGTGAGGGACCTACCTAGAGTCGTCAAATTCATAGAGAGAGAAAGTAGAACAGCAGTTACCCAGCTCTGGGGGAGGGGTAATAGGAAGCTGTGTAATCAGTATGGAGTCTCAATTTGCGAGATCTGCCCACAACACTGCGAATACACCTAACACCACTGAACTGTAAACTTAAAATATTTAAGATGGTAAATACGATATGTTTTTCCCCACAATAAAAAAGTGTGACACAACGCAAAGCTTATTGGCACTCTGCTCTGTGGCGGGGCTGAAGGCACACTCTCTCCCTCTGAGTATCAAACACCCACCACATCCACAGTCAGTGCCCACAGTCATCAGGCAGAAGGCTGAGCAGGGTTTCTATCACTTTGCATTGGCAATTCCAAGTTCAAGACGCACTCTGAAGCTTAGAAACAAAAGAGGGAAAGTTAGAAGAGTTAACTAAGGACTGGTTGGATATTTCCTCATTTTCTCAAAACTTATTCTCCAGCAACTAACTGAAAGCCAGTAGTTTTCTAGCTTTGCCCCTTATAATTATTCATGCTCATTAATATGCAAACACCAGTTTCTCAGCTGGCAGTGATTTCATGAATTTTTAATTTACATGGCATGAGCCAGGGATTAAAAATCTAAACTAAACCAACAATACAGAGGATTCTGAGTGTTGTTTTAATTTCTAGATTAAGAATCTCCAAATGAATCCATGGGCATCATCACATGGAATAATCATCTGGGAATTATCAAAGCAAACTGGTGAGTTTCTGCCTTATGGGTATTATTAAAGATACATTTTTAAGGGTATATATTTGGGGATCGTTAAAAACAGTGAAACCAATGACATTTCTTATCATCAATCAATGTTGGATAACATGCTGGCCACCTGGTTTCACTGAGATCCCAACACTATAGAAAAGCCACAATAATTTGTGGCTTTGTGACTAATATGTAAGAGACTCACTTTAGCATAAAGGAAATCAGATTTAAAAAGCAAATTAGAAAAGAGAAATTGAGAAGCAGTGAGCACAATTCTTTCTAGAATTGCAAATCAAATTCTGGATTATTAATGCTAAAATAAGCAAGGCAGAGGGAAGAGCTTTCTTTTCAGAGGGCAAGGCCCAACAGAAATTTAAAACATGTCCCATATGTCATTTTAAATTTCTAAAAGCCACATTAAGAATGTAAACAGAAGTAAAATTGTAATAGTTTATTTAACCCAATATATCCCAAATATTCTTATATCAACAAGTAATTCATATTGTTTTCTAAATATTAATAAAATGTTTATATTCTTTTTTCTTACATCTTCAGGATTTGGTGTATATTTTATTAACCTCTGTTAATAGTGTATTGGTGTGTGTATTAACCTCTCAGTTAGGAGCAGCCACATATAAATGCTAAAAGAGCCTCAGTGGCTGCCATGTTGGTAACAGAACTATGGATCCAAAGAATGTGTTCATCTGACAGGATAGGGAACTAGCTCTTGAAAGTCAAGCATATCTCTATACTGCACTCTCTAGACTGTTCTTACTGTATTCCTCAAAGACCAATCAGTAACAGCCTGGGTAGATGTATTCAGGGTTCCTTTGGCTAGACAGGTGGTAATTCAACTTTGATCACTATGGAACCATCATTATCTTTTGCAAAATCAGTTTACTACTATTGCTTCTTGATTTTTCCAACCAGTAAACGGACTCACTTTTTCAAAAATTAACTTTATCCTAAATAACATCATCTATGATGTCACAGATTTGATATTTTAATTATATTTCTTAAAAGGGCTAATTTAACACTCAAAAGGAGCTTTAGTGCTCTGTCTCAAGCCAAAACTAAACTAAAATTGGCTCTCATTTGTGAGTCCGTTTTGGCATCATCTTTCAAAAGACTTCCATTTGGCACAAGCAACCTCAGATATATTACTATTTCCTGAGTCCCCTGACAATCAACATTTATATGGCTGAGTGTGACACAGGTTCTCCATCAAGAGTACCTCTTGTCTAGGCACCACCACAAACAACAGGGCATTTCCTCATTTGTATTCAGGTGTCCAAAAGCTATAGAAGTGGAGTAAAGCTCTTGCTCTAATGACAAGCCACGGTGACGCAGTCTCAGGGAAACCCCCTTAATAATTAATAATGATGGCAGCTAAAGTTTACTGAACTACATGCCAGACACTGTCATAAGTTTATATATATAATATGATATCATGTCATATATCATGATGATTAGTATCTCACTCACATAATTTTCAAATACCCCCTTTTTTCCAGATAAGGAAACAAAGCATAGAGCAGTTAGGATAGCTTCCCACGGTCACAAAGCTGACAAGTTGTAGAGCTGAGATTCAAAGTCAACAAATCTGACTTTGGAACCTGGGAATTACCAGGAATATAAAAAATGGAAATTGAAAAAGATACACACTTTATGGTCACAAACACAAGTACTTTAAAGACAAATAATCACCCAAGAAACGTGGAGACTGAGGAAGCAATATTTTCTAATACACAGAAGGACAGAAGACCAGTAGAATAATTTAGAATGCTTTCAAAATGTCCTCTGTAAATCACAGTGGAGAACACATCTTACTTAAAAAGAATGGGAAAAAAAGCATGAAAATTCAAAGGAACAAAAATTTCAGTAACATAAAGAGAAAGAAGATGGAAGGATGAATGAATTGTTAGATGGATTTGAAACAGGAGGGAAGGAGGTAGGGCATGACCTTTAAAAGAATGACATGGGCATATGTCATAGGATATGGGGGCATTGACATAGGACATGACAAAAATTGGTTAGAACCAACTAGGTCTAAGGTGGTGGAAGGGTCAACGCCCAGTAGACCTGAAGCCTCATTATACACACGCTCATTGTAATACACTAGCAAGCTAAACGACGTATCATGGCAGTTCTGAGGCAAACCATAAAAGGCCAAAAAGTGGGTGATGGCCCTAGCCCTAGAAATCCTTGTCCCTTCTCCAAGCTAGTTGGAGTAATCCTCCTACTCATTAGTCTATGAAATTATCCAGCCCATAAAACTAACCACCCCAGGACTTCCCTGGTGGTCCAGTGGCTAAGACTGCATGCTCCCAATGCAGGGGACCCAGGTTTGATCCCTGGTCAGGGAACTAGATTCCACATGCCACAACTAAGATCTGGCACACCAAATAAACAAAAAAATTTTTTTTAAAGGAAACAATTAGCCATCTCATATTTCAGGGCCTTTAGCCTTCTGAGATGGCCCACATTTTCTTCTGTGGAGTGTGTTTCTCCCACGGCCACTCTAGCCTTTTGAGACAGACCACATCTGTCTATGGAATGTGTATCTCTCTAAATAAATCCACTTCTTAGCTGTCACTTTGTGTCTCTTACTAAATTCTTTCTGTGCTGAGACATAAAGAATCTGAGCTTCACTAAGTCCTGAGACTGAGTATATGATTTCAATTAAGACAGTGGGTTCAAGTCCCAATCTGAGCTGTGCAGTTTCAGACTGATCAATGAATAGATGAATGGATGGACAGACAAATAAGCATACAGACATTCACTCCAGGCTCAAGAGCAGAGAACAGGGAAAATTATAAGGGGACATCCCATCTCTCTGAGCATCCCAGAAGGGGCCAATCATATATGTGATATCACACCAGCCACTCTCAAAGGCAATTTGGGAACCTCATTCTCATCACTGTACCAAAGCTGCAAGGTGAGCCATGCTGACAGCCTGATTACGTGGCAAGGGTTCTGCAAAGTGAAAGAAGATAAAAATCCACTTACATGTACTCCCTATGGGCAGAGTGTACAGCAGCCGCATTGCTATAACGCCATAGGACAATCGCCGATGACAGGACATCGAGGATGGCATCAAACTAGAAGGAGGAGACACAGTATTAGTGGTTTTCCAGAGTTAATAGGTTGCAACTGTGAAGACACATGGCAATTGTTCTGTGACTTGGAACATCTGAACCAGTGACCTCAGAGCAAAGAGGCTTCACATCATTACAATGCTGGCCACTCAGCATCCTCAAGGTGGAGATCCTGGGAATTCTAAGTCAGGGCACCAAACACGCCCATGTGATGCCAGGGTCATGGCTCCTCCTGGCCACTTGCTGCCGGGGGTATGGGGAGAGCCACACTCTATGTGCGCTGAGCTCTGCTCCAGGGACCCCTGACTACCAGCACGCTGGTGATGGGGGTGGGGTGGTGACACTTATGACACATGTGAAATTGATCTCCCCAGGGCAGGCAAGATGATTTCAGCATTTTCCTGTCCATCCCAAGCAAAGAATTTGGGCCAAGGTCTCTGTGTTTCTGGCTCTCAATAGGACTATTCTACCTGGGGTCCAGGGGTGAGGGTGGGGTCACCCAGGGTGCTCCACGAAGTCAGCCAACACTGTGAAATTGGATACAAAAACCAATGCTTTTGTTCGAATGAACAAGTGAATGTGTAGGAAGAGAGTGAAGAAAGGAGGGGAAGGAGAGAGGAGTGTGAGTGAGAGAGGTGGGCAGGGTAGGAGGGTGACGTATGTGTAATTTCTGGAGAGACAGTCCACACCTTTCAAAAGATTCTGAAAAGAATCTGCCAGCCTCAAAGCATTAAGTCCTCAAAACAACGGGAAAAGTGGCTTTGGGAACAGGGAACACACACCATCAGGTACAGGAAGCCCTGAAGCAGGAGAGCTGTTGAAATGAGCTTTCTTTGCATGAATCACCTCACCCCAACACACTTCTCGTCTGGAAAACTACAAGCACTAATGTTCTCTTGAAGATGTGGGGAGACTTTACCCAAGTTTTCAGTATCTGAGACCCATCTTCTGTAACCAGCTGCCATCAGGAAGCAGGTTGAGAAACCAGAGTACCCCTAGTCTGGCTGAAGACTGACATCCTATTGACGGCAGCCCCATCTTAACTCACATCACCTTTGCCCACATCAGCAAACGCTTCACTTCAGTGTGTGCCCATTTTCAAACCTACAACCTTAAGGGGCTGGGGAAAGGGCTAAACCCTAAAAAAAAAAAAAATCCTCTAAAGGATTTGCAGAAAACATGGTGGCATTGTTGAGAATTATACACTGTCATTGCAGTTTACTTCTATCAAATTATAATTGTTTGTAGAAACGACTTCCATAAAAGGTATGTTTGTTATGCTCTCTCTCTCATCTGCTAACCACCCTCTTAAATCAGAGGCCCCAGCGTGAGATTTGTGGGCCCGGGAGAAACGTGCAAAACTTCATAAAAGTACATTTCAGGTTACTTACTGCAAACCCAAAAGCAGAGGCGCTGTACCTCATAACGGAGACAGCTAAAAAGAAAGAAAATATCATTCAGAACATTTTAGGATCTTGTGAATATTTTCTCTCATTTGTGAGAGTATTCATATATTTGATATGGCCTTTTAAACATCACTGGAAAAGTTCTATGAGAAGGAAATTAAAAATTAACTGTACTTGTCATATCTGAGAATTAAAAAAAAAAAAAATTCAAGAGTGATATGAAGATTCCAGACTTCACTTGCAAGGACCTCCCTTCCCAGTGTACCCTGAAGCACCAAAGGGCCAGCTTCCGAATGAAAACACTCAAGCGATTGTCACTCAAATGACTGCTGAGACGCTGAGAATTTAACAACTGGGAATAAAGGGGTAGGAACCAGATTAAACTTTGAAAGTGAAACTGTAACCATCTGAACTGTTCTCATAATAAGGTATTTACTGATACACACACCATTGCTAGCACAGTTGGAAAAAAATCTCTTGCCCTCCAGAGCTTAAAATCCAGTGTGGACCTCAATAAAACTGTTTAGGAAAACAAGAATAAATTATCTTAAACAAGAGATGTCTACAAAAGTAGGTGCCACAATTATAATTAAGACATATTTCATCCATACTCAAAAACCAATCTACCTTTTGGGGGGCAAGTCAATTGGGTAGCACTTTTTTTCTGATTCTGTGATCTGTTCTGTGCCAAAACCACGTGCAGCTTCCAAGACAGTTCTCGACTTGACTTAATAAGGCAGGGTTCCAGGCAAAAGCCGTATTAAACAAGCACATGCCCACTCACTAATAAAGAATGAAACCCAACCCTGAGGGTCAGCAAGGCTGTGAAGTGGATTGTTCCAGGCACAGGTGTTACAAGCACTCACTCAAGGAGTAAGGAAGGCGTGGATACAGAGCATGGAAGTCAACATCCCCCTGGACTCCCACTCAACTCAGCACATGTCCCTTCTCTGAGAGCTGCTCTCTGCTTATCCACGTGGACCCCAGGCAGCCATATTGGGCTTAGTACTCCTGCCCTCAGCCACAGGGGTGGGTCATCCAACCCAGGGCAACCCAAACATGTTTCATTTTCTATGTATAAGGAAGTCCTCTGTGTAGCAGAAATAGAATCTAAGAATTTTATTGTTATAAAGGATGTAGCTGATAAATACACTAAGAACTCATTTCTCCCAACTCTGACCAAGTTCCTAGTAGACCTAATCTAGTATGTCAATATACCTATCTTCTTTGCCTAGCAACAATTTGATGGATTTTTGAATGCTGCTGTTGTCGTTCAGTCACAGTCGTGTCCAACTCTTCACAACCCCATGGACTGTAGCCCGCCAGGCTTCTCTGTCCATGGAATTTCCCAGGCAAGAATACTAGAGTAGGTTGCATTTCCTTTCCCAGGGGATCTTCCCAACCAAGGGACTGAATGAGTCTCCTGCATTGGCAGGCAGATTCTTTACCACTGAGCCACCAGGGAAGCCCCTTTGAATGTTATAAGCAACCAACTACTGACTTGATTTTTATAGATAATTGGGACACGTGATTGGCAAGTGTTCTAGTAAAGTTTCCAACTAAAAAATAAACGAATAGTTGAGACTGGGATTCTAGTTGGTCAATTTACCCTGTTGGAAATGAAACTTGGAAACATCAGAGCTAGGGTTGGCCATGGTTTGTTACACAGACTGAGGAGCAGAGAGACAGGCATGGAGTATAAACACAGGCTCCTCTGTCTGTGGAATTTTCTAGGCAAGAATGCTGGAGTGGGTTGCCATTCCTTTACCAGGGTAGATTAAATAGAGTGGGTATTTTACCTAATATGGGGTCAAGGAATTGGCAGGTTTACATCAGGAGGCTCATGGCAACAGTTGCTATGGAACCTGGTTAATTCCAGAGATTTTTGTCCTGTGACCTTGCTATAGGTCTCCAAACCTGTGACATTGACATAGGGCTCCACAAGTTACAGATTTCAAAGTTGACGCCCACTTGATTTTATTAAGAAACACAAGGAACCTTGTCTCAGAGACTCTAGAATCCAACAGAGGAGACAGCCGCTGAAGGGTGGGATTTCCCTGACTCCATGGCAGTCAAGGCCCATGATATCATGTACTTTCAGAACTATACTGGAAAATTCTGCTTGTGTGGCTTAAGCCTGCCCAGTGGATGAATCACTGATAGGACAAGTGAAATCTTTATGTTGTTCTACACCTCCATGCATCAAGGAAAATGGGAGCAGGAGGGCTCCATGACCACGTAGAGTCCTTAAGAGAAGGAAGGCATTCCCATGTCCCATTTACTTCAAAATTGGTTCCATCTAATTTTCTAGATGAGAGCGGCTGAAGATTGTGTGGGGAATTGAGGGTGCACTGAAGGGCCCTCCACTTGGCTACAGCTCTGGCAGCTGTCCTGTGGGAGCAATCCCCAAGCTTTTAAGATGACAGAACAGCAAATAATCATTAGCACAGGACCCAGTGGAAGAGATCAGTCAGCTTTTTAGGAGTTTTTGAAGAGTAAATGACTTTTGGTTGGGGCAGGAGTGTGGGGAGCCATAACTGGACAAGACATATCTAGTTCTGGGATAAGAAGGGCCTTAAAGGTGGGACTAGTTTAGACAGCCCCTGCTCCCACAGAAAGAGAGCCAACTGTGGGGTTTTCATCTTGGCATTTTCAGCCTCCCTCACACTCAGAACGAGTTCCATTTGAAGAAGTCCTGGGCCAGAATGACCCACCAAGGCAGAGATTACAGGGCAGGTGGCCCTGCAGCCCACATGTACATGGCTGAAGGGAGCTGGGAAGCCAGCAAAGATCCATCAGAAGTCCAGCGGTGCCTTTCATGCAGGTGCTAGACTCAATGCTGGACAACAAAGAGGAAAAGGCCCTTTTGACCTCAGGCCATTACGCTGCAAGCTGGCAAGATCCAACCCCATTGCAAGGGCAATGCTCTCCTAGGAAGGCTGTCCGTGGTTGACGCAGAGGTCCGGCTGAAGGTAATGAAGTCTCTGTGGCTCTCAGCACGTGGTGCGAGGCTGTTTAATACTGAAGCTGCTCCTGAATAGAGCACCTGAAACTAAGCAGGGCCCTGCATGCAAAAGCCTTTCTGCGTCACTCGTTTTCTTGTTTGCAGGAAACAGGCTTCATTCAGCCTCCAAGGCCTTCCCTGAGTTCCAAACAGCAGATTCTAATAAAGGAAGGGAAGGGATGTAGAGACAAGGGAGGAGCAGCCAACAAACAATAGTGCAGACTTACAACAGGATCCTGGTTCCCTCTCGAGGGATATATACATAGCAGTATCTTAGCGACTCCATGGACTGTAGCCCTTCAGGCTCCTCTGTTCATGGGATTTCCCAGGCAAGAATTCTGGAGCGGGTTGCCATTTCCTATTCCAGGGATCTGTTAGCAGTTTTGTATATACTGAAACTCCCATGAGGTGGGAGAAGTTAACTGTATGCTGTCCACAAGCACTCACAGCCCAGACCAGTAGGACCAGAAGGTTGATGATGCTCCCTATTACCTCACCACCAACCAATCACAGAATGTCTATGAGCTGATCACACCTTCCTCTTTGAACCACTGCAATAAAACTCCTCACTACCCACTCCAGGTTGGAATAGACAGTTTTGAGGGCATTAGCTGGCTGTATCCCCCTTCACCTGGCAAAGCAACAAAGCTATTCTTTTCTACTTCACCCCAAACCTCTCTCCACCTTTCAATTTGATACAAAAATGTATAGACGATGAATCTTGGCTACACATTCCAACTGTTAGCAGCCTCCAAATTCATCTGGATACTACTAGTACCAGTGGGAAAATTGGGGAAATTTTCAGCAATGTTTCTGCTCCTCACATTCAGAGACTGTCTCTAACATTCATCACAGAACCATGCACTCAGGGAGGCAGTACTACCTACAGGCCACCGAGTCTCATTCCCCTAGGAGCTGAGACCTACACTACTCCCCATCTCTCACTCCCCCATGATGAGAGTGAAAGCAGGCGGCCATCTGATTAGGCTGACCTTGCTGCTGCTACTGCTGCTAAGTTGCTTCAGTCGTGTCCGACTCTGTGCGACCCCATAGACGGCAGCCCACCAGGGTCCCCTGTCCCTGGGATTCTCCAGGCAAGAACACTGGAGTGGGCTGCCATTTCCTTCTCCAATGCATGAAAGTGAAAAGTGAAAGTGAAGTCGCTTCAGTTGTGTCCGACCCTTAGCGACCCCATGGACTGCAGCCTACCAGGCTCCTGCGTCCATGGGATTTTCCAGGCAAGAGTACTGGAGTGGGTTGCCATTTCCTTCTCCACACCCAGAAATGCATAGCAACGGGGCTCCTCTGACTTTCCCTGCTATCTTGTTTATATATATATATATATATATATATATATATATATATATATATATATATATATATATAAAGACTCAAGAGTCCTTAGGATGTTCCTAAGTCAAATGAAGATCTGTAGCTTGGGGCCTGCCTAGCAGCCATTCCCCATTTGGGCAGAAGGGCCCTGAGTCTCCTCTGGGAAACAGGAGGTCACCTACCCTCAGACTATGGGGTTTGGGTGGGATGTCATCATGACCCCCACTCTAGCCTATCCCTGTCCCATGGCCAAAGTTAATGATTCAGAGATGGCACAATTCAATTTGAGCCAGTGAGAATCTGTCCTGAGATTCTGCTGAAAATCCTGGAAGAGGATGTCTCTCTATCTAAGAGGGGACACAGAGCTGGCAGCACGAGAACAGCAGCTGCCAGTAGCAATTTTGCCCTCAACGATGAAGGCCAACTTAGAATGAGGCCAACACAGAGGAATGCGGATATGAAGATAATGAACCAAAGCCAGGTGACATGGACTGAACATCTGGAATCAGCCCCGCCTGAAGTCTACCCCTATGTTTTTCAAATACATAAACCAATAATTTCCTTTAATTTACCTCTGCCAGTCTGAGTTGAGTTTGTATCACTGGATATAATACATCTTGACCCAAATCATCCCTTTTCCAAAAATCTCTTTTAATGCCTAAGAAATGGACAAACACCTTCTACCAAAAGGTTCATAGCACATTTGCATGATTTATGCTAACAAAACACTGGACACAATTTAAATATCCAGCAGTAGGGTAGTGATTAAAGAATGATCCATTTAAAGAATAAGCTATATATATAGCTGTTCAAAAATGTTTAGCAAGTGTACTGCTGGCTAATGCTTATTTTAGCATACTAGAAAAAATAATAATATTGATAATAAATAGCTGATATATTGAGTGCCATCAGTACTGGTGTCATGGGAAAGGAATGGGTCCAGGTCAGGAGCAGTTCTGGCTGAAAAGTGAAAGTGTTAGTCGCTCAGTCATGGCCAACTCTTTGCAACCCCATGGACTGTAGCCCACCAGGCTCCTCTGTCCATGGAATTCTCCAGGCAAGAATACTAGAATGGGTTGCCATTCCCTTCTCCAGGGGATGTCCCCGACCCAGGAATCGAATCCGGGTCTCCTGCATTGTAGGTAGATTCTTTACCGTCCAAGCCACTAAGGAAGCCCCCTGGCTGGTATAGCTGCAAACCGAATGGAGAGGTCAGAAGGGGCTTCACCGAGAAGGTGAGATTTGAACAAAGATCTGGAGGAGGTGAGGGAGTGAGTCACACAGTCACCTAGACGAAGAAACGTCCAGATAATGGGAAGAGTCAGTGCAAAGGCCCTGAGGTGGAGTACCTGCAATGTACGAGGCCATTTGGTCTGAGACAAAAGGGAGTAAGAGGGGAGCTACGTGAGATAATAGATCTCCTTATTGTTTGGGAATAGGTGGAAAAGGTAAGCAACAAAATGATGTATGTGATACTGGACATTTATGCTCTAAAATAGAACTGAAAACAACTTTTATTTAAAAAATCCATCAAATGATAACAGCAGTTAATCTTTGGTGGGTTGGAATATTTGAGTAGATTTCTTTCTGCTTCTTTGTACTGCCTATATTTTCCACAACCAGCCTATACATCCATTCAAACTAGAAAAAGAAATACATTTTATTTGAGGGAAAAGTTACCCAACTTGTAACAATGCAGCAGAAATCATATTTATGATGCACACCAGGGAGCAGGCGGCATTGTGAGCTCATGAGCACACATGAGCTTCCAGTTAAGAGGAACACAAGCTACCATACATGTCTTCATTATGCCTCTGTTTCTGAAACCCATTTCCCAAGGCCAAATCACCTACATGAAAAGCCTGGAAATGCCTCCAAAGAGTTCTCAGAAGCACAGTGGGGGCAGACAGGCCAGGGACACAAGCAAAATGTCACTTCCCCCCTAAGGGACCTCCAGCCTCCCTAGTTTTTGTGTGTCTTACACTCTTCCTTCATTGACATGTCACGGGGGTGATAAGAGCTATACCCCCAGCAGCACACATGCAACAGAAGTCCTAAATAAATATTTATACAGGTCTAGTTAAAGACCAGACCTTCTTTAAATAAATCCCACTCCGGCCAGAAATCACTTCAGCTGGAAACTCCAATTCAAACAGAAGGACAGCTGGAAAATGGATCAGACCCAGGCAACCCATTGTCAGGGCCAAACCACATGCAAATCACGCAGCTGAGTAAGCAGCAGGAGCAGTGGGCTCCCAGAGAGGCTTCGGGAGGAGCAAAGTGCCTTGGAAATGCACAGGGCGGTGAGAGAGCCAGCAAGGCAACTGAGGGTCAAGGCCTGGAGCCCCTCAAGGATGAAACAAAGAAGGCCATTTCAACTGCAGGCAAAATTTAACCAACAATGAGGACCCATCTGTCATTCTCACCAAAGCCAGGCAATAATTGTCTTGAGTCTTAGCACTCTTTTAGTAATACCCCAGGCCCCATAACACCTCTGAGTTGCTAAATTATGTACCCAGTAAAGCTCCATTAATAAATCAATCCCACTTTAATTAGACCACCTCTGTCACTCAGATGCCTAGCAACCACCTCACCCACAGCCATGGAACTAACTCGACTTGTGAACCATCTTTCCATCATCCAATTTCATCATACTGGCTGCAATCTAGGCAGCAGGAGGAGACAAAATTGACTGATGTTCTGACTCACTTCAACAGAACCTCCGACAGCTTTCAGACGCTCCCTCCCACTCAAACAAGAATGTAACGTACTACCACAAATGAGTGACAGGATGTTGAATTCAGTCATCACTGAAGGGACAGAGGGAACGAGGTTAGAAAAACAAATCAACAAGGCTGCTGAACCTGTTCAGCTACTCATCTTCAGTGGCAGCACAGTAACAACTTTGTACTTTGTCTAGACCAGAATCTGCAAGAGGGCCACCTGAGGATGAAACTTAGAAGTCTTTGTTCGACCCATATAGTATGATTCAAGTATCAGAAATACGAACATTTTTAATTGAGAGACTTCACAAATTAGGAAAAGAAAAGGGAGGGAGGGAGGAAAGGAAGGAAGGAATGGAAAAAACCACCTGAATTTTTGGCTTGTCTCGAAAACCCGAGATCTGCTGGTGCTGGGCAGTCCCTTTCAGCAGAGCCAGTGCTGTGTTCGGGCAGGACATGTTCTTGGGCAGCTGTCTTTCCTACAGCATTGGACCTGGCTGGCCTCGCTCAACTGGCCTCTCTGGGTATGTAGCTGACCAGGCAGGCTTGAGGGTATAGCCCTGAGCAGCTTAAGGGAAGAGATAGCAGTGTCATCCCCATGTCTGCAATACCCAGCAAAATGCCTGCTAAATATTCACATGGGCTTCACGAACACTAGCATCTGACATTTCCAGTGTCAGGAGTGGCTCCTGGCAAATTACAGAAAGCTGTATCATGGGTCAGTTCTCAAAGCCTACACCATTCTTTGAGAGCTTCACCTTCCCTGGAATCTGAGAAGCTTTCATTAGCCCCGTCAGGCCATGGGCACTGACCACCCACTGTCCAGGGATCTGCCTATCTGCAGAGAGTCCTTGTCAAGACCTCAGAGATGATTATGAAGGTTTCTCTCTTTCTTCCACATCACCAAGAGACAGGCAGTCATGTACAGAAAGTAGCCATAAAGGTCCTTCCCCCATCCCATCACACAATAACCTGTGTGACCCCACAGCAAGAATGTGTATGAAGATGTTAGAAATCATTGCTCTTGAGCTACTGCTCTGGGGCAGGGAATGTCATTTATGGTGACCTGGGCAGCTTTGCTGTAAAAGATGCACTTGCATTCAGGTTTATAACAGGAGGAAAATCCCAAAGTGTCTTGCCTGGACTTCCTACATCCTCCTAACTGTCCCCCTGCCTGCACCTCTGCCCCAGCCCTTTCTCAACATGCAGCCAGAGTGGTTCTACCTGCCCCATGCCCAGGAAAGGCCTAGGTCCTTATGGATGAGGCCCCATGCGCTGACCTCCTCCCCTTATAGCTGCACCTGCTCACTGACCTCCCCTGAGCCAGGCACACTCCTGCAAGCCTGGGTCCTAGCTAGTACTTCCACCCAGAGCATTCTTACCCCAGAATCCAAATGGTGCAGTCCCTCATTGCCTTCAGGTCTCTGCTCAAAGCTCAATTTGTAGGCCTGTCCTGACTTCCCTACTTAATAGTGCAACCTTCCCTTTACCAGGCTCTAGGGTTCCTTTGGAGAAGGCAATGGCACCCCACTCCAGTACTCTTGCCTGGAAAATCCCATGGACAGAGGAGCCTGGTAGGCTGCAGTCAATGAAGTCGCAAAGAGTCGGACACAACTGAGTGACTTCCCTTTCCCTTTTCACTTTCCTGCATTGGAGAAGGAAATGGCAACCCACTCCAGTGTTCTTGCCTGGAGAATCCCAGGGACGGTGGAGCCTGGTGGGCTGCCGTCTATGGGGTTGCACAGAGTCGGACACGACTGAAGCGACTTAGCAGCAGCAGGGTTCTCCTTTATCCAGAGCACATACATGTACCACACCATCCCATTGACTAATCTATGAATACTGTATACCATTTGTCCCCTTCATCCACAAGAATGTAAGCATCACAAAGTGTAGGCTTTTCATTTTTGTTCCTTGGTGTCTCTCACATACCTAAATCACTGCCTGAACACATGGAAACACTCAGGTTGATTAGTTGATTGAAATAACACCTTCCCCTTAGCTCCAACTTGCAGTGAATAGTCTTCAGGGAGAGAGCAGACAGGACTAGGATTCCACATGCAGAGAGGCCTCAATGGGTAACCAAGCAGCCATTCCCTAGCAAACAGGAGTGGCAGCCTGCACTCTGCTGGGTGTCACAGAGAAAGCAGCCTCTGTAAGGCCCATTCCCTGAAGGAGAATTTGGAGCATCTAGAAGGAGCAAAACTCTAGGACTATGGGAAGAGCCAGGATAGTCTTGAACTCGGAAAGTCAAGAGCCAGACAGAAATAGTACTGGAGTGGATTGCCATTTCCTTCTCCAGGGGATCTTCCCAACCCAGGGATTGAACCGGGTCTCCTACATTGTAGACAGACGCTTTACCGTCCAGCCACCAGGGAAGTCCTAATAAAGAGTACACGCATATTCAAATGAAGGCAGAATGAAAACAACCCAGGGAGAGTCTCCACCCTGGACCAGGGCATCCAGCTCCTTCCAACACACAGCAGATGATCATTCTCTCTGCTTCATTGAGTGTAACATGAAAGGCACTCACCCCATCCCAGAGTGGGAATGAGTCTTCCTAGAATGTGAATGGGACAACTGCCACTAATAGGGAGAAACCAGGTTTTGAGAGGTTCTCAGGGGTTCTAGGCACAAGAAGCACTATCTCAGGGATGAAAAGCCCAGAGCCCAGTTTTTCAAGCTAAAGTTTCTTCAGCAGCACACTTTCACTTTGCTTCTGCTGCTGCTGCTGCCGCCTAGTCACTTCAGTCGTGTCCGACTCTGTGTGACCCCATGGACGGCAGCCCACCAGGCTCCCCTGTCCCTGGGATTCTCCAGGCAAGAATACTGGAGTGGGTTGCCATTTCCTTCTCCAATGCATGAAAGTGAAAAGTGAAAGTGAAGTCGCACAGTCGTGTCCAACTCTTAGCAACCCCATGGATCACAGCCTACCAGACTCCTCCATCCATGGGATTTTCCAGGCAAGAGTACTGGAGTGGGGTGCCATAGCCTTCTCCTTGCTTCTTCTACAAACCAGGAATAAACAGGCAGAAGAGCGATTGGAAACACAATTACCCACCTCTGATGATCACTTACAGACTGCTGTCAGTGGAGTAACCCATCAATCCTCACTGGTTGCTACATTCATTCCAAAGTTCTCACTGGCCAGAACCAAGGGGAGGAGCTGGGTTCTTGGGAAACATCATCTGCATGTTTCTAACAATCCCCCTTACATATGATTTTACTCCTGCCCCCTGTGCTTTGGTTATTGGGATGCCAGCACAGCTCTATTGCCTGTCCTCAGATGATACTCAGACCCTAACCTGCAACCCTCACCAGAACAACCAGAGCAGCCTGAGCTCCTCAATCTTCCTTCATTCAATAAACAAATACTTATTGAGCATGTACTATGTGCCATTCACTGCTGTGATGAGCTGGGGATACAGCCATGACTTGCCCAGTGATTTGATAAAATGTGCCTCCTAAAAGTCCTAACTATCCCTTCATGACAGAATGCTGCTACTTTTGCCTCATAAATAAAGTATTCACTGCACAGAAAACAGAGGTGGGAGAGTTTCATAAAACAGAACCCTGACATTTTTTTGTCTCTAGACTACTGTTTGAGTGTCTGCTCTGCTCAGTCATGACCGACTCTGCAATCCCATGGACCATAGCCTGCCAGGCTCTTCTGTCCATGGGATTCTCCAGGCAAGCATACTGGTGTGGGTTGCCATTCCTACTCCAGGGGATCTTCCCTACCCAGGAATCGAACCTGTGTCTCTTGCATCTCCTGGCAGGTGGATTCTTTACCACTAGCGCCACCTGGGAAGGCCCTGTTTGAGTGTGGTTGCTAGAAATTTGAAGCTTGACTGCTCATTCTCAAACCATTATTTCTTAGCTGGCTTAGCATCTCTCCTCTGGCACCCAAAGCCCCTGTCCCTGCTGCCCTCACCTTTCACCATGCAGAAGAAATCCTGGTGTCTTCTCCAACCAGCCTGTGAAAACCTGAAGTGAGGCTCATTCCATAGTATTCAACTTTCTATCCCCAGGGTCTGTGTAAGCACCAGCCCATACTGGCTGCTTAATAAATGCTTACTGAGCAATAAATGCTTGCGAAATCTCTAAACCTAATAATAATATCTGGCTTTTTATTTAACACACAAGGATTAATCAGAAGCTAATGCCATGGGCAATGAGAGCTGGCAAGGGGATAGATCCTGCCACCCAAGTCCAGCCTTGACAGATGACTTAAGATGCCCCTTAGTCCAGCACCTATGACACCACACCACACACTGGACTACTTTGGTAAAAACAACTATTAATGGAACTTTAAAAAAAAAAAAAAAAAACATATTGTGGGGAAGAAGAATACACTGAATAAGACTTTAAAGACTTGGCTTTAAAAAAATGGTGCTGAAAAATATGTACTTAATTGAGTTGAATCAAAGTCATTAAAGAACCATTAACATTATCACTCAGAGAATATAAGTTAAACAAGGTAGAAAGAGGACTTTTCTCCTCTCCTTCCCTATCACTGTCCTCTATAAAACCCACCAAAGCAACATGAAGCAAGAAAAACTAGAGAAAGAATATAATGACCAGAGACACTAAGAAATGACCAACCCAAACCCCAAATTTAAAGAGCAAATTCAATGTATCTATCAAATACATTAAAACTTACATTATAGAAATATAGAAGGAATGTGCTGAGAGCTGATAATATACCTCAATCAAATCTTATGCAGGGGAAGGAGCAGAGGTCCCACTGTCAGCCAGGCAGTCTTCTCTTGCTCACAAAGCAGGAAGATGCTCCTTACAACTGAGACTGGATGGAAAATGTACAGAGAAAAGGTACTCAAAGCTGCACGCAGCTCTGCAAACATCCCCAGATATTAGGACAGGGGTGTATGGCAAACTGGCAGACAGAACCAGGGAATCAAAGGGAAATGAGAAGTTAATTTAGCAAGGCCACCAGACATTAAGTCAATGCACAAATACCAGTTATTTCTATACCAGATCATAAATAGATACAATTTTTAAAGATATAGCATAAAAATCAAATATCTAGAGGGGAAACATAAAAAATGCATAACAGCTCTACCAAGAAAAATAATAAGACATTGCTGAGAGAAATTAGAGTAAGCACACCATGGAGGGACATACCATGTTAGTGGATTAGAAGAGTTACTATTAGCAATCAAAATTCTAGCAGTTTTTTAATGAGAATTGATAAACTGATTCTAAAGTTTAAGTAGAAAGCAAAGAGTCATGAATAGTCAGATGGTACTGAATAACACAGAAGACAGTCACTACCAGGTATCAAAATTTAGTTCAAAGCTATAGTAATTAAGACAGAATAGCACTGACACACGGATAAACAAAAAGATCATGGAATGAAAAAGATCCACACATATAGGGTGACAATAAAGGTATCCTAAGGTACAGACAGTGGAGGAAAGAAAGGTCTTTTCAATAAATGGTACTGGGCCATTGACCCTACCTCACACCATACACAAAACACAACTGTAGACGAGTTATAGATATAAATACGCTAAGTAAATGATAACATAGGAGATACCTGAAATATAATATGGGAGGATATTTTCATAATCTTGTGGGCAATAAACAATTTCTTAAATAGGAGTTAAATATACTCATCATAAAGGGAAAGATCATTAAATTAAACTACATGAAAAGACCTTATTAAATGAGCAAAACTGTCAGCCACAGGGTAGAAGATATTTATAACACTGATAACTACTAGCAGACTTGAATCCAGAATATGTTAAGTCCAACAAATGAATAAGAAAGAGAAAAACAACCCACTAGGAAAATGAGCAAAAGACTTAAGCAAGCTCCTCACGAAAGATGATGGATATGTGACCAATAAACATTCGAAAATATGCTCAACTTCGTTAGTCACCCGGGAAAATAAAATTAAAATCCACAGAGAGATACCACGACAAAAGAAAAAAAAGGCTGACCATTTCTAATGTTAGTAAGGATATGATACAGCTGGAACTCTTAAAACCTGCTGGTAGTCCCTCCGATTAAAATAAATAAATGTATATTTTAAAAAATTCATTAAAAAAAAACTGCTGGTAGAAATATAAATTGGCACACTTCAGAAAACTGGTTGCCAGTATCTATAAAAGCTAGTCATGCTCTATGACCCAGTCATTCTACTCCCCTGTATCCAAGAGAAATGCACACATACGGATACCAAAAGATGCTTACCAAATGTTGACAGTAGCAGTGTTCCTAATTGTCAAAACTGTAAACAACCCAAATAGTCAACAGTAGAGTGGGTAAGAGGCTGGTACTGTATATTTATCCACTGGAACACCACACAACAGTGACAATAAACAAATTACAGCTCCTCACAATTACATGTATGAGTCTCAACAAATAATGATAAGGTGGAAAAGAACAAAAAGCATTCACTGGACAGGTAATCTACTTATGATTCTGTTTGCATAACTTTGAAGACAGACAAAGCAATGTATGGTGGTAGAATTCCTGATAGTGGTTACCTCTGGGACAGGGAGCAATGACTGGGAGAGGGCAGAAGGGATTCTCAGGTGAAAAGATGAGTGAGTGTGAGTGGTGGCTACACAGATGCGTTCATTTCATGAAGATTTAAAATGTATAATTTTGATCAGGACACTCTAATGTATATCTATTATATTTCAATGTTTCATAAGAATACTTATAAATCAGCATTTTTTTTAAAGTCCAAGGAATAGATAAAGAAGATGTGGTACATTTATAATGGAATATTACTCAGCCATAAAAAATAACAAAATAATGCCATTTGCAGCACTATGGATGGACCTAGAGAGATTGTTAGACTAAGTGAAGTAAGTCTGACAGAGAAAGACAAATATGACATCGCTTATATGTGGAACCTTTAAAAAAAAAAAAATCATGGTACAAATGAACCTATTTCCAAAACAGAAATTGAGTCACAGATGTAGAAAACAAACTTACAGCTACTGAAGGGGAAAAGGCAAGATACAATGGGAGGTTGTGATCGACATATACATACTACTATGTATGAAATAGATAACTAATAAGCACCTACTGTATAGCATAGGAAATTCCACTCAATACTCTGTAATGGCCTATATGGGAATAGAATCTAAAAGAGTAGGTATATGTATAACTGGTTCTATTTGCTGTACAGCAGAAACTAAAATAACAACATTGTAAAGCATCTATACTCCAATAAAAATTATTTTTAAAAAAGTTTGAGATAAGTGAAGAAAGGACATGAACAAGCAGCTTCAGAAAAATGAATCTAAAACAGCCAATAAACATAAGACAAACATACTGAATACAAGAAAACATCAATTCTATTTCACCTATTAGAAGGGCAAAAATAAAAGGATGTTTTAAGAGCCGAGTGTTGGTGAGGGCATGAGATACAAATCCTCTCATTCAATATCATGGGAAAATCTCTTCAGTGGGAAAACTTGGAAATGTTTAGCAAAATGTAATCTACACATACATTGAACCCAGCAGTTATACTGTGAAAAATATACTCTATACTTGAACTGCCACAATTCCCGAAAGCATACATACAAGAGTATTTATTATACATGTAAAACAGCAAACCATTAACCACTTAGATATCCATTTCAAAGGGAGTAATTTAGTAAATTATCACACATTCATTCTATGAGACGTTTTCATTAAGCTCTTTGAAAAAAGTTCATAATGCTGCAAAATGTAGTGAGTCAATAACACAAAGTAATAGATGGAATGTACAGAAATAAATGCATACATAAATGGATAAAATTTCAGAGAAGTTACACAACAAACTGCAGATGATGATGACCTCAGAAGGGTACTGCAAACGTGAAGTTGAAAGGATGCTCTCATTCCACTGTACATCCTTTTGGCTTCTTGCTCTGTACTTATACTTAATGTACCCACATGTATTTCCAAGGTTCATTCACCAAAACCAAAGAAAGAAACCTAACCACTTTTGATATGGTCACTGCAGATCAGTTATTACAGTTATGTGCCATCATACACTTAAACTGGATTTGGCCAAAAAGGCTTCTCTGCAGATGGAGATTATAGTTGCTAGGCTTTGACTTTTTATTTATTTATTTTCAAATATAAATTTATTTATTTTAATTGGAAGTTAATTATTTTACAATATTGTATTGGCATACATCAACATGAATCCGCCACAGGTATACATGTGTTCCCCATCCCAAACCCCCCCTCCCTCCTCCCTCCCTGTACCATCCCTCTGGGTCGTCTCAGTGCACCAGCCCCAAGCTTTTTAGACCACCTGGGCCTACTCTCCAGTTAAAAATCATGTCGGGAATTCTGTGGTGGTCCAATGATTAGGATCTGTGCTTTCACTGCCAAGGGCCAGGGCTCCATCCCTGGTTAAGGAACTATCCTGCAGACTGCATGGTGCAAACAAAAAAAATAAAAAATAATCACTTAGACCTACTATTTGTCAACATCCAGAAAGTCAATGACAAACCTAGATGGTGTATTAAAAAGCAGAGACATCACTTTGCTGACAAAGGTCCATATAGTCAAAGCTATGGTTTTTCCAACAGTTGTGTATGGATGCGAGAGTTGGACCATAAAGAAAGCTGAGCACCACAGATGCTTTTGAACTGTGGTGTTCGAGAAGACTCTTGAGAGTCCCTTGGACTGCAAGGAGATCCAACCAGTCAACCCTAAATGAAATCAACCTGAATAATTGGAAGGACTGATGCTGAAGCTAAAGCTCCAATACTTTGGCCACCTGAGACAAACAGATGACTCATTGGGAAAGACCCTGATGCTGGGAAAGATTGAGGGCGGGAGCACAGGGTGACAGTGGATAAGATGGTTGGATAGCATCACCAACTCAATGGACATGAGTTTGAGCAAACTCCAGCAGATAGTGAAGAACAGGTAAGCCTGGCATGCTGCAGCCCATAGGGTCACAAAGAGTTGGACACGACTGAGCAACTGAACAGCAACAACAGCAACAAATAAAAATACAGGTCAGAGACTGCCCAAAATTAATGGCTCCAAGAGAGCACCTTTTCTCCATTGCAACAAAGCATTGCCTTCCTAGTTGGGGATGATGCTGATGGAGAATCAAGAGAAGGAGCAATAAATACAAACATCCTCAACCATACAACTGTCCCGGACACTCACTTTGTGTCCTAGACACAAAGGTCAGAGAATATATTCTGCAGTAGCTAAATAGGTTAGGACTCCACTTGGCTACACTACCCCCTCTGTTAAGGGCTGAAAACTTTCAGGGACAAACAAGGTCCTACTGTATAGCACACGGAACTGTGTTCAATATCCTGTGACAAACCATAACGGAAAAGAATGTGGAAATATCTATAAATATACGTATAACTGAATCACTTTGCTATACAACAGAAATTAATAAAACACTGTAATCAGCTATACTTCAACAAAAGTTAAATGTTTTTTAATTAAAAAAACTACAAAAAACACATATATTCTCTTATTTAAAATCCATCATTACATCTGAAGTAGTTAATTGCATGAGCTTAGCAGTACTCTTGCCTGGAAAATCCCATGGACGGAGGAGCCTGGTGGGCTGCAGTCCATGGGGTCGATAAAAGTCAGACATGACTGAGCGACTTCACTTTCACTTTTCACTTGCATGCATTGGAGAGGGAAATGGCAACCCACTCCAGTGTTCTTGCCTAGAGAATCCCAGGGACGGAGGAGCCTGGTGGGGTGCCATCTATGGGGTCGCACAGCGTCGGACACGACTGAAGTGACTTAGCAGCAGCATTCTTATTACTTAAAATAGTAAAACGAAATTCAAATAAGATTTATACTAGAATAAGGCAATTTACTCAACAAACAGGATTCACTTTACTGTATTTGAAATTTTGTGTTAACTGTTATATTTGGGGGTCAGCCAGGTCTATTATGTTTCAGTAAAGTATTGTCAGCTTTCATTAACCTTGAGCATGAGCAGTCATAGCCTATGAAAAGGTAGAAACAAGAATAAAGAAATCTTGAGTTTGGTCTCTAAGTCAACAAATGCATCAGCTGTACATGTGCCCCATGAGCATTCTAAAGTGGAGAGAGTACAACAGCAAAAAAAAAAAAAAAAAAGACATCAGCAGACCCATCGCACGATCAATACAACTTCACAGGAGAAGCCTAGGCTCAGTCGCAAGAACAAACATGGACGATACAACCCTTGAATGTGAAATATAGGCACTCCATGAATGTCACTAAGCCAAAGACTCATAGTTACTCTGAGACAAACAGCCTGCAGTGAGCACTGCTTGTTTTTTACAGCTAGAGAGGTGTGTTTTTGGCATTTTATATGAACCAGGACAATCTCCCAGTGATACTGAGTTATGAATCAAAGATGGATCAGTGCTGATTTCCCCAGAAGAAACTAAAACTGAGGAATCATGGTTTTTTCTTGATCCTATGACAATATTTCTTCTGATAGAACCAGCTTTATTTCCATTCAGTGCTGATAAATAACTCATAACTATGTATCAGGATAGAGAATGAAATAGTTTCAAACTCTTAACTGTGGCTGGCCCATCTACCTCAGGGTTTTTCAAAATGAATTCCTTAGGCTCTCTAGGTTTACAACCTTTAGGGATAATACAGATCTTCCAGCCCACTCCTACCTCATTTTAAGCAGAGCAACTTCCTTTTTGGCTATTATTAAGAATAGGGGTTCAGGAACCCTCTTGCATTGTTGCTGGAATGTAAATTGATACAGCCACTATGGAGAATAGTATGGAGATTCCTTAAAAAACTAGAAATAAAAATATCATATGACCCAGCAATCCCACTACTAGGCATTATACCCTAGTAAAACCATAACTGAAAAAGATACATGTACCCCAATGCTCATAGCAGCCCTATTTAGAGTAGCTAGGACATGGAAGCAACCTAGATATCCATCAATAAATGAATGGATAAAGAATCTGAGGGGGGTGTGTGTGTGTGTGTGTGTGTGTATATATATATATATACAGTGAAATATTACTCAATCATAAAAAGGAATGCATGAATCAGTTCTAATGAGGTGGATGAATCTAGACCCTATACAGAGTGAAGTAAGTCAGAGAAAAACAAGTATTGTATATTAACACATACATACAGAATCTAGAAAACTGGTACTGATAAACCTATTTGTAGGGCAGGCATAGAGATGCAAACATAGAGTACAGACTTGTGGACACATGGGGGAAAGAGAGGATGGGACAAATTGCAAGAGCAGCATTGAAACATACATATTACCATATGTAAAGTAGCTAATGGGAAGGTGCTGTCTAACACAGGGAGCTCAACCTGGTGCTCTGTGACAACCTAGAGGGGTGGAATGGGGTAAAGGGGAGGTTCAAGAGGGAAGGGATATATGTATACTTAATCGCTAATTCATGCTGTTGTATGACAGAAACCAGCAGAACATTGTAAAGCGATTATCTTCCAATTAAAAATAAATTTAAAAAAAGAATTAGGGTTCTGTCAAAATTTAGCTGTAAAGAGTTAATTAATACAAAGAACACTTGAAAAACACATGTAAAGGAAGGTTTCCTTTGCATAATAATAAGGGGATGGGACGCTGTAGGTGGGACCGGTATTCTAGACAATGCCCAGCCCCTGGCCCATATCAAGCCTCTAATACATTTATTACCCATCAGGGAAAATAGTCATATTTTATTCCCATATTCAGTGATGGCCCTTAAAGATGCCACCAACCAAGGGGCCCCATAAGACTCAATTTTGTGGACACCATGGAACTGTCATATGGGATCCACTTATATAAGACAGTTATTTTTGCTCACTCTGCTCCTGGCACAGGTGAAATAAATCTTTTCTTTTGAGGACATCTGCCCCTTCCCATTGAGGGTAATTGCTACTAAAATGGCTCTGACTCTGGGGATAATTCAAGGCCACCGTATATTGGAGAGTCGGCTTGAGAAGAGGCTGACACAGAAGAAAGGACAGAGAAGAGAGGATGAAAGAGGCAGGAGGAGAGAGTGCAACAGAATTCTAACAACATCACGTGAGGGCACGGATCCAGCGAACAGCACTCGGTAATGTGTTCTCAATTACTTTGCTTAAATTAATGAGGGATCTCTTCTGCTTGTAACTGGAACAATCTTGACAGCTACAACACATGAACATCTTTTTCAATCAGGACACAATAATAAACAAGACTCCCCTACTCGTGCTGGCTTCACTTCAAAGATAAATTAGGAACCGATTCTCAGGAGGATTTCTATAAACAATAAGCTCCCCTCAAATTATAAACAGCCTCAGTCTTAAGAATCCAACTATATCCAATTCAACAACAAGAAGGATGCACCATGTAAAACACACAGCTAACAGGATGATGGCTGAAATGGTCTTGCCTCGTTAACTCACTTCGCAGTGATCCTTTCTCACTGGTATTTATTTTCTAACCAACTAGGCTACGGTTTGGGCTTCCCTGATAGCTCAGTTGGTGAAGAATCTGCCTGCAATGCAGGAGACGCTGGTTCAATTCCTGGGTTAGGAAGATTCCCTGGAGAAAGGAAAGTGTTCAGTATTCTAGCCTGGAGAATATAGTTCGCGGGGTCGCAAAGAGTAGAAAACAACTGAGCAACTCTCACTTTCACTTTCAGGCTATGGTTTAACCACAGAGCAGGGGGATGTCTCCCAGCTCAGTTCAGGACTGGGGAAAGCCTATGGTATGGGAAAAAAATATCCAAAGAATGCTACTATATAGACTTTGGAAGAGTTTTAGAGTACCTATGTCATCAGCCCTTCACCGGAAGGGCTCATGGCAATCAGCATTTAGTCATATTCACAGCTAAGGCTGATTACAGCAAAATGACACAAAGTCAAATCAGCAAAGGGAAAAGGTGCTTGGAGCAAACTCCAGGGAAGACCAAGCTTCCAGAGTCCTCTCCCAGGCAGATGGAGAAGAACATGCTCAATTCTTCCAGCAACAAGTTGGGAAACACAGGGGAAATGCTGACTCCTGGAGAGGTGCGTTACAGACTCAGCACCTGGGGATTTTCTCAGGGGATCGTCTTGCACATACCTTCTGTCTGGGCGTGCATGCATGCAAAGTTGTTTCAGTCGTGTCGACTCTTTGCAACACTATGGACTATAGCCCGCCAGGCTCCTATGTCCATGGGATTCTCCAGGCAAGAATACTGGAGTGGGTTGCCAAGCCCTCCTCCAGGGGATCTTCCCAACCCAGAAATCAAACCCACTTCTCTTATGTCTTCTGCATGGGCAGGTGGGTTCTTTACCACTGAGCCACCTGGGAAGTTAGTAGATATCAAAACCTCAGACTCCCAGAAGGCAAGCAGGTGCTCAGCATAAACCACACTGTTTGTACAGACAGTTTATGCTCAGTGAGACATTCTGATCACTGAGAGACAGTGTGATATGCATACTTCACTAGTCAAGTCCCCACATGTGCCACCCAAGAGCCAGCCTTGTAAGCAGGCTTTTCTACAACAGCAGTGGCCCACCTGCTAAGTTAATGGTTTCTATAGTTTCTGCACAGGACTAAAGCTTAATTACTCATATCAAAGTGAGAATGGAGCCCTGAGACACAAAGTGGCTTGCCCAAAATCACAGAGGAAAGCTAGAACTGGTTCCCAGGTCTCCAGATTCTCAGAGAGAAAGAGTCAGTCCCACCCTAGGCCTCCAGACACATATCGTCCAAAGATGTTTGCTTCAGAGCAGAGACTGCAAATGAAGAAGATTCAAAGAGAGCTTTGATTCTCCAGCCACAAATTCTCCATGGTAACATTAATTACATCCATTACTTGAAAGTTTCACTGAAGGAATACATATAATTTTTTAATATTCTAGCACTAACCCTCCTCTTAGAAAAGATACCTCTCTGACTCAACCTAATTATATTTGAAAATACCAAGCTCATTATCACTTTAATTAAAATCATTCATTTTCACTTAAAGCTGGAAGAGTCCTTAGAGGTGGTCTGTCTAGTCCAACATCTTTATTTAACAGAAAAAGCACTGGGGTCCAGAGAGGGAGGCAACTTGACTGAGGCCCCATCATCAATGTGTCTAAAAACTGGAACCAGACCCCTCTTCTCCCGACTTCAAGTAACATGACCTTCGAGAGCCTTCCGCTATTTGATCAGCCCAGGGTCATAGCTCAGAAGACCATATACGTTTATTATAGGCTAAGTGCTTAATGATTTGGAATAAAGTTCTCTTCATGACCTGTGCAAATCTGTACAGCTCTGCAAAGAACCAATAGAAAATTAGAAAACTAATAAAAATCACTGCTGCACTGATATTTAATATGACATTTAGATGCTGTATATGCATCCTCATTTAAATATTCATGATTACCCCAGAAGTACAACACAGTGCTGAATCTGCAAAAATTTATCCCCAAGACACTGATGGCCCAGAAATACAGTCACTAGATTGACCACCAAGGGGCCTTCCACGCCCAACCTCCTGAGGAAGCTGTGTGCTGAAGAAAGAATACCAAGGGGCTTTTCCTGGCCAGAGGAAACAGATTTCAGACACCCCAGCACATTATCATCACACGACAGGAAAAGAGCCCCAAGGCACACGAAGACAGAAAACCGATCATTTCCCTACAGAACAGATTCTTGTCGTATGCAATTCACAACTGGGAGACCCAAATGCTGAGAATGCTTCCATATTCTAATGTGAAATACATGTCAAATTAAAAAAAAAAAAAAAAAAGCTGATGGATAGAAGGGGCTCAGTCTAGAAAGTGCCATTCAAGTTGTATGAGAACAGTATAAACCCCGTGCTTCTCACCTGGAGGCATGGACATCTGGCAATGTCTAGAGACATTGTTGTCACAGCGTGGGAGATGGGACACTCCTGGCATCTCGTGAGGAGAGGCTAGGGATGCTGTTGAACATCCTACAAGGCACAGGACAGCCTCCCCCTCACCCCACCAACAAAATTTAACTGCACAAAGTACGAACAGCGCTGAGGACAAGAACTACTCTAAAGAGATAAAGGCCAATTTGCAGTTCTAAGAATGTGTAGACAGATTGATTCTAAGAATTCTGTGGTTCTCTAGTGTGAAGCATGATGATACACAAATATAATTTCAAACATTAAAAAGGAATTTAAAACATAACAATTAACCAGAGGATTCACATTGCAATAAATATTTAGAAAGAGTTTTGGTTTGTTTATTTCACTGTTTTAAGGCTTGTATCCTTTCATTCTGCAAAACTTGAAATGTGTTTTGCTAGAATTTGGTCCTTAAACTTGAGATACCAGCTTCAGTTTTGGCTTCCTCGTCAGCACTCAGGGAGTTAAGACCCTCAGGTGAACTTGGAGAGGGACCCACAGCCAGGAGCTTGTCCAGGCTGCTATCATCTGTTACGTGGCCTGCATGCCAGAGCCTCCGGTTACCACCCAGCAGTTTGTATTTTTAATTATGTTTCTAAGGGTTTAGAGTAAAATTTTCTAAACCCACTATGAAAACACTGGTAAATCCAGACAGTAATTAGGAGTGAGAAATAAAATGCACATGGCCAAGCAGTCAAGAAACAGCAGATCCTGGTAACTTAGGAGACAGAGTGGGAGAATACAATAAAAATAAATAAGATCTGCTTATCATGTGTTTATGGGGGGGGGGGAAATGGCCAAGTATGAAGACAGTAAAATAGAAGCAGGGTACCAACTATTTACCAAAGATCCAGGCCGGTGTGTTCAAAGGCCCCCACCCTCAAATTACTTAGTACTTGTGAAGATCTTTCAGTGTTCCTCAAATCTGCACCAAGAGAACACCGATTTGGGACTTCCTGGTAGTCCACAGTTAAGAATATGCCTGCCAACACAGGGGACATGGGTTCAGTCCCTGATTCGGAACAATCCCACATGACACAGGGCAACTCAGCCTGTGTGCCACAACTACTGAGCCCGAGCTCTAAAGCCAGCACCCCGACTACTGAAGCCTGAACACTCCAGAGCCTGTGTTCTATAACAAGAGAAGCCACCACAAAAGAAGCCCAGGCACCGCAACGAAGACCCAGCACAGCCATAAATAAGGTAAAACTTTTTTTTTTTTTTTTTTTTTTACAAAAAAAGAAAACACCGATTTGGATGAAAAAATTCTCTAAAGACCAAATGGTAAGGTAAACTCATTAACAGGACCTGTTGTGCTTGCAGTTTTCCCAGCAGCAAGATGGGAAGAGATTGCATGATAGCACAGATTGATGTAAAGCCCCATACAGCTGTGAAGGTTGTTCACTATGCAAGGGCTTTCTGTCGAGGAGGTTCAGTGAGGGCTGGTGGACTAGTCAAGCTGAGCACTTTGCTGTGGGGCCTACATCCAGATTCAGGAAAGAGGGCGTTTTTCTAACACGCTCAAAGGTGTCCCATGGCCTAGTGGTAGAGAGTGAGGCAGGAACTATTTGCTTAGCCAAGCCATCCTAGACCTGCCTGGCTCCAGGGAGAAAGGAGGTAAGTCCTAAGCATGCAGCCTGGAAGGTCAGACAGAGCAGAGAGGAAGGGAGGGAGAATCATGACCTCCTTCACCCTGGTGGATTTTTTTTTCAAAACAGCTTAAGGGGAAAGAATTAAGAGGAAGGAAATGATCATAAAGCACACATACTGATAGCTAGGATAACTTTATAAAGATGCTTGGCCTTAGTTTTCACCTACAAAATGATTAAGTACTTTGGAAACCAATCCATCTAAACAGCTTCCCATCATTCCTGCTTATGTTCATCCAGGAGCTGAGGCTGAGAACTGAGGGTGTCAGACAATTCCCTGGGGCAGTGCTCACATCTGCCTTTTGAAATAAAGGCTCCACACCCTTTGCCTGAGGGCCTGCCATGTGTGCGGGGTTGTGAAACCAAGCAGGACCCAGTGGGGCTCCCTTGGGCACAAAAGCCTTTCTGTGTCCCCCATTTCTTGTTTGCAGAGAAAAGACTTCCGCCTCCTAGACCTTCCCTGAGTTCCAAAAGACAAGTCAAGCAGTTACTAATTAGGAAAGTGAGGGAATGCAGAACATAGGAAAGGCAGTCAAACAACAGTGTACCATAAAGCAGGATCCCAGTTCATCCTCAAGAGATGTGGTAACAATCTGATAATACATCTTAGAGTTGTTCTACGGGAACTAAGGCCCCCACCCAGGTGAGGATGGCAATTTCAGGCTGAGCAAAGGATTCTTGGAGAATCACCCTGCTACCTCACCACCAGCCCCTCAGAAGAAAAGTCACCCATCCTGCTGCCCTCACTCCAAATTTTGCTTGTAAAAATTCTTCCTTAGAAATAATCTGGGAGTTCTGGACATTTGAGCACAAGCCACCTTGTTCTCCTTGCTTGGCCCTGCAATAAACCCTTCTCTGCTCCAAATTCTGACATTTCGATTTGTCTGGCCTCACTGTGACTCAGGCACAGGGACTTGAGTCAAACAATAGTTTCAGGCACAGAAGTGAACAGAAAAATCCCTGCCCCCGGACTCACAGTCTGGTGGGCGAGACAGACACATAGGCGGTGTTCTTGGGATTTTTCCTAGCTCCACACCATCTCGCTGGGTCACCCTCTAATAAGATAGGTCTCTCATTAATAGGGAGCCATGCCCAGCCTCTCGGAAGGCAGAATGAATTTGCTGCAGCTGTGCACTGTCAAATTGGGCTGGGAGAAAACATAAAAGATTTCACAGATGAGCCTGGTTCTATTTTAAGTGAGGCAGGATTTCAACAGGTGAGCCAAAGAGAATATTCCAAGTCACAACAAGACACGTTTTGGGGAGACAATCTTCAAACAGCAGAGGCACTGAAACCAAGCAGGATCCTGTGGGGTTCCCTGGGCACAGAAGCCTTTCTGTCCCCTGTTCCTTGTTTGTAGGGCTCCTTGACCTTCCCTGAATTCCAAAGGGCAGATTAGGTCAGTCAAGGCTATGGTTTTTCCCGTAGTCATATATGGATGTGAGAGTTGGACTGTGAAGAAAGCTGAGTGCCGAAGAATTAATGCTTTTGAACTGTGGTGTTGGAGAAGACTCTTGAGAGTCCCTTGGACTGCAAGGAGACCCAACCAGTCCATTCTGAGGAGATCAGCCTGGGATTTCTTTGGAAGGAATGATGCTAAAGCTGAAACTCCAGTACTTTGGCCACCTCATGCGAAGAGTTGACTCATTGGAAAAGACTGATACTGGGAGGAATTGGGGGCAGGAGGAGAAAGGGACGACAGAGGATGAGATGGCTGGATGGCATCACCAACCCGATGGACGTGAGTTTGAGTGAACTCCAGGAGTTGGTGATGGACAGGGAGGCCTGGCGTGCTGCGATTCATGGGGTCGCAAAGAGTCGGACACGACGGAGCGACTGAACTGAACTGAACTGAATCAGGGAAGCAACGTTATTTTCTTGGGCTCCAAAATCACTGCAGATGGTGACTGCAATGATGAAATTAAAAGACACTTGCTCCTTGGAAAGAAAGCTATGACAAACCTAGACAGTGTATTAAAAAGCACAGTCATTGCTTTGTTGACAAAGGTCTGTATAGTCAAAGCTATGGTTTTTCCAGTACAGCTGTGAAAGTTGGGCCATAAAGAAGGCTGAGCACCGAAGAACTGATGTTTTCAATGCTATGATGCTGGAGAAGACTCTTGAGAATCCCTTTGGACAGCAAGGAGATCAAACCAGTCAATCCTAAAGGAAATCAACACTTCATTGGAAGAACTGATGCTGAAGCTGAAGCTCCAATACTTTGGCCACCTGATGCAAAGAGCTGACTCAGAAAAGATGCTGGGAAAGATTGAGGGCAGGAAGAGAAGAGGGCAAGAGAGGATGAGATGGTTGAATGGCATCATTGACTCAGTGGACATGAGTTGAGCAAACTCCAGGAGATGGTAAAGGACAGCAAAGCCTGGCGTCATGCAGTCCATGGGATCGCAAAGAGTCCGACACAACTGAGCATCAACAACCATCAGGGAAGGGAGGGGATGGAGAAACAATGGAGGAGCAGTCAAGAAACAATAATGCATCCAGGATGCTAGGGGCTAGTGCACTGGGACGACCCAGAGGGATGGTATGGGGAGGGAGGAGGGAGGAGGGTTCAGGATGGGGAACACATGTATACCTGTGGCGGATTCATTTTGATATTTGGCAAAAATAATACAATTATGTAAAGTTTAAAAATAAAATAAAATTAAAAAAAAAAACAATAATGCAGCCTTGAGGCAGTGTCCTGATTCCTCCTCAAAGGATACACATAACACTGTCTTTCAGCTCTTTACAGAACTCAAATCCCCAACAAATGGAAAGTGTTAGTATTCTTCATTTTAGATTAAAGAGAAGCTCATCAAGATTAGGAAGACAAGATTAAAGCGTGCAGGCCCTGAACAGACCCTGATCTTATCAGCCACACCGCCCTTGGCTACTGCTATGAAACTCCTCACCCAGTCCTCCTGGGTTGGGACACATAGTTTTCAAGGGCAGGAACCCCCTGTGTCCCCCTTTGTCTGGCACAGCAATAAAGCCATTCTTCTCTTTACCCAAAACCCAGGGCTTACAGAGGACTCTGGGTATGGAAGGGGAATTCGCCATGCAAAGGTTGAGGAAAGACTTGGGGGACTGCCTATGCTTAAGAGGTAGGAAAAAATGGAAGAGCCAGTGAAAAAACAAAAGAAGCCAAGGGGAAGGGGAAAATGAGGGCTAGGACGTCTAGGGCCTTAAGTGCTTAAGGGGTGTGCTGGAATGTCACAGTGAAAAGGAAAAAAAGGAGGAATGAGTTTTTTTCTTTCCCTTTCCTGAGAACTGGAGAAGGAAATGGCAACCCACTCCAGTATTCTTGCCTGGAGAATTCCATGGACAGAGGAGCCTGGCAGAGGTCCATGGGGTCGCAAAGAGTTGGACACAACCGAGCGACTATCACTCCCTGAGAACCAAGATGAAGAGAACAGAGAGCAGGCCTGAGCATTCCTAGTTTTTTTGTTTGTTTTGTTTTTTAACTGCTCCTAACTCTGCAGGTCTGTAACTAAGTTTGCTTTTCTGCCCCCTAAGTCTGCAGGAGCTACACTTCACACCTATTTTCCTTTGACTCTATGCTAAATACATCCTGTATCTGGTGTTTACCCTTAGGACACTCTTCCCCTTGTTGTATATCAAGAAGGCCTCAGAGCTACCTGCCAGACACAATTACGGGGTTACTGTCACCAGCCTATGACTCTTTCTGAAAGAAGAAAAGAGGAAAAAAAAAATCAAGATCCTAACACCTTTGCTCATCACCAGCTCCTGACTGTGAGTCCTCATCTTATCTAAGCCCCTGGACTCCTCATGGAGTCGGGGCACAGTTCTTGAGGCATGAGCCTACTGTCTTCCCATCTACGCCAGCTGAGAATTAAAGCCACCTTTCTATTACCTCCAAACTCTGTCTCCGTATTTTTTATTTGGCTTCGGTAGGCAGAGAAACCCAAGATTTTGGCCAGCATCGGGTGGGGTGGGACATCAACACTGGACAAACCTCTGAGAAAAGGACACTTGACTGGTCACCTGAGTGGGTGGAATGAGGACAGCAGAGACAAAGGAAGAACGGAGGGAATGTGACGACTTTGGAAACTTGTGGGCGATCTTAAAAAGAAAGTCACTAAACACTAGGTAGGGGACTATGACCTCTCTGTGAAATTCTACAGTTTTAGCCATTGAAGGGCCAGTTGCTGTTATATTTCTCACTAAACCCTAAATGAGGAAATTGAAAAAACGCCAATAGGGCATTGGTGTTCCTGTGTACAGGGAAAGCTGAACACCCAGTTATAAGGTCTGACCCCAGAGGAGCCTGCAAGGTCAGCTCTCCCAAAATGAAAGGCCACCAAGGCCACCCAGTAAGCGGCAGCGAGAATGTTAACCCTCAACACAGGGCCCAGCAGGGTTCCCTACCAATCAGGCTGGATGCCTCTCAGAGGCCAGGGTTTTCTTTTCTAGGAGAGAAAGGTCTCCCACACAAACCAGCAGGAGAGGAAAATAATGGCTGAGCCGAGCCTGAGCCTCTCTGCTTACAAAGCTGAGGGTTTAGGGCCGGCAGGGGACACGCCTTCCCCCGGATCTAATACATCTGCAAGCATTTCAAGTTGCAGAGACAGCACTCTTTGCACTTGCAAGCGGGCCCACCTCCGTTCTTCTAAGGCACAAGGGTTCCTTTCTTTCAGTTACAAATGCTGTCTGAGGATAGGAGGTAGGGACAATCCTTTGAAGTCTGCCAAAAATGAAATTATCATTACACAGAGATACTATTAATAATAATCCTCCCTGCTGATATGCTGTGCAGCCAGTGCTTTTTAAATCTTGTAAATACCTTGATCTGTGCACCACTACAGCCCACACAAACCAGTTTGCTGGTTCTGACATCTCCAGCTGGGAAGCTCCCTAGGGGCCGCAACTATTAATACCTTATTCCTATTTGTAAGCCCCTTCTCCAACCTCACCCCAGGGCTAAGCAAAGAGGCTGACCCAAAACAGGCATCCCATACATATTTCCTGAACTTCATGAAGGCAGTGGCCATTTTTTTTAGCATTTCAGATAGACAGATATATGTATGTCATATATACATGAAACAGAGTAAGACCCTGTGGGGCCCTCCCTGTACAACTTCTTTCTTTATCCCCTATTCCTTGTTTTTTAGGAAATGGGCTTCATTCACTTTCCTTGACTTTCCCTGAATTCCAAAGGACAGGTTCAAACAGTTGCTCATCAGGAAAGGGAGGGAAAGCAGAAACAATGGAGGAACAAACAAGAAACCAAAGTGCAGCCTAGGCAGAGTCCTGGTTCATCCTCAAGAAATATACACAACAGTATCTTTGAGTTCTTCAGCAGAATTAAGGCCCCCAGCAACCTGGAGGATGGTAACTTCAGGTGGGCGCAAGAATCCTGAAGCACCGCCCTGTTATTAACACCTCAGCACCAACCAATCAGGAGAAAGTCACACACCCTTCTGCCCTCACCCCAAATTCTGCCTATAATAGACATGCAAACATGTATGCACAGCACATGTCAATACATCATACACACAAATAAACGTACGGCATGGACTTTAAATCGACTCCTCTTGAGAACCAAAATCTATGTTCTTTCTCTAAGGGAATCACGTCTTCTCTCTCCTGGATGGTCCTTTCCCTTCCCCAAGAATCCCTTCCATCCACCAAGGTCCCAGCAGGGAACAGAAGTTACCCTAAGTGGTTCAAATGAAGTGACTTTACCTTGCAGAGTTAAGAGAGCAAACTCAGATGGTGAGTCACCCACAGGTGAACATTAAGTTCCACTCCAAGGGCTGGAGTGACAGGGGGCGGTGACAGTGTCCCCAGAGCCAGCAGGAGCCTAGAGTCCAGCCAGAGGTGCTGCTCCTGAAAGAAGTCCCCACCGGGCTGCTCTGCCAGAGGCTCAGAGCCAGGACAGAGGGAACAGGGAAGTGTCCCAGCCTCCCTCCCTACCTGCAATTGCCTGCAGGAGGCTCCCAAGTACCCAGGCCACACCCACACCAGCTGAGAGGTATTTCCTCCTCCTCCTCCACCTGCCACTGTGAGCCTCAGGGCCCATAGGTTACCTACTTCTGTCCTAAATGAGGGGGAATGATGGCTGAATGGCTCCTTTAATCCTCCAATTTTCCTGACTTTGGTAAATATGAGTTTCATAATTTAAAAATAAGAGAAGGGTAATTTTCAAATGAGATATGCAATATCCTGGCAGGTTTACATTAAAAGTCTTAATTACAGGATTTAACCAGAAAAAAAAAAAATGTCCACATATAGATTCTGCTCACATTCTGTGTTCTGGATTTGCTCATTTCAAAACAATTAGTTTCACCAAAGTCAAACAGGAGAACCCAGATAGACACACCAAAGGGAAGAGCAGGGCACTTTGGTGATGTTAATGCCTCCACTGCACTAGTATAGTCTCTCTAGAACCAGAAATGTCATGGGTGACATTCACATCAGCCAATTATATTTCCATCTTGCTACACAAGTGAACAGTCACGCATTTACCACTGTCATTACGTTACCATGGCTGTTGCCCTAGAATCATACCCCTGCCCCTCCCTAGAACGAAAAGTAACTGCTCTTATCTGAGTTTCAGGTCCAATTATGAAAGGAGGAAGATGCAAAGAGAAAAACAAAAACTAGTTAGAACTCACCAGGGGCCCAACATGGCAGGAGACCCCTGAGTTTCATTATATACTCATTGTAATGTATTAGCATGGAGATCAAACCAGTCAATCGTAAAGGGAAATCAACCCTGAGTACTCATTGGAATGTGTTAGTCGCTCAGTCTTGTCCAACTCTTTGAGACCCTCCTGGACAGTAGCCCGCCAGGCTCCTCTGTCCATGGAATTCTCCAGCAAGAATACTGGAGTGGGTTGCCATTCCCTTCTCCAGGGGTTCTTCCCGACCCAGGGATCAAACCTCATTCACCTGTATTACAAGCAAATTTTTTACCAATTGAGCCACTAGGGAAAGACTGGATGCTGAAGCTCCAAGACTACAGGACATACACCCTACCACCATGACAACAACAGGAAGAGCCCATATAAGGACTGAAAAGGAGTGTTGCCATATTTTCTTGGGCTCCAAAATCACTGCAGATGGTGACTGAAACCATGAAATTAAAAGACACTTGCTTCTTGGAAGAAAAGCTATGACAAACCTAGACAGAATATTAAAAAGCAGAGACACCACTTTGCCAACGTGTATAGTCAAAGCTATGGCTTTTACAGTAGTCATGTACGGATGTGAGAGTTGAACTATAAAGGCTGAGCACTGAAGAATGGATGTTTTTAAACTGTGGTGTTGGAGAAGACTCCTGAGAGTCCCTTGGACAGCAAGGAGATCAAACCAGTCAATCCTAAAGGAAATCAACCCTGAATATTCATTGGAAGGACTGGTGCTAAAGCCAAAGCTCCAATACTTTAGCCACCTGATACAAAGAGCCAACTCACTGAGGGCAAGAGGAGAAGAGGGTGGCAGAGGATGAGATGTTGGGATAGCATCACCAGCTCAATGAACATGAATTTGAGCAAACTTCAGGAGACAGTGAAGGACAGGGAAGCCTGGCGTTCTGCAGTTCATGGGGTTGCAGAGTCGGACACGACTTAGCGACTGAACAACTCAGCTCTGGATCCAAACCACACCCATGTCCTAAGAGAATTCATGAATATTCCTTCTTCTCTTTACTCAATTCCCTCCCTTTTGCCTGGGCCTGTGTTATATATATATATACATATATGTATATATATAGTGACTCAGCCCAAACCAGGTTGAGAACTTGATTTGGGAACTAAGTTCCCACTTCTCCATTCTCTGACCATTGAATAAAAGCTTATGCTCTTTAAGGGCTGTGCAAATTCAAACAGAAAAAGAACCTCTCCAACCAAGGCAAGGGGTCCCTGCCCAGCCCAGGACCCTGGCAGAGGTCCAGGCGAACAATTTGCTAACAGATTCTGCATGTGTAATGTTGCATGCAGCTCTTTTGAGAAGACTAATTTGGTAACAAACTGCAAAAGGCATCAGGTAACACTTCCCCATTGTACAGTCAATATGAAAATACTGTACACATCCAAAATGACACAATATGCAGTGGTAATTACTCCCCTTTGTCTTGTCCCGGGAATCTGACATGAAGCCTAGATTAGGTAATTCTGATCACGTGATCACGTGACTACATAAATAACTCATGCGTGTGTGTATATGTCTCCAAGTGCATGTACATAAGAAGCAACCTTTTTTTTTTTTTTTTAAATAGCTCAGCCAGGTGGTACCTGACCATGTTCTGAGGAAATAAGAGGAAAAGACTGCTCTAGTCCCCAGCAACTTAACATATTGCATTCCCTCCATCCCCAAATCCCCTACCACAGAGTCACAAACCTCTATGCTGAACCCATCCAATATCTAAATAGACAATCCAAAAGTAAATAGCATGGTTCAATTATTCCTAGAGGATATCAAAAGGTGGAGCAGAAATTTCCAGCAGGTATAGCACTTGGAAGGAGTCCAGCAGGATGGGGGATGTCCCTGGTGGTTCAGTGGTTGGGGCTCTGTGATTCCAATGCAGGGGAAAGAAAAGTTAAAGTTGCTCGGTCGTGTCCAGTTCTTTGCGACCCCATGGACTATACAGTCCACGGAATTCTCCAGGCCAGAACACTGGAGTGGGTAGCCTATCCATTCTCCAGGGGATCTTCCTGACCCAGGAATTGAACCAGGGTCTCCTACACTGCAGGCAGATTCTTTACCAGCTGAGCTACCAGGGAAGTCCAATGCAGGGGACCCAGGTTTAAGCCCTGGTTGGGGAACTAAGATTCCACACATGGCTTGATGTGGCCATAAGTAAATGAACAAACAAACAAACAAAAATTCCAGCAGGATGATATCAAGCCCTCCTACACTCGGAGGTAGGTGGGTGAGGGGTGGCTCTGGTCTATCCAAGCCCCACCCCACTTCTCAAAAGTAGCCCCAGCTGTCCTGTGACTGTGTCCTTGGCAACCCCCAGCTGACCCAACGCCATTCAAGGGGGTGCCATTGTATCTACAAAAGGGCAACTATCCCTATAAGAGCTTTCAACACAAAGATTACTGATAAAATTTCCAGTTTGCTAAAACATACATAGTGTGAACATAGAATTCTTTTTCAAAACTCCATTTGTTTTTCTCACAGTACAAAACAAAATGGATTTAAAACCACACCACTATAAATCTATTTAACTACAAATAAGACACTGATCGTCTAATTGACTCAGTTTTTTCAGGGTGATTCATTCCTCCATGTTTTCTTTTTAAGTAAAATTAAAGTTTCTTTCACTAAGCACCTTTTCCCTCTAATTGTTCCCTTACAAGGAAGAATAAGTGTTCTTTCAGGAGTAGTGGGGTCAAGCTGTCTACACAAGGCACTAATACAGATTTGGATTTGAATCCAGTTATGACCTTACATCAGCTATTCATCTCAGTTCCATTGCTCAGTCGTGTCTGACTCTTTGCGACCCCATGAACTGCAGCACACCAGGCCTCCCTGTCCATCACCAACTCCCAGAGTTTACCCAAACTCATATCCATTGAGTCGGTGATGACATCCAGCCATCTCATCCTCTGTCATCCCTTTCTGCCCACAATCTTTCCCAGCATCAGGGTCATTTCAAATGAGTCAGCTCTTCACATCAGGTGGCCAAAGTATTGGAGTTTCAGCTTCAACATCAGTCCTTTCAACGAACACTCGCGACTGATCTCCTTTAGGGTGGACTGGTTGGATCTCTTTGCAGTCCAAGAGACTCTCAAGAGTCCTCTCCAACACCACAGTTCAATAGCATCAATTCTTTGGCACTCAGCTTTCCTTATAGTCCAACTCTCACATCCATTCATGACATCAGCTATAAGTAAGAGCATATTATTTAATGTTTCTAAATCTCAGTTTTCACCTCTGAAAAGTTAGATACTAACTCACAAAGTTGAAAAATTAGAAGGAACATATGTAAAATATCAATCATGTAGTATCCAATTTACTTCTTATTTATGGGTTTTACTTTAAAAAAAAACCTAATTCTTGGCAATTGGTTAATGTTAAGAATTTCTTTTCTTATATATGATATAAAAGATCTCATGTGATACCAAATTGAAAAACCTAACCTTACAAAAACAATATAAAGTTACAGGGGAAAAAAGCACATTATTGATTATTAAACCAGGGAAGATTTGGTACTTAAAAGAAATCGAAACTCCAGGCTTTCATCAAGAGCTTCAATAAGCAAAGCAGGAGTATTTCACTTATCCAACCACACGTTAATAAAGGAATTCTCTTCAGTTGAGAAGATGAATTTTCACAGCACATTAAATGCTATTGTCTGGACCTCAATGACTTTCATAGTGAAGGAAACAAAGGTGAAAAGAGTTAGAATTCATTAAGAACTGAAAATTAATTAGTCCATCTCAACCCCATGAGTCACAGCCATCAATTTAAGAGACATAACTCCAAACACTGGATTTTAATTAGGAGGGTTACAAAACTGTTTAAGAACCAAAACCTAATTGTCAAGCCCAATTAAGCAGGTTGATGGGACAGACTATATGATGCTATAAAGTACTCCTTTTACAAAAAAAGAGTAAAACAAAATCCTGTTCAGCTCACCAGCTTTCCCTCAAAATACACACTAATATACATGTAATAAAGTGGTTTTATTCATTCATTATGCAAAGGATGTCCATCTTTGGGTCAATAACCTTAGGACACAGGCAAGATGTGGATAGTATGCGCGTGTGCTCAGTCGGGTCCAACTCTTGTGACCCCATGGACTATAGCCCACCAGGCTCTTATGTCCATAGCATTTCCAGGCAAGAATACTGGAGAGGGTCACCATTTCCTTCTCCAGATGTGGATAGTGGTTCTGGCCGACCAACCTCTCCAGGAAAGTTTTCTTGAGGTAACCACCAAGACTCAATTTAGTTTCAAGATCCTATAATGAAGACAAATTTGCTGACCATTGTGGACATTGGTGCCAGTGAGAATGGAGTCAGAGCAGGGAGATGCCATGTTTAGGGATAGAGACACACTGGGCCAATCGGGCAGAAAGAACTTGGAGTCCAGAGGTACCAGCAGCATCTAGAGGCAACATTTCCAGTTGGTTCTGCTCTTTTTTCCTTTGCCTTTTTTAAAGACCAACCTTCTATCACCTAAAGTAGCTATTTGAAAAGTAACTCAGACTCTGTCCTCTTAAAAAGACAACTGCTTTTCTTTAATTAACTAGAAAATACACACTACAGAAACAAGCTTCATATCCTCTTCACAAGTGTATACATGCACATAGCCTCAACAACACACCTTGCTTGTCTCTTTCAGAAATATCTGAAACAGGATGGGGAACATGTGTATACCTGTGGCGCATTCATGTTGATATACGGCAAAACCAATACAATATTGTAAAGTTTAAAAAAAAAAAAGGCAAAAAAAAATATATCTGAAATTCTCCACTTTACTTTGGTAAGAAAAACTGAATGTCAACAATTCACATTCATTCCAGAACTGGGGTCAATTTTGGCTTTTTATTTTGTTTTATTTATTTGTTTTTGGCTGTTCTGGATCTTCATTGCTGCAAGGGCTTTTCTCTAGTTGTGCCGAGTTGGGGCTATTCTCTGGTTGTGGAGCTCAGGCCTCTCATTGCGGTGGTTTCTCTTGTTGCAGAGCAAAGGCTCTAGGGCACATGGGATTCAGTAGTTGTGGCTCCTGGGCTCCAGAGCACAGGCTCAGTAGTTGTAGCGTACGGGCTTAGTTGCTCTGTGGCATGTGGGATCTTCCCAGAGCAGGGATTGAACCCATGTCTCCTGCCCTGTAGGTGGATTCTTTACACTGCGCAACCAGGGAAGCTCAGACCTGGGTCCATTTTCATCTAAATATAAAAAGCAGTTACCATCCCACTCTGGCTGCTTTGCTGTATGGAGCCTCCCCCAGCCCACCCGCTAACAATCCCCCAAGCACAGGAGTTTAGAATATTCTTCATACTCTTTGGGGTAGGGAGAGCTTCTTATGACCTTGATGAAGGGACATTCTATTAATACTTTTAGTTACCTCATCCTTTCCCATCATACATATCAGCACATGTACACTAATTATTCCATATCAGTCACAAAGAAGACACCTTTAAAATGAAGCACTTGAACCAAAAAGGTAACTATCCCTCCAACCTTTGGGCCACTGATTCTCCATTGAAAATATTCAGTGGGTCAAAATAGGGCTTCCTGTAATTGAGGACTTCCCCCTTCCAAATGGTGTCATGAAGCTCCATCACCCCAAGTGTGGGTAGAAATATCAAGAGATACCTTGATCAGAACTGCTCAGATTTGCACACATGTGTACACACACACACCAAATGCAGAGGTCCATGACAGAACACAAGAAATGCAGGAGATTGAGGAAACTTTAAAAGGGTTTCTGCAAAGTATGATCATTTCAAAAAGGGAAGAAAGAAAGAAAGCTGTGTGCTATAGACAGATGCCTACTGAGAGAGAAAGGAACTTAAGAGGGGAGCAGACATATGATCCAGCAACTCCACTCCTGGGCATATACCCAGAGAAGACTGTAACTCAAAAAGATACACGCACCCAGTGTTCACTGCAGCACTATTCACAACAGCCAAGACACGGAAGCAGCCTGGATGTCCACCGAAGGATGAGTGGATAAAGCAGATGTAGCACATACATACAATGGAACATTACTTGTCATAAAAAGAAATAATGCCATCTGTGGATGAACCTAGAGATTATTATATTAAGCAAAGTAAATCAAAGACAAATATCATCTGATATCACTTCTATGTGGAATCTAAAAAAAATGATACAAATGAATTTATTTATGAAACAGACTCACAGACTTATGGTTACCTTATTTATGAAACAGACTCACGAACTTATGCTTACCTAAGGGGCTGGGGAGGGGGTACAAATTAGGAGCTTGGGATTAACAGAAACACACTACTAAATAGCATAGGAACTATATTTGATATCCTATAATAAACCATAATGGGAAAGAATATGAAAAAAACGTATATATCGGAATCACTTTGCTGTATACCAGAAACTAATGCAACACTGTAAATCAACTATATTTCAATAACAAAAATAAATAAAATAAAGAGAGGGCAGAGGCTAGGTCAAGGATAGTAAGTTTTGCAAACGCGTGCACCTGGATTAGTCAGAAACCTCCACTCAACTTGGTCCTGCCTCTAGGACAACCAGGTGCATAGAACCAATTAATCATAATAAATAGTCTCTGGAAGAAGGAACAAAACATTATCTTGTATCAAATTGATACCTTATTTTATAGCAACATTAAGTCACTGGCACCCAAAGAAGAAGTGGTGCTATCTCAGGTGGAGGTGGAGGGGCAGCCTCCACATTGAGAGGAGGCAGAGGGGAGTGGGAGAGAGGAAGTCAAAGGAATCACTTCTGGGGATTCAAGGAGCTTAACCCCTTACCTGAAATAAGTAGAAAAGAATCCATCTGCTGGAACATGTCTCATATGCTTACTAGACATCTCTACTTTACTTCCTATAACAATGGCACTAAAACATACTTCTCTATTTCAGGAGGCATATCAGTGTGCAATGATTGTTTGGGAAAAAGAAAATATTAGAATAATTTCACTTTCATTTACTCATGTGGGAATGGAATCTTGGGAGCTCCCTTGGAATGTTACTACTGGCAAAGCAATTACTCAGAGCACCAGCTTTGAGAATCCAGTGGTCTGGATTTGAATACTCAGCCCACCCCTGCTGGGCATTGAAAAGTGAGCCAATTCTTTCATGTCTTTGTGCCCTCGGTTTCTTTACTTGTAAAATGGGAATAATAATTTCTAGCTCATGAAGTTGCCATGTATCGAAGGAGTTGACACATGTAAAGCATTCAGTGAAAGTGAAGTGAAAGTGTTGGTCACTCAGTTGTCTCCAACTCTGCATTCCCATGGACTATAGCCTGCCAGCCTCCTCTGTCCATGGAATTCTCCAGAAAGAATACTGGAGTGGGTTGCCATTTCCTTCTCCCAGGCATCTTCAGGGATCAAACCCAGGTCTCCCACATTGCAGGCAGATACTTTATGGTCTGAGCCACCAGAGAAGCCTAACAGACAGTAAACACCTACTGGCAGGTAAGATTTTAATAGTTAGCTCTCGTCATCATCACCCTGTAGATGCTCATATTTGTCACTCAGTGACAAAACTTTCAGAGGACAAAAAGGCTCCTACAGAATGAAGGAAAAAAACAAACCAAATCGAGGGCTAATAAGGCCTCTCACTTAACCCCCATAGAGAAGGCCACAGGCCCTCAGATGCAGGAGGCCACATGTCTTCAACTGAAGTGGAATTCAAGGGCCAACAGGGGAGCTGGAGCCAACGGAATTCCAGGAAAGGGGTCTCACCACACTCGTGGGCACTACCCACACTCTCAAACTTCAGCAGGCTCCTATTCTGTGCTCAGATTCTCATATGAACGCATACCTGCCCCCATGCCCCACCCCTGCTCAGGGCGCACTGGCTGCCCAGCTATTCTGAGACGCCCACTCCCCGGCTCACAACCTGCCTTGTCCATCCCTGTGTGTGGAATGCGCCTCCCCAGACACCTGCATGCTGATTCCTTCACATCCTCCTTGCATGTGTGATCTTCTCAGGAAGGTTTTCTCTCCCATTATTTAACATGGAACTGCTATTTCTGTGCTCTAGTCCCTTTCCATTTTCACTTTTTTCCATAGCACTACTAACAATTGCATATGTATTTTATTTCTTTTGAGCTCCATAAGGACCAGGATTTCTGTTTGTGGATCTAGAACAGCATCTGCCACGTAGTAGGTGCTACACAAATGGGCTACAAGATTGCTGCCCAGAAAATGCATGCTATTGTTAGAAATAAAGGTTTAATGATAAACGGATGCACCATTAAACTCTCCTTGCTTGTCTACAATGAAATCACATTTCTGGATGCCCTTATTGATATATCCAAGTGAAATTTCTCAACTATCATTAGGAGAAGAGCTGCGGAACAAGGCAAGTGTCTTGAAATCAAAAGCATAAACATAGAAGCCTGTCAATAGAGGGCTGGATCAGAGAAAGGCAACAGCCTTCAACAAAAACCACAAACTCATGACTCAGCTACGGTGTTCAAAGCAACACCTGCAAAGGCATGAATTCACTGAGCTCCTCCTAAGTCATGGAACAATCACCCAGAGAACGTATAGTAGGGTTGCCTGGGGGTCTACACAGCCCCTTCACTGTACCCGTGTGAAAATCACAGGTGAAAAATTCCTCCCATAAACTAAGTTTCAAGCAAGACACAATCCTCAGGGTTTATTTGGAAGACAAAGTACCCAGAACCACAGATTTGTTGACCATTTCATTCTAAAAGAACTCTCTGAAACTGCTTTATAAAAAATAGTTGAAAAACATAGGATGAAGACCCAAGATTCTTGCTAAGGAAAGAAAAAAGCAACCTATATTGGATTCATATTGGAGAGTTTGTCAAAACCATCTATAAGGTGAAAGTATCAACAACAGGCTCAGGAGTGAGTCTGTAAACATAAGGTAGTATTTCCATTTACAGCTACGGAAGCTCAGGCAACTACAGGCCATGATTTGTCCAGAACCACAGAGCTGGTAAGTTGCCAAGTTCAAGGCCCTGCTCTGGACCCCAACTGCACACAGGTCTCTGCCCACAACCTGCCCACTACCCTACAGATGCTCATGGTCAAGACACATCATGGACACTTGGATGTTCTTTAGGAACTTAAAGGACAGGCCCTAAAACCGATGCTCTGCCTGCAGACATATTCAGTCTATTATAACTACATCACATGGAAAGGCATTTGTTAAAGTGATACATTCAACCCTTCCACCCACCCCTCCTCAGAAACAGTAGAAAGAGATAGCAATCTCTTAACCTAATTCATTTTCAGGTGAAGGCTGCAAACTGAATATCTCTAAAACTCTTTATCATCTCACCTCCACTTTCTTGCTGGGCAATTTTAGACACATTACTTAATCTCTCTTTTCCTCCATTTCCTCTTAGACGGTTGAAGTGAGAATCAAATAAATTAGTACAATAAGGTGCTTAGAAGAGAGCTTGGCATAGTCAATGCCTAATAAATGTTAGCTATTCTTGTTAACATTTCTTATAAACATGATGTAAAATTAAGATATTTTATTCATAAAATGCAACCATAGAAAGAGAAGGATAGCTGCTTTTTCATTCACTAAACATAAATAAAGCCAAAACTGTGAGCTTCCCTGGTGGCTCAGACAGTAAAGAATCTGCTGCCTACAATGCAGGAGACTCGGGTTCAATCTGCAATTCAAGAGACCCAGATTCAATCCCTGGGTTGGGAAGATCCCTAGAGAAGGGAATGGCAACCCATTCCAGTATTCTCGCCTGGTGAATTTCATGGATAGAGAAGCCTGGTAGGCTACAGTCCATGGGGTTGCAAACACTAGGACATGACTGAGCAAATAAAACTTACTTACTTAAAGCCAAAATTTTAGTACAAACACCTTATCATAGTAATGAATAGCAAGCAAGGCCCTAAGGATCTCCAAAGAGTGTTCAAAATCTGGGTCGTCAGTTGTAAAAAGCTTTACATAAAGGCATATACATGCTGTATAAAGTCTTTGGATGGCACTTGTTGCAGAAAGGGCTGTTTCGAGGGCAACTTCCTTTTCTTTTGTTGTTGTTTAGTTGCTCAGTCACGTCTGACTCTTCTATAACCCCGTGGACTGTAGCCCACCAGGCTCCTCTGTCCGTGGGATTTCCCAGGCAAGAATACTGGAGTGGGTTGCCGTGCCCTCCTTCAGGGGATCTTCCCAGACCAGAAATTGAACCTGCATCTCCTACATTACCGACAAATTCTTTACCACTCAGCCACCAGGGAAGCCCCTCCTTTTCTTTGGGGATGCCTTAATCTCAGGCCAAGCCTGTATTAGTGTGCCAGGGCTGCTGTGACAAAGCACCATAGACTTGGGGCTCAAACAACAGATATGTATCGTCTCACAGCTCTCAAGGCAAGAAGCCTTAGATCAGGGTGTCAGCAGGACTGGTTCCTTCTGAGAACTGTAAGAGGCAACAGGCTCCGTGCCTCTCTCTTAGCTTCTGATCATCTACTGGTGAGCTTTGTCCTTTTTTGGCTTTGGCTACTTTACCCTAATTCTCTGCCTTCATCTTCATGTGGCATTCACTCTGTGTCGTGTACAAATTTCTCCTCTTTATAAGGACACCAGTCATACTAGATTAGCAGCCCACCCTATTCCAGTATAACCTCATCTTAACTGAACAATTACAGCTGTGGATCTTACTTCCAAACATGGTCACACTCTGAGGTACGGGGGGTTACGACTTCAACGTATGAAGTCAACCCATAACAGCTGTTGGTAAGAGTCCAGGCCTGTCCTGCTGGCGGCATTGGTGTTGCAGCCCCAACAGAACCCCAGACCCCATCACAAGTTGGTGGTAGGTCCCAGTGGCGGCTGTTATGAAGGGTTTAATTAACCACAGAAATGTAGTGGAGCAGCAGGGGTTATTATAGCAAGTCATCTTAAAGCAAGCATCACCAACATTTAATTCACTAGAAAAATCCAAAAGGAGCCTTTTATCCTTTCCACACCTAAGACCAGAGGACAGAGTGGCACTTCCTTCCCCATGAGACTTGGGCAAAATGAAAAGGTGGGAAAACAAGGGTTTATTAAGGGTCAATTTTTTATTTAATATCTCCTTCAAGAGTTCTGAAAACCTATGGTCTTTAAAGTCCTTTTAAAAAAGAAGAAGCAGCTTTACCCTTGACCTTGAACCAAAATATCACCTCTACCTGGAAAGCTGGGTTAAAAGAACCACGTACACAAAACATGTTGTCTGGGCATATATGTTCCTGCTGATGAAGACACAAATGAGACAGGAACTCCTAGATAAATCACAGCACGGGGATCAAGAAACTCTGTCTCGTCACTGTTCTAATTCTGGAATGCTAAGACTCTGAATAGGAAAGCAGTTGCTTAAGCAGAGAGGCACAAATGCTACCCCAGGGTTTCCGACTGGTGCGACTCCTTTCCTCGGTAACAAAGATTCAGTTAAGCCACACAGTGATGTTAAAAACCTAAAAGGCTCCAGAGACCTCCCAGGCACTGATGAAGAGGTCTTCAAACATAGAACAAGAAGGGATGCACTTCAAATCCAATGACCACAGTGTTCATATTTAATTTACTTTCAGGAGGAAAGCAACTTCATTGTGTTCCCTGTTATGCTACAAGAAAAAATAACCCTGTCAGTTTACAGTGCCTGTAAATTGCCACATCTAAAGGGAAGTAAAACGTTACAGAAGCCCAGGGGGAAAAATGAACCCAAATCCCTTCAATGTCAGGTAGATTCATACAAAACTTGTAGTATCTCCCTAAGTCCAAGTCCGCTTACCTTGGGGTCCTAAGTGAACACTTTTGGAGCCAAGAGAATTCATGCTGTGAATGAGGACTGTTGTCCTTCCAAAAAACCCTACTTCGTGGAGAGTTGAGAAGAACCTGGAGAACCAGTCAGCCCACAGACCTGGAAAGCTGTTAAGTTGTGAATGAAATTAAAAAGCCATTCTCTGGCAACTCCAAGAGAAAAGAGTGAATTAGAGGACAAGAAAGAAGGGGGAAAGAGAGAGGATTTTGCAGTGGAGGCATCTTCCTCCATAGCCTACCTATGCCAGTCACCTCATATCACAGCATCATTCAGGGGTTCCCAGGTGGTGCTAGTGGTAAAGGACCTGCCTGCCAATGCAGGAGACATAAAGAGAGGCAGGTTTGATCCCTGCGTCAGGAAGATCCCTTGGAGAAGGAAATGACAACCCACTCCAGCATTCTTGCCTGAAGAATCCCATGGACAGAGGAGCCTGGCAGGCTACAGTCAATGGGGTCACAAATAGTCAGACATGACTGAAGTGACTTAGCATGCACACATGCACAGCATCATTCAGACCAGAGAAGCAAAGCCCAAAAAATACATAATTACCACCTTGGGGTCCAATCTACAGTCCCTAAATTAGATAAAACTGTAGGGAAGTTTAAAATCAGGTGAAATCTGAGGGAAGACAAGATCCTCTCAGGACACTGACAAGACCCTCCCAGGACACAGGGATGGCACATACCATTAACCAAGGCTACACCACAGCTCCTCTCAGACGGAGAGTTTTCCATCCAAATGTTCATTAGACACCTACGGTGTGCAAAAGACATCTACCAGATGAGGTGGTGAAGAACCTACCCACGTGCATACCCCAGGATATACACATGGACCCGGACACCTGGAAATTCACAAGGTAAATGCATCACAATGTAAAGTTTGTCCTAAGAGTCCAAGAGGCCATAAGATTGCTTGCTGATGGCGGAATAAAGAAGGGCCGCAGGTGACACTTGAACTTCAGTATCTCAGGATGGTAATCAGATATGCAAAAAATCAAGAGAGGAGGAGGCCATTCCTGGTGGAGGGCAGAAGACCAGTTAGACTGAAGGGCGTGGTAGGGTTCATATAGGGCCTTAAACAGCATACTAAGGAACATGGGCTTTATTTTCCAAGGAATGGGGGTCATTGAATATTAGAGGTAACACAAGATGTGCTTTAAAAAGTTTATTCTATTACCCAGGAATCCCCGGGAAGGATTGGACAAGACAAAGGTTGAAGGCAGAGTGTAATTACGAAGTAATTGCAATAGTCTGTGTACAAGGTCTTTGTATCCAGAAGCAAAAAGCAGTAGAAGGAGCAACGAGGTGGTGAGCTCTGATATACAGACAAAACACACAGGACCTGGGCACTGGAAAGAGAAGACACAGATCAAAGACGAGGCCAACACTCAGCACTCACTGAGTACCTACTGCATGCAGTGCGCTGGCAATGCAAATAAGACTAATGCACAGCCCCAAACCCTCAAGAAACCTGAGGGAGGTATAAAATCAAGAACTACATTACTAACAGCAACAGTCATACAATTTGAACTTGAAGGATAAATATAACTTGCTCTTATTCATCAGTCACTTAGACTTAAAATTTCCATCATCTTTCAGGCTTTCCCCTATCCTCCAAGTCCCAAGATCCTCTGATTCTTATTTCTTCTAAGAGTTACTGATGAGCTACACCTAATCCAGTCCTAGGAAGTTTAAGGTTGAAGACCCCATTTTCAGACCAGGACCAAGTAGAGATACAGAAAGGTTAAGTAACTTGCCCAATGTCACACAGCCAGTAGCCAGACCAGCCTGTCTATCTCTAGCCCTATGTTCTTACCTGCCTCCCTCCCTGAAATTTTCCACCCAACCCTTCCCCTTGCTCTCAGAGTCCCCAACTCAGACTGGCTGCTGTCACATGGCATGAGCACCACTGTGACAGCTCCCTATCTCACACCTGTGATCTGGCTCCAACCAGCTCTTGCCCACTGTTTCCAGATAAGTCTTTTGAAACCCAGACCTTCCTCACACCACTTCCATCTACAAAGGTTCATAGCTCCTCAGTTCAGTTCAGTCACTCAGTCATGTCCGACTATTTGCAACCCCATGAATTGCAGCACGCCAGGCCTCCCTGTCCATCACCAACTCCCAGAGTTCACTCAAACTCACGTCCATCGAGTCGGTGATGCCATCCAGCCATCTCATCCTCTGTCGTCCCCTTCTCCTCCTGCCCCCAATCCCTCCCAGCATCAGAGTCTTTTCCAACGAGTCAACTCTTCGCATCAGGTGGCCAAAGCACTGGAGTTCCAGCTTTAGCATCATTCCTTCCAAAGAAATCCCAGGGCTGATCTCCTTTAGAATGGACTGGTTGGATCTCCTTGCAGTCCAAGGGACTCTCAAGAGTCTTCTCCAACACCACAGTTCAAAAGCATCAATTCTTCAGCACTCAGCTTTCTTCACAGTCCAACTCTCACATTCATACATGACTACTGGAAAAACCATAGCCTTGACTAGACGGACCTTTGTTGGCAAAGTAATGTCTCTGCTTTTCAATATGCTATCTAGGTTGGTCATAACTTTCCTTCCAAGGAGTAAGCGTCGTTTAATATCATGGCTGCAATCACCATCTGCAGTGATTTTGGAGCCCCAAAAAATAAAGTCTGACACTGTTTCCACTGTTTCCCCATCTATTTCCCATGAACTGATGGGACCGGATGCCATGATCTTTGTTTTCTGAATGTTGAGCTTTAAGTCAACTTTTTCACTCTCCTCTTTCACTTTCATCAAGAGGCTCTTTAGTTCTTCTTCACTTTCTGCCATAAGGGTGGTGTCATCTGCGTACCTGAGGTTATTGATATTTCTCCAGGCAATCTTGATTCCAGCTTGTGCTTCTTCCAGCCCAGCATTTCTCATGATGTACTCTGCACATAAGTTAAATAAGCAGGGTGACAATATACAGCCTTGAGGTACTCCTTTCCAGATTTGCAACCAGTCTGTTGTTCCATGTCCAGTTCTAACTATTGCTTCCTGACCTGCATACAGGTTTCTCAAGAGGCAGGTCAGGTGGTCTGGTATTCCCATCTCTTTCAGAATTTTCCACAGTTTATTGTGATCCACACAGTCAAAGGCTTTGACATAGTCAATAAAGCAGAAATAGATGCTTTTCTGGAACTCTCTTGCTTTTTCCATGATCCAGCAGATGTTGGCAATTTGATCTCTGGTTCCCCTGCCTTTTCTAAATCCAGCTTGAACATCTGGGAGTTCATGTATTCCTGAAGCCTGGCTTGGAGAATTTTGAGCATTACTTTACTAGCGTGTGAGATGAGTGCAATTGTGCGATAGTTTGAGCATTCTTTGGCATTGCCTTTCTTTGGGATTGGAATGAAAACTGACCTTTTCCAGTCCTGTGGCCACTGCTGAGTTTTCCAAATTGGCTGGCATATTGAGGGCAGCACTTTCACAGCATCATCTTTCAGGATTTGAAATAGCCCAACTGCAATTCCGTCACCTCCACTAGCTTTGTTCGTAGAGATGCTTTCTAAGGCCCGCTTGACTTCACATTCCAGGATGTCTGGTTCTAGGTGAATGATCACACCATCATGATTATCTGGGTTGTGAAGATCTTTTTTGCACAGTTCTTCTGTGTATTCCTGCCACCTCGTCTTAATATCTTCTGCTTCTGTTAGGTTCATACCATTTCTGTCCTTTATCGAGCCCATCTTTGTATGAAATGTTCCCTTGGTATCTCTAATTTTCTTGAAGACATCTCTAGTCTTTCCCATTCTATTGTTTCCTCTATTTCTTGCGTTGATTGCTGAGGAAGGCTTTCTTATCTCTCCTTGCTATTCTTTGGAACTCTGCATTCAGATGCCTAATCTTTCCCTTTCTCCTTTGCTTTTCGCTTCTCTTCTTTTCACAGCTATTTGCAAGGCCTCCCCAGACAGCCATTTTGCTTTTTTGCATTTCCTTTCCATGGGGATGGTCTTGATCCCTGTCTCCTGTACAATGTCACGAACCTCAGTCCATAGTTCATCAGACACTCTATCTGTCAGATCTAGTCCCTTAAATCTATTTCTCACTTCCACTGTATAATCATAAGAGATTTGATTTAGGTCATTCCTGAATGGTATGATTGACAGAGAACTAGTCAATCTAATCACACGGACCACAGCCTTGTCTAACTCAATGAAACTAAGCCATGCCGTGTGGGGCCACCCAAGATGGGTGGGTCATGGTGGAGAGGTCTGACAGAATGTGGTCCACTGGAAAAGGCAATGGCAAACCACTTCAGTATTCTTGCCTTGAGAACAGTATGAAAAGGCAAAATGATAGGATACTGAAAGAGGAACTCCCCAGGTCGGTAGGTGCCCAATATGCTACTGGAGATCAGTGGAGAAATAACTCCAGAAAGAATGAAGGGATGGAGCCAAAGCAAAAACAATACCCAGTTGTGGATATGACTGGTGATAGAAGCAAGGTCCGATGCTGTAAAGAGCAATATTGCATAGGAACCTGGACCGTTAGGTCCATGAATCAGGGCAAATTGGAAGTGGCCAAACAGGAGATGGCAAGAGTGAACGTCGACATGCTAGGAATCAGCGAACTAAAATGGACTGGAATGGGTGAATTTAACTCAGATGACCATTATATCTACTACTGTGGGCAGGAATCCCTTCGAAGAAATGGAGTAGCCATCATGGTCAACAAGAGAGTCCGAAATGCAGTGCTTGGATGCAATCTCAAAAACGACAGAATGATCTCTGTTCGTTTCCAAGGCAAACCATTCAGTATCACGTAATCCAAGTCTATGCCCCAACCAGTAACGCTGAAGAAACTGAAGTTGAACGGTTCTATGAAGACCTACAAGACCTTTTAGAACTAACACCCAAAAAAGATGTACTTTTCATTATAAGGGACTGGAATGCAAAAGTAGGAAGTCAAGAAACACCTGGGGTAACCGGCAAATTTGGCCTTGGAATACGGGATGAAGCAGGGCAAAGGCTAATAGAGTGTTGCCAAGAGAACGCACTGGTCATAGCAAACACCCTCTTCCAACAACACAAGAGAAGACTCTACATATGGACATCACCAGATGGTCAACACTGAAATCAGATTGATTATATTCTTTGCAGCCAAAGATGGAGAAGCTCTATACAGTCAGCAAAAACAAGACCAGGAGCTGACTGTGGCTCAGATCATGAACTCCTTATTGCCAAATTCAGACTTAAATTGAAGAAAGTAGGGAAAACCACTAGACCATTCAGGTGTGACCTAAATCATAGCTCCTCAGGTGTCTACCAAATAAAGCTTGAATTCCACAGTCTGACATTCTAGGACTCCCACAGCCAGTCAAATGCCATGCCTTATATGTGTGGCCGCCTCCCATTTGGCTCTTAGGAGAAACAACCAGGTTATGTTTTCCTGAAGCCTTCACAACCCAGAAATGTGCACATATCAGACAGACATGAAATAGATATTACATATCCTTGGAAATGAGAGGAGACCAGTGTTGTAATATCATGTAATCTGCTTCCAAAGCTTAGGCTCCAGGGGCTTCTGTTTCATTGTAAATAAAAATATGAAGCTTTCAGGAAGATGAGACAAAATAAGTGATGAATATCTAGGCTGTGTGGTACAGATTAAGCTCCTATAAGCTCAGAGAAAGGAGAAATCCATTTAAACAGACAGGACCTGCCATCAGGCCGGACTAGAACTTGAGGTGGCCTTTAGAGATGAAGGTAGGGACTTCCCTGGTGGTCCAGAGGTTAAGATTCCATGCCTCCAATGCAGGGGACACAGGTTTGATCTCTGGTTAGGGAACTAAGATTCTACATGCTACACAGTGCAGACAGAAAAAAAAAGGAACTAGAGGTGAGGGCAGAATTGAGACACAAGGACAAGAAAAAGGTGCTCTCAGCTTTTCAGTGGACACAAAAATCCCCTAAAAGTCCCACTGTGATTATAAATGCATTCACTTAAGATGACATGAGGAACCCCTTTTTTAGCACCGAGCCTAACAGTCAATGAGGAAGCAATGCAGGACACCACGCTGTTCCCTGCAAGACAGACTGCTGAAAAGAGCAGCCCAGGCAGAAGCAGACAGTCCCCTCACCACTGCCCTCTGCATCTTCGAGGGGCTATGCAGGACCAGGCAACACTACACTCTTCAAAAGACACATGCCTTGGTGCTATCTGCAGTTCTCTTTGGAGGGGATTACCTAAGAAACACTCTGATGAAAAGCCTTGGATGTGCAGCCCTTGAGTGGTAAGAACAGAGCCCAGTAGGGAGGGGGACGGAGAGGATGGGAGAGGGTGGGAGGTAACCCAAGTCCAAAACCAACCGTTAGTCACTGCTGCTCCAATCTGGACCCAGGCCCTTCAGAACACCTACGACTGCAGGGTTGATGGTTTCGAGTGACTAAAAGCGTGATTCATAAAATATTGAAGATGACTCTGATTCTGGGGTGGTTTTTTACACGCAGAGATTTAACTCAGAAGATGCTGGCAGTCTTGTAGGGGGTTAACCCCTATGAAGGCTATTCTGCCAGCACATAGCCTGTCTGGATACAGAACAGGAAAGTCATTTAATGAAGTCTTCAGGTTCTCTAGATGGACAAATTTAAAGGCTGTGGCCAACTACATAAATAAAGATGCAAAGGGGAAAATCCACTTATAAGCACAACCCTTGAACAATGGGAGAGCTGGGATATCAGAAAACACATGCCGTCTAGCTCACTCCATAACAGCTTTAAGCAGCATAATTCCAATTTATAAAAAATGAAGGAAGGAAGGGTAAGAGGGAGGCAGAGAGAGAGAGAGGGAGATAATGAACATTAAAACAGCCTAAAGGTTATCTGTTTCATTACCAGGCTTACTTTATTCTATTATATGTGGACTTCAATTTTACTGAGAGTTTCAAATCAATGTGATGTATTCTGACGAGGTGGTAATTATACCCCAGAATGTATTAAATAAGAAATCACATTTCAAAAAAAAAGTCATTACCACCAAAAATAAAAATGGAAGCTACCTATTTATATGCTGCCTGTCACCATGGCCTCTCACACACACAGCAGGATAAAAACAAAGACATATGTGGTGCAAAAAGTTACTCTCCCTGTCACAAGAGCCGAGGATGCATGCGGCAGAACTGAAAACCAGGGAGGCACGCCCACAGGCAGATATCCTGCTTGCTGAGTTGGTCACTTTCAGTTTATTTCCATCTACTAGTTTAGCTAATCAGCAAGTAAATATTTCCTCAAGCACACCGTGTGCCAAATCCAGAAGAGAGTGTAGTGGCCAGTTCTCTGGATCCCAAAGAATCTGCAGAATATTAGCTCTGCAGCATGACATGGAGCATGACCTCAAGACCAGTCGGTCAGTCTCTTTTTCTCATTGTCTCTCTGGGAGAATCAGAGAGAATGGTTTTGTAACAAGGTAATGGCTTTCACTGAACAAAATCAAAAGATGGACAGTATATTAACAGGCAGCTCAATGCATGTTCTGAATTACAGGATTTGCACATAGATGATCAATAATACACTGAGCATAACCTCTCTCAACTCACCTCCACTTACATACTTGCCAGAGTCGCAGCCACTAGTCCTACTGTAAGATGCCCAGGGATCTAGACTACTCTCCCTGGATGCCCGCTCCACTCCAATTTCACCAGTTTTTAGCCAAGAAATGCTGTTGCCTGCTCCCAGTCCTGCATATGCCAGTTGAATTTCTAAATACAATTACATAATACTAAATATTTACAGTAATCATAAGAGCTAACACATACTATGTCCCAGATATTGCTCTAAGGACTTTGTTTGTATTAGCTGATAAAATTCTCTCATCAATCCTGTGAGATATATCTGATAATTAGGCTTATTTTATCAATGAGAAAACCGGCCACAACCCAGTTTCAAGCTAAACGCTGCAGAGCTATGATAGAACATAGGCAGTCTGGCTCCACAGCCTGCACTTTTACCTACTAGCCTAGGCTACACAAATATTAGATAGATTGATATTCATGAGGATAAAAAAGAAAACATAGTTTCTATATATTAGGTTAAATGCTTTAGAAATACTTGCTAAAACCATTTTGTTGAAAAATAACCAACTCATACCAGGTATGGACAAGATATTTGTGAAAGACTGGGAGGAAAGGAAAAAATCATAAAAATGTAAAATCCTAGGCTTGGATGACCTGACATGTCTTGACATGTACATGCTTGCTGTGTATTAACCCCAGGCAACTGGAAATCAGGGGCAGCATGTTCTGGATATGGTTCATAACAAGCTCAATTCAAAACACCGACCACTGAATCCATATTCAAAAAAGAGTCTACATATTTTAGGTGTAGACACATAAACTTCACACACATAAAATTACAATTAACACTGATAATATCTAAGTTCCCAGGTTTACTGTACTTTTTCTTAAACAACACACCCAGTCGTAATCAGATCTGGTAAAAAGGCTTCTGCTATGTGTAGGAGTATTTACATATACAAACTCCCCACACACATCAGAGCTATCGAGAACCTCAAAATTAAAAACACTGTCAAATAAATCTAGTGTTGCCCACATTAGACATCAGTCTCCTTGAGAGCAGGGTTTGCCGGCTTTGCTTACTTCTGCATCCTCAGTGCCTAGAAAATTGCCCATCACCTACAAGGCAATCAAATGACATTTGTTGAATGAATGACTGTACAAGTGATAAATGAGAATGAAATGCAGCTGTCATATGGGCTAGGTGGAACTCAGTCTAGATAAGCAAAACAGCATAGGGAGTTGAAACAGTAATGAAGGTGAATATGGAATTTATATGTGACTTAATTGTTTTCTATGACTTAATTCTTAACTTGTCTCTGACCCAACAGGATAACGAACAAACAATAGCATAAAACATGATGTATGCAGATGACTAAAAATGCTGCCTAATGGAAGAGAAAGGAAAGGAATCAAGTCATACCTGACTACTAACGACCAGAAGCCCCCAGATGCATTTTCATTTTAAAACACAAAAATCTGTACAGCAGGTCTCCTCCTCTTTAAGAGTAGTATCTGTAGACCTAATGGCCCCTTAGCTTACTCTCTTTTAAGACTTGGCTTATTAGTAACAGTAAAAAGTTTTATCTAGCATGATTGAAGAGTGATTGAAACTTCACAGCCACTTACCGATGATTTCCTTATAAACGACTAAGGAATAAAGTGTCAGTAATCATCTGTTGAAATAATTTAAATAAATGAAATATACTTAGAAATGATATCCATCTAAGTTACTTCTTCGGAAGGTTTTTCAGGCAGAGGGGCACAGCACACAGGCAAGAAGCATTAGCCAGAGGTTTAAAAGACTTACAAATGACCTCAACAGTGTGTGGTTTTCAGCCTAGCACAGCCTCTCCAGGCCCCAGTTTCATAAGAAAGGGACTTGAAAACAATTTTAGGCCTAAATCCACTATATTCTAGGTGACCCCAGGCAAGTCACAGCCAGGGCTCTGACTTTTAAAAGCTCTGCTTATTTTTGCCCCTTCCTCCAGCAGTTATATATTAATTACATAGCAAGGACCTATTAATTACATATTATATTTTCCAACTTTGTATATGAGTATTCTACTGTTATATATGAAAACTTTTGCTTTAATCTAAAAGTTCTATTTTTCTATTGATTTTAAAAGAAATTAAAATCTTTTTATGGGTGCAGTACAAAAGTATTTTAGGCCCTCAAGACTGCCTTGAAGAAAGTAGGGAAAACCACCAGTCCATTCAGGTATGACCTAAATCAAATCCCTTATGATTATACAGTGGAGGCGACACATAGATTCAGGGGTTATACCTGATAGAGTGGCTGAAGAACGATGAATAGAGGATTGTGATACGGTACAGGAGGCAGTGATCAAGACCACCCTCAAGAGAAACAAATGCAAAAAGGCAAAATGGTTGTCTGAGGAGGCCTTACAAATAGTTGAGAAAAGAAGAGAAGCTATAGGCAAAGGAGAAAAGGAAAGATATACCCATTTGAATGAAGAGTTCCAAAGAATAGCAAGGAGAGATAAGAAAGCCTTCCTCAGCAATCAATGCAAAGAATAGAGGAAAACAACAGAATGGAAAAGACTAGAGATCTCTTCAAGAAAACTAGAGATACCAAGGGAACATTTCATGCAAAGATAGGCACAATAAAGGACAGAAAATGTATGGACCTAACAGAAGCAGAAGATATTAAGAAGAGGTGGCAAGAATACACAGAAGAACTATACAAAAAAGATCTTCATGACCCAGATAACCACGATGGTGTGGTCACTCATCTAGAGTCAGACATCCTGGAATGCAAAGTCAAGTGGGCCTTAGAAAGCATCACTACAAACAAAGCTAGTGGAGGTGATGGAATTCCAGCTGAGCTATTTCAAATCCTGAAAGATGATGCTGTGAAAGTGCTGCACTCAATATGCCAGCAAATTTGGAAAACTCAGCAGTTGCCACGGGGCTGGAAAAAATCAGTCTTCATTCCAATCCCAATTAGGCAATGCCAAAGAATGTTCAAACTACTGCACCACTGCACTCATCTCATACGCTAGTAAAGTAATGCTCAAAATTCTCCAAGACAGGCTTCAACAGTACGTGAACTATGAACTTCCAGATGTTCAAGCTGGATTTAGAAAAGGCAGAGGAACCAGAGATCAAATTGCCAACATCCGTTGGATCACTGAAAAAGCAAAAGAGTTCCAGAAAAACATCTACTTCTGCTTTATTGACTATGCCAAAGCCTTTGACTGTGTGGATCACAACAAACTGTGGAAAATTCTTAAGGAGATGGGAATACCAGACCACCTTATCTGCCTTCTGAGAAATCTGTATGCAGGTCAGGAAGCAACAGTTAGAACTGGACATGAAACAACAGACTGGTTCCAAATCAGGAAAGGAATACATCAAGGCTGTATATTGTCACCCTGCTTATTTAACTTATATACAGAGGACATCATGCAAAATGAAGCACAAGCTGGAAATCAAGACTGCTGGGAGAGATATCAATAACCTCCAATATGCAGATGACACCACCCTTATGGCAGAAAGTGAAGAGGAACTAAAGAGCCTCTTGATGAAAGTGAAAGGAGAGTGAAAAAGGTGGCTTAAAACTCAACATTCAGAAAACTAAGATCATGGCATCCAGTTCCATCACTTCATGGCAAATAGATGGGGAAACAATGAGAAACTATTTTCTTGGGCTCCAAAATCACTGCAGATGGTGATTTCAGCCATGAAATTAAAAGACACTTGCTCCTTGGAAGAAAAGTTATAACCAACCTAGATAGAATATTAAAACACAGAGACATTACTTTGCCAACAAAGGTCTGTCTAGTCAAAGCTATGATTTTTCCAGTAGTCACGTATGGATGTGAGAGTTGAACTATAAAGAAGGCTGAGCGCCGAAGAATTGATGCTTTTGAATTGTGATTTTGGAGAAGACTCTTGAGAGTCCCTTGGACTGCAAGGAGATCCAATCAGTCCATCCTAAAGGAAATCAGTCCTGAATATTCATTGGAAGAACTGATGTTGAAGGTGAAACTCTAATACTTTGGCCACCTGATGCAAAGAACTGACTCATTTGAAAAGACCCTGATGCTGGGAAAGATTGAAGGTGGGAGGAGATGGGGACGACAGAGGATAAGATGGTTGGATGGCACTACCGACTCGATGGACATGAATTTGAGTAAGCTCCGGGAGTTGGTGATAGACAGGGAAGCCTGAAGTGTTGCAGTCCATGGGGTGGCAAAGAGTTGGACATGACTGAGTGACTGAACTGACTAACTGCCTGTTACAGAGAACAAGTCAACCTAAACCTATATCATGGAAACAAGGAACACCAGATGTCTCTTGCCACGTCCCCGCACCCACATCCCACAAACCAGACCATGTAGAAGAACTATATTCATACAATGATACTGGAGGAAGATGATGTGGCTACATGTGGAGTGGGGCAGGAGGAGGCAAGGTTGGATCCTTCAAGCCTGGAAAGCCAGTAAGACAGAAACCAACTCAATAGCATGCTATGCTATGCTATGCCAAGTCACTTCAGTCGTGTCCGACTCTTTGCGACCCCATAGACGGCAGCCCACCAGGATGCCCTATCCCTGGGATTCTCCAGGCAAGAACACTGGAGTGGGTTGGCATTTCCTTCTCCAATGCATGAAAGTGAAAAGTGAAAGTGAAGTTGCTCAGTAGTGTCCGACCCTCAGCGACCCCATGGACTGCAGCCTTCCAGGCTCCTCTATCCATGGGATTTTCCAGGCAAGAGTACTGGAGTGGGGTGCCATTGCCTTCTCCGACTCAATAGCATAGTGGTAACTAAACCATGAGCATGTCAGGGAAAAGAGGCCACAGCAACTGCAATAACAACTCTGCTGGACCTGACGGCCAACCAGACCCTCAGTGTGCTCCTATTTTCTATACAGGTTCCAAGATTTTCTGGTCTAAGCAATTCAAATGCAATTCACTCAACAAATATTTATAGAGGGCTTCCTATATGCCAGATACTGTCCGAGACACTTGATCTACCTGGTTAGGAAATGAAAGCAAAACTCCCTGCCCTGGGGCTAATATTCTTCTGGGACAATAATCTATATAAAACTAAGTATAATAAATAAGCATATTGCACATTTGAAGGTATAAGAAATATAAAGAAAGAGGGTAGAATGCAGAGGATCAGGAATTCTAGGTGGGGGTGGGTATCACAATATTAAATAGATATGACAAAGCAATCCTAACTAAGGTGAAGTTTCACAGAGACATGAAAGCAGTGAGATAAATACCTGAAGGAAAAGCAAGAGGCAATAGCTTGAGCAAGGGCTTGGAGATAGGAATATACCTCTCTGACTCCCTAACTTAAAGGAACTTTTAAAGGAGAAAACTAAAATCTGTTATCAGCCGCTGGAAGCAATCTCTATCATAGCAGGAGGAAGGGAGTAGTAAGATCTACAGTTGATCCTGGAACACAGATCTAACTGCAAGGGCCCACTTATATGCAATTTTTTTTTCCCCAATAGTAAGTACTACAACACCACACCATCTGAGGTTGGTTGTATCCAAGGATGTGGAAGCTTGCATAGAAGACTCATGGATACAGAGGAACTCCATACACAGAGGGTCACCATAAGTTATACGTGGATTTTCAACAACTCAGAAGGTCAGTGTCCTAACACCCGATTGTTCAAGGGTTAACTGTAATTCAAACGAGTCTGAAATGTCCACTAAGAAATTAGACATGTGAACCCTGTAACTAGAGACAGAGGTGAAGGCTGTAGGTATGCCTTTGGTATAGTGACAAAGAAGGGTTAAACGCTCACCATTTCCCAGTCTAGACTTTCCTGTGCAATTACATAGAAATCATGTGACACAGTTCTGGTCAAAAGAATATGAATGGAAGTTAATTACTCTCCTTCCAGACCTGGCCATACAGCCCTGCAATCCTGTCCATGCCCTCTCTTGCCTTTCCTCAGCAACTACAAACAGTTAAGAGTTAGTTGCTCAGTTGTTGTTTGACTCTTTGCAACCCCATGGAATATAGCCCGCCAGGCTTCTCTGTCCATGAAATTCTCTAGGCAAGAATACTGCAGTGATCTCATTTTAAAGATGGCAGCATCATAAGATAAAAGGCTCTCAGTCCTCCAAAGCACTGTTGGAGGACTGCTGCCAAGGAGGGCTGCCCTATATGGGTAGGCTGCCCCATATGCGCCCTACCCATATACAGTGAGAAACTATGAGTTAATTGTGTCGTGCCCCTGAGACTTCTAGAAATGTTATTACAGCAGCTAGCTTGAATTGCCCTGATGCAATAGACACATTGAAATCTCTGAATGCCACAAGAGAACACCATCGAAGAACAAATCTGTCTGTGTCCATGCTCAGTCGTGTCCAACACTTTGTGACCCCATGGACTATAGCCTGCCAGGCTCCTCTGTCCATGGGATTCTTCAGGCAAGAACTGGAGTGGGATGCCATTTCCTCCTCCACAGGGTCTTTCTGACCCAGGAATCAAATTCATGTCTCTTGCATCTCCTGTATTGGCAGTTGGGTTTTTACCACTGTGCCACCTGGGAAGCCCAACAGAGCAAATACTTAAAATGGAAATGACCAGCATCCTCTTTTGAAAAGGGTGAATGAAGATGTCCTGATTTCCAAGGACACTAATCAAATCTCATCTTACGGGAATGTCTAATTATCTCATCTTTTCCTCCCTGAAATTATGTCTTTCTTAGACTTCAAGAACCCATTTCTTCCCTGGTTTTCTGCTTGTCTCACTAGCTATTCCATTTCTTCTGCCTATCCTTGACTGGCGTGGTCTAACTTGACTGACACACCCTCCTGAGGATCCCATTCACTCTAAAATGTTTACTTTTCACTTTCACAGTCACCAGTGCACCTGTACCTGTGCAGGTACAGTGTACCTGTCAGTCAGTCAGTCAGTTCAGTCGCTCAGTCATGTCCAACTCTTTGCGACCCCATGAATCGCAGCATACCAGACCTCCCTGTCCATCACAACTCCCGGAGATCACTCAAACTCAAGTCCATCGAGTCGGTGATGCCATCCAGCCATCTCATCCTCTGTCGTGCCCTTCTCCTCCTGCCCCCAATCCCTCCCAGCATCAGAGTCTTTTCCAATGAGTCAACCCTTCGCATGAGGGGGCCAAAGTATTGGAGTTTCAGCTTTAGCATCAAGTCTTCACCTATCTTGAGTTGTAATCCCTATTAGAAACATCTGTCTTATGGAGCACAATGGTTAACTATATGTATCAACTTTATTGGATCACAGGGAGAGTAGAGTAGGTATTAGGCTAACATCATTTCTGGATTACGTCCCTGAGGATGTTCCTGGATGAGATTACATTTGAATCAGTAGACTGAGGAAAGCAGACTGTTCTCTTCAATGTGGGTGGACATCATCTAATCTACAGTGGACCTGAATAGAACAAAAAGGTTTAGAAAAGGAGAACTTGCCTCTCCACCTGACTTTGGAGCTGGGATGTTGTGTTCTCCTGCCTTCAGAGTGAGATTTACACCACTGGAACTTCAGGTTGCAGACTCGGACTGAACTACTCAACCTCTTTCTTGGACCTCGAACTTGGGGAATTCTCAGTCTCCATAACCACAGGACAGCATATTAAAAAGCAGAGACATCACTTTGCTGACAAAAGTCCATATAGTCAAACCTATGGTTTTTCCAGTAGTCATGTACGGATGTAAGAGCTAGACCATAAAGAAGGCTGAATCCCAGAGAATTGATGCTTTCAAGCTGTGGTGTTGGAGAAGACACTTGAGAGTCCCTTGGACAGCAAGGAGATCAAAGCAGTCAATCCTAAAGGAAATCAATCCTGAATATTCATTGGAAGGACTGATGCTGAAGCTGAAGCTCAAATACTTTGGCCACCTGATGCAAAGAGTCGACTCATTGGAAAAGACTCTGATGCTGGGAGGGATTGAAGGCAGGAGAAGGGGACAACAGAGGATGAGATGGTTGGATGGATGGCATCACTGACTCAGTGGACATGAGTCTGAGCAAGTTCCAGGAGATAGTGAAGGACAGGGGAGCCTGGCGTGCTGCAGTTCATGGAGTCACAAAGAGTCGGATGCAACTTAGCAACTGAACAATAATCACAAGAGCATGTGCGTGAGCGTGTGTGCGTGTGTGTTTGTGTGTGTCTATGTGTGTGTTACTCCTATTGGTTCTGTTTCTCTGGAGAGCCCTGACTAATATGAGGGCTATGGGCACTGTAAACTTAAATCTGTATTCTAACACGGATGTATTTTGCTGTCCCATCTATACATTATCCTTCTGGTCACCTGAATTACAAATTCAAAGTCGCTCTTGACTCACTTTTCTTTTCCAGTCCCATATCCAACATCAGGTCATTTCAACCTTCTATCTTTCTGCTGGAAGTGATCACCCAGAAAATTGCCCTTCTAGGCACAGGGCCATAGGTATATTTTATCTTTTATCAAGGCTTTTGCCCTTTCCCTACCAGACTCTCCTTTAAATTAGTTCAAGTTCAAAGGTTCTATATATTATTATAAAAGATGATGGAATTTCATTAGGGTTTGGATTTGGCCCTAAAGGGCACTCAAATCTTGAACTGAAGATCATGAGAGATTTTAGCCAAGTAATTTAAGACAGTGAGTGAATATACCCCATATATTCCTAGATGCCTAGGGAAGAAGCCCCACAAAAGCAGCAGTCTTCCGGCCCTCTGCCGATGGCTAGACAAAGTGACTATTATGGCACCTTCTGGAAACCACTAACACAGTTGCTGTCCTTTACCTGTCAAGTAGCACCCCTTAGGATTCCAGGTCACTAGGACCATACACACACACCCCTGACCTCAGCACAAACTGGGTCCTGCCTGACAGAGTGACAGGCGTCACCTGTAACCCTCCCTGGGCTAAAGGCTCTCTCCTTTCCCAAGGACTAGCATTGCAGAAGACAGTGCTACAGCTGGTACTGTTTTACTCATATCTGGCAAATCCATGTACCAACTTAATCAATGAAAAGAAAGAAGCTTTGTTTCAATTTTCAAACTCTGTCTGTGGGCAGTCTAAACCACTCCACACCCATCTCACAGGTCTCCTCTTTCTCCAAACCTGCATCTCTCTCTAAACTGGATGCCTCAATTCAGATTCATTTTCTCTTTCACCTGGACTATTGCAATAACCTCCTAACTGGTTCCAACCTAGCTGCCTTTCCTTCACTCTGTTGTCAGAGTGGCTCCTGCAGACACTTCTGATCTGAACTCTCTTGCTTTAAACCATTCAGGACAAACATTGGAGTGATCAAGGGGGAATGCACAAGGATTAGAAGTGTAGCACTGTTTATAACACAGGATAGATTGGGAAGGAAGGGGGCAAGGTTAATCCATGGGGGATATGGTTAAATAAATCCTGTTACAGCCACATACAGAATGTTATGCAGCAGGTAACCATGATAGCTGGTTTTATATGTATTGATAACAACAAAGATGAACTAGACATACTGTTACTGAAAAAGTTTCAGAACTTGAAATGTATCTTCAGTAGCTAATGAAACACAAAACCCTCAATATATTTTCTCTCAATACAAAGGTGTCTAAAGGGATATAAAAGGGCCTGAAAAGTCACTCCCCAAGCTGGTAAGAGCCCTGGGGCAGAGGGACACAGAATAGGATTGAGGGAAGGAGATGGAGTGACTGCCCTCATGAGTATTCCAAACTTGTATCTACAAGTATTTGCAAACTGTATATTAATTTAAAATGGTAATTAAATGCCAATGAAAAAATAATAACTCAAATCTTTTTAAAACCTCCTTGCATCAGTAAGAAAAAAAAAGCAGCCCAGTAAGAAAACAGGCAAATGATACACACTTCACAGAAGAAATTATTGGTCAACATACATAGGAAAATATTCTCAATGTTGCTCATAAAAGGGATATCTACTACAATATTACGTGCCTATTTCTCACCTATCAGTTTGGCAAAGTTTCTCTTGGCTCCAAGCACCTTGGAGGGACATGAATGAGCTTAATCTTGGGCTTGGCAATTTCCCCTTTGTGTTTCCTCTGAAGTTCCTCAAAAGTTTACTGGAAGAACTCAAAAGAACAAAGAAACATAGACAAGGATGTGTGCTGCTATTAGCGTGCGTGTGTGTGTGTGTGCACGCACGCGCACTGTTATACATTCACAATAGTGAACACTTGACAACTTCAACGCCCATCATAGGAAAGTGGTTAAACAGAATACAGGACATTGATATAATGAAATGCCACAGGTCTTAAAAAGAATGAGGCCGATACAAACATGCTGACGTGTAAAGATGACAGCAATGTATTATTCAAGGGACCACAGCAAGGCTTATATTTATAAATATCTGGAACACACAGAAACTGGTAACAGAAATCACCCTTGGGATGATTCTGGTGGGGGAGGGCATTCACTTTTCCTTTTAAATACTTGAGTACTACTGAGGGGACACTGTAGAAGGAGATAGAGTGAGAATGGCTTATTTTCGGCAAAAGTTAAATTGGAAACATATATGTGTATTTTTTAACTCACTGCTCTCAGGGTAAATTACAAATGTCTAAATACAGCATGTAATGTCTTTATCTGGCTCCCCAAACCCCTCCAGGGTCAACTTCCAATACTTGCTGTCATGAATCCCACGATCTAACACTAAAACCGCTGCTCTCGGAAAATGGCATGCTCTTTCCTCTGCTCACAATGAATGTTTTCTTCCCTGCCCTTGCCACGGGCAAATTCCTGGGCATTCCCTGAGCCAAAGTCCCCTCCTCTGAGTCGCCCTGACCAGGCCTGCAGAATCATCACTCCGCCCAAAACGTTCCCAGAGCCCATCTCCCTGGAAGAGTTGGGCTGGGGCACCAGGGCCTCCAGGAAGGTGACGGCTGTGTCTTGTGTGTAATGGTATCCCCAGGACCAAGCAGAGCATCAGACACAGCATGGATGTCAATGTCAGAGGAATAAGTGAGCAGAGGACAGAATTCTGGGGCCAAACTAAAGGAAGGCAGGGAAAATAAAATTAAGAGGGTAAGTGACACACAAAGGCACAAAGTATCTATCAATCCAGAAACGGTGACCAAGAACACGCAACAACACAGGAAATTCAAAGGAGACTAAGATTAGTGGTGGGGGAAGGAGGATTTAGATTTGGTAAACTTTAGTTCAGTGAAAAGCAGTTTCAGTAGAATAATGAAGAAGCGAGTTACAGGTACATAGGCTTGTATGTGGCGCAGCAAAAAGTATAGACTCCTGGGCACTCCGGTGTTGAAAACGTTGGAAGCTTTTATGGGTGAGGCTAGCAGGGTCTGCAGGGGACCGGGAAAGGGAAAGCAGAGAGAGAAAACCCAAGATTCTGAGTGAGAGGGAGGCAAAAGGACTGAAGATCCTGCAAGAAGCAGGAAGGGGAGATGGGCTAAACAAAACACCCCAAGGCACCATCTTTACCAGAACAAGGAGGTCCGATGCCTATGAGAGGAGGGGTAAAGGCTGCTGAAAACAAAACTAGCCCAGTATGGACCTTCACGTCCTTGTCAAGGCAGAGTCAGGCTCTCTGCTCTGCTGAGGGTACAGGTGAGACAGGAAGGGAGTAGGGCACAATCTTGAAAAGAATGACAGCCATTGAGGACAACATAAACTGGTTAGAACCGATTAGATCCAAGGTGGTAGATGAGGTGACTTTCACTAGACTCTGAGCCTCAGTATACACTCATTGTAACTCCTATCAGCAAGCTGAATGACACACCCACAGGCCCATGACAGTTCCCGAGGCTGACCAAGAAGGTCCAAAAATGGGCAATGGCCCAACTCCTGGAAATCCCCATCCCCTCACCCAAAATAGTTGGAATAATCCTTGTTCCCTAGCCTACGAAATTAACCCTGCCCATAAAAACTAACTACCGCATATTTCGGAGCCTCTAGCCTTCTCAGGTGGCCCACACTATGTCTATGGAGCCTGTATCTCCTTGAATAAACCTTCCTTCACTGTACTATGGCTCACTCTTGAATTCTTTCCTGCATGAAGCCAAGAACTCACACTTGGTCATCCCAGGGACTCACCTAAGACCTGGGATGTGACCATCCTCTCACACCCGACACTGTCTCCTGCAACACAGGAGGCCTGAGGAGTGCGGACTCCCAACTCGGGGACCATCGCCAGCTGTGGTCTAGCCTCATTCCTTACAAGAACAGAGGTCCGATTTTTTTAACACAGTAATTTTCAGACTTCAGAGCATATCAGTCATCTGCAACGCTTGCGAAAGGAGCCTACTGAGCCCCAATCCTGAGTTTCTGATCCAGTAGGTCTGGGGTGGAGGTCCAAGGACATACATATTTGAATGAAGTTCCAGGTGATGCTGATGCTGCTGATCTGCTGACCCACACTTTGAGAATCTGCTTTATTTCATCCTCCCAAAGAAGGTATTTGCTCTCAAAAGTTCAAACACATACTGCCAGCATCATCTTTGAAAGACCCCCAGGATGCCCACAGAGTTTGATTCTCAACACTGCACAGCAGTCACCTCATGGCCAAACCCAAGTCTGTGTGCCTGATGCTGAGTGAAGCCAAACAAGCTGAAACTCAGAGTTTGGAGCAGAGAAAGGCTTATTTATTGCAAGGGCTAAAAGCAAGGAGAATGGGAAGCTCACACTCAAAGGCTCGAACTCCCCAGCACTTTTTATTTAAAAACAACATTTGAGACTCAGGGTATATGACTTTCTTCTGATTGATGGTGGTGGGGTAACAGAGCAGTGCTCCAGGAATCTTGTACTCATTATGGAGTCACCATCCTCCTCCTGTTTGGGAGTCTTAGTTCTGTTAGAAGAACCCTAAGATGTGTATCAGATTGCTAAGTACCTCCCTTGAAGGGCTACCATGACTCTGCTTTATTGCTCTACTATTCTTTCTTGACTGCTTTTCCTTTATTCCTGCATTTCCTCACTTCCCTAATCACTAACTGCTTGAATCTGCCCTTTGGAACTCAGGGAAGGTCTGGGAGGATGAAGTCTTTTCCTTACAAACAACAATCAGGGAACACCGAGAGTTTCTTATACCCAGGAAGAACCCACAAGAGTCCTGCTTAGTTTTGATCTGGAAGTTTTACAAAAGATATCCATGCTTGGGTCTCATCCCTAGAAATTTGGAGGCAGTTTGTCCGTTGGAGGGGGTAAGAAATATTTTTTTAAGCTCCCCTGGTGAATGCAATGAGCAGCAGGATTGAGAAGTACAGCCTTAGGGAATCATTGGAAGGAATGGGAGTGAGTGGAAGGACCCTAGGGCTGGGGATAATTATACAGGTTGGGCAAAATCCTTAAATCAAAAGAGTTTCTTTATGAAGAATGTAATTTCAACTACCCCAACTGTCTTCTACAAGAGGCAGGTCAGCCATGTTCAAATAACTAGTTCACAGGATGCTGTACACAAAGCAGACAAACAAGACATAATTTAAAACATACGATTTTGATATATAAATATTTTGAAAAATCAAACCAAAAAACAAGTTAGAGGAGGGATAAGCTTGGAGTTTGGGACTGACATATACACACTACTATATTTAAAATAAATAACCAATAAGGACCTACTGCATAGCACAGGGAACTCTGCTCAGTATTCTGGAATAACCTGAATGGGGAAAGAATTTGAAAAGGAATAGATACATGTATATGTATACCTGAATCACTCTGTTGAATACCTGAAATTAACATAACATTGTTAATCAAGCATATTCCAATATAAAATAAAACAAAAACGAAACAACAAAAAATTTAATGGGCAATTGCCCAAAATAGGTACCCTGTGGTCAAAAGTCAGTTACTATTTCTCTTCATTCACACACATACACTCACACACATGCTAAGTAGCTTTAGTTTGTGCCCAGCTCTTTACAGCCCTATAGACTGTAGCCACTAGGGTCCTCTGTCCATGGGATTCTCCAGGAATATTGGAGTAGGTTAGTTGCCATGCCCTCCTCCAGGGTATCTTCCTAACCCAGGGAGCAAACCCACATCTCTTAGGTCTCCTGCATTGGTAGGCAGGTTCTTTACCACTAGAGCCACCAGGGAAACACACACACAGACCACACACACACAGACATGCACAGGCACAGGCACAGGCACACGCACACACACACACACACACACCTGTAATTTCCACAAAATAGAATCCAGGCTATCCCAGCACGGAAGGGACCAGGATCACTCATCCATACTTGGATTTCCCCTAAGTCTCTCACATATCCATTCAGCATTTGCTGAAAGCCTGCTAGGTCCCCAGGCACAGAGGTAGGGATGCAAGAATTAATAAGAGAGAAATATAGTCTCTACCTATAAGGAATTGACAGGCCAAAAGAAAGCAACAAGTATCTAAACAAACCAAAAGTATAATGAAGTGTTAAAGGCGCTGTGACAGCTATTTCTATGGGGTACAGTGAAGCCGGAAAGGAAAGTGAATCTTATTTCACCAGGGGAGCAAGGATTACCAAATATGATGAGATACAGACATGGATGTATTTCCATTTATTTGGATCTTCTTTATTTTCTTTCAACAGTGGTTTGTAGCTTCAAAATTCAAGTTTTGTACTTCTTTTTCCTAAGGAAACAAATTCCTAAGGAAAAATGTTATTTCTAAGTATTTTATTTGTTTCGATGCCATTGTACGTGAAATTGTTTTCTTAACTTCCTTTTCAAACTTTTCACTGCTATTACATAAAATATGATTCTGTATATTTAGTTTGTTTGTATTCTGCGAACTTGCTGAACTCATTTATTAGTTCGAATAGCTTTTTAGTGAATATTTAGTATTTTCTGTATGGAAGACTAAAGTAAAACTGAAAAAAGTGTTAGTCACTCAGTCATGTCCAACTCTCTGCAGCCCCATGCTCTGTAGCCCACCACACTCCTCTGTCCCTGGGATTCTCCAGGCAAGAATACTGGAGTGGGTTGCCATTCCCTTCTCCAAGGAAGCTATCCGACCCAGGGATGGAATCAGGGTCTCCTGTATTGTGGGTAGATTCTTTACCGTCTGAGCCAGACTTTGTCACTTACAAATACAATTTTACTTCTTCCTTTTCAATCTGGATACATCTCTCCTTCTAGCCTGATTGCCCTAACTAGAACCTCAGTACCACGTTGAATAGAAATGGTGAGAGTAGATATCCTGATCTTAGGGAAAAAGCATTCAGTCTTTCATTGTTAAGTACAATGTAGGTTTTTCATAAACATTCTTTATCAGATTTAGGGTAACTATTTCTAGTTTGTTGAGGATTCTGATACAGAAAGGGTGAAATAAAATGAAAGTGAAAGTTGCTCAGTCATGTCCGACTCTTTGCGACCCCATGGAATTCTCCAGGCCAGAATACTGGAATGGGTAGCTGTTCCCTTCTTCTCCAAGGGTCTTCCTAACCCAGGAATTGAACTCAGGTCTCCTGCATTGTAGGCGGATTCTTTACCAGCTGAGCCACGAGGGAAGCCCCCAGAGAGGGTAGATTTTGTGAAATGCTTTTTCTGTGTCTATTCAGATGATTGTGTGAGTTTTGTTATTTTATTAATATGAAAATTACATTAATTGATTTCCCGATATTAAACTAACGTTGCATCCTGGGATAAATCTCACTGGTTATTGAGTATAATGCTTTTACATATTGATGGATTCAGTTTGACAATATGTAGCCTACATTTTAACTTTGAAAATAAAATAATCCTGCCTTCTTGAGAAATAATCTTTGCTATCGCTGTTAAAAACAGAATACTGGGGATTTCTCTGGTGGTCCAGTGGTTAAGAATCCGCCTGCCAATGCAGGGGACACCAGTTTGATCCCTAGTGGAGGAAGATCCCACACAGTAAAGAGCAACTAAGCCTGTGAACCACAACTATTGGGGCCACACTCTAGATCCAAGGGCTGCAACTCCTGAAGCCTGGGCGCCTAGAGCCCAAGCCCCACAATAAAAGAAGTCACCACAACGAGAAGCCTGTGCGCCGCAGCGAGAAGCCCGCGCGCCATGACGAGAAGCCTGCGCGCCGCGACGAGAAATAGCCCCTACTCACTGCAACTAGAAAAGGCTGGGGTGAAGCAATGAAGACCCAGCGCAGTCAAAAATAAATAATTTTTTTAAAGAATACAATGCTGCACTGAAGACTGACCAACTTGTCTTAGAAATTTAAAAAGAATATTGCTTGTGCTAGACGATTAATTTGTGTGATGCCTCAGAACTTTAAAGCTCACAGTAACCTTAGTATTTTGTCCTAAACTACCTTTGATGATAAACTAACAAATTACTAAAAATCAGAATTATATTATTTTATTATTTACCCAAATGGCATTGTTAAACTGGATTATAACCTATATTTTCTTCTGTAAATTCTGTTGAAACTCAAAGTATAGTAGACTTGAATACTGAAGTATTAATATCTGTAGCAAACCAACCAAGTCTAATTTTAATACTATTTAAGTCTCTCTTGGGCTTCCCAGGTGGCCAGTGGTAAAGAATCTGTCTGCCAATGCAGGAGGCGCAAGAGAGGCGGGTTTGATCCCTGGGTCAGGAAGATCCCCTGGAAAAGGAAATGGCAATCTGCTCCAGTATTCTTGCCTGGAAAATCCCAATGTCAGAAGAGCAGGACAGGCTATAGTCCACAGTGTCTCAAAGAGTCAGACACCACTGAGCACACACATACACAAACAAGTCTCTCTTATTTAACCTCCATCAATACGTCATATCTTTATAAGGTTATCACCTTGGGAAAATAAGTAAGATTTTTTTCTGTTTCTCTAAATAAGTACACTATGACAGAAGAACTGTGATGGAGGGTCCCATCAACACAGGTGTTGTTGTCCACTCATTTTGAGTTCATATTACAAAATGATCACAATATATATCATTGGGAATGCCAGAATGAGGTGCATTATAAACCTTGTTTTTCTTCCACTAGGCTTTCACACATACTCCACCATGCCTTCATAGTCTAGACATTTAAGATCATAGGCAGGACTTCTGGTAAGGAAGGAAAGGAAAGAAGAAGTCAACACATCCCTTCTCTAAAAAACAACCCAATACATGGATAAAATTGTCAAAACAATCGTTTCAGGTCTCTGGAAAATAATGAAAGGCATATGATAAATTGGGATGCATATGTTCATAAAATAATGCTCAGCTTTGGGTAAATACAGTAGGACTCTGACAAGAGCGACCACCCAGCCCAGTTCAATGAATAGGATGGTGATACAAGGGCCAAGTTGAATGTGAAAACTAGTAGCATCACTGCCAGGACAGACTGACTTGATGGACCAGAGGTTAGAAAAACTATGCCCACCTCTTCTAGGCTGAGGTTGCAATCCCAGTTGCAGAGGAGGTAGGTTGGGCTTGAGGCTCCTTCAGAAGTCTCATCACCAAAGAATTGCCACTTTCTGACTCATGTCTCATCACATCCTCAGCACTAAACAGAGTTCTGGACAGAGTGGGTGTTCAATGTTATTCTATATATACTATATTCTACAAATGTACAATCTGAAAATGGTATGAAGAAGACAGGTTTGAAAAGAATTAAATACCTAGGAAGAAAATTAACAGAAGTGCAAGATTTTTATACTAGAAGCTACAAACATTACTTAAAGACCTAAATAAAAGGGAAAATGTTCTACTATGATATCCAGTAATGCCAAGATAGAAATTCTACAAAAATCAATCTATTGATTCAATAGAAACACTATGAAAATCCATATGTGTGTGTGTGTGTATATATATATATATATATATTTTTTTTTTTTTTTTTGCTGCACCTGGCCTTAGTTATGGTATATAGGATCTTTTAGTTGCAATATGTGGGATCTAGTTCCCTGACCAGAGATCAAACCCAGGTTCCCTGCTTTGGGAGCCCAGAGTCTTAGCCACTGGACCAACAGGGAAGTCCCCAAAATCCATATATTTTTATTAAAAAAAAAAAGGACATGCTGTTCATGACATTTACATAGAAATTCAAAGGAGCTAGAAAAGTCAAAATAATTGTTTAAAAGACATACAAAGATGGAAGATTTACACTATCTGATTTCAGCAGCAAAAGACTACAATAATCAAAACAGTGTGATATTAGCATAAAAGCAGATACAATTATTAAACAGAACTGAGAGTCAAAAAAAAAAAAAAACAAGTTATGGTGAACTAAGCTTCGATAAAAGTGCCAATGCAATTCGAGGGGAACATGACAACCTTTCAACAATGGCACTGGAAAACTAAATGTCTACATAGAAAAGAAGAAAAATGAATCTAGACCCTTACCCTTATACCCTATGCAAAAAAGAAATTAACTAAAATGGGAGATACTGCTTTGGGGATCATTTACTTGCTCCAAGTAAAAAATCTTTCCTATTCCTGAAAAAAAATTAACTAAAATGGACAGTTGACTAAAATAGATGGATAAGACTTGTAAAACTGTAAAACTTGTGGAGGGAAAAGTAGGAGAAAATCTTTATGACCTTGGATTAAGTGTCAAGATTTCTTAGATATGACACTAAAAGCACAATCTATAAAAGAAAAAAGTTGATAAACTGAATATGATCAAAATGTAAATCTGAATTTCAACAGATACCATTAACAAAATGGAAAGACCAGCCAATACTGGGAGAAAATACTTTTAAGTCATATTTCTGATCAATGACTGATATATACATATATATACATATATCATAATATTCAATGTCAAACATCTCAATTAAAAACACATTCAAATAATTTAAACAGTATTTTACCAAAGAAATGGCTAAAAAGTACATGAAAAGGTGCTAAACAACATCAGTCATTAGGAAAACACAAATTAAAACAATGAGATAGTACTACATACCCATTTGAATGACTAGCAATAAAAAAACAGTGACAAATGTTAGCAGAAGATTTAGAAAATATAACTCTCATATAGTGCTAGTAGGAATGTAAAATGATACAGCCACATTAGAAACCAGTTTCAGTTTTTTAAAAGGTTAAACAAAGAGTTACCATATAATTCAATATATAACCAAGAGAAATGAAAACCTACATAAAAAAATGAAAATACACATAATATATAAGTATTCATAGCCATATTACTAATAAAGACCCCAAACTGGAAGCAATCTGAATGCCCATTAACTAAATGGATAAACTAAATGCTGGGTATCTATACAATGGAACACTATTGAACAATTAAAAAGAATAAACTGACCCCACATATACAGTAAATTAATGTTCTAAGAACATTCAATGGATAAATGATAGTCTTTTCAACAAATGGTGCTGGGAAAAACTAGAAAGTCACATGCAAAATAATGAAATGAGACTCTAATACCACTCACAAAAACTAACTTAAAACGGATTAAAGACTTAAACATAAGACCAAATACCATAAACTCCTAGAAGAAAACAAAAGGAAGACGCTCCTTGGCATTGCTGCTGCTGCTACTGCTAAGTCGCTTCAGTCGTGTCCGACTCTGTGCGATCCCATGGACTGCAGCCTACCAGGCTTCTCCGTCCATGGGATTTTCCAGGCAGGAACACTGGAGTGGGTTGCCATTTCCTTCTCCATCCTTGGCATTGGGTCTTGGCAATAATTTTTTGGATCTAACACCAATAACACAAGCAACAAAAGCAAAAATCAAAAGTGGGACATCACACTAAAAAGTTGTACAACAAAAGAAATAATAAACAAAATGGAAAAGCAAACCATGGGAGAAAATATTTGCAAACCAGATGTCAATAAGCAGTTAATATCCAAAATATATAAATTACTCATACAACTCAAATAACAATATGATTTTTAACAGGCAGATTAACTATATAGACATATCCAAAGAAGACATCCAAATGGCCAAAAGATACAGGAAAAGATGCTCAGCATAATTAATCACTAGGGAAATGCAAATCAAAACCACAATGAGATATCACCTCACACCTGATAGAATGGCTATTATTAAAAAGACAAGCATAACAATTGTTGGCAAGGATGTGCAGGAAAGGGAACCCTTGTACACTATTGGTAGGAATGTAAATTGGCTCAGCCATTATGGAAAACTGTATGAAGGTTCCTCAGAAAATTAAAAATAGAATCACCATATGATCCAGCAATACCACTTCTGGGTGTATATCCAAGGAAATGAAAACAGCATATGGAAAAGATGTCTGAACTTCCATGTTTGCTGGAACATTGTTCACAACAGTGGAAACAAGAGCCCATCAATGGATTAATGGATAAAGAAGATATGGTACATGCACACAATGGAATATTACTCAGCCATGAGAAGGAAATCCTGCCATTTGCAACAATAAAAATGTACCTTGAGGGCATTATGTTAAGTGAGAGTAAATCAGATGAAAAAGACAAATACTGTATGATATCACTATATAAACATTCACTGTATGAATCTTAAAAAAGCTAAAGCCATAAAAACAGAGAACAGAAGGAATTTCCTGGCAGTCCAATGGCTAGGACTCTTCGTTTCCACCACAGGAAGCACAGGTTCAATCCCTTGTCTAGGAACTAAGATCCTGCATGCTGTGCAGTGTGGCCCCTCCCCTCAGAAAATGTCCAAAGAACAGAATGATGGTTACCAGGGGCTGGGGAATTGCAGACCTGGGGAGATGGTGTTACTACAAACTTAAAACTAGTATAAGATAAATAAGTCCTGGGGATCTGATACTCAAAAAAGAAATAATAACTATACACCATGATAGAGGTGTTAGCTAACACTACAATGATAAACATATTACAGTATATAAATATATCAAGTTAGCACATTGTACCTTAAACCTATACAATATTATATATCAAATATATTTCAATTGAACAAAATGAATAAAATACTGACACCTGCTACGACATGGATGAAACCCAAAACCATTTGAAAGGAGCAAAACATGAAAGACTACATGTTACATGGTTTCATTTATATGAAATTTCTAGGCAAGGCAAATCTATAGAACAAAGATTTGTAGTTACTTAGGGCTAGGAACCGGAGAAGGCAATGGCACCCCACTCCAGTACTCTTGCCTGGAAAATCCCATGGATGGAGGAGCCTGGTAGGCTTCAGTCCATGGGGTGGCGAAGACTCGGACATGACTGAGCGACTTCACTTTCACTTTTCACTTTCATGCACTGGAGAAGGAAATGGCAACCCACTCTAGTGTTCTTGCCTGGAGAATCCTAGGGACGGGGGAGCCTGGTAGGCTGCTGTCTATGGGGTTGCACAGAGTCGGACACAACTGAAGTGACTTAGCAGTAGCAGCAGTAGGGCTAGGAACAAGCACTGAATGTGAACAAGCATTAGAGAACTTTTGGGGGTGAGGCAATGAATCACGGTTGCATAACTCAATAATTTTACAACTGTCAGATCTTCTACGTAAATTATACCTCAACAAAAATCATAGCTTGGATGGCACAGCAAATACGTTTGTTTTCCATCCCTACACTGCCTCTGTCACTCCCGCAGCAGGAAATCCATGGTTTCACTCCCTAACAGGGAGACTGCTAATTGTGGAATGAAACTTGCCAAGAATATCGTTTTGCTAAATTACAGCAAAAGCTAGTCTTTGCATCGCCAACAGGCTGTGGTGAAACTGGTACTAAAGCATTTGGCTTCCAAGTGCCTAAGACACTAAGAGAGTGTGGTATGCCCTTCAGTATTGGGATAAATGATACTGGTTTCTATTAACCCCCATTGACTTAAAAGTGAATTCCCAGCAGAAAGTATTACGAGAAGAAAACTCCAGATGCAGATGTTTAAGTTATGGTGTGTGTTAATTCTTATAATATTAAATCGAGCAATCTTCTCAAGTTCTGAAAAACTACCAGCCTGCTTGCTGAATGGAGCACTGGTTACACAGAAGCACAGGGGAGCCCCTGGAGTATTTTAGCACTAGACAAAATCTATTCTCACCAAAAGAAGAAAGCAGAAAGAAGGCAGAGCGGAGAGGTGGTATCAAAAACACAAATCAGCAAGAATGTTTTCTAACCTCTGCCCATGCATCAGTTTCTTAAGAAGGACTTTCAGGAGACTGCACCCTTTCTTTTCTCCCATCCTGTTTTCTATCCCTCTTCTGAAGATTTCTGGTGGTAGTGAAAAAGAACAGAAGAAAAAATAAAGGGACAGAAACTTCACCTTCTCATCAACACTGACTTTGTGTGTTCTTTTTCCTCTGTAACCATGCAAACCCCATACAAATTCTGATGATAGCCATCAATTATGTCTATGTACTGGTGGCTCAGAGGTTAAAGCATCTGCCCGCAATGCGGGAGACCTGGGTTCAATCCCTGGGTCAGGAAGATCCCCTGGAGAAGGAAATGACAACCCACTCCAGTATTCTTGCCTGGAGAATCCCATGGACAGAGAAGCCTGGTGGGCTACAGACCATGGGGTCGCTAAGAGTCGGACACGACTGAGCAACTTAACTTTCACTTTCACCCAGGCGTATACAATCAGCCTTCTGTACCCATGGGTTCTGCACCTGCAGATTCAACCATCCTTGATCAAATATATTCCAAAAAGGGGATTTCCTGGCAGTCCAGCGGTTCAGACTCCACACTTCCACTGCAGGAGGCACAGGTTCAATCCGTGGTCAGGGAACTAAGATCTCACATGCCTCGACACGGGAAAAAAAAATCTAAATAAAATTCCAGAAAGTTCCAAAAAGCAAAACTTGAATTTGCTGTGCTGGTAACTATTTACACTGTACTATGCCCATTGCATTTGCAATTATTTACATAGTATTTACATTTCATTAGGTATTAAGTCATCTCTAGGTGATTTAAAGTATCCCAGGGGATGTGTACAGGTTGTATCCAAATAATATATCATTTTACAAGAGCATCCAGGGATTTTGGTATCTGCAGGGGGAGGGGCAGGGATGCACACCCCCCCCCCACGGATACCAAGGGACAACCATATTAAATTCATCTTGTGACCTCCATTTACACTTTGTGAAAGTGGCACTCACATCTGAGGACTAGATTCAACTAAGAATTCTAGAACGTTCAACATGGAAAGACCAGAAAGTTCACAACATCTAAACGCCCCTATTTTTTATTAAGGGAATATAGGCATGTGGGGCCCAGACAGGTGAAGCAAGTTTCACGAGGTTTGATTAGCAACATTTATTGATGGAATTCGTCTGCACATCTGTACTTTCCTGGGGCTGGGGGAGCGGTGGCGGGTGGGACTTTGTGATCACAAGCCACATGCAGTTCTGGGCCAGAGTCACCACGGAACACTATAAGGAGATGAACATTCAGAGGATTGAGAGGTTGGAAGCAGAGATACCTGGACATGATTCTGAATTTTCCTTTATGTGAGATGTCACCTTGCTGATGCTAAGATTAACTCAAAAGTGAAACAGGTCCTGAATGGCTGCGAATATCTGCATTGAAAAACAGATCATGGGACTTCCCTGGTGGTCCACTGGTTAAGAATCCGCCTTCAATGCAGGGGAATTGGGTTCAATCCCTGGATAGGGAACTAGGATCCTACATGCCTCAAAGCAGCTACTGAGACCGGGCCACAACTACTGAGCCCATGCACCACGACTAAGTCCCAAAGCAGCCAAATAAATGTTTTTTTAAAAAGGAAAAACAGATCATTTCATATGTCGTTCCTAAACAGTAATACAAAAAAGACTGTGACACAGGACAACATTAAGCCTAAAGTTGTCTAATCCAGCAAGTGTACAATTTCAGCAGACAGGGTCAACAGCTTATCAGAGAGTCTGTTGCAGGGGCTGCACCACCCCGCAATAACCACCTCACTGTGGTGACATCCTGTCTTCCCATCCCACTGACAGTATGTGAGCTTTCCACTAGAGTATGGCTTTCCTACTGCTGCCATAATAAATTACCACAAATTTAGTGACTGAGAAAAACACAAGTTCATTATTTTATAGTTCTGGAGGTCAGAAGTCCATAATCAGTCTCACTGAGCAACTAAGTGAGCAAAATTCAAGGTGTTGGCAGGGCTGCAGTCTATTGGAGGCTCTGTAATGTTTCCTTGCCTTTCCAGCTCCTAAAGGTGGCCTGCATTCCCTGGCTCCTGGCCCCATATTACTCTGACCTCTGCTTCCGTCATTACATCACCTTCTCTGACCTTGACCGTCTTGCCGCCCTCATAGAAGTAGCTTTGTGATTCCATAAGACACACTCAGAAAATCCAGGATAATCCTCTCGTCTCAATATCCCTTACTTGCTGCTGCTGCTAAGTCGCTTCAGTCGTGTCCAACTCTGAGCGACTCCATAGACGGCAGCCCAGCAGGCTCCCCCATCCCTGGGATTCTCCAGGCAAGAATACTGGAGTGGGTTGCCATTTCCTTCTCCAATGCAGGACAGTGAAAAGTGAAAGGGAAGTCGCTCAGTCGTGTCCGACTCTTAGCGACCCCATGGACTGCAGCCTACGAGGCTCCTCCATCCATGGGATTTTCCAGGCAAGAGTACTGGAGTGGGGTGCCATTGCCTTCTCCCATCCCTTACTTAATCACACCTAATTCTGTAGTGTCCCATTAGCCATGTAAGGTCACCTATTCACAGATTCCAGGGACGAACATGGGTGGAGGGTGGGGCTTATTCTGCCTAAAACACACTTAGTAATAAAACACTCTTCAGGGATATGAATTTTAGCACGTTTAGTGTTCCCTCTTATGGGTAAGTAACATACTCATGTATGGTTTCTATCAAATTGCTTCTAAATATTTTTGTGTTTTCAATATGTTGAAATAGATATGTTAAGAGCATTGAATGTTTGTGTTCCCTATTAAATTCATCTGTTGAAATCCTAACCTGTGATAGAATGAAGAGGTGGGACCTCTGGGGTAATTAGGTCATGAGGGTGGAGCCCTCGTGAATGGCATTAGCACCCTTATTAGAAGGGACACAAGAGCTGGCTGTTTCTCTCTGCTCTCTACCATGTGAAGATACAGGAAGAAGCTTACTACCTGTAACAAGGAAGAGGGCCCCTGATCAGAAGCCAGCCAGGCTGGCACCCTGATGTCAGATTTCCAGCCTCCAGAACTATGAGAAATAAAGTTCTGTTACTGACAAACCACTGGGTCTACAATGTTTCATTACAGTAGCCCAAGCTAAAACACAGATTATAGCATTTAAATCATTCAGCATTCCTGCAGTTATTTTCAGGTCTAAGAATCTGAGCTCCTGATTAAGGCTCTTGAGATGAGCTTTGCAAACTGTCCTTTGGAAAGACTTTTTATTTACATGCTCGGTAGCAGCATATTAGAGTGCTCATTTCACACCACTTGTGCCATCATGAAATATTACTATTTTATTCAATCATTGCCAATTTGGTTGGAAATGTTAGCCTAATGTTTAAACATGTATTTCTTTTCTTTCCAGTGACAATGTGTTCTAGATATCATATTAACTAGTATACTGAATCTCTTCCTTTGGAATTGTCTGGCTGTGTCCTTTGCCCATTTTGTAATATGATAGAACTTTTCTTCCTGTGTGTGTATTAGTAGCTCAGTTGTGCCCAACTCTTTGAGACCCTATGGACTGGAGCCCACCAGGCTCCTCTGTCCATGGACTTTTCCAGGCAAGAATACCAGAGTGGGTAGCCATGTCTATATTTAAGACTGTTACACTGGTAAATATCTTTTATAAAGGCAATTGAAAAATATCTAGCTCTTCACCTTCCTTTTGCACTGCATTTATGGATGTTTGGGACTGAACAGTTAAATCCTCATTTAAAAATTGTGTTTAGTCATCAGGCTTTTCCCTTTGGTACGTTATTTTCCCTTATGTTGACTTTCTTTATTGCTTATAATTGGAGTATAACAGAACACTGAACTGCAAGTAGAAAATGTTCTATATTTGAGTCTTACTTAATATAAAAATATTCTCATACTAACCAAGTAAGAATCAGATGACTCACTTTTTTACAGTAAATTGTTTAAATACAGGGCCAGCAAATTATAAGGCTTGTTACTTACTTTTTTATGGCCCATGAGCTGTTTGGGAAAAAAGAAAGGGACATACAACAGAGACAGTACAGCCCCCCAAGCCTGAAGTATTTGCTACTTGGTCCTTTACAGAAAAGCAATTCATCTGAGGTGTACTTTATTGCATATTGAGAAAAATATAAACCTACTCTTTTTCAAAGAAATTTAACCAACTGTCCTGACTCTATTGTAGCCTTCTATCCTTTAAATTTGACAGGCCACTTCAACTCAAAAAAGAAACTAAAAATGTACAATTTCTTTTATCACAATGAACTGCAAATTAAACTGACATGTTGTCATGATCGGTTTGGAAAAGATCACCAAGGTTTAGGATATAAAACACTCTCTAGAGTCGGGGGGTGGGGATGCCAACACTGATTTCCTGGGTCAGAGTGTGACAGCAACCTTCTCATGGACAAAATCACACAATTGTCAAAAGCTGAATTCTATATGCTCTTTGACTCAACAAGTTTATGAATTTATACTATAAAACACTCACAGAAATCCTTAAGACAATATGTATACAGCTACTTCGTCAAGTATTCTTTACATACAATATTTACAAGATGCTGCTGCTGCTGCTGCTAAGTCGTTTCAGTCGTGTCCGACTCTGTGCAACCCCATAGACGGCAGCCAACCTCCTAAATGTCTATCTGTGGAATAGGGTTAAATCAATAGACCCATACTGATCAGACTCTGCACATTTCCAAGGAAGGCCCATCTTCAGGACTGATTCTTGACTAGCTCTGGGGAGATAAGCTCTGAGCCCATGGAATATTCTGTTTGATAACAGTGTTTCCGTATGCCTGCAGTACCAATTTCATCAGATGGTTTATGCAAATATGATATATGGCTGGCACCTGCTTTTGCTCTGAAGGGCTAGAGTGTGGTGAGCTGAGGCCAGTCACACAGGCAGTGCATGCTACCTAATGACTCCCGATAAATATCCTGGCTTGGTGAATATCCCTGCTTGGCAAGACATCACATGTGTTGTCACAAATCATTGGTGGAAGAACTAAGTGCATCCATATGACTCCACTGGGAGAAAATCTGGAAGCTAATTTCTGGTTTCTATCGACTTCACCCCATTACCATGTGCCTCTTCCCTGCGCTTGTTCCAGTTTATATCCTTTCACTGTAATAAGCCATGCATGCACGTGTGCTCAGTTGTGTCTGACTCTTTGCGACACTATAGACTATAGCCCATCAGGCCTCTCTGTCCATGGGATTCTCCGGGCCAGAATACTGGAGTGGGTTACCGCTCCCTTCTACAGGGGATCTTCCTGACCCAGGAACTGAACCCATGTCTCTTGCATCTCTTGAATTGGAAGGTGGTTTTTGTTTTTGTTTTTTTACCACTGAGCCATCTGGGAAGCCCTGTAATAAACCATAACTGCAAGTGCAACATCTTTTCTACATCTTGTGAGTCCTTCTAGTGAACCAGTAAGCCTGAGGATGGTCTTGGAAACACCCAACACACTACCAACAGGAGTCTGATAAATTGGTGCAATGGAACAATATACAGTCAAGGAACGGAATGAAACACACATACATGAGAGAGTATCCACTCACAGTATATGCCCACAACAGATATAAGTTAATTGCAAAACATACCTGGTACAGCCTTACACTTTTAAAAGCTAACTTTTCTTGAACATTCATGATGTCTGTGTTTATCTTTGTCTAGGCTTTATCTAAGAGTTTTGCACATATTATGCCATTTGACCCCTACAAAACCCTGCAGGTACTTTTATTACCATCACTGTAAAGATGAGAAAAACTGAGGCACACAGTTTTAATAACACATCCAAGGGCACACATCCATACATGAAACTAACTGTCCTACTTCAAAAGTCAACATTCTTAACCAATACAATTGCACTTTCACATGCTAGCAAAGTCATGCTCAAAATTCTCCAAGTTAGGCTTCAACAATACATGAACTGAGAACTTCCAGATGTTCAAGCTGGATTTTAAAAAGTCAAAGGAACAAGAGATCAAATGGCCAACATCCATTGGACCAAAGAAAAAGCAAGAGAATCCCAGGAAAACACCTACTTCTGCTTCACTGATTACACTAAAGCCTTTGATTGTATGGATCACAACAAACTGTGGACAATTCTGAAAGAGATGGGAATACCAGACCACCTTACCCGCCTCCTGACAAACCTGTATGCAAGTCAAGAAGCAACAGTTAGAAACAGACATGGACAATGGACAGGTTCAGAATTGGAAATTGAGTACATCAAGACCTATATTAGAGGGAGGGGGATAATTTGGGAGAATGACATCAAAACATGTATAATATCATATAAGAAATGAATCGCCAATCCAGGTTCGATGCAGGATACAGGAAGCTTGGGGATGGTGCACTGGGATGACCCAGAGGGATGGTATGGGGAGGGAGGTGGGAGGGGGGTTCAGGATTGGGGAACATGTGTACACCCATGGCGGATGCATGTTGATGTATGGCAAAACCAATACAATATTGTAAAGTAAAAAAAAAAAATTAAAAAAAAGACCATATATTGTCACCCTGCTTATTTAACTTATATGCAGAATACATCATGAGAAATGCTGGGCTGGATGAAACACAAACTGGAATCATGACGGTCGGGAGAAATATCAATAACCCCAGACATGCAGATAACACTACCTTTATGGCAGAAAGCAAAGAGGAACTAAAGAGCCTCTTGAAGAAGGTGAAAGAAGACAGTGAAAACACTGACTTAAAACTCAACATTCAAAAAACTAAGATCATGGCATCTAGTTCCATTCTTGGGCTCCAAAATCACTGCAGATGGTGACTGCAGGCATGAAATTAAAAGATGCTTGCTCCTTGGAAGAAAAGCTATGACCAACCTAGATCAGTTCAGTTCAGTCGCTCAGTCATGTCCAACTCTTTGAGACCCCATGAACCGCAGCACATCAGGCCTCCCTGTCCATCACCAACTCCCGGAGTACACTCAAACTCATGTCCATTGAGTCGGTGATGCCATCCAGCCATCTCATCCTCTCTCGTCCCCTTCTCCTCCTGCCCTCAATCTTTCCTAGAATCAGGGTCTTTTCCAATGAGGCAGCTCTTTGCATCAGGTGGCCAAAGTACTGGAGTTTCAGCTTCAACATCAGTCCTTCCAAAGAACACCCAGGACTGATTTCCTTTAGGATGGACTAGTTGGATCTCCTTGCAGTCCAAGAGACTCTCAAGAGTCTTCTCCAACACCACAGTTCAAAAGCATTAATTCTTTGGTGCTCAGTTTTCTTTATAGTCCAACTCTCACATCCATACATGACTACTGGAAAAACCATAGCCTTGAGTAGATGGACCTTTGTTGACAAAGTAATGTCTCTGCTTTTTAATATGCTATCTAGGTTGGTCATAACTTTCCTTCCAAGGAGTAAGTGTCTTTTAATTTCATGGCTGAAGTCACCATCTGCAGTGATTTTGGAGACCCCAAAAAAATAAATCAGCCACTGTTTCCCCACCTATTTCCTATGAAGTGATGGAACCGGATGCCACGATCTTCATTTTCTGAATGTTGAGCTTTAAGCCAACTTTTTCACTCTCCACTTTCACTTTCATCAAGAGGCTTTTGAGTTCCTCTTCACTTTCTGCCATAAGGGTGGTGTCATCTGCATATCTGAGGTTATTGATATTTCTCCCAGCAATCTTGATTCCAGCTTGTGCTTCTTCCAGCCCAGCGTTTCTCATGATGTAATCTGCATATAAGTTAAATAAGCAGGGTGACAATATACAGCCTTGACGTACTCCTTTTCCTATTTGGAACCAGTCTGTTGTTCCATGTCCAGTTCTAACTATTGCTTCCTGACCTGCATACAGGTTTCTCAAGAGGCAGGTCAGGTGGTCTGGTATGCCCATCTCTTTCAGAATTTTCCACATTTTATTGCGATCCACACAGTCAAAGGTTTTGGCATAGTCAATAAAGCAGAAATAGATGTTTTTCTGGAACTCTCTTGCATTTTTGATGATCCAGCAGATGTTGGCAATTTGATCCTTGCTTTCTCTGCCTTTTCTAAATCCAGCTTGAACATCTGGGAGTTCATGTATTCCTGAAGCCTGGCTTGGAGAATTTTGAGCATTACTTTACTAGTGTATGAGATGAGTGCAATTGTGCGGTAGTTTGAGCATTCTTTGGCATTGCTTTTCTTTGGGATTGGAATGAAAACTGACCTTTTCCAGTCCTGTGGCCACTGCTGAGTTTTCCAAATTTGCTGACATATTGAATGCAACACTTTCACAGCATCATCTTTTAGGATTTGAAATAGCTCAACTGGAATTCCATCTCCTCCACTAGCTTTGTTCGTAGCAATGCTTCCTAAGGCCCACTTGACTTCACTAGACAGCATATTAAAAAGCAGAGACATTACTTTGCTGACACGGTCCATAGAGTCAAAGCTATGGTTTTTCCAATACTCATGTATGGATGTAAGAGTTAGATCATAAAAAAGGCTGAGCACTGAAGAATTGATGCTTCTGAACTTTGGTGTTGGAGAAGTCTCTCGAGAGTCCCTCATTCTGCAAGGAGATCAAACCAGTCAATCCTAAAGAAAATCAACCCTGAATATTCATTGGAAGGACTAATGCTGAAGCTCCAATACTTTGATCACCCAATGAGAAGAGCCAACTCAATGGGAAAGACCCTGATGCTGGGCAAGATTGAAGGCAGGAGGAGAAGGGGGACAACAGAGGACAAGATGGTTGGATGACATCACGGACTCAATGGACACGAGGCTAAGCAAGCTCCGGGAGATGGTGAAGGACGGGGAATCCTGGTGTGCTGCTGTCCATGGGGTAGCATGGAGTTGAAATAACTGAGCAACTGAACAACAACGACCAATGCACCATGCTGCCTGTCTCCCAAAATGTATGCATGTCTGTAGGTACATTTGTAATATACATCAAAAAACATATATTAATAATCTCTTCTTAGGAGTGAGATTACAGGAAGAAAAGATATTACTTTTACCTTGAACTTCCATATATATTATATTTTTGATGTAAAAGCATATATTAGCATAATTTTGGTAGTTATAAGATCTGCCTTATTGTATGCTCAGTTTTTATAGACACATGGGGGTGGTAAGGGGATGCTGTTTGTGGTCTTTCTGTTCTCTCTCACTGACCAGGCCTTGCACCATTCTCTTTTAAAGTCTTCTATTTAAACTTCATTGTAATTCTGGTTATACCCTAGTCCTTTGTCACCAATCTCTGTCCCAAGTCTGGGTTATTTCTGCATATTTACTTTTCTAAATAAACTTCAGTATCACTCTTACCAAGTTCTCCAATAAAACTCTATCAGTATATTCATTAGAATTATTTGCATGGATTTCACACAGAAGCAAAGCCTTATCAACAAAGAAAACAGTAATTTTCCTGAAACAGTAATTCAGAATTTGTGATTCCAAGCTGGGCTGGCTCAAAGTTGACATCTGTTGCTTGTGAAGAAAGGGTTTGATGGACAAATTGATCTGTGTTGACTGGGCATTTCAGGTAGATATCCAAACTAATGGAAACAGCTACATCTGAATATCAGTGAGCTACTTATTTTCTAATGAGAGGACATGTTGAATTGTACATCAATATCAGTATTCACAGACCCTCTGAGGTCCTTGTCAGTAGCAACTGAGTTCAATCACACAACCTACATTGTTAAGTGCCTACTTTATCAGGATTGTTCATGATACTCAACAAGTAACATCCTGGGTTTAACTTCTGTCATGTAGTTACTGTGTGATCTTAAGGAAGTTATCTAACCTCCCTGATCCTATTTTTCTTATCTGTATAGTGAGAATAATTATCCACATTGGAGAATTGCTATGAGGATCAAATGAGACAACACATGATAAGATTCTCAAACACAGTAGATACCGAATAAAAGAAAGGTATCATCACTCCTAATGCACCTGCCACACAACCAGCCCATTTCAAAAAGCAAGAAAAAAAAAAAAACCCTCTAAATAATATTCCTTCCATTTCCAGCATTTTCAAGTCAGTGATGGCTTAATATAGCTGAATCTCCTTTATAAGACCCCTCATCTCCAATGCAGCACTGAGCAGAGAATAAGAGATGCCGGAAGAGAGGAAAACACTTGATACTGGAATGTGACAGAAAGGCACAAGGAAGTAACCGAGATAAGGGCACAGTTGACAAAGCCATCTCCACACGTCAACATCCATCGTGCACTTGGAGAGTCGAATGTCAATCCCAAGAGTGCGGTGAGAAATAAGACATATCTGAGGGGCTGAACAAGGGGCTGACAGCTAGACCCCCTCCCCCTTGCCCAGGACGCCTTAGCTTGCACACGGTTGCCATGGCAACCCTCCATCAAGAAGACACACCACCTCCAGTCAGTGAGGCAGGCAGCCTGTCCTCTTCAGCGATGTGAAATGTCTAGGATGCTTTTTGAAACTAATTTTTTTTATATCTGTGTTCTGTATGGGAGATGTGTGAGGGGAAGAGGGGGAGGTCTGGCTGTTAATCTGTGGCTCAGCAGATTAAACAAAAACCTACCACAAACACACACAATACCGAGCTAAGACAGGCTATGCTAATGATAGAAGGAAAACATTTTGACAGCCTCATTCAGCTAAGTGTCAAACACTTGAGAAGAAGAAAAATTGGTTGAAAAAGGAAAATCAGCAACCAAGTACAAACAGGAACCTAAAAGAAATGGATTAAAGGCAGCCCAGAGTCTCTTCAAGGTGTAGAGAAGGACGTACCAATAAAAAGGAAAAAGCCCCAAAGGAGCTTCACCAGATCTCTGACTCAAATGGGCCAGTGGTAAATCAGGGTGGACACTGAGGCTCTGACTGTCACAGGCAGTTGACATAGATCAATGTATAAACACGCCTTGTTCAGTAATCACAGTGAACAATAAAGAATAATAAACCGAGTGGGTGGGCATGTGTGTTTATTCACCTTACAGTCAGCATACAGCATATAAGCCAACATCTGTGTGGCCACCACTGCTTACCAGTTTCCACAGAACTGCCACCCACTCATGGGTAGAAAATTCCAGAAACACAGGTAACCTGAAAAGCCCGCATCTTCCTCTGAAAGAACATTTCACCATACACTTAACCAACATGAAAATAGAAAGGGGCTCGTGCTCCCCTCTCTAAATTAAAACGCGCCCATGTTCTCCAGCCTCTCACTGGAGCAACGTTCAAAGGCCTTTAAGCTAGCCTTTATGCCCCAGCATGGGAAGTGAACCTTTTAGTCCTGGCAGGGAAATCAAATAGCACAATGATGCTGCACATAGCAAAGGATAATTTTAAAGTCTTTCTGTCAACAAAAAGGAATCAAATGTAAGACAAACTCTCAACCCAGCCACTGAAAGAGAAAGGCAGCAGGGCAACACGGGGAAAATTCTTTTCCCTGATCTATTTCTCCTAGGCCAATGAAGGAATGAGTTTACAATCCTTGAGGTCTACTGGACAAAAGCACTGAGCAGCAGACATTCCTTGGGGATCTGGGAGATTCATTCTGCTTTAGCCTGTTCCATGACAACTCCACTTCTGGTAAGACAGCAATATCCTGATTCAGGTGGCCTGATTCCTAGGTTCCTTTGCAATTAAAGGTGGCCATGTGAACCAGAACCAGCCAATTGGGTATGAGCAGAGCATGCTCAGACCTTTCCCCCTCTTCTGTCTGCCAAGTATGTGGGATGCCAAACCTGGAAGCAACACAGCAATCCTATGAACATGACATGAAATGCGAATGCTACTAAGAACAGAGAAGTAAAAGCTAGAAAGTCTGGGACCCTGGCAGGATTCTGAACTGCCTTCCTCTGGATTCAAACTAGAAGGATAACCTCCCATTCGGCTAAGTCACCCTAGTCAGGTTTTCTACATGTCCTCCTGCAAGAATTCTTCTGGAATCGTGGCATCTCTCTCATTATCGGTTAATGGCACCACAGTAAAATTAGGTGTAATTACCAAATCATCTAATCCTTTTAATAAGTAAACAGTTTCATTTCACTCCAATATATTTCAATTATTTTTATATTTTTGCCATTCACTGCAACTGTGCCAGCTTCACACTAATTTCTTAGAATGCTATTCTGAGTTCATTCCAAAACAGTGATTCTCCATAAATTATGTTTTCTCTTTTTGTACCTGGTAGCTTTCCAAAGCTCATCTGTGGAGAGATGGATAAAGAAAAGGAAGAAGCAAGAGAAAATGATCTTATTCTCCCAACTCACTCCAAACACATCCATGGTAAGAGGGTATCCCCTTTGGTTTCTACAATTGGCAAGGGGCACACGGACTGGGTTCCTGGTATTTTAAGGGAACAAGTACTTAAACAACACTGGACCTGGCTGCTACCTCCACACCAGCTTTATACCTTTTCTGGGCTTTGGGGTTTTTAACAAGATAAACTTTCCGTATTATAAAGCAATATTAACTAGGTACTGGTCCCAAGGAATAGCAAATAGTCCCACCTTCAAATTACCCAGGCCCCACTTTCATCAGGCTTCAGGAGCTTCCCCAGACAACACCTGTAAATGTGGTACTTTGGGGAATAAGAGGGGGGAAAGTTTCACTTTTAATTCCTCCATTTATGTTCAGCCCACATACACATGGTTTCCAATTTTTTCTTAACTTCTTCCCTGCAAATTCTTTCAAATGTTCTAATAATAAGATAGAAACCTATAGAATTAGGGACCCAATGGGATGAAGGTGGATATGACTTTACAAACAGTTTAAGCCTCCATTCTGATGTTTAATTAGGGCTTCCCTGGTGGCTCAGGTAAAAGAGTCTGCCTATAATGAAAGAGACCCTGGTACGATCCCTGGGTCAGGAAGATCCCCAGGAGAAGGGAATGGCAACCCACTCCAGTATTCTTTTAAGAAATTAATAAATAAATAAACTCCCTGCCCTCCCTCCACCACTCCAGTATTCTTGCCTGGAGAATCTTATGGACAGAGGAGCCTGGCAGGATACAATCCATGGGGTTGCAAATAGTCAGACACAACTGAGTAACTAACACACACACACACACATTGATGTTAATTATCCCCATTTGTTCAAACACTAAAAATGAAAACAATCTTACATCTCAGAACACCTCTGAGAAAAAGAATGTCTCCCATTAAATTATAATTAAAATATCAGATTTGTGATACTTATTCAATTAAAATAAGATTTTGAGTCATAGTATCCTCTACCTTAGGGTTTCATCAACACTCTTGACATTTTGTACCAAATAATTGTTTGTTGGGTGATGTCTTGTACAATGAGGGAGTTTAGCAACATCCCTGGGTAAGGACTACCAAAAATGTACTGACATTAACAAATGTCCCCTAGGAAACAAAATCATCCCCTGGCACTCCTGCTCTATCAGAAAAGGATCTTGAGATTTTCCCAGTGGTGCAGTGGTTAAGAATCCACCTGCCAATGCAGGGGACATGGGTTCAATCCCTGGTCCAGGGAGATTCCACATGCCGGGGAGGAACTAAGCCTGTGTGCCACCACTACTGAAGCCCACATGCCTAAAGCCTGTGCCCCACAACAAGAAAAGCCACAGCAGTGAGAAGCCCAAGCCCCACAAGGAAGAATAGCCACTGCTTGCAGGAACTAGAGAAAGCACAAATGCAGCAAAGAAGACCCAGTACAGTCAAAAACAGAATAATTTTTTAAAAAATTTTTAAGAAAACAAAAGGATCTTCATCCACACCCAGTTTACAGATGAGAAAACTGACGCCTAGAAAGGCCAAGAGGCAAGCTCAATGCCACAGAGCTGAATCAGAGACCAAGACAGGGACATGCCATGAAAGCTGCTCCTTGGTTCTTTGTGTTCTGTCACAATGAACTGACTCGTATTGGGGCTTAAACTGAAGATGACAGTATTTTAAAACTTGAATGTTACCAAAGGCATATTTTGAAGAACTTAATAGTATATTAGGGATACTGGAATGAGAAGCTATTAAACTTCATGGCCAACCTTATGACTTTTCTCCTATGCTCCCATTTGAACTGATTTAACAAATATTTATTAAGCATTTTCAAGGGATCTTGAACATTAGTTAAGTTGAGAAGAGTCCCTGCTTCAGTGCATCAGCAGTTCGGTTGAGGCAGGACAGAGATGGGCTCCAGGCTGAGCAGCTGGAATCCGTCCCTTGTGGACAGATACTCCAAGACAAAGATAACAGCAGAGGCAAGGAGAAGTTGAGTCCTGCTCGGATAAAAGATAAAGAGGTCACAGATTTCTCATTCTTGAGGTTAAGGAGACCCTCCCCTGACTCCTTCAAGCTAGGCATGTGCAGAAAGGATCCTCAGCGGAGGGGGTGCCATATGATAATATATTCTGTCAGCTTCCCAGAGACACTTGCCTAGAATCCAGCTTGGCTAAAAGATATGGGTGCACACAGGGGAGGGCCCTGAGCCAGACCAAAGGTGGACTCAAAGCCACAAAGCAAAATGATTGGCCAGAGGAAACCCAGAAGAACTGTCCCCATAGAAGTGATTTAAACACCCCAAAAGGACACAGTATCCCCCTCTCTCTAAGCCTGCCCATGCTTTCTCTGCACATATCTTTTCTCCTAATAAACATTTTACTTGCCTCACTACTTCTCATTTCTTTGCTGAGTTTTTTCTTCAAAGCAGACAAGAGATGGAGCCCTGCTCCTAGCCACTTATCTCTGGCAGTCTAGTGGTTAGGATTCACTGATCCAACTCAGGTTCAGTCCCTGGTCAGGGAACTGAGATCCCCTTTCAAGCTGCTGCATGCCACAGCCACCCCACTGCCATGGGTGACCATAGTAAATGGACAATTCAATAAGTCCACCAGTCACAACACATGTGTAAAGAGCCGAATTCAATATGAAAGTTTTAATCAAAGCAAAACAGAGTCTTGGAAGGGAGAAAACTCACCTTAGCTTGGAAATCAGAGAAACCACAGAAGAAACAGCAACTGAGACGGGCTTTGCAAGATGAGAAAGGCATTCTGAGAAGAAGGATGAGCTTGGAGGTGGGAAGCAAGGAACCATTGGGACCTTTCAGTTGCCTAACTACTAAGCAGATCAATGATACAAATGAGGCTGCACTTTCAGGAAATTATATCACTGTAACTGCATAAACAAATCAGAGAAGGGATGGACAGGAGTGCCATCACTGACTGTGTTAAGAAGGCTTCTGAAGCCCAGTCTGGCCAAGAGAAGACAGAACCATGAAGCAGTCTGTCATTCCTGGCCTGAAACATTAAGGATAGTCAGAAAGAGGCTATTCTACCAGTCTAAGCAAAAGGCATTGTGAGGGCTGGCATGGGGCTGATGTGGCAGAAATGGGACACTTCGGGGCAAACACACAAGATAACGCAGACGCAAGAAGCACTGAGAGAAAAGAATAAGATGAAATCTGACCATTACATTCTGAATCTCAATGAGTGAGAGAACAACAGTGCCATGAACAGAAACCCAGGGGAGAAAATGAGTTTATGATCTCAGGGCGGCACCCAAGAAAAGTCCACCAAGACAATAGAAAGAAAGGGATGGACTTTTGGGAAAAGAACAGGACCAAGGTTTAGATCACAAAGTTTCAGGTTTAGGGTTTTCTGTAGAATGTTGGCTCTTCAAGCTTCAACCACAAATAAGATCCCTAAGAGAGGGGTGACAAAGAAGAATCTGAAAGAGTGCCTAGGTTTAAGATGCAAAAGTAAGAGGAAGAGTACGGTAAAGAAGCCAAGAAAGAATTTCTATCTCTAGGTGGAAGAGGTAGGGAAGCCAAGAGTAGGCAGACGTTCAATCTCACCAGAAAGATCAAGTACAACCAGCCGGAACACAGGCTGGGTTTGGTTTCAGTGAGGTAGCAGCCAAGCACAGGAGGTGAGACACTGCTCTCTGGAGTCAGACAGACCTTAGACTTGATGCATATTCAGGCTTGGCCCTTGCCCATCATGTTCTGCAGCAAGTTACTAAACAGCTCCATGCCTCCTTTCCCCCAGTAAAACAAAGATGATACCATTCTCTACATGTAAGTGGTGGGAGGTTAAGCATGGAAAGGGCTTTCCTGGTGGCTCAGATGGTAAAGACTCTGCCTGCACCTGGGTTTGATCCCTGGGTTGGGAAGATCCCTTGGAGGAGGGCATGGCAACCCACTCCAGTATTCTTGCCTGGAGAATCCCATGGGCAGAGAAGCCTGGCAGGCTACAGCCCATGAGGTCGTAAAGAGTCAGACACGACTGAGCAATTAAGCGCAGCCCAAGCATGGGAAGCACTGAGCCTAGTGCCTGCTCCCTTAGCAGCAGCAGCAGGTGTTCAACACCTCCTCCAGACCCTCTTCCATGGGCACCAGGAAAGCTGACTTAGTCCCCCCTGCAAGGACAGCCAGGTGAAGAGCAGGTCTGCTCTCTACCAGCCAGTCCTGTCTGCTGAATAACTGAATATGTGCCATGACCTGAGGGGATTCCCTAGTGACTCCCTGGTAAAGAATCCACTTGCCAATGCAGGAGACACAAGTTCGATCCCTGAGTCGGGAGGATCCCCTGGAGAAGGAAATGGCAACCCACTCCAGTAGTCTTGCCTGGGAAAGCCCATGGATAGAGGAGCCTGGTGGGCTATAGTCCATGGGGTCACAAAAGAGTCAGACATGACTTAGCAACAAACCAACCAACCAACATGGTCTGAAAACTGGAAAAGAATCAACCAAGAAGAAAATATGATCATGGGGTAGAGGTGGGGAAAGGGAGTGGAAGACAATTTAACACAAATCAGCACAGGATCAGAAAACTTCTTCTGAAAAGAGCCAGAGAGTAACTGTTTTAGGGTGTGAGGCCCATATAGTCCTCAACACAACTACTCAACTCTTTGCATCAGGAAAGCAGCCACAGATGATCCATAAATGAATAGCTGTGGCTGTATCCCAATAAAGCTTTCTCAGAAACAGCTAGGGACTGAGCGATCAGCCATAGTTCACTGACCCTGCAATAAAAAGATGGAATAAAACCAAACCAGGTACACGTTCTTAAACTTCTAACTCTAGCAGCTAAGTTTAGAGAAGATAACAGAAATATGAGAAACATATCGAGACAAAGATCAAATGTTCAGGTATCTCACCTAGCAGAATTTCCAGTGTTGACAACTGGCTTCACAAATTTAGTGCTTCTTTGTTCTTGAGAAGAAAGAAAAGGGAGGACAAAAGGATTGACTAAAAACCATGAAAAAGTCTCATGGCAAATAATAAATTAGAAGGACTTCTCTGGAGATACAGTGGCCAAGATTCCAAGCTCCCAATGCAGGGGGTCAGAGTTCAATCCTTGGTGGGAACTAGATCCCACCACTAAGAGTTCTCACACAGCAACGAACGACCCTGCATGCTGCAACAAAGACCCAGTGCAGCCAAAGAAGTTAATTACAAATTTTAAAATAAAATACCTTTGAAAAAATAATTAGAGAAACACATAAGTAAAAACATTTATGAAAGTCCATTTACACTGCACATTGAGAGAATTACAATCTGATTCCTTGCTAAGCTTCTTGGACTGATCTGGAAAACACAAATACTACTACCTTACTTCCTGGTGACAGGGACTTGCACTCACTGCCATGGAGGAGGGCTCTTCCAGCCCTTGGTTCAGTGCATCCTTGAGCATCCCCACTCCCCCCACACACCCCAGAAAGGGCTTTGCTAATTTCCTTTGCTAAAGGAGCAGAAATACAATTCATCCTTCTCCCTTTCTCTTCACCCATCATTCAGGGGCCAAATCTTCCAAACAAGAAGTCAAGACTGTCGACTTAAAAAAAAAGTCACAACCTAAAAATTGAAAGTTATGCTTTATTTGGTGGGAACTTACAGGACTTCAAGCCCAGGAGACAGCATTTCAATGACCCTGAGAGAACTGTTCCGAGGAGGTGAGGGAAGGAGTCAGGTTATATAGAAGTTTCCTACAAGGGGCACATAGCCTGAACATCAAAAGATCATTGTAAATAAGGAAAACCAAGTTATCTCAAGTTAAGGAATGTAGCACTTTTCTATGTGTGGGAAGATACAAGAGTCTGGGCTTAAATGAAATCACTCCTTTCATATGCATCTCACCTATCTGGGGCCAGCATCCCATGACTTGATTTTTCACATCCTTAGTTCCTGGTTCACCCTTCTTCCTGGTTGCCCTCGGGCTCTGAAATTCACATTTGGAGGGTCGGAATGGCTTTTATGACACCCTTGTTTATTGATATGGCAGGAAATATTCCATTTCACAAGACCACTAGACTAAGGAATATCACTCTGTTTAGAGGGGACCAAACCAAACATTCAACACGGCAGGAATCCTGGGAAATCTCATGTGGCAAAGAGAATACAGTGATGAATTACTCTGGTCTTATCAGCATGTCATCAGCAGGGGAGGTAAGACAAGGAAAACTGCGCAAAAGAAAAAGATAAATGTGAAAACCCAGACACACAAAAGGCTCAGAGCTTCAGAGAGCAGACCCTGATAACCTACAGGGGAACCAAAGATCAAATTGCCACATCTGTTGGATCACAGAAAAAGCAAGAGAATCCCAGAAGAACATCTACTTCTGCTTTGACTACACCAAAGCCTTTGACTGTGTGGATCACAACAAGCTATGGAAAATTCTTTAAAAGATGGGAATACCAGACCACCTTACCTGCCTCCTGACAAAACTGTATGCAAGTCAAGAAGCAACAGTGAGAAACAGACATGGAACAATAGACAGGTTCAAAACTGGAAAATGGGTAGGTCAAGGCTGTATATTGTCACCCTGCTTATTTAACTTATATGCAGAGGACATCATGAGAAATGCTGGGCTGGATGAAACACAAACTGGAATCAAGATGGCCGGGAGAAATATCAATAACCCCAGATATGCAGATGACACCACCCTTATGGCAGAAAGCCAAGAGGAACTAAAGAGCCTCTTGAAGAAGGTGAAAGAGGAAAGTGAAAAAGCTGGCATAAAACTCAACATTCAAAAAACGAAGATCATGGCATCGGGTCCCATCATGTCATGGCAAATAAATGGGGAAACAATGGAAACAATGACAGACCTTATTTTGGGGGGGGGGGGGGGGGGCTCTAAAATCACAGCAGATGGTGACTGCAGCCATGAAATTAAAAGATGCTTACTCCTTGGAAGAAAAGCTATGACCAACCTAGACAGCATATTAAAAAGCAGAAACATTAATGCTGACAAAGGTCCATAGAGTCAAAGCTATGGTTTTTTCCCCAGTAGTCACGTATGGATGTGAGAGTTGGACCATAAAGAATGCAGGGTGCAAAAGCTGATGCTTTTGAACTATAGTATTGGAGAAGACTCCTGAGAGTCCCTTGAACTCCAAGGAGATCAAACCAATCAATCCTAAAGAAAATCAGTCCTGAATATTCACTGGCAGGACTGATGCTAAAGCTGAAGCTCTAATACTTTGGCCACCTGATGCAAAGAACTGACTCATTGGTAAAGACCCTGGTGCTGGGAAAGATTGAAGGCAGGAGGAGAAGGGGACGAGAGAGGATGAGATGGTTGGATGGCATCACTGACTCGATGGACATGAGTTTGAGCAAGCTCCAGGAGTTGGTGATGGACAGGGAAAACTGGGGTGCTACAGTCCATGGGGTTGCAAAGAGTCAGACATGACTGAGCAACTGAAATAACTAATTGGAGGGAAGAAGATGAAGATCTTAGCATGCCTTGAAGGGTGGGTGCATCTGCAAAGGCAGAGATTAGAAAGGGTGTTCCAAGAGGAAAAGACCAAAGGATACGGGCACTGCTTGCTAGCAAGCAGAGGCCACAGAAAGGATGCCTTGGGGTGATATTCAGAGGGGAGAGAACAATGTTTGGCCAACTGTTAAAATCCCCCAAAGGTCCATATCAGAAGGTATATGGCTATCTCCCCAGCCCACCCTCTCCTGTCTTACCCAACTCTGCTACCATAACCCTGGCTACTCTCCCCCACTTCTCACTTGTCCACACAATCTACTTACTAAAGTGAGAGCATGACACCCAGTGTCGAGTGCCCCTCAGTTGGGGCTGTGCCCACATTACACCCACCAAATCAATGGTGAGAGGTCTATGCCTTTCTTCAGTAGGCTCAGGTTGGGATAAAGACCATACAAAAGAAAGGAATACATATGAGGCTGGCAACACCCACAGTGCCGTATCTAAAGGCATTTTCATTGAAAGCTGGTTCAGAAATTCAGACTTGCTTCTATAGCCCCAAGAAGTGCCTGAAGGGTTTTGTTTATTTATTTACTAAATTTTCTGTAGGAAAAATGCAATACATACACACAGTTCAAAAATAAACTGTGCAAAGCTGTCCAGTAAACTTTCACAAATATTTTATGAATATTCAAGTGTGTATATAAACTCATCCTGCCTTTTTAAAAAACACAAATAGAAATATATTAAAATACACACTTTTTTGTCTTTTCATACTGTTCATGGGGTTCTCATGGCAGGAACATTGGAATGGTTTGCTATTCCCTCCTCCAGTGGAGCACATTTTATCAGATATCAAACCAAGGAGATCAAATCAGTCAATCCTAAAGGAAATCAACTCTGAATATTCATTAAAAGGACTGATGCTGAAGCTCCAATACTTTGTCCACCTGATGTGAAGAGCCAACTCACTGATAAAGACCCTGATGCTGGGAAAGATTGAGGGCAGGAGGAGAAGGGGATGACAGAGGATGAGATGCTTGGATGACATCACTGACTCAATGGACATGAATCTGAGCACACTCTGGGAGACAGTGAAGGTCAGGGTGGCCTGGCATGCTGCAGTCCATGCGGCTGCAAAGAGTTGGACATGACTTAGTGACTGAACAACAACACACACTATCGTGTCCCTTACCCTTTTTTTTTCAACTGACCAATGTGTCTTGGAGTTGTTACATGTCAGCAAATACATACATACCTCACTATTATTAATCGCCATAGAACATCCTATTCTCTCTACAGCTCTACCGTTATTCATTCAAGCAGTGCTCTATTGATGGACAGAGGTCATTACCCCCTGTTGCTGTTAGAAACAAGACAGCAAACAAACGGAGTGTCAGTCTTGGCATGCCCGTGTCTATGTAAATTTGCAAGATAAATCCTAGTAGAAGTGGAAATGCTGTGTCAAAGTGTATGCACCACTGAAGGCTCCTGAGTGAGTGGCAGAGGCAAGAAAAGAAAGGAGACAAGATCAGAGACATCTGTAGGTCAAGGTGAGACATCTGGACAGAAGAGCGTAAAGGATTCAAGGAGGGGGATGACAGAAAAAGAGTAGTTAGGAAGGTGCATGGATGTGCAGGTGGGAAGATGTGATTGAGGGCAAGGAGAGAGAAAGGGGAGGATGTGAGGTAAAACATAACCATAATTATTGCTGCTGCGTGCTACATGTAAAAGGCGTTAACAGAACAAAGTTGAAGAGTTCTCATCATAGAAAAAAAATTTTCTATTTCTTTAATTTTGTACCTATATGAGATGATGGATGTTCACTAAATTTATTGTGACAATCACTTCATGGTATATATAAGTCAAACCATTAGGCTGTACACCTTCAATTTATGTAGCACTGTATGTCAACTACATCTCAATAAAATTGGAATTAAAAAAAGAATATGTAACCAAAAATAATAAAGAAAAAAAGTATTTTGGGCAGTTAATAAAAATGTCATGTTATATTTGGAGAGTCTGTGATGTTGTCCATTTCTAAAAATTCCTAATTTGCTGTGATTTCTTTTCTCATTCTAAATAAATACTCACATTTATGGAAAAGGAAATGGAAACTCACTCTACTATTCTTGCCTAGAGAATCCTATGGACAGAGGAGCCTGGTGGGCTACTGTCCATAGGGTCACACAGAGTCGGACATGACTGAAGTGACTAAGCATGCATGCATGCATGCTTTGGAGAAGGAAATGGCAACCCACTCCAGTGTTCTTGCCTGGAGAACCCCAGGAACAGAGGAGCCTGGTGGGCTGCTGTCTATGGGGTCACACAGAGTCGGACACGACTGATGCGACCTAGCAGCAACAGCAGCATACCTTGAAACATTAAAAAAAAAATTTAAAGGGATTTCAAGACCAATACAGGAGGACACGGGTACCAAACAAAAGCCTTAGTGTGGGTTGTACTCTTCTACTTGAAGGAGAGTTCCATGCTGCCCATGGTGATGTGGAGAGTCTAGGGCACAACCTGGTGGACTTTACTAACTTTATTGACTGAAAATGTCTCACCAAGCTCAAGAGAGGAGACAGGAATGGAAATAGGAATTTAGGGCACCCAGAAAGATGACTGGAATCAGACAGAACCACCCAAGAAAAGAAGGGTGCAGACTGCCACCTCTCTTGTGTCACCAAAAGTTAGGAAGCCAAGACAAGGCAATCAAACAGAGAGGACAGGGACAAAAAGCACAATAGTGTGTCATGAAAGCCAACAGAGGGGTCAGTCAAGTAGGAAATAGCCTGGAGGGAGAGAGAAACCCACAGCAGAAGAGTAAAGGCATGATGCGGCATCTTGGCCCAATCTTCAACACAACAGGAAAAGACCACAGAAATGCAAGGAAGCAAGGTGGAAGCTGCATTCAACCAGGAAGAATGGACACAGGGTTCCAGAACAGCAGGAAAATGAGATTTTTCTAAGGAAAACTGGAAGACAGTCAGAGTTCACATGTCAAAGAAAGCCTTCAGTGAAAAAAAAGCAGAGAACTGAAGACAAAGGAGGCAACTGACATGCAGAAGCTCAGGACTATTGGGCCCAAACACCTCAGTATCACGACCAATATGAGAGTCCCACCATCTGAAAATCAGCTTACTGTCACACTGCTTAGACACTACCATGGTTACTTTTATTTTTGGTTTCTGGTTCCAAGTCCAATTTCTCATTTTCTGGTAGCCTTTTGCTTCCATTGGAGATGCTGTGAGCTGCTAAGCTTCTAAGAGGCTCACAGCAACATGTCACGAACACAAGCTGCCATCTAAATGCGCTGTATTTGTGTATAATCTTGTCCGTGGAGGACTCTTTTGTCTAGTTACAGCAATTCGTCTGCCAAATCAGAAATAAAGACCTAGAAAATGTCACAAAAACAAGCAGCAATGCAAAAGATGACATACAACTCTTCCCAAAGCTTAGGGTATTAGATACTACTGCTGGAAATGAAATGAAAATTATTTTTTCTGAATATGCCCCATTCTTCTAGGGAAGGAAAATGCTAAAGTCTCTTTGGTTCATCCCTTTACTATGAAGTTAGTAACATCATTAAATTCAACAAATTAAATTTAATTACAAATTTAATTATACATTAATAGCAAATTAAATTTTGGACATTAAATCATCTCCTTTCTTCTCTCCCAAACACAAACAATGCCTAAATTTAAGTTTCCTTAAAAGAATCAGTGTTCCCAGGTTGTAGTTTATCTAAGAATTTGGTTTCCTTTACTGTCGCTTCTATTTACCATAATAGAGCTCCAATTTTTAAAGTACCAGCTCTGCAACCAGTACTAAGGTAAAGGTTAATACTCAGGTCAATAAAATGGGCATAAAATGCAAAATCATAAAGGTAAAATTATAAATAATCCAGAAAAAGGAAGACTGAATGATTCTTTCAGACAACTGGGTAAAGATGGCAACGCTTAAGGACCAGCACTCCTTCCCTTCATTAATACCTAACAAAATGGTGAAAAATAGAAGCCCAAAAAGAGAAAAAAAGAAAATGGGTAGATTTTCAAAAAAGAAGCAGTATGTTTTTGCAACACATTGAAAATTTCTACCAACACCCGTCAATTTAAAGAGAAGCAAGATGACGAAATGGATAATAGCTAAGAAGTATCAAGCACAGCGGCATGAGCAGAAATGAGTTCTAACCATCACAGTAGTATCTCGAGATCTTAGTAGAAGTCAGGAAAACTGGCAGAGCTTGTTATTTGGGAAGTGTCATGGGAACTGGGAAAATGCTTCCAAGACTGAACGTACTCTCACCTCATGGGAACAGGCATATCTGTAACTCTGAGAGGGTAAACCCAGGTTTAAAACCTTTAACCAAATCTCAGAAGAGAAAGCACAGCTCCGGTCATTCAAAATGGCTGCACCCAGCTTTAACCAAGCTCCATTTCCAACCCCTTTCACTTATGGTGCGTCTTCAGGGAATAAAATTTTTTTAATACTCAGAGTCCTCAAACTCCAGTTCAGTAAGGAAGGCAAGCAAGTATCGTTTCAGATGGAAAGGGTGTCATGGAAAAATCAGCTTCACCTTATTAATATAAAAAATAGGTCTAAATAGAGCTATACATGCTGAGCCGAGCCATATGACAGACAGCAAGCAAATGTGCAAACATACTACAAACATGAAAAAGAAAAAGTGCATAGCATTGTTTAGAAAATCCATAAAGGGCACAGTGAGAAAGGAAACATAACTAGAAAACCAGTGGAAACTGCCTGTGAGTGCAAATGCTCAACAGTAATCAAAATTGTTATAAGGACAGTTAAATAAACAATGCATAGAACATAAAAAACAGAAACAGACCCACATATATATGATCAACTGATTCTCAACAAAGATGCAACGCCAGGATATTTCAAGGGCAAAAGGCATATCATTTTAACAAATGTTGCTGGAATAAATGAATATCCAATTGAAAGGAAAAAAATGGACTGATTCCTATCTCACATCATACATAAAAATTAACTTGAAATACTGTAGGCATAAACATGAAAACTACTATATAACTCCTAGATGAAAACATGAGAAAACATCTTTGCAAATTGAGGATAGGCAAAGATTTCTTAAATATAACACAGAAAGCAATATCATTTTAAAAAGTGAGAAATTAAATTTTAAGTCTTTTCCTCAGAAAAAGATATTGACTAGAAAATAAAAAGTCAGGCAGCAGGCTGAGGGAGAAAATATGATATGTAAACGAATGAAACTACTAGAAATATATACATGTTCATATATATAGAGAGAGATCATCAAAAATTCAATAGTCAAAATAGAATACTAAAAATTAGTAAAATAACTCAAAAAGGGCAGAAGAGAAGGAACAGAGGAACAAAAAGCAGAGGGAACAAACAGAAAGCAAATAATAAAACGATATGTTTAAAGGAAAGTATGGCAATAATAACATTAAATGTGAATGGTCTAAATATCAATTTTAAAAGATAGAAAAAAATTTTTAAATAATCTGATTATCAGGACTTCCTTGGCAATCCATTGGTTAGGACTCTGCATTTCCACTGCAAGGAGCACAGATTCCATCCCTGATCAGGGGATTAAGACCCCACATGCCATGCAGAGTGCCCAATAAATAAATTAATTAATTAAATAACCTGATTTTCTGATACCTGGAAAAAAATTATTTCAAATACACATATCAATAAGTTAAAAGTGAAAAGTCAAAGAGATATGCTAGTTAACATGAATCAAAAGTAAACTGAAGAAGATATATTAATATCAGATAAAGTAGATTCCAGGGCTTCCCTGGTGGCTCATTGGTAAAGAATCTGTCTGTGATGCAGGAGACCCAGGTTTGATCCCTGGGTTGGGAAGATTCCCCTGCAAAAGGGTGTGGCTACCTACTCCAGTATTCTTGCCTGGAAAATCTCCATGGAAAGAGGAGCCTGGTGGGCTACAGTCCATGGGGTTGCAAAGGGTCAGACATGACTGAACAACTTTCACTTCACTTCAAAGTAGATTTCAGAACAAAGAACCACCAAGCATAAAGATGGACATTATGTAAGGATGAACTGGTCAAGTCATCAAGAAAAAATAACATCCTAAATGCATACGCACCTAACAACAGAAATTCAAAACACATGAAAGAGGAACTGAAAGGAGAAATAGACAAATTCATAATTACAGTTGAATACCTCAATACTAGTCTCTCATTAACAGAACTAGTAAGAAAATGAGCAAGGAAGTAGAAACTGGATAACACTAGCATCTAATTGGAACTAACTGACATATATAGACTAACCCATTACAGTAGAACAAATATTTAAGTGCACACAGAATATTCACTAAGAGAGACCATATTCTGAGTCAATAAAACAAATCTTAATAATAAAAAAATTGAAATCATACAAAATATATTCTCTGAACATAACAGGATAAAATAGAAATTAATAATGGAAAACTGACCCAAAAACTTTAAAAATTTAGAACTTAAATAATATAATTCTAAATAATTCATGACTTAAACAAGATATCTCAAGAGAAATTGCAAAATATTTTTAACTAAAAAAATGAAAATGCAATATATCAAAATTTATGGGAGACAGACAAAGCAGTGCTTCAAGAAACATTTGGATTATTAAATGCCTATATAGAAAAGTCTCTAATCAATAATCTTAGCTTCTACCTTTTAAAACTAGAAATAGATGAGCAAAATAAGCAAGGTAAACAGAAGAAAGGAAATAATAAAGATCAAAAATCAATGAAACTGAAAGTAAAGAAATGAAAGAGAAAAAAAATCAATAAAACTAAAAGCCAGTTCTTTGAAAAATAAAATGTATAAACCTCTAGCAAGATTAACCAAAAAAGAGAGAAGACACAAATTATCAACACCAGGAATGAAAGAGGAGACATCATTATAGATTCCACTAACATTAAAAGAATAAGGGAATATAAAAATAACAGAAAACTCTATACACATGATTCTTTCAATTTATATTGCATTGATCAATTTCAAATAAACAATAAACTACCAAAACTCACTCAAAATGAAAAAGATAAATTGAATAGCTCTATTATTAAAGGAACTGAATCTGTAATAAAAATCTTTCTGCAGACTAAATCTCCAGGTCCACATAATTTCAGTAGCAAATTCTACCAAAATTGAAAGAAATAACTCCAATTCCACATAAAGTCTTCTAGAAAATAAAAGAGGGAATACTTCATAAGGCCAGTATTAACCTGATGCCAGTCAAAGAAAGTATAAAAAGAAAACACTGCAGACCAATATCCCTCATGAATACAGATGCAAAAATTCGCAACAAATGTCTAATTATATAAAACAGAACAATACATAATGGGCAAATGAAGTTTATCCCAGGAATATAAGACCAGTTAAATATTCAAAAATCAACAAATGTAATCCAACATACTTACAGTATAAAGAAGGAAAATATCATGATCACCTCAATTGAAAATTTTGAAAATTCAATATTCATCCATTCATGTCAAAAACTCCACAAACTACAAACATAAGGGAATGTTTATTCTTAATATCCCTGTACAACATTATACTAGAAGCCTTAGCCAGTGTAATGAAGCAAGAAAAAGAAATAAAAGACAAATAGATTGGAAAGAAAGAAAACTGTATTTGCAGATGACATTGTCTACATACAAAATCTCAAAAACAGCAAAAAAAAAGAATCCTTATGTAACTAATAAGTAAGGTTAGCAAGAATATGAGATACAAGATCAACATACAAAAATCAACCAAATTTTTATGTACTAACAGTACATAATTAAAAACAACTTTTTGAGTACTTTTAATTGCGCTAAAAAAGTAAATACAGGTGAATATAATAAAACATGTCCAGTAGTAGTATGTTCAAACTACAAAATACTGATGAAACACGTCAAAGAACTAAATAAATGGAGAGGCACTGTATATTTATGGATTGAAAGACTAAACACAGTAAAGATGCAAATTCTTCACAAGCTGACCTATACATTTAACACAGTTCCAGTCAAATTTCAGCAAGATTTTTTTTTCTACATATAGACAAACTGATTCTAAAATTCATTTAGAAAGGCAAAAGAATTAGTTAAAACAATTTTGAAAGATATATACAATATTAAAAGAACTGTACTATTAAATTCGAAAATTTGCTATAAAGCTATAGTCATTAAGGCAATGTGGTATCAGCAAAAAGACAAATAGATCGATGAAATAAGAATCCAGAAACAGACTCACACAAATATGGCCACTTGATCTTCTACAAAGCTATATGAACAATTCAATAAAGAAAAGATGGTCTTTTCAACAAATGATGTAGGAATAACTGGACATTCATATGTAAAGGAAAGAAAAATAAGCCACAACCTATACCTCACACATTGTATAAAAATGTATTCAAAATGAATCATAAATGCAAAACATGAAACTATCAAAATTTTAAGAGAAATCTTTGGAGTCCTGGGTTAGCCAGAGAGTTCTTAAACACACCACCAAAAGCAAGATCCATAAAAGAAAAAACTGATCAAATGCCTTTGCAAAATTAAAAACATTTTTCTGCAAAAGACACAATAAAGAGAATGAAAAGACAAGCTACAGACTAAAAGAGCATATTTTCAAATCATATATCAAACAAAAGACTTATATTCAGAATTTATTAAAAATAACTTTCAAAACTCAACTGTGAGAAAATTCATTTTTTAATGAATAAAAAGACACTTCAATAAAGAGGATATAGAGATAGCAAACAAGCACATGAAAAGGTGCTTGTCACCATTACCAAGGAAAATGCAGTCTAAAATCTTGGTAAGATACAACTCCATTAGAATGGCATTAAAAAAAAATATTGCTAATACCAAGTGGATATGGAGCAACTGGAACTCTTATCAGTGTAGGAATGCAAAATAATAGAACCACTCTGGGAAAGAATTTGACAGGTTCTTAGAAGTTAAACATAAACTTGCCATTCAGTCCAACAATCCTGTTCCTAAGAATTTACCATCATGTAGATTACAGCCCTCAGGCCAAATTCAGCAGTGATCCAAATTGGACCAGATACATTTGTTTTTGTATTGTTTCTGGCTGCTTCCCACACCAGTGGAGTTGAACACTTGAAACAAAGACTGTACAGCCTACAAAGCCAAAAATATTTATTAATACTATCCATCTCTTCACCGAAAAAGTTTGCCAACATCTGTCCTAGAGAAAAGAACTTCAATTGACACAAAGTACAGATGTTCAGAGCAGCTATTTATAATCATCAAACACTGGAACCAACCCAAATGTCTGTCCTTCAACAGGTTAATGGATAAATCAGCTGTGTTATATCCATACAATGGTATACTAACCAATAATAAATAGGAACAAACTGTTGACACACAATTTTAATGAATCTCAAAGACATTGAGTGAGTGAAAGAAGCCAGGTACAAAAGGTTACACACTATAAAATTCTACCATATGACATCCTCAAAAAGACAAAGCTATGGTGAAAAAGGAACAGATTAGTGGTTGCCAAGGCATAGTTGGGCTTCCCTGGTGGCTCAGCGGTAAAGAATCTGCCTGCAATGCAGGAGACCCAGGTTCGATCCCTGGGTCAGGAAGATCCCCTGGAAGATGGAACAGCAACCCACTCTAGTACTCCTACCTAGAGAATCCCATGGACAGAGGAGCCTGACAGGCTGCAGTCCATAGGGTTGCACAGAGTTGGACACAACTGAAGCAATTCAGCAGTAGCAGCAGCAAGGCTTAGTTGTGAGAGGCAGGTACAATCAGACTTTTGGGGAGCAATAAACTGTTCTGTATCCTGGTTATGGTGATGATTACACAAATCTGTACATATGTTAAAAGTCATAGTAGTATATACACCAAAACAAAGTCAATTTTACTCTATGTTAACTTAGTAAAGTTTGCAAAAAACAGATTTCGCCTCTAATATTAAGCTTCTCCTGTATGTTTATTTACTTCCAGTATCTGAAGATTAATATATGCAGTATAGTCTCAATATGTACATGCACAGAATAGCTTTTTTGAAGATTACCTGTTTGTTTTTAGCATCAACGTCTACTCTGCTTCTTCTAATTAAATGAAAAGACTGGGTCATTAGAAAGAGCCTGAGGACTTAAACACATTGTGGTTGGATTCATGACAAATCCACACAAGAAACTGCTCATGATAACTCACACTTACAAACAATTCAGCTTCACAATTTGCATTCACCCAGAGTTACATAATCGCTAAAGGCAAATCAGCTAAAGTTTAGTCCCAATTTGGGTCCTGAAAGTTCTGTCAACACTGACAAAAAGCACAGTGCAAATTTTCAACTTGAGAAGGTAAAGAAAGACACTAGATATGTCTCAGAAAAACCAGACCTGTCTTCAATCAGTTGTGTGTTCTTGGCCAAGCTACTTAACCATTCCATGCTTCAATTCCCTCACTCACAAAAGGAAGACCCCTCCAATATTCCCTTCCAACATAAATTGAGTTTATATTATTATTATCCGTTAACTCATTAATCAAAATGTCTAGGAAGCATATTTATTAAGCACTAAAATGAAAACTGATAAAGAGGAAGCATTTATACACAAAACACCGTCATAAATGAAAGAATCTGTCATTTATAAAATTTAAACTGTAAAAGTTAGTTCCCCCCAACCCCAGCATCTCTCATCTATCTAACAGAACTAGAATCTAACAGTCTCTGAATGTTCTACCAACCCCTAAAATTACCTATGAAAGATTCCCTTAAATAATTTCTGAGCACTCATGTACAGTGGGAATAATATTTAAATTCTCATTGGATAGAGCAGCCAAGTTCAATGTAAATTGTGGAGGTGGTAGACAAAGTCACCTGATAGGAGGATTTATGTTCTCTGTACCCCACAGATACTGAAAAGTCGCCAACACATCAAAAACACATTGCCTGGGACTTCCCTGATGGTCCAGTGGCTAAGACTCTGTGCTCTGGATGCAGTGGGGGCCAGGTTTGATCCTTGGTCAGGAACTTGATCTCACATGCCGCAACTCAGACTTTGCATACGGCAACTAAAAATCCCACGAGCTACAACTAAGACTGGCACAGCCAAATAAATAAATAAATCTATTAAAAAAAAAAACGTAAACACACATTGCCCACCGCCAGCTTTGAATATTTGGAAAACCAACTGATGCATAGAGAAGACACATACTAAGGATGTGAAGAAGAGCCAATGTCCAACTGGCAACAACAAAGTATTGTATTTACATTTCTATTTCAATTATACACTCAGACATAAAAGGAAAGGACAACAATCTCATACAACTTATAACTAAGCAATCTGTGTAAGCATTACTGCTTCTAATTATAATAACTTTCTGAAATCAGTCTCATGATTCATGGTGCTAAGAACTTACTTCCTGCCAACAGTATTAAATTGTGATATTTCTTATATTCATTCAACCCTCGCTAATATGGGACATAAATGATTCAACACTTCTTCAGGCTCACAGCTAAAAAACAAAATATGATATTTACAATACATAAAATTCTCAAACTCATTTAAAAAAAATCAAAGCTTCAAGAAATAAATGAGCAAAATACACGTGCACAACTCATAGAAAAGGAAATAAACACTTGAAAAGTTCAGTTTCAACCAGTACTCAAAACTTTAAGGAGTCTCATGCTTAGTAGAACACACTCACTCACTCCCCTCTATCGCCCTCTCATGCCCAGTACTCAGAACTAATACCAGTGACCAATACATCCTCCAAGTCCTACTGCACTGGACATGTTCACAGTCCCTTCTGCAAACAACAGCGCAGCATAATCCACTGAAGTACTCTCCATAGTAATGAAAAGGTGGAATTTAGAAGCATTACAAAACACTGGGTAATGTTTTGGCTGAAAGATGCCAATTTTAGACAGCAACTACACAACAAAAACATGGATAAATGTGTATAATGATTCAAAAACTTGAAAGTACCCTGAAATTACATTAAAATATGAGTGCATAGTCTAATAGCTAAAACTTTGGAACCACTGAAATGTCAATCAGCACTGGAATGGGTGAAATCACATAAACTATTGCTACAGAACACCATGTATGCCATTTGCAGCAACATGGGTGGGCCTAGAGATTGTCGCACTGAGTGAAGTCAGCCAGAAAAAAACAAATACCATATGATATCACTTATATGCGAAAACTAAAAAAAACAAGATACAAATGAGCTTATTTACGAAACAGAAATAGACCCACAGATACAGAAATGGGGACTGGGGACTGGGGAACGGGGAAAGGGGAGGTAACTTGGGAGACTGGGATTGACAGACACACACCACTATGTATAGAACATAACACAGGCCTACTGCATAGCACAGGGAACTTTACTCAGTACTCTGTAGTGACCTATATGGAAAAAGACCCTAAAACAGAGTGGTATATGTATAGCTAATTCACTTTACTGTACACCTAAAACTAACACAACATTGTAAATCAACTATCTGTTGTTGTTCAGTCACTAAGTCTTGTCCAGCTCTTCGCGACCTCATGGACCACAGCACACCCGGCTCCCTCGTCCTTCACTGTCTCCCAGAGTTGCTCAGATTCATGTCGAGTGAGTCAGTGATGCTGTCTAACCATTCCATCCTCTGCTGCCCTCTTTCCCTTTGGCCTTCAATCTTTCTGAGCATCAGGGTCTTTTCCAATGAGTCGGCTCTTCGCATCAGATGACCAAAGTACTGGAGCTTCAGTTTCAGCATCAGTCCTTCCAATGAATATTCAGGATTGATTTCCTTCAGGGCTAACTATACTCCAATGAAATTAAAAAAAAAAGAAAACTTACATAAGCTCTACTGAGGAAGCACCTAACATAACACAAAAGAGAACATTATGTGTAGCCACGCTAAGGAACGCAGTGGGTCTTTATGTGGTAGCATGCAAAGACGTCCACAATGTGTTACTGAGAGTAAGAAAAGGAAGGTGTAGGGCACTATGAGACAGGCTTCCTAGGTGGCTCAGTGGTAAAGAATCACCTGTAATCCAGGGGCGGTGGCTCAATCCCTGGGTTGTGACTATCCCCTGGAGAAGGGAATGGCAACCAACTTCAGTATTCTTGCCTCAAAAATCCCATGGACAGAGGAACCAGGCAGGTTAGAGTTCATGGCGTCACAAAAGAGTCGGACAACTTAGCAACTAAACAATAAGGCAATATGCACAGTATGACCACATTTTTATGTTAAAAAAAATAAAGATTTATATGTATTAAAAATCTAGAATTACATATTTCAAACATTAACACCTAAAAAGTATGCTTGGAAACTGTAATTTTTAACTTATTCTTTTCTCTATAATATATACTTTTTATCAACCTGTGTTACTTTTAAATTGAAAGAACCCAACTGTCTGTATATTCAAAATCAAATAAGTGAAATAAGTGAAAAATTAAAATAGTGTTGAAGCAGTGAAATTATAGGTGTTGACAAGGTTTCAAATCAAGATTGAAAGGTTTATTTCTAAGTAAAAGCCTATTTTAGAAACAAGTAGCTGTAACAGATAAGAATGAGAATCAAATATTTTATTGTTACTTTTATTACTCAGTAGGCTGGTCATAGCCATCCACATGCAGATTCCTATAGACTTCAAGAAGCTTCTATGATGTGTGGGTGAAAGCCTATGAGGACACGAAGCAACACCCCAAAACATGAGCAGCCCTTGCTGAAAGAAAACTGCTAAGAAAAAATTCAGCCATGAATGTTCACTGCTCCAACCCAACAGCTCTAAGGTCACAGAAAGCCAGTTTCGACTCAGAATTCTATTTAAGTCAAAGAACAAAAGTAATATGAAAGGCCTTTATGAGTTTTGTTCAAATTATAAGTTCTTCTCCTGCCTCCACCCCCACATAATGCAGAGACACAATGCATAAATCTGAAAAATTATGTATTTTTTAATGTTTTCAGAACAAATACACTGGCCTTGTTCTGAGTACTGACATGAGCAAAACAACTGTATTAGCAGATGAAAAGCAGAATACATATTCCAAAGAGAAGATAACATAAAAATCCTTCACGTTTTTATGAAACTCTGATCTGCAAAGAAACTTAAAATGCTTCTAAAAGAATAAGGACAACAGACTTTAAAGTCTGAGAGATGAAAAGAAGATAGATCAAGGGCCCCGCCCCACCCTGACCCCGCTCCCTGCCATACTGAGCAGACCCTGTAAAGCAGTGGTCCCCAACCTTCTTGGCACCAGGGACCAGTTTCCTGGAAGATAAATTTTCCTCGGATGGGAGGGTAGGGATGTTTTTCAGGATGATTCTCACAACCTAAATCCCTTGAATGCACAGTTCACAGTAGGGTTCACACTCCTATGAGAATGCAATGCTGCTGCTGATCTGACAGGAGGAGGAGCTCAGGCAATAACGCGAGTGATGGGGAGCAGCAATAAATACAGATGAAGCTTTGCTTGCTAGCCCACTGCTCACCTCCTTCTGTGCAGCCTGGTTCCTATCAGGCCATGGACCTGTACTAGTCCCTGGTTTGGGGGTTGAGGATCCCTCCTGTAAAGGACCTCTCAGAACACGGCTTAAAGTGACTGAAGCATTTCGGGGCTTGCCGCCATCCACATCATGCAAGGAACAGTAGGGACGGCAGGACACCTGCTCCTTGGCTGGTACCACTTCCTGTGGGCATGTTAGCTAATTCATTCCACAAACATTTGCCAAGTACCTTCTATTCTAAGCCTTGAGGGTGTCCTGGTGAGAAAGAAAGACAAGTCCCCACCACTGAGCTTACACTGAAGCAAGGGAAAGAGTCATTAAAGACAAGATTAAACCTTTGGTAATGTCTAACTTATAAAAAAAAAAAAAGTCTAATACTGTTTCCACTGTTTCCCCATCTATTTCCCATGAAGTGATGGGACCAGATGCCATAATCTTCTTTTTCTGAATGTTGAGCTTTAAGCCAACTTTTTCACTCTCCTCTTTCACCTTCATCAAGAGGCTCTTTAGTTCCTCTTCACTTTCTGCCATAAGGGTGGTGTCATCTGTATAGCTGAGGTTATTGATATTTCTCCCCGCGATCTTGATTCCAGCTTGTGCTTCTTCCAGCCCAGCATTTCTCATGATGGACTCTGCATATAAGTTAAATAAGCAGGGTGACAGTATACAGTCTTGAGGTACTCCTTTTCCTATTTGGAACCAGTCTGTTGTTCCATGTCCAGTTCTAACTGTTGCTTCCTGACCTGCATACAAATTTCTCAAGAGGCAGGTCAGGTGGTCTGGTATTCCCATCTCTTTCAGAATTTTCCACAGTTTATTGTGATCCACACAGTCAAAGGCCTTGGCATAGTCAATAAAGCAGAAATAGATGTTTTTCTGGAACTCTCTTGCTTTTTCGATGATCCAGCGGACGTTAGCAATTTGATCTCTTGTTCCTCTGCCTTTTCTAAATCCAGCTTGAACATCTGGAAGTTCACAGAACGTTGAAAAGTAGAGACACTACTTTGCCAACAAAGGTATGTCTAGTCAAGGCTATGGTTTTTCCAGTGGTCATGAATGGATGTGAGAGTTGGACTGTGAAGACAGCTGAGCACTGAAAATTGATGCTTTTGAACTGTGGTGTTGGAGAAGACTCCTGAGAGTCCCTTGGACTGCAAGGAGATCCATCCAGTCCATTCTGAAGGAGATCAGCCCTGGGTGTTCCTTGGAAGGAATGATGCTAAAGTTGAAACTCCAGTACTTTGACCACCTCATGCGAAGAGTGGACTCATTGGAAAAGACTCTGATGCTGGGAGGGATTGGGGGCAGGAGGAGAAGGGGACGACAGAGGATGAGATGGTTGGATGGCATCACAGACTCGATGGATGTGAGTCTGAGTGAACTCCAGGAGTTGGTGATGGACAGGGAGGCCTGGCATGCTGCAATTCATGGGGTCGCAAAGAGTCGGACACGACTGAGCGACCGAACTGAACTGAACTTATTAAAAAATACAAAAGAAGGTGATTTGATCAAGTGATATGGGCCACAGGGGGCTATTTTAGACAGGGATCAGGGAAGGCCTCCACAGAGAGGATTTTTGAGGCAAGATCTGGATGAGGAATCTGGGTACGCTGGATAACCAAGGAAAGTGGCTATAGTCTGCAGGGAATGAGTCATAGGAAGTGTACCTATGAGGTCTGAAGGGCCAGTAGGGTCAGACCACTGCAGACCTCTAGGCCAGGGAAAAGAGCTTAGATTTTCATATAAGAGCAATGGAGAAGCAATGGAAGAGTTTAAAGTAAGACAGTGGGAAGGTTTAGTTTATAGTTTAAAAAAAAATGATCTCTCTGCTATTGAAAGGGAGAGGTAAGGCAGCTGGGAGGGGACTGGAAGCAGGGCTGGTCAGAGGCCACTGGAATAGTACCCACAAGAGAGGATGGTGACCTGGAACAGCAGAGATGGTTGAGGACTGGGCAAACAGGGGACATTTTGGACAACTGCTAATGGAATTCAGAGGGACTGGATGGATGGATGGATAAGAAGAGTAAATCAAGAATGTCACAGGTAGGGACTTCCCTTGTGGTCTAGTGGTTAAGAATCCACCTGCCAATGCAGGGGACATGAGTTCAATTCCTGGTTCGGGAAGATTCCACATGTCTTGGAGCACCTAAGCCCATGAGCTACAATTACTGAGACCATGTGCTGCAACTACTGAAGCCCACGTGTCTATAGCCCGTGCTCTCCAACAAGAGAAGTCATCATAATGAGAAGCCCACACACAACAACTAGAGAAAGCCTTTGCACAGCAACGAAGACCCAGCATGCCAAAAATAAATCAATAAGTAAATTTTTTTAACTTATTTTTTTTTTAAAGAATATCCCTGGTAGAAACTCAGACTGCTTTGAAAGGAATTGTTTTTGTTTAAATAAAACAAATTGTTTTAAATAAAAACAATTCCTTTCCTGATCCCCAAATCAGCAGCGCATCCTTACAGACATCTGTTTGTAGTGGTACTGATTTACCTGAGCTTCCAAACAAGGTCCGCCAGGCAACCCACGGCCAGTGTTTGAAGTCAGCCAACTGAGGTCCACCATGGGGCCAGTCTATGGCAGAGAGGAGCAAGAGAAACTAGGCCATTAGACAAACCTAAGTCAGATGTCCATCAGCTCTGCACTTTAAATAGCTGAGCCAGGTAGTCACATGCATGCATGCTGGTTTTGCTGGAGATCTCCACAAGTGCCCTGTGGCTGGGTGTGTGAGACAGAGAGAGAAAAGAAAGAGAAAGGGAGAAATAGTGTTTTCCTAATAGCTCAGAAATGGAAGGAGACCCTAGGGGAAAAGTACTTTCACATACCAAGGCATCGTTTTCACCTGGTATTTATTCAAAGGAGCACTTCCTTCATTTAACTGGCAAGTGAAATCTGTAGCCATCTTCATGTTCCAAAACAATGGCTTCACCCAGCAGCACAGCATCATCCCTAAGTAATCCTCTATAGCCTCTCTAGACAAAAGTCATGCAACCAGATCTGAAGACTTTGCAAGTCCTTAATTTTTCAGGTAGGACACAGCAACATTTGTTAAATTTCAAGAGGCTTATGATGACCTCAGCGAGTCATTCACAATACAGAACTCATGTAAATTCTATAGAATAAAGACTAATTTAACTTTTCTTCATTCAGACATTAAGCAAATGTGGCACATCTCACACAGTCTTGAAAAAATATTTTGCCAATCCAAGATTAGGCACTTGAAGGCTCTGTGTATTTCCTAGAGAATCATGTGTTTTTAAAAAATGGTGTTTTGTTTTTTAATGGAGTCAGAATTCAAAATGAATAACAAAATTTTAGCCTTTTAAGGAAATACTTGTGGGTTACTCCTTTCATTCATTCACTTTCCACCCTAGGAACCAATGTGCAAACATGATATAGTTTTCCCTTCTTTAAGATGGATATTAGAAATGGGTAGAGTTCATACATAAAGATGTAATGAAAGATATAACGAAAGGATCAAAATGATATATGACAAACTCACAAAAGTGGCTATCTTTAGATATACTGGAAGCAAGGCTAGAAAGGGAATATTGATCAAAAACAACTTAATGCATGATGTTCATAAGATAATTTTTCATATAATTTCAATTTCTGGACAGATATAGAAAAAGACTATCTACAAATGTAATTAAAATGTTAATAGTGACTCAGTCTGGGATTTGAGAAGTGAGTGATTATTATTCTCCCCCTGTGTATTTATCTCCTAAGAAAGAAGAAATGAAGGGAGAAAGGGTGTAATTTATTTGTTTTAATCTTTTGACACCACTGACCTGAAATCCACCAGAACCCCAGACACTTTTCAGATCATGTGCTTCCAAAGAATGAGGAAGAACCAGGGGCTTTCCAAGACCTCTCATTATACTTTATACCTAATAACCAAGTTACAGTTTCTCTGTGCCACGCCTGGGGGCCTGGTGGCGACAGTATCCTCCAGACCACCACTGATGGCGTGATTTGCATCAAGCGCTCACTGCAGGCCAGTTAACCCATCTGGCCGGAAAACCCTGAACTGGATCTGCTGGACTCTTCCTTCCCTTTGTGTGAACAACCCTTTCTCATACGCAGCAGCCCTTACTTCACCCAGTGGCCTGGGCAGTGAAGAAAGCCCAGCGGCAGCAAAAGAAGAAATTAAACATACCCAGAAAGAGGCACGAAGGTGGGAGATGAGGGCTGTAGTCCCAGCAGCTTTCTAGGACCTGGTGACAGTCCAGGCTCTGAGCTCCAGGCTCCCCTCCTATAGGAATAAGCCTTATGATTCAGCCCTAATTTTGGCTGAAGACACTTCAGGATGGTTTCTGCTTCTTAGAAATTGGTCAGTTCTAACATTTTGAAGCCTGTGGAGTGGCCCCTGAAGTTCTCGGTCTGGTTCATGAAGCAAACATGCAGGACAGAATTCAGCAGAGGCCCCAGAAGCTCATAAAATCAAAATTCCTTTTAACTCCTTGCCACTTCCTTAAAAAATCAAAGTAATAAGCCCTGTAGGAGGCCCTGGCTTGGCTGTATGGACCAGTGCTGCACTGCATCCTGGGATGAATCCGAAGGGTGACAGTGCAGAAGATGTGGTCAAGTGCTCTAAATACTTGCGTCACAGGGCGCTTTCTGCCTGAGCATCCCTGCTGTGCTCTTAGTCTGAAGCATCAAGAGGACTGCACTGATCTTCTTTACTTTGGGCAAGGATGCGGATGTTCTGAGCACACAGCCTCCTGCATCTTCCCACACCTTCCTCCAACCCTGCAAGGCAGGAATTGCCTCCATCCCACAGCTGAGAGGAGATGTGACAGGAGGTAACATGCCCAGGCTACCCAGCTAGAAGGTAACAAAACCAAGACACTCAACATTTGAATCCTGCCCTTTCCACCACACCTGTTCCTTCTCAGATGCTCTAAAGTCCCCGAGGCCACGTTGACAGGTAAACATCCAACCTGGCTAACCTGCTGACCCTCAGTAACCCTATAGATGTGGTCTGAAGGGCCCAACCAATGTCATCTCTCCCGTTTTTGTTCTGTGGCTTCTCCTCTTCTCCCACCTGCATCATGGCATTTTTATGTACACCATGTACCCCTCTACTGTTTCATAAATTCCAGGTCTAGAATTCTCAGACCAGGTTCCCTAGTAAGCAGCAAAGTCAGGCTTTCATCATGGCTAGTGCATATTGGTTCTTGTTAACACCCACACCCTTGTGGAAATCAATAAGGAGTAACACAAGATCCCTGTGGCTCTGACTTCCCTTTCCCTGACCCCTGATTCAGCAGTTTCCAATTACAGGCTGAGCTGTGTGAGCTCAATGTCAACTTCAGCATCCAACAAAATCATCTGGAGGACTTGTTAAGACATGAATCAATGGCCCCACCCTAGAGTTTCTGTGTCTACAGCAGGGGTCCCCAACCTCTGGGATCTAGTGCCTGATAATCTGAGATGAAGCTGATGTGATAATAATGGAAATAAAGTGCACAATGAATGTAGTGCACTTGAACCATTCAGAAACCATCCCCCACAACTACCCCATGGGTGAAAAAAATTGTCTTCCATGATACCAGTCCCTGGTGCCAAAAACATTGGGGACCACTATTCTACATGTCTGGGGGGTGTCAAAAAATTCCATTTCTAAAAGTTTCCAGTATGATAGGCTAAATAATGTCACCCCCTCCCTCCCAAAGATATGTAGGTTTTATGGCAACAGAGACTTTGCAGATGTGATTCAGTTAAGGATGTTGAGATAGGAAAATTATTCTGGATTGTCTGGTAGGTCACAAATGTAATGTCAAGGGTACTTATGAGAAGCAAGCTCGGGAAGAGTCAATGACAGAAGAGGAGAAGGCAATGTGACAATGAGGAGCAGAGACAGGGGTGATGTGGCCACAAGCCAAAGAATGCTGGCAGCCACCACCAGCTGGAAGAAGCAAGAACAGATTCTCCACAGGCTCTTAATTTTAGCATCATAAGACTCAGCCTAGACTCCTGGCCTCCAGACTGTAAGAGAACACATTTCTGTTTTTTGAGCCGCTAGATTTTGGTAGTTTGTAACAACAGCATGGGAAACTAATACGGTAGTGATGCTGATATAGCTGGTCAGGATCCACACATTGAGAACTCTGCACTCCATCTGGCCACGCCACACCTAATGCCACTTTGAGGAATGATCAGTCCCCTGGAAGATCTGATGATGACTCAGAACACTATGAGTACTCCCTTCTCTTTAACTCACAGAGAGGGAGAGAGCACAGCAAAGTGGTTACAGAGCCCAATTCAATACAGGGCCCCACAATTCGCTGGCCCTGTGGTCCAGCCAGTCACTTAACCTCTCTGTGCCTTGGTTTCTGCATCTGTAACTTGGGGACATCACCAGCAGCCTCTGTCAAGTATTAAGGCACTATTGAGAGCATTATGAGATGATGTGTGTTAAGTTCTGCCTGGCTGATAGAAAGCACTCAAACATTTACTTCTGTTATTTTTGTGACTTGAAACTGCTTTTAAAGTAGTTGAATGGACATGCCCTACTCTGATCAACAGAAGCCTCCTTCTTGATAATATGTTTACTGACACATGTGTAAGCAGCTCCCTCTAAGATCTGATCCTGTTCTTAAATTATTAGAAATAGCAACAAAAAGAGAGAGGAGATTTTTAATAACAGTTAGATCCTCTGGCTTCCCTGGTGGCTCAGTGGTAAAGAATCTGCTTGCAATTGCAGGAGATATGGGTTCGATCCCTGATCAGGGAAGATCCCACATGCCGTGTAGAGCAACTAAACCCGTGGGCGACAACTATTGATCCCAGGAGCCAAAACTTCTGGGCCCACCTGCCACAATGACTAGAAGCCTATGTGCCCTAGAGTCTGTGCTCAGGAATAAGAGAAGCCACTGCAATGAGAAGCCTGAGCATTGCAACTAAAGAGCAGCCCCACTTACCACAACTAGAGAAAAGCCCTCGCAGCAATAAGACCCAGCACAGCCACAGATAAACAAATAAAAATTTCTGTAAAAAGAACCATACTCTGCCCATCCAGATCCTCCATCAGGGGCCCATCTCTCCAGTCTAACTACTTACTCATCATCATTCATTCTCATCCACACAGACCATCTACTCCAAACTTACTGAAATGCTTCCTCAACATCCATTCTTGTTTCTGCCTCCACCTATGCCACATCCTCTGCCTTGAAAGCCCTTCCTTGGTGCCCACCTTCTTCACTTCTAGCAAAGCCAGGATAGGCTGAACTTCTGAGGTAGGAACCCTCCATGGTCCTGCCTGCGGGTGTATGGAATAACCCTGGCTCTCTGGAGTAAGTAGAAGACTGCAATTCAGCAGCTTCACCATCCAGAGGGTAGACTTTCACTTTAGGATGCAAAGTGAGACTCTGGAGCCAGATTACCTGGCTTCAAAACCCTATTTCACCACTTTCTCATTTTATGACCTTGGAGAATTTACTCCAGCTCTTTATCTATAAAAAGGAGATTATAATAGTATCAGGCTAAATGGATAAAGATGTGGTAGATACATGCAATGGAATACTACTTAGCCATAAAAAAGAATGAAATAATGCTATTTGCAGCAACATGGATACAACTAGAGCTTATCATACTAAGCAAAGTAAAGAAAGTGAAAGTGAAATTTGCTCAGTCATGTCTGACTCTTTGCAACCCCATGAACTGTACAGTCCATGGAATTCTCCAGGCCAGAATACTAGAGTGGGTAGCCTTTTCCTTCTCCAGGGGATCGTCCCAACCCAGGGATCAAACCCAGGTCTCCTGCATTACAGGCAGATTCTTTACCAGCTGAGCCACAAGGGATGCAAAGTAAGCCAAAGACAAATACCATATGATATCGCTATATGTGGAATCTAAAATATGATACAAATGAACTTATTTACAGAACAGAATCAGACTCACAGACATAGAAAAGTTGTGGTTACCAAAGGTGAAAGGGGATGGGGGTAGGGGAGAGAGAAATTATGAGTTTGGGATTAACAGATACAAACTACTATATATAAAAGATAAACAACAAAATAGATATAAGTTCCTTGTATAGGACAGAGAACTATACTCAGTATTCTGTAATAAACCATAATGGAAAAGAATATGAAAAAGTTTACACACACACAAACACTTTGTTGTACACCAGAAGCTAACACAACACTGTATATCAACTATACTTCAATAAAAATATAGATAGTATCATCTACATAAAGATTTTTCATGGATTAAATGAGATAACCCACAAAACAAACAATGTCTAGCATACAGTAAGTGTTCAATACATGTAACCTGTTGCCAGAATTTATGTAATCTGATGGTTTCCCTTCAGAGATGTCACTTTGGGAGGCCAGAGTCTTTTCTATCAAAGCTTCCATCCTCAGAACATCACTGAAAGCCCTCGATGACACTGTATCTTTCTGACCCAGAGTACAAGCCTTACTAGGGAACTCCATTCAGCACTCACAACGACCCCTTGTTTATCCCAGCAGGAATATGACCTAGTGCTCGAACATTCTTATCGCCCATTTAGCTCAAAGGGTCTATTACCCCAAACCAAACCCATAACAAACAAAGTGCTCCATGTGAGAAGAATTAAAAATCAACTGTGGCAGAGGCTGCTGGTCATCCTTCAATATTTATTCCCTCTTTGTTCTTCTTCTGTAGAAGAAGAAGTAGAAGCCCAGTTTATAGTTGGGCACATGAAGCTGACAAAGGTCCACATAGTCAAAGCTATGGCTTTTCCAGTAGTCATGTATGGATGTGAGAGACTGTAAAGAAGGCTGAGCTCTGAGGAATTGATGCTTTCAATTGTGGTGCTACAGAAGGTTCTTAAGAGTCCCTTGGACTACAATGAGATCAAATCAGGCATTCCTAAAGTAAATCAACCCCGAATATTCATTGAAAGGACTATTGCTACCCTGGCCACCTGATGTGAAGAGCCGACTCGCTGGGAAAGACCTTGATGCTGGGAAAGATTGAAGCAAAATGAGAAGACGGTGGCAGAGGATGAGATGGTTAGATAGCATCACCAAATCAATGGACATGAATTTGAGCAAACTCCAGGAGATACAGTAGAGGACAGTATCTACTCCAGATGAGGACAGAGGAGCCTGGCATGGTATAGTCCATGGGGTCACAAAGAGTCAGATACAACTTAGAGACTGAACAGCCACACAGTACCCAGATGAAGACTCTATTTCCGCCATTCCTTACCACTAGGGATGACCCCACGAGGAAGTTTCGGCCAATGAGATGACTGGCCTTGATCTTGCGGTGTTTCCCCTACAGAAAAAAGATAAACCTTCCCCACCTCATTCCCCTTCCCACTGATTGGCATGTGAACATGAAATCTAGACCATGGAAAGTGCATCTCGCTATGTGGAGGCAATCAACATGCTAGAGAAAGCAGAGCGCAAAGAAAGGAAACAGCATTTCTGATACAATGGAGCCATCATAGGAGCCCTGGACTGCTTATGCCTCAGCAGTGTGTTTAAGCCATGACTAACTGGAGTCTCTCAGAGCAAACAAACGTATAGTCCAACTAATTCAGACATGTAATAGTTTCTAAATGTAATTGCAAAAGAAAAGTTTAAAATACATTTTAAGCAAGGAAAACATTCTGTGAAATATCCCAAAGTGACTCCTTAGAAGGGAACACTCAGTCAGCTAGAGTATTAGAGTGTTATTTGTTTAATGAGTCACACACTGTACAGTTAATCATTACATCTCCTGAGATGGGAAGAAAAATCAATCCAATAGTTTAAATCTGACAATTTCAGCCAAACGCATTCAGTTACACTTACAATGTTTTGCAAAGTCTTTGGAACCACACAGTTGGAACTCTAGTGGACAAAGCTCCAGACCTGCTGCTACAGGATCTGGGCTGTGGGTCCAGCCCTGCCCAGGAGGGCAAGACCCATGGGGCCTCACCCTCATTTCCCATATTAGAATACTCAGGCTGAGACACTCAGGAGGCAGAGACCAAAAGCCGACAACCAAAGGAAGAAACAGCCTGACAGTAGCCACAAAACTGTCAAGAGAAACAAAACTAGTAAAGACACAAAATGAAAACCCCAAACCCAAAAGAATAATCCATCAAACCCATAAGCCATTGGCACATTACAATTCAACCCCAGTCGGCACACAATCCTCTTCTGGAATAAGCCGAGAGTTTCCGTGTGCGTGTGTCTATATGTGTGCTCACTACTGGCCACATCTTCCTCTCACCCAGGTAACTGGTGGAGTGGGGGTGGGGCAGGGAAGGATACAGATTGTGGTATACAAAGTCTCTTGATCATTGGCTGATCATGTCAATGTATGGCAAAACCCACTATAATATTGTAAAGTAATTAGCCTCCAATTAAAATAAATAAATTTTTTAAAAAATTAAAAGTTAAATTAAAAAAATATATATATTGGAATGGGTTGCCATGCCCTCCTCCAGGGAATTTTCCTGACCCAGGTTATTCCCTTTGTCAAAAATCCATTGCTTAATTCTTTGTTAAGATGTTTTTGTTAGTCTTCTAATCCCTTTTCTCTTCTAAGTGTTACCTTTTGGAGAGTTTTCCCTGTCTCCCCTATGTATACGCCCCAGCAGTAAAAGTAAGACACATCTCCTCTACCCTGTTCATTCCCTTGGAACCACAATATGACGAGTTGTTGGTATTGTTTCATTTATTCATGTATTGTCTGTCCCTATACTACCTTGTAAATATGTACCCTGTCCTTTTTATTGGCAACTGTATAATAAAGATGCATTTTAATTGAAAAAAAATTTTTTATTAAGTTCCTTATAAAAATGCAAAAAAAAAAAAAAAATCTTCCAAATAATCAGACCCCAAATTCAATCCCAGGTAGCAGATCCTCACCTTTTTTTTGGTGGTTTCTGCCATTTCTGGTTCCTCTTTCACTATTAATATAGAGCTTGTGCAAAAAAAAGAAAGAAAAGAGGCAAAGAGGTTTCTAGTGGCCGTTCTCCTCTTCATATCCTGTAATGGATTTACAAACGATAAACACAGAGTTTATTTACTTTAAACAAATAACTGATCCCCTAAGAACCCTACCACAAAATAATTTACAAAGGATGTTGGGTGTTTACATCATTTTCCTTTGAGACAGGATGAGCCCATGTTTGTTTCACACTTGGGAAGTGAAAATCCACCACATGAGGTCACTTGTCCACCTCATTGACTAAATGACATTTCCTAAGGGAACTCTCATACCAAGGGATGCAGCACTTCAGGCCTCGTGCTACATGAAAGAGACCACCACAGAGAAGGGAATCAAAGAAGTGGCAAGGGTGTACCCACGGCCACTTCCCAACCACAGCAGCACCCTGCTCAAGCAAAGCCTTGGGCTCCCTGCCCTCACTTGTGAAAAACAGACCAGGGAGTGAATGGAAAGTCTTCTGATCACTTCCAGGATCTGCTCACTCTATAAGGACCAAAGTCCTTCCCCAAAAGCTAACACAAACCCCTTCTGATGCCCGATCATATGTTTCTGAGCTGTTTCTTCCCTTTGCAAAGTCCCTCCTACCTTGGCAATGGCCTAGGGAGTCTTTTCAGATCTAGTCCTATCATCCTCCAATCACATGGGAAAAGAAAAGAAAAGAATAAAGAGCCCTAGTCACCTCCATGCCCCCCACCCCCCCTTTTTAAACTTTTATTTTTATTGAAGAATAATTGCTTTACTATGTTGCACTAGTTTCTGCTGTACAGCAAACTGAATCAGCTATATGTATACACATATCCCCTTCCTTTTGTACCTCCCTCCCAAACCCCCATCCCAGCCCTCTAGGTCACCACAGAGCACCGAGCTGAGCTCCCTGTGCTTTACAGCAGTTTCCCACCAGCTGTCTTACACATGATAGTGTATATATGCCAGTCCTAACCTCCCAATTCACCCACCCTCCCCTTCTCCCACTGTGTCTGCATGTCCATTCTCTACGTGTCTCTATTCCTGCCTCGAAAATAGATTCATCGGTACCATTTTTCTAGATTCCACATATATGCATTAATATACAGTATTTGTTTTTCTCTTTGACTTACCTCACTCTGTATGACAGACTCTAGGTCCATCCACAACTCTACAAATGACTCAATTTCATTCCTTTTTATAGCTGAGTAACATTCCATTGTAGATATGAACCACATCTTCTTTATCCATTCATCTGTCAACGGACATTTAGGTTGCTTCCATGTCCTGGCTATTGTAAATAGTGCCCTCAGTTGGAAGAAAGAAACTGGATCCCTAGTGAAGATTCTCTAACACTCCAATTCCAAAGCTCATCAGCTCTGACAAGCCAGCTTCCAAAGACAGCTACACCAGTAGCTCTCTCATCCCACTTGTGCATCTCACAATGTAACACTGCCACTACCAAGAGGTGGGTCTACATTCTCTTCACCTGAACCCGGGTAGAGCTCTGTGACCTCTTCAACAAAGAGAACGTAGCACAGCTTCTACAGCTACACTACACAAAGTACTGCTGCTGCTGCTGCTAAGTCGCTTCAGTTGTGTCCGACTCTGTGCGACCCCATAGATGGCAGCCCACTAGGCTCCTCTGTCCCTGGGATTCTCCAGGCAAGAATACTGGAGTGGGTTGTCATTTCCTTCTCCAATGCATGAAAGTGAAAAGTGAAAGTGAATTCGCTCAGTCGTGTCTGACTCTTAGTGACCCCATGGACTGCAGCCTACCAGGCTCCTCCGTCCATGGGATTTTCCAGGCAAGAGTACTGGAGTGGGGTGCCGTTGCCTTCTCCACACAAAGTACAGCAGCTTCCAATTCTTTCTCTCTTGTGACACGTACCTTCAGAGCCCTGAGCAAGCCCAACAAAGAACAAGTCTGGTGACCCTGATGCCACCGTGCTGGAGAGGTAACATGAAAGACTCCATGGGAGTGGACAGAGATGTCCACGAAGTCCCCTCTATGCCATTCCTCAGCTGTACAAGGGTCTCCTCACAACCCCAGACATGTGCGCAAACAAGCCTTTGACGTGACCTAAACCACAGCCATTCTCTGATGGCAACCTCACCAGAGGCCCCAGGCCCAAACCACACAGCTGAACTGCACCCAAATGTCTGACCCACAGAAACCACAAAATGCAGGTCATTGTTGGTTTGGAGCCATTACATTTCTATGCAACATAGTGACTGGAACTCAGGATCTTTATCCCCCAAGATAGCAATTTACCAGCTCTGGGGTATGTTTAGAACATCTTATCAGCATGCAGTTTCACAACTCAACTTCTGGTAGGATAAATGGCACTTTTAAAAAAATGAGTTTAAATTTTTACTTTAAGATGTTGACAATACCTCTTTTAGGATTCCTTGAGAGACCTCAAGGCATCTCAAACTGGGGTTAGGTAATCCTCAGAGCTAGAAAAGGGAAGGGCCCTCCTGTGCTCCCCAAGAGCAGACCCAGAGTTGAGGACCCGCAGAGGTGGGCGAAATGGGGGCCTCTCCACACCATCTTAAGCATTCTTGCCCTTACACCATCCTTCCTCCACTACAACAGCTATAATGAGCAAGCCTCTGACCACTGGGACTCAGGCTCACTTGTCAATCAAAAACAAAACAAAACAAATGGACTGGTGACACTGAATTGGCTAGAGTTGCTAGAATCCAATGGCTGTGGGCAGTGACAGGAAGTGACATGTGAGGGGAAGAAAGGCTTACTGGGAACAGCTGGGAGGAAGGGAGGGGGCGTGCCCTAGGATCAGGAAGGTTCCATTTCAGAAAACCAGAGGCCTTTAAACTGAGTTTGGCTGGAATGTGAGATCGATCATCTGTAACTAGATACTTTCCCACAAAGAGCCAAATACTTGACATTAAAGTCCTCGATTTTAGAGGCCTTTGAAACCTACACCATGTTGCTGCTGCTGCTGCTAAGTCGCTTCCGTAGTGTCCGACTCTGTACGACCCCATAGACGGCAGCCCACCAGGCTCCCCTGTCCCTGGGATTCTCCAGGCAAGAACACTGGAGATTCCTGCATAAATAAAAACTGTCTGGGATGTTTTTGCTCATTTCTGGCTCATTTCTTTTTTTCAGCTGCTGATCCCTTTGTCCTTACAGATGGCTCATCTTTTTTGAGTAACTCAGTCCCCGTCCTGGGAAAGGCCTGCCCTCTGCACACCACGCTGTTTGCAAAGGCTTCCCTCTGGAGAGGTTTTCCATCGACCCACAAAGCCTTGTCTGCAGGCTGATGAGTGGGACCACGTGCCCTGTCTGTCCTCGCCAGTGCTTCACTGGCCCTCAATAAAGACTAATAATGCTGAGACTGGCACCAGACCCAAGACACGCAGGTCCCCAAAGGTTGAGAGTACTGTCTGGGTTGCAGAATCCTCACTATTAGCAAAGCCAATTCAGAGACCCAAACACACTCAGGTGATTCACTGCTGAAATCACCCAAGCTGCTCCACCAGCGAGGAGGCCCACCCCTCCCCAACTCCTGGTCCCTGAAAGCCTCTAGGATCAGTCACTATTAACTCTTCCCAAACTGTTTTGGCTCCACCAGACACCAATACACATGCCCCTTCTGTGTCTGGAATCACTCTCTACAGCCTGGCTCTCTGGGAACACTCACCTCCCAGGGTTAAAGCCCCAAACTAAGTCCTCTGTCCAGAACTGGGGACTGAGACCCCTGCTTCATCCTGCTGACTCCTGGAATGCTGCTTTTCTCCATTCTGTCACTGCCCCACTCACCCTCTCCTGGGGCTTTTTCCTTCCCATCTCCAGCTATAAAACTGAAACGCAATTGTCATCTTCCCCCGTCCTTGGAGAGACAGAATGGTGAAATGCAAGGAGCACAGGAAGTGGAGATGATCAGCAGGAATGCAGGCTGAGCCCCACTACAGAGAGGCCTGACACAGAATTGAAGAGTAACACCCCGGGCTTCCCTGGTGGCTCAGCGGAAAAGAATTCGCCTGCAATCCAGGAGACACAGAAGACCCGGGTTTGATCCTTGGGGCAGGAAGATCCCCTGGAGAAAGAAATGGATACCCACTCCAGTATTCTTGCCTGGAGAATTCCGTGGACAGGGGAGCCTGGTGGGCTACAGTCCATGAGGTCGCAAACAGTCGGACACAACTGAGCGACTAACACTTTCACCCTGAATTCAAAGCCAGCGCCATCCATCACTAGCTTGTGACTCAGGGCAAGTGACCCAACTTCTCTGGACCCTGGCTTCCTCCTCTGTGCAATGGGATAGTGAAAAAAACCATCTTAGAAGGCTATTGTGAAGCTGAATTAAGCTAATACGTGTAAAATACTCAGAACCTAGCTTGACATGCTAGGATGTCAAGCTAAATGCTGGATATACGTTATCAACAATTATTCATTATCATTATCCTTACATCACTTACAGTTCATCTACTGCCACCCTTCATAAGATGGATATAAAGATAGAAAGGGATTCTGTTTGTGAAAAATACTTTGTAAATTATAAAAATATGAAAAATTTATAGCCATTGCTACTTGTCTCCCCCACAAAATCCCTAACCTTAGCATCCTGCTCATTTTAAGGGTTTAACTCTACCATTAAGGAACAGAGTGGATGGTATTAGATAGGAAGAAATTAAAATATAGAAACACAGTTACTGAGTATCTATACTCCTGTACAGCAAGGAGATCAAACCAGTCAATCCTAAAGGGAATCAACCTCAAAAAATTCACTGGAAGGACTGATGCTGAAGCTGAAGCTCTAATACTTTGGCAACCTGACCAATTCTCTAGAAAAAGACTGTGACGCTTGGAAAGACTGAGGGCAGGAGGAGAAGGGAGCAGCAGAGGATGAGATGGTTAGATAGCATCACCAACTCAATGGACATGAGCTTGAGCAAACTCTGGGAGATAGTGGAGGACAGGGAAGCCTAGCGTGCTGTAGTTCATGGGGTCGCAAAGAGTCAGACACGACTTAACACCACCACCTCTGTAATCCAGAAATCTCTGTGCTTATATGTTGTATACTACTGACCTCCACTTGGATAGACCACATAGGCCACGTGACATGAATACATACAAAAGTGAGTTTATCATTTCCCTCCCGCCCCACAATGAATGACCCTAATCCTGATCATCATCCTATATTTCTTAAGTCCACTAAATTCATCCATCCTGCATACTGGCAAATTACGCTCCACCCTCCTCAATCGAAGTCACCCTGTTCCTGTCAGTGTTTCCTTTCTCACCTACCATAGACCACTGCTGCTGCTCTGTTCCACCATCTGCCCAACCTCACCATCGCTAGCTGCCATCCCTGGGGGGCTTACTAAGGATGTCTCTGCCTCTATCTGTGCCCCCAAAACCCCACAGGGGCCAGTTTTCCAAAGTGCAAATTAAATCACACCATCATTTCCCTGCATGGAGTCCTCCAGGGTCCTACCACAGCTGTGGTCCTGAGCTTTTGGTTTGCAAACCCCATGAAAAATCTAATAAACATCATCAACCCCCACCACAGGAAAATGCACAACACCTCAACTTTCACACACAGGTCAGGTGGTACGAGAGACTTCTGGTGTCCTTCCATTAACCTAGGATAAGAAGCCCTGATCGGAAGGTCAAGGCCCACATCACAGGTTCACACCAGCCCTTGCTGGTCTGCCTCTGAAGAACCTTCATTTCCAACTCTCTCTCACCTTGTACTTGAATGGCCCACAGACCCTCCAACAGCCCACATTCTTTCACGAGTTGCCTTCTCCTTTCAGTGCTATAACTCCCTGAAAAGCCCCCTACCCCCAGGAAAAACTATGCTGCTCATTTCTGTTTTCCTAGGGCCGAGTGCTCAGACATGAAAATGAGTTGAACAACATAAGCAAGTTTAAGCTAGTAGTTTGTTTTAAATCATATGACAGACAGAATAATGCCCCCCAAAGATGTCCATGTCATGATCCCCAGAACCTGTCAAGATTTTACCTTAATGGCAAAAGGGATTATGTGAGTATGATTAAATTAAGGATCTTGAGATACAGAGATGATCCTGGATACTTCAGGTGGACCCCACATCATCACAAGAGTCTGTATAAGGGAAACAGGGAGAATGGAAAGTGACAATGGAAGCAGAGATTGAAGTGATATGATTGCTGGATGAATGGAGGCCCCACAGCAAGAAGTGGAAAAGCCTCTAGAAACTGGAAAAGGCAAGAAAACAGCTCCGGGGAGACCCAGAGAAACCGGAAAGAAAAAAGCCCTGCCAAGAACTTGATTTTAGCCCACTGAAGCCGACTTCAGACTTCTGATCTCAAGAACTGTAACATAATAACTTTGTGTGGGTTTTAAGCCACTAGGTTTGTGGTTGTTACAGAATAGGAAATTAACACAAATTACTATACACAACTATTTGTTGTTTACTCGCTAAGTTATATCCAATTCTTTTGCAACCCCAGGGACTGTAGCCCACCAGGCTCCTCTGCCCATAGGATTTTCCAGGCAAGAATATTGGAGTGGGTTGCCATTTCCTTCTCCAGGGGATCTTCCCAACCCAGGGATCAAACATATGTCTCCTGCATTGCAGGTAGATACTTTACCGCTGAGCCACCAGGAAAGCCCATATACAAAACTATATTGTTGTATATTCTCATTACATCACTGTTCAGAATTCTAAAACTGTGTTTCTAGTTATCTATCAACAGGGGGCTAGTTTAAGCATCTCACATTCATTAGGAAACAAAAGGTTGTTATTTTTTGATCATTTATAGATACATACAAACACACACTTTTATCCAGGATATAAATTCTTCCATATAGATATATTAGGGGTATATTAGGGGCATACTTTCCTGTACATAAATCAGATCGTACTATACACTGCTACTGCTAAGTCACTTCAGTCATGTCCGACCCTGTGCGACCCCATAGACGGCCTCCTACCAGGCTCCTCTGTCCCTGGGATTCTTGAGGCAAGAACACTGGATTGGGTTGCCATTTCCTTCTCCAATGCAAAAAGTGAAAAGTAAAAATGAAGTTGCTCGGTCGTGTCTGACTCTTAGCGACCCCATGGACTGCAGCCTACCAGGCTCCTCCGTCCATGGGATTTTCCAGGCAAGAGTACTAGAGTGGGGTGCCATTGCCTTCTCCCTTACTTTCTATGTACCAATCATATTTTACAAATATGTATTAAAACAAAAAGACATATATGAAGACATCTCTACTTCAGGGAAAAACTCATTTCCTGAAATTTCATGTCAAAATTTCATTCTGATCATCACACAAAGAAAAAAGACCAAGTATTAATACAATTTAATGAAATACATCATTACACTACTTTTCTTATTAATAAAAATGATGAACCAATGAAAGAAATGTGAACCATGTAGGCATGAAGATAATTGTATCTGGGTTTCAACTTCAGCCACTTGTATCACCTGAGGTTTTCCAAAACCCTTTATTATTGCCACAATTTCCAGTGTGGCTGGCTGTCTAATTACTAATCTCACTGAGATGTTGACAAACTACCACAGGGGAACAGCAGTAAGATGCGTAGCTCTGATTTCTTAGGGGACCAATACGCACAGCTCATAATGGGGACTATATGAATAATTCAGATATTTCCTGCCTGGAAAAAATTACTTTTAGATATGTAAGCCTAAGTCAGATTGAATTAATTAAAGAAGATGAATATGAAGGAAAGTAGATTCTGTCCCTTAGCTTCACAAGTCACAGTTGGAAACTTTATCTAGAGCCACAACAGGGCAGCCTCCATGGGAGAACGGCACTCATTAACTGCAGGTCTTGGAATCTGGGAATCAAATTGTCTTCTTTCTCAAAAGCCAAAAAGCCAGGCAAAAGCAATCACTGATGATTTCCTAACATTCCACAGAGCACAGCTCCCCAAAAAGAGAAGACCCCTCAGGTTAGCCCCCAAGTGCTAAAGAAATATGTCAATTAGATGCTTTCAGACAGAAAGAATGTGAGAGTTTAGCAAGGACCCAGGACAATGATTCTCGCAACCACACCATTCTCACCCTCATTAATACAATTCTCCTAAACTCAGCTCTTAATTCAACGGCCAGGAGGAAAGCTGACTTGTGTGCCCCGCAAGGTTCAATGAAGGTGCAGTCTTGCGGCTGCTCCCTGGAGGGAGAAAAAGCCCTGACCTGCAGCATTTGCCAATTTCCATGCGGACAGGACTGAGTGACTGAACTGATGGTGTAAATATATACATTGTTGCCAATTTCAAGCTACCAGCTCAATGTCAGGAATTTACAAAAACCCTGAAAATTTAGCAATCTTCACCCATTCTCAAAAGAACAAAAAAACTCTGTGATATCTCACAGACATGCCTGAACCTCCATGAATTCTTACATAAAGAATTGGTTTTTTGTGTGTTCTCTCTTCAAACACATGTCTTTCTGATGGGTTATACTAATATATTGTTTAGTACTGCAGTGGGCATATATGAATTCATATTTTTTTCAAACAGTGTTATTGAGACATAATTTACACATCATATAATTCACTGATTTAAGTGTACCTGTCAATCATTCTGCAGAGTTGCACAACCATTACTGTGGCTTAGTTTAGAATATTATAATAGTTAGAATATTGTCACCCTCCCCAAAACAAACTCCTTACACTCTAGAAGTCACCTCTCACTTTCCCCCAACATCTCCAGCCTTAGGCAAACATTTATATACTTTCAGTCTCTATACATTTGCCTATTCTGGTATCTCACATACATGACATCATGTAATTTTATACATATATTTTTAAACATAAAAATATTTGGGAATGGGACTTCCCTGGTGGTCCAGTGGTTAAGAATCTGCCTTCCAATGCAGGGGACGAGAGTTCAATCCCTAGTTGGGGAACTAAGATCCCACATGCCTCGAGGTAACTAAGTCTGTGCACCTCAACAAACTAGCCCATGTGCCATAATTACAGAGCCCACACGCTTGCAGGTTGGGAACCCTCTTGCCACACACAATGCAACTGAAAATAAAATAATTTTTAAAAAAGAGAGAGAGAGGAAAAAAATATTTGGGATGAACAGACTATAATGAGTTAGTGCTACATGAGGCAATGCAAAGTGAAAAGCTTAACCACCCTCACTGTTCTCTCCTAGAACCAACTGATAAGACATTGTAAATAGGGCAGAAAAAACTTGAAGGCAGTATCCATGTTTTCTCTTGTCAATTTTTTTCCACAGACACAGCCCCTAGGCAGAAGGATGTAAAATACCATGAATGTGTCCACATCCCCTTAGTGTAACTTGTGAGGGCTGCACAATCAAAGCCGGTGACCCTGCTCTCCGGCCTTCCTCCCACAGACATCCTAGCCTTGACCATGCAGAGGAAGGTTGCCTTTGAAGACGTGCCAGGATTCTCACACGTCAGGAAGGAAGCTGCAAGGAAAAGCCTGAGGCCCGCTGGACTGCCATGATGGGGCTATTTAAAAAAAAAAAAAAATAGATGCTTTTTTCAAAAGCATCTCCCAAGTTTCAGCAGCTCATCTGGCTGCCCTTCCCTCAATGAAATCCCACTCCTCGTAAGAGAAACACTGGAGACAAAAAACTTACTGCAAAATCCATGTAGGAAAAGCATGGGGAAGACAGAAAATGAAGGTGCTGGTAGCCTTTTAAAACAAAGACACCACCATCTTTCAGTACCTTTTTAAAAAAACATACCATGGTGTAAACTCTTATAAGCGAAAGACAGACTTCACTTCAGGGCAAGGGCTGCATAGAAGGGAGATATTTTCAATCTCAGAAGGTCTGTTTATAACAAAGTTGACCCAAACCACAGAATACAAAACTGTATTTATAATATGACCACATATATATGATTCTTGAAATAGATTAAAAGTTCAGGGGTGAACAAAAAATATTAAAATGGCTGTCCCTGGGATATGGGAGAAGAACAGAGGACTATTTTTTTTTTCCAAATGATGTGTTACTGTCATAATATTACTTGGTAATAAATACCCAAGTAGCCTTTTATCTTTTTAATTTAAACGCAACCCATGTTATATCAATTCATAATGCAATGGACAGCAGCTCTTCCCATGATGCTGGACACCTCGGCAAGAACAAGCAAGGTCATTATTCTCCTCCTAGGGTTTAACAGCAAGGAGAAGCTCTGGCTGTGAAAAGCTCCTCCACCTTCCAGAAAACTCATCTGCAGCCAAACCAGGAAGACAGGGGGCCAGCCCTGCCCCAACAGGAAGTGCCGTGCACTTTTGGTCAGGGTTACTTTTTCTTTCTGGTCTCAGGACTGATTTTGCTGTTGCAGCTCCAGAAGGCATATTTTCTAGAACTGCACTGAGCCCTTGAAAATCATCTTTAACATCTGCCCTTTCCCCGAGCCACTAGCAAACACCCAAGAGTAAGGAGAGCTGGATAGAGACCCCGAGGAGCTCTGAGGTTTAAGGTCCACAGGCTACACCAGGGCAGGGAGGAATCCCACTATTCTGGAAGCTAGACGTGAGTTGAGGCTCCATGCCAAAACAATACAAACGGTGCATCCTGCCTCGTCCCCCCGCCCTTGACGTGAGCACAGGGATGTGTTCCCCTCTTTGGCTGCCTTTCCAGGCTTTATGAATTACACGGGAAAAAAGGGGGACAAGGTTTCTTTTTGTAAGTAACATGGCGCTGTGGGGACTGTTTACGTTTACGTCTGGATCTTTCTCACTAGAATGAGCTCCTGCGGGAAAATCCAGAATCATCTATCATAATCAGCCTTCCGGTCCCCCCAGTGGGGGCAAGGCTGCTGGGCATCGAGGTGAGAGCAGTGGTTCTGGAATCTTCAGACCTGCGTTCACACCCAGTCTCTACTACTCACATCACCCCCAGGAGCTCCTTCATTTTCCACACCTGTAAAACCAAACCACCGCAGTACATGGGGCAGCAAGGATCCAGAGCCATCAGAAGCTGTGACACATTCACTGAGCCAATCCAATGGTCACTGCTTGGGATATGTTATTATTTTTCCAGGCGATCAATAGATGCCTGCTGAATATACTAATCTTTCAAGTTATTGGTTTTTAACTGCTTTAAAATGAATCTTTATTGAGCTGTTTTGTTCACCTCTAACTCCAAGTAGATAAGCCACATTTTAATGAGGCCGCTGTATTTGAGAACAACTGTTACCTCAAGAGATAACCATGCCAATCTTTTGCCTAATGAAAAACACTGTCAAGATCTATGTATGTACAGAAAAACAATAGCCTTGTACACAGAGATGATGATCATCATATTTGACAACAGAGCTCTGGCCTCCATCAGCCATAAAGAACAGCATCTGTTCCTGGGCTGGGGTCAGGCCTGGAGGCCCACACCCTTTCAGCAGCTGGTTAGTGGGTATGTCACAGGATCTTGGCAGGGCGTAGGGGTGGGTGCAAGGGTGGAGGCAGGGCTAGATTGGGCTAGTGGCTGCTCACCATGTGGTGTTTTAACAACCAGCAAAGCCATCCTGGTAGGGACCACTGACCCCCAGCCCCTCGGCTAGAGAATATGTACTTATGACCAAACATGCTCCATACATGTATATAACTATACCTGTAGCTTTACTTGTTTGGTCCATCAGCTTTAGAACAAACTCATTCATTTTCAGTCATACATAATATTAGAAGTAGTCTCCTCAGGATTTCCCTAGTGGCCCAGTGGTGAAGATTCTGTGCTCCCAATGCAGGGGTCTCAAGTTTGATCCCCAGTCAGGGAACCAGATCCCACATGCCACAGCTAAAAATTCACATGCTGCAACTAAAGATCCCGCATGCCATAACTAAGACCTGGTATTGACAAATAAATAAATAATTTGAAAAAAAAGAAGAAGAGGCCTTCTCCTCCACTTAGGGCACAGTGGCATTTCAAGTAGGTGACAGGTGTGTGCCATGGACCCCACCCACCATACCCACTTCACTCATTTTCATGCCTGCCTGGCTCCTGTAAGAATTTACATTTAGAAAGAAGAATTTCATCCAAGTGATTGAGTGGAGAAGAGCTCTGCATTGGAAGGAAGAGCAGTGTGAGGAGCTGTAAAATGACTCCAGAGCATACCAGGGCTTTCTAAGGCATTTAATTTGATTCATATACCTGCCTTGGAAAGGGCCAATGATGAGCATCACTGTCCCTGTTGTACAGACAGGTGCGGAGGCTCTGAGAGACTCAAGGTCTTGCTCAAGGCCACAGAACTAGTAAGTGGTGCCCTATCTAGAAACAAGTTTCCTAACCCCAGAAGCTCATCCCCAGCCCCCACCACCACCCCACAATTGAGTGATGCCATGGGGAGGGGCTCACCCACAAAGTCCTTTTCCACTCTGCCCAGAGACTTGCCCAGCCTCCCATTCCCCTACTGACTCCACCCAGCACCTGCATAAACCTAACTTGCTCCTTAAACGGGCTTCCCTGGTGGCTCAGTGGTAAAGAATGCACCTGCCAATGCAGGAGACCTAAGAGATGGGGGTTCGACCCCTGGGTCAGGAAGATCCCCTGGAGGAGAGCACAGCAACCCACTCCAGTATTCTTGCCTGGAGAATCCCATGGACAGAGGAGCCTGGCGGGCTACAGTTCATATGGTCGCAAAGGGTCAGACATGCCTGAAGCAACTTGGCATGCACACTTCTTAAACACCAATTCCTCTGAAAATACAAAGGAACCAATGAAGCCACAAAATAGGGACAGAAATACCTTGGATTCCGTGGCTCTGTGCCACCTAGCGTGAGGGGTGGCGAAGGAGGTTGCTGGTTTAGAAGTCTTAATCACGTAAACGGCTGCATGGGAAAATAAGGTTTTCAACATAAGGTTTTGGAGAAAAAATTGTTAATGAGATCTTAAAATTTTTAATCATTTTCTAAATAATTCATTACTGTTTTCATGGAATTTTCATTTAAATGGATGTTTACCCTCAGGGGGGTGATAAAAGGATTAAATTAAAAGACTAAATCAAAGGCAGGATTTAAGGCACAAAGAAGAAACCTATAAACAGTAGCCTTTAAAGTCACTAGTCACATTTAACCAAATGTCCACCTCCCACATGCCTTTCACTTTTTCATTAACTAAATACAAGAAAACTTGTATTTCTCCACCGGTGTTGTATTCCCAAAGGCTCGTTACAAACTGAGTGGCAGCACAGGCTTCCCATCAGTCCTTCAGACAGCCGATCTGTATGACAGACAGTTCCCTACCTGCTGCCCATTGTCCATTTCACAAGAGTGGGATCAGCCTCCCATCCCTGTTCAGAAGATCAGAGGTTTCAGGCCAGCAGGGCTTCTTCTCCTCAGGGCTCATGCAGAAAGAACAACCATCTCCCTGGAGCCGGGGGGCCCAGGGTTGGAAGCCAGCTCCATCACATGTGGGCAGCAGGACCTTGAGCACATTGCTAACCTCCGCACACTTCCATTTCTACATAGAGTTGTTATGAGGATCACACAAAAACATAAGAAAGGCTTAGAAGACGCCCTGACATACAGGAAGTGCTCAACAAAGATTCGTTTTATAATGGTTACTGCTACAAACGCCATGGATTAGTTAATTTAAAAAAAAAGAACTGAAAAAAAAACAAAAAATCGGTTAAACAGGATGGATTTGATAATGTAGAATAGAGACTGGATAATAAAGGTATGTCTTCACCCAACTTTTAAACCACTTAGATTAACTGCCTGAGATCCTTGGTGGTTTAAGGGCACTTCGACAGCAACCCTCACTTCCTAAGTCATCCTTTCCTGTGCATTCAGCACATCATACATGCACAATGAAGCCCCTCCTTTCTCACCCAAGTGTCCGCCACAGCCAGCTAGCAGAGCACCCTTCTCCACCCCACTCAGGCCACGTGGTCGTCTCTGACACACACACCAGGTTGTGCCACACTCTCGTGTGACCTCCTTCAGTGACTACTACTACTCATTACTACTAGATAGAGCCTCAGCTCCCTGCCAGAAAAGCCAGCCCTGCATTCCCTGCCCCCTACTTCCTCAGCTTGACTTTGTGTAGCTCCTCCCACACAAACCATCCATCTCTGTGCTCCTGCCAAACTGATCTAACAACCTGCAATTTCCCAAAGGCACAAGGCTTTTGAAGAACTCTTTCTCCCTATTTCCCCCACCAACACATGCACACACTCTCCTAACCAAAGAGGAACATAAGAGCTACCTGGAAACCCCACTATCCAGCCTCCATGACTGGACCCAGGCATCATGCCTGCTCAGAGCATCCCCACCACGCACAGTATACAAGTCCTCCTGCCTGCCTTCCACGTGATGTCCTGGTGTCCAGCACAGAGACGTCAATCAGTGTCTGTGGAATGGATAGTTCATCAACAAGTTTTTCCTCAAGGAATAAAACAACCTGATGTCCATATGTTTTCATATGCCCCAAAGCACCTTCATGGTAGGTTTATTTTCATGAGTGTAAATTAGGAAACCAGAAATAAGGGGAACTTTTAAAAGTAATAATTAAAAAGCTAGTGCTTTAGAAGAGAGGGACACACCTTGCAAAGGAAAAACAACCTCAAGTTGGTCCAATACTTAAGAGATGTCTGAGAAAATGAATACAGAAGACTCCGCATGTGATTAACCCAGAGATTGCCCCTTGGCCTTACAATCCATTCCAACCAGGATTCCTCATCTCAACCACAGGCCCCAGGAAATGGTGGGCTTGAGTTTCCTCACTTACGGTGCGTGGCTCCCATTCTTCTAGATGCACAAGACAGGCATTAATTCGTTGTACTCAGCACACCTCCTCAGGCAGTAAAGCTTTATCCTCTTGCAAAGCTGAAGCTGAGAAAGGCTGGAGGATGGGGAACTTTCTTGCAAATTTGTATTTGTTTTCCTCTGTTGCTTCACAAAGCTGAAAATTTTTCTTCCTGTCTGTGGAAGCCAAGATCACACTCAGCTCATTTTGGGGGGTCAAAGCCATGTCTCAGTCAGCTGATCATGTCATGCCTCATCATCACACAAAGTAAACCATGGGGAATGGTCGTCCATCCCTTTAGGAAAGGCATATGGGGTTAAAATTAATGGGAAAGGGGTCCTAAGTCCTCAGAACCACAGGCTGTTAGAGCTGGAAGAGCCCCCAGAGAGTTCTTCACTCTTAGATCTTGCCAAAGAGTGTGGAAGCCAAGGTTCCAGGAACAGACTGCAGAGACCCAAGCTGGGAGCCCAAGCCTCCTGACTTCCCATTCCATACTCTGTCCACTGCACTTACCTCTAATTTCAAACCAAGCTCATTTACTAAGCTCCGAACAACAGGAATATCTTTACTTTCTTTTTTTTTTTTTTTTTTTGGAGAACATTTTTTTTTCTCATAGAGCAAACATCAGGGGGAATTCCAAAGTCTGAATCACTTGACACCAGAACCTAAATATGTGCTTATAAAGATTTTGCAAGTCTCCTGATCCAATCTGTAATAAGTCCTGCTCATTTCTGGACACACTGAATGGCAGATGGCAGGTCTTCCTTACTCCATCCTGGGTTCCCAGCACAGTTCTTGGCTTCACACAAGTGTTTGATAGACACGGGGGTGTGGAGGGGAGTTGTTCAAATTGTGCTATGAAAACAAATGTGGCCAGTAACAGGTAAAAGGACAATGAGGGCACTAAAGTGACTTGATCAGCAATTCCTTAAATTTGATGTGTCAGTGCTAAGATCCTCACCACTGGGAACACAGAAGGAACCCTTTTTTACACTATGCCCTTGATTTCTCAAGTGGTCTCTGAAGAGTACAGTTTAACTCACAGAAAATTCAAAGCAGTAAAATGGGCAATTTACTAGCAATGACGGGTGCCAATAGTTGCCATTTGTGTGTGTGCTCTCACATCCTAAGCAGAGGCATGCATGAGCTCCAATACTCTGATCAAGTATTATTATCTCAGGCGGGGAAAGCAAGACACATAAAAGTTCAGCACACAGTCCCAGGTCATGGAGAAAACACATAGCCTTTGGTCTCTGCCTTATTACACACACCCCCTATCCATTTATTCTCTTAACAAATGTTGAACTCAATATCTTCTATCAACTAGCAACTGAAAGAATTTATCAACTACAAAGCTTACTCTAGGGGCTCCTCTAGTGAAGTTTATAGATACGTTCAACTACAAGGCAAGATGAAATGAGCACCAAGTAAAACCATAAGCAGCAGTAATGTAGAAGCATAAGTGGGAAGAAGCATGGCCATTAATTCTGACCAGGAGCAGGAGTAAAGGCTTAGGCAGGGCCTTGAAGGAATGGAAAATTCTCTCAAGGCTAGGGACAATGGGAAGGGCATTTTCTTCCAAGAGAGGCCCCTTGGAGTCGGGCCATCAGAGGTGAGGCTAGACTCCAAAAGTACCAAAAAAGGGCGTGAGGGCAAAATGGTGCCCTACAACTCCAGTGTTCTGGCAACACCAGAGAGAAGCCATGAGAGCAGAATGAATTAGCTCCCAAGACCAAGGTCCACACAAAACCTGGCACTGCGGTACACAAACTTAACACAACATTGTAAATCAACTATACTTCAACTAAAAAAACACACAAACGGAAAAAGATGGCACTCCAGCAACAATGTCCACTCTCTCCGATCTGAATCTCAGTCTTCACGTTCTTATCTCACTGGTGTCACAACTGAAATAAAACAGCAGTGCTTCTCCAGCCTTTCCCTTCGATTCCAAGCTGACAAGTAACTGGCTGAACGTGCGCCCACCCCAAAGTCAAGCACAGTGTTTAAAGATCATGGCTGAGTAGGTTCCTGAAGCCACTCATTACATCTGAGGGATGTCTGATCTTTAAAAATAACTGCTTCCAAAATTCTCAATTAATTGCTCTAGACTTCCACTATAAACCTACCACTTAGGACTCTCTTCCTCTACACATATCATTGAAACATCCTGAATAACACATAAATTTTTAATCCAAGACGACCTCTGGGTAGTGTTGACTGGAAAAAAATACACAACCTAAAGGATGCGTTGTGTTTTATTTGGTGGACAAAAACTGACATCTCCGAGAACTCTGAGACACTGCTCAGAAGAGGCAAGGGGGGAGCCAGGATACATAGGCATTTTTGTAATAAAGACCAGGTAGTTGGAACATCAAAAGATTACTATGACAGAAAATCAGACATCTCAAGAAATCTACTGCTTTTCTATGTATGGGAAAATGCAAGAGTCACTCGCATTCAAGTGATTGAATCTGAAATCAATGCTTTGAAATGCCCCTCAGCTCTCTGGGACCAGCATCTTGTGTTTTCTCCTCTTGAATCTCTGGGTGCACCTTGGCAGTGGAGGAGCTGCAGCTGTTGACTGCTAGATGGGGGGACATCCTGCCTCCATCCTGAGTTCCCTCATCAGGGCAGCTATAATGTGATGGCTGCAACATCCTTTGTTTACCGACAGGCTGGGCAATATTTTTTCAATCATAGTAGGTAGAAAACAACAAATCAACAACCCGATCAGTAACTAGAAGTTTTTATCATGAGCAATTTGGGGGGAAATCTTGCCCTTTGCTAAAAATAGCAGTTGAGAATGCTAGGAATATCAAATTAAGGAAATGAATTATTTATGAGTAATAAGCATAATTTGACATCATGTTACATCTATATGTTATAAAATTAGGGATTTTCCAGAAAAGTCACTGAAAGGTCCACCAGTAGCTTAACTGGATCCGGAACCCCCACGGGCCCCATGTCCCACCTCTTTCCATCAGCATTTCATGAAATCGCTATAAAACTTTTATAAAAGGAACATGGCAGAAGGAAATACAGTCAAAACTAGGAAAGGATTCTCTGTCTACAAATCAATCACATAGTCATTAAACCCATTTTCTGCACCTTAGAGATTCCCGAACACGATTATACTCTCCATTACCGAGTCAGGAATAATGAAAAGCTTTTAAAATCATTTGGAATTTTTCATTATAAGAGTTGGAAAATCCAAACCATACTGGCCTAAGCAAAAAAGAGAAGTATTGACTCATGTTACAAAAAGAAAATCTAGAACAAAACTAATGTTAGGTGTGGCTTAGGCCAAGGACCCTACTATCCTATATATCCATGTGTCCTTTTCAGAGAAATGACTATCACAGGTCCTGATATCGTGCCCACCATCAAGCCAAGAGGAAAGGAATACTATCTGAGTCCTTCTTGTCCTTTTTATCAGGAAAGTAAAAAATTTCCCTGATAAACCTCTGCTCATATGTCACTTGCCAGAAGTTTTACATAGACACCCCAGACTGCAGAAGCTAGGGAAGAGAAAATATAACTTACCCAGCCTTTAAGCAGATGGAAGAATGGAGAAGTAGTTATGAACGGGGATTTGGAAGCCTGCCACCAGGCTCAGCAAAAACAACTATAGAGCCCCTAAAAGTAATAGGTACACATGAGAACAGGATGGTGGTTGCTTGGGTGAGTCTACAGTTAAAAAGAAGAAATGGTAGAATATCTGACAGTCTATCTCTGAGCTGCTGTCTTTTTTTTTTTTTAAACATATTATAGAGTTGTTAGAAATCATGGGAAGATGTGATGAGAGATTAAAGAAAACTCACCAGAGACTTCCCTGCTGCAACTAAGACCTGGTGTAGCCAAATAAATAAATACTTAAAAAAAAAGAAAACTCATCAACTGAATATCTTTAATATATATCTTTATATATTATATATTTATATATTTTTATATATTTACATATATAAATTATATTTATATTTTATAATATATTTTTATATTTAATATATTATATAATACATTAAATATATATTATTGTAATAATATATAATATATATTATATACTATAATATATATATTATATTTATATATTTGATATATTTATATAATATATAAATATATATTGTATTTATATATTTATATTATAAAGATAATATATATCTTTAATATATATCTTTAATATATTGCTTTAAAAGGCAATTAGCAACTTTAGGAGCAACAAAAATTATAGAGGAAAGGAGGTATAATCATAGATGCTACTCGGCTCATCAGTGCACAATTTTTATATAGTCAGAATTATACCTAATACAGATTTAACCAAAAACCTTAATTCTGTGAAAACTGGAGGGGTAAAAATGAAAAGTTGTGAAGGGTCACAGATTTTCCCTGACTTTAGAACTAACAAGTTATCCTGTCAGGTTCATGGATGCTGGAAGAAGACATGAGACTTTTGGGTCGGAGACAAAGGATAATTTATTACTCAAGGCAATAGCAGTAGCCAGGGTGACATCTTTCCCTTTTTTAATATTCATATTTATTTATTTATTTGGCTACACCAGGTCCCAGGTGCAGCACTCAGGCTCCTCATCCCTCACTGCAGGTCATGGGAGCCCCAGCTGCGGCATACAGGATCCTCAATCTTCACTGCAGGACATGGGAGCCCCAGCTGCGGCACGCAGGATCTTTTTTAGCTGTGGCATGCCTCTTAGTTGTGGCATATGGGATCCAGTTCCCTGACCACTCAGGGGAGCACGGAGTCAGCCACTGGACCACCAGGGAAGACCCTCATTTTTCCCTTGATTCTAAAAGCCTCTATTCCCCGGCCATGCACATTCATGATACCTGTATACATCATGAGTTGTGTTGCAAGAGGAGAACCCCAAGCTTTGCGAAGCTGAACATTTCCTTGCAGGCAGTAGGCAGACCTGCTCTTCTCTCTGGAGGAAAACACTCTCTCCCTCCAAGACTGTAAGCAAACTGCTGTCTGCTCTGGAGGAGATTATTACTGCTAGCTTGAAGCTTGTATCTTTGAAAAGATGATCTGAAACACAGGAGTTAGCACCTCTGCTTGCAAGACATGCAGAAACACCCAAGACCCAGAGAGAATTATCTCCCAATGGGAAATAAAGTTAAAATCTCCATAATGTGTTCATAGAAACGCCAAAAAGTAATGACTTTAGAAACAAAGGGTTTACAGAAAAGCACAGAAGAACCATTGGGAAGAGGCTGTCTCTGGGGTAAGCATAGCTATGTGAGGAAGAAGGAGGGGAGTGGACCCAGAGGGAACAGTTTTTTGTTGTCGAATTTAGCACTCTCTGACTTCATCAGCATGTATCATTTTGAGAAGTAAAATTCATTTTAAATACATAAAAATTTAACAAGACACAAGCACTGTGTATTCATTCTCTGGATACATCTCAACAATTTATGCAAACACTACAGACCAGAGACCTCTCTAGAAGTGACGCATGTGGCTGTGACCATGCGTACAGCAGAGATGCTAATATTGGGTCTTACATAACTATGAAATGCATGATCCAGCTGACAATTAAGGAAATCTATTCTGAGTGGAGGTCAATTCTTTATAGACTACACACACCATGATCAACAGGTATGTACCCAGGGTTATTTCACCAATGAATCACTGGTGAAAAGCAGAACTCAGTTTATCTGGATTACCAGATGATGAGCCAAGTTCCACAGGATGGTACAAAGAAGTGTGGAAACAGTTCCCAAACTCAAGGAGCTTCATTCTGGAGTTGCTAACACCATTCAGCACCTCTGATTAACACAGAGAGATGGGGGACATCCCTGATGGTCCAGTGGCTAAAGGCTTCTCACCCCCAATGCAGGGGGCCTGGGTTCGATCCCTGGTCAGGGAACTAGATCCCACATGCCACAACTACAGATCCTGTGTGCCACAACTAAGACCTGACACAGCCAAAGAAGTAACTTTTTAAAAAAAGAAAGAGAAGGGATTTGCCCTGGAAGGAGTTCCGAGTTCGGAAGACAGACTGAAGGATGACAAAACAAGCACTGGTGGAAACTGAGCCAGACGAGGTGCTGAGAACAGAGCCAATAATACGGCCCGGTGACTCTGGCTGCATTGCCACTAGTGGTCACTCAGCAGCAAGCTACCTGACTCCTGGGCAGGAAGGGGTCTTAAAGGGCAGCCCCACTGGACGCAAATCCCCTGCAGGGATTTCTACTTGGTTTAGCTTTGGTTTTGTGCCTCAGCCCTGGGAAAGCAACTTTCTACTAGAGCCCTACTGGTCCCACCAAGGACCAAATGGTGAGAGTCTCCAAAGACAGGAGAGGGGTTGAGAGGCTGGCAGACAGAAAACAAAATAAAAGGAATGTCACCGCAGTAGGTACACAAGACACAATATGAAAATATAGCAATCAGCCAACAACAAAGGAGAAACTTAAAAATCTCTGTGCTGTGCTTAGTCGCTCAGGTGTGTCCAATTCTTTACGACCCCATGGACTGTGGCCTGGCTCCTCTGTCCAGGGGGATTCCCCAAGCAAAAACAGTTGCCACGCCCTTCTTCACGGGATCTTCCCAACCCAGGGATAGAACCCAGGTCTCCCGCATTATAAGTGGATTATTTACTGTCTGAACCACCAGGGAAGCCCAAGAATACTGGAGTGGGTAGCCTATCCCTTCTCCAGGGGAACTTCCCAACCCAGGAATCAAACCGGTTCTCCTGCATTGCAGGTAGATTCTTTACCAGCTGAGCTAACAAGGAAGCCCCTAACAATTTCCTCTTTATACAAACTCCTATGGTCTCCCAGTCTTTCTATATGGGAATGCTTAATCCTCCAAATATTCTTAAATAGGTAAAAATAAGTTTGTAATTTGGGGAGGAAATAATTAGTTCTCCCATCACTAAATCTCTCAGCTAAAACAGTTTCTCCACTGGAAGCATTCACAGACATTATTTTCTACTTATTTCCAGGGAAACAACAGGTATTTGGCAGTAATAGAAAAACTGACCTTCAGTTTTCATCGAAGTATTAATCCTACTCAAATATCTCATAATACTGAACAATGGAATATCTTCGCTCCCAAGACACAAACACACCCACTCTTGAGAAGGATGCTGTCCAATATGGTACCCAGGAAACACATGTAACTACTGAGTATATGAGATATAGTGTGAATAAAATAAAATGTGCTGTAAGTACCAAACAAACATTGGACTTCAAAGATTTAGCATGAAAAAGGGTAAAACACTTCATTAATGATTCTTACATTTTATTACAAAATGCTGGATATTTTGGATATATTCAGTTCAGTTCAGTTCAGTCGCTCAGTCATGTCCAACTCTTTGCAACCCCATGAGTCACAGCATGCCAGGCCTCCCTGTCCATCACCAACTCCCGGAGTTCACTCAGACTCACGTCCATCGAGTCAGTGATGCCATCCAACCAGCTCATCCTCTGTTGTCCCCTTCTCCTCCTGCCCCCAATCCCTCCCAGCATCAGAGTCTTTTCCAATGAGTCAACTCTTTGCATGATGTGGCCAAAGTACTGCAGTTTCAGCTTTAGCATCATTCCTTCTTAAGAAATCCCAGGGCTGATCTCCTTCAGAATGGACTGGTTGGATCTCCTTGCAGTCCAAGGGACTCTCAAGAGTCTTCTCCAACACCACAGTTCAAAGGCATCAATTCTTCTGCGCTCAGCCTTCTTTACAGTCCAACTCTCACATCCATACATGACCACAGGAAAAACCATAGCCTTGACTAGACGGACCTTTGTTGGCAAAATAATGTCTCTGGTTTTGAATACGCTCTCTAGGTTGGTCATAACTTTCCTTCCAAGGAGTAAGTGTCTTTTAATTTCATGTCTGCAGTGATTTTGGAGCCCCCCAAAAATAAAGTCTGACACTGTTTCCACTGTTGCCCCATCTATCTGCCATGAAGTGATGGGACCAGATGTCATGATCTTCCTTGGATATATTAGGGTAATTTAAAATATCAATGAAGTCAATTTTACCTGTCTCTTTTTACTTTGCTTAATGTAGCTCCTGAAAATGTTTTAATGGCTTATGTGGCTCTCATCTGTGGCCCAAATTCTATTTTGTTTCTATTAGACAGTTATGCTCTAGACACATGGGCCATCCAGCTCACATTCCCAAACAATCAGCACTATAACATCCCCTCCAAGATGATGCCTCCTAAGAAGCCTGCCACCACTTAGGAGGAAATGGGGGCCCAGGGGCTTTCAGAGAGATCTGCTCCCAGGCTAGAACAAAGAGAGGAAAACATTTGCAGTTCACCTTTGCCCAGTACTTATGAATGAGTTAAGCAAGACAGATGCAGTTAGAAAAGCTAATAGCTTGAGCTATTCTAACCAAATATGGCTGATGCTGCTGCACACGTGCTTAGTCGTGTCCAATTCTTTGTGAACCCATGGACTATAGCCCACCAGGCTCCTCTGTCCATGGGATTCTCCAGGCAAGAATACTGGAGCAGGTTGCCATTTCCTCTTCTGGGGATCTTCCAGACCCAGGGATCAAACCCACGTGTGTCTCCTATGTCGGCAGGTGGATTCTTTACCACTGAGCCACTTGGGAAACCCAACCAATATTATGGCTTCCTAATTTGAATAGTTCAATGTAACATAAATCACTACAGATGGACTTTATTTCAAATGAATGCCTAAGCCAAGTATTATAACCGCCTCCCCCCACTTAAAAATGGGGTTTCTCCAAAGAACTGCACATATAGCCCAGAAGTAACATTCAACCTGCCCCTCTGGCTTTACATTAACTGAAAATCCATCCATTTATCAAACAAGCTACATTAGCAATTCATAAAAAGTCACTAATCCAGGTGAAGGATAGATTTAATTCATCAGAGGAAAAGCCCCTGAATTCTTCAGAGCCTTGAACAAACTAGTAAAAAAGCCAAGCCGTCCCCCGACCCAAGCTTAGGCAATTAAAAACTTTCTGACCTCAGCTTTCTTTACACTGTGGTTCTCCAGGTTAACCCATTAGACCCTGTACAATCAAAATTGGAGCTGTTCCACCAATGCAAAGGCTAATACTAGCAAAATACAAATGCCAAAGTAACCCGAATAAACTATGAAGATAAAGATGGAACCCTGAATGCTGACTCTGAGAAACAGCTTACTCTTATTCAACTTACTCATTGAATCAATGAATTCAATAAACCCTGACCACCCGGCTACTGGCTCCAGGCAGGCAGTGTCACAGTGCTGGCGAGACCCAAAAGAAGAGAACAGGTGCCTGCTGCTGAGATGTTTCAGTGTGATGGGGTGGGGGGAGATACCCTGACAACCAAGAGGACACATTAGGGTGCTGGTCTGTGCAAAGGAGAGTGAAGACCCGACTCACAATGGTAATTTAGATATGATGGTGCCTGATCTATGGTGTGAGTGCTGGAGAACTGAAGGACTAGTGTGCTTGGCATGGTGACTTAAAGGTAATGAAATTTACTTGCAACTAAGAACTTATTCTTATTTCACCAGAAATAAATTGCATCTGTCCCTGCTTAGAACAAAAAGATAGCCATCTTTTGTATAAAAATCATTCCCTAAGAATGCTCTATTTATGGGACATGTAAAGTTTAAACCTCTGCTTTCAGGAGGCTGGTACATCAATTATTCAATAATAATATCTCTTCAGTTCTGATACCAGATTTCCCCATTCCCAGTAAAGAATAACCTGGGATTAGATCCAAATGCTCACAAAATGAGCTCACAAAATATATATACACATTATTCTTTAAAAAAAAAAAATCAAGAAGTCTCCATTTTGAAAATGTCTTCATCAAATAAAGAAAGTTCACTTGTCATTGAAAAATGCTATAATGTTTCTAAATGTAAGTAACAGAAATGCCAGAAATTTCCTTGGATTAAAAAAAGCACCATGCAAAACAGACCCAAGTAAGAAATATAAACTCCAAGGGTTTTTTTTGGAAAAGTGGAAATGGCAGTAAATAGTGTTTATTAATCTCTCTGAAGTCCCCTAATAAAAACATCAGAGAAAGTAGGATAAAAATAAAACAAAAACTCAAACGCTGACAACAAAACTAGCTGAAAGGCATTGCCAGAAAACATAAAATATAAACACTGACCTGAATACTGTGATCAGTATTTATCTGAACATGGATCAGAAACTATCAAGAAAACAGAGGGACTTCTCTGGTGATCTAGTGGTTAAGACTGCATGTTCCCACTACAGGGGGCCCAGGTTCAATTCCTAGCTAGGAAACTAAGATTCCACATGCTGCAACTAAGACCAGGCACAGCCAAATAAATAAATAGATTTTTCAAAAAGGAAGAAACAGGGAGAAACCACCAAATTAAAACAGATAACCACTAGAATTAGTAGTAAGTCAATCTGAGAAGGCAGTCCAAAGTGTGAGAAAGTCTTACAAGCTCCAGATCATGGACATGGGACAGCAATTAAGTCTGCTAAAACTATGTGTGCTGAACTAAAGGCAAAGCTCTCTCTTAGGATTGAGCTCCACACTTAGGAAAAATTACTAGAAGCAGAATTCAAACTAAATAGTCCACAAGCAACTGGGGCAAAGAAAAGCTCTATCATAATGACAGATGAGGAACAGGAGCAAAACCAAAGAGGCAAATCCAGAGAAGGAGGCCATATTTTTTTAATTACTTTATAGAAAAAAAAGATCTAGAAGCTCTCATGCTCAAAAAGTTCTCCAGACTTATCCTTCCTCATAGAAGTATAGGCGGTCTTGTTTTACTTAAACATGAGTCACAGAAAAAGATTGCACTCAAACATTATTCAAGTAAATAAAAGAACGAAAAGCAGGAAAATATCCCTATATGTGGTGAGCACACACTAGAAAAAAGTGATGCAAAGCACACACTCACCAAAGTGATGTAAACTCTAACATAGTATCTCAAGAAGGAGTACACCGAAATAAAGAAGTGGCATGTGTATGGAAAAACGTGTATGCTGTGCTACTTGCTTCAGTCGTGTCCAACTCTGTGACCCTGTGAACTGTTGCCCACCAGGCTCCTCTGACCATGGGATTCTCCAGAAAATAATACTGGAATACGTTGCCATACCCTCCTCCATGGGATCTTCCTGACCCAGGGATCGAATCCATCTCTCTTATGTCTCCCTCATTGGCAAGTAGGTTGTTTACCACTAGTGCCACCTGGGAAGCCCATATAGAAATATATACATACCAGAATTTTAAATTTCAGAAATATGTGACTGGAGAAACAAAACATCTGAAAAAAGATGAGAAAACTCAGCAAAGGCTTAAAACCAAAAGAAAATTTTCATTTCAGCAATGAAGAGAACACTAGAATGACAAGAATAAACAAACAGTAATGCTATTTTCCAGAAAATGGAAAGAAAATCTTTAAACTCAAAAAGAACTGAAAAATAAAATGATTTGAGGAAAATTAAGAGATATAGAGGGCTTCCCAGGTAGCTCAGTATTAAGGAATCTGCCTGCAAATTCAGGAGACGCAGGTTCAATCCCTGGGTTGGAAGATCCCCTGGAGAAGGAAATGGCAACCCACACCAGTATTCTTGCTGGAAAAATCCCATGGCCACAGGAGCCTGGAAGGCTATAGCCCATGGAGTCATCAAGACTTGGATATGCCTGAGCAAGCAACTGAGCAACAGATACAGATAAGAGGTAAAGAAGATCCAACAGACCTACCCCTGAAGTTTCTAAGGTATAAAACCAAAGCAATAGAATAGAATACTAAAAATGATACTTTAAGAAACGTTTCTGAAATAGAAAGTCATCAAGCTACACCTTCTATCTGGGAAAAGTTGATCCAGAAAGCAATCACTGAGATATAGTTTGGGAAGACTCTTGGTCATTTTTTCGAAAGTTATTATTTACACATCTGAGAAAATGATCAAATCACTCTTAAGAAAGACAATCAATGTCATTAAACATCGACAGGAATGCCTAATGCCGTAAGACAATGATGTAACATATTTAAGATATTTGGCAGGGATGGGGGGGAAGTGAACCAAGGATTTTATATTTAGCCAAAATGAGCTTCAGGTATAAAGGTTAAAAAAATACTATATACATTCAAGAGTTCCAGAAATGTTCCCATGAATTCTCCCTGAGGAATCTAGCAGAGAAAGAACTGAAATGAAACATCAGTATAAGGACTGGCAATGACTCTCAACAATATACAATATACAACAATATAGTATTTACCTGTAAAACTAAGACTAAATGATGGCTATAAGAAACACAATATAGTGGCTGGTGATTTAACCACTAAGTTGTATCCGACTCTTGCGACACCATGAACTGTAGCCCATCAGGCTCCTCTGTCCACAGTTTCTCCAGGCAAGAATACTGGAGTGGGTTGCCATTTCCTTCTCCAGGGGATCTTCCCAACTCAAGGATCGAATCCAGGTCTCCTGCACTGCAGTCAAATTCTTTACCGACTGAGCTACCAGGGAATTCCCTACACATTGATCTGACAATGTGAATACTACATAATATTTTAAAGAGAGAAGAAGCAGGGAGAGAGTATATGAAAAGAACATGTTCACTGACTGCTTATGGGTATATGCTATGAGGGAAAGGGTATTTCAAATTAGATGCTATGGAAAACAGTGGAGGAGAAAGAAAAGGTTACTAATTCATAGTAAGGAATCAGTAGACAATGGCAAAAAAGCGGGAAGGGATGGAAGCAAAAATTAAGTACATATACAACCTTAACCCTTTATCCAACCTTTATCTTAAGTCATCCTCTTTTTTGTCTCGCTTGACATTATATTGCAAGGTTCCAACAATAAAAGAATGAACACCTATACACATACCATCAGTTTTGAGAAATCTTTACAGTTCACTACATTAACACCAAAAGGGTATTTTTGGGGGTTGGTTTTTGTTTGTTACTTTTGTTTTGGTGGGGGGACTGTGAACATTACTGTTACGGATAAAGCCTTCTGTATATCCTTTATTGATCCCTTGTGTCCACCCACTCCAAGCAAGACACCATCCTGAGTTTACCTTACCATTTCCATGTTTGTTATTACACTTCTGTATTCACAAACAGTTCAGTAGTTAACAATACATTAGTATTAGTTAAGATTATCTCATTGGTAGAGTCTTCCATTCTTAAGCATTGTTTTCCAATGAATCCACATTAGAAGTTCTAGTTGAGCAGTTTTCAACAGAACAGTGGGGTAATGTTGGAAATGTGTTGGGTTGTCACTGGTTGTTAAATGTGGGCCTGGGGAGATGGTAGTATTTAGTGAACGAGAGGGAGCCAGGGATCTTCATATTCTAAAATGTTGAAGAGACTCCTGTGCAATGAAAAATTTTCTCTTTTCCCATAGGATTTCAGAAAACCCACAAGATACTCATTTAGGTGAAAAAGGATCTGAGCCTAGAACTCAATTCTATTGTTAACCTCTACAGGAAACTTTGTTTGTTTCTTTTGCATAGTTTTATATATACACTGATTTTTTTATAGGAAATACCATGTAAATGAAAAGGAGAATATGATTGGTTTTAGTGAGACTTTAACAAAGAGTTATAAACCAGTTCAAAATATTAGGTCACTAATAGCAACTCCATTCCAGGTTTTCAAGACACAATACAGAACACTTGTATCAGTCTGTCCTCCTAGGTGTCACATTTGTCATGACTCCACATGTGCACATCAACATCACCAACCTCTTCAGTCCTTCTTTCAAAATGCCCTACATTTTGGAGACATGTATAAAATGTAAACAATGAAATCTTCTCAGATCCCAATTTCCTCCTTATACACAAGTGTAAACAACTGCTTAACTGTATCTAAAAATATCATCATACCAAGCATTTATACAGTCACACATACACTATTTTCTTCAAAATTATCTTGCTTTTATTTTTCCATTACTTTGCTTTTAGGATATAATGTTATTTTTATAAATTGTATGCATAGATGGGAGTTTAAGATAATAGAATGGGTATGGTAACATATAAGTTATAGGACTTCCTTGGAAGTCCAGTGGTTAAGAATCCACCTGCCAATGCAGGGAACATGGGTTCCATCCCTGATCTGGGAAGATCCCACATGCCTTGGGGCAACTAAGCTCACGAGCCACAACTACTGTAGCCCCCATGCCCTACAGCCTATGCTCCGCAACAAGAGAAGCCACTGCAATGAGAAGCCTGTGTACCACAACTAGACAATGGCCCCTGCTCTCCGCAACTAGAGAACGTTCCTGCACAGAGCTGAAGATGCAGCACAGCCAAAAATAAATAGATAAACAATTTTAAGTTATAAATAGGGTACCCTGGATCTCACAAAGCTGAAAAGTGATGTTATATAGAGAGAGTCACAGAATTAAGACACGGAGTTTATCAGTTCTCCTGTTAATGGACCTCTCCCTCTGAGGTTTTGCCATTACAAACAGAAGTGCTGTGAACAGTCTGTGCATCTCCTTGAACACATATAAAAGTTGCATGCTTTGTAAATATCCTCTCCCAGTTGTAGGCTCATCTTTCACTTTATATAGTTCTTTCTTATGCACAAAGATTTCAGTCTGCTTGTAGACAAATTTATGAATGTTTATTTTACTAATGTTAAATTTATTCATTTTTTATTGTTGTAGTTAAATTAACTGATGTTTGCGCTGTGTCTTAAATTTTAAAACTTTCTTTACTGCCAGGTCATATGCATATTCCCATACTTCCATTTAAAAGTTTTAGATTCCTGCTTTTCAGGTTAATGTCTTAACTCACTTGGAATTTATATTTGTCTGTGGTAGGAGGTAGAAATTTATGTTCATTTTTTCTGCACAGACAGCCAATTGTTTCAGAACTGTTGCTTCCCTCCCCAACCTGCGATGCTACCTCTCTCACATATCAAATTTCCATATGTGTGGTACTAATTCTGAACTGCCTACTTTACTTCCTTGGTCTATTTGTCCCTAAAAATATCATAATCTCAACTGCTCTAGTTTTTTTGTCATTGTTATTTTTTGGCCACGCCATGCAGCGTGGATCAGTATGCAGGATCTTTAGTTCCCTGACCAAGGATTGAACCCTCGTCTCCTGAAGTGGAAGCACTGAGTCTTAACCAGTAGACCACCAGAGAAGTCCTCAACTGCTCTATTGTTTAAAGTTTTGACAAGTCCATGTACCTTGTTCTTCAAAAATCACTTTAACTATACTTAGCCCTTTATTCCCCCACGTAAGTTTTACAGCTTTACTAGAAAAAAATTATTGGAATTCTTAGCAAAATTGCATGTATTCAGGTTAATACAAGGAAAATTGATATCTTTATTGTCTTCCCAATCACGAAAACAGGGTTTCTTTATTCAGATTTTATTTAATGCACTTTAATATTTTATAACTTAAGAAACTATATGTATATTAGATTTATTCCTTTCGGTTTGTTAGTATAAGACATGGTATTGTAATGAAAATTAAAAATCCTACTCCTGGGCAGAAAGCGAAGAGGAATTAAAGAGCTTCTTGACGAAAGTGAAAGAAGAGAGTGAAAAAGCTGGCTTAAAACACAACATTCAAAAAACGAAGACGATGGCATCCAGTCCCATCACTTCATGGCAAATAGATGGGGAAACAATGGAAACAGTGACATGTTTTATTTTCCTGGGCTCCAAAATCACTATGGATGGTGATGCAGCCATGAAATTAAAAGATGCTTGCTCCTTGGAAGAAAAGCAATGACAAACCTGCACAGCATATCGACTGGCTGGATCTCCTGCAGTCCAAGGGACTCTCAAGAGTCTTCTCCAACACCACAGTTCAAAAGCATCAGTTCTTCAGTGCTCACCTTTCTTTACAGTCTAACCCTCACAACCCTACATGACTACTAGAAAAACCATAACTTTAAAAAGACGGGCCTTTGTTGGCAAAGTAATGTCTCTGCTTTTTAATATTCTGTTTAGATTGGTCATAGCTTTTCTTCCAAGGAGCAAGCATCTTTTAATTTCATAGCTGCAATCACCATCCGCAGTGATTTTGGAGCCCCCAAAAATAAAGTCTGTCACTGTTTCCATTGTTTCCCCATCTATTTCCCATGAAGTGCATGGAGATCCAACCAGTCCATCCTAAAGGAAATCAGTCCTGGGTGTTCATTGGAAAGACTGATGTTGAAGCTGAAACTCCAATATTTTGGCAACCTGATGAGAAGAGCTGACTCATTTGAAAGACCCTGATATTGGGAAAGATTGAAGGCAGGAGGAGAAGGGGATGACAGAGGATGAGATGGTTAGATGGCATCACTGACTCGATACACATGAGTTTGGGTGAACTCTGGGAGTTGGTGATGGACAGGGAGGCCTGGCGTGCTGCAGTTCATGGGGTCACAAGGAGTCGGACACGACTGAACGACTGAACTGAACTGAACTGATGGGACTGGATGCCATGAACTTAGCTTTTTGAATGTTGAGCTTTAAACCAACTTTTTCACTCTCCTCTTTCACTTTCATCAAGAGGCTCTTTAGTTCTTCTTCACTTTCTACCATAAGGGTGATGCCATCTGCGCCTGGCATGCTGCAGTCCATGGGGTTGCAAAGAGTCGGACACAACTGAGCAACTGAACTGAACACAGCATATTAAAAAGCAGAGACATTACTTTGCCTCAAAGGTCCACACAGTCAAAGCTATGGTTTTTCCAGTAGTTACGTAGGGATGTGAGAGCTGGATGATAAAAAAGACTGAGCACTGAAGAATTGATGCCTTTGAAATGTGGTGTTGGAGAAGACTCTTGAGAGTCCCTTGGACTGCAAGAAGATCAAACCAGTCAATCCTAAAGGAAATCAATCCTGAATATTCATTGGAAGGACTGATGCTGAAGCTCCAATATTTTGGCCACATGATGCAAAGAGCCAATTCATTGGAAAAGACCCTGATGCTGGGAAAGATTGAAGGCAGAAGACGATGACAGAGGATGAGATGGTTGGATGGCATCATCGACTCAATGGACATGAGTTTGAGCAAGCTCCAGGAGTTGGTGATGGACAGGGAAGCCTGGTGTGTTACAGTCCATGGGTTCGCAAAGAGTTGGACATGACTGAGCAACTGAACAACTTCTGTGTTGCTATTGTACAGGAACACACTTGATTTCTGTATGTTAAACTTCTATTCATCCACACCAACCTTGCTGAAATTTCTCATTTCTTTTAATAGTGTCTGCAACTCTTTTCTTTTCTATGTAGAGTAGACTATACTATCCATGAGCAAAGCTGGTTTCTTATTTTCCCTATCTCCAGTCTATGCATGTACTTTTATTTCTTTTCCTTGCCTTACTGCACTGGCTGGAACATCAAAAATAATGTTGGAGAAAAGTGATAGCAGCAGCATCCTTATCTTCATTCTAGATTTTACAGGATTGTTTCTAATGCTTACCACTTACAATTGTTAACATTTTAAGTTAGATAGTCTTTATCAGGGTAATTCCCTTCTTGGCTAAAAGTTTTATTTTGCCTTGAATTCTATCAAATGCTTTTTGTATATCTACTGAAAGATACTACGACTTTTCCTCTTAATTTACAAACATGGTAAATTACATAATAACTATTCTGACTACACCATCCTTGCATTCCAAAATTAACACAATGTGATAAAGATGGTTATTTACTGTTTTGTTATATAAACACAGATTCAGCTTGCTTATCTATAAATTCTTCTCTAAGGTCTTTGGTTTTTGGTATCAAGGTAGTACTACTCTCAAAATAACATTGAGGACTTCACTGGCAGTCCCTTGGTTAAGACTCCAGTGCAGAGGGCACAGGTACCATCCCTGGTTAGACAGACCCCACATGACACATGGCCTGGTCAAAATTAATTAATTAATAATAAATTTTAAAAAATTATATGGGAAGTTTTCCTTCTTTTTCAGTGAAACAGAATACATGCGAATGGGATTATCTAATCCTTATATATTCATAAAACCACCTATAAAACCATGTTGGCCTATATCAGAGTTTCTCAACCTTGCACTATTGACATTTTGAGCCAGGTAATTCTTTGTTTTGTGGGGGACTGCCCCATGCATTGTGGGATGTTTAGGCAGCATCCCTGGCCTCTGCCAACCAGATGACAGCAGCATTCCTAGCCCCATTTGTGACAACGGAACATGTCTCCTGACATTGCCAAATGTCCTCTGGGAAAGGAGGGGGCACAGAGTTAGGTGTAAAATCATACCTGGATGAGAACCAATGGCTTAGATTAACTTCTTTAACTTAAATCAAGCATGAAAGTGAAGTTGCCCAGTCGTGTCCGACTCTTTGCAACCCCATGGACCATAGTCTGTAGACTGTAACCAGGCTCCTCCATCCACGGGATTTTCCAGGCAAGAACACTGGAGTGGGTTGCCATTTTGGTCACTTTTTTCCTTGAGTCAATCATAACAGATTACGAGTCTAGAAAACTATGCATTTTACCTAAGCTTTCAAATTTATGGGCATAAAACTGTAAATAGTCTGATTACGTTTTTCTTTATTCCTAATTATTACTCCTCATTTAACTTGCAATTACTTTTCATTCATTCCTTTTCTGTTATGATCAGTTTGACTAGAGCTGAACCTAATTTTATTAGTCTTAAACAGCTTTTAGTATTATTGATTCTATTTAATCTTTTTCTCTTTCATTAATTTGAACTCTTAAATGTACTGTTTTCTTCCTTTCACTTATTTTGGATTTACTGCTTTGCTGTTTCTTAGTCTCTTGTTTTACATAGTTTTGCTCATCAATTTTTATCTCATGTTAAGTTCTAAATATTTTTAAATATTTAGCACCTCTCCCCCTTGTGATACTCAGAAAGGTGTTAATTTCCCACATATGTTTTGACATATAGAAGCATTTTAGCTACATGCTATTTCAAATGTTCATTGCATTGTGAATAGAGAACACTGTAAAATACAAATTCTTAGTAACCGAATGAGGCTTCTTTCATAACCATGGAAGTGGTCACATCTATAAATGTTCCATAACGTTAAACAGACTTGTTGGACGCATGGTTCTATATTGACCCACTGGGTCAGTGTTCTTAAAACCAAAAGTTACCACCCATTGGTGGCACATAAAATCAATTTGATAGGTTGTGACCAGCACTTTTTTAAATGAAAGAGACATGTTCTTAGTGTACTTTTCTTTCTTATTTTAAAATCTCTGACATCAAGTCACTCACACAATGGTCAGCATGATATAGTTCAAAGACATCAATTTTTAAATTTCCACCAATTCCAAAACAGTCTCAGACACCTCTAAAAACAAAGACTATTCTCTATTTCCTCTTTTTCCTACTTTTAGAATTCTTATTCATTTATATTAGAAATTTTCCTAATTTCATGTCTCTTAGAAAACATGAAAGAGAAGTATCACTCTGGGCCAAATTCTGGGTAAGTTTCTCAGACTATATTTTGGTTCACTATTTCTCATTGGTTTCTAATTCACTTCATATGTTTTCACTATAAACTGCTGTGTGTGACACTTCCAGGGAAATATGGCAGGATGGTTCCTCACGGTTACTTTTGTTTGTCCTGAAGTCACTCAGTCGTGTCCAACTCCTTGCAACCCCATGGACTGTATGTAGCCCACCAGGCTCCTCCGTCCATGGCATTTTTCCAGGCAAGGGTACTGGAATGGGCTGCCATTTCCTTCTCCAGCGGATCTTCCAACCCAAGGATTGAACCTGGGTCTCCTGCACTAAAGGCAGATTCTTTACCATCTGAGCCACTAGGGAAGCCCCTTTGCTTCCCCTAAAAAATTCTAAACTAAGAGTAGAAAGATTAAAAAAAAAAAAGACAAACCCATTAGAAAAAGAAAATGGAAGAAGAAAAAAAAACAATTTTTAGATGCCATAAAACATATGGGCAACTAGTAATTGATTTAACAGACTCCAGAAAGCACACTCCTAAGACAGCAGTGTGAAAGCAAAAAGGCAGGTCAATTTACATTCAGGGCACTGAAGAAAAAAAAGAATTGGTAGCACAGTGTAACAAAGAGAAGACTGAAAACAGAATGACTGGTTCAAAGTCTATTTTAAAAGTCCTTTCCAGGTTCCCTCCCCAACTCCTGTCAGACATTAGAGATCTATTCTCTGAAGAAGGTACAACAGTTTCTTATTTGAGGAACACCAGACTCAGCTTCCCTGTGTCTCAGAGGTTAAAGCGTCTGCCTCCAATGCAGGAGATTCAGGTTCGATCCCTGGGTTGGGAAGATCCCCTGGAGGAGGAAATGATAACCCACTCCAGTATTATTGTCTGGAGAATCCCACGGACGGAGATGCCTGGTAGGCTACAGTCCACGGGGTCACAAAGAGTCGGACACGACTGAGCGACTTCACTCACTCACTCACTCACAGACTCAGCTAAAGGTGGGAAAACCAAACTGAACTCTTACCCAGCAGACCAAATGAAGAATCCCAAATAGAATGATGAGATCTCAATCTTCCACCTCAACTCAATACACACAGTTCAAGCAGCAGCCGTCTACCCCCCACATTAGAAAGCCCTTCTCTGGGCAACCTGGGAAGCCCAGAAGGAAGGACCAGGAAACATTAATTAAACTGGGATCCACCCAACAAAACATTCCACCACAAAGTCCACCCACCCACATATTCACAACTCCAGTCAGCTTTTAAACATCCACTATTTTTGCCTTTTTATTTTTTCATTATGGTTTATCACAGGATACTGCAATTAGTTCCCTGTGCCTTAGAGTAGGACCTTGTTGTTTATCCATTCTTGGTATAATAGTTTCAACCTGCTAGTCCCCAACTCCCAATCCATCCTCCCCCACGCCCCTCCCATTGGCCACCACAAGTCTGTTCCCTATGTTTGTGAGTCTGTCTCATATGTAAGTTAATTTGTGTCATAGTTTAGATTCCACATATACGTGATAGCACATGGCATTTGCCTGACTTCACTTAGAATGATAATCTCTAGGTCCACCATGTTGCTGCCAGTGGCATTATTTCATTCTTTGTCATGGCTGAGTAGTATTCCATGGATCCGTTCATTATTGATAGACATTTAGGTTGTTTCCATGTCTTGACTATTGTATTTTTGGGGTTTTTTGGGAGGGATGGCTATCATAAATAGTGCTGCTATGAACATAGGGTACACATCTACTCTTTTTTAACACCCACTCTTAATATGAGCAGACCTATCAAGGATCACCAATCACAGGACTCCTCACAAAAACAATAAACCCAAGGAAAATGGGGAAAATAGCACCTCAGAGAAAGACAATACAAGAACCAGAAAAAGATCTTTTTTCATGTCATTAATATTTTCCCAAAGAGATAAGAAAAGGTCTATGAAAAAGATCAGTAACACAAGAGTTGGATGATTTTTTAAAAGGCACACTCAGGCAATTAAAAATAAACTTGACAGTAAGAATGAAAAGCTCAATAGAAACACAGGAGTATAAAGTGGAGGAAATTTCCCAGAATGTAGAGCAAAGAGACAGAAAAAGATGAATGGAAAAAAAAATAGAAAGCAGGGGCATACATTCATGAAAAAGACCCTACCACAGCAAGTCTCATACATAGGATTATGATTTAGAAAGGTTTCGGACTTAAATAGTAACCCTAGAAATAAGAGCTTCAAAACTCTTAAGGAACATTATTTGTACTGAGAATTTTCTATTTAGCCATCAGTCAAGTGTCAGGATATATTAATGACATTTTAGGCTTGAAAAGCTTCCGTTCCCATGTGCTCCTTCCTAGGGGAGCTAAGAGAAGATAAGCATGTCAACCAAAGAAGAGAAAAACATGGCATCCAGGAAACAGGGGACTCAACAGAGAAGAAATACAGGGAATGCCCAAATCCGTGGTGAAGGGTGATGCTAGGATGCAGGATGTTAGGATGCCCATCAAATAGAAAGAGCAACCAAACAGATTAACAAATGTCAAACAGCCCTGAAAGAGATTTCTTAAAGAAAACGCTGACAGAATTATTGACACATCTGAAAATATTACAAAGAAGCTGAGGTTGAAATAAAAATGCTGAATTAGAATTTAATAAGAAAGAGATGCAGAAGGACTTCCCTGGTGGTCCTGTGGTTGAGAATCTGCCTGCCAGTGCAGGGGACACGGGTTCAGTCCCTGGTTGGGGAAGATTCCACATGCCGTGGGGCAATTAAGCCCGTGTGCTGCAGCTACTGAAACCCGCATGTCCTAGAGCCCGTTCTCTGCAACAAGAGAAGCCACTGCAGTGAGAAGCCCGTGACAACTAGAGTCGCCCCTCTTGCCACAACTAGAGAAAGCCCAAGAGCAGCAACGAGATAAATAAATAATTTTTAAAAAATAAAGAGATGCAGAGAAAAGTAAACATAGGAACAAACAGAACTTACATATTAAATACTAAAACCAGAGAAAATAAAAAATGGTGCAGGAAAGAGGTAATCATTCTTTGCCATATAGCTCAGTGAGCAAGATTTATGTAGTCATAATAATGCAAACCATAACTATTATGCAAGGATGGGAATTCAAAGTCAGCATGTCTGTGTGGGGCCAGGAGGAGAGTAGAGAGTAAATTATCTTCTTCCCTGCTGGGAAGTCAACAAGTAACACCTTAACAACAAAAATTCAAGAACTAGCATTAGAAGCCTGTTATTTTTAAAGGTATAAGAAAATGCAAGAATCAGCTAGAGAGGCAAAGTGATTGCCAGCATGGAGATGAGGAGGAAACAGAGAGGAGAGAGAGTTGCGGGGGCAGGGCGGGGGGTGGTGGATTGCTGCTACAGTTCTTAACTTTAAAGACCACACCCACATGGGACTTCCTTTGGTGGTCCAATGGTTACGACTCTGTGCTCTCAATGCAGGGGGCACAGGTTCGATCCCTGGTCAAGGACTTAAGATTCTTCATGCTGTGCGGTGCAGCAAAAAACAAAACTACGTTCATGTTATGGCTTCCATAAAAGCAGCAAAAATATATATTTGTTTGTTTCCCAGTTGCTCTTTTCAGTGCCCTTCACGTGTTTGATTCCTTTTTTTATTGTCTATTCATTAAATATATGCATTTACAGATTCTATCAGAGCCTCTTCTCATCGAGTTCTAATCATGCTGCTATATGACTTAGTCATCTAGTTAAGATCCTTTCTCAGGAGCTTCCTAATGTTGGATTATGAGCTCAGCATTGGTGGCGTGTCATCCATATGAGGCTACTGGGACTTAGTGGAGGTTCTACACTTGCTTCTTTCAGGCATTCCAGGGGTATTTGCAACATAGAACCATATCCATGTCAGTATCTCAGCTTGAGGGTTCCTAGGATACCCGGGCAGGATGAGTACCTATATAGGACGCCATGGTGTACCCCCTGGATTCTCCCTCAGGAACTCCCCATTCATTCCTTCAGCTGCCAGGAATGAGGGCTGCCAATGGCTCACAGCTCATCCCTCTCCTATATCCGCCCTCTACTGAAGGAAGCTGCCTCTCCCAAGGTCACACTTCTCCATGGGGCAGCCCATACCAATGACGGGTCTGGCAACCTTGCTTCAATAAGACAATTCTGAATGGCCATCCTGGCTCCAAGTCCCTATGGGACAAGTCTCTGAGGTAACAGCACTGTCGTTCAACTTCTCCCCCTGCCCAATCCTGCTTCCCTTGCTTCTTTTCAGAAATTATACATTTGAATCAGTTCTAATGAGGTGGATGAAACTGGAACCTATTATACAGAGTGAAGTAAGCCAGAAAGAAACACACCAATACAGTATACTAACACATATATGTGGAATTTAGAAAGATGGTAACAATAACCCTGTGTACGAGACAGCAAAAGAGACACTGATGTATAGACCAGTCTTATGGACTCTGTGGGAGAGGGAGAGGGAGAGGGTGGGGAGATTTGGGAGAATGGCATTGAAACATGTATAATATCATGTATGAAACGAGTCGCCAGTCCAGGTTCGATGCATGATACTGGATGCTTGGGGCTGGTGCACTGGGACGACCCAGAGGGAGGGTATGGAGAGGGAGGAGGGTTCAGGATGGGGAGCACGGGTATACCTGTGGTGGATTCATTTTTATGCTTGGCAAAACTAATACAATATTGTAAAGTTTAAAAATAAAATAAAATTTAAAAAATAAAAAAATAAAAGTGTTTGAATGCTATGCTATAAATATAATTTTCTAGAAGCTGCTTTTTGTAAACTCCAACAGGCATTTTAATAATCAGTTATTGAGCATTTAAATTGTCTTATAAAATATTTAGTTGATATCTATTATTGTGTATTATGCATCCATCTTACCTGTGTATAATTTTTATCAGCTGCTATATCTACTGTATAACAATATATTAAATTAAAAAAAAATAAGTGTATAAAAAAAAAAGAAGAAATTACTCCTGAGAGCCTCTCCCAGCCCCCATTCCTAATAAACCTCCTGCAGTGAATCTCAGAGTCAGAGTCTATTTCTTAGGAAAGCAACCTATGAAAATTCCAAAAACAAACAAGCACAAGGTCATTCCCCATGGTTATAAATTCTAGTAGAAGCCTCCCCACACACAGAGTTGAGTGGTCTTCCTGGGTTGATGGGTTGGTTTATTCTGGTCCATCTCTTCACTGAAGGTAAAATCCTCTAGTGCATTTACTTTATTCCAAAATCTGTTTCCAAAGCCCCTCCTAAGTCTTCCTGCACTCCGGCCTCGGGATGGCCTTAGTTTCTACATTAATAGCTCTGATTTTCCTTTAATTCATTCTTGGGGAGGCTGCAGACTGTCCTTTCTCTAACAGACCAATGATATCTTTTCTTGAGCATCCTATGTGTCTAACAGGTTATCTGCCCTACCCCACTATCATTTGCTCCGACGTCCACAGACTCCCCTCCCCATTAGACCCAAGCTTTTCAAGGGAATAAGAGGCTGTCCCAGGTCCTAGTGTCCTCTGTGGTACCCAGAACACCAGACAGGCAACAGGCACTTGCTAAGGACTGGATGGACACAGCCACACCCTGGAAAGACGCGCAGGAGGAAACAGTAGAAAGTGAGAAACAGCTTCCTTTACCGGGAAAAGGACTGTCCTCTCCGTTTCCTTCAACCTCATCTTCAGCCCTCACGACAGGGCACCAGGAAATAACCTCTTGTCAAGGAGGACCCTGCCAGAAACTTCACCTTCAAGGGGAAATCCCCAGAGGACCAGATCACAGTCCCTAAGCACAAGCAGACCAGAAAACCTATTCTTGTCCCACCAGCTAACAACTGTGCCTGGAAAGAGCCTGAGAGGCAACAGGAAAAGCCCTCAGGAGTTTCCCACAGGACTCTGGAAGGCATGTTAGCAGAGCCCAGACACAAGCAAGGAGGGGGCAAGGACCCACCCAGCCTAATAAGATGAGTCCAGAGGGCTCACTGCCCAGATTCCCTGAGTCAGCGCCGGGGCTGTGTGACAACGACACCTCTGTGCTAATACACCCTGGCCACATTTTAATTAAAGGCTGTGTGCAGAATGCAGGGAGAAGGGAAGCAGAACAAGCAGGCAGCTGCGAGGACCCCTCCTCCACTGTGGGCTGGAAACAACAGCTCGTTGTAAGCCTGGGGACTGGGAAGATGCACTCTCCTAACAGCCATGAGTGAGTCGGGGTCAATAGAACCCTGGATCTGTCGGCCCAAGATGGGCAGAGGGAGAGGGGAGGGAGGGGTTTGGGGGGAGGGAGAGACAAGGGCCCCGCATCCCCCATCCCCACTGGCTTTCCCGCTTGTTTCCATTCACTTGAAAAATCTGCTGTTCCTTTTTCTGAGATTTTCACCTACAAACATACATCCTCAACCTGCTGCAGCCACAGTGGCCTCAGCAGGGAGATGTTAAAAGCTACTCCAGTCCAACCAGTATCTGAAATACCAGTATCAGAAGCAACAGTTAGAACCAGACATGGAACAACAGACTGGTTCCAAATTGGGAAAGGAACACATCAAGGCTGTATGCTGTCACCCTGCTTATTTAACTTATATGCAGAGGACATCATGAGAAACGTCAGGCTGGATGAAGCACAAGCTAGAATTAAGATTGATGGGAGAAATATCAATAACCTCAGATAAGCAGATAACACCACCCTTAAGATAGCAGAAAGCGAAGAGGAACTCAAGAGCCTCTTGATAAAAGTGAAAGAGGAGAGTGAAAAAGCTGGCTTAAAACTCAACGTTCAAAAAACGAAGATCATGGCACCCAGACCCATCACTTCATGGCAAATAGATGGGGAAACAGTGGAAACAGTATCAGACTTTATTTTCTTGGGCTCCAAAATCACTGCAGATGGTGACTGCATCCATGAAATTAAAAGACACTTGCTCCTTGGAAGAAAAACTATGACCAACCTAGACAGCATATTAAAAAGCAGAGACATTACTTTGCCAACAAAGGTCCATATTGTCAAAGCTATGGTTTTTCCAGTAGTGATGTATGGATGTGAGAGTTGGACTATAAAGAAAGCTGAGCGCCAAAGAATTGATGCTTTTGAACTGTGGTGTTGGAGAAGACTCTTGAGAGTCCCTTCAACTGCAAGAAGATCAAACCAGTCAATCCTAAAGCAAATTAATCCTGTATATCCGCTGGAAGGACTGATGCTGAAGCTGAAACTCCAATATTTGGCCACCTGATGCAAAGAACTGAATTACTGGAAAAGACCCTGATGTTGGGAAAGATTGAAGGCAGGTGGAGAAGGGGATGACAGAGGACGAGATGGTTGGATGGCACGGACATGAGTCTGAGCAAGCTCTGGGAGTTGGTGATGGACCGAGAAGCCTGGCAAGCTGCAGTCCATGGGGTCCCAAAGAGTCAGACACGACTGAGAGACTGAACTGAACTAACTGAACCAGTATCTGAGCGCCAACTGTATTAGGAGCTGAGAAGGTAGACCGGAGAAGACGGGGCCCTGCCTTTGTTCACAGGGTGACAACACAATGATTTAAGTATCGTGTATCACGTTCCTGATACACTGCCCGGTGCCCACAAGGCTGTGGAAACCAAGGGCATTTTTTTTTCTTTCCATTTTTCAAATCATTTCTTACTGAGGTATAGTTTACTTACTTATGTACATTTCAGGTATACAACATAGTGTTTCACAATTTTTAAGAATTATATTTCCTCCATTTATAGTTATTATAAAATATTGGCTATATTCACAAAACGCATTTCATCAGGAAATGGAGGGTCAGAGGAGGCTTCCGGGACTAGGGGCTCTTTCATCTCAATTTTGAGGGATAAGTAAAATTTGGCTAGAAAACAAAGCATAGGGGCAGGAACACGGGGCCTCTGACGCCAAGGGCACAGCAGGTGCATGGATGTGGGGGCCAAGAGCAGGATGCAGCATCTGGGGAACTGCAAGAAGCATTTGTGGGCAAGCTTGACTGGGGGGATGGGAGAAGCGAGTTCAGCCAGGGAGGAGGGGCAAGATCAGAAGGGGCCTCTAGGTGAGCAAAGGGGCGGGACTAAGATACTAAGCATCGGTGAGCCGGCATCATCTGTGAGCCGGCATTCTTGGGGTGGGGAGATGAGGCATCAACCTTTGAGTCCACGACCCACAAGGACACGAAAGCAGGAAGGAAGGACCCAGAGGCAGGGCGTGTTGTCAACATGAGGTGCCCAAACCGCATTTCAGCTGTTCCTCCCTCCTGGTTTCCACCTCTCAGAATCAGCATCTCTGGTTATCATTTACCCCGCACACTCCCGGGGAGCAAGTTATCCCCCTAAACACACCCAGGATGTGGCTCACAAACTTCCTGCCCACATCCTCCCCGCTCAGCTCAGCAGCCCAGACCGGCAGTGGTTGGGAAGTTGTTCTGGAAAACTCCCCACCACACTACCCTGGGGAAACAGCAGCTTGGGAAGAGGCCGGGCTCCTTGAAAGATCAGCAAGAATAAGACCCCATATCTAACCTAAGTAGCAATGGGGGATTGTACACACGGGGACCACACCTGCGCTTCCCATGCCCAGAGAATGTCTAGAAGGAAATACAAGACCCTGGCAACAGACTTGTCATTGGTGAGTGGAAACTGAGAGAAAGTGGAGGGTGGGAAAGAGATTGGCACTGTGTACTTCTGGCCTCATGAACTTTCATAATGTGCACGTACTTCTTTCATCAAGAAAAAGAAGCAAGAACAGCGAACAACAGGAAGGATAGTTCTAGGAGCAGAATGGAAGCCCCCTGAGTCTTTAGGGAAATGGTGCAGGGGCTGGGTCTTAGGCTCACCCGCAGGAGCAGTGAGGGTCTCACAGGCATCCTGACCTAATGCAGGAGGGACACAAAGGGGAAAACTGGCATACACCGAAGAACGAATAAAACTACTCTGGGAAATGAGTCCTTATGGCTGGTGAGGCCCTCAAAAGATTCAGCCGCATGAAGGTCTACCAGAAGATGAGTTTTGCTGAAAGATGCCAGCTCCAGTCCTGGGAAGTTGGGATGTCTGAGCAAGGTGGGGTGCAAAGGCCAGGTCAGGCCACACATTTTAGGCCACTGTAACTCTTTAGATGTCTCTCTCAGGGTACCAGAGGGCCACTGGAGAGTCTTTTGCCTTTCCCACCTCACACATGTGTCAGTTGAGAGATACCATAATAAATTCCCAGACATATTTTGCTGAGTTTATAAAAGAACCTATAATTTCATTTTATCTATCTCTCAACTCTTGGATGCTGCTGCTGCTAAGTCGCTTCAGTCGTGTCCGACTCTGTGCGACTCCATAGATGGCAGCCCACCAGGCTCCCCTGTCCCTGGGATTCTCCAGGCAAGAACAATGGAGTGGGTTGCCATTTCCTTCTCCAGTGCATGAAAGTGAAAAGTGAAAGTGAAGTCGCTCAGTCATTTTGGATCTTAGAGACCCCATGGACTGCAGCCCACCAGGCTCCTCCGTCCATGGGATTGTCCAGGCAAGAGTACTGGAGTGGGGGTGCCATTGCCTTCTCTGCTCAACTCTTGGACTCACAAACTAAAAATAAAAAAATAAGTACACTTATTCTACCATTTTAAGGGTTAAGAGTTTATACAACAATCAGATACATGATTTTAAAACCCCCAAGTATAAAAATCACTCCTTTCAGAAAATTTTCCAATTCTTAAATCTACTGATTCACAAAATTTTTGAGAGAACTTTTTCTGAGAAGATATTGGTTTGAATTTTTTTTCAAAGTGGAACTGTGTGTCTTAGGAAAGGTGTTCCCCTGAGAATGTTTCAAATATATCTTCACTTCCCACAGAACATGTATTGAGTGCCTAAAAATTAACTCACACTCATTCAAACCTCAGAGTCAGAATGCACTTTCCTAAATCATTCTAACAAAGACATCAATGATGTCAAAACCCTGAATTGTGAAAAGAACTTCTGTTCTCTTTCTAACCTCATTATTAAACCAGATTTTTTAAGGTTTGTTCATAACAGGATTGCCATTTTCCATGCTGCCTACCGATTATAAACAGAAGTAATTTTAAAGCCAAACTAAAACTCTTTCTGAAATATTCAAGATGTATTACCATCTGGTTTTATATCAGCATTTGAGCAGGTCCAAAAATCACTACATTACCAAGGATTCCCAAAAATAGTTCATCTCCCTTTCAAAGCACATATTCCTCTCAAAATACTTTCAAGTCACAAACTTTGAAAACTCACCTAATTTTTCAGATTATACCAGACATCCATGTACATCATCCATTGTATGTTAGACATCCTGTATGTCGTCCATACTTACATGTGTAAGTGACTTATCACCGATCACTCAGTAATACTAAACAAAGCTATTTTTATCATTAGGTCTTTTAGAAACTACTAATTTGTGAAAATAAAGCGTACCTGATTACTTGGAAGCTGGTAGGAAGTGAAGGATACTAGTCTTTATTTGCAAATGTACACACTATGTAAAAATATGAATCTTTCCAGTCCTGAAAAAAGAGGTATCCCCAAAACTTACATATATCCCTCAGCCTCATTTCCAAATACAAAAGAGACAACAGCATTTCTCCAGAGGATGCTCAGCTAAAAATCAGCATGTACAATTAAAGAGGAAATGGCAGGTGAGGAGATAAAGATGGGTTTCTAACTGAACCAGCCATAGTGCTCCAAGAAAGGTCCTTAGTAAGAGAATGGCCATAGGATTATCCAGTTGTCTTAAATAGATTTCAATTGTTTATAAAATAAATAAGACCTAAATCTGGTATCTAAACAAATCTTTAGATGAAATTTATTTCTAAGAAATCTTTTGCTTCCCCCAACTTAAAAAAAAAATTACTTTTTAGAAACTGTTTCTCAGTTCATTCATTCAACAATCTCAAGTACTGATTTCCAAGTAAAAATGGATGTTCATCCTGCCCCAAAGAGTTTACCATCCAGTAGTAGCAAGAAGACATGACAATAAATACCGTCTTCTCTTCACCATGACTATCACCTCCTGGCAACACACACACCACACACAGATGCACACGCGGCACACACTCCACACTTCTCTGCCATCTCACAGCACTGCATTCCATAGCAATTCTATTTAAAATGTTAACTGGTTCAACCTGACCATTTCATTGGATATAACAGCCGTTCACCAAGCCAGCCTATTCCATTTATCCCATCTCTCTGTCAACCACCTCCTTAGAGAATACTGGGGGCTCCTTCTGAGTCTTTTTTAAAAATACATTTACTATGCTTTCTGAAACATACCATTTTCCTTTAAATACTAATTTAAACAATTTCAAAAGTAAGCTTATATTGCTTAATCTCTATTGACTTTCTTCCCCTTCAAAACTGTGAAAAGGATTAAGCAAAAGTCTATCAACATGCAAGTGATGTTTTAAAAGCTTTTAATATTTCATAGTACAAATAGATTTTGGAAACTAAATAAAACCAACAACCCTAACAATGCAGCCACAGACCACCTCGAGGGTCTAAAATATAAAACACACACATGTGCACACACATTAAAGTTACTCTAGTTAAAATGAGAAAATATATAGTTTAACTTTTACATTTTTTTGGTTTAACTGTACCAGAACAAGTTGAAAGCAACTTGGGAACAAATTAATGTACCACAGAAAGCAACAAAAATCATGATGCCATGTATACCCCAAGGTCAACATTTTATAGGCAAGAAGTTATAACAGTTAAATTACTTGCTATAAAAAGAGGGTAAAATCATTTTAAAGAGAAACAGAACCCTTTTCATAAAGCAATATTATAATTCCATATGCATTATGCAACAGTCTTTTCCTATTATAAAAATGGAACAAAATTTTTAAGATAACCCAACTGAACAAGCATAATATGCAAACCCAAAATTTCCTAATTTTTTTCTTATTCTGATTAAGCACATCAAATGTGCTTAATTTGGATTCTTCTCCCAAAGGAAAGACTTGCTCAATATTTCTCCACATTCAGGTCCTCATTCAAATAATCATATTATAAAGTCATAACAGCTCTATCAGTCAGAGTAACTATTATTCTGTTGGTATATCATCTCCCTTCCTGCCATTCCTCTTTCTTTACATATGTAAATTACAGGGTCAGATTTGGAGCCCACCACCAGCCACTGCAACCAAATTATCCTCCAGGGATGTCAATAGGGCTATTACTCTTGTTTCAGCATTTTTATAAAAAAAGGAAGGAGTAGCTATTTTCAGGGATCAGAATTCCTCTTGATCAGATTTCTGGCTCATTGGTAAATGCTTCTACCCTGAAATTATCCTTGGCTGCTAAATATGTGGCAAAAAAAAAAAAAGCCAAGATGTGGTACAGTGTTTCCAAATAGATATTGCTTAAAGGAATATACACTGAGTTTTGCAGGGAACACTTGGTCAAATTCTAATATCCCCCATGGGAGCCAACACCAATTTCCAGCAGCAGCTCTAACTGTGCAGAATGGAATTTTAAAAACACACAGGGTAGTATATTCCAGCAGACACAGCCCTTCCTTCTCCTACTCTGCGGTTGTTACATGAGACACCTTGTATGATACTCATTACTTAGAATATAAATCTGTTAAGGCCATAAATTAATCACAAAATGCATATAATACATTCTTTTTCCTAGCATTAAAAAGAAAAAAACACTGTGGATTCCACCAAGGTTGAGCTGAAGCTAAATGTCACTGCTTAAGCTTATGAATCACTGCACATTAATAAGAATAAACAGCACATGCACATTTCTATAGGCTGCAAATGTTAGTGGAGAAAATGCATGTCATGGGCTTCCTAACAGGGAAACTGGATTATCCATAGGCAAAAAGCATTCAGTTTTCTTAGTTCTTCTCGATTATGATAAATATTTTTGTTTCCAAGGCCACTGAAAACTTGCAAGGGGATCCTCCCATTTTTGTTTCATTAAAATGTTCAGATGATTTTATTCTAAACCTCAGGCAAATATAATTCAGGGTGGGGGTGGGGAGGAGAGGTCGTACTACAATATTACACTCATCTGGTAGCATGAGGTTCAAAATACCAGTCTCAAGGATATATATTTGTCACATGTCAGCCCAGGCTGAAGGCATCCACCAAGAGAATATTTTCACTATTTCAGCTGGCAGCCAGAATTGACTGCCACAAACCCGCATACTGATGAGAGCCTAGACTCCCAGTCTTCTTCTTTACTACCTCTTGCCTCTGCAGAGGAGAGAAGCCATTTTACTAATTTATAAGCATCTGACTATGTAACCATCGAAAAAATATTTACTCATCAATAATAGTCAACTAAAAGCAAAAGTGCATCCCATAGGAGTCAGAGAATAAAACCGGCAACACCCGTAAAATACATCGATCAGCAAGACTCTGAATACTCACTAAAGGCAGCCACCGCCAGGGCCAGTGTGACGATAATGGAGAACCAGGAGACCCACAATGCCTTCTTTCTGTAGTTCTGGGCTTCATGAGGTTTTAGCCGAGTGCTGCTTTCTAGTAAGCCTGACAAATACAAGGAGAAAAGGAAGTTAGGCATTTCCTTATTAAGAAACCCACAACTAGAGCTATATGTTCTTATCCAAGGATTATAAACCAGCAGCCTGCGGGCCAAGATGGGGGGGGGTTGTTAATTGAAATATAGTTGATTTATAATATTGTGCTAGTTTCAGTGTGCAGCAAAGTGATTCAGTTATCCAAGAGGTGTTTTAGGAGAGTGGCATGGAAATCAAGCTTTGGGGCATCTCTTGAAAGATCACTGGCTCAAGCGTATCTGGTTCATGTTCCCACAGGGAAATACCAGCTGTCTTCTTTATAAAGGAGTCTGCCAGCCCACCAACCTCTGACCTGAGGCCGAACGACCCCAGCCATGCCCCTGCCCCTGTATTAACTCCCTTGGCTCACTGACTCAAGCAGGTGCAGCTCCTTCTAACGAAGCCTTTCGTTAAGGAAACAGCATGAATAGCCCACATCTGGTTGGGCTTTAGGGCTCCTCAACTGCAGCACCAATTTGCGTTAATCCACCATCCTGGCCCCGTACTGGGGGACCAGGTTTTGCCCACAGCAATGAGTCATGGAATACAAATACCTTCGTGGCTCCCCTCATCAATTAACAGGACCATTTCTCTTTAACCACAACCAACAACCACCTGACCTAAATTACACGCAACGTTTTCTTCTCTCCTCTTTCTGCTCTATAGCATCTATTCCTTTGTATCAAGCTTATGTCAAAAAATTCTCAGACTATTAAGTGGGGTAAACCTGCTAAAACTAGGGGTCACTTCCCAGGCGTGCCACATACAATAAAGGTTTGGTTTCATCTCCTCTGCTTTTGACACTGAGTCCTCAACAACAGAAATTCAGGATGCCTCTGAGACAATGCCCAAGTTTCAACAGCCTTGAGTCAAAGAATAAAACATCAGTATGATCTTGTTGGACATTTTTTCTTCTCCTTTGAAAAGAGATCATATACGGCATCTCTTAGTTGCATGGAGAACCAAATTCTCAGCATCCCACTGGTGGTTCAGATGGTAAAGAATCTGCCTGCAATATGGGAGGCCTGGGCTCTATAAATCCTTGGGTTGGTAAGATCTCCTGGAGGAGGGCATGGCAACCCACTCCAGTATTCTTGCCTGGAGAATCCCCATGGACAGAGGAGCCTGGCGGGCTACACTCCGTGGGGTCGCAAAGAGTCGGACACAACTGAGTGACTAAGCACACATTCCACATAAACAGGACACCGTCTCTAGCCAAACAACCCATTATATAATTTGTAGAGGTGGAACAGCCTTATCACAACTGCTCCAAATGATGAAGAAACTGGTAGTCAGGGTTTAAGCACCCATGTGTAAAATACTACACAGCATGCAACAAATCACACTTACACATTGTGTAAAAAGGCATCTTCCCACTAGACTGACTGGGTACGACATTAAACACTGGGTTACTGAAAACTGCATCATGTTCGAAATATAACAAGGACCCTGTCAAAGTTTCCCAGTCCCATTAACTACTCAGACCACAAGTCCTGAACAACGGGGAAAAGTCATGAAGCCTGCTTAGTGAGTCCAGTGTACAGCCAGATTTTTTAGTCATTCAAAGCTGCAGACACATTTACAACCAAAAGGGAGATGAATTTGCAAAAAGTAGGTATAAACTCCATCACCTCACTGCAAAAATCTCACCAAACCTTCCTTTAAAAAATGCACTTGGACAGAAAAAAGAAAAACCACCTCTCATCACATTATGCCCTGGGTACAAATGATTTCAAACTGTCCCTTGGTCTACTTCTTTTTGTCCCTTTGTCTATTTCCCTAGCTGCTAAAAATACCCATTTTAATTTTCAACTGCAATCACCCTTGATTCCAGTTTAAGCTACAACCGAAAATATTATGCAGGTCCCACTGACTCCCTATAATTTATTTCTCTTTTCCCAAATGACACAGAAATCTTTCTTTCATCCTGGCCAATTGATTTTCAAGAGAAGTGAAGCTGTAACATTTAAGTACTGACTCAAGTAAGTAGTTCATTTGCTGGGTACTTTGACAGCAACAATCTCAAGAGGTTATCCACTGGGGGTGAAACAACAAGGTTCCTTCTAGAAGATTTAATTTTCTAAGAGAAACAACCATGATCTGGGTTTCTGATTCCAACACATGACATTTATTTTTTCCTTCCAAAGCCAGCTGTTTCCAACAATGTGACTGGAGCTGACTGCACGGCCAATCAACACACCTCACCCCTGAGGGGGCCAGCACTCCCCTTGGAGGAGTGTGGGCTGCCAGCTCACCTGGGCTGCACTGTCCTGCTAGGGTGGTGCAGAATTGCACCTGGTCAGCAGGATTCGTAGTTCTTCCCCAGATCTGATCCTGTATGTGCTTCCCCATGAGATGTTTCAAACTTTAAACACTGGAGAAATGTAATGGAGACAGTCCAAGGGAGAAACTTTCCCATTCCTATTCAACCTTCACTTGCTTCCTACTAGTTTTCCTTCCTAAAAAGAGAGCTAAAACCTAGAATGGATAACTCTCCACTCCTCAAAGTGAAGTGGGATATAATGATCTATGAAGACCCAGCTTATAAATGAATTGTCTGCACACAGGTTCCTCTACCTCTCCCCTCCAACCTGTGTTAGCTGCATGCAGCGTTAGCTGCACTGTGTTAGTGCAAGCCAGAGATGTGATGAGAATTTCTAAAATTTTCAGGAAGCTGTGTTTCAAAGGTAGAAGAAAGGTAGCGCAGCCTACAGAAGCCAAGGCAGGTCTCACATATGCACACAAGACTGGTTCCTAGAAGAGGCCTTTAGTTGGCCTCCACATTCAAATTGTTAATCTCACTCAAATTTCACCTATTTGTAATTTGGACCCTGGTATAAGGTAAGCATAAGTAAGCTTAAGGGTTGTATTAATGAAGGACTGATACTAGGGTTGGGGAGATGCAAATATACACAGGGAGGTTGACGCCATCAGTCATTTCCATGCTAGTATGAATTAGTTCCCATTGCTTTCTCCTAAGAACTGGTCATGCTTGGATTCTCAGAAAGAAGGGGAATATTCGATAGATAGGAAGGCAATAGAAAATGCTGAAGCAGGTAACACTCTTAGGGCCCTAAGCCTTGGGGCAGAATGATGGGAAACACTTGTGGGGAGAAGAGTGGCACTGAAAGGGAGGGTGTGGAAATGCCTAAGACAAACTTGGCCTATGTTTTGTTTGTTTTAGTCAGTCTTGGACCACAAAGCTCTTGCTCCCTGAACTACAAGGCTCAACCAAATGGCACTGCAGTTACTGACAATATGAGCTAGCTAGGTTTCTGGGAACCAGCCCACATCACTTCTATGGGGGAAGGAAAAAAAACCTTTAAAGTTCCCAAACACTAGATTTTTATAAGCAAGCCTTTGATCAAAGTTAGATTGAGACTGTTAACAGGGTCCTGACAGCTCAGAAGGAACTTATGGCAAAAGAGAAGGCCAAATATGGGTACAGAACCAGGTGTCCGCCCTCCCACACACCCAGAGGTAGGTATTTAGGTTTAGAAGACAAGCAAGCCAGGCATGAGGTAGAGATACATAGCAGGCAGCTGCTGAGGCCTCCTCCTCCCCAAGGCCTCTCACTATTAGGAAAAATGTAGCAGTAGTAACAATCGAACCATTCCCAAGGGATACAAAAAAAATCGATATTGAAAAGATGCAGCCCCATAAGAAAAAATAACACAAACACAAAATATTTTAAGAAACCTCCCTAGATAAGCTTCTGATTTATTTAATAGAAATGACTCATTCAGCATTAACTCTTGGCTGCCAGGAACGGGTCAAACAGAAGAATGTCACACTGACTTTCAGCTTTCAAGGCCACACCGAGCCGGGTTCTTTGGGGGACAGGACTCATCTTAACAGACTGGCAGTGTGTGACACGCAGCGCTTTTACACAGTGACAGTTTATGAACAGTGAATGCTTTCATGCAATAACATAATGGAAAATGAAATTCAGTTGACCAGTGAAAAATAACCTTAAGAATGAATTCAGAAGGGCTTTTTATGCTTGAGCCCGAGCTACAAAATGACACTAAATATTAACTCGCCCTAGCACGTTTTTCCCCTCCTATCCTTTTGTGAGATAGGGAGAAATAGGCCAGCTTGATACAGACGACCTGCAATGCTACAAAAATAAGCCCATCCCAGAGTTCGGTCTTTCTTCAATACAAAGATTTTAAATCCTACAACATCAGTTGCAGAGAGAAAGGTAATTAACACGATCTACAATAAAAATGATAGGTTTTGTTGGGTGCTTGTGATGTCACCCATCATCAGCTCGAAAATGATAATCGAGTTAGGTGAGAATAGGAGGAGAAACTGCAACATAGGTGCGGAACTCGTTGCAACCGGAGCGGCTCCAGTTCTCGCCCGAGCATCCCTGCCGATTCTCTGGGAATTGCCGTTTCCATGTCATTCTGGTTTTCACATGCTACAGTTTAAAATTTCTCAGAGGAACGAGATCGTGCCTCCGAACTCTAAACCGGAATAAAAATGTACAGGAGATACCAAGAATATACAGAAACCTGCTAAGACTGAAATATACAAATCCGCCACAGCCAACAAAATAAGGCTTCCAAGAACAGGGGGTGGAGGTGGCGACGAGCCGCTCCCCCCGGAACGGCCGGCTGTCAGAATCCAGTTTCGGCCACTAACCGGTTTTAGCAGAGCCATTGAGTCTTTTTGAGGGGGCCGATTTGGATTCGATTCTGCAAGAAACAAAAAAGGTACAGACGTGGCCAAGAAGCGGGCTGAAAGGAAACTAGGGAGGGAAAAAAAGAGAGATGTAGGAGGAGGAGATAGACATAGGAATGAATAGGGCAGTCTCTCGCGTGGGCAATTCAAAGGGGTAACCGGCTATCTGTCGGAGGGTCGGGCTTGGCCTCCTGGGATAGGGACGTTTGCCAGCGTCCAGGGATTTTGAAGAGGCTGGGATGCGCGCTCCGAGAACCGCCAGGTTCCAGCGGCATCCATCCAGGATTGGTGGTCCAAATCCAAGTGTCCCAGTCCTCTGTACCATCGGCAGACAGCGGGGCAGCGACCCACGATAAACTGGGTCCCTAGTAAATGAGGGTCGGAGGTCACCCGACTCCCCTTCGCCGGGGCAGTCGCCCCTCGAAGCTGAATCCGCAGAGGGAAGTTCTCCCTGGTTAACCCACGGAGCCGAACCGGGCTTGGGAAGGAGCATGCTCCGAGCTCAGGACCCTCCCAACTGAGCGCGACCCGCAGTCAACCGGGAGCGCTCGGCTCGGAAAGCGGAGGGGGGAAAAAATCACACACACACGCCTCCAGCAAACTTTTCCAGTGGGCGCTGGAGGACCCAAGGCTGGCCGAGAGGAGGGTGAGGGCCCCGGCGGGGTCTCCCAGGAGGCAGTCGGGTTCTCGGGTTCCGGCGGAGGCGCCGCGACTCGGGCGGTGCCGGCCGCGGAAGGTGGGGCTGCCGCCCTCAGCTCTCCACGCTTTCGCGGGAAGTCGGAGCTCCGCGCCCCAGCGCGCTCCGAGGCGCCGAGCCCGGCCCCACCCGCCAGCGGAAAGGCGGGCCCCGAGCAGCGGCTCCTCATCGCGCCCGCCCGGCCGAGGAAAGGGGCCGGGCCAGGGGAAGGGGCCCGGGGCGGCGCGCGCTCACCTCGGTCCTCCAGCCCGTCGCTGAACTGGCCGCTCTCGCTGATACGCAGCTGCCGCTCCTCCTCGGGCTGCGGCGGCTCGCGCGCCGGGGAGCTCAGCGGGCCGGAGGCGGTGGCCAAGGGCGCGTGGCCCCTGGGCGGCGGCGGGACTGCGGGACCCGGGGTGCTGCGGCGCTCGCTGCCCGCGGCCGTCTCCATGGCGCGGGGCGGCGGGTCCGGGCGGCGACGACGAGCGCTGAGGGGACTCGAGTCAGAAGTGCGAGGCGCCGCGGCTGGGAGCGGGCGGAGGGACGGACCGACCGCGCGGGCGCCGCGGAGTGGAAGTGCGGCGGCGGCAGGGGGCGGGGGGGTGTGCGGGAGCCGCGCGGCTCGCGTGGCCGGTGGCAGAGACTCGGGCCCAGCAGCAGCTGCCGCGCTCCGCCCCCGGGGGCAGGTGCGTGCGGCAGGGACCCGCCCCGAGGCCCCGGCGCCGGAGCCCGCGCCCCGAGGCCGGTGGGGAGGGAGGGATCCGGCCAGGCCTGAAGCCTGGAGGCTCGGGGTGTGGGCTGGACTACTGGGAAAGCCAGGACCGGCAGAAACCCGAGCAGGGCCTGCTGAGGGTGTGATGGGAGACCCGCCCCACTCGTGCCGCGGGATGGTGACCAGAGGAGATCGCCTCGGACCCGCTTCCTTTACTGTCCGAGAAGGCTGCGCCCGCGCTTGGTTAGGAAAGCGGTCAGCGCCCTAATGTGGCACCCTTCTCCTCTGGAGCTGCACGGGCTTCACAGACTATGCAGGATCTCCTGCCTGGGCTGCCATCCTCATCGCCCATCTCGGGAGAACGAGGTTCACCTGCCTCCACCCCCACCGATGTTGGGTCTTCTTCTAAGAGCGTCGATTACCCTCCAGCACCAACTTAAAGAGACCGGGTATCTTAGGACCACAGGGCGTTCTATAGAAGTTTGGACCCTAACCGCGCCCCCCCGCCCCCCCCCCCCCCCCACTACTACCATTGAAACTGCCCTTGGACCATGTATCCAGCCAGTCCGCCACCAGCTATTTCCTCTCTGAGTAGCCAAGTCTTGCTGATACTTTAGGCTTCAGATCGAAGCCTCCCTCCTACTGGAAGTCCTCCGCTGGCTTCCTTGGCGCTTCCTCCCTTCTCTGACCGCGCGGAGCTCGACCCTGGCGCGCGGTCCGGCTCGTCTCCGCAGAGAACCAACGAGGTGGGTGCACCCTGGGACCCACGCCCTGTGGTGTAACCCGGAGAGGTGCCAAGGGGGACCGGCCATTTATCAGATTCGGCTTGAATATAATATCCGTATCCAGATTCACAAAGCTAGATTTCTTCTTCCTAAGTATATCATTCTTAAGATTTAATGAGTCTTCTAAAATGCCAATTCCTCATTTAAAGCCTGCCTGCTGTGGGGGAGGGCACCGTTTTTTGAAGAGTAACCAGTTTCTCATTCTCGCTTTGCCTGCGATGGAAATCCGAGTGGGATTAAAATACCTTTGTCGTGCAGTGAAAATATCACTAGCACTGGGAAGAGGGTCTCATTTTGTTGCTGCTGTTGGGTTTGATTGAGAATATCTGAGTTGACCTTGGCCAATTTACTTTACCTTTTTAAAGCAATAACTACAAACTTTAAGAGGTGGACAAGGGCATTTCAAAGGCCCCTTCTTGCTAGGAAAGGAGGAAAAGGAGGAGGGGGAAGAAAAACGCTATGATTATTTGAGCACACACACAAAAATAAATAAATTTTACCCACTGGTCTTGCTTCTGTCTTCTGAGGGGCTTCCCTGATGGCTCAGTTGGTAAAGAATCTGCCCGCAATGCGGGAGACCTGGGTTTGATCCCTGGGTTGGGAAGATCCCCTGGAGAAGGGAAGGGCTACCCACTCCAGTATTCCGGCCCAGAGAATTCCGAGGACTAAAGAGTCGGCGAGACTGAGCGACTTCCAATTTGGGGCTTCCCTGATAGTTCAGTTGGTAAATAATCTGCCTGTAATGCAGGAGACCCAGGTTCGATTCTTGGGCTGGGAAGATCCGCTTGCGAAAGGAAACGCTACCCACTCCAGTGTTCTTGCCTGGAGAATCCCAGGGACGGGGGAGCCTGGTGGGCTGCCGTCTTTGGGGTCACACAGAGTCGGACACGACTGAAGTGACTTAGCATAGCATAGCATATTCCATGGGGTCGCAAAGAGTCGGATAGACTGAGTGACTTTCACTTTCACTCTGAGGTAGACAGCCTTCAGGTATTTGCAGACAACTCTTACTTCCTCCCACCCAGACTTTTCTCCAGGTTTTCCCATTTAATTCCTGTCAATAGCTCGCAAACATTAGAATCACCTGGGGAGTTTACCAACAAAAATACTTTACTGCAGGAAATTCTAATACCATAGGTGAAAACGTGGCTATTTTTTAAAACTCCTTCCCCATTTTTAACTCATCTGGAGAAGTTTTTTCTTTTTTCAATTTATTTAAACGCTGACTCCTTGTTATTTCAGATTCTGATTCAGTAGATCTGGGATCTGGCTGAGAATCTTTATTTGAATAACACAAATTCTGCTGTAGACGGCTTGCTCTACGACCACCTTTGAGAGTCTCACTAACTGCCCTCCACAGTCTTGGCTAACCTGGCCCCTGCTCACTCATCATCTCTCTACCCCCTCCATCCTCTCCCTCCTTCCCTCTGTCACAAACACACCCAAGATCTGTGTTCTCTCAAGGGATAAAGTATCCTTGTTCTTTCCTCTGGTCCCTCAGATGGTTCTCTAACTGTAATGTGCAGTTGAACACCCGAGATTCTTGTTAAAATGCAGATTCTAAATCTGTCTGGGGTACAGGCTAAGATTTCTCACAAGCCCCCAGACACTGCTGAAGCTGCTGGTCTGAAGACCACACTCTCAAAGCAAGGATCCAGGAGTTATTTATTATTCATGGAATAAATATATTTCCTTCAAGTTGCAGCTGCCCTGGCTCAATAAGCCATTCTTGTCTCCTCCAGAAAGATTTCTCTGACTCCAGCTCTCCCCGGGCTCTCCTTTTTGCGGACAGTAAGTGTTTAATAACTCACTGCTGATGGAAGCAGGGGATGTGGTGCATGCCTGATTCCTATCTTCATTCACCCACATCTACCTGGGGGAACAATCTCTGCTGACTGACTGGGAGATAATATTAGCTTACATCCTGGAGCATGTACTGTGTGCCAGGCACCTCACTAAGTGTTTTACCTGAATTGTTTCCATCCCTTAACTACTACTCTCCTCATTTTACAAAGGAAAAAATCAAGGCAAATCTCCTGTTTAAATAAACTATACTCCCATAAAAGTTAATTCAAAAAAAAAAGATGGCAAGTCTCCTGTTAAACTTTAGCACTACAGCCCACAACAGTACCGCCCCCTAGGGGTATTTTGGAAATTTACAGATGCTTTAATTGGGTCTAACAACAAGGGGCAGAGGGAAGTGGCATTTAAGTGGAGGGTGGAGGAGGTTGCGGAAAGTCCTGCCAGGCCAGGATTTTGCAGCGCAGTGATTGTGTCCTGCATGGGCTTCATATGTCAGATTGGACATTTGGGGCAGTTAAAATATGCTTCTATTACTTTAGAACTTCAACTCTGTTTTCCATATAAACAAAATATTTTTGCACCACTTGAATACACAGTGCATTTTCTGTAAATGCAACTACTGTATAAATCTAGGGAAGACTACTTTGTTCACTGTTTTGAAAAATCAGGACAATGACACCAGTCCCACTCATGGCTTGTGAGTCAACAATCAATACATCAGCACCTGTCAAATGTGTAACTGTCACAGGCCCAGTAATTCCAAATGTGTATCTAGATATTTTTATTTAGCTCTAACCTCAAAATGTCAAAAATAAAGAAAACGTGTTAATAATATACCAGAGTCTTGTCTTACTGCTCTTAAACTTAAATTGGTATAAATACCTAACTACAGAGTTTTGTGAAGAGAATGCACTGGCCATAGCAAACACCCTCTTCCAACAGCACAAGAGACAGCTCTACACATGAACATCACCAGATGGTCAATACAGAAATCAGATTGATTATATTCTTTGCAGCCAAAGATGGAGAAGCTCTATATGGTCAGCAAAAACAAGACTAGGACCAGACTGTGGCTCAGATCATGAACTCTTTATTGCCAAATTCAGACTTAAATTGAAGAAAGTAGGGAAAACCACTAGACCATTCAGGAGTGACCTAAATCAAATCCCTTATGATTATACAGTGGAAGTGAAAAATAGATTCAAAGGATTAGTTCTGATAGAGTGCCTGAAGAACTTTGGATTGAGGTTCGTGACATTGTATAGGAGGCAGCGATCAAAACCATCCCCAAGAAAAACAAATGCAAAAAGGCAAAATTGTTGTCTGAACAGGCCTTATAAATAGCTGAGAAAAGAAGAGAAGTGAAAGGCATTAGGAGAAAAGGAAAGATATACCCATCTGAATGCAGAGTTCCAAATAGCAAGGAGAGATAAGAAAGCCTTCCTCAGTGATCAATGCAAAGAAATAAAGGAAAATATTAGAATGGGAAAGACTAGAGATCTCTTCAAGAAAACTAGAGATACCAAGGGAATATTTTATGCAAAGATGGGCACAATGAAGAACAGAAATGGTATGAACCTAACAGAAGCAGAAGATATTAAAAAGAGGTGGCAAGAATACACAGAAGAACTATACAAAAAAGATCTTCATGACCCAGATAACCATGATGGTGTGATCACTCACCTAGAGCCAGACACCTTGGAGTGCAAAGTCAAGTGGGCCTTAGGAAGCATTACTATGAACAAAGCTAATGGAGGTGATGAAATTTCAGCTGAGCTATTTCAAATCCTAAAAGATGATGCTGTGAAAGTGCTGCACTCAATACGCCAGCCAATTTGGAAAACTCAGCAGTGGCCACAGGACTGGAAGGGCAATGCCAAAGAATGTTCTGCACAACTGCACTCATTTTATATGCTAGCAAAGTAATGCTCAAAATTCTCCAAGCCAGGCTTCAACAGTACGTGAACTGTGAACTTCAGATGTTCAAGCTGGTTTTCAAAAAGGCAGAGGAACCAGAGATCAAATTGCCAACATCCATTGGAACATAGAAAAAGCAAGAGAATTCCAGAAAAACAGCTATTTTTGCTTCATTGACTAAAGCCTTTGACTATGTGGATCACAACAAACTGTAGAAAATTCTTAAAGAGATGGGAATACCAGACCACCTTACCGGCCTCCTGAGAAACCTATATGCCGGTCAAGAAGCAACTAGACATGGAACAACAAACTGGTTCCAAATTGGGAAAGGAGTACATCAGGGCTGTATACTTTTGAAGGAGGAAAGGAACAGGCTGAGCTGACACCATCTTGAAAAAGAAGGAAACTCCATCCTACATTCCCAGTGAACTTTGGACTATGTGCCTGGTAGCAATGGAGATCACATACCTACGGCTGAACAGGCCTCCTGGACTGACAGGCACCAGATTCCATACTAAGATTTCCCTTCACCATAAAGAATGTAATAATCCCCTAGGTAGTCAGTCACCTTTGTAATCTTTATGGCACCCACTGATGTAGGTTACAATGTATAACCAGCTGACCCTTCTGATTATGAATCATGTCTACAACCTGATTGTATTCCCCTTTAACATTTTCCAGTCTAGGTTTAAGGAATTTGGGGATGTGGACTTGAGCACATACACCTAAGATATATAAGGTTTTCATAAAAGTATTTTGGGGTCCCTGGCTAAAGAAGAAACTCTGCCTCGGACCCACCAGCGTAATAAACTGCACTCCACTACCCACGCTGTCCTGAGTGAGTCTGTTTCCCACAGAGTTTGGCTATAATACTGTCACCCTGCTTATTTAACTTAAATGAAGAGTACATCATGTGAAATGTCGGGCTAGATGAAGCATAAGCCAGAATCAAGATTGCCAGGAGAAATATCAATAACCTCAGATATGCAGATGATACCACCCTTATGGCAGAAAGCAAAGAGGAACTAAAGAGCCTCTTGATGAAGGCGAGAAAAGAGAGTGAAAAAGCTGACTTAAAACTCAACATTCAGAAAACTAAGATCATGGCAACCAGTCCCATAGTTTCATGACAAACAGATGAGGAAACAATGGAAACAGTGACAGACTTTATTTTCTTGGGTTCCAAAATCACTGCAGATGGCGACTGCATCCATGAAATTAAAAGACCCTTGCTCCTTGGAAGAAAAGCTGTGACAAACGTAGACAGTATATTAAAAAGCAGAGACATAACTTTGCCAACAAAGGTCTGTCTAGTCAAAGCTATGGTTTTTCTGGAAGTTATGTATGGATGTGAGAGTTGGACCATAAAGAAGGCTGAGCACTGAAGAATTGATGCTTTTGAACTGTGGTGTTGGAGAAGACTCTTGAGAGTCCCTTGGACTGCAAGGAGATCCAACCAATCCATCCTAAAGGAAATCAGTCCTGGGTGTTCATTGGAAGGACTGATGTTGAAGCTGAAACTCCAATATTTTGGCCACCTGATGTAAAGAGCTGACTCATTTGAAAAGCCCCTGATGTTTGGAAAGATTGAAGGTAGGAGGAGAAGGGGACGACAGAGGATGAGATGGTTAGATGGCATTACCGACTCAATGGACATGAGTTTGGGTGGACTCCGGTAGTTGGTGATGGACAGGGAGGCCTGGCGCACTTCGGTTCATGGGGTCGCAAAGAGTCAGACACGACTGAGTGACTGAACTGAACTGAACTGTTGTAAAAGGGAAGGCTTAACTGTCACAACCAAGAGGAACCTAAGGAGACAAGACAATTAAGTGTATTATTTCCTAGATGGGATCCTGGGACAGAAAAAGAATATTAGGTTAAATTTTAAAACATCTGAACAACTGGGGCCTTAGTTAATAATAATGTATCAATTTGTTGTTGTTCAGTCACTAAGTTGTGTCCAATTATTTGTGACCCTATGGACTGTAGCATGCTAGCCTCCTCTGTCCTCCACTGTCTCCTGGAGTCTGCTCAAATTCACATCCAAATGTATCAGTTATACTTCACCAATTAAAGCAATGTACCATGCTAACATAAGACATCAATAATAGGGGAAACAGAGTGCTGGGTTTATGGCAACTTTCTATACTACCTTCTCATTTTTCCTGCAATCTATCAAGAAAAAAATCTATCCTAACAAGTAAAGTCTACTTTAAAAAAAATAAAATAAAATTAAGTGGGGAGAGATGAGAAGGCTTGAGTCTGAGAGGTAGACATCCTAACCTTAAATTTTGCCCATTGCTGAAGAGAAACCATGGAAAGACAAAGTACATGAGGTACTTTAATAATACTTTAAAGTTTCTTGGAAATTTTAATATGGTCATCAGGAGTACAATGTTCATGAATAATGGTGAGAAAGGATTTTGTTGTTCGACTCTTTGCAACACCATGGACTGCAGCATGCAGGCTTCCCTGTCCTTCATTGTGTCCCATAGTTTGCTCAAACTCATGTCCATGGAGTTAGTGATGCCATCCAACCAACTCATCCTCTGTAGTCCCCTTCTCCTCCTGCCTTCAATCTTTCCCAGCATCAGGGTCTTTTCCAATGAATCAGTTTTTCACATCAGGTGGCCAAAATATTGGAGCTTCAGTTTCAGCATCAGTCCTTCCAATGAATATTCAGGACTCATTTCCTGTAGGATCGACTGGTTTGATCTCCTTGCAGCCCAAGGGATTCTCAATAGTCTTCTCCAACACCGCATTTTGAAAGCATCAATTCTTTGGTACTCAGCCAAGAATTAAACTAATAGTCACAATTTTAATCCAGTTCCACTAGCTTTTCCTGGGACTTGTTAGTATATTTAAGGATTTTGGAAATTTTGTGAATTCTGTGAAATCTCAAATTCTTAAAACAGGGCTTCCACCAGGACACTCTGGAAAGTTACATTTGGGTAAAAGCACATGAACATGTAACCTGACTACTGAAATATACAGATTGAGTGGTATCTTTTTCTGCTATTTATTCCCTTTTACATGTTCAATACAGGCATGCCTCATTTGGGGGCTTTTCTGGTGGCTCAGATGGTAAAGAATCTGCTTGCAATGCAGGAGACCTGGGTTTGATCCCTGGGTCAGGAAGATCTCCTGGAGAAGAGAAGCAACCCACTCCAGTATTCTTGCCTGGAGAATTCTACAGACAGAGGAACCTTGCAGGCTATACTCCATGGGATTGAAAAGAGTCTGACATAGCTGAGTGACTTTCACATCACATGCCTCATTTTATTGTAGATAGCATTTTTTAAAAACTGAAGGTTTGTGGCAACCCTGCATTTACCAAGTCTGCGTGTATGTGCATGCTAAGTCACTTCAGTGTTCGACTCTTCAAAGCTATGGACCGTAGCCAGCCAGGCTCCTCTGTCCATGGGATTCTCCAGGCAAGAATACTGGAGTGGGATGCCATGCCCTCCTCCAGGGGATCTTCCCGACACAGGGATCAAACCCATGTCTCTTATGTCTCCTGCATTGGCAGGCAGGCTCTTTACCACTAGCACCACCTGGGAAGCCCATTCACCAAGTCTACTGACATCATTTTTCAAAAGCATTTGCTCATTTGTGTTTCACATTTTTCTAATTCTCAAGATATTTCAAACTTTAAAAATTATTATTAGGTTTGTTATGATTTGTGATCAGTAATATTTGATGCTACCATTGTAATTGTTTTGAGTGAGTGAAGTCGCTCAGTCATGTCTGACTCTTTGCAACCCCATGGACTGTAGCCTGCCAGGCTCCTCCATCCATGGGATTTTCCAGGCAAGAGTAATGCAGTGGGTTGCCATTTCCTTCTCCATGGGATCTTCCCAACCCAGGGATCAAACCCTGGTCTCCCGCACTGCAGGTAGTCTCTTTACCATCTGGGTCTCCACAAACCAAGCCCACATAAGATGGTGACCTTACTTGATAAATGTGGTGTGTGTTCTGACTGCTCTGTCACCAGCCATCAGGCCAATTAATAACCCTACACTGGCATCTAAGTGTTCAAATAAAAGGAAGATTCACACCTCTCTCACTGTAGGTCAAAGACTAGCAATGAGTAAGCTTGTGAGGAAAGCATTACAAAAGCTGAGATAAGCCAAAAAGCTAGACCTCTCGCCCTAAACAGTTAGCCTCCTTGCAAATACAAAGGAAAAGTTCTTGAAGGAACTAAGTGTTACTCCAGGGAACATGTGAATGGTTAGAAAGCAAAACAGCCTTACTGCTGATATGAAAAAAGCTTTGGTGGTCTGGATAGAGAATCAGACCAAACACAATATTCCCTTAAGCCAAAGCCCCCTCAGAACAAAGCCCTAATTCTCTTCAATGTAATGAAGGTTAAGAGAGGTAAGGAAGGTCATAAGAAAAGTTTGAAGCCAGATCCCTAATCCTAGGTATTTATGCAAGAAAGAGAAGGACAAGAAGCCCAAAAAAACAAAGCAGGCAATAAGAGCCTCAGCTGCAGTTACCTCTGGTACAGCCACTTGCTAAGCTCATGACTTCTAAGGATATGGCAGGAAAGAGTCCACATAGCCCTCACTACCCTGTAAAGCAGGTATTAACAGTATTTCCATCTTAGGATAAGGTTAAGTACCATTGCTAATGAACCCAGGAGTGGAGCTCCCTGAGCCCTGCTCTTAACCAATACACTGTTTGGCTGCTATTGTTGTTGTTGCTGATTTGTGTCCAACTCTGCAACCCCATGGACTATAACCCACTAGGCTTCTCTGACCATGGAATTTTCCAGGCAAGAATACTGGAGCAAGTTGCCATTTCCCTCCCCAGGGGATCTTCCTGACCCAGGGATCAAACCCACATCTCCTGCATTGGCAGGCAAAATTTTTTTACCACTGAGTCACAAGGGAAGCCTGCTTTTAAGGGACTTAAAAGAATGGTCTAGTCCTGCATCCCTACCTTTGACATCTGCTCTTAAGCAATGCATCTTGACTCTACCTGCATGTTATAATCTTCAGGGCTAGAGTGACTGACTTGCCCTCATTTGCTAAGGATATTTCTGGTCTTAACAACAACAACAACAACAACAAACAGTTCTAGGGAAAATGGGACAGTTAGGATATACTTTAGAATCCTAAGGTCCAAATCAACTCCCTGATCAACTGGAACAGAACCACTAAGGGTGGGACCTAGGCATGAGTGTTTTTGGAAGACTCCCAGGTTATTCCAATGTGTAGCCAAGTTGCAAAAGCACTTCTCCAGGAAAGTGCTTCTTAACTTGGAATGCGCCCAAGAACCACCTGGTGATCTTGGTAAGTTGCAGATTTCCATTCAATAGGCCTGGTGTGGGCCCCGTTTTCTGCATTTCTAACTAACTCTTGCTGCTGCTGCTAAGTCACTTCAGTCGTGTCCGACTCTGTGCGACCCCAGAGACGGCAGCCCACCAGGCTCCCCCATCCCTGGGATTCTCCAAGCAAGAACACTGGAGTGGCTTGCCATTTCCTTCTCCAATGCATGGAAGTGAAAGGAAAGTGAAGTCGTTCAGTTGTGTCCGACTGTTAGTGACCCCATGGACTGCAGCCTACCAACTTCTAGTTGATGCCAATACTGGCATATGACCCACCCTCTGAATAGAAAGGATCAAGGGTCTGGAATGCATGAGCAGAAGGTTTGATTTCTACTTCAAAAGACTCACAATATAGTCAGGAAGGCGGACATATGGGGAAAAAACTGACAAAAGGTAAAAAATCAAATCAACAAAACATGAGTAACTAGTAATACAGTACAGTGAGGGAGCAGGACCTAGGGCATTACCCTCTGGGATTCATCAATGCTCAGCACACACACAGTGGTCATTCAACACAGAGAAAACGGCAATCTGGACAAGTTTCAGGAGGATGAATACTAACAGTGATACGTAGAGGGGCATCCCAGGAAAGGGCTTCCCCAGTAACTCAGCACTCAAGAATCTGCCTGCCATGCAGGAGACGTAGCTTCCATCCCTGGGTTGGGAAGATCCCTTGGAAGAGGGCATGGCTACCAACTCTAGTGCCTAGAGAATCCCATGGACAGAGAAGCCTGGAGGGCTACAGTCCATACAGTTGCAAAAAAGTTGGATACAACTGAAATGACTTAACACACACACACTGTCTGCTTCCACTATCTCATGCTAATTCCTTTCAGTTCAGTTCAGTCGCTCAGTCATGTCCAACTTTCTTCAACCCCATGGACTGCAGCACACCAGGCTTCCCTGTCCATCACCAACTCCTAGAGCTTGCTCAAACTCAGGTCCATCAAGTCACTGATGCCATCCAACCATCTCATGCTCTATAGTCCCCTTCTCCTCCTGCCTTCAATCTTTCCCAGCATCAGGGTCTTTTCCAATGAGTCAGTTTTTCACATCAGGTGGCCAAAGTATTGGAGCTTCAGTTTCAGCATCAGTCCTTCCAATGAATATTCAGAACTGATTTGTTTTAGGATTGACTGGTTTGATCTCCTTGCAGTCCAAGGGACTCTCAAGAGTCTTCTCCAACACCACAATTCAAAAGCATCAATTCTTCAGTGCTCAGCCTTCTTCATGGTCCAACTCTCACATCCATACATAGCTAATTCCCTAGCCAGGTATTTATACCTTGCCTGTTTGTGGGAATTTTCTGAGGCCTGCCTATGTCACCAGAATATTCAGGGCTTCCCTGGTGGCTCTGACAGTAAAGAATCTGCCTGCAATATGGGAGACCTGGGTTTTATACCTGGGTCTGGAAGATCCCCTGGAGAAGAGAATGGCTACCCACTCCAGTATTCTTGCCTGGAGAATTCCATGGACAGAAAAGCCTGGTGAGCTATAGTCCATGGGGTCGCAAAGAAAGGGACATGACTGAGCAACTAACACTTTCACTTCATTGCAGGAAAGGGCAAATATAGGCATGAAGATTCCGTGATAAAATTAGCTCAAACTTTGTGTAAATGTATACAGACACACAATTCTCTCCGTATAGTGCTTACCTATAGGAGGAAGGGGGTTGGAGTGAGGATAAGGACAGGTCCCGTTGAACAGGCTTCTGGCATGGCTGGGGAAGTTCTAGTTTTTGACCTGGGGAGCACTTGCTTTATAGTAATTTGCTACACCACACTTTTTTTTTATTTGTGTGGTGTGCAGTGTGTGTGTTTTATTTTGCAATCAAAATATTTATAAAAATTCTCTCCAGAATAACCATCTAGATTGTGAGGGTAGGTCTTCCTTGGCAGAAGCAGATTGTACTGTACTGAACCCCATCAGAAGTTGCCAGGGAACACTGAGCAGGATTAATGAGACATCACAGCTCAATGGGCCATCAAAGATAGGGAGGAAAGGGAATTAAAAAGAATGAAGTACAAAGGGGAAAATGGGGTCACATAAACTCAAAAAAAAAGGGGGAAAAAAACTGTTGCATTTTCTTTTGCTAATGTAAAAATAAAAATTATGGTGTCTCAGTTCAGTTCAGTTCAGTCGCTCAGTCGTGTCTGACTCTTTGTGACCCCATGAATCACAGCACGCCAGGCCTCCTTGTTCATCACCAACTCCCGGAGTTCACTCAAACTCAACGTCCATCGAGTTGGTGATGCCATCCAGGCATCTCATCCTCTGTCATCCCCTTTTCCTCCTGCCCCCAATCCCTCCCAGCATCAGAGTCTTTTCCGATGACTCAACTCTTCACATGAGTTGGCCAAAGTACTGGAGTTTCAGCTTTAGCTGAAACTGGAATGGTGTCTACTTTCCCCCAATTCTCCTCTCATCTCCCCAGAGCCCTAAGATGCAAGCCCCCAAGTCAATAAAGGTAGGTTGAAGATTCTCAGGTTTTGGAGGGGAAAGATAACATGTTCTGCCTTGGACATGCTGAGTTTGGATAATTACAGCTCCATTCACTGTCAGCTTGAGCCAACCCCCTAAAAATACCTCCTCTTGACTTCACTCTCCCTCACTCCTTACAAGCAGCAGGTAATTGTTGACTGACCTCTGTGGATTCCACCTTCTTGACATCCATTATATCAGACCTACCTTTTCTATCAGGCTCCTCTTGTTTTATTGCAGGCCCCCACCATCTCTTGCCTGTATCATCGCAGTGGTCTCCCTGCCAACGTGTCTTCCTCTGATCCAACTCCCTCCACCTTCTGTTATACAGCACTTTTTCCAAAAAGTTACTCTGACCATGCTGCTCCTCTGCTACTGTTTATAGAATAAAGGTTTAAAAATCTGTTCAGTTGGTGGGGAAAGCCCTCTTCATCTGTGTCCTGCTGCCATTCTCTCATGACTCTCCCCATTCCTCTAATCCCTATCTCTTCAACTAGGCAAAATCTCCTTGGGTTCCCAAACTTGCCTGGATAATTCATTCACACCTCTGTGCTTTTGCTTTTGTGATTCTCTCTTCCTGGAAGAGCTTTCTAGACACTCTCTCAATCCCAGCCAAATACAGGCACACCCAGTTACCTTCTGTTCTTTCTACAGTTCCATTCTCTGTGTGCCTTTCCTAATACACCCACCTGCCAAGGTGTTCTGATCTTTCCTCCTGTTTCTCTTCCACTATTCATACGCTATCCATACTTCTGTTATAGCCTGAATAACACTTTATTTCTCTAATTTTGATTATACACCTACTTCTCTCTGCTTGATGGGAAATTTCTCAAGGCAAGAACACAGTTTTTTCATCCTAGTGTTTTAGGCATTTATCACAATGCATGCAGAGAGTTTTTTTTTTAAGTGTTGAAGGAATAAATGAATAAACTCAGCTACTCCCATATCAAGCGCTTGTGAAAGTTGCTCAGTCATGTCCAACTCTTTGCAACCCCATAGACTATACAGTCCATGGAATTCTCCAGTCCAGAATATGGAGTGGGTAGCCTTTCCCTTCTCCAGGGGATCTTTCCAACCCAGGGATCGAACCCAGGGATCTGGCATTACAGGTGGATTCTTTACCAACTAAGCTATCAGGGAAGCCCTATATCAAGCATTAGTTAACTGCTAAAATAGGGGGGGGGGGAATGTATCATTTGTACCATCCCCTTAAAAGATGGCAGACACCCCCTTGCACCTTGATCTCAATGGCAGACGCTTTTGAATTTACATGGTTTTAAACTTGGCAGACCCTCTTCTGAAAGCCTGCATTGTTTTTATGTAAATCTTTTACTGAAGTTCAACATATTGCTTTGGCCAAAAAGGTCATTCTGGTTTTTCTGTAAAATGTTGTGGGAAAACCTGAACAACCTTTTGGTTCAACCCATTACATGTAGGAGAGTATACAAATCCTAAGGTGAAAGCTCAGTTTTCACAAAGCAAAGTCCCACATGGAGCCAATTCAATAAACAGAATATTATCAGTCCCCTCAAAGCTTCACCACTGTCCACCATCAGCCACATAGTTCATGATTCAGTGGTTAGGACTCTGCCCTGGATGAATCACAAGCTGGAATCAAGATTGCCAAGAAAAATATCAACAACCTCAGATATGCAGATGATACCACTCTATTGCAGAAAGTGAAGAGGAACTAAAAAGCCTCTTGATGAGGGTGAAAGAGGGAAAACTAAGAAAACTAAGATCATGGCATCTGGTCCCTTCTCTTCATGCCAAATAGATGGGGAAACAGTGGAAACAGTGACAGATTATTTTCTTGCGCTCAAAATCACTGTGGACAGTGACTGCAGCCATTAAATGAAAAGGACACTTGCTCCTTGGAAGAAAAGCTATGACAAACCTGCTGCTAAGTCGCTTCAGTCATGCCCGACTCTGTGCAACCCCATAGACGGCAGCCCACCAGGCTCCCCTGTCCCTGGGATTCTCCAGGCAAGAACACTGGAGTGGGTTGCCATTTCCTTCTCCAATGCATGAAAGGAAACGTGACAAACCTAGACAGTATATTAAAAAGCAGAGATATATCACTTTCCCAACAAAGGTCCGTCTAGTCAAAGCTATGGTTTTTCCAGGAGTCATGTATAGATGTGAGAGCTGGGCCATAAAGAAAGCTGAGCATTGAAGAACTAATGTTTTCAAATTGTGCTGGAGAAGAATCTTGAGAGTTCCTTGGACTTCATGGAGATCAAACCAGTCAATCATAAAGGAAATCAGTCCTGAATATTCGTTGAAAGGACTGATGCTGAAGCTAAAGCTACAATGCTTTGCAAAGAGCCAACTCTTTGGAAAAGAACCTGATGCTGGGAAAGACTGAGGGCAAAAGAAGGGAGCAACAGAGGATGAGATGGTTGGATGGCATCACTGACTCAAAGGACATGAGTCTGAGCAAACTCCAGGAGACAGTGAAGGACAGGGCAGCCTGGCCTGCTGCAGTACATGGGGTTGCAAAGAGTCAGACATAATTTAGAGACTGAACAACAACACAGTTGATTTACAGTGTGTTAGTTTCAGGTGTACAGTGAAGTGATTCAGTTATACATAGAAGCTATGCTTTTTTGTTTATTTGTCTTTGACTGTGTCAAGTGGTATGTGGGATCTTTGTTCCTTGACCAGAGATTGAACCCAAGCCCCCTGCAGTGGAAGTGCAGAGTCTTAACCACTAGAAGGCCAGGGAAGTCCCCATGGCATGTGGATTCTTTTGAGGTTAAAGTAATGGAGACTCTGTGGGGTCAAGAGAAACTTTTACCCTCCCTTAACTACCTAGAAGAATTTGTTTATTTTTGACTGCACTGTGTGGCTTGTGGGCTCTTAGCTCCCCAGTCAGGGGCTGAAAAGGCATTTGGCAGTGAAAGCACTGAGTCCTAATCACTGGTCAGCCAGGGAATTCCCTAGAAGAATTTAAATTGGAGATCTTTCCCACAATGAGTATCATCATCTGAGTGACCCACCTGTATGAGAGGGCAAACAGGTAATCGCCCACCATCTGCTCCCCTTCTTATCATCCTGTGAATGACACTCCTGTCCATGGAAGCCCCAGAACCTACCCCATTCCTCAGCTCAGGATGGCCATATCCCTCATTTTACCTTTCTATCTTTGACTCTCCCATGTATTTGGGGTTCCTGGATATGCAAAATTTATTTTTTCTCGTATTAATCTGTCTCACATCCATTTGATTATTAGACCAGCCAAAAGAACCATTGAAGGGTAGAGGAAAATTCTTTCTCCCCAACACTGCCAAAAGGGCCACGTGCTTCTTCAGAGAGGGGAGAAGGGAGGGAAAGGAAAGCAAGACATAGAGAAACTCAACAACCATGGAGTGAACGTCACAGGCTTCATTCTGATCTGACCAAATCTGGCCACATGCTTATTTATGAACACACCACTGAGGCCTGGGGAATGCCAAGTATTGATTGGGTCAATTCCGATTCCTGAATTCAACCTTTGTGGCAGAAAGTATGAAATTGTCCTGGTCGGCTCCATGAATAGGGCCAGTTTCTAGAGGTGGACATGGGGTCCTTTCCATTCAAACTCAAGTCACTATACAGTGGGGCACGCAGCCACGGATGGATGCTAGGGAGGACACCATGTTACTCACTACAGTGAACATCCTTTGAAAAAAAAATCCTTTGAGTCTTTTTTATTTTTTTGGTCTAAACATACACTCATCTATACATAAACTTATCTAATTTTAAAATAAAATGGGAAAAGAAAAGGAAAAAAATGGGATCACAGTATTCTGTAACACATTATTCTGCAACTTTATATACATATAAAGCTACCTCAGGTTTAAAATTACAGGATATTCTATCATATAGGTAAGCAATAATTTATTTAACCATTTCTTTAATTGGTGAACATTTAAACTGTTTTAAACATTTCTTTTACAAAAATTCTATGTTGACCATTTCATTCTGAACAATATCGTAAACTGAAGATGTAATTTTTAAAAATTTATTTGCTTTTAATTGGAAGATAATTACAATGTTGTATTGGTTTCTTCCATACATCAACATGAATCAGCCATAATTTTTGAAACCTATTTTTTAAATGATTTTTATAAACACAAGAGGACACAGTGTTCTTTAAAGGTCAGCAGATACATCTCTACCAGTCTCTATCCAAAGAACAATTTCCTTTTCTTTTATCACTTTGTTTAATATAGATACGAGCTATACTGCCTCTGTCAAGGGCATAGTAAATATTTCATTGTTGATTTATATTGAAAGGAAATAAAAGTCAGATGCAGAAACAGAGTTCAGACTGGGAGATGTAAAGCTGTTATTGGACCAAAGAGGAACCTGAAATTGATGAAACTGGAGGATTGAAATGAAGCCCAGGAGTTACCCAGCCATCCCCCTGCCTTCACACCAGAATCTATTCAAACACACCCAGACATTTTGCTAGAAGGTTACCTGGAAGGGATTTTAAGTCTTAATGCAAAACATTTGATACAAATACAAAGAACTTTCCTTCCCATCGCCATCAACCATAAGCACAATGTTTTTGTCCTCTCCTTCCTAATATTTTTCTAGTTTTTTTTTTTTCAAACCATAACTCTGTTCCTTTTATTCATGACCCTGATGAGTTGACTCAGTCTCTGAATGAGGTCTCCCGGTGATCTGCTCCTTTCTGGCAGAGGCTTTCTGAGGTGTAATCTAAAACCTTCTTGCTATAGCTCGGGCCTGTGTTCTCTCAGCCTGCCTTTGAGAAAAAGGATCTATTTCTGTGCTCTCATTTCTTATGGGTGTCAGAGCCTATCTGTCTTCCTCTCCCTTTCCAGCTCTGAGATGCCTGTTACAGGTTGCCTGTGTTGCTGCAAAATTGATTTGTTAAAGACCTAAGTCCCAGTACTTCAGAATGTGACTGGATGTGGGGGCCTTTAAAGAGGTAATTAAGTTAGGGTGGACCCAAGACACAAGAGACATGAGTTCCATCCCTGGGTCTGGAAGATCCCCTGGAGGAGGAAATGGCTACCCACTGCAGTGTTCTTCCCTGAGAAATCCCATGGACAGAGGAGTCTGGCAAGCTACAATCCAAGGGGTCAGAAAAAGTCAGACATGACTGAGCAACTAAACAGTCATGCATGGACCTGAATTTAATATGACCAGGTACTTACAAGAACAGGAGGTTAGGACACACACACAAACACACACAGAGGGAAGACCATGAAAGATACAGGGAAAAGGCAGTCATCTACAAGCCAAAGAGAAGGGCCTCAGAAGAAACCAACCCCACTGACACTTTGATCTTAGACTTCCAGCCTCTAGTACTGAGAGAAGACAAATGTCTGTTGTTTCAGCCAGCCAGTCTATGGTACTTTGTTACGGCAGCCCTAACTAACAAATACAATGCCCAAGCCCAAGCATGCGATGGAAACTCCTGACTGGACTGGATGGAGCTCCCTTGACCTTCCATCCCTGTCTGGGTGATCCCTGGGTCCCTTCTCCCTTGTGTCCTCTTGGACTTCTGATGGCAGTGCTCCCAGGAGCAGGAAGACCTCTGCTCCTCCCAGGTTCTGTTGGCTACCACCCTTACTATCCCGTAGAGTGCTTTTCCAATCTCGGAGCACTAAGAATCACTGTTTTGTAAATGCAGAGTCCCAGATCAGGACTCCGGAGACTCAGATTCACTCTTGAGTGATGGGGCTAGGAGCCTGTACTTCTAATAAATGCTCCCAGGTAATTCTAAGAAACCCCATCAGAGATATTTCCTCTCCCCTATCTCTCTAACCCAGTGGTCTTCCCCCCTTGACTGCCCATTACAGTCACTGGGGAAACTTTAGAAACCTATGGCCAAGCCCACCCAAGATAATCTAAGTTAATTAATTTGGGGTAGAGCCTTGACATAGTGTCTTTTTAAAATTTGTTTAGGTGATTTCTATGCAGTCAAAGGCAGAATGACTGGTCCAGCCCCATGGGCTTTTTCCTAAGGTCTGGCCACTCTCATAGTCACCAGAATTGAGCAAGAGCCTCCTAATGTCTCCACCCAACTCACTCTCCACAATGCAGTCAGAGAAACAGCTTGAAAACATGAGTTAAGGGAATTCCCTGGTGGTCCAGGATTTGGGACCTGGAGCTCTCATTGCCAGGGCCCTGGGTTTGATCCTTGGTTGGGGGACTAAACTCCTACAAGCCACATGGCTCTACACACACACACACACACACACACACACACACACACACCAAAGAAAAGAAAACATGAGTCTAGTCATGTATTTCCCCGGTGAAAAGTCCATCAACAGCTCCTCGTTATGTCGGGTTAGTATTTCCTAGCTCCTTAGCCTGACAACCAAAGTGCTCCATGTTCTGACCTCTGAAGGGCCTCTCCCCCTTCAATGCCTAAACTCCAGCCACACTCACATCTTGGGTTCCCCTGAATCACCATGTTCCCTCACCACTCTGCCTTTACCTTTGCTTTCCCACTGCCTGGAATGTGTTTCCATCTGGCTAATGCCCTCAGCTCCGTGATGATGTGGCCTGGGAAACTTTCTCTAACACCCTCCCCATGGCAAGGCTGGGAGATGAGCCTCCTTTTTGGAAGCCCACCAGTGCCTGCCTCTATCAGAGCATGTATGACACTGTATTGGAATTGCTACTTGTCTGTCTCTTTCACCTGACTGTGAGCATCTTTCCTTTCAACCTCTCTGGGTCTCAACACAGTGTACAGGTACACAGGAGGGCTTGGTGAACATTGTTTGAATAAACAAATGAATGAATGCCTTGCCCTTTCCCAGCTATCCCCAGTGCCCCCTGTCTGCTCTCTCAAACCCATCCACAAACAGGCTTGTCTTCCTCAGTTCTGCTCAAATCTCAGGCTATTTGCCCCAGGGCTCATCCCAGCCCAGCTCTAGAATTGAGAACAGGTAACAGAATCAGAGATACTCTGGGGCAAGAATTTTCCAGTCTTTAATACTCGTATGTTGTTGTTGTTGTTGCTTAGTTGCTAAGTCTTGTCCAACTCTTTTTTTGACCCCTGGACTGTCCACAAAAGAATTTCTCAGGGAAGAATACTGGAGTGGGTTGCCATTTCCTTCTCCAAGGGATCTTCCCAACTCACAGATCAAACCCACATCTCCTGCATTGGCAGACGGGTTCTTTACCACTGAACCACCAGGGAAGCCCCTTAATACTCATGACCACTATACAAAGTCATCATCACATGACTCCATTTTACAGTGGAGGAAACTGAGGCTCAGAGAAGTTGAAAGTGACTTTCCCACAACCACATAGATGGGGAGTAGGGGCTGGGAGCACTTAGCCAGGACTAAAACCACAGAATCTGATCTGGCACCATAAGCGCCCACCCTTCCAGCTGGACCATGTGTACAACCACTGAAAGGAGAGGCAGCTGTGTAGGTGGGAAGGAGAAACAGCTGCCCAAGACTCAGCCTCAGTGACTCAGCTCCCATGAATGGTCCTTGAGCAGTCCCCCTGTCCCGTAGCCCTCAGTGTTTCTGCCATCGGTCATGGCATACGCAAATGACCTGTCTGTAATTTGGGTCACAGATTACAGACCCAATTTGAGGGTGGTGTGATTGGAGCCACCCTCCATCAAATATATTTAGAATGTGTGATCCATAGCGACAAGGGCTTTTGCCCATTTTGTTTACTGATGTATCCCAAGGGTCTAGGATAGTAGCTGGCATAAGGTAGTTGTTTAATAAAAATATTCCTTTGGGGGCTTCCCTGGTGGTCCAATGGTAAGAATCCACCCTGCAGTGCAGGGGACACAGGTTCCATCCCTCGTCTGGGAAGATTCCACATGCCACGGGCAGCTAAGCCCATGTGAGGCAACTACTGAGCCCATGTGCCTAGGGCCTGTGCTCCACAGCAGGAGAAGCCACCACAGTGAGAAGTCTGCCCGCTGCAATGAAGAGTAGCCCCTGCTCACCGCAACTAGAGAAAGCCGGCACGCAGCCATGAAGACCCAGCACGGCCGACAATAAAAAAAATAACAAATTAAAAATATGTACACGTATATATTCCTTGGTTCAATGAAAGAAAGAGTGAATGAACAACCACCCTATTAAAAGAACTCAATGTGGTTTTTCTCTGAACTGTGCAGGATTTTAGAAGCCAATTCTCCAAGCAACCCATCTATAATGGCTGAAGTATTTGTTCTTCTCTCTCCTTCATGATATATTCTTCCATTTTTCTCATGAAGAGACTGAAAATTGTAAGTACTGATAGGGTAGAAATCAGAGATTTTCTGATATAAAGCCCCTTAATAGGTTATAAAAAAAATTGTCCCAATACCACTTTCATTCCAAAACAGTAATCCCGGCGGCACTACCTCATGGGACCATGAGGCTTCGTAGATGTTTTTAAACTTGAAAATTGACTCTAATTCATCACCCTGAGCTGTTGCTCATCACCTTGACTCTGACTTTCAAGTCCTGGTCCAACCTTGAGCTCTCATCTCGAGATTCCAACACTGTTGAAACAGGCTCAGATTGTTCTATATCCAAACACAGCACATGTAAGAAAGACCTCTTCTATGACTCTTTGATCTAATGGAAATGAAGAGACAAGTGACTGGGTTCTAGTTCACCCTTAGCCAGAGCAGTGTCCTCATACATCTCTAGACCTTGAGTTCTTAATATCTGCAAAAGACATTGGGGCTTCCCTGATAGCTCAGTTGATAAAAAAAATCTCCCTGCAATGCAGGAAACTGCAGTTTGATTCCTGGGTCAGAAAGATCCCCTGGAGAAGGGATGGGCTACCCACTCCAGTATTCTTGGGCTTTCCTGGTGGCTCAGACAGTAAAAAAATCTGCCTGCAGTGTGGAAGACCTGGGTTCAATCCCTGGGTTGGGAAGATCCCCTGGAGAAGGGAACAGCTACCCACTCCAGTATTCTGGCCTGAAGAATTCCATGGACAGGGGAGCCTGGCAGGCTACAGTCCATGCGGTCACAAAGAGTCAGACACTACTGAGTGACTTTGACTTCTGTGTAAAAGACATACGTAATTATGGTGCCTAGCCAAAAAGAAAGTCAGACTAATAATTGTGCAAAACTGAGAGAGTTAGATGAGGCCACAGAGGTCATCCAAGTTTGGCTGAGTTTCCATGATACTGATGAGGAATTTTTTTTTTTTTTGGTTGTTCCACATGCCATGTGAGATCTTAGTTCCCCGACCAGGGATCAAACCCAAATCCCCTGCCTCACATGTGAGGCTTCCCTAATGGATCAGTGGTGAAGAATCCACCTGCAATGCAGGAGACACTGGAGATTCAGGCTCAATCCCTGGTCAGGAAGATCCCCTAGAAAGGGGCATAGCAACCCTCTCCAGTATTCTTGCCTGGAGAATCCCATGGACAGGGGAGCCTGGTGGACTAGTCCATAGGGTCACAAAGAGGCGGACACATCTGAACACCAGTACCACCATCCTCACATATGAAAACAGAAGGTTCTGGAGAGATGCTTTTTTCTCCATTCCCACCAAAAAAAAAAAAAAAAATGCCTCGTATACCCATCAGTCCCTGAAGTCTTTTAACAGGAAACTATATTTTTTATTACCCAAATATGTATCTAGCTTCCAAAATGCCCTAAAGAAGAAGATGCAATATGTCATACTCACATGGAGGCATGTGTAAGTGTTAGTAACTCAGCTGTGTCCTACTCTTTGTGACTCCATGGACTGTAGGTCCCTCCATCCATGGAATTCTCCAGGCAAAAATACTGGAGTGAGTTGCCATCCCTTCTCCAGGGGATCTTCCTGACCCAGGGATCGAACCCAGGTCTCCCACATTGCAGGCAGTTTCTTTACCATCTGAGTCACCAGGAAAACCCACATGAAGGCATAGTTACAGGATATTCGATCCCCTCCTGAGAAAAGACTTTGCTGCAGGGAGGGGCGTGGCCACATGAGATGCAGTCAGGTGATGTGGAGGAGGACAAAGAGGAAAGTTGGTGTGTACTTCCCCGTGTCCCCCAGAACCAGCCAGACCTGGGGTGGCTCACATCTGCAAGAACTCTAATCAGAACTCCCAAATCCACAGTGAGTAGATTCCTAAACTTTCCCTGGAGGAATAAACATAGTAGCAAAAACCACAATAAGACAGAAAGTCCCATGAAGACACCCTGCCTTGCTGGGGTTCAGCAAAGGCCAAAAATATCCCTGAGATATCCCTTTTAGCAAGCTCCTTTCCCGACTTCAGATCCTTGCCTGCTGGAAAGACCTGGGGGAAGACGGCTCTGCTGGGGGATTTCTGGCTGGATCAGATTCTCTAGACCAGGGGTCCCCAACCTCCGGGATCTAATGCCTGGTGATCTGAGGTGAAGCTGATGTAATAATAATAGAAATAAAGTGCACAATAAATGTAATGCACTTGAATCATCCCAAAACTATTCCCTGCCCCATCTATGAAAAAGCTCTCTTCCATGAAACCAGTTCCTGGTGTCAAAAAAGGTTGAGAACCATTTTACCTAGACATAGTTACATCTTCAGAGCTTCTTTCTAGCTGATCCGCATCCTGCTCATTCATTACCCAGGTGCAAGGGCTGGTAATTCTCTCACTGGAAAAACTGGAAGGTTGGAATAAAAGGAATAGGACCCAGAATCAGGAGAAACTGATTTCTGATGTGCTAATTCTCACCTTCTGATGATGGAGCTGGTGATGTGCCCTTGGGAAATCTAGCCTGTCTCCTGGAATGCTTCCTCCTGCAAGTGACATCTAGCTGTGCTCAGTGCAGCTGAGAAGTTTTTCAAGTGCAACAGACAGAAATCGATGACAGGCCTGCCCCGGCTTGTGTAACTGGGAAGGACAGGATGTATCATGCATGACAGATCCAGGACTGCACCATGTTGTCAGGACCACTGCTTTCTCTCCAGCCACCTCTTGGTGCTGCTGCTTCTCCCTGGATGCTGGCTTAATCTCCTTGACCTCAGAAGGGCTCTTTCCACATAGCAGGGAAGATGACCCCTCACAGGACCCAGGTTCAAACCCTTCCAGCATCTCAGAAGCAGATTTTTCTCTTGGTTTCCACAAAACAGCCCAAATAAGGGTTCTGATTGGATGTTATTGGGGCCAATTAGCCTGGCTTGAGCATGCACTCACTTCTGAACAAGTCTCTGCAGCCCAAAGGAGATGGTGCACTGGGCCAGCCGTGTCATGTGCTCACATGTGGTTGAAATTGGGTTGGGGAGGCAAGCTATGTTATCAGTGGGAAGGACAGGAGGAAAATCATCAGTTCAGTTCAGTTCAGTCACTCAGTCATGTCCAACTCTTTGCGACCCCATGAACCGCAGCATGCCAGGCCTCCCTGCTCAAAACCAACTCCCAGAGTCCACCCAAACCCATGTCCATTGAGTCAGTGATGCCATCCAACCATCTCATCCTCTGTTGTCCCCTTCTCTTCCTACCCTCAATCTTTCCCAGCATCAGGGTCTTTTCAAATGAGTCAGCTCTTCGCATCAGATGGCCAAAATATTGGAATTTCAGCTTCAACGTCAGTCCCACCATTGAACACTTAGGAGTGATCTCCTTTAAGATGGACTGGTTGGATCTCCTTGCAGTCCAAGGGACTTCAAGAGTCTTCTCCAACACCACAGTTCAAAAGCATCAATTCTTTGGTGCTCAGCCTTCCTTATAGTCCAACTCTCACATCCATACATAACCACTGGAAAAACCATAGCCTTGACTAGACGGACCTTTGTTGGCAAAGTAATGTCTCTGCTTTTGAATATGCTGTCTAGGTTGGTCATAATTTTCCTTCCTAGGAGTAAGCATCTTTTAATTTCATGGCTGCAGTCACCATCTGCAGTGATTTTGGAGCCCAGAAAAATAAAGTCAGCCACTGTTTCCACTGTTTCCCCATCTATTTGCCATGAAGTGATGGGACCAGATGCCATGATCTTCGTTTTCTGAATGTTGAGTTTTAAGCCAACTTTTTCACTCTCCTCTTTCAGCTTCATCAAGAGGCTCTTTAGTTCTTCTTCACTTTCTACCATAAGGGTGGTGTCATCTGCATATCTGAGGTTATTGACATTTCTCCCGGCAATCTTGATTCCAGCTTCTGCTTCTTCCAGCCCAGCGTTTATCATGATGAACTCTGCATATAAGTTAAATAAGCAGGGTGACAATATACAGCCTTGACGTACTTGGAACCAGTCTGTTGTTCCATGTCCAGTTCTAACTGTTGCTTCCTGACCTGCATACAGGTTTCTCAAGAGGCAAGTCAGGTGGTGTGGTATGCCCATCTCTTTCAGAATTTTCCACAGTTTATTGTGATCCACACAGTTAAAGGCTTTGGCATAGTCAATAAAGCAGAAATAGATGTTTTTCTGGAACTCTCTTGCTTTTTCGATGATCCAGTGGATGTCGGCAATTTGATCTCTGGTTCCTCTGCCTTTTCTAAAACCAGCTTGAACATCTGGAAGTTCATAGTTCACATATTGCTGAAGCTTCAGTAAAGCTTTGCTGAAGCCTTGGAGAATTTTAAGCATCACTTTACTAGCGTGCGAGATGAGTGCAATTGTGCGGTAGTTTGAGCATTCTTTGGCATTGCTTTTCTTTGGGATTGGAATGAAAACTGACCTTTTCCAGTCCTGTGGCCACTGCTGAGTTTTCCAGATTTGCTGGCATATTGAGTGCAGCACTTTCACAGCATCATCAGATAAAATCCATGACTGCCTCAGCACCCAGCTTGCCTGCGTGTGTCCGATAGCCATAGTCCACGGCGGATAATGCAGGACAACACTGAGACAGAAGCCAGGGAAAGGATGAAATAAGAGTGAACCCAGAGGGTGGAGAGCCTGTGAAGGAGAAATTTCTCCTCTTATACTTGGGAAGCAGTAGTTTCAAAGAGGAGAAACCTCCCCTCCGTGGACAGGGAGCCCAGAGTCATGTCACACCTCCAGAAGCTATATGAGGTGACTTTACTGGGGACAGCACCTCCACAATTTCACTCTGAAAAAATACAAAGAGTAGCTGTGGACTCATAGGGCTTGTCCAGGGTTCTATAGAAGCAAGACATGAGATGGAGATTCTCGGTAGGAATGCTCTGGGGAGAACAGGAATGAGGGAAGTGGGAGAGGATAGAGGAAGAAACCGAGAAAGAAGTGGCGCATCTGAGTTCTGACCTCAGCCTGACCCCACAGGGAGCTCTGTAGCACTGATGGCACCAGACTTATCCAGCCTTGAGACAAGGGACTGGGCTTCTGCAGCCCATATCTGTCAGTCCTTGGCTGACAGAGGGAAGCCATCATTTCTAGGCAGCCCAGGGCTCAGAAGGAGGAAACAGCTGAGAGCTGTGAGCAGCCAGCATTCCCAACTGTGGGGGGAAGGGTAGCCAATTAAAAGTGATGAGGGTGGACCCAACAGCACCCCCTAGAGGGCTCTAGTGAGATAATGTAGCCATCAAAATGCCGCAAACTGTCATCACCATCATTTTCTCTCTGCTGTATAAAGGTAAAAGTAAACATCACGTAATTCACGGTTCTCTGCCAGATACTGCACTCAGTGATGTAAGCGTGTGTAGGCAGTAGCAGTCTAGACAGACATAGGTTCATATCCTGTGCCAGCCCTGCCCTGGACTAGTTATGTGATTTGGGGCACATAATTTAACCTTATTGAGCCTGAAAAGGTTCCTGCTTCCAATTCCAATGTGTGTGTGTGTGTGTAGGCTTCCCACACCAACAAAATCAATATCTACAGAGACACAATCAGATTCCACAGGTAAAGGGTTCAGTCCCACAAGACCTCCCTTCACCTCAAATGTCAGGTGCAAGCTGAGGTTGTTACCTGTGTTTCTAACTGACTGGCTATAAATCAGAAGCTCCCATGACCTGCTCTTTGGGTTTGATGAATTTTCTAGAAGAGTTCACAGAACCATTTACTCACTAGATTGTCAATTTCTTACAAAGGATATCAAAGGATATGAATCAACAACCAGATGAAGAGATACACTGGGTGAGGTTCCCAACAAAGGAGCTTCTCTCCTTGGGAAGCTTGGAGTCTGGCCCAGCAGAACATGGAAGTATTCTGGTTCACCAAGGTAGCTCTCCAAAAGCCCTCTTTTGTTTTGTTTTGTTGTTGTTGTTGTTGTTGTTGTTTTGTTTGTTTGTTTGTTTTAGGCAGGCTTCATTACATAGACATGATTGATTAACTCATTGACCACTGACTGAATAAACTTCCAGCCCCCCTTCCCTCCCTGGAAATCATGGGTGAGACTGAAAGTTCCAACCCTTTCTTCCTATGTGGTTGCTATGGCAACACTCTCCCCACTTAGATGCTTTACAGAAGTCGCCTCATTAACATAAACCTAGCTGTGGTAGAAAGGGCTTGTTATAACTAACAAGGCACCAATTTAACCTTCTTGGCTCTGAAGAAGTTCTTTTTTTCAGGAATTAAGGACATGAGACCAAATATTATAACAAAAGATGTTCCCATTCCTCTTATTGCTCAGGAAATGTCAAGGGTTTGGGGAGCTGCGGATGAAGATCAAATATATCTGAGAAATATCCTCTGATCATCTGGTGGACCTAATTGTATATATTTCTTATAAATCATAGTATTGTTAGCCTCAGAGTTCTAATCCATAGAATGGGATAATAGTCAGAATTACCTCTTGGGGCTGTTGCAAGGATGATGTGAGGTCACCTCTGAGATGTTCTTGGTGCTTGGAACAGAAGAGCTCTCAAGTGATTCTTACTTATTATTAGTTTCTGGGACCAGCCTGTCTAAAAGACCAATGCTTTAGTTCACAGACATGTGGAGGTCACTGACTGATTTCACAAAAGACAGGAGTAAGAATTTGCATTATGCACAAGATGAAGCCAGCTGTGATTAAGGAAGTGAATCTGTTCTCAAAAAGAGGATGTGGGAGCACAGCCTGAGCCTGTCTGGTGAGGGGGAAGGGGGCCCTGGTAGCAGTTCCTCTGGTCCACACAGATCACTGCTCGGAACCAAGGGGCCTCACCCTGGGCTTCCACGAAGACTTGTCAGCCTGAGGTCACTACCTGTCATTTGGTGGATCAGCTATTCCTGTCTGTAACCAAAGAGGAGGTGTGTCTAGGTACAGATTAGCTCAGGCTCTGCCATCAGACAAAGTGGGGCGTGCCCTCACGCTGCACCCTAACAGGTGGGTGGCCAGGACCATGTTACTTGGTGCCTCTAAGTTTCATTTCCTTCTCAGTTAATGGCGGAAAATCATATCTGCGTCTAGGGTTATGATAATTAAATAACATTTGTAAACACTTCAATCAGTGCCTGCTCCCAAAGAGCAGCTGCTGTTGTTGTTATGGATGTTTATTTGTTCAACCAATGTTTACTGACTGCCTACTATGTGTCAGCCCTGTTCTTGGTAGTGGGAAGTCTTTGCCAGGAAAAAAAACATGAGGTTTCTGCTCTTAGGGAGCTTACATTCCAATAAAAATGGTTAATAATATAACCAAGAAATGGTTAATAAATAACCAAGAAAAACTCCAAGGTAGTTGTCATGTAGGAATTAAGACAGGATATGGGATGAACTAGACCCTTTAGTCTTGAGAAAGGCCTCCCTGAGGAGGTGAGGTTCAGGCTGAGATCTAAAAACAGGATGGCACCAATGATGATATCATGTAGAGAAAAGGAGGTTTCAGGACCAGAAGGCAATGGATGCAAAGGTCCAGAGGTGGAAACAAGCTGTGTGTGGTTAGAGCAAGCTCAGTATGTTTGAGGGACACACAAAACTCGGGTGGCTGAAGTACAATAAGGGAAGGTGGCAGACAGGTAAGTGGTGAGTTTGGAACAGTAGACAGAAGGGGCCACTTAGGACTTTTATAAGTCAGGTGATGAGGCTGGGTCTTGATTTAAATGGAATAGAAAGCAACAGGATTTGGGGAATTTGCTGGTGGTCCAGTGGTTAGGCCTCTGCACTTGCACTGCTGGGGGCCCAGGTTCAATCCCTGGTTGGGAAACCAAAACCCTGCAAGCCACACAACCAAAAAAAAAGGAAGAAGGGAAACCAACAGGATTTTAAGCCAAAAAGAGACACAATTTGAAATAAGCTTGTAAAAGTTCACCTGGATAATTTCATTCAGTATTTAAAGTAATAATACCTCCTACATATCTATCAGAAAACTGAGGATACTGGAACACTTCCCACTTCATTAGATGAGGCTGGCATTATCCTAACAACAAAGCCAGATAGACATCACAAGAAAACTAAAGGCTGATCCACATGAACATCAGTGCAAAAATTCTTAATAAACAGTAGCAATCTGAATCCAGTAATATGCCTTTAATGGCTTTTCCTCTGATCCTTGAGACCTTGAGACCTTCCTCTTCCAGCTCCACCCACGGTCTATTTCCAATATTAGGTCTATCAAATCTCAAACACTTGTAAAAAATGCATTTGACAAATGCAACACCATTCATGATAAAAGTTCTCAATAAAATAGGAAATGAAGGGAAATTCCTCAGTCTGTAAAGGGGTATCTATGGAAAACCTACAGCTAACTTCATACTTAATATGAAACACTGATTGGTTTACTCTGAGATAAGGAACAAGGCATAGATGTCTCCTCTCATCGGGCCTATTTCATGTACTTGAGGTTCTAGTCACTGCAGTAAGGCAACAAAAAGAGATAAAACAACTCTATAAAGAAAGCTGAGCACCGAAGAATTGATGCTTTTGAACTGTGGTGTTGGAGAAGACTCTTGAGAATCCCTTGGTCTGCAAGGAGATCAAACCAGTCAATCCTAAAGGAAATCAGTCCTGAATATTCATAGGAAGGACTGATGCTGAAGCTGAAGCTCTGATACTTTGGCCATCTGATGCAAAGAACTGACTCACTGGAAAAGACCCTGATGCTGGGAAAGATTGAAAGTAGGAGGAGAAGGGGACAACAGAGGATGAGATGGTTGGATGGCATCACAGACTCAATGGACATGAGTTTGAGCAGGCCCCGGGAGTTGGTGATGGACAGGGAAGCCTGGCATGCTTCAGTTAATGGGGTTGCAAAGAGTCGGACATGACTGAGCGACTCAACTGAAATTGGATAGAACGAAGAAATTGGAAAGAACAAAGTAAAAAACTGTCTTTATTTACAGATGACATGATTCTGTATGTAGAAAATCCTAAGGAATCTATCAAAAAACAAACATGCAAGCAAACAAACTCAAACTCCTACGGCTAATACAGTCATGACTAATACTCTAATTTTCAAATGAGCGAAGAATTTGAATAGACGTTTCACCAGAAAAGACTTCCAAAAGCCTATTAAGCACACACACACAAAAAAAATGCTAGTTGTTTCAGGAGCTACTGAATAGCACAGGGCACTCTTCATAACTTATACGGGAAAAGAATCTAAAAACAAATGGATACATGTATATGAATAACTCATTCACTTTGCTGTACAGTTGCAACTAGTGCAAATTATAAATCAACTATACTCCAAAATTTTTTAAATAAATGAAACTGAAAAAAAATAAAGTTTTAGAATGCTTAACTTTGGTTTTTGGTTCCTATAAACTTTCCCAATGATCCTCTTTAATGTCATGAACAAAGGTGTCCTGTTCCCGTTCACATTCTTCAGCCCTGGGACTACCAAGACCAAAACCAGCATTCTCCACGAGCTCTGTTCTTTCTCACTTGAATTCTGTTGCCCAGAGGGCTGAGCACCAATCCCAAGGGAGGGTATGGCTTTGGAGGAGAAAGGCTAACCAGGGCTGTTGTCTGTGGCTGCCCATGCCATGCCCTCTCACTGGGGAACATACTGAAGTGATATAATCACAACTCTTAGATGAACCTCAGAAACTATCTACTTTCAGTGAATTCACAAGCATTCCCTCCAACCTTCTAAATAAGTCTTCCTCCCTTTTCTCTCTGGCTATGCCTCCTTCTTCTCGAGACCATTGACAGAAGATGTGCAAGCCTGAGTTTGAAACCTCATATACTACCTCACAAACCACGTGGTCTAGAAGTTCTGGGACTCAATGAGCTTATCGGTGAAGGAAGAATGGAACAAAGTCAGTGGTTCTTAACCCTAGCTGCGTATGAAAAACACTGGAGGAGTGTTTAAAAATTACTGATGTCCTGGCTACACTCCCAGATACTTGTGTCAAAATCTGAGTGGTAGGAGGCAGGCCTTAGTGTTGTTAGAAGATCCCCAAGGTGATTCCCATTGCAGCCAAGGCTCAGAATCATTGATCTGTGTGATCATTAAGGGTTCTTGAAGCTCTTTCTCTGATCTATATTTTCCCTGGCTTCCCCATCTGCCCCCCTGACCACCATTACAAGGCCAAGGTAAGTAGCAGTCTGTGACTGGCCAGTACCCAGGGAGTGAATCCACTCAGTTTGACAAGGACCACATCTGGCCCGGCTGCTGAAGAACCAGTAAGTATTAAAAGTGTATTTTTGAGCAAGTAAGGAAAACCAACTTTCATGGATGCATTTAAGACCTTGCCTTTAGTATCTCCTTAATCATCTGTCCCCAGCCTTTTGGGCATCAGGGACCTGATTTGTGGAAAACAAATTTTCCATGGATGGGTGGACAGTGGATGGTTTCAGAATGATTCAAGTGTATAACATTTATAGGACACTTTATTATTATTACATCAGCTCCAGTTCAGATCATCAGGCATTAGACCCTGGACATTGGGGACCTCTGCCTTAAATGAAGAAGAACTACCACTTTATGGGGATCAGGAGTTATATCTCTTAAAGACATTGTCCAGAAGTCTCCAAATACTACAGAAAGGCAACAATGGGCTGTTTTCTCATCTTTAGTTTCTGCCCAGTGAAGTGAAGCAAGGGGAGGGTACATTGGCTTTGCAAAACGAAGACTATTTTTAAATATTAATTTGACTTTTTGGGTTGATCAGATGTCAACATTAGGCAACAGAATCCTGTGAAATTTGAGGAAGCTAAATTATATGGAAATCTTTAGCTATCTTTTCTATGGATTTAGAAATTACCCATTATTCTTTATGTTATGAATAATCCCCAGATCTGTAAAACAAAGAATGTAAAGACAAAGTGTGAAAGCTTCAAGTTGCCTTCTTCCTGGAATTCCCTGGAGGTTCGGGGAAGACTCTGTGCTTTCACTGCTGAGGGTTTGTTGGGGAACTAAGATCCCATAGGCTGTGCAGCACAGCCAAATAAATAAAAATAAATACAATAAAACAAACTGCCTTCTTCCCATTTTAGCCAAAATGATTCTAAACTTCCTATGATGTTCTCCACCTCAGCACAGGGCACCATCTAAAAACCCTAAAGTATCCTCAACCCTGCTCTTTCATGCTTATATGCCTAGTTCAGTTCAGTTCATTTCAGTCACTCAGTCGTGTCCGACTCTTTGTGACCCCATGAATCACAGCATGCCAGGCCTCCCTGTCCATCACCAACTCCCAGAGTTCACTCAGACTCATGTCCATCGAGTCAGTGATGCCATCCAGCCATTTCATCCTGTCGTCCCCTTCTCCTCCTGCCCCCAATCCCTCCCAGCATCAGAGTCTTTTCCAATGAGTCAGCTCTTCGCATGAGGTGGCCAAAGTACTGGAGTTTCAGCTTTAGCATCATTCCTTCTTAAGAAATCCCAGGGCTGATCTCCTTCAGAATGGACTGGTTTGATCTCCTTGCAGTCCAAGGGATTCTCAACAGTCTTCTCCAACACCACAGTTCAAAAGCATCAATTCTTCGGCACTCAGCCTTCTTCACAGTCCAACTCTCACATCCATACATGACCACAGGAAAAACCATAGCCTTGACTAGATGGACCTTTGTTGGCAAAGCAATATCTCTGCTTTTCAATATGCTATCTAGGTTGGTCATAACTTTCCTTACAATGAGTAAGCGTCTTTTAATTTCATGGCTGCACTTACCATCTGCAGTGATTTTGGAGCCCAAAAAAATAAAGTCTGATGGGACCAGATGCCATGATCTTCGTTTTCTGAATGTTGAGCTTTAAGCCAACAATTTCACTCTCCACTTTCACTTTCATCAAGAGGCTTTTGAGTTCCTCTTCACTTTCTGCCATAAGGGTGGTGTCATCTGCATATCTGAGGTTATTGATATTTCTCCCGGCAATCTTGATTCCAGCTTGTGCTTCTTCCAGCCCAGCATTTCTCATGATGGACTCTGCATATAAGTTAAATAAGCAGGGTGACAATATACAGCCTTGATGTACTCCTTTTCCTATTTGGAACCAGTCTGTTGTTCCATGTCCAGTTCTAACTGTTGCTTCCTGACCTGCATACAGATTTCTCAAGAGGCAGGTCAGGTGGTCTGGTATTCCCATCTCTTTCAGAATTTTCCACAGTTTATTGTGATCCACACAGTCAAAGGCTTTGGCATAGTCAATAAAGCAGAAATAGATGTTTTTCTGGAACTCTCTTGCTTTTTCCATGATACAGCAGATGTTGGCAATTTGATCTCTGGTTCCTCTGCCTTTTCTAAAACAAGCTTGAACATCAGGAATTTCACAGTTCACATATTGCTGAAGCCTGCCTTGGAGAATTTTGAGCATTACTTTACTAGCATGTGAGATGAGTGCAATTGTGTGGTAGTTTGAGCATTCTTTGGCATTGCCTTTCTTTGGGATCGGAATGGAAACTGACCTTTTCCAGTCCTGTGGCCACTGCTGAGTTTTCCAAATTTGCTGGCATATTGAGTGCAGCACTTTCACGGTATCATCTTTCAGGCTTTGAAATAGATCAACTGGAATTCCATCACCTCCACTAGCTTTGTTCGTAGTGAAGCTTCCTAAGGCCCACTTGACTTCACATTCCAGGATGTTTGGCTCTAGGTCAGTGATCACACCATCGTGATTATCTGGGACAGGAAGATCTTTTTTGTACAGTTCTTCTGTGTATTCTTGCCACCTCTTCTTGATATCTTCTGCTTCTGTTAGGTCCATACCATTTCTGTCCTTTATCGAGCCCATCTTTGCATGAAATGTTCCCTTGGTATCTCTAATTTTCTTGAAGAGATCTCTAGTCTTTCCCATTCTGTTGTTTTCCTCTATTTCTTTGCATTGATCGCTGAAAAAGGCTTTCTTTTTTTTTTTTTTTTTTTTTTTTTGAAGAAGGCTTTCTTATCTCTTCTTGCTATTCTTTGGAAGTCTGCATTCAGATATTTATATCTTTCCTTTTCTCCTTTGCTTTTCGCTTCTCTTCTTTTCACAGCTATTTGTAAGGCCTCCCCAGACAGCCATTTTGCTTTTTTGCATTTCTTTTCCATGGGGATGGTCTTGATTCCTGTCTCCTGTACAATGTCACAAACCTCATTCCATAGCTCATCAGGCACTCTATCTATCAGATCTAGGCCCTTAAATCTATTTCTCACTTCCACTGTATAATCATAAGGGATTTGATTTAGGTCATACCTGAATGGTCTAGTGGTTTTCCCTACTTTCTTCAATGTAAGTCTGAATTTGGTAATAAGGAGCTCACGATCTGAGCCACAGTCAACTCTTGGTCTTGTTTTTTTATATGCCTAAGTCATCAACAAATCCTGTTGGCAAGACTCCATGATACAGCCCCTGTCTGACCTTTTCTCACCATTCTTTTTTAAGCACATCTCTTTCTTTGATCTGGTTCAACACCCATTTTCTTTGTTGTTGTTGTTCAATCGCTAAATTGTGTCTCACTCTTTGAGACCCCATGGACTTAGCATACCAGTCTCCTCTGTCTTCCACTATCTCCCAGAGTTTGCTCAAACTCATGTCCACTGAGTTGGTGATTCCATCCAACCATCTCATCCTCTGTCGTCCCCTTCTCCTCCTGCCTTCAACCTTTCCCAGCATCAGGGTCTTTTCCAATGAGGCAGCTCTTTGCATCAGGTGGTCAAACATGGGAGCTTCAGCATCAGTCCTTCCAATGAATATTCAGGCTCAATGTCCTTTAGAATTGACCCATTTGCTTTGTGACCCACAAAAGGAGGGTGCTGGCCTAGCTAACCTCTGAGGTGCCTGCTAGACCCCAGAGTCTAGATGCCTAATCACAGAGGGGACTGGACACTGAGCAAGTGTGCACCGTGTGCCAGGTGCTCTACCTTTGTTATTCATTCATCCTTCTACCAGTGCAGTGAGGCAGGTATCACTATCCCCCCTGAAGAGATGAGGCAACTGAGACTGATGCTTCTGATTGCCAAACCAGGGCCTCCACCACTTGCCTCCTCATTAACCAGGCCTGATTTTGTTGGGGATGACAATGAGCCCAGGTCCTAGTGAATCATCAAGTCAAAATTAGTCACAACCAGTTTTGGTGACCATGTGCTGTTTTACTCATGGTTGGTACTGATGCAGGCCTGAGAGATACAAAGACAAGACTGTTGAGGGTTCCTGGGAAAGTGTTTTCTCCTTCATGAGAGAAAAAGGAGTAGAAGAGAAAGCCCTTTATGCCTCACTCCTGCTGCTTCAGGCTTTGGATATTATCAGGAAAAGAAGTGAGGCTGGAGGCGTCGTCAGTCTATGGCAAGCAAGAGGCAGAGATGGGACGCATCTAAGGATGCAGGAGGAAAGGATACGTTTGGTCGTTGATGGTCTCATTGAGGCTGGTATGCCTATCTCTGGGCTTTTTCTCCAGCAAATCACAAATATCCTTATGAATGAAGCCATGCAAGTTGAAAATCCTGTCACATGGAACTCAATGCATCCTGACACAGAAGTAACTTGCCAAGGAAATGCAGCTAGGAAGTGGCAGCACCAGGCTGCAAAGCCGAATCTGTCTCTGAAACTACATACTTTTTAAACATGATTTCTTGTTATCTGTTTCTCTTTTTCAACATTCTATAAGCTCTATGAATGTGAGGGAGCTTATACTTTTTTTTACTTGCTATTGTGGTCTGGGCAGCTAGCGTGGTGCCTGGCATTTAATAGGTAGTTAATAAATATACATGAAAAGAATAAATTACTTAAAGTATAACAGAGAGGGAAAGGAAGGTAAAGAAGTGGAGACAAGTGCAACAACTCTTTTAAAAAGACTGGCTTAGAGGAGAGAGAATAAGTGATGGTTACCAAGGACAAAGAGAACAGCGAGACTGTTAATATGACAGATGGGAGAAAAGGATGGGAGATACATAGGATTCTCAAATCAAGACTGTCTATGGCCAACCCCAGGTGGCATAATTTACATGGCATTACATGTGGATGACACCTCCTATGGCTGTGTGATGCAGCAGCCCAGCTGCGTATAAGAAAGAAGCGATTACTGATGGAAATAAAGATAGAGCCAAGGCTTAGAGCACAGGTTAGCCCTAATTGGGGTACTCATTCTTTGAGATTGGACAAACAAATATATTAGGGATAAAGTGAAAGGCAGGAAATCAGAACAGTTTTTGCCAAACAACCTAATTTTTTGGTTCCATAGGAGATGAAGCCACCTGACTATGAGGGAGCTGGGTTGTGTGAAAAGCTTAAGGAAAGTGAAGAGGATTTGGAAGGGAAGGGGAAATTGACTAAAGACAAGTAAAAGGATGTAACTAAACCCCGAGCTACTCTTCAAGGATCATGGACCTGGTCCAGCACCAACAGAGGGCCCTGGCAGACCTGGGATCATCACAGAGAAAGGAAAGGAGGCACCAGGATTAAGTGGTGAAGGCTAGAAGGGTGTCTTCCATCACAATCTCTGATCTACAAATGGTTTCAAAACTAATTTTAAAGTTATCAGGACTCAGAAAGCATTGTCCTATTGGAATTATTGTTTATACTGGTTCAGTTCTCCAGCAAGCAACCTGCCAAAGCCCATTTATCCTTTAAGGTCCCTGAAGTCCTGAGCTAATGCTGTATTAATACTTGAATGTCACCTCTCATGACTGTGAATTAACAATCTTTTAAGGGAAGGGAAAAGGTATTATTCCAAGTTACAGAACAGTAAGCCAGGAACACTTCTGCCCACTATCCATCTCTGAGTCTCTCCCACAGTATTCCTGCCTAACGTGTAGTGAGAGTTTTGGTCAGGCCCAGCCCCTTTGGTAGAACGAAGCCTCTATGCACCCAGAACTTGTTAGTTGCATTCACTGACCAGGCACTGGACGGTATGCATTTGTAAAGGGACCAAGAGCTCCCCCAGGAGTTCTGAATTGCACACTACAGACAACGCCCTCACTCAGGCTTGGGGGAATGCACTGTTGGAGAAGGGCACACTCTCAGGCAAATCTCTCTTTGGTGGAGAGGTCATTTCTATGTCATAATGCTTGACCAATGAAAGGGTCTTTAGAGTTTGACCTAGCAGTTCTGTTGCTAAAAATCTACCTTATTAAAATACCTGCACAATTTTAAATTTTAAACTAACTTTTAAAGGATATTGGGTACTGTAAATACGTCAGTGCATCATAAATTAACTATAAATAGAATAGTCTCCCAGTGAAAATACCAAAGGACCTTTTCTTTTTCTTTCTTTTTTTTTTTTAATCTAACAAGCTGATTCTAAAGTTCACATGGAAAAATAAACATACTAGAAAAACCAAAAGTTTTCTGAAAATGAGAAGAAATGAGAGAGACAAACCCTAGCAGATATTAAAATGCACTGTTAAAACTACAATAATTAAGTCAACTATACTCCAATAGAAATTTATTTAAAAAACTATAATAATTAACAGAATTACCTGGAGAGTAACCTGTGAACAGACATGCAGTTCAATTCAATAGGCAAGAGCCCAGAAATAAACACAAATGCTTGTGAAAAATTGCTATTGGATCAAGGATGTCTGTTCAAGCCAGTGGGGAATGGCATTGGAACAACTGGGTTGTCAGGGAGCAAAAAAGAACTGAATCTCTCATCTGATCCCTATACCTAATAAATTCCAGATGACTCTAGATATAAACAAAAAGAGAAAAACTCTAAAAGTATTAGGATAAAGTACGAGAGAATATCTTATAATAAAGGAATGGAGGCAAGTCAGAAATAGAGACAAAGATGTAGAGAACAAACATCTGGACGCTAGGGGGTGAGGGGGGTTGGGACAAGTTAGGAGACTGGAATTGACATGCATACACTAATATGTATAAATAGATAATTAATGAGAATGTGCTCAGTGCTCTGTGGTGACCTAAATGGGAAGGAAATCCAAAAGAGAGGGGATATGTGTATTCATACAGATGATTCATTTCACTGTACAGTAGAAACTAACACAACATTGTTAAACAATTATACCTCAATTAAAAAAAAAAAAAAAGGAATCAGGGGTTTTCCTGGTGGTCCAGTGGTTCAGACTCCGAGCTCCCAAGGAAGGGGGCCTGGGGCTCAATTCCTCATCAGAGAACTAGATCTCGCATATTGCAACTAAAAATCCCACAGGCCACAAAGAAGACCTGGCACAGCCAAATACATTTAAAAAATATATATCCATTACAAAGTTCTTCCTTTCTTAAAAATTTAAAAGGAATGCAGAGTAGGACTCAGTCATCTCTGGGGGTCATTACTCTACCCACCACTAAGCTGATGCCTCTTCTGTCCCAGCCACCAAGGATACAGCAGGACCACAGACACATGACCCTGGCCTGATAGAGTTCACATCCCCTCTGGGGGTCGGGGGAAGGGAGACAATAAACACAAATAAAATAAATCCTGTGCAATGGTGATTAGTTCTATGGAAAGGAGCAGAGCAAGAAAGGATTCAAAGGCAAGTTGAAGCTTGGTGGAGGGATTTAGAGCCAGGAAGCTTCCTGGGTGGCTCAGTGGTAAAGAACCCACCTGCCAATGTAGGAGGCTTGGGCTTAATCCCTGGGTCAGGAAGATCCGCTGGAGAAGGAAATGGCAACCTACTCCAGAATTCCTGCTGGGAAATCCCATGGACAGAGGAGCCTGGTGGGCTCGTCTGTGGGGTCGCAAAGAGTCAGACACCACTGAGCAACTAAGCATGCACACACAGCCCTCACTGGTGTGAAGATCTGGAGAAGGTGAGGGAGCTGCTGTGCACACACCTGGGGAAGAGCATTTCAGGTGGAGGGACAGCAAGTGCAAAGGCCTGGAGGCTACTGTGCATCTAATACGTTCATAGGGCAGAAGGTGACCAGTGTAACTGGGGGAGGGTCAGAGAGACGTGAAGGAAAAAGGCCAGAGACAGTGGGGAATCTTTTTCCTCCAAGTAAGATAGAGCCTCTGGATGAATCTGAGCAGAGATGTAACAAGATCTGCCTCCTAAAATTCTATTCAAATGCAAGGGAGGAAGCGAAGACGCTATCATGGTAATTGTGGTAGAGAGTAATAACGTGGTTCATGGTATATCAGTGGAGGTAAAGAGAAGCAATTTGATTTTATGATATGACAGGATATGACACATATGCTAGCCAGGTCTACAGACAGTTTGTAGGGTGTGAGAGAAATGGATAAGTCAAGGATGACCCTAAAGCTTTGAGGTCTGAGCATTGGAAAGATGGAGCTGCCATCACTGGAGAAAGAGGTTCATGAGAGAAGCAGATTGGAGGGTGATAATTAGTTCAGTCTTGGAATATTAATCTTGAGAGTCTATGTTAATATTAATAAATGTTAATAAAAATGTTAATTTTGAGACTTCCAAGTAGAGCTACTGAATGGGCAGTTGTAAATCCAAATCTTGAGTTCAGAAAAGAAGGCTAATTAGAGATACAAACTGGGAGTCAGAGAAATGGCATTTAAAAACATGCAATAGGAGAGGGTGAGGAGAAAAGGGAACCCTCTTACACTGTTGGTGGGAATGCAAACTAGTACCTCCACTAAGGAGAACAGTGTGGAGATTCCTTAAAAAACTGGAAACAGAACTGCCTTATGACCCAGCAATCCCACTGCTGGGCATGCACACCGAGGAAACCAGAATTGAAAGAGACATGTGTACCCCAATGTTCATCGCAGCACTGTTTATAATAGCCAGGACATGGAAGCAACCTAGATGTCCATCGGCAGATGAATGGATAAGAAAGCTATGGTACATATACACAATGGAGTATTACTCAGCCATTAAAAAGAAAACATTTGAATCAGTTCTAATGAGGTGGATGAAACTGGAGCCTATTATACAGAGTGAAGTAAGCCAGAAAGAAAAATACCAATACAGTATACTAACGCATATATATGGAATTTAGAAAGATGGTAACGATAACCCTGTATGCGAGACAGCAAAAGAAACGCTGATGTATAGAACAGTCTTTTGGACTCTGTGGGAGAGAGCGAGGGTGAGATGATTTGGGAGAATGGCATTGAAACATGTATAATATCATATAAGAAACGAATAAGTCCAGGTTTGATGCAGGATACTGGATGCTTGGGGCTGGTGCACTGGGATGACCCAGAGGGATGGTATGGGGAGGGAGGTGGGAGGAGGGTTCAGGATGGGGAACACGTGTACACCCGTGGCGGATTCATGTTGATGTATGGCAAAACCAATACAATATTGTAAAGTAATTAGCCTCCAATTAAAATAAATAAATTAAAAATAAAAGCACGCAATAGGGACCTCTCTGGTGGTTCAGGGGCTATGACTGAGTCCCCAGTGTAGGAGGCTCAGGTTTGGTCCCTGTCAGGGAAATAGATCCCACACGCTGCAACTAAGAGTTTGCACGCTGCAACTAAAAACCTGCCACAGCCAAATACATAAATAAATATCTTTTAAATAAAACAAATAAATAAAAACACAAGCTTGAACAATGGGCCACCCATTGGCAAAGCAAATGTCTGAACCCAGATCTTGCTCCTGCCTTTCTACATTGGAGATTTGAGGTGGAGAACTGGCTATTTTCCTTATCCTTTGTCTTGCTTAGAACAATTCATTTCTATTTTTCTTTTTTTTTTTAGTAGGAAAGTATTTCATGTTAAATTTAGAAGCCAAAAACCAGATAATAAACACCAAAAAGGTAAATAACCTCTAATCTTATTAAGCATAATCACTCTTAGCCATTTGATAGATTTCCTTTCAGACTCTTGATGATGTCTATATTTTGTATGCCGCATGATGCCCAAAAAGTATTAGTTAGTTTTACTTTTTAATAAAGAAATATGGGGCTTCTTTGATGGCTCAGTGGTAAAGAATTCACCTGCCAGGCAGGAGATGTGGGTTCGATCTCTGGGTCAGGAAGATCCCCAGGAGAAGGAAATGGTAACCCACTCTAGTATTGGTGCCTGGGAGATCCCATGGACAGAGGAGCCTGGTGGGCTAGAGTCCAGGGGGTGGCAAAACAGTTCGACATGACTTAGCAACTAAACAACAACAAAGAAATATGAGAAAGGAAACGCAGTGCCCCTTGGGAGAGTCACCTAGCAAATATCCATCCATGAAATAGCGTCACTATCCGATTGCAGGCTCTCTGCCAAAGATGCTTCATTTTGCAGAAGTGCCTCGCCCTAGGCTGTGCGACCACTCAGCTCTGCCGTCTACAGAGCACACAAGGAGCCTAGTTCTCTGATGTGCAGCTGTGGCACCGGGTGGATAAACACATAAATGGGCACTTGGTTGGTGTGGCTGTCTTATGGTTAACGTGCCTCACCACCACAGGACTTCCGCCCACAGTTGGGTGAGAGGCTGGTTCTGTGGCAGCAGGAAATTTACATCCTTATACAAACTGTTAGGTTCAGGAAAAGTTATTCAGCAGTGGTGTCATAGTGCAAAGACAAAACCCATGGGAATTCATTTTGTCTTTTTAGTTCCCAGAACATCTCATTCAGAGAGGAACTGTCATCTTTCTATTCCTGACCTGGTACAAGGCTCAGAGCTAATGACCTGCCTGCATTTTGCCTGAAATCTTCGAAAATGTGAGACCCAAAGAGAGAGCAGCTGCTCCAAATACTGATTTGCAAAGGGAGTAGAGGGTGTGGGGCAAAACCTGCTGGCCCCTCTCCTACCCTAACCCTCCCCACTCCCTCCCCCATCCTTCCAGCTGCTCCTGCCAGGACAAGCTGAATCTGTGACATGACCACAGGGGCCCCAGAGTCAAGGATTTTATCACCATGGAGGTCAGTGATCTCTTGCCACAATGCCCGCAGGACACTTAGCCTCACTCAATCCTGCTAGAGGCCGGCAGGATGTGCTGGTAAAAGCACAGGTTTTAAAAGCAATACACCTGGGCTTAAATACCACCTTGATCAAGTTACTTAATCCCAGACTAAGTTTTCACACCTGCAAAATTGGCATGATAATATCCACAAGTCTGTGCTGCAAGACTAAATAAAGTGTCTACAGATCCCCTGGCCCATAGGGGTCACAGCAAACGTATTTCCTGTTTCTGTTCATGAAGACCTGCCTTGCTGACATGGACACTCTCTTTCTCTCTGCATGCTCCTTCTGGGGACCTCAGGAGGCCATCTGACAACACACTTCCTCTTTAGCATCTTCAGTACGGCTCTAGAAAGGGAATCACGCGTCACAACCTTGACATTTTTGTTGATACTAAAATAGACGTAAAGTGAAGTGCCAAGACTCACAGTCACAGTTCAGGGCCTAAAGAGGGTTCAAAATGAAAATGACCTGGGGGAAAAAATTAATTTGGGAAAATGTGAGTAACTCTGTTTGGGGGGAAGTGTAGGTTTCCACACAAGTTGTCCCAACCGTGACCGTTGGTGAAGAGGGTGGCGTAACAGCAGTCTAGGTATAGAAAAGTCATTCCTATCCTGGGGTCTGAGGGGTCTCGTAGGGTGAGAACTGCTGCTTGGGTCCAGGTGAGGCCTCTAGAAGAATCATGTGTGTGGTCCCGAGAGGAATGCCTGAGTCCTGCTGTTATGAATGGCTTCCATCAGATATCTCACTGACACTTCACAGAGTCCTCCCAGAGGAAATGGGGAAGCAAGACATAAGCCACCTCATCCTTTTCCACTTAGGCATCATTAGAGGATACACAGCAGACAGCAGTGCAGAATATAAAAGCAATTTCAACTTAAAGCTTCTAGTTTTAAGAAAATTTCTGCAAATGAGTGTTAAGTGCCTCAATGTGACAGGTGGGATAAAGGCTGACTCAATACAGAACTGTATTTGCATCCTAGAATATGTGTCTCTTTCACACTTGTGCACCTTCACAAAAGCCCTTCATTCTTCCTGATCTCAGTCCCAGAGTGAACAGTGGTTGTATCTAAGGTCAATCCTGGTGCCCAATTCCATGCTGGCCATTGATGTGGGTGTGAGCGTGTAACACAGTTCTCACAAAAAGATGGAAAGCAAAGGTGCTAGAGGAAGAGGAAGTTCTGGGAAGAGTTTTTCTCACTAATTAAATTCCATTTATTTATCTACCTTTTTTTTTTTTTTTGGCTGTGTTGCAGGCTTGTGACCTCAGTTTCCCAACCAGGGATTGAATTCAGGCCCTCAGCAGTGAGAGCACAGAGCCCTAACCACTGGACAGACAGGGAATTCCCTTTTCCCACTAATTAAACAAAAAAGAACATTAAACAAAAAGTTCCTTTTATTCTGCCAGACACTGTCATGTCTGTGTGTGAAACCTGGAACCATGGCAGCCACTTTGTGACAGGGAGGGAGCTAAGCTGATATGAAAAGGACTGCAAAGTGGACAGAATCTTTTTTTTTTTTTCTTAATTAATTTACTTATTTTTGGCTGCACTGGGTCTTCGTTGCTGTGTGAAAGCTTTCTCCAGTTGCAGCAAGCAAGGGCTATGCTTCGTTGCAGTGCACAGGCTTCTTACTGTGGTAGCTTCTCTTGCTGCAGAGCACAGACCCTAGGTGTGAAGGCTTCAGTAGTTGCTACTCTCGGGCTCTGGAGCACAGGCTCAGTAGTTGTGACACATTGGCCTAGTTGCTCTGAGGCATGTGGAATCTTCCCAGACCAGGGTTGGAACTCAAGTCCCCTGCATTGCCAGGTGGATTCCTATCCACTGTGCCACTAGGGAAGTCCTTTTTTTTTTTTTTTTTAAAACTACATGTTCCAACCTGGGAGGATTCGATGAGGAGTTGTTGTTTTTAACAATTTATTTACTTATCTGGCTGAACTGGATCTTCTTGGTGTGTGTGGGCTTTCTCAAGTTGCTGCAAGTGGGAGCTGCTCTCTATTTGTGGTGCTCAGGCTTCTCACTGTGGTGGACTCTCTTCTTGCAGAGCGTAGGCTCTAGGTGCATGGGCTTCACTAGCTGCAGCACAAAGCACAGTGGTTTCGGCTTGTAGGCCCTAGATCAGGGGCTCAGTAGCTGTGGCTTGTGGTCTCTAGAGCATGGGCTCAGTAGTTGTGGCTCACGGGCTTAGTTGCTTCACAGCAGGTGGGATCTTCCCAGACTAGATATCAAACCACAGTAGCAGGCAGATTTTTAACCACTGGACCACCAGGGAAGTCCTGAATCTGGGGTTTTGACGACACTCTTGAAGGCAATGAACTACTCAGCCCTGGCGGCTATTCTATCTCAAGATTTCTTGCTAAGTGAGATGATACATTTTCCTTATAGTTGTAGCTACTTGGGGTTTTCTGTGCATTGCCACTAAAAGCATACTGATACATGACTTAAAGTCAATTTTTAGTGTTCTCATTTAATCATATAAATAGTCACAAGGCTAAATTGTCTTTCTCCGAATCTTCTAGTTTGCTTTGTGAAGGGTTGGGAGAAACTGAGGGCACTGTGAGGGAAGGAAAGCACAGTCTCTCTTGACTGTCCATAATCTGAGACCAGCGTTTGCCTGAATGATTGTTTGTTTCTCTGGAGATGGGTGGTGACTTTTCTACGTTTTACTAGGATGTGTGTATGTGTGTGTTTTGAAGATGAGGATACACTTGGACAACTTTTTGTAAAAGTGAGGACATGAGGGAAGAGCTATAGGAGTACTGTTGTTGTTGTTTGGTTTGGGTTTTTTTGTTTTGTTTTTGTTTTTTGTGAGAGGTTTTTGGGAAGTCTGTACTTGGAGAGTCAAGGCCTTTTTTTTTTTGCCCTGCCCAAGAGCACCTGGCCAAGGGGGTGAGTGGTCACAATAATCCAATCTATTTCTGGCACAGCCTTCACCCACCTGAGAGAAGGGATGCGTTTTTCCTAATCCATACAAAGGCACCATAACGGCTAGTGATAGCCTTATGGGTGATACTGTTCAAGGCCAGTAACAAAGTGTGGTCTAGAGGTCATGAAGCAGATAAGAGGATCCATGGCCATATTTTGCTCACAGCTGCTCTGGAAGTCCAGGAAGCAGACTTCAGCAACAGCAGGAGAGAGCTCTTTGAAACAGATGTTCTTGATAATTCCAGGCACACACCACTGTGTCTGAAAATTCCTTTAAATATTTCATCACTGACCAGGTGTGATTACATGTGTGCTAGTTGGTTTAGGCATCATCTCTAAGCATATTGGCTGTCCAAAGAAACAATACACGCTCCAGTGGTGATCAGTTGGCCTTGCATCAGAAGGACCAAAACAGAGTGTTTCTGATGTCAGTCTTTTCTTCAATACTTTGCTGATCACAACCGTGAACATCAGAAATTGCTTTTCAAGGATGAAATTAGCAACTTATTGATCAATATGATTCATGCTTAGAAATGCATTCTCATTTGGTAAAAGAAATTACGTTTAAGATATGTAGGCTGGGAAGATCCCATGGAGAAGGAAATGGCAACCCACTCCAGTATCCTTGCCTGGGAAAACCCAAGGACAGAGGGTTATAGTCCATGGAATTACAAAGAATTGGACATAATTGGGTGACTGAGCAGGAGCATGAGGCTGGACATAGTATTTTAGAGACATTTCCCACTCTTAATAGTCAGGAAGGAAGAATCTTGCACAATGAGGAATGATTGTTCCAAAATGATCTCATATCCAGCCACTGTTTCTAAGCACTATTGGTTGCCAAAGCCCACTGTAACCCAAACTGAATTCAGCCTCTGGGATGTTGGACTGATCAGAGCAACTTTAATAGCAGAGAGCTGGAACCTCCACTGAAGTTACCGAAGTGGTTTTGGGGACCGTTTTGGTCCCTGCTGTTTGCTAACAAATGTTCATGTAATAAGTGTCTGAAGGGGTGGCAGAGTTGATCTGAAGCTTGTTTTTATTATAATAAGATTGTGAGCATCCACTGAAATCTCCCCAAACCATCCCTGAGCTTAGTTTGCAATAGGCACTATCCTCAATGGCAATATAGAGTGAGGTTCCTTTAGGAAGTTTTGAGAGCAATGGATTTCATCCTGGGGAATCCAACCAGAACGTGACAGACAGAACATGGTGAACACTGCATGGTCACCTAGTGGACAAACAGGTTTCTCAGCATGTGAGACACTCCTTTAAAAACCTCCAGAAATAAGGAGAAGGTAAGAGCTTCTGATATCTCACAGTACAGCTGGCTAAGGCTCAAACTATCTTAGTCTGGGCATCACAAGCAAATGTAACTTTATTTCCTACCTACACACTGGAAAAGCTTGAAATACTAGTTATATCCAGTGAAACTAAGCACAATTGTATACAACACATCATGTAAAGTGGGTAACGGTTGCCTCCTGGGGAGAAAAAACAGTTGTAATAATCTAAAAGCAGAGGTCTTATCCAAGATATGGCTTCCGTGAGGTTTATGGGAACATGGTTCCTTTTCCTGTACTGGGCTTGTGAAGAAGTTTTATCTACTACTTCCGATAGTTTTAGGTCCTATTTTCCTGGGAAAGGTGGAGGAGGGAAGAGGGATGGTAACGCCTGTTGTGTCAAAGTCTTGTCGTGGGGACCCTCTAGCTGGTGGCATCACATAACAATTGTTTAGAAAACAGGGAGATTTGGGGATTCTTGGATTTCTGTTTTACCTTACCAGGCCATTTTAATGGGGTGACTTCAGGAGCATGGATGCCGCATGGAATGAGGACATTTACACAGGCCTTTGAGGGGGTCACAACCACAGCTCGACAGAAGGGCCCTGGTTGCCTGTGTCCTAGATGGCAAAGTGAAAAGTTGGACAAGTCAGTTCACCGATAAGGTATTGAGGTCTTGTTGGGTGCTCGGCAGCACTGTGCTAGTCACCGTGACCCAGCCTTGCTAGGAATAGTCTCGTTCATAGGAAAGGCAAAACCAAACATGTTAGCAGCCGCAAATAAAGAGGGGGAACGAAAGCCGATGCCTTCGGGTTTGTCATGCCAGCCAATTTGTTAGTACTAATAACTACAACAACTTCAAGTTAATGCTTACTTCTCCTGAGCCTTGATGTACTCTAAATTCCCTCTTCCTCCCTTTCTTCTTCCCAGTAATGAAGAATTTTGAGCATGTAATGCATTTCAGGCACTCGTGCTAGATTTTGAGAATACAGAGAGAAAAACACAAGTTACAGCCTTTTGGAACTCATGATCTTGTGTGTGTGTGTGTGTGTGTGTGTGTGTGTGTGTGTGTGTGTCTATGGGAGGGTGGTGGCAGAAAGAAAAAGATTAACAGACAATTAAGATACAACTTGATAGGGAATTCCCTGGTACTCCAGTGGTTAGGACTCTGCACTTTCACTGCTGAGCGGGCAGGTTCAATCCCTGCTCAAGGAACTAAGATCCCACAAGCTGCCATGCACCAAAAACAAATAAAAAATAAAAGCCACCAAACTTGATAAATACTAGGCTAGTGAGGCCTCAGGTAGCTCAAAGGAGACATACCAAACTCAGAAAATATGTTGAAGCCATAAATAGGCTCCCTGGAGATGATGCCACTTGAGCTAGGTCTGAAAGGACAAGCCAAGTGCCAGGGTGGAGAAGCCAGTAGAAAGCCATCAAGTCAGCTGGCAGCACATGCAGCATTTGCTGCTGGGACTGCAGGAGGCTCAAGAAGGGTCCAGGGAATTTGGCTTTCAGTGGGCAGGACATAGGATGATTAGGAAAAAGGATGGCATCAAAGCAAGCTGGAGCACTGGGCTGAGCCTGGGTCACAGAAGAAATTGAACTTCATCTTGAAGGTGACAGAGAGTCAAAGGATTTAAAACGGAGAAGAAACAGAATATACTTTTGTTAAAGGAGGTAGAGGAGAGCCTGAAGTAGAGAAGAAAGGGACAGGGCCACGATGGTGGCTCGCAGTGTGCATTTGTATACGTGTAAACCTTGTATAAAATACATAACTAATGAGAACCTACTGCACAGCACAAGGAGCTCTATGCAGTGCTCTGTGGTGACCTAAATGGGAAGGAAATCCAAAAAGAGGGGATGTGTGTATATGCATAGCTGATTCATTTTGCTATACAACAGACATCAAACACAACATTGTAAAGCAACTATACGCCAATAAATTAAAAAAAAAAAAACAAAGAGCCCATTCAGGTGTATTTATTCATAATATCAGTTTACTCTTATAGGTAGTCTATAGATTAAGATTTTTAAGTTGGAGCCTCATTAGTCTCTAATACTCATACCTGAGTCCAGGAATGTTATTTTTCATTCCTGGGAAATCATGTTGCTGGGCAACTCTCCATCTGTTGCTTCAACAATTCTTCAATGGTTCTTTGCTTCAGAGAGAAGGTGACACCACTGGGATCAAAGAAATCAGCTTTGATCTCAGCTTTAAGTTTCAAACTGATTTGAAGTCCACAGCAAAGATAATAATCTTGAAAGCTGGGTTGTCTTGAGTGACAAAAAGTGATTTTCTAAATTTGGAAACTTTCCCTTAAATAAGAAGAAGTAAAGTTTGGATGATAGAGAATGGAAGACCTTGGATAAGGGCAAAATATTTGAAAGGGAAAAGGGGAGAAGGAGCAAAAAGTTCATATGCAAATGTCCTAGCTTGTCTTATGGGGTGGAAACTTCCAGAAGGGATATAAGGAACCCACTCTTACATTTTGAAAAACCTGAGAACATTGGAGTTTTAGGTCAGAGGAGACTGCAGAGCACTCAAAGAAGTCCCATACTGGGCAATGGCACTGCACCGAGGCTCCTAAGAAAGGGTGGAGAGTCAGTGTTCCCACTGGACCCCCATCTACATGCCACATGTAAGGCTTGAGGAAAACCCATTAGTATCAGTAGGGGAAGTATCAGTAGGGGATGAGAGAGTGCTAAGAAAACTGATGTACCAGAAAACTGATGTACCTGAAGCCTGGCATCAGGAGGAGGAGACCACAGAGTATAGAGCCTTGTGACTAAAGGAACTGTATCAGGAACTTTCAACTTTAGCAATGACAACCAAAATTCCAGCCAAGACCCATTACTTCTCAGCATCATGGGTAGAGAGGGCCCAGAGACCCTGCAGGCTGAGGGTCATTTTGTGGAAGGCAGGAGAGACCCAAAGGACCCTCCTTTCTGCACCTAAGTGCCTGAGGAGAAGGGAAACACAGCCCTGAGATAGGACGTGAATTTGAATCCACTATTTACCCCCCAGCTGACAGTTTTAAACTGGAAGAGATTGAGTTAAATTTAATAAAGAAATTATAGATGTCTTCATCAGCAAGAGCAAGAAGGGAGTTAGTCTGAAGCAGGATGGACTAAGTTCATGTATTTAAGGTTACTTGGTTTTCTATTTTGCATCTGAGTTGTAGTGTGTAAACTTCTATTCTGCTTCATCTCTGTATATCTCATACACACACACACACACACACACACACGTTCTTTAATTCCTTCTCTGAAAAAAAATCATCATGCCAAAAAATATGCTCCAAAGTAGTAGACAACAGAAGATCCTAGGGAAGTTTGGCTTTCAAAGGAAAGGTTGAGGATTCGTTCACTTTATAGTATAGGAGGTAACCAAGTGCGATGGTTGAGACCATGCAGCCCAGTGTGCAGTCTTCAAACCCAGGTTTCACTCGGCAAGTCCTTTGTATCTCAGTGACTCCATTTCCTCCTCAGGAAAATGGAAATAACAATCACGCGCACTTTATATGGATTGATATGAATACTAACCGAGTTTTATCTGGAAAGCACTTAGAACAGTTCCTGGCATATGTGTAATGCTCTTTTAGTGTTTAACAAACAAACTCTGAGGACTTTCTTGGTGGTCCAGTGGTTAAGACCCTGCCCTCTCAATGCAGGAGACACAGGTTTGAACCCTGATTGGGTAGCTAAGATCCCTCATGCAACTCTGGTCTCAGAATGTCAAACTCTTGAGGGACTTGTGACTGAAGGCAGGGTCACATGTGAGATGGTGACTTAGAATAACAAATGTCAGCTTTTCATCCAGAATTCCAAATCTGGACAGGTCCTTTGGCCATAGCCCTTCTTTCTCTCTAAATCTGTCTAGTCAGTGGATAGAAGATTGTTTTGTCCAGGGACTTCCCTAGCGGTCCAATGTTTAAGACTCCACGCTTCCAATGCAGGGGCTGTGGGTTCAATCCCTGGTCGGGGAACTAAGATCCCACATGCCACACGGTGCGGCCAAATTTAAATTAAAAAAAAGAATTGTTTTGTCTGTTTGTGATACTAAAGGACTGTGAAAATTAATGAGGTCAAAAGTCTGTGAAGTGCTTTGAATTTTTTAAAGGAAAAGTGAATTAAAAATAATGTAATTTTTGAGGCACTTTTTCACCACCTTTGACAATCAACTCTTTCATCATTGTTGCATTTCTTCTAGGGCTCTCCATTGACTTGCTGCCTAAAAAAAAAAGAGAGAGAGAAAGAATAGTAATCACAAATACAGTATGTTTCATTAAATGTTTGGCATTTAAGTCACTCATAAAATCTGGAGCTTGAATGGCCTACAGTATATTTTAGATATATTTGCTGGTAGACTTTTTAAAAATTTCATCACAGTGGTAGCATTCAACACGTGTGAAGGAATTTCTCTAGACCTGAATCCAGAAAATTAATCTAACACCTGTGTAAAAATAGAGATGGTTACTTTATTCTATGTCCTTTTCTCTATTTTTAAACGCCCATTACTTGCTCATTCGCCTTCCCCAGATGTTAGCTGGGAAAAGGAAATCTTTTTTTAAAGCCTATCTAGAAGAATTCACAGACACACAAAGGTGTTGATAGCACCAAAGGTGCAACTTACATCAAAATCTCACAGAATTCAAAATTTTAAGGATCTGTTGTTGCCACTTCATCTTCCATTATTAAATGCATAGAAATCACAAGGTGTATACCTGTGAGAATTCTGTGAATTAACAAACATCTATAATGGATGTTATAATGGAGATGACATTTAGGCTTTGAGGTAGAGCTAATTCAGGTTTTCCAAAGTTTGATCAGCTGTTTAATACAAATATTGTTTTTAATCTACTGCTATGATCACATCATCATATAAGCATGTTTCTTGAAATGGCAGAAAACTTGAGATTTGAGATACTTTTAGAAGGCATAATTCCTATGAACCTTCTAGATGCAAATATGAATTACACTCAGCTAGATCTACCACCATGATCTAAAGCAGTTTTTTCAAACTGGGCCGTGGCTCATTCACTGGCATTGAAATCACCTTATGAACCAAAACTAGCATTTAAAAAATGGAAGATAATAGAAAGCATAACATCATAGTGGTAGGGTATCTTATTTTGAAAGAGAAATCTTTGTTTCTGTGTGTGTGTATGTGTGTATCGGGTTATGATACATAGTGGGTTATTTTTAGAGTGAACCAATAAGATATACTTGAAAGCCACTGATCCAAGATTACAATATGCATGTTTCTCAGCCAATATAAACTACTAATAAGGGGAAATTAGTACACACCTAATGGAAAAATAATTTTTCAATAAATTTCATAGACCTTGATATTATCCACAGCCTCTAAAGCAGGTATTCTATCTTTGGATATTTATCTTAAGCATAGATTCCAAAATTCAGACAATGATTATTACATAGAAATATTCGCTGCACTGTTATTCATTGTACTGGGAAACCCAAACATCTTAAATGCTCAATAACAGCACTGGTAGGTCACTTTAGAATATAAATGGTAGTTGAGCATGGTACCATCATTAAAAGCAACATTTTTAGAGAATTTATAGTGACGTGGGGAATGCTTATATTAAATAAAAGGATTCAAACTTACACTCTGTAATCTTAAGAACTGCAAAACTTGTTAAGAGAAAAATCCTAAAATAGTGGTTTTCTGAGTTGCGTTACAGATTGTTTTTATTCTGTTTTTCTACATTTTATGTTTCTACAGTGCACCTGTAGCCTACCTACTGTCAAATGAAAAGGGGTATTTCTTTCCAAAAAAGTTCCCCCAATAAATGAAACATTAAAACAGGGTAAATCCATGCAAAGAAAAAGTAGAACAAAATAATCACCACTGTTTCCTCTTTGTTTAATGTTTGGGTACGATCATATCAACATGGATGTAGAAGGTAAGGAGCTATTTAGGAAAATATTAACATCTGTTCTACTTAGGGTATTGTTTAAGTGTTTATACAGTTTTGTTCAGTTACAAATATTTGGACTTTTACTATGTTATTTTTATTTTGCATGGATACATTATTCTCTTTATTTATTTTTGTTACCTTTATTAGTTATGTTACTTTGTTATGTATTTACAACTCCATTTTTAAATAGTGCTTCTGGAACTTAAAAAAAATCCCCCTTTCTAGCTTAATATATATTCTTATCTGCCAAGTAACAATGCTCCTCATCATGGGCTTTGGTAAGGTTGCCACCTTGGTAGACCACCTGTTGGGCCCGAAAGAGTAATATTTTCCTTCTTTCACAGGCAGTTCATAGTGTAACGACTTTGAAGATTCCAGTCACGCCATCCCTGAGTGATTAAGTACCTGTCCATGAGTAATTTTCCTTTTCTCAAGACCAGCACTTCAGTGAACCGTCCCTGCTGTAACAGATTACCACTAACTTGGCAGCTTATAACAACCCTAACTTCCTATCTTACAGTTCTGAAGATCAGGAATACAAGATGGTTCCCACTGGGCTAAAATCAAGGTGTCACCAAGCCTGAGATCCTTCTGGAGATTTTAGGCAAGAATCTGCTTCCTTGCCTTTTCCAGCTTCTAGAAACTGCCTGCTTTCATGGCCCCTTCCTCCACCTTCAAGGCCTGCAGCATAGCATCTTAAACTCTCTCTTTCTCTGCTTCCATCTTCAAGTTGCCCTCTCTGCCTCTGAAACTCCTGCCTCTCTTTTAACAAACACTTTTGAGATTGCACTGGGTCTGCCTTGATAATCCACGGTAACTCACTATCCTTAATTTAATGATATCTGCAAAGTCTCTTTTGTCATGTAAGTAATTTACAGGTTCTGGGGATTAGGACAAGGACATCTTTTAGGGAAACCGTTATTCTTTCTATCATCACCCCATTGCCAGGTTGGACAAAACAGCTTAAAACAGGGATAGATGGGGGGAGGATCATCTCTCTTGCATTACAGGTAGAGTGACTTGAAAACTGCACTGTGCCTGTAGCTGCCCCCAACGGTGTGTGGACCAGTGATTTTCCACTTAGAGGACAACATCCATTAGCAACAGGATCTGTCACTCAGTCACTGGCAATAGCCAAAGGTTAACCAAAGAAGAGATGGTTTCCAGCTAGCCTGTTACTATTCAAGTCTAAGCATCACAAAAATGTAGATAAGGTGCAAAGTACACATAAACAGACACCAAAGAACCTGCATGTTTCCTTTCGATCACTGTCTCTTGGGCTGCTGCTCTGTAAAAGGGAAATGAGCCAGAGATGGGAGATTATGAGCTCAAAAAAATTCAGAGGTTATTCTAACTTGTGTCTGTTTTTATTTCAGAAATTTTAAAGTTCCTCAAGTAATACCACACTGGAAACAAAAAACATTTAGAAAATACAGTTAAGCAATAATAAAAAGAGTGTTATTTGTATGTCCCATCTGGTTCTTCAAAGCTAAATACGAAACAACTAGGTGCCAGGGTTTTTTTTTAAAGACCTTTTTACTGAGTTGTGGATTTAGAAGATTAAAATTCATTTAAACAACTAAATTAAACTTCAAAGCAATAAAAACTTTTGGTTATGAGCTTAACTATCTCCATACCTACTGCTTTTGTTCTAAATGCAAGAGTGTGCTATTTTTTAAAATGTAATTGAAATTATAGGCAGTTTTCTCCAGATTTGAGCAGCCCCCGCTGTCCCCCAGCTTTTCTTTCATAGTCCAGGTCATGTTTTTCCTGCTTTCCTTCAAAACTGACAGATGAAGTAAAATGCCACATTCACAAGCAAACGAGTCTTTTAATTCCTCGTTGTGGACAATAAAGATATGTGATTCTTTCCTGTCTGTCTCTTCATTTCCTTTAAACTATTTCTTCTCAAGCTTTTACCCTGCCTGAAATATTCCAGCCTCCTCCCCACAAGCCTAATTTCTGCTCATCCCCTCAGAGTGAAAGTGCTCAGTTATGTCCGACCCTTTGCGACCCTATGGACTATACCTTGCCAGGCTCTCCATCCATGGAATTCTCCAGGCCAGAATAGTGGAGTGGGTAGCCATTCCCTTCTCCAGGGTATCCTCCCAACCCAGAGATCAGAACCCAGGTCTCCGGCATTGCAGGCAGACTCTACCATCTGAGCCACAAGGGCTTGCCTGGAGCCTGGCATTTTTGTCATCTTCTCCAGCTTACAGGACCTCCGTTCACAGAAGTTAGGTACCTGTTGCTGAGTCTCCTATGATTTTCAGCAACCAACTGGGCACTCCACCCATGTCTCCTGACCCTTTCCCAGGGCTGGAGCTCTCCTCCACCCTCACTGCCCCTAGTGCCATCATATTCCAAAAATAGACCTTTACATTTGTTGATGGGATTGACCTTTCAGATATTTGCATTCTTTTCACCCTAGATGCATTATAAATTGCATGAAGGTAGAGATCAGCTAATGTATACTGAGCTCCTACTCTTTGCCAGGTACTAGGCCAAGGACTAGATATGCAAGGGTAAATTAAGACAATTTTGTTGTAAATTTCTGAGAGTCTGGCGCAGGACACAGAAGTAAACCAACAATGACATGGTCGTATGGAAAGTGTCCTAAAATAGAAACACGTGGGATTGGCCCAGACAGCCTAGGTATCAGGAAAGCCTTTGAAAAGGAAAAGTCCTCCAACTGAGGCATGAAATGCAAGGAGAGCAGGAGGGAGGAAAATTGGCATTCATTTAGCAGGCACTGAGCGCTCGACATGGACCAGGTGTCACTCGTATATCACTTCACTGGATCCTCACAGCAATCCTAGGAAATATGTGGGGAGGGCAGACGACATCAGACAGGTATGATTCATTTACTGTCTCATCATCCATCACTAATCTCAGCAAAGTCCTGGGCAGCACTTCTCATGGTCATTTTTTTTTTTCTCTCTTTTTTATTTGGTTGTGCCAGGTCTTGGCTGCAGCATGCGAGATTTTCATTGCAGCACACAGAATCTTTAGTTGCAGCATGTGGGATCTAGTTCCCCGACACGGCCCCCTGTATTGGGAACGTGGAGTACCAGCCATTAGACCACAAGGGAATTCCCCTACGCAGCACTTCCAATGTGCCAGCACTATTCCAAACACTTAATGTATGTCACTCATTTAATGACTACAGTAAACAACTCTGCAAGGTAAATATTATAGTTATTCTTATTTTACAAATTGGCAGAGTAAGCACAGAAAAGTTAAGTAACTCACCCACAGTCACACAGCAAATAAGTGGGCAAGCTGGATTAAACCAGACACTACAGAAATTCTACCAGACTGTTTTTTCATCCCTTGAATATTTTTACTGGTGAAAGTAGTGCATATCCCCCATGGTTCAGCAGGTAAAGAATCTGCCTGCAATGCAGGAGACACAGGGGATGCAGGTTTGATGCCTGGATTAGGAAGATCCCCCGAAGAAGGAAATGGCAACCCACTTCAGTATTCTTCCCTGGGAAATCCCATGGACAGAGGAGCCTGCTGGACTACAGTCCAAAGGTTCACAAAGAGCTGGACATGACTACACATGCATGCATTCTTACCAGAGAAGCCAACAATCTAAAGTTGTGTAAAATGTAAGTTACTTCTTCACATATCCTCTGATTCCAATGCCAGTTTACATTGATGAGTTTTGATGCTAGATGTATTGATAATTATCCCCATTTTACAGATGGAAAAAGTGAGTCTCATAAATGTTAAATAACTTTTCTGGGTTTACTGAGTTATCAGGTGGACATCTGGGATTCAGCACATTTCTGGGTCCATCTTCTAGGTGGAACTACCAGGCAAACTGGGGACTCTGGTGAAAAGCCTCTGAGCTGACAACAAACACATGCTTTGTCAGCAAAGTAGAGAAAGGCTGCACCTGCCATGCTGATGAAACTGTTGATGATGTGCAAAGGAGCATATGAATTGGACCACAAAGAAAGCTGAGTACCCAAGAATTAATGCTTTCAAATTTTGGTGTTGGAAAAGACTCTTGAGAGTCCCTTGGACTGCAAGGAGATCAAATCAGTTAATTCTACAAGAAATCAACCCTGAATATTCACTGGAAGGACTGATGCCTTCCAGTCCTGAAGCTGCAGTGTTTTGGCCACCTGATGTGAAGAGCTGTCTCACTTGAAAAGACCCTGATGCTGGGAAAGATTGAGGGCAGGAGGAGAAGGGGACGATAGAGGATGAGATGTTGGATGGCATCATCGATTCAATGGACATGAATCTGAGCAAATTCTGGAAGACAGTGGAGGACAGAGGAGCCTGGCATGCTGCAGTCCATGAGGTCACAAAGAGTTGGACACAACTTAGTGACTGAACAACAGCAAAGGGGGCACAGAACACTGCTGACCTTTCGGGAAGTTCTCTTGGGTGATGGTGCGGCAGGTGGAACAGCAGAAACCAGAACCTGGAATGAAGCAGTGGTGAGGACTGACACATACTCAAGACACTGGTGGGATGGAGCATCATGATGGAAATTCATGACAGATTTGTTGTGCAGCAAGAGGGAAAAGGGCATTCGGTCATGCATCCCTGGCTTCTGGTCTGGGTCATGGGCTGGGGGAGGGGGTGTTGGGCACCTATGGCATCCCCAGAGGTAGGGAGGAAACTTTTTTCCCATTTGGAGTTTGCTTGTGACAGGGAGCTGATGCTTGGTAAAATCTCAACATTTGCTCAGTCCAGACAAAATGAAACAAAAAGAAAAACTTTTGTCTTTGTTATACTGACTGTGGAATGGCTAGAAATTTTACTTTTCTAGAAGTAGCCTCTCATTAGGAGTTCTAGAAACTCCTTCAGAAAGTGCAGGCATTCTGAAGTTACTCTTCTGCTACTTTCTTTCTCTAGCCCCTCAGGGGAAAACTTTGCCATGCCTGAAATCTTCCGCCCACTGAGATTTCCTATCAACCCATCTCTGAGCAAACAACCTAATTCTGGGATATGGCTGATCAGATGCATATCATAATGTCCCATCTCTGGCCAGCAGCACCAACCTCAACAGCTGGACCAGAAAGCAAGGAAGCAATAAAGAAAAGAGGGGCCGTGGGGACTTCCCTTGTGGTCCAGTGCTTAAGAATCCACCTTCCAATGCCGGGGACATGGATTTGATCCCTGGTCAGGAAACTAAGATTCCAAATGCCTTGGGGCAACTAAGCCTGTGTCACAACTAGAGAGAAGCCTGCACACTAAGACCCAAAGCAGCCATAAATAAATCAATATATAAATGTTGTTTTAAAATTCATTACTATGTAACCACTTAAATGAAAAAATAAAAAGTGGTCACAGAGTGGGTGTGGAGGTTGATGATCAATTTACAAGACCACAGCATGGCAAAAGCAAGCGAGTTTGCCACTAGGAGGCCAGGCCTGGGAAAAACTGCAGAAGTAATAGGTCTTTGTTTCAGAGTTGAAAATCTTGACCAAGACACAGGACCAGGACAAGGGAACCCACTACAGCAATAATTCTGTAGAATTCTCTGGAACTCAGAGTCAGCAAACAGATTCGCTGCAGCATCTACTCTGGGGTTTCCAGACGATTTTTTCTGGCTTAACAGCTCAGATCTACCCTGCTAAGTCTGAACCTGACAGTTTTCTGGACTTGATGAGAACGCTGATAGGAGCAGAGTAATTACTGGCCAGCTAAATAGTCAAAATCCAACAAATGATAAACAAAAGGAAGACAGCTGTTGGTGTTCAGTATAGAAGTCTTTGAGCCCTAAGGAAGTCACTTCAGTGAAAAACTGTAGTGTAGTAAGGGTGATGCCACAAACTATTTTATGGTTAATATTATCATCTTACCTGGCAGTGAAACAAAATGTTTATCCAAAAAATTTCCACCCAGATGCCTAATTTGTGTGCTTAATGGATAGATTTCAGGTCCTTGGAAAACTCACTCCACGCATGCTGGGAATAGATGCTGGGAACTTGTCTGTTTACCACTTTCTCCCAGTTCTTTTTCTTTTGGCTACACCCCACTGAGTGTAGGATATTAGTTCCCTGACCAGGGATCCAACCTGCGTCCCCTCCATTGGAAGCATGGAGTCTTAACCACTGGACCACTAGGGAAGTGCTTTGTTTTCCTTTTTTTCTCTCCCGGTTCTGACCCAAGGAGAGACCACCTATCTGAAACTGCAGAGAAATGTCCTTAGGGCAGAATGAGATGGTGGACTGGCCCAGGCCCCACCCAATGGCCTGAAGAGGAGAGGCTGGGCTGGAGGAAGTGGGCAGTACCTCCCGTGGTGCCCTGTGCGCTCCTTGAGAAACCCAAGGCACTGGAAACTGGGGGTCCACAATCCTGACCCCCACCTGGATAGACACTAGAATATCTCTGCCCTCCCCTCCATCAGACACGTCTCTGTTTCCTATGATTTCCTTCCCGTCCAAGCCTGCCCCTGATACTCATTCATCCCACTTCACTGGGATAAACAGCACACAGAGGATGGTTTCTCAGACCTGCCCTTGATGGAAGAGGTAAACCACGCCAGGAGTTCCAGACTCTCCTGCCTCTACTGGCCGGTAAGGAAAAGTAAGTGTGAAGCAGTCAGCTTCCTGTCAACATTTGGAAGTGGGGACATCCTGTAATCCCAGTCATTTCAGCTCAATGTTCGTTTCTTGGTGTCATCATCCTAGTCAAACAAAATACAGTTGATCCTCACTATAGGAGAAGGCAATGGCACCCCACTCCAGTACTCTTGCCTGGAAAATCCCATGGACGGAGGAGTCTGGTAGGCTACAGTCCATGGGGTCGCTAAGAGTCAGACATGACTGAGCGACTTCACTTTCACTTTTCACTTTCATGCACTGGAGAAGGAAATGGCAACTGGCTCCAGTGTTCTTGCCTGGAGAATCCCAGGGGCGGCGGAGGCTGGTGGACTGCCGTCTATGGGGTCACACAGAGTCGGACACGACTGAATCGACTTAGCAGCAGCAGCAGCAGCATTGGAGGTCTGAATTTGCAAATTTGCCTATTCACTAAAATGTATATGTATTTGTAACCCCTAAAGCAATAAAGGGTTCCTTCAGTAGTCACAGGTGAAAAAGTGAAAGTGTTTGTCACTCAGTCGTGTCTGACTCTTTGCGACCCCATGGACTGTAGCCCACCAGGCGCCTCTGTCCACGGGATTCTCCAGGCAAGAATAGTGGAGTGGGTCGCTATTCCCTTCTCCAGGGGATCTTCCCAACCCAGGGATCAAAGCTGGTCTCCTGCATTACAGGCAGATTCTTTACCGTTTGAGCCACCAGGGAGGATAGTAGTCACAGGTGTTCAAAGACACCCCACCAGACACCAAATTCTATGGATGCTCAAATCCCTTTTATAAAATGGTGTAGTGTTTCAATGGAACCTACACACATCTTTCTGTATACTTTAAACCATCTCTAGATTACTTATAATACCTAATACAATGAAAATGCTATGTAGATAGTTGTCATTGCAAGCAAATTCAACTTTTGCTTTTTGGAACTTTCTGGAATTTTTTTTTTTTTTTTTTTTGGTATTTTTCAACGACTGTTGGTTGAACCTGCAGATATAGAGGACTGACTGTACTTGCAGCACTTTTGTAGTCATTTGTACATAAATGCAGATTAGTGAGAAATTTGAGTCTCTGGGCAGTTAGCTGAGACTAAATAATCTGATATTCTGCCTTCTTGTTTCAGCTCTCACACTGTAAATAACATTATTTGCACAGGCTATTTAGTGCCACACTTTTCAAAATTTTGAGCTTTTTGTTGGTGATTTTGCTATCTAAGGGGGCTTCCCTGATGGTTCAGATGGTAAAGAATCTGCCTACAATGCAGGAGACCCTGGTTCGATTCCTGGGTTGGGAAGATACAGTGGAGGACGGCATGGCAACCCACTCCACTATTCTTGCCTGGAGAATTCCCATGGACAGAGGAACCTGGTGGGCTACAATCCATGGGGTTGTGAAAAGTTGGAAATGACTGAGTGACTAACCTTCATACACTTGCTGTTTAAAATGACTCCCAAGCATAATGTTGAAGTGCTATCTTTTCCTAAACTCAAAATGGCTGTGATGTGTCTTACGGAGAAAATATATCTGTTAGATTAGCTTCATTCAGGCATAAGTTTAGTGCTGCTGGCCATGAGTTCAATGTTAATGAGTCAAAAATATACATTAAATAAGGTGTCTTCCCTGGTAGCTCAGGTAGTAAAGAGTCTGCTTGCAGTGCGGGAGACCCGGGTTCGATCCCTGGGTCTGGAAGATCCCCTGGAGAAGGAAATGGCAACCCACTCCAGTACTCTTGCCTGAAAAATCTCATGGACTGAGGAGCCTGGCAGGCTACAGTCCATGGGGTCACAAAGAGCAGGACATGACTGAGTGACTAACTAAGTGCTTCGAATAAAGAATAGGTAATGCTGCATTGTGATGACTTCCCTTTAACTAGATAAGGTGTCTTTAGGGCTTTCCTGGTGTCTCAGGCATTAAAGAATCTGCCTGCTATGCAGGAGATCTGGGTTCAATCCCTGGGTTGGGAAGATTCCCTGGAGGTCATGGCAACCCAGTCATTCTTGTCTAGAGAATCCCTATGGACAGAGGATCCTGGTGGACTAGAGTCCATGGAGTCACAAAGAGTTGGACATGACTAAGCAATGAAACACAAGGTGTCTTTAAACAGAAACACACATAAAACAAAGTTATATCTTCACCACTGATGGAAATTTTGTGATCAGAGGCTTGCAGGAACCTAACCCTGCATTTCCCCTAGGAGCAACGATTCAGTATTTGCTGCAACTCCATAGATTATAACTACCAATAATAGTAAATCATCTGGATCTGAAACCCCTCATTTGGCTATCCATTTGGGAGCCCTCATTTGATAAGCCTATTTTAGTACTCAAAGTTCTCAGCGTTCTCTCTCATGGGACTTCTAGGATATGGTGGGTTATCGCTTGGGACCCATAATAATATACTGGAATTTGTGTATGATTTTTTTAATTAGGTGAAATTTTAGTATATTCCTATTGGAGAATGCTTTCTAGAATGGGAATATGTACTGGTCACAGTCTCCACAGCTGACATTGGCCAAACCTAGCTGGAAACCAGCTGACAAAGGAGCCTAGGAACAACCTCTGGAGTTGGAGAAGGTCAAAGAATGGATCTAAGGGAGGGACAAATAGAAAATTAAATCTGTCAATAGAGCACAGATTTAACTAGGCAATCCCATCATTAATATTCATTTAAGAAGGTCTTCTAATCTCTCAAGGGATAACCACAACAATGTGGTCACTCACCTAGAGCTGGACATCCTGGAGTGTGAAGTCAAACGGGCCTTAGGAAGCATTACTACAAACAAAGCTAGTGGAAGTGACAGGATTCCAGCTAAGTTATTTCAAATCCTAAAAGATGATGCTGTTAAAGTGCTGTACTCAATATGTCAGCAAATTTGTAAAACTCAGCAGTGGCTGCAGGACTGGAAAAGATCAGTTTTCATTCTAATCCCAAAGAGGGGAAATGCCAAAGAATGTTCAAATTACCACACAACTGTGCTCATTTCACATGCTAGCGAGGTTATGCTCAAAATCCTTCAAGCTAGGCTTTAGCAGTATGTGAACCAAGAACTTCCAGGTGTAGAAGCTGGGTTTCAAGGAGGCAGAGATCATATTGCCAACAACAATTATTAATGTACACATACTAAATGCTCTGAAGGAAAAGAGCTTGATGTTCTGACCACTTAGGACACAAGACCATGACCTGGACAGGGAGTGAGGGGAGGCTCCCCAAAAGGAAAGCTTAAGATAAGCCCTGAAAGATGAGTAAGAGACAAGCAGCCCAATCAGAGGGAAGAACATGTACAAAGGCGCTGAGAAGGAAGGGGGCAGGATGCTCACAGGGAGCCGTTAACAAAAATGTAAAATCTATAGTGTTTTGAGGGGAAATTTGGAAGTTACTATAATAAATATATATATGTATATATATATATATATATTTTAGCCATGCCATTTGGCTTTCCGGATCTTAATTACCTGACCAGAGACCAGGAAATAAACCTGTGCCCCCTGCAGTAGAAGTGTGAAATCCTAACCACTGTACTGCCAGGGTATTCCTAGGAAGTTGCTATAATATTTTAAATGTGCACACTCCTCAACCCAGCAAACCTATTTGCACAAGTAGCATTAACCTGATGGTGAGGAGAGCCGTGCTTGTTATAACAAAACTCTGGAAACAGCCTAACTGTCCATGAATTAGACAATAGTAACCTAAACTGCAGCCTGGAGTGCTGCAGTCCATGGGGTCACAAAGAGTCAGGCACGACTTAGCAACTAAACAACAACAAACTAAACTATAGAACATCCATTTTACAAAATTCCAGGCAGCAATTAAAAAGAATAAAGTAGTGGAATTCTCTGATAGTCCAGTGGTTAGGACTCTGAGTTCTCAATGCCAACGGCCTGGGTTCAATACCTACTTGGTAAGGGAACTACGATTCCACAAGCCACATGGCACACCCCAAAAACAAAATAAAGTCTAACCTTTTAAAAAATAAATAGGTCAAATTTCTTTTAAAGGAATGAAGTAGACAAAGACACAGTAGCTTGGGAATACCTAAAAGATTTAGTGGTTAGAGAGAAGAAGAAGGTTATTGGCAGCTCTGTTCCAGTAGGTACTCACCTCCGCAAGTACTCGGCCCCTGAACGAAGGCAATTGCAAACAAAGGCTAATCCTTCCTTGGCATGTTTTTCAAAAACTAAAGCAGAAGGCTCCTTCATGAGGTAAACTTTCATTGCTTTCATGACACATCAGGAAGATCCACGGAGTTATACATTAGGGGGGCCTGACATATTTATTTTCCATTAATAAATCTGAGCCTCTCTTGAGGCACCAAGGTAAACTTGATTAAAGTTCTCTTCCAGATGATTCCCGAGTGGGAGCTTTCTCTCCTGTATTTCAACACCTGGTGCAGCTCCTTGTCACACGGTTGCCAGGAGATAGCAGAAAAGCCAACTCCCCATGTCCTCTGCTATGGTAACACGCCATTGTTTCCTGATCCATCTTCTTTCTGACGGAGTCCGTATTTCTGAGAGTAGTATGCTACCCTTGATTATTCAGTTAATCTTGCAGAGAGAAAAGAATCCTTCTAACCCCCATTCTGCACAAAGAGAATTCTTCATGTGGAAGCAGCCTGCCACTGACTTTTCCTTTGGGATCTCACATTGCAGCTGCCATCATTCTGTCTTATCCTTCCAAGGTTTCCGTGAGACACTTCTGGTAACAGAAATAAACTTTGGACCCTTCCAAGTACAATAACTCACTTAATTGGTGACTTCTCAAATAGAAGGCAAGGTCTTCATAGGTTTTTCCTAACCTGCGAGAGAAAGTGTGTTGAACACGGGGTTGATGGAAATGGGGCTCACCAAGTGTCTCAATTTCTTCATCTGCAGAATGGAGATGTAGCCCCTTGTAGGTTCCTGTGAGGATTAAATGAGTGAGTGTACGTGATGCCCTTAGAACAGTGACTGGCACACGGAAGAGGCTCAAGAAACATCAGCTATTATTATCATTATAAGTAAAATGGACTCCCACTTGTTTTGACCAGGAATTTTAACCAAATTTATAGAAAAAAGAACTAAAATATAAATTATTAGGACTGTTTCATTTGTAAGTGACCAAGGCGTCTCTCATTATTGCACTTCACTTTATTGTATTTGGCAGATACTGTGCTTTTAACAAATGGAAGATTTTGTCAACCCGGCATTGTCAGATGATGGTTAGCATTTTTTTGGTAATAAAGTACTATTAAATTTTACTTATTTGTTTCTTTTTATTCTTGTCTGCCTTGGGTCTTCATTGCTGTGCACCAGCTTTCTTTAGTTGTGGCGAGTGGGGGCTCATTGTAGTGGTTTCTCTTGTTGCAAAGCACAGGCTCTGGGCGCACGGGTTCAGTAGTGGTAGCACACGGGTTTAGTTGAGCCAAGGTGTATGGAATCGTCCCGGACCAGGGATCGAATCTGTGTCCCCTCCATTGGTGTGCAGATTCTTAACCACGGGCATCGAGTGAACTGCCAAGAAGAGTTAGTGACTGGAGGAGGGAGAGGAGGTGGGAGATGGTAGAGCTGAAGGATCATCAGCAATAGGAGACGGAGGGCAAGCTGCAATTTCACTCGTGCCTGACGTTGACAGCACGGGTTCTGGTTCCTTGTTGGCTTCAGTTCTACCTAGCCTCTTGAAACAAACAATCCAGTGATGTCCAGGCAGTAGCTCCTTTTTTCTCATCATAGATGACATGGTAGCACTGGGCTGCATTCTAAATGGCTGCTGCAACCTTTGTGTTCTGTTCTATGTTTGGGTCCTGTGCCTCCTCAAATAAAGAAAATCCCCTTGCCATTTCCTTGCATGGTGAATTTCTTTGGTTCTTCAGTTACTTCTTCCTATTGTCTCTCACTGTCCTTTCTCTGAGCCAGTGCATTTTTCTCATCACTGCTGCTTTTTGCTTGCTTCCAGACATTCTGGGCTTGATATAAAAATACTGTATTACTGTACTTTATACAGTACTGGGGCTCTTTAGTTCCTCTTTACTTTCTGATGTTAGAGGGGTATTATCTGCAATGACTAGATTTGTCAGCCAATATTTAATATTAATTTCTCAACAAACACAGGAAAGAAAAATGATCAAATGAAGACTGCTTGCAAACAAGAGTGTCTAAACCTTGACATGATGCTGACTTTGGTTTTATTGGGCCTGCCATTGTTGTGAAAGGAGTACGACAAGGTTGTATATTGTCACCCTGCTTATTTAACTTCTGTACAGAGTATATTATGCAAAATGCCAGGCTGAATAAATCACCATCTGGAATCAAGGTTGCCAGGAGAAATATCAACAACCTCAGATATGCAAATGATATCACTTTAATGGAAAAAAGTGAAAAAAAACTAAAGAGCCTCTTGATGAAGGTGAAAGAGGAGAGTGAAAAAGCTGGCTTATAACTCAACTTTCAAAAAACTAAGATCAAGGCATCTGGTCCCATCACTTCATGGCAAACAGATGGGGGAAAAGTGGAAGCAGTGGCAGATTATATTTTCTTGGGCTCCAAAATTGCTGCAGACAGTGACTGCAGCCATATAGTCAAAGCTATGGTTTTTCCAGTAGTCATGTATGGATGTGAGAGTTGGCCCATAAAGTAGGCTGAGCACCAAAGAGTTGATGCTTTCAAACTATGGTGCTGGAAAAGACTCTTGAAAGTCCCTTGTACTGCAAGGAGATCAAACCAGTCAATCCTAAAGGAAATCAACCCTGAATATTCATTGGAAGGACTGGCTGAAGCTGAAGCTCCAATACTTTGGCCACCTGATGTGAAGACCTGACTCATTGGAAAAGACTCTGATGCTGGAAAAGATTGAAAACAAAAGGAGAAGAGGGCAGCATGGGATGAAATGGATAGATAGCATCACTGACTCAGTGGACATGAATCTGAGCAAATTCTCGGAGATACTAAAGGACAGGGGAGCCTGGCATGCTGTAGTCCATGGGGTTGCAAAGAGTTGGACACAACTTAAGGACTGAACAACAACAGCCATCTTTGTATGACTGTCTTTGGTTTTGAAGGCTGGACTTACACATTGACCAGATGACCACTGACAGTGCCAAATCAAAGCTGAGAAGGAATAAATCTGTGTAGGCAGCTGCACACCAATATCAGTGGACAAGATTTGGAGTTTCAGTCTGTCAAAAATAGGTAAAGACCTTGATACCCAGTTAGACCCATCAGGCCCCAGCTGAATCCCATTTGTTACTGTAGCTAAATATCCATTGATCCCACTGCTTTTTTTTTTTTTTCCCTAGAGAAGTCAACAACTATTCTTTAATTGGAATACATCCCACTCATATCCTGAGGCCTGGTATGAAATTCTCACTGGCAGACCTGTCATGGGAGGCTGGGCATGGACAGTAGGAGTTTTGGCCTTATCATATTTCCAATTTGATTTTCCCCAAGAGGGTGATAAAAATAAAGGGATAGTCAGAACAAGAATATATTTAGACAATTACTTGCCTGCTAGTTTCTGGGTAAATTGATTATCTGCTCTGTTACCAATGTAGTCAACTACATATTATTTAAATGTATTTATCTGCAAAAGGTTGCCCACTGATAATGAAATAGAATCTTATTACAGCCTCTTCACTGACCCAAGTATGCCCTGACTTTCTGGGTTAGGGTTATGTTACATTAGGGTTATCTTGCATTATATTGTAATTCCCAAACTTTTTGGCCTCAGGACCTCTTTACACACTTAAAAATTGTTGAGGACCTCAAAGAGTTTTTAGTTATGTGGGTTGGATCTATGAATATTTACCAACTCATGCAGAAATAACAACAATTCCATTTCATGTTAATATAACATTTTCTGAAAAATAATCATCTTTTCCAAAACCACAAGAGAGAGGGAGAGGGAGAGAGAGAGAGTTAATTTTTCAAATCTCTTTAGTACATGGCATAGTACAACACTGCAGATTTTACATTTGTTTGTGTGCTAAATAAGTTGTGATGGCTTTGGTTGAAGGATATGAAGATTATCTGGGCTCATAAAGATACAGAGTTGGAAAAGAGAGGGCTGTTATAATAGCTTTTTCAGATGATTTTGGATATTCTTCTTTGATACTACACTAAAATTTGACAATTGGTACTTTCTTAAAAGGTTAGCTGCAGTATAGAATCGGAAATCACATCAATGACTTTTTTTGCACTCTGTCACATTAAAATTCATTGGTTTATCTCGCATTTGGAAAGATTTTATATTGTCATGCATTCCAATACCTGGAAAATACTGGTTTTCTGAATTAGGCAGGTCTCCCAAATGTTGACCCAATTCATTACACAATATTTAAAAAGTAACAGTCACCACTAACTTCATCAGAAAAGCTGCTGATGGAAAGCTACTGAATTCATGAACATGGATGCAAGTTTTTAAAAGTTCTATTTCTGAAAAGTTTGAAAGTTAGAATTTTACCACTAGCAATAAATACTGCTGGTTGTTTACTTTAAAGTAGCAAATCCATTTTGCTAGTTTTCAACAAACTGTCCATCAGATATTCAGGTCTCACTAGCCACAGATTGACAGTTACTCTTTCAGGTAAAAATGGCATTTCATAAGGAAGGTGGCTAGTTTAGCTAATAACTCAAATAGTCACCCAAGATATGCATTCTTCAGGATATGCAGCCCCAGATCTTTATGAAGATATTTCATTTTGCCACACTGAATATTAAAAAGGTGTATAATCAAGAGTTGAGGTTTAATAAAATTAATAATTTCTACTGTTTCACTAAGGACATTCTTGAAGTTAAACTGACTCTTTTTTTTTTTTTTTATGCAAGGGTATAATGATGAAAATACAATCACAGCTAACGTAATTCTGTGCCCTTGCCTTGATTCCTACTGACGTCTCAGCAGTTCTTCTTGTGATTACTTTGGCACTATCAGTGCATATTAACTGAATTCCTCAGTGTTTGTGTGTTTTAACTTTAATCCAGTCTGTTCTTTGATCCATGGACTCAGTGACACAAGCCGAGAAAAAGTGGGACAGACTTTGCGTGGACAGACTATCTGCATGTTAAGTTTAAACTGAAAAACTGAAAATCATTTTTTTTTTAGATATGGGCAGATATATTTTCTTCATTGAAAGATAAAACACATTTTGAATAAGTACATACTGTTTTACTGATTCACAAAATTTGACAAAATAATGGCTCAATAATTCACAGTGGTCTTTACCACCATTCTCTGTCTAGCAAGACAAGCTTTCTTTCCAAAGAATGGGATATACATACTCTTTAAAAAAAAATAATAATGGCTTTTTTGCATATGTTTTATATTTCTTCTAAGAATTTCATTCACTCTTTCATACATTATAACTTAAATATAATTATAAAATATAAAACAATTATATTGAAGCTCTGCTCAGTGACCACAGTATCAAGCATAAACAGAGACTAAATAGTTCAACCAAAAGCACCTCCATTCTTACATTCCAGCTGGGGAGATTAACAAGGAAACAGCAAATTTATAACTTTCTACAGGTAATTTCTCTGTCTTGACTCTCCTGACATCCCATGCAGTAGGCAATTGTAGTAGGCAGAATAATGCCTCCCCAAAGAAGACTATCCTAACCCCCCAAATCTGTGAATATGTTACCTTACATGGCAAACAGTGATTAAGTTAAGGATCCTGAGATGTGAAATCATCCTAGATTATCTGAGTGGGCTCAATGTAATCACAAAGGTCCATAAAAGAGGGAGACAGGAAAGTTAGAAGGAGAAGATGTGACCATGGAAGCAGAATTTGGAGTAATGCAGAGCCATGGGCCAAGGAATGTGGGAGCAAATTCTCTCCCATAGCCTCCACAAGGAATGCAATCCAGTCAATAGCTCACTGAGACCCAGCTTGTACTTTTGATCTCTAGCAACTATAAGATAAGATTTGTGTTGTTCAACTGTAAGATTTGTGTTGTTCAAAGCAACTAAATTTGTAAAAAAACTAAATATAGAACTATCATATGATCCAACAATCTCACTCCTGGACATATATCCAGAGAAAACCATAGTTAGGAAAAATACACCAATATATTGTATTGTATTATATCAATATATTATATTGATATAATGTATTGTATCAATATATTATATCACCAAAAATACACCACTGCACCCCAAAGTCCATTGCAACACTATTTATAATAGCCAAGACACGGAAAAACCTAAATGTCCATAAAGATGTGGTACATATATACAATGGATTATTACTCAGCCATATAAAAAAATGAAATGATGCTATTTGCAGCAACATGGATGGACCTAAAGATTGTACTGAGTGAAGTAAGTCAGACAGAGAAAGATAATATCATGATATCATTTATATGTGGAAATTAAAAAGAAAATGGACTTATTTATAAAACAGAGTCACAGATGTAGAAAACAAACATGGTTTCCAGGGGGAAAAGGGGGAAGGGACAAATTGGGAGATTTGGATTGATATATACACACTGCTATATATAAAATAACTAATAAGGACATACTGTATAGCACGAAGAACTCAATACTCTGTAATGATCTATATGGAGAAAGAATCTAAAAAAACAGTGGATATATGCATATATATAGAACTGATTCACTTTGCTGTACACCTGGAACTAACAAAACATTGTAAATCAACTATACTCCAACAAAAATTATAGAAAAAATCAGCAACTAAGTTTGTGGTAAGTTTATTACAGCAGCAGGAAACTAATACAGTTGGGCATCATTACTGGCCCTGTTTGACAGATGAAAAAAATGAGTGAGATGTTCACATGACTTAAACCACATACATTGTGGAGAAAATACATAACGGTATAACTCCCATGGAAGACATTTTAATATTATCTATCAAAATTACCAATGCATCTACTCCAGTTACCTGCCTAAGGCAGATATACCTACTTGCATGAAATGGCACATGTTCAAGTCCATTCACAGCAGCATCATTCATTAGAGCAAAATATCAGATACAATCCAATTAAGAGAGACCAGAAATAAACCCACACATCTACAGACAATTAATCTTTGACAAAGGAGGCAAAAATATAGAATGGAGAAAAGACAGTCTCTTCAGCAAGTAATGTTGGGAAAGCTGGACAGACCTCACATCACACACAAAAATAAATTCAAAATGCCTTCTCAGTCTAAGCTCAGTCACTCAGTAGTGTCCGAATCTTTGTGACCCCATGAACCGCAGCATGCCAGGCCTCCCAGTCCATCACCAACTCCCAGAGTCCACCCAAACCCGTGTTTATTGAGTCGGTGATGCCATCCAACCATCTCATCCTCTGTCATCCCCTTCTTCTCCTGCCGTCAATCTTTCCCAGCATCAGGGTCTTTTCAAATGAGTCAGCTCTTCACATTAGGTGGCCAAATTGTTAGAGTTTCAATTTCCTCATTAGTCCTTCCAATGAACACCCAGGACTGATCTCCTTTAGGATGGACTGGTTGGATCTCCTTGCAGTCCAAGGAACTCTCAAGAGTCTCCTCCAACACCACAGTTCAGAAGCATCAATTCTTCGGTGCTCAGCTTTCTTTATAGTCCCACTCTCACATCCATACACGACCACTGCAAAAACCATAGCCTTGACTAGATGGACCTTTGTTGCAAAGTAATGTCTCTGCTTTTTAATATGCTATCTAGGTTGGTCATAACTTTCCTTCCAAGGAGTAAGCGTCTTTTAATTTCATGGCTGCAGTCACCATCTGCAGTGATTTTGGAGCCCAGGAAAATAAAGTCAGCCACTGTTCCCACTGTTTCCCCATCTATTTCCCATGAAGTGATGGGACCAGATGCCATGATCTTCGTTTTCTGAATGTTGAGCTTTAAGCCAACTTTTTCACTCTCCACTTTCACTTTCATCAAGAGGCTTTTTAGTTCTTCTTCACTTTCTTCCATAAGGGTGGTGAGGTTATTGATATTTCTCCCAGCAATCTTGATTCCAGCTTGTGCTTCTTCCAGCCCAGCATTTCTCATGATGTACTCTGCATATAAGTTAAATAAGCAGGGTGACAATATACAGCCTTGAGGTACTCCTTTCCTGATTTGGAACCAGTCTGTTGTTCCATGTCCAGTTCTAACTGTTGCTTCCTGACCTGCATACAGGTTTCTCAAGAGGCAGGTCAGGTGGTCTGGTATTCCCATCTCTTTCAGGATTTTCCACAGTTTATTGTGATCCACACAGTCAAAGGCCTTGGCATAGTCAATAAAGCAGAAATAGATGTTTTTCTGGAACTCTTTTGCTTTTTCCATGATCCAGTGGATGTTGGCAATTTGATCTCTGGTTCCTCTGCCTTCTAAAACCAGGTGGAACATCTGGAAGTTCACAGTTCACATACTGCTGAAGCCTAGCTTGGAGAATTTTGAGCATTACTTACTAGTGTGTGAAATGAGTGCAATTGTGCGGTAGTTTGAGCATTCTTTGGCATTGCCTTTCTTTGGGATTGGAATGAAAACTGACCTTTTCCAGTCCTGTGGGCACTGCTGAGTTTTCCAAATTTGCTGGCATATGGAGTGCAACACTTTCACAGCATGATATTTTAGGATTTGAAATAGCTCAACTGGAATTTCATCACCTCCACTAGCTTTGTTCGTAGTGATGCTTTGTAAGGCCCACTTGACTTCACATTCCAGGATGTCTGGCTCCATTCCAGGATGTCTGGCTCTAGGTGAGTGATCACACCATCGTGATTATCTAAGTCATGAAGATCTTTTTTGTATAGTTCTTCTGTGTATTCTTGCCACCTCTTCTTAATATTTTCTGCTTCTGTTAGGTCCCTACCATTTCTGTCCTTTATTGAGCCCATCTTTGCATGAAATGTTCCCTTGGTAGCTCTAATTTTCTTGAAGAGATCTCTAGTCTTTCCCATTCTATTGTTTTCCTCTATTTTTTTGCACTGATCACTGAGGAAGGCTTTCTTATCTCTCCTTGCTATTCTTTGGAACTCTGCATTCAAATGGGAATATCTTTCCTTTTCTCCTTTGCTTTTCACTTTTCTTCTTTTCACAGTTATTTGTAAGGTCTCCTCAGACAGCAATTTTGCTTTTTTGCATTTCTTTTCTTGGGGATGGTCTTGATCCCTGTCTCCTGTACAATGTCATGAACCTCCATCCATAGTTCATCAGGCACTCTATCTATCAGATCTAGGCCCTTAAATCTATTTCTCACTTCCACTGTATAATCATAAGGGATTTGATTTAGGTCATACCTGAATGGTCTAGTGGTTTTCCCCACATTCTTCAATTTAAGTCTGAATTTGGCAATAAGGAGTCATGATCTGAGCCACAGTCAGCTCCTGGTCTTGTTTTTGCTGACTGTATAGAGCTTCTCTTTCTTTGGATTAATGACTTTAATATAACACAGGACACCATAAAACTCCTAGAAGAGAACATAGACAAAACATTCTCTGACATAAATCATGGCAATGTTTTCTTAGGTCAGTCTCCCAAGGCAATAGCAATAAAAGCAAAAGTAACCAAATGGGACCTAATCAAATTTATAAGCTTTGGCACAGCAAAGGAAAACAAAGACAACTTATGAACTGGGGGGAAAATATTTGCAAACAGTGTGACTGACAAAGGCTTAATTTCCAAAATATACAAATAGCTCATACAACCCAATAACAAAAAACAAACAAACCAATGTAAAAGAATGGGCAGAAGACCTAAATGGACATTTCTCATAAGAAGACTTACAGATGGTCAATAGACACATGAAAAGATGCTCATTATCCCTAATTATCAGAGAAATCCAAATAAAACTATGTTGTGGTACCACTTTACATTGGTCAGAATGGTCATCATTAAAAAGCTTATAAATAATAAATGTTGGAGAGAGTATAAAATGCAAACCCTCCTACACTGTTGGTGGGAATGTAAATTGGTTCGGTCACAATGGAAAACATTATGGAGGTTCCTTAAAACACTAACAATAAAGTTACCATATGATCTAGCAATCCCATTCTTGGGCATATATTTGGAGAAAACTCTTATTCAAAAAGATACAAGTGTCCCAATATTCATAGCAGCACTATTTACAATAGCCAAGACAGAAACAACTTAAACATCCATTGACAGATAAGTGGATAAAGGTGTGGAAAATATATACAATGGAATATTACTCAGCCATAAAAAGAATGAAATAACACCATTTGCAGCAACATGGATGGACCTAGAGATTGTCATATGAGTGAAGTGAGTCAGAGAAATATCACATTTCTCTTATATCATATTCCATTTATATGTGGAATCTATGATGCAAATAAATTTATTTACAAAACAGAAATAGACTCACAGACATAGAAAACAAATTCATGGTTACCAAAGAGGAAAAAAGAGTGAGAGATAAATCAGGAGGTTTCAGATTAACAAACTAGTATATATGAAATAGATAAACAACAAGGTCCTACTATATAGCACAGGGAACTATATTTAATATCTTGCAGTAATCTATAATGGAAAAGAATGTGAAAAAGCATATATACATAGCTGAATCACTTTGCTATATACACCATAAACTAACACTATAAATCAACTACACTTCAATAAGATTGTTTTTAAAAAGAAACAATCCAGTTGTTTATCTCTAGGGGAGTAAAAAGGCAGAGGAACCAGAGATCAAATTGCCAACATCCGTTGAAACATCAAAAAAGCACGAGAGTTCAAGAAAAACATCTATTTCTGCTTTATTGACTATGCCAAAGCCTTTGACTGTGTGGATCACAACAAACTGTGGGAAATTCTTAAAGAGATGGGAATACCAGACCACCTTATCTGTCTCCTGAGAAATCTGTATGCAAGTCAAGAAGCAACAGTTAGAACTGGACATGGAACAACAGACTGGTTCCAAATCAGGAAAGGAGTACCTCAAGGCTGTATATTGTCACCCTGCCCATTTAACCTATATGCGGAGTATATCATGAGAAACGCTAGACTGGATGAAACATAAGCTGGAATCAAGATTGCCAGAAGAAATATCAATAACCTCAAATATGCAGATGACACCACCCTTATGGAAGAAAGTGAAGAAGAACTAAAGAGCCTGTTGATGAAAGTGAAAGAGGACAGTAAAAATGTTGGCTTAAAACTCAACATTCAGAAAAATTAAGATCATGGCATCTGATCACTTCATGGCAAATAGATGGGGAAGCAATGGAAACAGTGACAGACTTTATTCTGGGCTCCAAAATCACTTGCAGATGGTGACTGCAGCCATGAAATTAAAAGATGTTTATTCCTTGGAAGAAAAGTTATGACCATATGACCGACCTAGACAGCATATTAAAAAGCAGAGACATTACTTTGCCAACAAAGGTCCGTCTTGTCAAAGCTATTTTTTTTTCAAGTAGTCATGTATGGTTGTGAGAGTTGGACTATAAAGAAAGCTGAGCACCGAAGAATTGATGCTTTTGAACTGTGGTGTTGGAGAAGACTCTTGAGAGTCCCTTGGACTGCAAGGAGATCCAACCAGTCCATCCTAAAGGAAATCAGTCCTGAATATGCATTTGAAGGACTGATGCTGAAGCTGAAACTCCAATACTTTGGCCACCTAATGCAAAGAGCTGACTCATTGGAAAAGACCCTGATGCTGGGAAAGATTGAAGGAGGGAGGAGAAGGGGACGACAGAGGATGAGATGGTTGGATGGCATCACTGACTCAATGAACATGAGTTTGAGTAAACTCCAGGAATTGGTGATGGACAGGGAATCCTGGCATGCTGCAGTTCATGGGGTTGTAAAGAGTTGGATATGACTGGGCGACTGAACTGAGCTGAGGGGAGTAAGGAAATAAAATTCACAGTGGAATAGTATGCAGCTGTAGAAAAGAATGAGGAAGCTCTCTAAATACTGATATGGAAAGATCTCTAAGAGACACTGCTAAGTGAAAAAAAAATATAGTGTGCTACCTTTTGTGTATGAAAAGGGAGAAAACAAGAATATATTATTTTTATTTGCTTATTTTTGAATAAAATACTGGAAGGACACACACACAACTAACACAGACGATAAAGTGAAAGTGAAGTCATGTCCGACTCTTAGCGACCCCGTGGAGTGTAGCCCACCAGGCTCCTCCTTCCATGGGATTCTCCAGGCAAGAATACTGGAGTGGGTTGCCATTTCCCTCTCCAAAACACAGAAGATAAGGCTGTGTGAAATGAGGAATGGATGGGGAGAGAGGTGGGGGATAATTTTTTTCAATATATACATTTTTTCATATCTGATTTTAACTATGTGAATGTGCTACCCTATTTTTTCTTTTTTTATTATTATTTTATTTTATTTTTAACTTTACAATATTGTATTGGTTTTGCCATATATCAAAATGAATCTGCCACAGGTATACACATGTTCCCCATCCTGAACCCTCCTCCCTCCTCCCTTCCCATACCATCCCTCTGGGTCATCCCAGTGCACCAGCCCCAAGCATCCAGTATCGTGCATCGAACCTGGACTGGCAACTCGTTTCATATATGATAATACACATGTTTCAATGCCATTCTCCCAAATCATCCCACCCTCTCCCTCTCCCACAGAGTCCAAAAGACTGTTCTATACATCAGTGTCTCTTTTGCTGTCTCGTATACAGGGTTATTGTTACCATGTTTCTAAATTCTATATATATGCGTTAGTATACTGTATTGGTATTTTTTTCTAATTAATTTTGAAGTGAATTTAACTAGCTGGTCGAAGGTTGTGCAATTATAACAATAGAAGCAACAAAACCACAGTGGCACCAGTTACCCCTTAGGCACCAGGCACTTTCAGGTGTGTCTTACTAAATCCTAACAATATCCGTGTCAGGCAGGGATCCTTATTCTACTTAGAGATGGAGAAACTGAAGCTCAGAGAGGTTGATACTTGCTTGAGATCACTCAGCTTGTAAGCAGAAGAGTTGACCTCCCAGCTGGTATCTCTCTGGTTCCAAAGCCCACACTCTTGGCCACCAGGCTGCAGTGTCTAGAAACCACGTGTTTTAATTCTCGAACTAGTGCTCTTAATATGACAACATAGCTTGTTGTAAACAAATTGTTGACAGATTAGAGTGAGAGCCAAATTGGCTAAGTGAAATATAAGCATTTACCCTTTTTCTGCCAAGCTCTTTTGCGAGGCTTTGGAGAACCTGATTTGGAGACAATTCATTGTTTCTTAAATCTGTAAAATTTGATAGTCAAAGCAGATTCATCAGTATTTGCACCACAGAATTATATTGACAGGTGCTTCCTTACTGCCCCAGGCCACGATCTGAGTCCTGACCTCCTGAGTTCTCCACCTGCCTTCCAGATCAGTCTCTAACATTGACAGGGTCTGGGGCAAGGGAATTTCCAGGTGGCGCTAGTATTAAAGAACCCACCTGCCAATGGAGGAGACAAAGAGACTCAGGTTTGATCCCTGAGTCGGAAGATCTCCTGCAGCAGGGCATAGCAATCCACTCCAGTATTCTTGTTTGGAGAATCCCATGGACAGAGGAGCCTGGTGGGATACAGTCCATGGGGTCGCAAAGAGTCAGACATGACTGAAGTGACTTAGCACACACAGCACGTGGCAAGGATATAAATGGAGACCTATGTGGATTTTCCTGCTGGTCCAGTGCTAAGACTCCACACTCCCAGGGGTACCCAGGGGGCCCAGCTTCCATCTCTGGTCAGGGAACTAGATCCCACATGCTGAAACTAAGAGTTCACATGCTGCAATTAAAAAAAAAAAGATTCTGAAAAAAAAAAATCCCATGTGCTGAAACTAAGACCCAGTGCAGCCTAAATAAATAAATACGTATATAAATAATTTTAAAATTAAAAAATTAATGGAGATCTATGTGCCATAATTATGAATATTTATAAGGACAAACCAACCTAAGAAACTGGAATATATTCTATCCAAACTACTTTTACAAATATACCTTCAGAACCATGTGGAAAGCCAAGTTTGAAGTTAAAATTCTTGGGTTCTTAAAGGTTCTGTGCTCAATCATGATACTGCAGAGAGCCCTGGTCCCCAGACCATGAAATATGCCCCTTTCTCTTCTTACCTCTAGGTCCCCTCCTGGTCTCAGACGCCTAGCCCACATGCCTAGGCTCCATTTACACACCTCCAAATAGCCACTCCTTGGTCACACTTTGGGCCTAGAGGTATTGATGTGGGAACGTCCACATTAATACATCCATGGTTATCAGAACATAATGCAACAACTTTAGAGGTGGTTTAGGATCAAAAGCAGCTTCAATAATCACCATCAACCACTATATGACTCTATATACCCACATCTTGTCTCTAATCATCCCTGCCACTACCAACTGACCAGCCAGGGTTTTCCTCAGTCCCTGGCTCCGATGATTTCATGCCCTCTGCATGCTAGTCTCTTTTTGTGTGTTTTTTGGTTCCAGCCATTGGTTGATAATTAAAGCAGTTTGCAAATCTTCTAGTTCTCTTCCTTCTAAGAAAATAAGATTGTGTTTACCAGCCCACTAGAAGTTATGTGGGGCCATATGATTCTCTTTGGCCAGCACAATTGAGTAGAAGTGACACGTCACCTCCAGGGGTAACTTTAAGAGTCAGGGTGTGCTTCACCACGCACTCCCTGTGTCCTCTGCTGTGATCACGGCCAGGATGTCCCAGACAGTGGCTGCTCCCTCAGGCTGAGTCTCAGAGTGAGGAAGCTGACACTGACATTGGAAACTGAGCACCCAGACAACCTACAACAAACACGTGGCCCAAACAAGAAAGAAACCTCTGTTTCCTTCAACCATGGAGATCTCGGGCTTGTTCGTTACTGTAGCAGAAACTAGCCCAATTAGCCCTATAAATTATTCTAACGCTCACTGAAGTCTGAGCACCACTGACCCAACCTATCCCGTTTGATTCTGCTTCCTTCCATTATCTGGCGCTCTGTATACAGAACTAAAACACAGAAAGAATCTGTCTGGTCCAACTGAATCACCATCAATCTATTGGGCAGAACTCTTACACCACAATACTTTATAGGCCACTGTCCAGACCATAAACTGATTGTCTTGGGCCATGTGTCTCCTCCAGGTTCAGCCAGCCCTGTTGCCAGAGGACACAGTTTGGAGGGGGCAGAAATGATCAGTGACACAGAGCATGGCTACACATGCCTAGAATAAACACCTAGAATTCCCTACTCAGCATCAGTCAAGGGTATAGTAATCCAGAAGGGTATAGTAATCCAGAAGGGATTACATACACATGTATGTGTAGCATGAATGTCCTCCTCAATAAATTATAACAAATATAGAATATAGGACAATAAAACAGAAGACTTCAAAGAAGTCGTGATGGATTCGACTGAGCTGTCTTAACAATCATTTATCATCTTCCTCTTTCCTATTTTAGTTTGCCTTCTACCAAAGGTCAGCTTCCAGGGTTTTACAGCTTAAACCTTTTAAGGTTTATTAGCCCAGTGTTTCTGAATCTTGGTGCACATTAGAATCACCTGAGGAACTTTTTAAACTACCAGACCTTTCACTTCTGAATCTTGTTTGCGGATTTGGGAGGAAGGGTGTTTGTATGAAAGATTTAGCAAGTAAGAAGACAGGGTGTACAGCTAAATTCGAATTTCAGATTAATAATGAATTTTTTCATATAAGTACGCCCCAGGCAATATTTGAGAAATACTTATACTATAAATATTATAAATTCAAATTTAACTAGGCCTCTCTGGACAGGGAAACCAGGGACAAGGGTAGGAGTTGGAGGGAGGAAGAGCAACATTTTTAAAGTTCCCCTAGTGATTACCACTTGGGAATTAAGATTGAGACTCTCTGGTCTTTCTCAATCCATCCTCAACCTCGTGGGATAAAAGTTATTATTTTCTATCATTAGAGCTCTGAGTAAGTCTAGAATGGAACTATTCTTTTTAAAATATACTCCAGATGATGGATTTCACATTCGTTCACTTCTGCTTCTCCCCTCCATAGCACTGTGAAGCATGCAATGACTGACAGCCGTAGCATTGTCTTTATGAGTGAATAACACATAATCTCCCATTACGGAAATGCCTACCGCCTCATTTCTGAATTAGGCATCAATTGTGGCAATTGTGAATGAAGAGAGGGGAGAGCTGATCTCTGAGTCAAAGTCACAGTGGGGAAAAAAAAAGAATAAAATCAAGTATACCACTAGATTTTAGGTTGACACTCAATAAATCTAATTTAGAGCGAGCCAATCATTTTCCCTGACTTCCGAGAGACATAGCTCTCCATGAATGTAGAATCTTACTAGGTTACACTGATCTGGCAAAAGCTAATGTAATCAGAGGAGATCCTGGATTGATTCTTAATTTTTGGTTTCTTCAGTTGATTTAAAAAATAATTCAGGGGGCAACTGGAGTAGAACATACAGCACTGTGGGATTACTGACTCAATCGTTTAAGGAAACAGGTAAGCTACATGCTAAGGTTATCAAAGTGAGATGAAAACATTAGATAACCTATGATAAAACTCCCTAGACAAGACAAACCATTATGATTTACAGAAAAAGATGACATTAATTATAGTGACTTTTGAGACCACATTATAATTCCTTTAAAATATATTTTTATAAACCTTTCCAATGATTAGAGTATTATAACTTCATTATGAAATATTTTGAAAATACAGAAATTAAAAAAACAATTCAGAATTTCACTACTCTAATAGAACCACTTTGTGCATTTATATTTTTTCACCTTTAGGAGTATCTTTATTTGATCTAATACCTTTTTTTTTTTTTTTGGCCATGCCACATGGCTTGTGGAATCTTAGTTCTCAGACTAGGAATTGAATCTGAGCCCCTGGCAGTAGAAGCTCAGAGTCCTGCCCACTGGACCACCACGGAATTCCCTCTAATGCTTTAAAAAAATTTTTTTATTATTTTAAAAGATTTTTATTATAGTCGATTTATGGGCTTCCCAGGTGGTGCTCGGAGAAGGTGATGGCACCCCACTCCAGTACTCTTGCCTGGAAAATCCCATGGACAGAGGAGCCTGGTGGGCTGCAGTCCATGGGGTTGCTAAGAGTCGGACACGACTGAGCGACTTCCCTTTCACTTTTTACTTCCACACATTGGAGAAGGCAATGGCAACCCACTCCAGTGTTCTTGCCTGGAGAATCCCAGGGACAGGGGAGCCTGGTGGGCTGCCGTCTATGGGGTCACACAGAGTCGGACACAACTGAAGTGACTTAGCAGCAGTAGCAGCAGCAGCAGGTGGTGCTAGCAGTAAAGAACCTGCCTGCTAATGCAGGAGCCACAGGAGATATGGGTTCAATCCCTGGGTCAGGGAGATCGTCTGGAGGAGGGCACAGCAACCCCCTCCATATTCTTGCCTGGATAATCCCGTGGATAGAAGAGTCTGGTGGGTTACAGTCCATAGGGTCCCAAAGAGTTGGAAACAACTGAAGCGGCTTAGCAAGCATGCATGCATAGTTGATTTTGAATGTTGTGTTAGTTTCTGCTATACAGCAAAGAGAATCAGTTATACCTATACCCACTCATTTTTAGATCCTTTTCCCATATAGTTCATTATATTGAGAAGAGTTCCCTGTGCTATACAGTCGGTTCTTATTAGTTATCCATTTTATATATAGCAGTGTGTATATGTCAATCCCAGTCTCCCAATCTATCCACCCCCCTCACTGTGTGCATTTATAGCTGTATTTTCTTCCAGATTAAAAATTCCTTTGTGTGTTTTCAAGTGGTTTTCCATTAAATATTCTGAAGGTCCAACTTCACTATAGCCTCTATGCTGCTGTTCATCCCCTAGCAACAACTCAAATGCCATTTTAAAGCTGTTCCTTTCTTTTCTTTTCAAACTTCTAGCCCTGACTCAGTAGATGATCTCAATTCTCACCTCAGAAAGACCATGTATTTTTTTTTTATTTTTAAACTTTACATAATTGTATTAGTTTTGCCAAATATCAAAATGAATCCATCACAGGTATACATGTGCTCCCCATCCTGAACCCTCCTCCCTCCTCCCTCCCCATACCATCCCTCTGGGTCGTCCCAGTGCACTAGCCCCAAGCATCCAGTATCATGCATTGAACCTGGACTGGCATCTCGTTTCATACATGATATTTTACATGTTTCAATGTCATTCTCCCAAATCTTCCCACCCTCTCCCTCTCCCACAGAGTCCATAAGACTGTTCCATACATCAGTGTCACTTTTGCTGTCTCGTACACAGGGTTATTGTTATCATCTTTCTAAATTCCATATATATGCATTAGTATACTGTATTGGTGTTTTTCTTTCTGGCTTACTTCACTCTGTATAATAGGCTCCAGTTTCATCCACCTCATTAGAACTGAGTCAAATGTATTCTTTTTAATGGCTGAGTAATACTCCATTATGTATATGTACCACAGCTTTCTTATCCATTCATCTGCTGATGGGCATCTAGGTTGCTTCCATGTCCTGGCTATTATAAACAGTGCTGCAATGAACATTGGGATACACGTGTCTCTTTCCCTTCTGGTTTCCTCAGTGTGTATGCCCAGCAGTGGGATTGCTGGATCATAAGGCAGCTCTATTTCCAGTTTTTTAAGGAATCTCCACACTGTTCTCCATAGTGGCTGTACTAGTTTGCATTCCCACCAACAGTGTAAGAGGGTTCCCTTTCCTCCACACCCTCTCCAACATTTATTGCTTGTAGACTTTTGGATCGCAGCCATTCTGACTGGTGTGAAATGGTACCTCATAGTGGTCTTGATTTGCATTTCTCTGATAATGAGTGATGTTGAGCATCTTTTCATGTGTTTGTTAGCCATCTGTATGTCTTCTTTGGAGAAATGTCTATTTAGTTCTTTGGCCCATTTTTTGATTGGGTCATTTATTTTTCTGGAGTTGAGCTGGAGGAGTTGCTTGTATATTTTTGAGATTAGTTGTTTGTCAGTTGCTTCATTTGCTATTATTTTCTCCAAGACCATGTATTTTAGCAGCCCTTGATGGAGCAGCCCTTGATGGCTGAGGCTTTGGACATCACAGCCCCATTGTATCCCTTCCTATCTCCCTTCACCCTAAGAAGAAGGGATTCCCCCTCTTCAAAGCTAACCCTCTATCTGTACTCTGGTCTTTATTTCTTCCTGTCCTCCTGAGCTAAACTTCCTCCTAAACTTTGATCTCCATTGCTCCAGGCCTCCTCAGGTGGCTGATGTGCTCAGTCACTAAGTTTTGTCTGACTCTTTGCGACCCCATGGACTGTGGCCCACCAGACTCCTCTGTCCATGGGATTTCCCAGGCAAGAATACTGGATTGGGTTGACATTTCCTTCACCAGGGGATCTTCCTGACCCAGGGATTAAACCCCTGTCTCCTGCTGCATCTCCTGCATTCCAGGCAGGTTCTTTACCACTGAGCCACCAGGGAAGCTTGCATCCATTGATAATATGGCCTATAAATCAAGGGATTATCAACCCCATCTTGCGCCCAAAAACCTCCCTTCACATGTAACACCTGGAATTCCGAGGAGAACTTGCAAAAATTTCATGTGTCATCATATAAATGTATGCAAAATGTAAGTTTCTCTACTTTTCTATAATCTCTCTCAGTTGTTAATACAAATCCTAATGCCATCAGACGGCAGAAACTTAATCACAGTTATTTCAGGTTTTCTCTTATCCACACATTTTCCTTGAGGTTTTGTCTAAATTCTGAAGGGCTTATGTGATGACAATAATATGATAAATGACAACTAACAATTATATACCACTTATTATGCTATGGAGAAGGAAATGGCAACCCACTCCAGTACTCTTGCCTGGAAAATCCCATGGACAGAGGAGCCTGGTAGGCTACAGTCCATGGGGTCACAAAGAGTCGGACACCACTGAGCGACTTCACTTTCACTTTCACTTTATCTACGCTAGGCATTATTTTATTTTATTATTTTATTTTTTAAAAGAGACTTGCATTTTTATTTTATTAAAAAAAAAATTTTGGCCATGCCATGCAGCAAGTTGGATCTTTTATATATATATATCTATATATTTATATTATATAATTTATTTGGCTGTGCTCAGTCTTTATTGCTGAGTGGGGTTTTCTCTAGTTGTGGCGAGGGGGGCTACTCTTCATTGTGGTGCATGGGCTTCTCACTGCAGTGGCTTCTCTTGTGAGCACGGGCTCTAGGGTGCATGGGCTCAGTAGTTGTGGCTCCTGGGCTCTAGAGCACAGACTCAATAACTGTGGTGCACAGGCTTAGTTGCTCCAAAGCATGTAGAATCTTCCTGGTCAGAGATCAAACCTGTGTCTCCTGCATTGAAAGTGTGATGTCTTAACACTGGACCACCAGGAAAGTCTGTAGGCATTGTTTTATATGCTTTCCATGTCTTAACTCATTTTAATCTTACAACATCCCAAGGTAGGTTTTATTATTCTCTATTTAAATATGGGGAGATAAGTACATAGAAAATTAAGTGATCTGCTCAAGGAAATAAACTTCATGTCTTCTATGCTATAGTCCATGCTGTAAACCATTACCCCAGACTCTCCTTACTCTCTTTTGTAGCCCAAGGCATTAGCAGGCAGAAGAGGTATTACCAAACCAAACTTGGGTCTGCTCACCTGCCAGGCAGAAGAGCCAATGTACTGACACTGGGTTGGGGCAAAGGAAAGTATAGAGTTTATTGTAGGGCACCAAGCAAAGAAAATGGGCAGCTAATACTGAAAAGGCCCAAACTCCCTGAAGGCTTTCAGGGAAGAATCTGTTGTCAGCCACATTGCGTGGCATGCAGGATCTTAGTTCCCTGACCAGGGACCAAACCTGTGCCCCTGCAGTGGAAACATGGGAGTCCTAACCACTGGACCACCAGGGAAGTCCCAGCGAAGAGTTGTTAAGAGCAAAATTAAGGATCAGGGTTGACTTTCTTCTGATTGATTGGTGGTGAGGTGACAGGGTGATGTTTAATCATTAAAGTGTTTTAGTCACTTTCTGGTTCCAATCAATCTGGGTTCTATGTGTTTGTGATCAGCAGGCACCTGTGTGCACTGATGATGGAAGGAACATGTATCAATATACACTAGCATGAAGAGTGATCCCAATGACTCTTTGGAATTCAGGGGAGGCCTAGGAAGCTGAGGTCTTTTTCTACAAGAAACAGGGGACACCAAGGGGCTTTTGTAGCAGGGAGTGCCCCACAGGGTCCTACTAGGTTTCAGGCTCCCCTTCTCTTTGATACTCTTCAGTCCTGAAGGGAACAGGAACAGGATAAGCAGGAGAGTAAAGTTTTGGATAGAGAGGTTAATTATAAACTCAGCAGGGGAACTCAGTTTCAGTGGTATTTCATTTGGGTCACTGTTCATGCTGATGTATATTGAAACATGTTCCATCGTCAGCACGCACAGGTGCCTGCTAACTCATCACCTCCCTCCTCCAAGGCCCCTTCAAGACTGGCTTGCTTTCAGCTACTTCCACTCTCCTCTTTGGTTCATTCTGCAGCTCTCTTGCCTTACTGAGCCTCAGGCACTCTGCTTACCTATATAACGCCTTCTCTGCTCAGCTACAACATTCTACCACATTTTCTTGCCACCTTCCCAAGCAATGTCTGGGAATCCCCTCTCCTACCAGATCAAGATCTCACAACCAATCTGAGATTTCTCCTCCCATCCCACTCCCAGGTTTGGCCATGGGAGGCAGGCAAAGGGATGATCTCCTCAGGGACCCACAGTATCAACACACTTCCTTTTCCTTCTCTGATTCCCCTCTGCCTGCTCTGGGAGGTCTTTATTTCTCGGGGAGGAGGTCTTTGTTAAATCAGAGATGGGTGAAAATTTCATCTCAACCTCAGATCCTCCTAAGTCTATGGTTCAAAGTCAACCATTGAGGCCGAAGCTTTTAAAACTCAAAATCACATACATCAAGAACAGGCTGGTGGTTGCCAAGGAGGAGAGGGTTGGGGGAAGGACAGGATGGGAGGTTGGGGTTAACAGATGTAAGCTTCTACATTGAATAAACAACAAGTCCTACTGTATAGCACAGAGAACCATAATCAATATCCGATGATAAACCATAATGGAAAAGAATGTTTATAAAAAGAATATATATATATATATATATATATGCATATCTGAATCACTTTGCTGTACAGCAGAAGTTAACACAACATTTTAAATCAACTATGCTTTAATTTAAAGAAAAAGCTCAAAATCCAAGAGTTGGTTTCTGTTTTTACCCTTGAATACCTTAATTTTCCAAAAATAAAGAGTGCCAGAGAATTCACAGAAATACTGGGAATGACACCTGTTGCTGCATGCTATTGATTAAAGGCTGAAACCTTTCGCATAACAGTTCATACTCATAACGTGAAGCTCAGACAGTAATGTTCCAGAAAAATACATCTTATCTACCTATTTATGTGTATTTAATTAATGATGAATTAGTTAATCAAATACTTAATGAAACACCTATAAAATACTGTATTTTTTGAGGTTTCTCCAAGGAAACAGAACCAACAAGATGTGTGTGTATGTATATATATAGAGAGATTTATTTTAAGGAATTAACTTGACGTAATTGTGGAGGCTAGCAAATCCAAAATCTGCAGAGTAGGCCAATAGGTTAGAGAGCCAATAAAGAGTAGGTGCTGCAGTTCAAGTATGAAAACCACCTACTGGTGGAATTTCCTCCTCATCCAGGGTTGTCAGTCTTTTTATATTAAGGCCTTCAAATGATTGGAAGGGCCCACCCCCATTATAGAGGGTACTCTGCTTTACTCAAGACTGTTGATTCAAATGTTAATCCCATCCGGAAAAAAAAAAAATGAAACAAAACCCACAAAACCTTCAAAGAAACTTCTAAAAAAGTGTTCAATCAAATATCTGGGCACTGTGGCCAATCTGACACATAAAATTAATCATCGCATCACCTACTCAGTTGCTTTTCACTGAGGTTGTAACAGAAAAGACAAACATGGTCCCTGACCCTATGATATTTTCTCAAAAATTCATTAATTCAACAGTTCCCCAATGTAGACAAATTCAAACTGAGTGCAAAAGACTGAAGCCAGATCCTCTTCAAATAGCAAATATTGATAAGGAAGAAAAAGAGGTAAAGACATCTCTTGGTGCCAGAAGCAAGAGGCTGGGTAAAAGATAGCAGAAAGGGATTCTGTTACCCTTGAAGATGAACTTTAAATCTGCCACAGCTTTATTGGGGTCATTTCTACTCACTCACTCCCTCAACTAACTAAGTCTCCCAGGAGTGGGTAGTCCTCGTTTACCATTTGCAGACAGGAGTAGTCTGGGAGGCTTCATAGAGGAGTGATATTTAAGCTAAATGTTCAGTGACAGTCAGAGAAGCCATAAGTAAAGACAAAAATGGAAATGCATTCCATCTGAGGAGGCATAAAGTGCTCCCTAAGCCTAGGGCACAGAGAACAGTGGCACAGCACAGAGGTAAAAAGTAGATATGGGACCTTGCTTCCCATGCACACTTGAACTTAGAGTGAGAAACCACGGAAAACGTTCAGCTGGAAGGAAATGAGATCACATGGAACTTTAGAGAGGTCACACTGACGTAGAGTCCTGGGGATGGATTACAGTGGGCCAAGACTGGAGTCAGAGACCATTACTGGACGATTAAACAGTCCTGGAGAGAGACGATGAGGGCCTGAAAGTGACACTGGAGAGGAAGGAACAAGGTTGGGAGATCCATGGGGCTAGAATAAAAAGAGCTGAAGCCTTATTGATTGTGGGGAAGAGAAAGAGAGAGGCAAAGAGGGAAAAATTCGGTTTGTACAGTGTCATCCACTGAGAGAGGAAACACAAAGAAGAAGAGCAGGTACAGGAAGAAAGAAGAATTCTAATTTGGAGTGCGAGCCTCCAGGAGAAGTCCTTTTCTACCAGTGGAGCTGCCTAACTTCAAGTGGATCACAGGCCTGGCCACGGAGAAATATAATCAGGACCATAACAGAGAGGGTGTTTCCACCCCACAGTCCTGCATCACATAAACCCAGGGTTCTTATATAATCCACCATCAGACTTCCTGTCATTCTGCATATGGTAGATTAAGAAATAATTGGATTACATGTCATCATCTAATTCATAGCTGACAGTTTTATGTTATTCAAGTTAATGCTTAACACAACTTTATGAATCAGTTCTTCTACTATCATCCCTATTTTTGTTGTTGTTCAGTTACTAAGTCATATCCAACTCTTTGTAACCCCATAGACTGCAGCACACCAGGCTTCCCTGTCCTTCATTATCTCCCAGAGCTTGCTCAAACTCATGTCTACTGAGTCAGTGATGCCATCCAACCATCTCATGTTCTGTTTCCCCCTTCTCCTCCTGCCCTCAATCTTTCCCAACATCAGCATCTTTTCCAATGAGTCAGCTCTTTGCATCAGGTAGCCAAAGTATTGGAGCTTCAGTTTCAGTATCAGTGTTTCTCATGTATATTCAGGGTTGATTTCCTTTAGGATTGACTGATTCGATCTCCTTGTGGTCCAATGGCTCTCAAGGGTGTTCTCCAGCACCACATTTCAAAAGCATCCACAGAGAGACTAAGTAACTTTCCCCAGTGATATCTGGGTAAAAGTCAGTAGAGTCAGGAACTGAACCTTGGTAAATATTTGAGCTGATTCATAGCCATAAGATTAGGGCCAGGAGAAAGCAACTACTCAGATTTGGTCTAAGCCGTATTTTATTTTTATACAATGAAACTACTGAATAATTTAAGGATCTCTTGCCTTCTTCCACAAAGTAATGCCAGTATAAAGCTCATCTGATTCATAATTCATTTTCTAGATGTGAGATGAGATCTTATACAATTTTCCTTTTGCTGTTACTTTCCTTAGTGTTATAGTAGAAACTGAAAGAATACTTTCTTTAGTTCATGAGGACACTGTGACCTCCTGCCCTTTCAAGCCAAAATGTTTGCCTGTCTTTATGAGCAGAAGTAAAAGCATTGCTCTTTTCTGGACCCCTGGTGGCCCAGTGGTTAAGAATCCACCTTGCAGTGCAGGGGATATAGGTTCAATCCCTGGTCTGGGAAGATCCCACATGCCTTGAGCAACTAAGCCCATGTGCCACAACTACCAAGCCCGAGTGCCCAAAGCCCATGCTCCGCAATAAGAGAAGCCTGCTCACTGCAACAAAGAATAGCCCTCACTGCAATGAAGAGTAGCCCCTGCCGCAACCAGAGAAAGCCCGGGTACAGCAACAAAGACCCAGTGCAGCCAAAAATTAATTAATTAATTAATTAATTATTTAAAAAATGCATTGTTCTTCTGTTACATGCATGCTGACAGGACTCACTGGATGTATTGCACATGCGACATTTTAAATCTCTTACTTTCCCTTCTGCTTGGGAAAGACTACTGCTTGGTAGAGGTAGTCTTTCTCCTCCCTCTGGATGAAAACCTAGGCAGTCTCCTTGACATTTCCACTCATTTTTAGCTAATAAAAATTCCTAAAGCCACTTTAAATTGCAAACCCATCCTTAGGTGAAGAAGTGAAAATGTCCAGTACAATATATTAATAATCTCTTCAATCCTTATATTGAAAGATTTGCCTCCTCTTCCTGAAAGTGAACACATGGTCTTTTCTACTCCTTCCTAAACTGGCATTTCTGCTTCTCCTTGAGCTTGATCTCTTTGATTGGCAGAGTCAAATCAAGGAAAAGAGAAGTGGAAGCCCTCCCCAAACTGCTCTGACAACCCACTATTTCTCCCAATACTTACACTCTCTACAAGTACCTATAACAATGTATGTATCATTCTAACTCTCATACAGCCTTATATCCTCAGCACACAGTAGTTCTCAATAAAAATTTGTTAAATGAATGAATGAATATATAAAAGAGGACTACTCTGGTGGCCCAGTGGTTAAACTCCATCTTCCAATGCAAAGGATGTGGGTTCAATCCCTGGTTGGGGAACTAATATCCCACATGCTACAAGGTGTGACCACATAAATTTTTTTTAAAAATGAAAAAAAAGCAATGGAGGAAATTACATATACAAAGTATGAAGTTCTTTCTATGATTTAAAAGTAAATTATATTGGCTATACTCCAATAAAATATAAAAAGCTAAACAAAATCCTACATAATACACAACTCAAGGACTGGACCCTAATGTAAACTATGGATTTTAGTTAATAAAAACATATCAATATTGACTAATCAAGTATTAAAAAAAAGTAAAGATGAAACTTCCTTCACAACTTTGCAACATCCTAGATTATCATGAACAAGACAATTGCTAAGTATGGTTTAAAGACCTGGAGGTAACTATGGTACAAAAAGCAAAAGCATTACTTGGTTTCTTCTAAGGAATGAAACCAAGAATAAGAACAGATGAGTCAGGGATCTATTCGTTTCCTTTAAAAGCTTTCTGATACTTGATTTCTAAGTATGTATATCTTCATAAAAATTAAAATATTCAAAAACAAAGATTAGTCAGTTTTAGATCTCCTGTACTCAAAAGCAGCCTGTAAGTATGTTTGACCTCACAGGCTTTAGTAGTTGTTTTTTTTTTTTTTTTTTAATTTTGTGCCCTGAGTCCTGATTACCAAAGAGTTGTTGACCCAAAGCCAAGTAGACAAACAAACAGAGCTGTGGACTTTAAGAAGGCAGTTCCAGTGGATCTAGACCAGTTAAGCAGGCATACCGAGCGGTGTGGCAGCTGTAAAGAGACTAAGTAAATCAATTAACTCCATGGTTTTCATGAAGACCTCTTCATATCAAAACTTCTTTCTTTATATGCATCTCCTCTGATCCTGTGGCAATGAAGATTGACATCCACACTCATATTTTACCAAGAGAATGGCCAGACCTAAAAAAGGTAATGGTGATTAATTTGCTGAATTATTTCTAAAGCTTCTCCTAGAATTATTTCTAGGGTTTCTCAATGCCTCTATTACAGAATGATGTCTTCTTTTGGGAATTAGATGTTAAATTTCTCTGCTTTAGGAAGTTTTTAAGTTATTTGGTAGCTCTTATTTCCTAGTTTTTTAAACTGATTTCATATTTACTTTGAAAGAAACTTGATTTTAAAAGTAAATGTTCTTTAAAAATCCTTTTTCCCCTCAAATGAAGCATTCTTTAAAACTTCTGGACAATATAAGTCAAGCAGTTTTGCTTCCATTTAAGTCACATATTCAGCTGCTAGGAAGATAGGTGCCACTTACAGAATTTAAAGTTACAGTTTCAAGTAAGAGACTATTAAAAACTAAATGTGATCGGTTCCCAGGACTTCTAAAACGTATTTCCTTTCCAAGATGTTGAAAATAAGTTTTGGAAGCACCAAATGATAGCTTTGTATAATTTTTTTAAATCTATTTTAAAACACTGTCTAAAACCTTTCCTTTTTGATTTCTAAGCTGTAAATTCTTGTTATGAACTAGAGAGTAGGAATATAAAGAAAAAAAAAACTAGCAGAAATGACATGAAACCTTTGCACAGTGAATGTCTCTCAAGACTTTTCTCTGTGTTTCTCAAAAGATGGCAATTTCCTTTTGCCATTAAAAACTTATAAGTGAATACTAAAAAAGAAAGTGGAGAACATGAAAGAAATTTAAAATTGGTTTGAGTTTTACTCAGGCTAAGTATCAGATTTTACCCATTCAGACTTCTCTAGCACTTTTAGATGACTCCTAACGTTTCATCTATTTTCATCCCGAGTGAGGAAAAGTGAATGACCCCAAACTCTAATTAAAATGTGGTTTCACTGTTTCATTGTGCAGACAGAAGAGACTATTTTCTTCTCATAGTTGTCTCCTGGGAGAATGGTCATCTTAAGTGTTTCTTTGTCCACTGGTATTTTAGGTAAGATGGATAGTGGACATTGTAGATCAAAAAACGCAAGTGATGCTAAATCATGTTTGAAAGGTTTTCCTATTGCAGTTAATGGTAAGAACCAACCCTATGGGCTCAGCAGTTAAGAACTTGCTTGCCAATGCAGGAGATACAGGTTCAATGCCTGGGTCAGGAAGATCCTCTGGAGAAGGAAATGGCAACCCACTCTAGTATTCTTACCTGGGAACTCCCATGGACAGAGGAGCCTGGAGGGCTACAGTCCATGGGGTTGCAAAAGAGCTGGACATGACTTAGTGACTAAACAACAACCCTATTGAACTAACCCCTCCAAAAGGAGCCTACATGGGAACTTGCTGTTCTGAATGCTGTTGTCCTCGTTATATTTTATTATTAAAGTGTAGACATCGCTTCACAATGTTAGTGATGAACAATTGTAGTAGCCTAAAAGTGTACCTCCTTTTTGCTAAGGGGAGAAAACTTTCTACCTAGTATCCCATGTCATAACCCCACCTCCCATGACTTGCCTCCCACCAGAAGACTGCCTCCAGTTTCAGCAGAGAACTGGCCACCAAGAGCTGCAAATATCTAGGTGTCCCGCCTAATGCCAGGTGCTGAAGGCACTGCCAAAACTGCTCCGGAAGCTCCAGGATGCAGAGCATGGAGAGGCTATAACCACAAATGCATGCGCTGTAGGCTCGCCACACACAAGTTCCACTGGCTCTTGATGGGGCATTCTATACTCATAAACCAGGATTTTATCTAGCAGTCTCACAGCCTGCAAGCAGATAACTGATACACTTTTTAAAAAGTTACTGAAGTATAGTTGATTTACAATGTTACATCAATCTCCTCTCTACAGTACAGTGACTCAGTTATACATATATATGCTTTTTCATATTCTTTTCCATTATAGTCTATCACAGGATACTGAATATAGTTCCCTGAGCTATACAGTAGGACCTTGTTGTTTATCCATCCTGTACATGACAGTTTACATCTGCTAATCCCAAACTCCCAATTCTTCCCTTCCCTACCTCCCCCCACCCCCTGCCTTGGCAACTACAAGTCTGTCCTCTGTGAATCTCTTCTTGTTTTGATAACTGATATATGTGATGATGATGGTGGTGGTAATAATAATAATCATAATACTCTTACACTTCCAGAGAGCAACAGAGACATGTAATTTGATTCACATAACATCTTGTGAATTGCAGATAGGATTTCTATCATTAACCTGGCTGGACAGATGAGGTCACTGAGACTCAGAAATGAGCCTAGAATCCCAGAGCTTCATGGGGCTGTGGCGGCCACTCCATAGCTCTTCATCCACACACACCCACCCTCAGAGAGCTGGTCCAGGGCTGCATTACTGCTGGGTGGGATGTCCCTGCTTCCCTCTGCGCCCCACCCCTCCAAGGCCACCCGTGACACCAGTCCCCTTCCCAATTCCCCACAGTCACGTAAATCACTGAGGGCTTCCTCACAGCAGGTGATCTGTTATGAGGTAGGCATTTCCATTGGAATGTAGGCAAGTTAGTCATGAAACAATTTGCAGAAAACCGTTTCTGTATTTTTGAACTGGGAAGAGTGAGATCAATACATCTAAATCGTCCTGGGATCCTTCTCTCTCCCTATTTCCAGTCTATATGATCAACTATATCATCAGTCTATATGAATATTAAAGTGACATGAGTGTATAGCAGATATGCTTTGGTGTTCATAGAGTTCAACAGTTCTAGCAGACTTTTCTTTGTCTTCAAATAGTTTTTTGTAGGTAAAATGTTATTTCAGAGCATCAATCTCTGATCTTTTCTTAGCATTTTTTCAAGCTTTCCAATAAAGAATGAAAAAAATAAGCCAGCCCTAGTTTCATTTTAGAAGATGAAGCCCCTCTGGAAGAACTGATATCTCTTTTCAAATCTGCCTTTTCTTGTTAAATATTAATAGACATGCTTCAAATACCTTGACCTCCTTAGTCAGTGAAGAAATAGAAAAGCAGAATCAAACGCTTGGCTTGACGATTAACCAATGATTACAAAGGACTGGGATTTGAGAACTTTTTTCATTTTCACTTGCTAATAATGAGTGTAGTCAGAGTTAGAGTTAAGATCCTTGGCGGGGGTGATGGGTAGAATCCGAGGTGGAGAGAGAGCAGATTCAGGAGGGCTCACTTGATTAAATTGTTCCTGATGAATCAGGAACCACACTCTGGCCCAAGAAACCTGTGTAAAAGTTATGTGGGGTTGATTCACAATGATATTATTTGTAACAACAAGAAGGATAACAAGATTTCAGCTTTTTCCTTCAGCAAGGCTTTACTGCCCACCTACTCTGTGCCTGACAGTAGGGCTTGCAAAGATGCTTTTAATTTTAAGGGGGCCTTTATTTAAAAATTACATATTTACATCTGCTTTCATTAGTAATGATTCAATTGCACTCAATCACTGTAACGTTTTTAGGAGAGAAAATCCCAGACAAAACTTGACTTTTAAACATCTCCTCTGAGAAAATAGAGATCTGGTTTCATCACCTAGAAATTCATTATTCACCTCAAGAGTGTGAGGTCCCCAAGACATTAAAAGTGTCATTCAGTTCATCAGTCCCTGATTCATACCTAGTCACTTCAGAAACACAATTCTTGTATATAGAACTTAATTTCCTTAAATTTTAAATATTTTTTTTTAATTTGTCATGGCCATAAATGCCTATGGGACACTGTTCAAAGTCAAACATTTTCAGATGGTAAATGCCTCCTTGTCATTTGCTCTGACAAAAACTACTCCCAAGGTCATAAATTTCAATTTTAGCCTTTTTCAACCTAGGATGAGACTTGGGGGATTGTGTGCAGCCCAGATTTGGAACAGATAAAGTTGCCCTAAGTAGATTAGGCCTTTGTAAAGTTCAAGGGAAGTATAAAGTGTTCCAAAGTGTTCCAAGTGCTTTCCAAGACAGGGAAGGGAGGAACACAGAGTGACAAAGGGCTCCTTCTTTCTCTCCTTAGTGGAGGGTGTGCCTTATTTCAAAACCTCAGAACGGAACAGGCTGTCACCACCACGTCACCCCCACTGCCATTATTGCCTGTCACCACCACCATCATCATCATTGGTGCCACCACTGTGAAAACTCACTACCACAACCATCGCCACTGCTGCGTCATAGCCTCCAGTACCGCCATGCCTGCCATGACTACCACCACCACCTCTGCCTCCCGCTGCCATCACCGCTGTCACCATCATTATCGCTGTCACCATCATTATCACTGTTACCATCGATGAGCCCCCTTCTATAAGCCAGGTCTGGTGTCGACAGCTTTCTCTGAATTGTTTCAGTTACTTCCCATAAAACCTTATGTCACTAAGACTCCCATTAGCCTCATTTTACACCTAAGAAAACAGTGACTTCAAGATGGTAAGTTGCTCCAAGAAAGTAAAGGATCTTGTAAGAGGAGTGTTGTATGTGTGACAAGATCCCTCCACTCTGCCTCTGCCTGCCTCTCTGCGCTTCCCCAATGCAAAGTTTCTCTCACCTGTGAACTAACGGGTTAACATTCCACAGGGAGTGAAAGAAAAGTAAGAGAGTGAGGAAGGAGGGGAAAAAGCAAGGAAAGAAAGAAGGAAACAAAATCTTTTCTTTCACATTAAAGTAAGCTTTCAATGGCAACCTTCCAGTTCAAGAGTGTATTTAAGTTTACTCTAAAGCATAACTGATTGAGGCCATTCCAGCCCTTCCTCCAACACATTCTGGGCAGCTTTATCCAGGGGAAGAGAGAAGTAAAACGCAAGGGGACTGAACGCATGAAGAGGGTGGGCATGCACCACAGAGGAGAAACTGGCTGCAGGAAGGAGGCATGCAAGGGGTCCAAGGCAGACAGGGCCGCTTGCACGCCCAGCCTACTAAGCCAGGTCCCCCTGTGTCACTTGGGAAGCAGCAGGTAGATTTCCAGAACTAATGTGAATATTTGGAGCTAAAATTCAAAAACAGACCTTCTACCCAGGTAGAATAAAGTTGGTAGAGAATTGGCCAAATCTGAAGTCTACTGGGGAAGAATCCAGGGACAGACTCAGGAACACACGAATGCCTCTGTGCTTTAAGCCCAGACCTCCCCTCTCAGTCTGGAGGTGAGATGGAAGCCAGGAAGGAAGAGATCTGTCAAACCCTGGCTCCCTCTACACAACCTCCCTGCACCATGACATAAGAACCAAACTGCCATCACCTGTTCTCATCCAACCACAGCAAGCTAGGAGTCGTTGTGGAGTTCATTAACTCTACCCATTTTTGCTGACAGGAGCTGTTTACTAAGCCCTTTCCATCATGGTCTCTGGCCTCTATGCCCTCCCTCTGACCTCACTCTTTTAGAACCATTGCTTTAGAGTATGGAAATACTGAACACTGGAGGTTATACTCCAATCCAATCCCAGATTACCTTTCCAGGCGCCCTCCCATGACACTGCCTGACCCAGGTGTGTGTTAGCATGCTCCTCCAGGCTCCCAGGGAACTTGTGTGTCACTCTGGCACCGCAGGTCTCACACATGATAAGGCTCTTCAGTCATCTGCCCAGCCCAGCCCAGCGTTGGCCTCTCAAGACTGTGTTCCCTTCTTTTTTTTTTTTCTCTGCCCTAGAAAGGCTGGTCATGGTGGGACTCCATGAGGATTTGAGAAATGAATGAATGAATGAACACACAGAATGAGATTTTAAAACCTATTGTTATACACAAAAATAAACTCAAAATGGATTAAAGATCTCAACGTAAGACCAGAAACTATAAATCTCCTAGAGGAGAACATAGGCAAAACACTCTCTGACATACATCACAGCAGGATCCTCTATGACCCACCTCCCAGAATATTGGAAATAAAAGCAAAAATAAACAAATGGGACCTAATTAAACTTAAAAGCTTCTGCACAACAAAGGAAACTATAAGCAAGGTGAAAAGACAGCCTTCAGAATGGGAGAAAATAATAGCAAATGAAGCAACTGACAAACAACTAATCTCAAAAATATACAAGCAACTCCTACAGCTCAATTCCAGAAAAATAAATGACCCAGTCAAAAAATGGCCAAAGAACTAAATAGACATTTCTCCAAAGAAGACATACAGATGGCTAACAAACACATGAAAAGATGCTCAACATCACTCATTATCAGAGAAATGCAAATCAAAACCACTATGAGGTACCATTTCACGCCAGTCAGAATGGCTGCGATCCAAAAGTCTACAAGCAATAAATGCTGGAGAGGGTGTGGAGAAAAGGGAACCCTCTTACATTGTTGGTGGGAATGCAAACTAATACAGCCACTATGGAGAACAGTGTGGAGATTCCTTAAAAAACTGGAAATAGAACTGCCTTATGATCCAGCAATCCCACTGCTGGGCATACACACTGAGGAAACCAGAAGGGAAAGAAACATGTGTACCCCAATGTTCATTGCAGCACTGTTTATAATAGCCAGGACATGGAAGCAACCTAGATGCCCATCAGCAGATGAATGGATAAGAAAGCTGTGGTACATACACACAATGGAGTATTACTCAGCCATTAAAAAGAATACATTTGAATCAGTTCTAATGAGGTGGATGAAACTGGAGCCTATTATACAGAGTGAAGTAAGCCAGAAAGAAAAGCACCAATACAGTATACTAATGCATATATATGGAATTTAGAAAGATGGTAACAATAACCCTGTATACGAGACAGCAAAAGAGACACTGATGTATAGAACAGTCTTATGGACTCTGTGGGAGAGGGAGAGGGAGAGGGTGGGAAGATCTGGGAGAATGACATTGAAACATGTATATCATGTATGAAACGAGTCACCAGTCCAGGTTTGATGCACGATACTGGATGCTTGGGACTGGTGCACTGGGACGACCCAGAGGGATGGTATGGGGAGAGAGAAGGGAGGAAGGTTCAGGAGGGGGAACACATGTATACCTGTGGTGGATTCATTTCAATATTTGGCTAAACCAATACAATATTGTAAAGTTTAAAAATAAAATAAAATTTAAAAAAAAACTATTGTTAACATGAGTCATATATACCTATGTTCTTAGGCGAAGTCTTTCAGATTTTTTTATTCATGACCCCCAAGAAAAAATATATTTCATATTGTGACTCAGTACAAACATTCATATACATAATGGAAATAAGAGTTTCCAAACTAATAGGCATAGAAGGCATTCTATCCTATCCTATCTTATCCTATTCTATCCTATTGTATCCTTCTTTATTCTATTCTATTTCATTATATTCCATTGTTTTACTATCTTAGCTTGAGTTTTCCAAGAAGCCGACCTTGAGATAAGGGTTTAAATGCAGTTAGTTTACTTTGGAGGTGATCCCAGGAAACACCAGTAGAGTGGGGAGATGAGACAGAGAAAGCAACATAGCCCATCAAAGTGTAGAATGTGTGCCTCACCTCAGAGCCACCCTGCCCAAGGGGCTGAGAAAACAGTGTATGCTGTTTATATACAAATGCCCTGGGTCATGACTGAGGGATCTGGGGGACAGGCAAGAAAGGGGTCACTAATTTCCTAGTACTTCTGATCCTCTGCTGCTGCTGCTGCTAAGTCACTTCAGTCGTGTCCGACTCTGTGCGACCCCATAGACGGCAGCCCACCAGGCTCCCCCATCCCTGGGATTCTCCAGGCAAGAACACTGGAGTGGGTTGCCATTTCCTTCTCCAATGCGTGAAAGTGAAAAGTCAAAGTGTTCACTTTCTGATCCTCTAGAGGTTGGTTAATCAAAGTTGGCTACAATGGCAAAAGGGAAAATCTTGTCCAAAAAATGTGAGCACTTTTGCTTGAAAGAGGGCTGGTGTTCACAGAAGTACTACAGGGAAGGAATATGGGTAGGACAGCAGTGGCGTCTGTTACACATACTATTTCATGTTTTCAGAACATCTGGGTTATTAACTACTGAATTGATTTCATGATCTACTCATGGATTGCATCCCACAGTTTGAAGAGCAGGGTTAATGTTCTAAGATGGTATTTCCTAAAGAGTGGTCCTTCCAGCCTGTACTGCTAGTGGTCTGAAAAGGATTTTAGGTGGTACACAAGCAAATATTTTTTAATGTTCATCCTTATTCAGAAATTGCAGGGACTTCCCTGGTGGTCCAGTGGTTAAGACTCCACACTTCTCCTGCAGGAGGCATGGGTTTGATCCCTGATTGAGGAACTAATATCCCACATACCACATGGCCAGAAAAATAAACTAATATGTATAAATGAATTAAAATTTTAAAAAATAAAACAAATTTTTAACATGCTGTAACATGCATTAGGAAAAAATAATAAAACTAGCACTTCTGTGATATAGAATTTTCTTCCTGAAAATTTCAGGAAAAAATAACCTGATTGGAATATAAACATGGAATAAGTGGTCATGGTCATGGGGAAGGAAATGGGAAGTTGTTTGAAAGGATGGCACTTGGATGCTCTAGCCCAGGGACTCCGCCTTCTTGCAGTCCTCTCTGCTGTGGTCTTCTAGTCTGATTGTTCTCCCCTTTCCCCACAGAGATTCGGTTATGGAGGCTGGGTGCAGCTCCAACACAATGGCAAGGTGAGTGTCTCCCAAAGAACAACTATGCCTCAGACCCCTGGACAAACTGAGTCTGAGACCTTCCTGCACTCGGTCCTCCAGGGACCCCCAACTCTTTTGCCCTCCAACTGAGCTTTATAGTAGGCAGCACTGAGGTTTCTCCAAAGTATTTTGAAAAATGGGTGTAACTTCAAAGAGCAGCATTTAGAAAGATAAAATTGAAATTGGAGAAGCCATGAAGAAATCTCTCTCTCTCTCTCTCTTTTTTTTTTATTTTTGCCCTGGAACCAATTTTAGCATTGCTCTGCCTCAAGGAAGCAACCTAGCTCTCTCCACAGTTATGACAGTATATTAAGGTCGACCAAATAAATGGAAGAGTTTAGGTTTGAGCACAGGTGGAGAAATTAAACATGGAGACAAAACCAAGAAGAAGCCACTGTTATTAAGGGTGGAGTTTAGTCTGAGGAAAGAGCAAGAGGAGGAAGACTTGGGGCAAAGCATTTAGCACATAATGAGGCCTGAGAGTGAGCTGCCAACTAGGGGTCTGGGCCAACTTCATTTTCAGAGGCATCACATGCCCTCATGGAGGGCAGGGGGAACCCTCCTGAGCTTCCAGCAAAGCACAAACATGACTAAGTTAGCCCTGAAGGACTGGGGGTATGGGAAGACCAGGGATAATTCAAGGCACTGTGACAAGATAAGGACCAGGTACTGGAGGATATAGATTTGGGCACTAAGGATTTGGAGAAGGCCTCCTGGAAGAAGTGATGCTCTTCCTGAGTCTGGAAGCAGAGGTGAAGGTTTGCCCGAGGAATAAAGGAAAAAAGAAAACAAAGACAGGGAGCGAAGGCATGGGGATATGAAACATCCGTAAACCCAGAACTCAAGCACTTGGCTTGGGCTGGTATCAGCATTTCTCAAAGTATGGTCTGCAGACCAGCAAGTTCAGTGTCACCTGGGAACTTGGGAGAAAGGCCAATTCTTGGGCCTCACCTCAGACATACAAAATCAGGAATGCTGAGGATTGGGCCAGCAATCTGTATTTTGACAAGTCTCCAGTTGATTCTGATATTTACTCAAGCTTGAAAACCACTGGCTCTATCCACTCACTCACTCACTGATTTTTATGACACCTATTTGATGCCAGGCCCACCAGGCTAGACACATGGAATATGCTGGTGAACAAGACAGACATGCTCCCTGCTCAAATTCTAGGGGCAGCAAACAAACATAATCACTTCAGAGGATGGAATAAAAAGCAGTGCTGGAACAAGGGGTGACTGGGAGATTTGTCTGGGCTGGCTGGTTGGGGAGCTAACAAAGACTTAAGATGATGAGAAGGAAAACCCTGGAAGAGTGTCCCTGGATGAGGGAATAGCAGTTGCAAAGGCTACCATGTGTGGAAGGGCTGTGTTCAAAGAACAAGGAGGACAGTTTGGCTAAGATGTGGTGCAAGGGGAGATGGCAGGAAAAGAGGCGAGCAGGGACCAGATTATGGACAGACTTGAAGGACGTGCTAAGGAGGCCAGATTTTAGCCTTAATGCAATGTAACTTCCTTGAAAGGTCTTAATGGCTTAAACAGATCCCCTGGGGACTTCCCTGCCGGTCCAGAGGTTAAGACTCTGCACTTCCAATATGGGGAGTGCAGGCTCGATCCCTGGTCAGGGAACTAAGATCCCTCATGCCATGCAACATGGCCAAAAAAAGAAAAGCATTAAAAGGCCATAGTGTACTCTGTAGGGGTCAGATAGAGGCATATAAGACTTTGGTGGGCAAGGTGGTAGGAAGAAGCTGGAGAGGTAGGCAGAAGCCTCATCAAACGGGGCCTTGGGGGATGGGCTTAGGCCTTTGTACTTGATCCTGAAGGCAGTGAGGAATCATTAAAGAGTTTTTTTAAATATCAGAATCTATGGGGCAGCTCATTCTCACCTTCATCAAAGACTGCCCACTAAGTGCCAGTTTAGACACGAGACTGCACTTCTTCCATGAAAAGTGCCAGTTCCCAGCCTGGGAGCTGGTGATCTAAGCTGGCCTCCTGCTCGTGCTCAGTCATCAAGTCGTGTCCAGCTCTTTGCAACCCAATAGACTATAGCCCACTAGTCTGCTCTGTCCACGGGGTTTTCTAGTCAAGAATACTGGAGTGGGTTTTCATTTCTTCCTCAAGGGGATCTTCTCAATTTAGGGATCGAACCTGTGTCTCCAGCATCTCCTACATTGGCAGGCGGATTCTTTACCACTGAGCCACCCGGGAAGCCCTAAGCTGGCTCTCAAGTCTGCCCAAAAGAGAAAATAAGCTGAGTGGAGATGATGACAAGGCCACTAGGAAGCCCCAAGTGGAGGATGAGCAGCCTGTAACTTTTTTTTTTTTACTCCATGTCCCAGGCTTGCAGTTTCTACCCTTCATAACTAGATCTGAATGGCCTTCATTTCATTTTTGTGTCAAGAGAAGTTTGGTAAACATAACAGCATTTCTCAAAACAAAAACAAAACAAACAAAAAACTTCAACAAACAACAAGAAACCCAAGAATGAAAATATTTCAAATCAAATCTACCACTTGCATAGTTCCAGCAAAAGTGGATATAACAGTAGTCTAAATCAAAGTGATATTTTCCTTTCCTCCATTTCAAAAACAAAACAAAGCAAACCAAAGCAGAACTAAATTGGTATTTTTTTTTTTTTATAATTACCGTAGTCAGGGATCACAGTCACTGGAAAACGACATATAAATACATACAAATTGCAAATTCAGCTTAGAGCAATTCCTTTTTATTTGCCTACATTCCTTTTGTGAATAATATTTTCTGTCCCCCATCCATGACCGATTTACCTCAGAGATTCCTGTTTCCTGAAAGGTATTTCCCAAACACATCTTTGGTCTGCCCTATTTGTTTCTCTTCTTAACCTTTGATTTTTCAATGCTTTTGGAATGAATCAAGGGGTATTGTTTGCCATGGTAAAGCCTTGTTCAGAACTGAGAAACATCATTTGTCCTTGGGTTGACCATGTATAATTTGGTTGAAAATTTCTAAAACTATGTACGCCCTCCTCTCAGGAGCAGCAAGGGGTAGGGTAGAATTAAGTGCTGATGGCAGGAACACCCCACAGCGTTTAAGGGAGGCCAGATCCACGGCCCAGTTCAAATACATGGGCCATAGATGTCTGAGCGTTTTTCAGGCCCTTGAAATACAAACACACACACCATTGCGATCACACTTAGTATTTTCACCCACACTATTCTGTGTGATCTTCAATCATCAGGTTCCTGCTCTCAAAATGATTTCCCTCTCACTGGGGAACCAAGAAGACACTCATATGAATAAAGAACATACAGATAGTAACAAAATTGTGCTGAGCAAAAGAGTGAGGGAATGCAGGGGGTGGGAAGGGCAAGACAGCGGGCAACTTTCATGAAGATAAAAAACCAGAGGACTGTAGGCCTAGGGATCATCTAGTCCAGTGTTTAATGGGTTGCAACCTAACAATGAGGAGAAGGCAATGGCACCCCACTCCAGTACTCTTGCCTGGAAAATCCCATGGCCGGAGGAGCCTGGTAGGCTGCAGTCCATGGGGTCACAAAGAGTTGGACACAACTGAGAGACTTCACTTTCACTTTTCACCTTCATGCATTGGAGAAGGAAATGGCAACCCACTCCAGTGTTCTTGCCTGGAGAATCCCAGGGACGGAGGAGCCTGGTGGGCTGCCGTCTATGGGGTCGCACAGAGTTGGACACGACTGAAGTGACTTAGCATAGCATAGCAACCTAACAATGAGTAATAATATCAATTCAGTGGGTTAGGACAGCTTTAAAAATAAAATACGTTACAAAAGAAAATAGCAGAATGTACTGTTCAAGCTGGAATCAAGATTGCCAGGAGAAATATCAATAACCTCAGATATACAGATGACACCACCCTTATGGCAGAAAGTGAAGAGGAACTAAAAAGCCTCTTGATGAAAGTGAAAGTGGAGAGTGAAAAAGTTGGCTTAAAGCTCAACATTCAGAAAACGAAGATCATGGCATCCAGTCTCATCACTTCATGGGAAATAGATGGGGAAACAGTGGAAACAGTGTCAGACTTTATTTTGGGGGGCTCCAAAATCAGTGCAGATGGTGACTGCAGCCATGAAATTAAAAGAAGCTTACTCCTAGGAAGGAAAGTTATGACCAACCTAGATAGCATATTCAAAAGCAGAGACATTACTTTGCCAAGAAAGGTCCGTCTAGTCAAGGCTATGGTTTTTCCTGTGGTCATGTATGGATGTGAGAGTTGGACTGTGAAGAAAGCTGAGTGCCAAAGAATTGATGCTTTTGAACTGTGGTGTTGGAGAAGACTCTTGAGAGTCCCTTGGACTGCAAGGAGATCCAACCAGTCCATTCTGAAGGAGATCAGTCCTGGGAGTTCTTTGGAAGGAATGATGCTAAAGCTGAAACTCCAGTACTTTGGCCACCTCATGAGAAGAGTTGACTCATTGGAAAAGACTGATGCTGGGAGGGATTGGGGGCAGGAGGAGAAGGGGACGACAGAGGATGAGATGGCTGGATGGCATCACTGACTTGATGGACGTGAGTCTGAGTGAACTCCGGGAGTTGGTAATAGACAGGGAGGCCTGGCATGCTGCGATTCATGGGATTGCAAAGAGTTGGACACGACTGAGCGACTGAACTGAACTGAGACACATGATTAAGTTGTGGGGACAAGCAGAGGTTAGATGATGAAGCCCCTTAGGTCAGGTTAAGGGGTTTGCATTTTATCTTCAGGACAATAGAAATCCATTCAAGAGTTTCCGGTGCGGAACTAGCAAGATCTGATTTAGGGTTTTAATAGTTTACTCTACTGCTTTGTGGAGACTGGGTTAGACAGGAATAAGAATGAAAGCAGAAAGAGATCAGGCTTGAGGCTGCAGCATCATTCAGATGAGAGAAGATAGGGCCAGACCAAGGCTGGAGCAGTGGGGGTGGAGAAATGTGGATCACTGCAGGGTCTATTTTCGAGACATATTGGAAAGTGGATGGGATGGTGACATGTCAAGCAGAGGGAAGTGAAAAAAATGATGTAGTCTCAGAGGGGTGAGAATGATAATGCTGACCTCAAGGAGAGATGCAATAGAGCCAGGAGGACAAGCAGATCTGAGCAAGAGATGAGCAGTAGCAGGTTGAGTGAATATAGCTGGAAGTGGTTGTAACATAGCTTCCCATGGAGCTGTCCTTCAGAAACTTTAAAGTGACAGCTGCAGTGATTACAGAGGCTGCTTCCTGGTGACAGTGTCTGGGTCATTTCTGCCAGCTCTGCACCTCAAGCCCAACCAGTCTAGCAGCTTGCATGGTCTAGAGGTAGAGCTTGAGTGGGCACCTGGGGAAGGGGGAAGAGAATGGAAATCTGTTGATAAAAGAATTTTAAAATACACATTTTATTTTTTCCCCTGTGCTATTATTTTCCTTCTTGTCCACTGATTCTATATGTAATAGCTTGCATCTACTAAACCCAAACTCCCAGGCCATCCCTCTTCCATCGTCCTCCCCCTTGGCAACCACAAGTCTGATCTCTGTCTTTTAGTCCATTTCTGTTTCATAGGTAGGTTTGTTTGTGCCAAATTTTAGATTCCACATATAAATGATATTATATGGTATTTCTCTCTCCTTTCTTACTTTACCTAGTATGATAATCTCTAGTTGAATGCATGCTGCTGCAAATGGCATTATCTCATTCTTTTTATGACAGAGTAGTATTTCATTGTACTACATCTTCTTTATCCATTCATCTGTCAATGAACATTTGGGCTGTTTCTATGTCTTGGCTATTGTGGATACTGCTGCTATGAACATAGGGGTGCTTGTATCTTTTTGAATTGAAGTTTTGTCTGGATATGTACCCAGGAGTGGGATTGCTGGATAACATGGTCATTCTATAAAATATACTTTTTAGTGATACACAATACCAGACATTTGAAATATCAGCTATACTTGGACTCGTTTGTAGACAGTATTAAAACTAGAACTTAAGAATCAGAAGCATCACAGGTGAGATTCTGAGGTTCCTTGGGAATCAGACTCTGAGATGGAGGTGAGCATGCAAAAGGTTTAATAGGACGTGCTCTCAGAATGGACATCAGTGGAAGGGGAAAGGAGGAAGTAGGATACAACAGGGCAATGTTGAGCTGTGATGTTCTCAACAGAGGTCTAAGCTGACCCTTAAGAAGCTCTAGAACTAACCTCCACAGGGGTCCCAAGTTGGGGGTGGGGGGCAAAGAAGAGGGGCCTTTTGCTCTACAGTAATCAGTCATTGGAAATGGACTTCCCTGGAAATGAGGCAGGACTTTAGGGAAGTGGTTCTCTTCACCCAAGGCAATCTTCCTATTTTCTCCATAGGGACTGACAACTGAGAGCTGTCTGCCAGCAATACTCCCTGGTAATTCTCAGAAGCTAGGAGAAGAAATCCTTTTTTCTTTTTTTGGCCATGTTGCACAACTTGAGGGATCTTAGTTCCCTAACCAGGGATTGAACCCAGACCCCCACAGTGAAAACACAGAGTCCTAGCCACTGGACCACCAGGGAACTCCCAACTCCTCTATTCTTGAAGGGGGATCTTGGTGGCACATTATACCATCTTGGGAAGGATAACTGAATCACTTTGCTGTGTAGTAGAAATTAATAAACACTGTAAATCAACTATTTTTCAATAAAACACATTTTTAAATAATAAACTACTAATATCTACAAAAATAGTAGGCTTATGGAACCTCTGCCCAATCAACTCAGGTACTCTGTTCTTCATCTCCATGGATGGAAATCTGTGCCTTAATTTCTTCTTCCTTTTCTCAGTCCTTCCAATCTCCATGCTTATGACCTAAATTTTAGTGGCAGATTATTAACTTGTCTTTTTTCCTCAAGTGTATATCCTTTCTTTTTCCAACTGTATATCCTTAAAGTTTTTACATCAGTCAGAGAAAGTAAAGTAGGTGCTAAATTAACATGTTTTATAATGAAAAAAAGAGCAAACAAACAACAAAAAAAGAGCAAACTGAGGTTCAGAGATGTTTAACTTGTTTATCACTATACGATAAGTTGCAGAATAATGATTTGAACCTGAGAAGTATGATTTTAGGGAGAACTTTTCCCTTTCTTTAGGGATCAGCAACCTGAAGCTCAATTTAGAGCCTAAGCAGCAGCAGCAGCCATGCTTTGAGAAGCCATTTAGTTTGGCCCCCCTTCCCTGAGTATTAAAAGGCAGTGTACAAGGCAGGCACGATGCCTGGGGGAAGCAGCAGCTCAGCACCAAACTTCACGTGCACGTCTAGACTGGGTCACCGCATGGCCTGCCTCCCCCTGCAGGTCCTGACATTCGCGGGCCCTGCTCTGCCAGACAAATTGTTTCCTCTCACTATCCATCTGTTGCTTCTTTATAAAACAAGAAGTTGGGGCTTCCCTGGTGGTCCAGTGGTTAAGAATCCACCTGCCAATGCAGCGGACATGGGTTCAATCCCTGGGCTGGGAAATCCTACACGCTATGGAGCAACTAAGCCCATGGGCCACAACTACTGAGCCTGCATGCCTAGAGCCCATGCTCCGCAACAAGAGAGGCCACTGCAATAAGAAGAGTAACTCCCACTCACTGCAGCTAGAGAAAACCTGAGTGCAGCAACAAAGACCCAACACAGCCAAAAATAAGTAAGTGAATAAATATTAAATAAAAAAAAAAAACAGGGTTGGACAACATGGCCTACCTCAGAGGTCCTTGCTGCTGCTGCTGCTAAGTCGCTTCAGTCATGTCCGACTCTGTGCGACCCCATAGACCTACCAGGCTCCCCCGTCCCCGGGATTCTCCAGGCAAGAACACTGGAGTAAGTTGCCATTTCCTTCTCCAATGCATGAAAGTGAAAAGTGAAAGTGAAGTCGCTCAGTCGTGTCTGACTCTTAGCGACCCCATGGACTGCAGCCCACCAGGTTCCTCCATCCATGGGATTTTCCAGGCAAGAGTACTGGAGTGGGGTGCCATTTACCAGTTCTAAAATGTTATAAATCTAGAGTTTTCCAAATCCTGGGCCATCCTCTTAGCTTTTGGAGCCAGCAGTTCAGAATGGCAAGGTAACCTACACAATCCTCAGTTGTATAGTCCCAAAAAGTCATGACCATGACCTGGTTCTCTCTGTATCCAGCCTCTGACACCCACAGAGCACACCCCTTCAAATCCAAGTCAATATTAAGGCAGGGGGAAAACAAGTTGAGTTCTGCTAAAAAAACAAATATGTACTTCTTCAAGGATTAAGGAAAAATGCCTAAAAAGATTAGGGGAGAACCACATCCCAAAGCATACAAGGAAGAATTAATCTAAGTAAGCTTGTGTGTGTGTGTGTGTGTGTGTGTGTGTGTGTGTGTGTGTGTTAGTCAGTCATGTACGACTCTTTGCAACCCCATGGACTGTAGCCCACCATGCTTCTCTGTCCATGGGATTCTCCGGGTAAGAATACTGGAGTGGATTACTGTTCCTTTCTCCAGCTAAGCAAGCTTAGGTCACCTTTTGCTGATGTGAGTTTTCTGTCCTAGGGAGAAGCAAAGATGCTGAAAGATGGGAAGGTCTTCAGAGTGGTCCAAGAGAACTGCTGGGATCCAGAAGCTCGTCTTAGAGAAATGGACCAAACAGGTATTTACAATGAGAAAAGGTATCAATGTTTCCATCTGATGTTAGAGGCAAGTCTGCCCTTTGATTACCTTACATGATTTATGTGATGGCAACCTCTGATCCCATTTTCTCCACTGTTTCAGCTTCACTGGGGGAGGGATGGCACCCTCCACTATAATGTTTTTGGAGTGTGGATTTAAACTTTAGGTATGTGTGTGCTCAGTTGTGTTTGACTCTTTGAGACCCCATAGACTGTAGCCCTCCAGGCGCCCCTGTCCAGGGGATTTCCCAGGCAAGAATATTGGAGGGGGCAGCCATTTCCTTCTCCAGAGGAATCTTCCCAACCCAGGGATTGAACCAAAGTCTCCTGCATTGCAGGCAATTCTTTACCATCTGAGCCACCAGGGAAGCCCCCAAATTAGGTACGCTTGTTTTAAAGTAGAATGCTGTGTTATCGGGGCTTTCTAGGTGGTGCTAGTGGTAAAGAACCCTCTTGCACAATACAGAAGACATGAGAGACTCAGGTTCAATCCCTGGGTTGGGAAGATCCCCTGGAGGCAGGCATGGCAACCCATTACAGTATTCTTGCCTGGAAAATCCCATGGACAGAGGAGTCACAAAGAGTCAGACACGACTGAAGCAACGTAGCACACATGCACACGTGCTATATTATCAAAAAGATAAAAGTAGTATTTTATTATTTTAAAAATGTTAAATTCAAATGCATAGTATTTACTTATAGAGTCAATTAAAACAGTAAGAATTAGGGATTTCCCTGGTGACCCAGTGGTTAGGACTTTGGGTTTCCAGTGCAGGGGTCCTGGGTTCCATTCCTGGTCAGGGAACTAAGATCCCACATGATACGGCATGGCCAAACACACAAACAAACAAAAACAGTAAATATTCAAATTCACAGATTAAAGATGTCAACTGCTTTCTTAGTTGAGTCAGGATTCAACTTGTTTCTGCAGTTTGCTTTAGCACAGTACCCAGAACATCCCCACAGACACACATGGGGTGGAAGCAGGAGCAGACACAAAAAGCAATCAGATAGTCCCACTAGACTCTACAATAAAACTAATCCAGACATTTGAAAGGGGAGAGTTAGGAAATTTTTATTTCCTAGCTAAATCAATAACAGTTTCTAATAACTGCTTGCATTCCTTATCCTATATTTAAAAATCAAACAAGTCCCCCCAGTTCAAAAGAATTGTGAAAGCCTATCTAAAATATGATATGATGAACGGGGATGAAAAATAAATAAAATTTAATTTTTAAAGTATGGTATGACAGCCACATTGTGCTTTCACTTGTTATTACCTGGCTGGCTGTGCCACCAAGGAGAGCGTGCTCCAACAAGGGCACCCAGCCTTCTGTACACCCATGGGCCATGCCCAGGGGCTGTGATGAGGAGCCCCCACAATAACACTGTCAGGCCTAAATTTCAACATCAGTGGTCTAGATTTAATCCAGAAAACAAACAGTTCATACACACAAACAAAAGAGTTTGTATCTACCATCTTTATAACCAAAGACAAATGCATGAGAAGTTCAAGTACATACACAGAGATAGCAGGAGACATTTTATTCTAAGGTCTGCACAAACTGAGTTGAACTATCAGCCCCAAAATGAGTAGGCGGTCTCTGGCAACTCTAAGCTAGATGGGCTTCCCCAGTGGTGCTGCTGCTGCTGCTAAGTCACTTCAGTCATGTCCGGTGGCGCTAGTGGTAAAGAGCCCATCTGCCAATGCAGGGGACATAAGAGATCCCTGGGTTGGGAAGATCCCCTGGAGGAAGGCATGGCAACCCACTCCAGTATTCTTGCCTGGAGAATCTCATGGACAGGGGAGCTTGGCAGGCTACAGTTCACTGGGTTGCAAAGACTGGGACACAACTAAAGCAACTTAGCATGCACACACGCATCCATGCACTCTAGGCCAGATATTGCTTTACAGATTTTTTTAAAATAATTAAAAGTATGTCTAAATTGCACTGACATTGAACTTTGTGGACAGCCTGAAGCACCTCTATAGGCCATTCCAGAGAAAACAGTACACATGCCTCTGTTCTAGAACAGGGATGGGAGGGGCACTGGAGAGAGAACTGGCTTCCCAGACTGATAGCAGAGCCCAAGCTGAACCAGAGCTCCCACCTCTCAAGGGGAAAACTAGTGGAAATGATGACTAGTGTCAGAACTATTTGTTCAAGACTACAGTTTAGATAAAGAATGTCCCCTTTGGTTTTGGTTGTGTGTTTCATTCCATGGCTATCCTTAAGAGAACAGTCATGGCTAACCCTTGCTGAGCATTTATTTTGTTTCCAGGCATTGTTCTCAGCACCCAACATGTATTAAGTCAATTTCTATAACAACCATAGGTGGTAGCAACTATTATTATACCCATTTTACAGATGAAGAAACTTAGGGACAGAGGTTAAGCAATCTGTCCAAGATTACATAACTTATAGGGGGCAAAACAGGGATTTGAACCCAGGCAGTCTGGCCACAAGGGCTTAACAGTGTATCCTTCTGCCTCCGCCAAGGTAAGAAAATAAAATGATAAAGGCACAACACAGAAGATCTCAGCATGCCATGCCATTTTCACCGGGAGACAAATGTAATTGGTAGCTCCTGGGTTGCTTCATCACATTACGTGGCAGGCATTGTTGTACCTATTCCCACCTGAGGGATGCAAAGGGTTTAAATGATTTTGCTTGGGAACGCACAACAGTAAATGGTAGAGCTGGGAATGTACTCGGGACTGTCTCTCCCATTCCTTCACTCTTCCAAGAGAGCTTTTCCCAAACCTCCCTCAGGATAAGCATTGCCTGGGGTGCTTACTAGGAATTTTTTTCAGGCCCCATCCACTGAGTCAGAGTTTTTAAAGGAAGGCCTCTGAATTTGTTTTTATGATGTCACTTCTCTCTACCCCTGGCCTCTGCCCACTTTACTCAAGGTAAAGCAGTAAATTTGGGGAATGCTGTGCTATGCCAAACTTTTAAACACCTGTTTGTTTGTTTTTTTAAATATCTGCTCTAATTGGATTAGACTTGTTTTTTCCCTCTCAATTCCCAGAGACTAAAGAATAGCTATCCAAATAAACCAGCACATAAATAATGCAATTTACTATGTTAATATGAAATACAGTGACAAGTGATGGCCACTGGGGTGTAGGGAAGGAGCCAAGCTGGACAGGAGCCTCATCCCGCCACTGGCAGACCATGTGACCTTAGATCCAATCTGTAAAGTAGAGAAATTAAACGGAATAATGTCAGCAAAAGCATTTGTGTAAAATGTGAAGATTTTGCAGTTGAAAGGGACTTGTCTGTTGCAAACTAATCAATGGACACAAATCCTATCTGTGGCAACATTTAACGATGCTCTATAATCAAAAGCTGTAGGGTCTAGTCCTCACTAAACAATGATCTATTTTTTCATATATGGGTATGTTCAACACGCCAGGCACTATTCTGGACACTAGGGATGGGACATAGACAGACAGGCTCATGTGGTGTTTATGATCAAGTAAGGAATGGCACAGAATAAACAACTAACTACAGTCATGACAGACTGTAATAAGTCACAGAACATTAAAAGAACAGAACAGTGAGACAGAGAATGCATGGAGTTAGGGAAAGCCTCTCCAAGAATCTGATGTTTGAACGGAGATCTTGGGGTGAAAAGGAGCGCATCCTGTGATGAGCCAAAAGAAGAGCATTCCAGGCAGATGGAATAGCTGTGCAAAGGCCATGGGGCAGGAAAGAGCTCCAAAAAACAGGCAGGAGGCAAATGAAGCTCAGTGTGAGCAGGAGAGACTGTGTGGAGCCTTATACCATGTTCAAGTCTGGATTTTTACTCTAAGTGTGATTTTACTCTAAAAGTACTTGGAAGTTTTGAATAATAGAGTGACTTGATCTAAGTTTTAACACTTACTCTGGCTTCCAAGTGGAAAACAAACTGTAAGAGGACAAGAGTGATGGTAGGAGACCAGCTTGGAGGCTTCTGCAGCAGTCCCCATAGGAAATGCTGGTGGCTTGGACCAGGCAGTGGCAAGAGATGGGGAGAGGTGAATGCATAAAAGGAACTGGAGTAGAGAAAACAGGACTTGCTATTGGGTTGGATGTGTGTATGAGGGAAAGAGGGCCCATCCTTGGTTTGGCAGCATCTCTCCCAATACCCCAGCTCCAGGAGTGAGACTATCAGAGAGTTTAGGCATCCTGGAGGCTGGAATCTGGAACCACACTCAGGGCCTCATTCTGGGCATTCCAGACAGTGGGACTCTACCCAGACTCACTTAGGAGATGAATTACAGGGCCAGGAAGGTGACTGAGAAATATGCTCTGTCATGCATGACCTAAGATGAAACACCTTAAAAAAACTGATGGGGAAATGCCTTGCTTAAATACAACTTCACAGTTGTTGAAATAAGCTTTGAAAAATGGGCATTTTCGTTTTTCTTCAATGATCTCATTTTTGTCCAGCCTTTCCTCCTCCTCTTAGAACTGAGGCTGAGGGATGAGGGAAGCCTAGGGCAGAGAACCCTGAGAGAAGGAGACAGGGAAGACACAGTGAGGGAGGGGAGAGCAGAAGGAAGGTGGGACGGGGACTTGCTAGGCTCCAAGGCCCTGGGAGATGCAGAGGTGCCTGGGTCATTCTTCTCACTGGTTTTGCCTTTGGTTCTGTGTCTAGGAGTGACTGTGCAAGCCCTTTCCACGGTTCCTGTCATGTTTAGCTACTGGGTGAGTGTGAAATCTCAATCCATCTCCTTGGTGAGCAAAGGCTCACATCCAGTTCCCTAGCAAGTAGACAGATGCCTCGTCTTGACATTGCCCACTCAACTCTCCTTTAGAGATCAGCAAGGCCCCTCACATTTGCACTGTTCTCTCCCAGGCCTGTCTTCCTAGTTATGTCCTTGCTCTAGAACTCCATAGTCCAGTATGGTAGCCAATAGCTGCATGTTACTATGTAACTTGAACTGGATTTCCACTAGACAGCACAATTCTAGACTCAATCTTAATCTCCATCAGAACGACCTATTGACTCATTCCTGCCAAGCGAGGCTCAGTAACTGACAAGCCAGTTTATTCTAAAGTGATAAAGATTTTGAGGTGACGGGAGTGATGATGATGGCCTAATATGTTGCCTCTCCCATGGAAATACACACAATTCGAAACAGGATTCCTTGAGTTGGATGTCTTTCCCCAAGTGATTAAATCTTGAGTGCTGAAAGTTTCAGGCATGATGGCAAGCCTGCAAAAGGACACTTTTGTAAGTAGTTGGAGGTACACTAAGTACCCACTCAACCAAATAAATATTCAAGCATGTGGTGATTTAAGGAGCTTTGGAAATTCCAACCTATTCTCACCTCCGCCACCTATGCTCATAATTCCAGTATCAGTGATTCAATACTTATCTGTTCCTATGCTAAAATTCACCGCTTAAAATAAAAATACCCTAAGACCTCAAGATACCTGAATTTACCTGATTGGGTGCTATTCTAACTGGACAACTGGCATTGCTGGAGAGTACCAGATTCTTAGCAGTGGGGTGGGATGATGTTGAAAAGAAAGACAGAAAGGAAGGAGGGAGAGTTAGGAGAACAGAAAGCAAACGTTGTCTGCATCAGCATCTTGCTATTAAGGTAACTCTTTGAGTGTCACCGCCAACAGGAAGGACAAGGAGAAAGACAGGGACAGGAGAGGTTCATGAGCAGCCTGACATCCCCAAGGAGGTGTGACAAGGAGGTGCCCGGATATCCGGCTCAGTTCCTGGTGTGGGTGGGGGGAGCCTTGCAGGCTCCTATTTGGGTTGGTAGATGGTCTGCCCTCATTCTATGTCTAGTGTAGGATTCCAGGCCCTGATTACATCAGTTTTCTAATTAATCAGCAATATCCTAGCAGTTTTCTTTACCTTGGTAATGACTGGCTTCTGGGTCTTCTGTGGCCAAGTGCCTATCTCAAACTGTGCTTCAGGTTTATGAGGTGTAAAGCCACTGGGAGGGACAAATGATTGAACCTAGAGGAGGTGCTGAGCAGAGTAAATATCTAAAGTAGGTTTTGAACCATGTGCTTTCCCTTGCCTGTCTCCGCCAGGCCAAACCTCAGGACACTTTAGACCTGTGCCAACTTCTGAACAACGACCTAGCTGCCACCATTGCGAGCCACCCCAGGAGGTTTGTGGGTCTGGGGACGTTGCCCATGCAGGCCCCTGAGCTGGCGGTTAAGGAGATGGAGCGCTGTGTGAGGAAGTTGGGCTTTCCCGGGGTTCAGATCGGCTCCCACATCAACGAGTGGGACCTGAACGCACGGGAACTCTTCCCAGTGTACGCGGTGAGTATGAGGTGCCCACTCAGCCAACATGGAGCAGGCACTGTGCTGGGTGTCCCTGGGTTGGAGAAATGCCTGATGACAAGCTGGATGCAGGGGGACTGTGGAAAGAGCTCCCCCACAGGAAGGGCCATCCTACTAAAAAAGGGACAAGTGAAAATGCTTCCCAGGGCAGCCTTAACTCAGTGAAATCTCTCTTCTTTTGAGCTCTCTTGCTCTCCTTTTAAAGTTTAATTTGGAATAAAATAGATAACCAACAAGGACCTACTATAAAGCACAGGGAACTCTGCTCAATATTCTGTAATAACCTAAATGGGGAAAGAATTTGAAAAAGAATAGACACATGTTTATGTGTAAACAAATCACTTTGCTATACACTTGAAATACAACATAGTTAATCAACTGTGCTCCAATATAAAATAAAAATTTTTTTTAATTTAAATAAAGAGGTTTCATTTGGAAGCCAAATTATTACCCACATCACAGCTACTGTGCAAAAGGATCAGGTTAATGACAGGCCCCAAAGTATTTACTTTTGCTTTGGAAAAAAATTCTTATCATTTTTCAAAACTATGAAGTAATCCAATTGTGGAAAATATAGAAAAGCATAAGGAGAAAAATAACTATACATAAACTAAAAAAAGCAACAAGGATTTACTGTACATCACAGGGAATTAAACCCAATACCTTGTAATAACCCATAATGGAATATAATCTGCAAAAACAAAAACAAATCACTATGCTGTACATTTGAAACTAACACAATATTGTGAATCAACTATATTTTAAATAGGAAAACAAAAATAACCCATAATTCTGCCACCTAAAGATGATTAACCATGGTTAACAGTACATTTATCTTTTTATGTGCATACATCTGCATATTTTATATTTTAATGGAATTGGAATTCTATTATACATGTGATTTTATATTCTAATTGAGAATTTCTAACCTAAGTGAAAATTCTCTCAATGAGTGACTTAAAGTAACTGCATAGTATTGCAATATGTCTTGTTTTATTTAACCGACTCGCAATTAAGATACTTTTTAAACCATTTATTTTTAAATGTAGTATAATAAAAATATGCAACAAAAATATACCATCACAATGTTAATATTTGATGATATTAGATAGTAAACGTATAGCTGTTCATTGTACTATTGTTTATAACTTTCTATATTTGAAACACTGCATAATAAAATATATCTTCACAAATGCAGTGCCAGCCATTTCTGAAATATCCAGCAGAAGAGTCCACAATCCCATGGTCCTCTCTACTTTGGGAGGTTCTTTCTGTACCTAAATCTGCTTTCCTTAATTCCAGAATTCAAGATGCATAATTCTTTATTCAATTGCATTTTTAAAAAATTTCTTCTGTCCTAGAATTATAATAGTATCATTTTTGGTTATTTTCATTGTAAACACAAAATCTTCAGTAATGAATTAAGTAGATGTTGGTGGACCCATCAGGTACTATAATCACTGATCATTTATTTCATTTATTATTTATTGAGCTCTGACTACATGAAGGATGTTTTCCATGTCTGTGCCTGTGGACACTGCCCACCAGTTGGGGGACTGCCTGTTAAACTGCCTCCTAATTACCTGAAAGATTTAATGCTCCTCTAAATATTGAACTCCCAGAAGATTATTGGCTGCAGTGGCTGAACTGATCCAGCAAAAGTTTTCTAGAAACTTTAATGAACTCTGAAAAGAAGATTTATTTACTTGTGTATAAAATTGTTTCAGCACAGTATGAGCAAGCCTTCAGCTATAAGTCATTTTATTATTCATTGGACTTAGCTTTATGAATTACTAAGGTGCTCAGAAAGCAACAACAGCCAGTTGGGGTCCAAATAGATATTTTCATTTATGTGATCAGTTCAATTAATCATTCTAACTAGGCTGTTTTGGGGTCTGCCAGTCTCTGTGGGGATTCAAGAAAGCATCCTGGCCCCATTTGACTTGTGATGTCCTGGGGTTGACAGCACATTTGTTTGGTTAGCAAGACTTGCCAGCCTCACCACTAACTTGCTGAAACAAACGAGAGGAGTTTCTGTGAGCCAAACTGGCTTTGTCATTGCGAGGTCAGCCAAAGCTCCAGAGCACCTGATTGTCCCCCTAATCTCCTAGACCTCTGTTCTCAGTGAAGGAACCCAAAAACATGCTCACATCAGTTTTCAGGTATAAAAATGACTTTGTTGTATGAAGCAGAGTGGCAGTGGAAAACTGCCTACCATTTATTAGCCAGAAGACCTCAGTAACTTACTTAGCTCTATCTGCCTTAGTTTCCCTCTCTGTAAAATGGGAATAATAAAAAGTACTCATCTCCTAAAGGATTAAACTAGTTAACAATTGTGAAATTGCAATATATATGATACATACATATATGCATGCATGCTAAGTCAAGTCAGTCATGTCCAACTCTATGCAACCCTATCATCTATAGCCCACCAGGCTCCTTTGTCCATGGGATTCTCCAGGCAAGAATGCTGGAGTGGACAGCCATTCCCTTCTCCAGGGGATATTCCCAATCCAGAGATCAAACCCACGTCTCTTACGACTCCTACCTTGGCAAGAGGGTTCTTTACCACTAGCGCCACCTGGAAACCCATATATAATATTATATATATAATATACATATATATATATATACATATATATATACATATATATATATATAACAGTTTTGGCACACATTCAGTCAGCCAATTCAGTCACTCAGTCATGTCTGACTCTTTGCGACCCCATGAACCGCAGCACGCCAGGCCTCCCTGTCCATCACCAACTCCCGGAGTTTACCCAAACTCATGTCCATCGAGTTGGTGATGCCATCCAACCATCTCATTCTCTGTTGTCACCTTCTCCTCCTACCCTCAATCTTTCCCAGCATCAGGGTCTTTTCAAATGAGTCAGCTCTTCTCATCAGGTGGCCAAAGTATTGGAGTTTCAGCTTCAAAATCAGTCCTTCCAATGAACACCCAGGACTGATCTCCTTTAGGATGGACTGCTTGGATCTCCTTGCAGTCCAAGGGACTCTCGAGTCTTCCCCAACACCGCAGTTTGAAAGCATCAATTCTTTGGTACTCAGCTTTCTTTACTGTCCAACTCTCACATCCATACATGACCACTGGAAAAATTATAGCCTTGACTAGACAGACATTTGTTGACAAAGTAATGTCTCTGCTTTTTAATATGCTGTCTAGGTTGGTCATAACTTTCCTTCCAAGGAGTAAGCGTCTTAATTTCATGGCTGCAATCACCATCTGAAGTGATTTTGGAGCCCAGAAAAATAAAGTCAGCCACTGTTTCCACTGTTTCCCCATCTATTTGCCATGAAGTGATGGGACCAGATGCCATGATCTTCGTTTAATGAGTATTGAGCTTTAAGCCAACTTTTTCACTCTCCTCTTTCACTTTCATCAAGAGGCTCTTTAGTTCTTCTTCACTTTCTGCCATAGGGTGGTGTCATCTGCATATCTGAGGTTATTGATATTTCTCCCGGCAATCTTGATTCCAGCTTGTGCTTCCTCCAGCCCAGTGTTTCTCATAATGTACTCTGCATAGAAGTTAAATAAGCAGGGTGACAGTATACAGCCTTGACGTACTCCTTTTCCTATTTGGAACCAGTCTGTTGTTCTATGTCCAGTTCTAACTGTTGCTTCCTGACCTGCATACAGGTTTCTCAAGAGGAAGGTCAGGTGGTCTGATATTCCCATCTCTTTCAGAATTTTCCAGTTTATTGTGATCCTTTTGGCACACAGTAAGTGCTCAATAAATTTAGAGTTATCATGATTTTGAAGGTGTAAGTGACTTATTTTTATTTTCTCTACAATGTCTCATATGCCAAAGGTGATCAAAAGTATGTGCTAATTTTAACTGAACAGAAATGAACCATCACAATTACACAGAATGAAGTTTTATCCTCCTGAAGAGTGAAATCCCACCAAGATACCATGATCATGTGCCTTTATCAAGCACACACCATCCCAAGAAGTTGATATTCCCCAGCCTGCATCCACTGGTAGAAACCAACTAGCTCCTCTCCCTTCAAAATATTTATATCTCTTCCACTCCCTGGAACCTGTTGAATTAGAAGTCCTTTCTTCAATCCACACTTTGCCTGCCACTTCCAGAATCACCTGTTGTCCCAGGACTATTTCTCCATTTTGAAAATGTTTATGCACACAAGTCACATTGCATCAGCCTGGTTGGCCCAACTGTTTATATGTAGACGTAGGATGAATCATCCCAGCACTTTAATATATTTGGAAAAGAAATGCTCCAAGGAAATTTGTTTTGAACCATGGCAAGCCACTAATATTAAAAACCTGTTGAGAGGACTTTTTCTAATTAAACATTGTGTTAAGTAAAGGTCATGCCCTCCAGATGGTATTTCCAGTTCCCAAAAGGTCCTGGAGCCGTTGTGCTCATGACATTCTTTTCAGTACCTGCTTCGCTGCAGCACTGAGAGCTCTTCCTTTCTCAAGTCTTCTTGCTCACAGCAGCTCAGCTGTGGTCCTGAGGCTTTCTGAGTGCCTGTAGATCCCAGAAATTCCCACCTAATGTCAGACTCCGAGAGGCCAGATGATATAGGTCAGGCCAACTTGCTCCAGATCAGTCATAAGCCCCTGGCTCCCAGCCCATCAATTCCTCACTTTCCACATCATTGGGTTTCCAGGAGGGGCAGAGGAGGGAATGCTCCAACTATGACTCCAATGATACAATCTGAACAATCCTTCTGAAAGAGTGGACCAAATAGGAACCGCCAGGTGAAATCTCCTTGGCACTTGAGGTGTGAGATCAATCCTTGAGCATTTTGCCAATGCTATTTTTGATTCTAACCAACATCCTTATTAATTCTAAGTGTTCTTTTTTAGTTAGTTTTTCAATGATTCTGTTATATAGATCAGAAAAAAACTTCAAAAATAGTTTATTTATTCAGATCAATATAGACCCAGAGAAAAGCAATACCCTAAAATAGTGCCCTATATTTGCTGGCTCATCCCAATAACCCCCTCACCCTCTGATTGCTTCTTTGAAGGAGGCTGAAAGGCTGAACTGTTCCCTATTTGTGCACCCCTGGGACATGCAGATGGATGGACGGATGGCCAAATACTGGTTCCCTTGGCTCATAGGTTCGTGTCAGCTTGTGATCTGAAAAAGAGAGTCAAGCCCTTGGTGTTTTCCAATTATCTATGGATGCTATTATGACAAAGAGAGAAAATATGAATAATTGACAGGATTGTGAGTTATTGAGTTCTTATTGCTGTATGTATTATCTTATTTAATTTTTAAAAGTTGAAGTACAGTTGATTTATAATGTTCCAAGTGCATAGCAGAGTGATTTAGTTAGGTTACTTCATTTAATTTTAATCTTATTCACACAAAACTTTATGAGGTTAACATTATAATAGCCTTTTATTTTTTGCCATGCCACATAGCTTGAGGGATCTTAGTTCCCCAACCAGGGATCAAATTCATGCTCCTTGTAGTGGTAACTCAGGATCCTAACCACTGAACCGCCAGAGAATTCCCTAAAATATCTATTTTAAAGATGATGAAACTGAGTCTCGAAGTGGTTAGGTAAGCTGTGCAAGTCACATAGTTAAAAAGCAAAAAAGCAAATCTGTCTGACTCCAAAGTACCTCATTACATGGACTCCCAAAAAGTCTCTGAAAAAAAGCAGCCATGCCTATCTAATAGATTTTTTAGAAGCCAGTGATAGCATCAGCCTTTACAAATGAGAACCCTGGAACTGTGAGTAGAAGGTCAACTTCCCCCATCGAAGGACCAGGCCTTCAAGTTCCCTGCACATGCTCTTCCCCACCTGCACTGTTCACTCATGCTTCCACCTGAGGATAAGAGGAGAGACTTCTACTAGGAAAAGGAGGCGAGATCTCTACTAGGCCTACCAGACTCAGAATAAGACTTGGTCTGGATTCTCTTTCTGCCCTGACATTTTATGCCCCTGTTATTGCTTTTGGAGACCAACGAATTTAGTAAGGCAGCTTCCTCCCAATCCCCCACCAAATTCTTGAGCAGCAGTTAGAAGAGATAACCTAAGAAGCCCCAGTGCTCTGCAGCTTCAAAGAAAATCTCTTCGCAATTCACACAACACATTTTGACAAGTCCCACAAACATATCTGTATTGAAACTTCCCACAGGAAAAACAAAGGAGAGAGCATTTACACAGAGGATCATCTCATAACTTATTTTGCAACACAAATATATATCGATCCTTTCCAGCAGGTCAGGCCCTGTACCTGGCACTAAGGATATACCAAGCATGGGCAAAACCTCTGCCCTTCTGCAGCCAGAGGTGACAAACAAGTCCATAGATCATAAACAAGCAGACTACTTTCAGTATTTTATTCTGGATGTAAAGGCAGTCTTTAACAGACTGGAGAATTCCCAGCGGGTGGGGGGGGGGGGGTGTCATGATCCAATTCACATTATAAATATTCCACTTTGGCTCCTATATGGACAATGTACGTGGGGTTACTGTCCACGTGTGAGGCTACTCATCCCCCCACTGGAGGGAAACTCTGCCCACAAACCACTCCCAGATAGAGATGAATACATCATGCTTCCAGAATTCTCCAGAGGCTAAGGATTGAGGGAGCCAGAGGCCTCTCTGTCTATGGAACAGTGACAGGCCTAAGGCAGGATGAGCAATCAGTAAAGCCCCATTCGGCAGCCAGAGAGTCAGCTTCTCCAGAAGGCCCAGGGCTCAGTCACAGAGCCCCAGAGAGTTCTTCTTTCTTTTTTTTTTTTAAACATGAAACATGCTCTTTACTAATGACCCCATAGACTGTAGCCTACCAGGCTCCTCTGGCCATGGGATTTTCCAAGCAAGAACACTGGAATGGGTTGCCATTTACTTCTCTACCACAGAGAGTTCTTAATCACAGACTGAAAAACAGTCATCTGGAAATATTGCCCAGATTGACTCCATGGACGTGAAAGCATCAGGTGTGGACCAGCCAGCCACCTCTTCTAGAAGCACAAAGCACTTGAAATCATTCATTTTAATCCAGTTACTTTCAACCTCAGCTCTAAGGGGGCAGCAAAAATTTGGCAGGAATATTAATATTAGTTGATACTTTCTGAGCACTCACTAACTGGCAAGAACTAACCATTATAATTCCCATTTTACAGATGAGGAAAACTGAAACACAGGGAGGCAATTCATATTTGTTGAGCACCTGTAATGTGAAATTCTGGCCAAGAACTTCCCCAATATCATCTTTGCAAGGCCTTGCATAGCCTTGCAAGATGGGCAGTACTGTCCCCATTTCACAGGTGAAGACCCCCAGACTCAAGGGCATTATATCAGTTTCAAAGGCCAAGAAGCAAAAAAGTGAAAGAAGAAGGGTTCAGCCTAGACTCACTGTACTCTACTTGACCCACTGAATCCAAAATGGAAGCTGGGAGAATCAGGACAAAAGCCAGGTCCTCTCGCTCCTTGACTGTTCTAGCCATTAGATGACTTCACTTGCAAGTGGCAAATGGGGGTGTCCCAAGGTTTCTGCTTGCCAAAGTCATGGCCTGCATAAAACCAAGCCATGCTGGGGCACAGGGAAACTGTGTTTCTCAGCACTGACAATTACAGTAAGGTGCTATTCCCCTGCCATTAGCATCACTGAACCTCTTGCTTGTGGTGACAATCCCTATACATCATGACTGTTTCCTCTTCCAGGAATGCCAGCTGAGACCACTGCAGCCATCTGTTCCATGATCATGGGTGGAGTGTTTGAGAAGTTTCCTAAACTGAAAGTGTGCTTTGCACATGGAGGTAAGCCCCTATCTGTATTGGTCAGCTTGGGCTGCCAGAACAAAATACGACCACAGTCTGGGCAGCTTAAACCACAGAAATGTGTCTTCTCAGAGGTGTGGATTTCCAGGATCAAGGTGCCAGCAAGGTTGGTTTTTGGTGAGACTCTTCCTGGATTACAGAAGGCTGCCTTCCTATGTCCTCACCTGTCCTTTTCTGTGTGTGTTCACAGGAAGAGAGAGAGGTTAGGTGTGTCTTCCTCTTCTTATGAGGACCAGTCCAAGCTTATGACCTCATTTAACATTAATTATCTCAGTAAAGGCCTTACCTACAGATACAGTCACACTGGGGATCAGGGACACAATTTTGGAGGGATACAATTTGGTCCTTCTAGTCACTGTTTTAGTTATAAAATATATCATTTCAAGGACCAAATTCCACTTTGGCAGACAAATTTAGTTTGGCTGGCACAGTTTACTTGATTTTGCTTTGTCTGTCAGACCATAAGCTCTCCAGTTTGCAGTAGTCTTTACCATTCACTATTGTTTAGAAATAGGCTTGTTTCATTCCTTTACATTTCCTGCTTTCCTGTCTCTATAGGTAAATGAGTTTGGAACTCTTGGTTACATACACAATATCCAGCTGTACATACTGTTCTCTAATCTGCTTTTCCTTCTCATCAGCATATAGAGACATCTTTCAATGTCAGTGAGTACAGACCATCATCATTTTTGATGGTTGTATGTATAGCAATATGTTTTATGGATATGCCATCATTATTTAAATATTTCCCAACTGATAGGTTGCCTCTGTATTTTTCTATCATAAAGACACTTCATTTTAAAAATCTTGACCACATATCTTTACACACTTGGCTTCTCTCCCTAGGATGCATTCCTTAAATCTGAATTTCTAAATGAGTTAACTTCATTCTATATTCTGGCTCCTTTATTCTGGGTCATCTCTCAGCATTTGGAACCCTGTAGGTCCTCTGTAAATGTAGTTTATTAGCTGGGCTATAGGAACTTCTCCTTGCATACAACATGAGGATTGAAAAGAATCCTTTTCAAGTAACACTAGCCTCTCAGGAATGCGTTTTACTTGCAGGTGGTTCCTTCCCCTTCACAGTTGGAAGAATCTCCCATGGATTCAGCATGCGTCCTGATCTGTGTGCACAGGACAATCCAACCAACCCAAAGAAATACCTTGGTTCCTTTTATACAGACTCCTTGGTTCATGATCCTCTGGCCCTCAAACTGTTAACAGATGTCATAGGAAAGGTAAGCCAGAACTGCTATTCAGATAACTTATGGGGAGTAGAGTGCAGGATCAGCAAACAGTTGCCTGGTGTCTCTCCATAAAAGAGGTATGGGGGAAGAGGCATTAGAAGAAAAAAGAGGGACATTAAAGTATGGAATTAAGTTTGCTCACACGGGGTATCCTATCCAGAATCTCCTTCAACACAGACCATGTGTCACCAGGAAACCATCATGGATGTATGCCAGGGAAATCCCAGATAACCCACATGGCTGGTAGCTCCCAGATAAGTTCCTCTTCCTACGGTCACCTGTGTAGTGATCCTAAGGAAGTGACTCATCATGATGAGGTAAGCAGGAAAAAGCCACCAGTTTTGAAGTCAAATACACCTGAATTAAAATCCTGGCTGCACGTCTTATGAATTAGGTTAAGTGTGACTCTGTCAGGTGGTGCTGGTGGCAAAGAATCCTCACGCTAATTCAGGAAACATAAGAGATGTGGGTTCTGTCTCTGGGTTGGGAAGATCCCCTGAAGGAGGGCATGGCAACCCACACCAATATTCTTACTGGAGAAGCCCATGGAGAGAGGGATCTGGCAGGCTACGTCCATGGGGTCGCACAGAGTCAGACATGACTGAAGCGACTTAGCATTCATGCAGAGGACTCTAACTGTCCTCATCCACTAAATGAAGGAAACTGGAACATTAAAGGGAGGGGATAGCACTGGTCAGGGAGGCAAGGGAAGATGCTGAAGGGTCTTAGGCACTATTTGAAATGTTTCTCTGGCCTTTATTTTGAAAACAATTTCTCTCATTTGGCCAAAAAGATCAGCACGGTAGTGCTTTACATCTCACAAGAGAAAGTCCTTCCTCTGTTGTGGTCTGCTAGCAGCTCTCTTGTTGATAGCATCTACATATTTGAAGGCTGGCAATGTGGTACTTGGATTGAGAGTAGATTCCGAGGCATTTACAATCTTGTTTAGCAGAGAAAGAGGTCCACTATTTGAAAGTTGCAAGTAGTGTTCTATCTCCAGAATGGAGACTATATCTCACTTTAAAGCTGACTGTTTCTCTGGCTTGAGAAGCTCACTAGAATAAAAATGTTGAACATTCTGGTTTGGGAATAAATTATGTGACTGAGCTCTGTTTCTGAGCCTTCTGGCTTTTGCGTTGCCCCTGCTGAAATGGAAACTTAGCTAGTTGTGACTTCTGATTATTACTGGTTTGGAAAAAGGGGCTATGGGCAGGTGTATAAGTAGGCAACTACAAAATGGAGAAACTGAAAGATACTGTGAGCTCTGAACTTCAGGAAACAGAGGACAGGGACTAGGAATTGATGTGGAATTGGGGGAAGGGTCATTCTCACTACCTCCCATCAAGCGTAGTATCCTTGGTATTCCTGACAATGGCAACTTCAGGAAAAAACACCCTCGGCAAATATTAATACAACAACCATCCTATGAGGAATATCATTAGCACCTTTAAACAGAATTCAGGGCAATATACATTGCCCAGGAGGTCACAGCAGAAGAGGAAGAACATGGAAAATGCCTTGTGGTAACCAGTGGATAGACTAGTTAGTAAGTACATCCCTCTCATTGACTCAGAAAAACTCAGAGGGGACTTTGCAAAATTGCAAAGGTGCATTCAAACTGTGAAGACTTGAGCCACAGAAATGTGGGCATCAAAAGCAAATGTGACCTCATTTTATGTGACTTCACATGCTGGTGAATCTAGGACACAGAAGCAGTATATATTAATAATGTAGGATTCTCTTTAAAATATTAATGTTTCTTCATTTTAGTTATATTCACATTAGCAAAATCTTTCAAAAACAATCCCCAAACCAGAACAGCTAAGGAAAGTCCTAGCATGACAGCCAGTCTAGACAGAAACTGTCCAAATTAGAGCTAGAGGAGGGAGGTTAGAGCTATCGAGCTGTGGAGGGAGGTCCAGGACAGATAAAATGAAATGGATGGATTATTTGATGTGTTTGAATTTGAAACAATGATCACCAGCCAGGCATTCAACAGATCTATTTATGCATTAGGAACAAACAAGCTGTACCTATATAGAAAATATAGCAGATGAAACAAAAGGAAAGAATGGATGGATGATTTGACGTGTTTGAATTTGAAACAATGATCATCAGCCAGGCATTCAACAGATCTATTAATGCATTAGGAACAAACAAGCTGTACATATATAAAAAATATAGCAAATGAAACAAAGGAAATAACTCCAAGAAAACAAACATCCATACAAAGACAGATAATCACTGCACACTACTTGACTCAACAGTGAACAATATTTATATTTCTAGTGTAATATTAAGCATTAACTTAATTGAAAATTGTAATTCTACTAGGAAAATGGAGGGGGGAAGTTGGGGTAAGAAATTCTCCACGATCATAATGGGAAGTCAGTAAATACTCTCTAAAGCTAATAAATCAAGAAACAATATTATAATCTTATTATCTAGATCTGTGAGGGTGATTATCAGAAGAGTCATGATAAAAGATAAAAGAGGCTGCTTTCAGCAACAAGAGCTTGGAAAGTGGACCCAGGACTGTATTTATAAGAAAGACATTAGTAATATTTGATTGTTTAACTATGTATTAAACATAATTTAAAAACCTTCTCTGGTGGCTCAGACAATAAAGAATCTGCCTGCAGTGCAGGAGACCCAGCTTCGATTCCTGGGTCGGGAAGATCCCCTGGAGAAGGAAATGGCAACCCACTCCAGTATTCTTGTCTGGAAAATCCCATGGACAGAGGAGCCTGGCGGGCTACAGTCCAGGGAGTTGAAAAGAATCAGACATGACTGAGTGACTAACACTTTCACTTTCAGTTAACTATGTATAGGTGTAATTTTGATAAATCAAAATTCTAAATAATACCTTAAGGATAAATAGATATATGTCATATATACACCAAAACCATTTATTGCACCCCTACTACTTCTAAAGTTCCCTCCAAACAGAAGACTTGAATTACATAATCTCTTAGCTTCCTCCCATCTCTAAAATTCTTTGCTTTTTCTCTGTCTACTTATTTTTAAAGACAGATGCAAAGAATACTGGTTATATTTTACTGGTCTATCACTGTGAAAAATACGAAAAAACTTATTGCTTCCCAGTTTTAACATGATCAGGGCTTCCCTTGTGGCTCAGCTGGTAAAAAATCTGCAAGCAATGTGGAAGACCTGGGTTCAAACTCCAGGTTGGGAAGATCCCCTGGAGAAGGGAACAGCTACCCACTCCAGTATTCTGGCCTGGTGAACTCCATGGTCCGTATAGTCCATGCGGTAGCAAAGAGTCAGATAACGACTGAGCAACTTTCACTTTCACTTTAACATGATCATAGAAAATTCACTTTATATATTTAGGTAGATAGATTTTGAGAGGTCTGTTATCCTCCCCTTATGATTGCATCATAATTTTGGCTAGATCCAGTGCTAAGCTCTTTGCTGCAGAAGATATTGCCCCAACTCAGTGGATCAAAACAATAAACATTTATTATCTCATATGGTCTCTGTGTCTGGCATTTAGGAACAGCTGATTGGTCTCAGAATTTCTCACAAGGTTGCAGGCAAGTTGTCAGTCAGAGCTGCAGTCACCTGAAGGCTCAAATGGGGATGACGACGGATTTATTTTCCAGGTGACTTTTATACATTACTGGCACATGGGTGCTGGACTTTGGCAAGAGGCCTCACTTCCTCCTCATCTGGGTCCCTCTAACTCTCCCTCTGGGTCCCTCTAACTCTCCTTAAGTATCCTCACAACATGGCACCTGGCTTTCCTAAAGAATGAATGATCTGAGAGAGAAATGGGTGTGGGACAGGAAAAGAGAGCAAGAGAGAGATGGAGTGTATACCAGGCAGAAGCTGCCCTTTTATGACCTACCCTCAGAAGCAAGTCACTAAATCTGGCCCACATTCAAAGGGAGTGGAATTCAGCTCCACCTTTTGAAGGGAGGAGTATCAAAGAATTTGAAGACATATTTTTAAACGACCACACTATACACTCTGGTGACAAATTATTTACGAACTAAGTAATTCCTCCTAAATGCAAAATATCTTTAGTCCTCCCACAACCACCTCAAAGTCTCATCCATTTATAGCATAAGCTTAAAGTGTAGGATCTCAGTGTTTAAAGTAACTTGTGGATGGCGCTCCTCATGTGGAGTTTCTCTCAGTCTGAACTACAGAGGTAATCACATACTCAAACTATAAAATGGTGAGACAGGCAAAGGGTAGTTGCTTCAGACCCTCCTTTCCAAAAAGGGGAATCAGGAGATTTAGAGCAGTTACGCATCACCAGCAAATCTGAAATCTATCAGGCACATGTTGACAATTCTTTGATTAGAGCTCAGAGCATAGAATGATTCTCCAGTCTTGGTTCTACTCTCTGAGTCATCCCTCCTTTTCCATGAAAGGTAGCCCATGTTTGTGGCTGAGTAGTTTCTACAGACTGCTTCATGCTCTCCACAACTTTTGAGGCCCAAAGGCTTCATTTAGTTCTAGCTGTTCCTTTAAATCCAAGTTGGTGGTGTTTCTGCAAATACAATTCTCTTTGCAGGTCTTTTATGAATCTTATTAGGCTTCAGGTGTGTGTGTGTTAGTCACTCAGTCGTGTCTGATTCTTTGCAACCCCATGGATTATAGCCCACCAGGCTCCTCTGTCCATGGAAATATCCCAGCAAGAATACTGGAGTGGGTTGCCATTTCCTTTTCCAACATTAAGCTTCATACCATTGCGCAAAAGGCTTACCCACAAATTTCTGAGAAAAGGCTTTCTCTACATATTCTGCAAAGGCTGCTGAGGGACAACACTCTTAAGCTACCTAGAAGCCCTTATTGTCTGAAGGTTGTTCTTTGAGGCACTGTCTTAAATCTTTTGAAATCATAACAAACATATAGTCACATCTTGGGTTCATTTTTAGACTATATCTTTCAGATTGCACCCTGCTCTTAACCTTTGCTGGAAAGCTATCTCTAATTTTAGTATCATTTGCCATCAGAGGGGCTGAGAAATTTCAAACCCAACAATTCCTTTATTTATAATGGTGTTGGTTTAGTTGCTAAGTCATGTCTGACTCTTGTGACTCCATGGACTGTAGCCCTCCAGACTACTGTCCATAGGATTTTCCAGGCAAGAATACTGGAGCGGGTTGCCATTTCCTTCTCCAGAGGATCTTCCCAACCAGGGATCTGCACTGCAGGCAGATTCTTTACTGACTGAGCAATCATTCCTTCCTTTAAGGCAGTCTGCTTTGCATTTTACTATAGGCAACAAGAAGCAGGCATGCAGCACTTCCAGCACTGTCTGGAAATTTCCTTTGCAATGTCACCCAGTTGATAAATATAATTTCTACTTTGCATATTACTGTTGGTAACAATATTGCTTTTTTTTTTTTTTTTTTGGCCACAATGTAGCAAGGATCTCCTTTCCTCTAGTTTCCAATAACATTTTCCTTTTTCTCCCAAAGTCCTTGCTGGTAACTTTCTCACAAGTTATCACGCTTTTAATAACAGTCTTAACAAGAGTCTCCAGTCTTTTCACTATCTCAAGATCCTTACAACTTCCTCCGACCAATCCATTCCAAAACCACTCCCCTGTTTTTAAGTTTTCATTGTGGCAACGGCCTACTTCAGGCACCAAAATCTGTATTAGTTATCTATTGCTACATACTACATTAACCTAAAACTTAGATTAGGTTTGGGGCTTCCCTGTGGGTGCAGTGATAAAGAATCCCCCTGCCAACGCAGGCGATGCAGGAAATGTCAGTTTGATTCCTGGGTAGGGAAGATGCCTGGGAGAAGGAAATGGCAACCCACTCCAGTATTCTTGCTGGAAAATTCCATGGACAGAGGAGCCTGGTGGGCTACAGTCCACGAGGTCTCAAAGAGTTAGACACAACTGAGTACGCACAACCAACCAACTAGGTCAGGTTTAAAACCACAATGAACATTTATTATCTCATTCATTTCCTCTGAGTCAGGAATCCAGGAATTCCATGGCTGGGCAATTCGGAGTCAGGCTTTCTTATGAGGTTCAGTGAGACCACTACAGCCCAAGAATATCTGTCTTTCATTCTTTCACCTTTTAATTTTTTTTTGTCCATTACTTTTTACACTAAATTAACCCCAAACTCTCCACCAATTTTGTAACTTTCTTCTCTTAAACACATTAGATACAGTAGTCTATTAATTCTTTCTTCTTGGAAAAATATCTCAGGAGTCTCTGACTTGCTCAAATATGGACTGGGTTGCTATTTAGACCTGCTGCTCAGCTGTCATCTTGAGATCCCCCCTTTGCATGCCTCATGTTCTCTCTCTCTCTCTCTCTCACTGGGTTCCCAGCTTCCCGAGACCCACAATTTTCCAATTTCTTGCTTTAGTCCTTCATCTTGGCAGAGAACATCTTCTAATAACTTTCTAAGAAAGACAGTATGGGAGATAAAATTTTTGAAGCCTTGGTTATCTCAATATTTCTTTATTCTTCCTCTGTTGTTCGGTCGCCAAGCCACATCTGACACTGCAACCCCATGGACTGTAGCACGCCAGGCCTCCCTGTCCCTCACTATCTCCTGGAGTTTGCCCAAGTTCGTGTCCAGTGAACTGGTGATGCCACCCAACCATCTCATCCTCTGTCACCCTCTTCTCCCTCTGCCTTCAATCTTTCTCAGCATCAGGGTTTTTTTCCAATGAGGCAGCTCTTTACACCAGGTGGCCAAAGTGTTGAAGCTTCAGCTTCAGCATCAGTCTTTCCAGTGAGGATTTAGGGTTGATTGGTTTAATCTCCTTGCTGTCCAAAGGACTCTCCAGAGTCTTCTCCAGCACCACAGCTCGAAAAAATCAATTCTTTGGCACTCTGTTTTCCTTATGGTCCAACTCTCATATCTGTACATGACTACTGGAAAGACCATAGCCTTCACTATACAGACTTTAGTCGGCAAAGTGATGTCTTTGCTTTTTAATAAACTGGCTAGGTTTGTCATAGCTTTCCTTCCAAGAAGCAATGATCTTCTAATTTCATGGTTGCAGTCAACACCCACAGTGATTTCTGAGCCCAGGAAGAGAAAATCTGTCACTGCTTCTACCTTTTCTTCTTTCATTTGCCATGAAGTGATGGGGCTGGATGCCCTGTCTTAGTTTTTTAAATATTGAGTTCTAAGCTGGCTTTTTCACTCTCCTCTTTCACCTTCATCAACAGGCTTTTATAGTTACTCTTCACTTTCTGCCATTAGAATGGTATCATCTGCACATCTGAGGTTATTTCTCCCAGCAATCTTGATTCCAGCTTGTGATGTGCTCTGCATATAAGTTAAATAAACAGGTGACAATATACAGCCTTGTACTCATTTCTCAATTTTGAACCAGTCAGTTTTTCCATTTAAGGTTCTAACTTGCTTCTTGATCTGCATACAGGTTTCTCAGGAAACACGTAAGATGGTCTAGTATTCCCACCTCTTTAAGAGTTTTCCACAGTTTGCTGATTCACATAGTCAAAGGCTTTAGCATAGTCAATGAAACGATAGATTTTTTTATGGAATTCCCTTGCTTTCTCTATGATCCAGAGAATGTCGGCAATTAGATCTCTGCCTTTTCTAAACCCAGCTTGTACATCTGGAAGTTCTTGATTCAGGTACTTGCTGAAGCCTAGCCTGAAGGATTTTTGAGCATATTCTTCCCTTACAAAGAGTTAATTGTTTAGCTAAGTATATAATTCTAGCTTGGAATCTGTTTTCCTGATGAATTTTAAATACATTTTCACATTATATTTTGACTTCTAGAGTTGTTATTGAATAATAAAATGCAAGTCTAATCTCTGAAACTTCATATAAAACATACTTCTCTCTCCTTCACTCTCAGTTTCAAAGACTAAAAGATTTTCTTTTTGTCCTGAAATTTCTTAGTAATGGACTGTTTTTGCCCATTATGCTAGCCATTTGGTGAGTCCTTTTATTCTGCAAATTTTCTTAATTTACTTCTTTAATGACTTCCTTCTCCCCCACCTCTGCCCCTATTTTTTCTTTCTGGAGTTCCTATTCTAAAGTTGAATCTTTTTTTTTTTCTGTCTTACATCTCCCCTTTTTGAGCTTTTGTTTTACTTTATGGGAGATTTCCTCAATTTTATTAATAAATCCTTCTATGTAATTGGCTTTTAATATTTAATTTGCAAGATCTTGATGTTACTGTTCTTGTTCTGTAAACCTTTTTAAAATATCCTGTTATTGTTGAGTGAGTGCCATACCTTTTAAAACTCTAAAAATATTAATAATTTTGGGAAATATACTTCTCCCCACAAGCCTTCCTGCAATTAGTTTTTTGTCTTTTAAGTCTCAGTATTTCATATTAAATGCTTTCCTTAAATGTCCATAATCCCCGGCTATCTACTTTTACTTAAGAGTGGTCACTAAAAAGATGATTGGAAGTCTCTGCATATGGATGGGACCTGTCAAGTGGGATTTTCTCTACAGAGTAATCCAACTGGGCCATTTCCTTTGGAAATTCTAGATATTTGGTCTTTCCTTTTTGATTTATCCCTTTCCCAGAGAAGTTCTTTCAATTTCTTATCTGAATGGTAAAGTCCTCAGTCACTCAGTCGTATCCGACTCTTTGCGACCCCATGGACCGTAGCCCACACGGCTCCTTTGTCCATAGAATTTTCCAGGCAAGAATACTGGAGTGGGTTGCCATTTCCTACTCCAGGCAATCCTGATCTAAGGATTGAACCTACATCTTCTGCATCTCCTGCAATGAAAGGCAGATTCTTTACCACTAGCACCACATGGGTTAAAACCAGTAAAGGCCTGGTTGCCATTATTCTAAGAACTGAGTGGAGAATAAGGGTTGGGATGCTCAATTTTTAATAAATAAACTTTTGCTTTCAGAACATTCCATGCTCTCAACTGTGCATGGTATCTTCCAGCTTAGAGACTCTCTCTTTCACCCCCTTTTGAGGCTAACTGACCAATCTTTTGTCAGAATGAGGGGAAAGCAGACACTGGACTAAGCAGTGAGGGAGGTGGTCTAGGGTCTAACTGCTTCTGCAACAGGCTTGCAATGAATCTTCCTGTTGTTAGTTCAGTCTTTGTCTTGACTTCCAGAGGTACCTGGTGCTGTCTATTACAGATATTTGGTGATATAAGCCAGATTACTTTTTGGCCTATATCATACTAGCTAGGAATTTCTCTTTCTTGGTCTTCTAAAGTTAGTTATTGTCCAACAGCTTTCCAGTTTCTGAAATTTTCTTATTTCTTCTGTCCTGTTCTCTTTGTCCTCGTGGGTGTATGCTTTTTAAAATCCACTTTACCATCTATTTCATGGGGTTTCAAACTGTGATTCTTAGATCAATTCCAGCCCACAAAGATTTTGTTACCAGTCTATGGTAAGAGGAAGAATTTGTGCCAGAATGTAAACTGATTTACTAATGACACAGTTTAGTTTAACTGTCTTTTGGGGTTTTTTTTATTTTATTTTATATATTTTTAATTAATCATTATTTATTTTTAACTGCACTGGGGCTTTGTTGCTACACATGGGCTTTCTCTAGTTGTGGTGAGCAAGGGCTGCTCTCTAGTTGTGATGCATGATCTTCTCATTGCAGTGGCTTCTCAGTGCAGAGCACAGGCTCTAGGGCAAGTGGGCTTCTGTGGTTGCAGCATTCAGGCTCAGCAGCTGTGGCTCTTGTGTTCTAGAGCACAGGCTCAGCAGTTGTGGTACATGGGATTAGCTTCCCTGCAGCATGTGGGATCTTCCTGGACCAGGGATACAACCAGTAACCCGTGCATTACAAGGCAGATTCTTAACCACTGGACCATTAGGAAAGTCCTGATTTTGTTTTTAATGGCAAGACTTTTTCAGTAAAGGAAGTGGTGCATTGATTTACATTCTAGGGTAAGTTCCTTATGTCATCATGCACAAGTGGAAGACCAGTTTGGATACATGTAATAATACTAGTCTTGAGCTTTCCTCCCTTTCTCTAATGAAATTTATCTTATCTATATCTCATCCTCCTATGGCCCAGCTTCCAGTTCTCTGAAGTCATATTCATGGTTACATGCAGTAATAGGTTAGCAGAAACTACAGCAATAGAAGGTCCGGCCAGATTTTCAGAATTTAAAGAATATTCTAGTACTCTCTCTGGCTTAGATTGAAGGTAGAAAGAAGAAAGATGATATGCCTCTTTCTGAAGTAATGATGTAAAATAAGGCTTGGATCTTCTATGGCAACTTCATCAAAAGTGAAGAGGGAACAAGATAAAAATAAGGAAGAACCTAGAAAGCCAAGCACATGCCCAGAGCAGGATACATTCTCAGGAAAGACAAGATAGGGCCCTATGCTTTAATCTCTCCCTGATCTTTAGGAGCAGCATCAGTAGGAAGTGAATGCCAAGATGAGGTTGTAAATGGCCTGGCCAAGTTTTCAAGGAAGGTCCATCACAGAGCCAATCTGCAAAGACCAGGAGAGGTTTTTTCCTTGTCTTTTTTTCATTCTCTTTTTGTTCTGGGAATTTAAATAACTCTTTATCCAAACATGAGCTGACACAAGCTTAAGTAACAGAGACTTCAGAGAGCATATATAACAAAGAATGTCTTCCAAAATAGTTTGAAAAGTCACTAAATAAACAATACAAAGCACACAAAGAAATATCAATGAACCCTGAGAAGAAGGAAGAATCTGCTTACCAAAGTTACCATATCACAATATTCAGAATGTCTAGTTTTCAGCAAAAAATTAAGAGGCATTCAAAGAAAAAAGAAATTGTGGCCCATTCCTATGGGGAAAAAAAAACTAACAAACTGTCATTGGAGAAACATTGGACTTACTAGACAATGATTTTAAATCAACAGCCTTAAATATGATCAAGAAATAAAGAAAAATCATAGACCAAGAACTAAAGGAAACCAGGAGACTAATGTCTGAACAGAGACTAACAATAAATATATAAAAATTATGAAAAGAAAACAAACAGAAATTCTGAACCTAAAAAGTACAATAATTTTAATGAAAAACTCACACGAAGGTCATACACCCAACAAGAGATTTGTATTCAAATATATAATAATCTCATATATCTCATAATTCAAATATCTCATAATTCAATAATAAAAAGGCACATAACCCAATTAAACTGAGCAAAGGATTTGAATAAACTTTTTTCAAAAAAAGATATTAGTCTATAAATGGCTAACAAGCACTGGTAAAGATGTTCAACGTTACTGGTTATCAGGGAAAGGCAAATCAAAACCATAACGAGATAACCTTCATCCTCACCAAGATGACTATATTTTTTTTGAAATGGAAAATGTTGACAAGAATGTGAAGACATTGCACACTGATGGTTGGAAGATAAAGTGGTTATCTTCCATTAGCTGCTGTGGAAAACAGTTTTGTAGGTCTACAAAAAGTTAACCATAGAATTAGCATATCCCAACAGTGCCATTCCTGGGTAGATATCGAAAAGACTTAAGACCAAGTATTCAAACAAATACTTGTATACAAATGTTGGTAGTAGCATTATTTGCAAGAGCCAAAAGGTAGAAACAAATGTCCATCAACAAATGAATGAATAAACAAAATGTTTTATACCCATACAATGGGATATTATATTCAGCCAAAGAAAGAAATGAAATACCAATATATGCTACAACATGGATCTTGAAAACATGCTAAGTGAAAGAAGTCAGACACAGAGGTCATGTATTGTATGATTCCATTTCTTTGAAGAATCTAGGATAGATAAACCCACAGAGACAGAAAGCAGAATAGTGGTTGCCAGGGGGTGGGTAGGAATGGAGAGTGACTTCTTAATATGTACAAGGTCTCCTTTGAGGGTGTAAAAATGTCTTAGCCCAAGATAGAGATGATGGTTGTACATCACAAGAAAACATGAGTGGAAATGTACTAGATGTGAATGTACTAGATGTCATCACAGTATACACTTTAAAATGGCTAATTTTATGTTTGCAAATTTCCCCTCAATTTTTTTTTTAAATGAAGAGGACTCTGTCTGCAAGAGAGACTTTCAACCACCCAAACCAAAGCCTCTATTTATATGTTATTTTGTATATTTTTAAAAGAGAAACCAGAAACACCTGTTCTGCAAAATATTTTATCTGACAGTAAAATAAATGGCTCATTTATAGAAATAACAATGTTATTTGGGGGCACTTTATGGACCAGTTTTTACAGTGGGCATGCATGTGATCTTGTCTTGGGCATTTGAATCTGTGGGTTAGAAAATGGACCTAAAACTAGAGACCAGTCAGGCCCAAAAGCCAAAGCTTTTTCTTCATTCATTTCCTAAGTCTTCTGACTCTTTAACATTCGGGACTGCTCTATTTTGGGATTCTAAAGCAATGAAAAGGTCCTTTATCACCAAAGATGTGATTATATCTATTGTAGTTGGTGGAGTATACCATATGTATTAGAAATGTTTCCACTCTGACTTGAAAATTAAATGTATTTTAATACTTCTGTCTGTAAGTATTCTGGATAAGTGATGTTTTCTTGTGCACTGCAGTCCTCAGTAGAGTGGAACCCTTTTTGATGCCTGTAAGCTTCCCGAGAACAAGAGTATAACTTACTACCTTCTCAAGAAGTTATGGTAAGTGAGAGACAATTCAAGTCCTGGCTCTACTGCATGTCAGCTGGGTGAACTTTAGTATCAGGTCACTGATTGCCTTCAACCTCAGTTTCCTCAACTGTAAAACACAGATGACAGATAGCCAGACAGAGTTGATGTGAGGAGCTAATATAACACAATGCCAAAGGACTCTCCAAATGTCAGTGCTTTTTGCACAGTGGTTGTAAAGTTAATATTTGTTTAACTGAGTTGTGTAATGATCTTGTGGATATAAGGCTAATCTTGCTTTGCACTGATTGAATTAAATCAAGCTATTTCTCTAGGAAATTATGTCTCAGGGAACAAAGTGAATCCTTGATATACTAGGATTTTTGTAATAAGCTATGTTGTAAGAGAGGTGTGTTGTATTTACCGCAAATGCTACTAATGAAATATGCTAATGAGAAGAGAGTTAATTGTTCCTTTTCCAGAAGACAAATGAATTCTCTTCCACTATTTGAGTTTCTTTAGTAAGTCACATCTTTCAGTGTTCACAGCATTCCCTGAGAATGTGAAAAGTTAATGCGTCCCAGCAGGTGAGCAGTTTCTTTCTTTTCCCTGGCAGGAATATTAATCACTATTATTACCACTCAGGAGTCTTTGACTTCATAGGGAACATGTGCCACTAACTTTGGGGAGGGAAATTATGTTGGGGTGGTGTTGAGGTGGAGAAATCAATCAGGATTAGCCACTGCTTTCCTGCCTAATAAGGAAAGCCAGTACCTGTTGAGGTTTAATTTTAGAATCCTAGAAGAGTTAGCCACACTACCTAAAATGTCAACTATTAAAATTATTCCTCTGATTTTAGTAGAGTCTTTAGAAAGGGCCCACTAAAATGTAGATGTTAATAAATATTACTGTAGCAAATATCACAGATATCCTTAAAAAATTGGTTCATAATTATGGTCAGTCCCAAAGGACTAGAAGTCTAGATCACAGACAAGAAGGAAAAAGAAAGAACAAAGTTCTAGCTTTTGGAAGGCTAGGACCAGGTATGTTACTTGGAAGCCTGAGGTATCACGAGAACCTTGGATATCTCACAGAGCTTGTATCAGTGGGAAACGAGGCAACAGTCATCCAAGGCCATATTCTATGCTTCCTTAACCAGACTCTGCATCCATTTAGAACACAATCAATTTGCAGTTATAGTAGGTGATAGAAATAGCAATAGGGGCTGTCCTGGTGGCTCAGTGGTAATGAAAGTGCCTGCCAATGCAGGAGAAATACCTGGGTCAGGAAAATCCCCTGGAGAAGGAAATGGCAACCCACTCCATTATTCTTGCCTGGGAAATCCCATGGACAAAGGAGCCTGGAGGACTACAGCCTGTAGGGTCGCAAAAGAGTTGGACACGACTTAGTGAACTAAACAAGAAACAGCAATACAAAAATTATTTTTAACTCAGCAAGTATTTATTAAGCATCTATCAAGCAAGGACTGGGAGCAAGTGACCTTCATCCTACAGGACCATTTGACTCTGAAGGAATCTCTTCTCCCCATCTCTTCCCTGTACTATCCCTTCTCTGAATAAGAAATCCAATTAACAAGGACTCTACCTCCAATTTTTTTATGCCTACTTCCCTCTCCCTTAAGAAATCACTAACAAGTTAGAAATGGTCAAAAGTTTATCAGAAGGTATCAATAAAAGGTGTTTAATTGGATAATAGGTATGAAAAATTTACAAACTAGATTATCACAAATGGATAATTAATCTCCTATAGAGAGAAGTTGTGAGCAATAGCTATTAAATAATAATTAAATACTGCCAAACCATAAGGTGTACCTTCCCTGGTGACTCACCCAGTAAAGAATCTGCCTGCAATGTGGGAAACTGAGGTTCAATCCCTGGGTCAGGAAGATTTCCTGGAGAAGGGAAAGGCTACCCACTCCAGTATTCTTGCCTGGAGAATTCCACAGCCAGAGGAGCCTGGCAGGCTTCAGTCCACGAGTTGCAGAGAGTCAAGACTAACACAGCAAACCGTAGGTCTGGTGTTCTGCAACAGGCTTCCAAAATCAAGTTAGGCAGGAGAACAAAGAAGTGCCCTAACCAGGAAGAATGAATTGCAGAGGAGTGGTTCATTTCTGCTTTAAAATCATTTGCTTCCTTTGCCATAGAACAGAACAGACTCCTCCATGCTTAAACCATATTTATATCTGAGAAGGCCATAATAGTTGGAATGGAAGAATTCCTGACTAGAATGAAAAATCATTTTCTAGGTTTCAATTTCATGTTAATGTGGTTGACAAATGTAATATAAGCATGGGACTTTTTAAAATTATGTTATGTTTTGCAATTGTAAACAACTTTAGCTAGAGGAGTAGAGATAAGGACGAATGAACCTCCAGTGAATACCAAGCTGGCAGTTCAGAACGAGATCAGCTGTTGGCACAGATGTGAGGAAACATAACTTTGGGTCTTTAGGGTTTCTACCAGAAGGTGTATTGATTTGCTTGGTTTTATACAGTACATGAATACAGGAATCTAGAGATAGAATTGTGAGTCTATCAAGGCCTTCCTCTAAACTTTAGTATATACTTCTCCACATTGTTTCATGTAAATGTAATCATAAAACCTAGGAAAATCTTTTTTTCTGGTAGAAATCAAAGTGTCATTTATCCTCATAATAACTCAACTTGAGAGTACTTAAAATACATTTAATATATTCTGTATGAATGGCGGACAGATGTCACAACATGTTTGTCAAAACCCACAGAATGTACAACACAAAGAGTGAGCCTTACTGTAGAGTACAGACTTTAGTTAATATTAATAAGAATAACTATGGACTCATGGAAAAAACACATTTAATATTTAGGCCTAGTAACAATCTGACTTCCTTCTTTCATATATTCAAGCCTTCATCCCTTCAACACACAAAACCACTCTCAAGACTGATTATAAGCATAGGTCAGAGTTTTATTTCAAATGAAGAGGATTTCTGAAAAGCCCAATTCAAAGATTCTATCTTAGCAGAGTCATTTTATAGGGGAAAAATGGCTAGACAGTTATTATTAGACTATATTTTAAATACGGAGATGACTATCTAGTTAAGGACAATTAGCCTCTTTGCATTATTGGTTAAAGTTCTTAGATTAGTTTCAAGACTAATAGTCAACTGAATGGATTTCCTAGGAGGGGCTTTTGGCTTCCTTGGTGGCTCAGTGGTAAAGAATCTGCCTACCAGTGCAGAAGACCCGGGTTCAATCCCTGGGTCAGGAAGATCCCCTGGAGAAGAAATAGCAAACCACTCTAGTATTCTTGCCTGGAAAATCCCATTGACAGAGGAGCCTGGAGGGCTATAGTCTATGGGGTCACAAAAGAGTCAGACACAAATTCACAATTAAACAGCAGCAAACAGCAGTAGGAGGGGCTTTTAAGTTCTATAAAGTCTATCAGAAAATTGCTCAAGTAGTTTATCAAGCATACTAAACTATATATGTAGAAAAAGCACTCAACAAACTCCAACAGTCTTTCATGATGAAACCACTCAAAAACTGGTAGAAAGGAAGTTCCACAATCTGATAAAGGACATCTATGAAAAATCCACAATTAACATCATACTTAATGGCAAAAGATTGAAAGGTTCTGCTCTCACCACTTCCATTCAACATTGTATTAGAGATTGTAGCCAGGGAAATTAAGCAAGAAAAAGAAATAAAAGGCATAAAAACTGGAAAGAAAGAAGCAAAATTATTTGAAGATGACATGACTTTGTATATATAAAATCTAGAGAACCCACAAATAAAGCATCAGGGCTAATAAAGCGATTCAGCAAGGTTGTAGAATAAATATATAAAATGTATACAAATATATAAGATAAATATACAAAAATTACCCACATTGCTATATACTAGCATTGAATAATCCATAAATGAAATTGAGGAGACAATTCCATTTACAATAGCATCAAGAAGAATAAAATACTTAGCAGTAAATTCAACTAAAGAAGTGAAGACTTGGACACTAAATTACAAAATACTGCTGAAGAAAATTAAAGAAGACCTAAATAAATGAAAAGACATCCCATGTTCATCTGCTGGAAAACTTAATGTTGTTAAATGGCCATACTTCTCACATTGATCTACAGATTGAATGCAATCCCTTTCAAAAATCCAGGGTTTGTTTTGTTTGTCTTCACGGGAATTGACAAGTTGATGCTAAAATTCATACGGAAATACAAGGGACCCAGAATGGACAAAATGATTTTGAAAAAGAACAGAATTGGAGGACTCGCACTCTCAATTTCAAAACTTTCTACAGATATATAGGATAATCAAAACTGGGTGATGGTGGCTTAAAGACAGACATAAAGATAACTTATTCTGAACAAAAGTACCAATACAAGTCAATAAAGAAAGAATAGTATTTTCAATATATTGTAGTGGGATAACTGAATATCCACATGCATACAAAGAATAATAATTAAGTTGGATCTCTTCTTCACACTCAAAATACACAAAAGTTAACTCAAAATGGACCAAAGACCTAGAGGGAAGAGCTAAAACTACAAACTCTTAGAAGAAAACTTAGTTGTAAATCTTCATGATGTTTAGGCAATAATTTCTTGACTATGACACCAAAAACACAAGCAACCAAAGAAAATAATTAAATTCATCAAAATTCTAAAATTTGGGCTTCAAAAGATACAACCAATGAAGTGAAAAGACAACCCACAGAATGAAGAAAATATCTGTAAATCATACATCTGGTAAATCTGTAGTATTTAGAAAATATAAAGAACCTGGCAACTCAACAATAAAAAGGAAACACATGGGCTCGAATAGACACAAAGGACATATAGATATTCCTTCAAAGACATACAAATGGCCAAGGAGCACATGGAAAGATGTTCAACATAATTATTCGTTACAGAATGCAAATCGAAACCACAATGAGATACCACTTTACACCTACCATGACAGCTATAGTTTAAAAAATGGACAATAACAAGCGTTGGTAAGGATTTGCAGAAATTGGGACCTTCACACATTGCTGTTGAGAATGTCAAATGCTGCAGCCACTGTGAAAAACAGTTTCTCTAAATGTTAAATATGGACTTATCCTATAAGTCCTATATCCTTATACACCTAGGAGCAACTCCACTCCTAGGTGTATACCCAGGAGAAGGGAAAAGGTTTTCATAAAAAAAATTTTATGAAAACACTTGTTCAGAGAAGCATTACCATAATAGCCAAAAAGTAGAAACAACCCACATATCCATTATCTGATGAATGGATAAACACAATGTGGTGTATCTATTCAATGGAATATTATTTGGCCCAAAATGGAATGAAGTACTGATTCAGGCTATAGCATGGATGAACCTTGAAAATGATATACTAAATGAAAGAAGGCGACATACTGCATGATTCCATTTACATGAAATGTCAGAAGGGGCAATTCCATAGACACAGAAGATAAGTTAGTGTTTTCAGGGGCCAGAAGGAGGAGGTAACAAGGAGTGCCTGCTAATGAGTATGCAGATCACTTTAAGGTGATAAAAATGTTCTAAAATTAGTGGGAATGATAACACAGATTCACGAATATACTAAAACACATTGAACTGCACACTTTTAAAGAGTGGATTTTCTGGTATGTGAATTATATCTCCAAAAGAGAAAAAGGGGGCTCTCCTACACCCCCGAATCCTAGTCTTCATTTGTGGAGACACCTAATGATACTTGTTTCTTGGCCACTGTTGCTGCTGTTGTTCAGTTGCCCAGTCATGTCCAACTCTTTGTGACCCCATGAACTGTAGCACAGGAGGCATCCTTGTTCCTCACCATCTTGTTTCTCAAGAAACAAGAAACTAACTTGTTTCTTGGCTACCATTTATGAAATAGACTTTACCATACAAATATATTTGTGTTTCTATAGGTTTCTTATTAGAAACAGAAATATGAGTATAGCAAATACATTGTCCTAGACTTTGTTTTCCCCTCTTTGATATAACTTTCTCTTTTTTCTTATTAATTATTTTTATAGGAGTATAGTTGATGTACAATGTTATGTTAGTTTCTGCTGTATATTAAGTGAATCATATTTTATTATGTACATATACATTATGCATCATACATATACCTATATCCATTCTTTTCTAGATTCTGTTCCCATATAGGTCATTACAATACAGAGTAATGAAAGGAATTTTCACCCCAATCCCAAAGAAAGGCAATGCCAAAGAATGTTCAAACTACTGCATAAATGCACGCATCTCACACACTAGCAAAGTAATGCTCAAAATTCGCCAAGCTAGGTTTCAACAGTACGTGAACCATTAGCTTCCAGATGTTTAAGCTGGATTTGGAAAAGGCAGAGGAACCAGAGATCAAATTGCCAACATCCGTTGAATCACTGACAAAGCAAGAGAGTTCCAGAAAAACATCTACTTCTGCTTTACTGATTATGCCAAAGCCTTTGACTGTACGGAAAATTCTTCAAGAGATGGGAATACTAGACCATCACACCTGCCTCCTGAGAAATCTATATGCAGGTCAGGAAGCAACAGTTAGAACTGGACACGGTACAACAGATTAGTTCCAAATCTGGAAAGGAGTACATCAAGGCTGTATATTGTTACCCTGCTTGTTTAACTTTTATGCAGAGTACATCATGTGATATGCTGGGCTGCATGAAGCACAAGCTGCAATCAAGATTTCTGGGAGAAATACCAATAACCTCAGATATGCGGATGACACCACCCTTATGACAGAAAGCAAAGAACTAAAGAGCCTCTTGATGAAAGTGAAAGAGGAGAGCGAAAAGTTGGCTTAAAACTCAACATTCAGAAAACTAAGATCATGGCATCTGGTCCCATCACTTCATGGCAAATAGACAGGGAAACAATGCAAACAGTGAGACTTTGTTTTCTTGAGCTCCAAAATCACTGCAGATGGTGACTGCAGACATGAAATTAAAAGACGCTTGCTCCTTGGAAGAAAAGTTATAACCAACCTAGACAGCATATTAAAAAGCAGACATTACTTTGCCAACAAAGGTCTGTCTAGTCAAAGCTATGGTTTTTCCAGTAGTCATGTACAGATGTGAGAGATGGACTATAAAGAAAGCTGAGCACCAAAGAATTGATGCTTTTGAACTGTGGTGTTGGAGAAGACTCTTGAGAGTCTCTTGGACTGCAAGAAGATCCAACCAGTCAATCCTAAAGTAAATCCATCCTGAATATTCATTGGAAGGACTCATGCTGAAGCTGAAACTCCAATACTTTGGCCACTTGATGCAAAGAACTGACTCATTTGAAAAGACCCTGATGCTGGGAAAGATTGAAGGCAAGAAAAGGGGATGACACAGGATGAGATAGTTGGATGGCATGACCAACTCAATGGACATGAGTTTGAGTAAGCTCCCAGAGTTGGTGATAGACAGGGAAGCCTGGCATGCTTCAGTCCATGGGGTCGCAAAGAGTTGGACATGACTGAGCGACTGAACTGAACAGAATGTGTATATGTCAATCCCAATCTCCCAATTTATCCCTCCCCACTTCCCTCTTGATAACCATGTTTGTCTTCTACATCTGTGACTCAATTTCTGTTTTGTAAAAAGGTTCATTTGTACCATTTAGATTACACATATAAGCGGTATCGTATGATATTTGAATTAACTTTAGTAAATTCCATTTGACAGCTATTACATTGTATTTTCTCAATTACAAGATTCATTCACAATGTAGTGTTAGCATCTGCTGTGAGGATCATTCCTCTTTACAATATAACTTGGTGATTATTTCGTTTCAGCATATGCAATTATCCTTCATTCCTTTTTATTTTGGGATATGCTATAATTTAATTTGATAGTGTTTTGCTACTATAATACTGTTGCAATTAATTCCTTGAAATATTTCTATTACATGCATATGAGTGGGATACTTACCAGAAGTAAAATTTCTGGTTGAAAATATGTTCCTCTTATTTTATTTCAATAGATGGATTTGTCATTGATTATTGATTTAGTGTCTCTCTTACTAGATCATGAGGTTTCTGAGGAGAGGGACCATTTCTGCCTTTTTATCCAAAATTTGTTCATTGAACACTGTATACTATGCCATTACACAAATATATCATATTCTTATCCATTGTATTTTTAAAAGTTAAAGTACAGTTGACTTACAATGCTATATTCATCTCAGGAATATCTTTCATCACTTTAATTACATCATGCCATTCTTTTCTGGCCTGCAGATTTTCTGCTGAAAAATCAGTTGATAGCCTTATGGGACCCCCATGTATGTGACTAATTGTTTTTCTTTTGTTGCCCTCAAAATTCTCTTAACTTTTGCCATTTTAATTATGTCTTTGTATGGATTTCTTTGGGTTCATCTTGTTTTGGACTCTTGATGTTACCTGGACCTGGATGCTTGTTTCCTTCTTAGGGAAGTTTTCAGGTATTATTTCTTCAAATACTACTTCTACCCTTTCTCTCTTCTCCTGGGACATCTATAATGCAAGTGTTAGTACACTTTATGTTGTCCCAAAGATCCCTTAAACTATCCTCATTTTTTAAAATTATTTTTATTTTTCCTGTTTGGCTTAGGTGATTATTACTACTCTGTCTTCCATATCACTTAGCCATTCTTCAGTATCATCTACTCTACCAGTGACTCCCTCCAATGTACACTTCATTGCTGTTATTGTATTCTTCAACTCTTATTGGTTCCTTTTTATATTTTCTAACTCTTTGTTCAAGTTCTCACTTGTTCATCTATTCTTATCCTGAGTTTGGTAAGCATCTTCACAATCATTATCTTAAACTCTTTCTCGGGTAGATCGCTTATCTTCATTTCATTTAGGTCTTTTTCTTCAGTTTTGTCATGCTCTTTTGTTTGAAACACACTCCTCTGTCTCCTGAATTTGCCTAATTCTCTAAGTTTACTCCTATGTATTATGTAGTTAGTTACAACTCCCAATCTTGGAGAAGTGAAGCCCAGCAGCATGTTCCCCTTTGATCACCAGAGTCAGATACTCCAGGGGTGTCCCCTACATGGGCTGCATGAGCCTTTCTATTGTAGCAAGGCTGGCTGTTGCAGATGTGCCGGTAGTTGGGGCTGCCCCAGGCGCTAACAGGCTAGAGGGAGAATTCCAAAAAAGCAACTACCAGGGCCAGCGTCAGCATGGTAGAGAGAGATTATGAAAACAGCTGCCACAAACATGTCAGTTCCCAAGGGGAGTCCCAGCTGCCCCCTGTTTCTCCACAAGACTCTCTAAGATCAGCAAGTATGTCTGACCCAGACTCCTTTCAAACTGCAGCTTTGGCACAGGGACTTGGAGCAAGTAAGTTTTTGCACATGCCCTTTAAGGATGGCCCTCCAGCCTCTAGTTCTAACATAGGTCCCACTGATTTTCAAAGCTAGACATTCTGGGTGTTCATCTTCCCAGTGCAGGACCAGGCTGGTGACCTCAGTGTGGGACTTGGACACCTGGCTCCTCAGGTAGGACCTCCACAGCTGGTTTTCCTCCTGCTTGTGAGTCACCATGCCAAGAATGTGAGTCCTGACAGCCAGTGTCTCCACCCTCCTACCTGTCAGGTTGTGGTTCTTTATGTCTTTTCTACTAGCCTTCAGGTCATTCTCAGAGATAGTTGCCCTGTTCAGTAGTGTAATTCAGGTGTGACAGGGGGTGAACTTGGGATCTTCCTATTCTGCCATCTTGAGCCCTCCCTGTCCCCATTTCTGTTTTGTTGACCAGAACAATCTAGATTTTAGCACACTATTTGACATACTGCTTTATGTATTTGTAGACAGACAAGCCTGTGTGCTTTATCATACAAAGTGTCAAATAGAACTTCAAAGCTACATCATTGAAAAACACAATCTAGTTTACAGAGATAGTAATTGTTTGTGGGGGTGGGGGGGAACTGGTTAGTTTTTGTTTGTTTTCTTTTCATTCATTTCATCCAGTTGTTAGTTTTTTACGTTTTCCTTTCTAACTCTAGTATATTTTCAAAAATTGTGGAGTCAATTGCAATGCATCATTTTAAGAAATATAGAATCACTAATTTCATCTGAAGACATTAGCATGTTTTATTAAACAAATGCCTGCTTCTTAGATTTGAGTGTTCTGCAATTCAGTTCCTTAGAAAAAACAAGGGAGGATAGAGGTTTATTTGCAGTTTTAAGAGACCTAATATCGCCACCTGCTGGACAAAATGTCAGAATACTATTTGAAGCCGTTAAATCCTAAAACTTCAAATCAGTTTGCTTCCATTAATCAGGGGAAATTTTGTTATTTTACCATAGGAGTGTTTGTAAATACAATTAAGTTTATAAGAGGTTCTTTGATGCTTTAACAAAGTAGGGATAAATTTGTTCTTTTTTTAGGATAAAGTCATTTTGGGAACTGATTACCCCTTCCCACTAGGTGAGTTGGAACCTGGGAAACTGATAGAATCAATGGGAGAATTTGATGCAGAAACCAAGGTATGTGCCTTTTACTTCATGATCTTATTCCTGAATCTCCCTGATCTAACTGTGTTTGGTTTCAGAGCACTTTGATATGGGATAGCAAAGGACAGAGAAATTGTTGCACTTAGTATTCACAATGGCACCCCACTCCAGTACTCTTGCTTGGAAAATCCCATGGACGGAGGAGCCTGATAGGCTGCAGTCCATGGGGTCGCTGAGGATTGGACACGACTGAGCGACTTCACTTTCACTTTTCACTTTGCTACATTGGAGAAGGAAATGGTAACCCACTCCAGTGTTCTTGCCTGGAGAATCCCAGAGACGGGGAAGCCTGGTGGGCTCCCGTCTATGGGGTCGCACAGAGTCGGACACGACTAAAGTGACTTAGCACCAGCAGCAGTATTCCTAGAACTGTTACTTGATCTTTAGAAACGGCTGGTCTATTAAAGAGCAAAGGAAAGTTAAAAAGCTAAAAGTCAACCTAGTACAACGAAATTCATAAAGACAAGAAAGAAAACTGTAAAGAAGCATATTTAATAATATATTTAGATGTGCATGTTAGATGAATAAGAAAACATGTTTCTATTACATATCTACCAATCTCCAAAGTTGTAATGATTCTAGTAATTTGGATATTTAGACTCAAGTCTTGATTAACAGGACTCAAGGATGCAGAACCCTCAAGCAACTGGATTTTGTTTTTCTTTCAGCATTTGACTTTTAGGGTAGCTAACTGTGTCTTAATGCTGACACTTCCTATTCTGCCCCTTAGGTTCCTGAAACAACATGAGCTTAAAATGAGGCACTGTGTCTCCAGATTTCCTCTCCTTTGCCATCCCCTTCACATCCCATGGGCTTCTCTGGTGGCTCAGACAGTAAAGAGCCCACCTTAAATGCTGGTTTGATCCCTGGGTCAGGAAGAACCTCTGAAGAAGGAAATGTCTACCCACTCCAGCATTCTTGTCTGGAGAATTCCATGGATGGAGGAGCCTAGCAGGCTACGATCCATGGAGTTGCAAAGAGTCAGACATGACTGAGCAACTAACACTTTGACTATCCCATCCTACAGTGGCAAAGAATCCACCTGCCAATGCAGGAAACAAAGGAGACAAGAATCAGACCAACTGAGTGACTGAGCATGCAAATCCCATTCCACACATGCTCCCAACGAAACAAGTTCTTCCTAAGACTTCACCACTAGGGGACAGGGATGCCAAAATGAAAACACAGGGAGATGTAAATTCTTAAAAATTTTTACAAAAGTCTGTCATAACCCTTTTGTATGAGACTTGACTTTCTTCTAAACTAGGATCCAAAAGTTATCTTCATCTCTAATTCTCTACTCTAATTGTTAGGGATACAGCTCATCACATCTTCTTAGACAGCTTGAAGCACATTAACAGATGCCAAGAAGAGTACATTTTGATATATACTAGTTGCAAGTTATTAACTGGGAAACCTCAGACTGCTTTAAACAGGAAGTGTCTCCTCTGGCACTTAACCACCTTAAGGAAATAAAAATCCTAAATTGTTAAATGGTAGTGGTGGTTTGCCTGGAGAATCCGAGGGGTGGGGGAGCCTGGTGGGCTGCCATCCATTGGGTCGCACAGAGTCGGACACGACTGAAGCGACTTAGCAGCAGCAGCAGTGGTGGTGGTGGTGGTTTAGTCACTAAGTTGTGTCCTACTGCTGCAACCCCATGGACTGTAACCCTCCAGGCTCCTCTGTCCATGGGATTCTCCAGGCAAGAATACTGGAATGGGTTGCCATTTCCTTCTCCAGGGGATCTTCCCAACCCAGGAAATTAACCCAGGTCTCCTGCACTGCAGGCAAATTCTTTACCGACTGAGCTATGAGGTAAGCCTTCATATAATTGTTAAATATACACTTATTAAAGTAGAAAGCAATACTAGGATTTTCTCTACTTTTTATATCAAAAGGTGAAAATGAAAAACTCCCTATAACATGAATGAAAATAAACTAAAACCAGACTACCCCAAGCTCCTGTTGTTGTTGTTCAGTTGCAGCCGTGTCCGACTCTGCAACCCATGGACTGCAGCATGCCAGGCCTCCCTGCCCTTCACTGTCTCCCAGAGTTTGCTCAAACTCCACGTCAAATATCCTGATTAAGACTTTAATGGAATAATAATAATTACTATTATATGCCTTTTGTTATTTAATTTTATATGTCTACCACTTTCAAGTTTTCAGAAAATCTTGAATAAAAATTTTATGCAGTCATAAATACATGATATTCTGTAACGTTACATGTTACTCATCATAACATTGTAATAAAGACTAAAAACAAGGGGAATAGTTAAATAAATAACAGTATGTCTATACAATGGAGTCTATATAGCCATTCAGTTCAGTTCAGTTCAGTTCAGTCACTCAGTTGTGTCCGACTCTTTGCAACCCCATGAATCGCAGCACGCCAGGCCTCCCTGTCCATCACCAACTCCTGGAGTTCACTCAAACTCATGTCCATCGAGTTAGTATAGCCATTAAAAAGTATTAAAAATCAATTTCTAAGATATATTAAGAAAGGTACAAAAATGCACATACTTTCATTTGTAAATAGCACACTATCCATTTGTGAAAAAAATTTATAAACCTACATATAAGAATTTGCTTATATATGAATAAAATATCTCTGGAAGAACAGATAAGAAACTGATAAGTCTGGGAAGAAAAAGTAGTGGTTGGGCAGTACTAGTAAAAGGAAACGTACATTTCATATCTTTTGAATTTTGAGCCATATGAAGGTAAAATTTCACTAAAAAAATTTTTAATGAAATAAATAAACCCATTTGATGAGCACAACAACACTGGGAGATAGGCAAATGCATTCCACCAGGTAGATGCACAGGAGGAAATCAAGACTTGGGTGTTAAGTGATTTGCCAAAGGGATATAATTACTAGATTATAGCACATGAACTCAACTCCAAATCTCCTAACTCCAGGATCAGGTCTCTATCCAATACACCAAAATGTATCACCTTCAAAGGATACTTGGTAGCAACGTATTTTAAAAAGTAAAGCAAATAGTTTTTCAGAGCAGCAGCCATTATTTCTGAAGTCTTCCTTTAGAGAAGGATGACCCAGGGTGAATCACAGAAGAACCCCAAGTAAGAGGTCCTTGCTTCACATTACCCACTCTGCAAGCCTATGTGAGAACCCTGACATGGTCATGATACACAGATACACACTAATGGTATGGATGTTACGCAACCCCATACATGTTTCCTTCCACCCTCAGCTGCATGCCTGTCCTTTGCAAGCTAGACCTATATCAATTAGGGTATCACAAAGTTAACTCTCAAATCACAGGAGCTTTTTCTGTGGAGCAGATCTAATCTATAGCTGGGGAGAAGGTGAAAAAAAACTTGGCATTCTCATGTGAAATTTATCAATGTACATATTTGTACAATATTCTGAGACTCTTATTCAGGGTCATGTGAAAGGACAACACATATACGGAGAAAGTAGTGGTACCTAAGCTGTACCTTTTCTCTGTATTTGACTCCAAGTAATTCTTAAAACTCATTGGAGGGTCCTGTAGAGGTTACCAAAGAAGTCATTTTCCTAGGAGGGTTTTCCCTGTTGAAAGTCTCCTCCCCTCCTCCTACAACCAAATTTCAAACTTAGATTTCAAATAGAGGGACAAAGGGGGAATTAGAGAAGGCAGTCAAAAGGTACAAATTTCCAGTTACAAGATAAATAAGTACTAGGATTTTAATCTTCTTATGCTCAGTCATTCAGTCGTGTCCGACTCTTTTGTGACCTCATGTACTGCAGCCCACCAGGCTCCTCTGCCCATGGGATTTCCCAGGCAAGAATACAGAGTGGGTTGCCATTTCCTTCTTCAGTGGCTCTTCCAAATCCAGGGATCGAACCCGTATCTTCTATATTGACAGGTGAATTCTCTACCACTGAGCCACCAGGACTGTAACATACAACAGGATAAATATAATTAACACTGCTATATGTTACATATGAAAGTCATTAAAAGACTAAATACTAAGACTCTTATCCCAAGAGAAAAAATATTTTTTCTATTTCTTTAATGTTGTGTCCATATGAGATGATGGATATCCACTAAACTTACTATGGTATTCATTTCATGATGTATATAAGTCAGATCATTATGTTGTACTTTTTTTTTTGCTTTTATGTTATTTTATTTTTAAAACTTTATTGTCATAATTTTTTAAATTTATTTTTTAATTGAAGGATAATTTGTTGTACATCTTAAACTTATACAGTGTTGTATATTAATCATATATCAATAAAACTGAAAGAAAAAAAGAAAATTCTTTTGGGGGCTGAATATTCCATTTATGTGTATACCACGTTTAAAAGCCTACTCATCTGTTGATGTATACTTGTGCTGTTTCTTTCAGCTGCTATGCATAGTACTATTACGAACGTTCCCTTTCAAGTATCTGATTGATACTTTAAAAAATTCTTTTGGGTATATTTAGGAGTGGAATTGTTGGGTCATACCATAATTCTGTTTATAATATGCTTAAACTTATCACTGTACTTACTATTTAATATAAAATGCATTTGCAGAAATATTTCATTAGAAACTGCTACTATAAAAAAACATAAAATTATACATTTTCTACATTAGCTATAATGTAAATAATACATTGTTTACATGTTCAAAAATTTTAAACCTCTACCATGTTTTGTCTATGATTGTCAACATATTTGAGAAGTAGAGAAAATAATTAAAGCATAAATATACCACCCACCATTCATATTTTTGCTTTTAAAGTATTGTTCAATACAAATATATGAATATAATTTTTAAAATAGTGCGGCAAAACATGGGTCAAGAGATCATTGTTTAAACACCTATTATTCTTCTCTCACATTGGGGAACTGAGTTTTTAAAAACCTGAAGACAGTTAATAAGCTTTAAAACAGCCATTAAATAATGCTTTAAAGTAAAACCTTTTCTTTTCTTTTTCAGGATAAACTCAAAGCTGGCAATGCCCTAGAATTTTTGGGGCTTGAAAGGAAACAATTTGAATGACTGAATTTGCTACAAAGGCAAATTTCAAGAAGACATTTTACTTTTGCTTTTAAATACGTATCACATATGCATTATTGAAATCCTATTTTGAACTCTTTTATCCAGAAATAGAATATATCCAAATACCCTAAACCATTCATAACAAAAATGATTCTCATGTTTTTATTCTGAAAAGTACATTATTTCATGTGCAAATCAAAAATTATTTTCTGACAGACTTTAAAATTAATGGCAGAAATAAAAAGCAAATGCCATTAATGATTCATATGAAAAAAATAACAGATTCATCCTAGAGGATTCATGTAGGTTCTCTACTTTGAGCAAATATTTGTTAATAGGTCCCAAATAACCTGTTTTTATTCACTTTAAATACCTTCCATTAGCTCAGAAGTGGGCCGGGAATGCTTTAGAGTCCAAAAAAAAAAAAAAATACACATTTTCCATAATCTCTAGGAACTTACAGCCCAATTAAGGGGGCAAAATACATGTTTATGGAATAATTACTAAGCAATAAAACATGCATGTCACAGAATTTCAGTTAAGAAAAATTCACTTGATTCCAACTTTGGGCACATCTTCACAGAAGCTGGAACTCGAGATGAGTCTATAAAGATGAATAAGGCATGTTAAGAGTTGGAAGATGGTAAATAGGAAGGCAAAACAATGGGAACATAGTTTCCATATGAATAAGAACTTACCTATTCTGGAGAAAAGTTTCAGTATGTAATTTACTTTTACCAGAAACTCTTTCCATTTGAAATACTGAGGAGACTGTGTAAAGCAAGCTGTGGAGGTTGAGCAGGGCAATACCAGGGTAGCCTGTTATACTCACTGCATTTCTATTCATTCCACCTGGTCTGCTGAAGATGAACTTGGTTCTGGGAGGGGTGATGAACATCTGTGGTTCATGTACCTCTGGCTGAATTCTAAAACGTAATTTTTCAAAATTACCCGCTTGCTTTAATTGTGGTTTTCTGGCTTTTTGTTTTTGTGTGGGGTTTTTTGGCCTCATCGTGGCATGGGGGATCTTAGTTCCCTGACAAGGGGTTGAATCCATGCTTGCCCCGTGCAGTGGAAACACAGTCTTAACCACTGGACCACCAGGGAAGTCCCATCCTCTTGATTCATTCATACTTCTTTTCCCTCCTATTAGTCAAGAGTTGAGTATGACATGTAATTTGTACTGATTTAATCTTTGCTAAACTACACTCAACCTATTATTTTATTTTAGTCTATAACTCCCATCTCTTTCTTGCTCCTCCTGTTGCTTTCTAAGACTTTACCCACCCAACACATTGCTTGTTACTCCAATCTGCTTTAAAAGAAAAAGTTGAGTCAAACAGCAACATGAAGCATATGTTATTATTTTTTACTTCCCCATTCTTTGGGGGAAGATGTCTTGTTTCTTTTTAAATATTCTGTATTTGAGCACTTTTAACATAGTGTTTGAGGACTGCTTTATTATGAAAAGTAACCTGATCATCTCATTCAATGTAATTTTAACAGATATATAGATAAATACATAGTTTAAATAGATTTGGGGTATATTCATATTCATAGAGTATTTATGTGATATGCCAGGGTTGTAAGGCAGTTCCACACACTGGGGACATAGAAAGTTAACAAAAAGGATAAAATCTGTTCTCTGATGAAACCTACAACCTGTAGGGTAATAAACTATAAATAAATAAAGGAGGGAGGACAAAGAAAGGAGAAATGGAGAGCAAGAGGGGAGAAGAAGGGAGGGAAGGAAAGGAGGGAGGGAGGAAACTTTTCTTATACTGATAAACATTATGCAGAATTAAAACAAGAAGATGTATAGAATGACTCGGGGAAGGATGGGAGATAAAACATTAAGTTGTAGGGCCAGGGCACACCTGTTTAAAGAGGACTTTGAACTAAGACTTGAGTAACAGAAAGAAATGGCCATGGAGAAGAGCCTTCTGGGGAAGGGCTAGAGCAGCAAAGGCTCTGAGGCAGAAAAGAGCTGGGGCAGAGCTTGTGAGCAAGGGAGAAACAGGGATGAAGCTGAAAAGCTGGCCAGATAAGTAAGCTGTGGTTGAGAGTTTAGATGTTCATATTAAGTATTTTAGTAAGCCAATGGAGTTTTAAAAATAGGTTTGTGACATGCTCTGTCTAATGTTTTTAAAAAACACATTAACAGCTCTGTGGAGAATTATTTTAAGGTGTCAAGAAATGATGGTGACTTGGGCAAGAGTAGTAGAACAGGGACAGTGACATGGGGTTGTAGGGAGAAGCAACAGCACTTGATAAATGTGAGGACAAGGGCAAATGGGAAAGAAAAAAATTAAGGCTGATTCCCAGGTGTCTGTGTGTGTTCAGACCATAGTTTGTTCAGTCTCCTACATTTGGACATTATATGTAATTTCCAATATTTTGCAATTACAAATAATGCTGCAATAAAATCAGGTTCATTTGTGATATCACACATAAGGGTAACTCCAACATAGATTTGATCAAAGATTTAACTCCAAGATAAGGTAAAACTATGCAGACACCAGAAAAGATGAGAAACTTCCTCTTTAATCCAAATATAAAGAAGGGCTTTCTAATGATGTCCTTTCTGTGCAATAATTCTGGGGACATTTATCCTCTGTAATGTAGCGAAGGCTATTAAACTCATCCATACTTTAGACAGATGCCTTGACTCCTAGTTTTTTTCACTTGAGCATCTGGGTTGATTTATTTTACCATTGTGAGGAAGACTGACAAAAACAGGTTTGGGAAGAAAGAGAATCAATAGCTCTGCCGTTGGACTTACTATATTTCAGATGTGTCTTAAACATTTAAGTAGGAATGTCCATAAGCAGTTAGGTACACTATTTTGGGGAGTTAAAGAGGGAAGTTGGGAAGAGGGCATCAGTGTATAGAAAGTATTTAAAGAAATGAGACTGGATGAAATCACCAGGAGAAAATGTAAAGCAGAGAACCAAAAGAACCCAAGACTAATTACTATGATTCACCAGCACTGGAAACTAAGTAGTGCTCAGTGAGGTAGGAAGAAAACCAGAAAAAATGTATTCAGAAGTAAGGGGGAGACAATGTTTCAAGAAGGCCTAATAGCTTTAGGCATTAAAAAAGAAAAAATATAAATTATTATGGTACTGGGCTTCTTTGGTGGTACAGGGGCTAAGAATCTGCCTTGCAATGCAGGGGACACAGGTTGGATCCCTAGTCTGGAAAGATCTCAGTGCTTCGGAGCAACTAAGCCCACGAGTCACAACTACTGAAGCCCTTGCACCTTAGAGCCCGTGCTCCGCAACAAGAGAAGTCACCGCATGAGAAGCCCATGCACAGCAGCAGAGTAGCCCCCGCTCGCCACAACTAGAGAAAGCCCACGCACAACAACAAAGACCAAGGGCAGCCAAAACTAAAGTTTTTAAAAAATCTTTTCAATACATTGGTACTTAGTACTTGGGGGCAGAATCATATGCTCTCAGTATAACTCAATCCCTTTATCTCAAAATAATTCCACTTCCTATAGTCCCAATTCTGATCAATGGCATCACCCAGTCACTTAAATTTTCTCCTTCACCCATATCAAACCTGACATTAAGTCTGATAGATTCTGCCATCTTTATATCTTTCACTTATCTATTCTGTCTTCCCTAATGCTTCCAACTAGATTCAGGTCCTCAACTCTCATCAAGATTATTGATATTATCTCTTATGTATATTCCTGCTTCTTGGCTTAGTCTGGCATAATCCACCTTCCACCCTATGGCCAGAAAAAATTTTCCAAGTATGTATCTGATAGCATTGCTCTTTCTCTAGTGCTCTTTAAAATTCCTCAGGACCTAGAATGATGGTTTCTAGGCTTTGAGATGTCATTAATCAGTATTTTCCCCTTTTAAAAGTTGTACTGATATTGCTAATAGCAGACACTTCTCAATTTGAATTGCAATTGCTATCTTCCCACTAGACTGGAACTTCCTTGAGAGCAGAAATGATGACCTAATTAATTTGCATCCAACAGTATTTACTGAGGGTGCACCATGTACACTAGGTGCTGGGATAATGTAAGTAAAAACAAACATGGTTCCTGCCCTCAGCTGCGCTTATAATCTAGTTAGGGAGACAGGTATCAAACAAGCAACAAATTGATGTAAAATTGCTACTGTGACAAGAGCTAGGAAGGAGACATACATAGTGTATACTACTACACTAAGTCGCTTCAGTCGTGTCCGACTCTGTGCGACCCCATAGACGGCAGCCCACCAGGCTCCCCCGTCCCTGGGATTCTCCAGGCAAGAACACTGGAGTGGGTTGCCATTTCCTTCTCCAATGCATGAAAGTAAAAAGGGAAAGTGAAGTCGCTCAGCTGTGTCCAACCCTCAGCGACCCCATGGACTGCAGCCTACCAGGCTCCTCTGTCCATGGGATTTTCCAGGCAAGAGTACTGGAGTGGGGTGCCATTGCCTTCTCCACACATAGTATATATAAAGCTTAAAATACGGGACATGAGCCATTAGAGTTGGGGAGAGAATTTTCAGAACTGTTGCTTCAGCTGGGTTCTGAAGAGCAGACAACAGCTAAAAGGTAAAGAGGCAAAGAGGAAAGAGAAGAGCACAGAGAGAAGAGCATAGATGAAAGCCTTGTGGCAGGAGAGAACACAGCAGGAAGGGATACCACTGGGGCTGCAGGTGAGAAAGCAAGACATTCTTGGTACAAAGAGACAAGATCACATGGGTCCACACACTGGTTTGAGGAATTTGATCTATCAAAAGGCTGTGAGGTTTTTAATTAGGATATGTCAGGGAATGTTTAACAGTAGGATTCCTGTGTGCTGTTTCCTGTCTCCCTTGAGCCCTCTGTTCCTTACCAGTTCCTGTCAGGAACGAGTGGAGCGGCAAGCCGCTCCCAGGACTGAGATCAAAGAGATGGGATGCTTGCATAGGATTTCCTTCATTAGCTTTTCCATATGGTGAAAGGGATGATTTACAACCCTCTTTTGATATGGATGTCTTTTGGCTTTATGGCCTCTGTTACTCCTTGTTTCCTTGGTAACCTGTAAAGTCTGGTCTTTTGATGTTTATCTGAAGAAGCTACCTTGTAATGAGCTATATATACTCACACAGAGTTCAATAAAGGACCTTTGTCCCACTAGAGACTTGGGTCCCTGTGTCCTTCTTTCTTTCTTTCTTTTTCTCTCCCTCTCTTTCTGACTGATTCTCTGGAGTGTGGAAGCCTGCCGAGCTCATTTTCCTGCCCAAGCTTTCAAGACCTCTGAAGACCTCTTGAGAGGGTGCCCTGTGCCTATGTGAATGGTACAAGCCCTGTCCTAGGGTTTTATTGGTTTTCTGCATAACCCAGGGAATATTAGCCTCTTTCCTTCTTTCACTTTCTTATCGTTGACTCTGGACCACCAGGTTCCAGTCCATTAAAGGACTGCAACAAGGATATAACTAGTTGAAATTTGAAAAGACACTTCTGGCCCTAACACGGCACTTATCACACCCAAAATCTCAAAAATCTCTCAAGAAAATCCCCCTTTTAGGCTTTTCTCTCCCTTCTTATCTAGTATACGTACTTTGCCAAAACACAGCCATAGGGGGAAAAAAATCCCACCACCATCAGATTCCAAAGGACAACTCTTCATAGTCATCCAAGTATTTCTCTTCCTTGGACTGGACCCTTCTCCAAATTTTCTACCTCCCCTAAAAAGGAAGCCTGTTCTAATTCAACCCAATATTTATTACCCAACCAGAAAACTTACACCTATATTCATCGAAAAGAATGATACAAATGAATTTACAAAACAGAAACTCACAGACATAGAAAACAAACTTATGGTTACCAAAGGGGAGAGGGATAGATTGGGAGATCAGGATTGACACATACACACTGCTGCTGCTGCTGCTGCTGCTAAGTCACTTCAGTCGTGTCTACTCTGTGCGATCCCATAGATGGCAGCCCACCAGGCTCCCCCGTCCCTGGGATTCTCCAGGCAAGAACACTGGAGTGGGTTGCCCTTTCCTTCTCCTACTGTATACTAAACAGATAACCAACAAGGACCTACTGTATAGCACAGGAAACTATATTCAATATTTTGTAATACCCTATAAGGGAAATTAATATGAAGATGAATATATAAATAAAGTATTATATATAAATAAAATGTTGTTGTTTAGTTGCAACATCATATTTTACTTAGGACTCCTTTGCAGCCCCATGGACTGTAGCCCGCCAGTCTCCTCTGTCCATGTGATTTCCCAGGCAAGAATACTGGAGTGGGTTGCCATGCCCTTCTCCAGAAGATCTTCCTGACCCAGGGATCAAACCCTCGTCTCCTGCATTGGCAGGCACACTCTTCACCAGGGAGGCCCAAAATAAATACCTACAAACATAAATAAATATTTATTTAAATGTAATTGGGTAGACCAAAGTTTGTTCAGGTTTTTCCATAACATCTTATGGGAAAATCTGAACAAATATTTTGGCCAACCCAATATATAGCTGAATCACTGTGATGGACACTTGAAACTAATCAACTAACCAACTAATCAACTATAGTTGATATCATAAATCAACTATGCTGCTGCTGCTGCTAAGTCGCTTCAGTCATGTCTGACTCTGTGAGACCCCATAGATGGCAGCCCACCAGGCTCCCCCATCCCTGGGACTCTCCAGGCAAGAACACTGGAGTGGGTTGCCATTTCCTTCTCCAAAAAAATCAACTATACTTCCATTTAAAATATATATATTCAATTATTTAAGATGAATTTAATTAAAATAAATACCAACTTCATATTTGTTTAGCTTACAACGATTCTGAGGCTTTTTCCGAAACAAAATTGAACAAAAGTGAATAGAAGTTTCCATTTCTGAATATAAAACACTGCTCACTTTTATCAGATACCTAATAAAAATTTTTAAGTTCATTTTTTAGAAGTCAATCCACAAACATGGTAGAAGAGTTCAAAAGCATTAAATTCAATGTATGTCACCCAGAGGGAGCCAATTTTATCTGTTGTCTGTATATGTGTATTTTTGTAAAGGTAATCTATAATTATACAAGTACTGACTATGCCAAAGCCTTTGACTGTGTGGATCACAATAAGCTGTGGAAAATTCTGAAAGAGATGGGAATACCAGACCACCTGACCTGCCTCTTGAGAAACCTTTATGCAGGTCAGGAAGCAATAGTTAGAACTGGACATGGAACAACAGACTGGTTCCAAATAGGAAAAGGAGTACGTCAAGGCTGTATATTGTCATCCTGCTTATTTAACTTCTATGCAGAGTACATCATGAGAAACGCTGGGCTGGAAGAAGCACAAGCTGGAATCAAGATTGCTGGGAGAAATATCAATAACCTCGGATATGCAGATGACACCACCCTATGGCAGAAAGTGAAGAGGAACTAAAAAGCCTCTTGATGAAAGTGAAAGAGGAGAGTGAAAAAGTTGGCTTAAAGCTCAACATTCAGAAAACGAAGATCATGGCATCTGGTCCCATCAGTTCATGGGAAATAGATGGGGAAACAGTGGAAACAGTGTCAGACTTTATTTTTTGGGGCTCCAAAATCACTGCAGATGGTGATTGCAGCCATGAAATTAAAAGACATTTACTCCTTGGAAGGAAAGTTATGACCAACCTAGATAGCATATTGAAAAGCAGAGACATTACTTTGCCAATAAAGGTCTGTCTAGTCAAGGCTATGGTTTTTCCAGTGGTCATGTATGGATGTGAGAGTTGGACTGTGAAGAAAGCTGAGTGCCAAAGAATTGATGCTTTTGAACTGCGGTGTTGGAGAAGACTCTTGAGGGCCCCTTGGACTGCAAGAAGATCCAACCAGTCCATCCTAAAGGAGATCAGTCCTGGGTGTTCATTGGAAGGACTGATGCAGAAGCTGAAACTCTAATACTTGGGCCACCTCATGTGAAGAGTTGACTCATCGGAAAAGACCCTGATGCTGGGAGGGATTGGGGGCAGGAGGAGAAGGGGACGACAGAGGATGAGATGGTTGGATGGCATCACCGACTTGATGGACATGAGTTTGGGTAAACTCTGGGAGTTGGTGATGGACAGGGAGGCCTGGCGTGCTGTGATCCATGGGGTCGTAAAGAGTTGGACACGACTGAGCGACTGAACTGAACTGAACTGAAGCTAACTTAGGGCTTCCCAGATGGCGCTAGCGGTAAAGAACCCACCTGCAAACGCAAGAGAGTTAAAAGATGTGGGTTCAATCACTAGGTTGGGAAGATCCTCTGGAGGAGGGCGTGTTAGCAACCCACTCTAGTATTCTTGCATGGAGAATCCCATGGACACAGGAGCCTGGAGGGCTCCGGTCTGGTCCACAGGGTCACAAAGAGTTGGATATGACTGAAGTGACTTAGCAAGCAAGCTAACTTCAATTTGGACGCATTATAAAACTCTATATTTATATTCCCTTCCCCACCGATGTTGTATGTTTTTGATATCACAATTTACATCTTTTTATCTTGCGTGTCTCTTAAGTTTTTGTAGTTATAGTTATTTTTACTACTTTGTCTTTTAATCTTCAAACTTTGAAAGTAATTAACTTATCACCTTTACAACTTTATTCTGATTTTTCCTACATAACTTACCAGTGATATTTATCCTCTAATATGTTTTCCTGCAGCCAATTAACAGTTTTGTTTCAGCTTAAAGAAGTCCTTTTAACATTTCCTGTAAGGCCAGTCTAGTGGGGATGAACTCCATTACCTTTTGCTCGTCTGGAAAACTCTCTCCTTCAACTCTTAAGGACAGCTTTTCTGATATTCTTGATTGGCAGCTTTTCTTCTTTCAGCACTTTGATCCCTTCTTTTTAATAGGGGACTAGTATTTCATTGTATAGATATATCAAACTATTCAATTCTCAAATCATGAATGGTCATGCTTCCAGTCTTTTAAAATTGCAAACTACTACTAAGAATGCCCTTAAATGATGTTTAACATCTTTTCAAATGTTTATTTGCCATCTGTATCACTTCTTTGTGAAGTATCTGTTCAGATCCTTTGCTCCCTTTATTTTTTTTTTTGGCCACTTAGCATATGGGATCCTAGTTCCCTGATGAGAAATGGCACTCATGTCCTCCTGCATTGGAAGTACAGAGTCTTAACCACTGGACCACCAGGGAAGAGCCCCCCCCTTTGCCCATTTTAAAATTGGGTTCTTTGTTTTCTTATTGAGCTTTAAGAGTTATTTGCATATTTGGAACACAAGTCCTTTATTAGAAAGTGTTTTGCAAAGCCATTTTCCTTGTACTTTCACTCTCTTAACTGTCTTTCACAGAGCATAAGTCTTTAATTTTAATAAAATCCAACTTAATTTTTTCTTTCATGGATCATCTTTTGGTGTTATATCTAAAAACTCATTGCTAAACAAGTCACCTAGCTTTTCTCCTGTTACTTTCCAGAATTTTTAAAGCTTTGTATTTGACATTTAGGGATATGATTACTTAAAATTAATTTTTGTTAAAAGTGAGATCTTTGAGATTTTGTGAGATTTGTGGGGGTTTTTTGCCAGATAAATGTCCAGTTGTTTCAGCGCTATTTGTTGAAAAGACGATCTTAATTTAAGTGCCTTTGTTCCTTTGTCAAAGATCAGTTGACCATATTTCTATAGGTCTATTTCTGGGCTCGCTATTCTGATCCACTGATGTATGTCTATTATTTTGCCAATACACACTGTCTTTCATACTGTAGCTTTGAGGTTGGGTAGAGCCCATTCCACTTCTTTGGTATTGTGTAGGCTATTTTGGGTCTTTTGTCTTTCCAAATAAACTTTAGAATCAATTAGTACTTATCTATAAAAGAACTTGATACATTTTTTATTGGGATTGCATTGAATTTATAAATGAAGTTGGGAAGAACTGACATCTAGTGATGTTAATTCCTGGAATCCATGAACTCAGAATATCCTTCCACTCTATTTTCTTTAATCATAGCTTTATAGTTTTCTATAAACAGATCCTGTATATATTTTAGATTCACACCTGTTTTATTTTTTATAAACGATATTGTGTTTTTAGCTTCAAATATCAATTATACATGGCTGGTACACAGGAAAGCAACTGACTCTTGCGTATTATAATTCTGCTATAGTCACTTACTAGTTTCAGTTTTTTTTAATACTCAAGATTTTCTACATGAACAATTATGTTACTAGGAACCAAGTCAGTTTTCTTTCTTTGTTCCTGATCTGCTTAGCTTTGATTTCCTTTTCTTACAGGATTTATGGGACAACTTTGAAAGGAGTGATGAGACGGGAGTCATGCTTTAGTAGGAAAGTTTCTCACCATTAAGCATGATGCCAGCTCTAAGGTTGTATTAACTTCACTAAGTTGCGTAAGTTCTCTTACATTCCTAGTTTGTTAGAGCTTTTATCATGAATGAGCGTTCAAGGTAGACACTTTTTAAGTGTTGCTTTCAGTCAATCTGCCCTGGAACTTCTAAGCAAGGTAGGTAAGAAAGTTATTTAGACAACCGTTCACGCCAGGTGACTACCAAAATACCTCAATACTGTGTGTGACGGGGTGGGGGGGGGCAAGCCAAGCCAAGATACATCAGTACACTGAGCGTCGGAGAGCCCAAACGATGACAAAAGCCTGCAGATTTAATCAAGAACTCAATGAAAGTACCAGTTGCCTTTAGAAGTATGTCTTCCTGTGCTCTAATCTTTGGCAAATAGGAGCCTGGTGGGCTTACCGTTCAAGAGGTCGCCAAAGTCGGACACGACTCAACAACTTAACAACAAAAATTTAAAACTTAGAAAATTATTCACACACAGTAGGCGTTGGCTCAAAGCCAGAGACGCACCACTCCCAGGGTGGAGCTCTGCGGAATTTTCTTGCAGGAACAGGAGAAAGGGTTAATGAATACTGTTACCATATTCAACACTGATAATTTTTTTCCTCAGTTGTTTTTACAGCACCTGCTTCTTTTCAAACTTCTCTTTAAAATCAGATATTAAAAAACCACTACCGAAACGGACTCGAAACCTAGTTTGGAAATCCAGCTACTCTGATTGCTAATTGGATAACCTTTGGCAGGCAATTAAAATAAACCCTCGGCCTGCGTAGTCGTGGAATTCAAACAAGATAATGTAGAGGAAAAGCACTGAAGAACAGCACAAACGTGGAGCGTCATTTCTTCTGCACCTTTTCTCAGGTAGGTCCCTGCCAGAACCACCCGTTGGGGGAAGACTGTCCGCCTACCACTTGAGAGTAGGGAGCCTACGATATTGCGCAGACGCTGTGAAAAATAGAGATGTGCCGCGCGACTGCGACACAGCAAGGTTTTGTTTTTTTTCTTAAGCGCTGCCAGACTCCAGATTCCAGCATCGCCGGGATTTGAGAGTTCACGCCCAGGACATATGGCGCAGCCGCGTGCCCGCCTCTCTTGTCATCCGACCCGAAACCAGTCTCTCCCTTCCTCTCCACCACGCCCTTAGCCCAGCCAATCCTAGACCCAGCATGCACCGCGCCGACCTTTCCCTTCCAGCCGACCCCCACCTCTGGGCGCCTCCAAATGACAAGCGGCGCGGAGCATTGTGGTCCCGTACGCGAGAGCGAGGATGGAGGCAGGAAAGAGAAAGCAAAAGGCTTGGGCGAGCCGATAGGGCGGTCCCCGCGCACGCGCACGCGCGGCGACTGGGGTGAAAAGGGGCAGTGCCTGGTCTACGGCGAGCGGAGTGGGGCGGGGTCGCGCGGCCTTGGCGGGGAGTCTGCGAGCCCGGAGGGGCGGGGGGTGGGTGAGGGAGCGGGCGGAGGAGGAAGTGTCATGGCGTCGGGCCGTGGAGCTTCTTCTCGCTGGTTCTTTACTCGGGAACAGCTGGAGAACACGCCGAGCCGTCGCTGCGGAGTGGAGGCGGATAAAGAGCTCTCGTACCGCCAGCAGGCGGCCAACCTCATCCAGGAAATGGGACAGCGTCTCAATGTGTATCCTTTCTTATTCTTGGCCTTCCGCCGCTCACGCCCTGTCCCTCTCACTACTCGCCCGGTCGCCGGGCCTGGATCCCCGCGAACATGGCGCCGTCGCCTCGGCCTTTGCTGGGCCTCGGCCGCGCCGTAAGGGAAGGCAGGTTCGGGTTCGGAAGGTCGCGAGCGACCGGCGGAGGAGTGGAGGAGGAGGGGAGACCGGGAATGCGGGCCGGGAGGCTGCGTTGTGTAATCTGTTTGGGGCCGCGCGTGGTGGCGGCGGGGGATGGGAGTGCCGCCCAGACGAGAGGGGACTTTTAGGGATTATCGCAGAAAAAAGGCGGTTGCTTCCACTTCTCGTCCGAGAGGGGCTTGAGAGCTAGCTCTCCCAGCGAATTTGATGGCGGTTCTCTCGTACCTGGGGAGCGCACGGGAGGTCTTTATATTCTTGACAAGGTTTTGTATGGGTGTGTGCGCGCGTGTTTCAACTCTGATTTGAGGTTTAGTCAGCCGTAGCCATTGATCAATCCTTCCTGGGCTCGCTTAATTTCAATATTAGAGCGAAATGCTCGGCATTTGTTGTTACTGTTAGTATTACCATTTCGGTGTGGAGCCTTTTATAACCGCCAGCCCCCACCCCACCATCCTGTGGTTATTTATTTATTTACTTATTATTACAGTTTGGGGATTGGTTTTGAGTGAACGGGTGGCGTTGGAAAAGGACCGTAGATCGGATATTTTCCTTCAAAATTGTTTTGGAAAGAGATCTTGTTTTTCTCCAATATTTCCTAAATGTTACGTTCCAGCTCTCAGCTTACAATAAACACTGCGATTGTTTATATGCACAGGTTTTACATGCACCATTCTTTCACCAAATTCAGCAGATATGTAAGTACTATTTTATTGCACTATTTTATTGTTTGTTTTTACTGCAACCAAATTTTAAGGTACAATCGATACGTAGAAAGGAGTTGGTCGTGGATTTTACTACTGTATTTAGTGTTCCAAGTTAACAGTGAAGGTGAATGGCTTGAACATTTTGCTTCAAATGCGCGGTTTCTGGTTCGTTGGTTTGTTAGTTTTTTAATTTGGGATGACAAGCTGCCAGGCGCTGTGTCAGGCTCTGCCGGCTCTTTTGAGCTGAGAGATAAATCAGAAGCATTTCTTTTCTCAAAGAGTGTTTATTACATTTGTATGCATTTAAGTTTTGTATTCGACATTTAAACAATTTAAGGTAATTAAATTAAACAATTTTAATGTACAATGTGATGGGGAGACGCGGTCATCTGTATTCATATTGTTTCAAATAGTATGAATTGGGCTTAGTTTAATTGCAACTTTGTTTTGTAGTAATCCTTTGAAAGAACTGTTTTGCTATTTTAGCAAGAGTATTTCACTTGTTAACACAATTTAAGTTGTCAAACGTTATTTATCACAGGTTCGCATTAGTTGTCTACTTAAATTTTTGGTGATTTGAATTGTATCTTGCTTCAGACAAAACTATGTCGTGTATGTGTATAATTAGTTTGAAGTTCATCTTACCTTGCAATACTAAGGTACTGATTTGGAACATATGCTGTAAATCTTGTGTGTCACAAATTGAGTAGTGGCTTTTAGTTGCAATTTTACATTATGAAACAGGGCATTTGGGTGTGTGCTCTTTTCAGAGAAACATGCATACTGTGTTGTACCTGTTAACAAAACTACGTATCATTTAGAAATACTTTAAGGTAAATATTTTACCTTATTTCTCACCATGTTTTTTACTCATAGCTATTATTTTAGAATGTTACTCTGAAAGGTGTGTGGAAAAATTGACCATGGAAGACTTCATGCATGGATTGTTATTAGACCTTTTAAGAAAACAGTTTTTGAAAAGGTTCTTTTTTAGAGTTGGAAGAAAGGAAAAGCTTCATAGTTTAGATTGATTCCTATATTAATCTCTTCTGATCGTAAATCTGACTTGGTTTATCAGATTGGCATATAGGTTTATCTTAAAAACAATATACATTTCTTATATACATTTCGGTCTCTTGCAGTCTCCATAGCTTCTACTCTTCATCTTTTAAATCTGTGTGATTCTTGTTCTGTTTTTATTTCCCTGGTTATTTCTTGTGCATGGAACTTAGATCAGTGATAGTGTTGGGAAGAGAGAGGAAACCTTTTTGGTAGTAATATTTAGATTGAGAGAAATAGCATTTTTATTTAAATTGTCTTCTAAGGCAGTAGTGAACTGATAAATACTAATATGAATATGACTTAAGTAGCCCTGGAAAATACTGGTAGGAGTCACAAATTAAAATAGTTCTGGAAATTCTTTGTGTGGCTGCAGATGCCCATTTGCTTGCTTTTCTACTTCAGTAATGATTTCACTACAAGACTACACTTCTCATTTTGAACCATCCCTCTTTCATAATTTGTCTCTATGGCCTGTTTGGTATGCTTTAAAGCAAATGCTTACAGCCAAAATTCACAGCTGTAACTTTAAATTGACTGGTGAAGCCCAGGTCGCTGGCATTCTAACCCTTGTTATTTTATTAAATGCCATCATTTAGTAAGAAAGCCAAAGTACTCATTTTTATTACCCTACTTTCTGTCTTAATGTGTGTATAAAGGCAAACCTCAATGTTGTACAGAGTTGTTATTAGCAGAATAATTGAAATCTGATGTTAGTTTCTGTTTTGAGAAGTAAATTGCACTCTTCATTTCTAACCATTGTCTTTTTTACCTTTGCTATTATATCAAAAGTGGTTTTAATATTTGTGTTGGTGCACTTGCAACAATTGCACAGCCTCACTCTTTTATCTTTTTTCCTATTCTTTTAGGGTGAAGGGGGTGGTCTCAAATTGAATGTGAGTCACTTTTAAATTCATATTCTGCCACATTATTGGGAATAGTTTTCTTATAAGGCTATAATGGAATGTCATAGTAAACTTTAAAAAGGTTTAAGTCATTACAAAGTAAATTAAACACCATTTGGTAAATTAAACCATAACAAGCTTAAATTTAAAGATGTTGGTGACAAAATATATCCAATCTTATAATAAATATGCTTTCATTATATTAAAAAATTTATGTGGCTTTATTTTTTCTCACATTGACAAATTTAAAAGTAAAAAATCCCCTAAAGGTCAAGTTGCTCTTGTGTTAAAAATCAGTGTCAACAGAGCTGTCTTTCATCATTGTCGGTTTCTCTTTTTAGAAGGTTGGCTTGCTATCAGCAGGAAATGAGTTTTATATGTAACCTAATTACATAAATCTATCTTTTGCTCACTGGATGCAGTAAGATTTATGTAATTAAGATTAGTAATTGAAGAATGGCCTTGCTGGATCAAGCTCAAGATGAATCTAGTAAAGTGTATAAAAAAAGCTCTGGAAACAACAGTGCCTCCAAAGTATATCCTGTGGGAGAGCATTGTCCCCTGTGTCAGTCATAGAGCACATATTGACTCAGCTTCTCCTAGAAACTCTGTTCATTAGTTTGTTTGGTTAGTCAAGCTTACAATGCACTTGTTTTCTTGTATTAATTCCAAGTCTTATGAGTTCTCTTCAGATGAGGTTGTAAAGAACACATTCTTAGTATTTTTATTGGTCATTGTTTAGTTTCCTAGCATTTCTCCAGTTCATGGGGTCATTTTAATCTTCCCTTCACTTTCTTTAGATCTGTTGGCCTCTTTCTTGAACTGCAGCAATTGAAACATTTATGCCAAACTTAAATGTATTTTATTAGTTTAAGGTATCAAATACATGGTTAGCTATGTAGAAAACGGTAGAAAAGGGGATATGATAAATCTCCCTCCCATCTAAGTGTCTGAGCCCCGTGCCCTACACCATTGCTGTTCACTGTCTTCGTGTGCCCTTTCAGAAATACTTTTTGCTTGTGCAAACATTTGTGTGTATCTTTATCAGGAGAGGAAAGGGTTTTTGTTTGTTTTTTTCACAGGCATTGGATCCAGCACATAGCAGCAAATGTAAAAACATACAGAATTGGACTGATCCCAGTTGGGGACAGATGTGGCTATTGCTGGAGAAGTAATTTTTAAGGTGGCACTAGCAAAGGATGGTATAGATTTACCTAGTGGTTCTCAGCCAGAGGCGGTTTTGCCCACCACCCATTTAACAATGTTTGGAAACATTTTGGTTGTCACAACTAGGGGAAGGGGTACTACTGATACATAGGGAATAATAGAAGCCAGAGATGCTGCCCGCTAAAGCCAAGAGGTACCTGGTACAAAACGTCAGTAGTGCTAAGGTTGAGAAAACCATGGGTTAACCTAGAGAGTTAAGGAGACTTAAAGCTGTGTTATCCTTACTAGATTAATTTTGAGTGTTTGGTGAATTTTCTATGTTCTAGTAAGAAATTGCCTATTCATCTGTAATTCCTCAAGGACCTTAGGAACAAAGATCAATTTGTGATCTTTTTCTAATTTAGGGCTTAAGGGAAACATTTTTGATATCCCTAAAATTTAAAGTTTAAATTTAGTTTGCCTTTCTGTGAAGTACTAATGTGTTCCTTAGCCTCTTATTTGAGCTTTTTGTGAATTTCTTATCATGTTAGCAAATATTTTAGTAGTTTGTCATCTAATTTTGTTTATGGAGGTTTTTGACATAATTTTTTTGACATTAATTTTGCTTTATTATCTGGAGATAAGTGTCTACTATATTCATTTACTGGTTTCATGGGAAGAGTTTCTTGGGCTTCTGTGTTTGTTTTTCCTCCTTAAGTTAATTTTGGTGTGTCGTTCTTAAATATTTATCTGAAGTTGGTTACCCTCTTATTGCAAATAAGGAAGAAAAGAATCATAAAGGTTAAACACTTTGTCTGAAATCACACAGCAACAGAGTGACAGAAGCAAAAATCTCACCCAGATCTAGACTCCATTGTTCATGCAGTTATCACTATTTCTGCCTCAAGTATCTATTGTTAGGAATCTTTTCATAGCCTTTAAATTTATCACCGAAAGCAGTACATATAAAGCTTTTGCATTGTGCCAGTAGTGATTCACCAGCTTCCTGCATGAGAATTACCAAAATGTTCCTTTAAAATATACTTTAGTGAACTATATCTTAAACCTGTGTAATCAGGATACTTGTGGTGAGACCTGGCATCCTCTCTCTTACTGTTAAAGTAACACTGATATCTGCTAAAGTTGAAGATTGTTCATTTTAATTTTGATTTCTCCTCTGTGTCTCATAATCCATTATACAGTCAGCCCTCTGCATCTGTGGGTTCAACCAACCGTGGATTGAAACTATTTGGGAAAAATTCAACATTTCCAAAAAGCAAAGCTTGTGTTTACCTCACACCAGCAGCTCTTAATATTTACATAGAAGTTCACTAACGGAGAAGGCAATGGCACCCCACTCCAGTACTCTTGCCATGGAGAATCCCATGGATGGAGGAGCCTGGTAGGCTGTAGTCCATGGGGTCGCTAGGAGTCGGACACAAATGAGCGAGTTCACTTTTACTTTCACTTTCTTGTGTTATATTAGGTATTATAAGTAATCTGGAAGTGATTAAAAATACAGAGAAGGATGTGGATAGGATATATGCAAGGTTTCCTGTCTCAAAGTACAGGTTTCCTCTCCATCCCTTTCTTTTACTTGAATTTTGTCTGTTGAAGGACCTAGGACATTAGACCTGTAGAGTCTCCACCTGTCTGAATTTTGCTTATTGTTTGCTCATAGTACAGTTTATCATTTTCCTTTGTTCTTCTTGTTATTCAGTTGCTCAGTCATTTCCAACTCTGTGCAACCCCATGGACTGCAGCATGCCAGGCTTCCCTGTCCTTCACTGTCTCCCAGAGCTTGCTCAAATTCATGTCCATGGAGTCGGTGATGCCATCCAACCAACTCATCCTCTGTCATCCCCTTCTCCTTCTGCCTTCAATCTTTCCCAGCATTAGGGTCTTCTCCAGTGAGTCAGCTCTTCACATCAGGTGACCGAAGTATTGGAGCTTCAGCTTCAGCACTAGTCTTTCCAATGAATATTCAAGGTTAAATTCCTCTAGGATTGACTGGTTTGATCTCCTTGCAGTCCAAGGGACTCTCAAGAGTCTTCAACACCACAGTTCGAAAGCATCAATTCTTTGGCGCTCAGCTTTCTTTATAGTCCAGCTCGCATATCTATACATGACTGCTGGAAAAGCCATAGCTTTAACTACACTGACCTTTGTTGGCAAAGTGTTGTCTCTGCTTTTTAATATGCTGTCTAGGTTTGTCAAGATCTTCCCTGTAGCTCAGATGGTAAAGAATCTGCCCGCAATGCAGGAGACCTGGGTTCAATCCCTGGGTCAGGAAGATGCTCTGGAGAGGGGAACGGCAATCCACTCCAGTATTCTTGCCTGGAGAATCCCATAGATAGAGGAGCCTGACAGGCTACAGTACATGGGGTTGCAAAGAGTCAGACACGACTGAGCGACTAACACACAAGGTTTGTCATAGCTTTTCTTCCAAGGAGCAAGCATCTTTTAATTTCATGGCTGCAGTCACCATCTGCAGTGAGTTTGGAGCCCAAGAAAATAGTCTGTCACTGTTTGCATTATTTCACCATCTATTTGCCGTGAAGTGATGGGACCAGATGCCATGATCTTAGATTTTTGAATGTTTAGTTTTAAGCCAGCTTTTTCACTCTTCTCTTTCACCGTCTTCAAGAGGCTCTTTAGTTCCTCTTCTCCTTCTGCCATAAGGGTGGTGTCATGTGCATATCTGAGGTTATTGATATTTCCCCTGGCAATCTTGATTCCAGCTTGTGCTTCATCCTGCCCGGCATTTCACTTGATGTACTTTGTTCTTGTATTCCCTGAAAATTGCCAGTTGGGTCCAGAAATTTTATCAGACTCATGTTAGATCCCTTTGGCAAGACTGCCAGTGCTGTTACATTCTTCAATCAGGACACTGCTAATGTCTGGTTTCTTTTTGTGGTGTTGGCAGCTGTTGATATTCAGTGCCTTGATCCTTTAATTCATTGATGCTCTTAACTCATCATTTTTTCATTAGTTGTATTTTTTATAGTGAAATGCTGTGATTCATCTACTATTTGGACACTTACTGGTACAAGTTTATATGGGAAAGGTAGAATAAATACTTGATTCTTGCCCCGTGTTTACCACCTTTGTTGAGATAAAATCCCCACACTGTGCTTCACCTTTTGAAAGTGTACAATTCAGTGGTTTTTGTGTACGTTCATGAAGTTGTGTGCATCAATTTAAGAAATTGTTATTACCCCAAAAAGAAACCCCACATCCTTTAGCCATCTCTTCCCATACTTACCCCAGCCTATTGGACAGTCTCTATAAATGCAATTATTTCAGTCTGTGATCCCTTGTGACTGACCTCTTTCACTTAGTACATGATGTTTTCAGGGTTCATCTATGTTGTACCGTGTATCAGTACTTGATTTATTTTTCATGCTGAACTACCATTATACTACATTTTGTATGTACATTCATCAGCTAATGGACATTAGTGCTGTTTCTGCTTTTTGGCTGTTATATTACTGCTGTGAACGTTTATGTGTGTTTTGTGTTTCCACATAAATGTTTTGAAACCAGAACCATGTTTTGGTTGCCCTGGTATTTTCCCAGGAGTAGAATTGCCAGAGCATATATAATTCCATATCCGTATAATCTGGGATAGTTTCCTCACATATTTTATTATAGCAAGATATTCCAGGTTCATCTTGTACTCTTCCTTTTAATCTTCATTCATGCTTAGTTCTGCAGGTAACTTTATTTGTATTGTTCACTTGAAAGTGAAAGTATTGGTCGCTCAGTCCGACCCTCTGCAACCCCAGTAGCCTGTCCAGGCTCCTCTGTCCATGGAATTCTCCAGACACGAATACTGGAGCAGGTAGCCATTCCCTTCTCGAGGGGGTCTTCCCAGCCTAGAGATTGAACCCAGTTCTCCCGTATTGCAGGCAGATTCTTTACCGTCTGAGCCACCAGGGAAGTATTGTTCACTGAGAGTTGAAAGTATTCGTCACTCAGTTGGGTCCTACTCTGCGACCCCATGGACTGTAACCGGCCAGGCTCGTTTGTCCATGGGATTTTACAGGCGGGAATACTGGAGTGGGTTGCCATTTCCTCCTCCAGGGGATCTTCCTGACCCAGGGATCAAACCCAGGTCTCTTGCATTGCATGCGGGTTCTTTACTGTCTGAGCCTTTGGTGCTTATGTTGAAATCTCTGAGTCATTTTGTTTGAAGTTCTCTTGAAGATCATGTCAACAGTATTGTCTGAATTCTTACATGATAATAGTTTGTGCCCTTTATACCCACGGTCAATTTGGGGGTGTAAAATCCTTGGCTCTTGCTTTCTTTTGAGTATCTTAAATTTATGTACACTTTTTTCTTTCCTGGTATAAAGCATTGCTGGCAGTTTGGGTGGTGATCTAATTTTTCTTTCTTTTTATTTTTTTTGCCTAAGTAGCCCAGGAGTTTATTTTTCCCTTTAAAATCAGTAATCTCAGTACAGTGTGTTTTTGTGTTGGTTGTTCTAGGTTGATATGATCAGGTGTGTGATGTGCTCTTCGAATATGTGATTTCATATCCTTATTACTTTATGTTATGAATCGGTTTCTTAATGTCTGTTTGGAGGTGAGTTAGCTTTTTGGTGTTTTTTAATTGTGGTAAAATACAGCATAAGTGTGACATTTAAGCCATTTTTAAAGTGTTGTAGTTTAGTGGCATTAAGTACATTCACATTGTTGTGTAGCCATCACCACCATCCATCCATCTCTAGAACTTTTTTATCTTCACAAACTGAAACCATTCATTAATCAAACTTCACATTTCTCCTTTCCCTCAGCAACCACCATTCTACTTTGTCTATGAATTTCACTCTTTTTGGTACCTCTTATAAGTGGACTCTTAAAATATTTGAACTTTTGTGTCTGGCTTATTTCACTTTACATAATGTTTTCAAGATTCATCTTCGTTGTAGCATGTGTCAGAATTCCCTTCCTTTGCTAAAGCTGAGTATGTACCACCAATTGTATCACAGTTTGTTAATCCATTTTAATCTGTTAATGGGCAGATGTATAGCTATTATAAACATGAGTGTACAGATTGCTCAGTTCCTTACTATCAGTACTTTGGGGTATGTACCCAGATACGGAATTACTGGATCACATTGTAATTCTGTTTTAATGTTTTGAGAAACTGCCATCCTGTTTTCCCCGGCACCAGCACCATCTCATATTCTAGCTAGTAATGCACACAGATGCTAGCTTCACATCCTCTAAGGTTTACTCTTTTATGGTTTTCTGATAATAACCATCATCATGGGTGTGAAGTGATTGAAGTTTTGATTTGCAATTTTCTGGTGACTACTGACATTGGACACCTTTTCATGTGTTTATTGGCCATTTATATGTATTCTTTGGGGAAACATCTATTCAAGTCCTTTGTCCATATTTTAGTTGGGTCTTGTTACTTTATATGAGTTCTTCATATACTTTGAATATTAATCCATTATCAGATACATGATTTGCAAGTATTTTCTCCTATTCTATAGGCCAACTTCTCTTTTTTTCCTAATGCACAAAAGTCTTTTTAACTTTGGTGATGTGCAGATTACCCATTTTTATTTTGTTGCTTGTGCTTTTGGTATCATATCCAAATAATCATTGCCAAATCCAGAATAATGAAGTATTCCCATCATCTTCTAAGTTTTATAGTTTTAGTTCTTACATTTAGGTCTTTGGTCCGTTGTGAGTTAATTTTTGTATATAGTATAAGGTAAAGGTCTCATTTTTTCATGCAAGTATTCCATTTTCTCAGTACCTTTTGCTGAATTTTTTTTAAGAAATTGTTTTGTTGCTGTTTTGGCCGCTCTGGATCTTCATTGCTTTTGTGGAAGCTTCTCTTGTTGCAGAGCACAGGCTCTAAATGTACAGGTTTCAGTCGTTGCAGCACGCTGCTGCTGCTGAGTAGCTTCAGTTCTGTGCGACCCAACGGACGGCAGCCTACCAGGCTCCTCCGTCCATGGGATTTTCCAGGCAAGAGTACTGGAGTGGGGTGCCACTGCCTTCTCTGAGTTGCAGCACGAGGACTCAGTAGTTGTAGTGCTTAGTTGCTGCAGGGCTTAGTTGCTGCAGGGCATGTGAAATCCTTCCAGACTAGGGATCGAACCCATGTCCCCTGCGTTGGCAAGGGGATTCTTACCCACTGTGCCACCAGGGAAGTCCCTGAAGCACTTCTTTCTAGCATGATTTTTGATGCTTAGGGACAACTTACAATTTTTTTCTTACAGTGTCTTTGTATGACCTAGATACTTTTTATCGAACTCTTTTGAGAGCTTTAATAAGTAGATGTGCTTCAGGGGAGCTTTTCTAACTTCACTGTTCCTTTGTGTGATATTCAGAAATGCAGCAGGTTTCTTTCTCTGTTCTGGAATCCTTTTTCTATGAGTCTTTGCTGAAGCTGCACCATTACCATTTTTCCTTAACTATAGTCATAGTCCCAAATTCTAAGCTGCAGTACCTAGAACTTGTTGGATATTTTTTAATGAAGCATCTTCAAGGCACAGAAAATAGTTAATTCTAGTCTTAGGGGACAGGGAGTGTTGGGGCAGTTAAGGGATATGGGAGAAATAGCCTCACCAGCCTCTGGGAACTAAAGATGAAACCTAAAAATATATTAGAACAAGCTTGTTGATAATGTATTAGCAAATAGAAAACAGACTTTGAGTTCTTTGCTTCTGTTAGGGCTTTTTTGGGATTAGGAGATTGAAGAGTAACAAAATGACTATGGCTCTTTCTTAAATACAAATGATGTATGCACAAAGTTTATGCCGTAAATTACTTAAAGAGTAAAGACAAAAATGATTTATTTGAAACTGATGGTGATATAACCATTTTTGGTGTCTTAACAATCACCTAAGCTTTTTGTTAATGCAGACTGACCTTGCCTCCAACTATACGGTTGAAGCCAGCAATGAGAGTGAAGAATGTCAGCAGTGAGGGCATCATGAACAGGCAGGGGAGACAGTGGCCAGGAATGGGCTGGAGGAGGATAGAGAAGGGAGGGAGTCAGACTGAGAGGGAGAAATCAAAACATACAAAGGAATAGAAAAAGGGAAGTGTGGAAAAACAATTGGAGCGAGAAGAGAAAAGAAGAGTTACAAGTGTAATCATTAAAGTAAAACCAGGTGTCATTAGTTGAGTATTTGAATCTGTTTATTATAATAGTTAAATAGTTAGGACTGCAGTGAACCCTTTAAAGAACTGAGTTTGTACAAGGAAGAAGATGAGCAAGAAAGGAGGGAATTTTAAAGAGCCTGTTAAATCACTTTTTAAATTTAAAATCAACAGTAAAAATACACATCTGTTTTATTTTGCAACATAGTACACTTAATCTTAGCCAGAAGGCCTAGAAGCAATATAGTAGTAATAATATTTGAGTCTTAATACACAGCTGTGGTTTTATTTTGCAACATAGTCCACGCAAACTTAGCCAAAAGGCTGAGAAGCAATGTAGTAATAATATTTGAGTCATATTAACTGTGAGGCACTATTCTAAGTGCTTTACGTATATTGATTCCTTTCATCCTCAGCACAACTTTATAAGCAGATACTATTTCTCCCATTTTACAGATGCAGAAACTGAACCACAAAGAAAATAAGTAATTTGCCTAGGCTAGTCAGATAACAGAGCCAGGATTCCACTGAGACAGTCTGACTACTCTGCTACAGCTGGCGTCATCACGTCCACCTCCCCCTCTCCATCATTTGTATGGTATATTTCTGTAGAAATTTGTCTTGTTTTGAGTATGTAATATCCCCTTGAAATAGTTGTACATCTGCTAGAGTGACAAACTCTGGACACTATTTAAAGATCAATTTTTATTACCTTTAGTTAGAGTACCTTGAGAAAATTTATTAAACTAGGTACCAGAGCACAAAAGATGGATAGTACATGGTCCCTATCCCCAGTAAACTGAATCTCAGTTTGTAATTGGTCATGTGAACCAACCAAGTGTCTACTCCAATACTGGTATAAATTCTTTGACTTTGAACCAAGTTTGGTAATGAATGTTTGTTGCCTTCAGAAGTGTGTTCACCTTTAAAAGCCACAGACCAACTAAAAATGTTGTTATTACTTAAACTTTTGGAGTTATTTTCATTTTAGTAAGCCATACAACAAAATCAGCTTTTCATACGAAAAGCAGTAGTACCTAGTTTAATTACCTTCCTTAGTCATCCTTAAAATTAAAGCCTCACATGGATATTCACTTAAGTATTTATCTAAAAAGGTGTTTTGTTTTGTTTTGTTTTTACAGCCCTGATGGAGTAAGATGTTTGCAGGCAGTAGAGGAGGAAATGTGAGTGGAGTTAGTGGATTTCACCAGGAACTTTGGAAGAGTGTTGGGTATTAGTGTTGCTCTGAAGGAGATTGAGACTTGAACGCTATTTAGAGGGAGAACAGAAAGACTTCTGTTAGGCATGTGGGTAAATAAACAAGAAACCTACCCTGAAGATCAATGTTAAGCTTCTCGAATGCTTTTTTTTTTTTTTAGTTTTTGTAGAATTTTAGAATCATTCACTAGTATGCGTATTGTGACTCCATTGAGAACTATCTTCTAAGGTGAAGAGCTGTGTGACTTGAAAGTTCTTCTTGATATCAGGGTTTACAAAAAGTCTGAAGAGGATGGAGCTGTTACTAGAAGTCCTAAGAGATTTTTACCAAGAAAAACTCATTGGAGATTTTCAGAAGTGCCTTTTAGGAAAGTTAAGAGAAATTATCTGGCAGTTAGGCAAACAGTTTATTAAGTTCAGCCTAATTTGACATTTCACTTGAACCTGTATGCTTCACTCTTTGACAGATAGTTCTAACATTTGAGTTTTGGTGTAACCATTCCCCGTTTAGACATGAATGAGATAATAAATGAGATTGTGGGAAACTGAAAGTATATTCGTTTTATTGTTTCTTGCATTTCATACCTTGGCATTGGCTCTTAGCTTTTTATTACGACATTTGGAATACTGTGAACTTAATATTGGTACCTTTATATGGATTGTCCACATGTCATTCATTAAGTATTGTGAACAGCAGCTGCACAATGCTAGATAATGGGAACACAAATGAATAATTTAGTCTCTGTGTTCAAGCTGCTTCTAGCCTGTTAGGGCAGGCAAATATAATAAACCAGAAGTTAGAGTACAGTATAAGGACAATGGCAGAGGAATATACTGTTTCCTATTGAATAAAGAAGAGCATTTTGCTCTGATTCCATAAGTTGGGAGGATGTGATCTTTTGAGGTAAGCTGTTAAATAGCGAAAGAATTAATCAAACTAGGTAACAGTGATAAGAAATTTTCACTATGTAGAAAAAATGACAAAACAGATGGAAGATAATTGTAAGATAACTACTCTCAGTTATCTTACACTTTTTACAATTTAGGAACTCCCCTGCCCTGGATCACTGCTATATAACTGGTATTACAAGAATACTGACTAATTTGGGTATTGCTTGATTAAATCAGTTTAGTCTACATCCATGAAAACTTTAAGTATAAGTTGCTTTTTTGAGCGTTCTAAATTTTTTAAGCCTTCCTTGTCATTTTAATTTTAAAAAGACTGAAATAAATTGAAAGTCCAAGGTGGAATTATTCAGTCTATTTAAGGTAACATTATTTTTGGTTGTTTAGAGCCAAACTCACTTAATTTTAGGTCTGTTTTAAAGATTTTTATGTAGTAAGACAACTTCATGAAGTCATTTTTACTCCATTTACTTATCTGCAAATGCAGTTGGATTACAGAAGGCCCCTTTCAAAGCCGCAATCCAAGGATTAACTTTTATGTCTCAGGAATGATATTTGTAAGTTGTTTGAAGAGCTGTCAGAAGAAAGAGTCCATCTTCCCTATATCAAGTTTTCTCTTTATTTTGACTACCCAAAACATGTAATGGGATTTATGCCCTCCTTCCTCCTCCTGTCCTTCTGTTGGCATTGTTTCCATGTAGGGATTGATTACCCGCCTCCACGCAATTAGATGTTCATCTCTTAAAAAATAACGTACCTGAATCTTGACATTTAGAAATGATCCTTTCATGACCAATTTCTTGTGTGGAATCTTTGAATGTTACTAGAATTTAACATGTCAGTTTTCTGATTCAGCAATTATTTGGTTTAGTACTAACTTTTTGGATAAATAATTGCTCAAGATGGTGTTCTCTTAGTCAATATCTCTATAGTGCTATGTTCTTACATTTCTATTTCCAGTAGATAACTTACTAAAGCTAAAACAAATTGATGATTTTTTCGTCTCCAATTGGCAAGGTTTCTATGCTATTGGTTTGTCTTACATGGTTTATTACCTGAATTTTTTAGGTTCTTTTAATATTGATTTATTGAAGTAATAGAGAAATTAAGTAGCAGTTTCATGTTCAGAATCCTCTTATTTTGTCTAGGAGATTTCTTTTTCTCTCTTAAGTAAAAGGGTATAGCTCTTAACCAAACAATGAAGCATTGATTAAAAGAGTACCAGTGAGTGGTGACTGCCTCAAAAGAGGGAAAATCTGACTATACCCACTTTGTTTTTTTCTTTACTTTCTTCCTTCCTTTCTTTTTAAAGAGCTTTGGCTTTATTATTTTGCTTCAGTTTTTTCCTCTACCTCCCCAGTGTGCATTATTATTGTTATTTAAACTTTCTTTTAAAGTGTAAGTCTTTTCCTTTTAGATTTCTACTTGCAAAGCAAGTAAAACAGATTTTATAGACTGAAGTAACAAGTTACGTCTAATGAATAACTTTCTAAAAACTTAACATCAGTCTTGTCATAGCCCAGTTTCAGTTCATACTGTGAATATTACATTCCTTTTTTGCATCCCCCCTTAGAAAGTAGAAGGTGTTTCCAAAATGTGTGTGTTTTTAAATCACCAAATTTTGTCTTTTCTGCAGATGATATCACCTACTGCATTATTCTTGGCTGCAAAAGTAGAAGAACAGGCTCGAAAACTTGAACATGTTATCAAAGTAGCACATGCTTGTCTTCATCCCCTAGAGCCACTGCTGGATACTAAATGTGATGTATGTAAAAATTTATTGTTTTGAGTTTTCTTTGTAAATTTGAAACCTTTTCATCATTTAAACCTAATAAAAATGTAATTCAGTTAGTGTTGCCGTCCTGTGCTGCTTATTTCTGTTTTCACTTAGGAAGGTAAATACCAGGAAGTGATCTGACAGAAACACGTTTCATGTTATGTTTGTGAGGTTTTAGTCTTTCTGAATCATTTAAGTCCTTGATTCAAAGGTACTCTTTACGTGTTTGACGTTTTATTCATTCTTACAAATCAGTGATACACGTAGAAGGTACATCATATCACCTTTGGATGTATTTAAGGCCATAGATAGATATTTTCTTAAATTGTCAGCAAATGAAGGAATAGAAAAGTCTCTGAATTTATCTCTGGACCAGTAATTAGTCTTTTTACAAGTGTTCTACTATCAGTACATATATACTACTGCTTTTCTCTGATACATAAAGATGCATTTTACTATGCTTACATGAGTGGCATTTCAAAAATATTTTTATTTTCCTAAAATAGTCTGGAGGGGAAAAAAAAAAAAAGAGTAATACTAGTTTCCAAACAGCTTGTATCCTCATCAACATTTCAATAGGTCTAGTTTCAAAACCCCATTTTTAAGTCTTCTGATGTCTTAAAACAGAAACTATAGCATTCTGGGCTTTTGAAATCCTTTTCCTAGCACTCCTATGTAATTGAATTGCTTTATCAAGAACTTTTAACTACTGAATGACTACCAGTATTAATTCAGTTCGATTTGGATCAAGTTTAAGGTCCAGATTAAATATATCTGATTTTATTAATGACAAGTATTTATCCTACATGTTGGATTTAAGAGACTAAAATATTAATGTGGCCATTCAGTATAGTGAATGAGATTATTTAAAGTTATTTCTTGTAGTTTCTATTAACTTTACGGACTCAGAATTATTTCTTGCGATTACTTAGGGTATTGTTTAAGTAATAGAAAAGCCTATGTTTTAAAATGAAGCTCAGTGATCTTCTCAAAGTGGGCATTGATAAAATTAAAGGTGCTTTCACTCTGAGTTTAGAAGTATGTCCTTACGTAAATAAGTATTTATATATAATATGGTTTTCTTATCACCCTAGTCATTTGTCATGATGCAAGAATGAGATGGCAGAAAATTTTTCATACCTTTTCTTCCCTGAGTGATTACATTTGAATGATTTAGTGAAGTTGAGGAAAAAGATTCTCTATTTTTGTCCCCACAGGTGTTCGGTACATTGTTTTGGTGTTTTATAGCTAAAAAAAAAAAATTTTTTTTTTAATCTAAGGGTTTGAGGGTTTGTTTTGATTTTGTCTTTTCTGAAAAGAGAAAATTATTCTAAAAAATAACTCACTGACCAACTGTGGAAGTCAAGGACTTAATACATGAAGTAGCCTGTAGTGAGCTGATGAGCCTTTTGTTTAAAAGCCAGTTTGAATTTGATCTTTCTTGAGTTGGTGCTTCCTGTCCTTAATGGGACTCAAAGTGCCAATGCCTAAGTAAAGTTTTACCTTGCAGAGTGGAGATCCCTTTTTTCCAGTTAATCTACCCCCTTTTGTATTATTATCCTTAGATTGGTTTTGTTTTGTTTTGTTTTGTTGTATTAGAAGTAACTGAATCTATTTATCATAGAAAATAGGTTTTATCTGTCACCCTCAGTTCATTTTCATATTTCCAAAAGATTTTGTTCGAGTTTGTAATGAATCTATGATTTAATCGTAAGAGATTTAACATTCCCATGGTCTAGTTGTGTTATGTTTATTAAACTTTTTGATATTATTATTTTTACCTGGCAGACTTATCTTCAACAGACTCAAGAACTGGTTTTACTTGAAACCATAATGCTACAAACCCTAGGTATGTACTTACATCAAGTATTATTTGTGTATGTGTTGTTGAATGCAATATTCTAAATAAAGGAACAGATTTCTGAAATAATTTTATCATTGAAGAAAGTTTCATTTGAAAATACAGCTTGGAGCCAGAGTAGTAGTGCTTGGTTCTGAGGAAACCATTTTTAAAATTTTAATTTCATTTAGCATTTAATTGAATGGTCAGCATAGCTTTCAGTATGATTTCTCATATTTTCAGATAGTTAAGACTCTGGTTCATTCTGGATTTGCATTGGGGAATAAAATGGTCCTTTAGGGCTGTCGTATATGATTATAATGTTATAAACATCCAAGGCAGTCCTGCTATGCTAGAGCTTATAAACTTATCACATCATTTTAAACGTGACATAGTAATTTAAGTGTCCATCATCCTTGTCTAAAAGTTAAATTGTCTATAAGGTTTGTGCAACTTAAGTCATTTTTGAAGATCATTTATTCTGATCTTTTACTTTACTCATGAGGAGATTGAGCTTTAAGCAGGTGTGGACTGTGTAAAGTCATGTATTACTTCTGGAAGGACCTAGCAGGGTGTCATGGGAAGAATATAGGCTTTATTGAGATCTGCACTTAAATATATACTCCTCTTTATTTACTTTGTAAACTTGGTCAAAGTTCCTTTACTTTTATCCTGTGTGTGTAAGGTGGAATAATAATTCTACTTTAACACTGTGAATTTGAAGATGAAAGATTTTTTTTTAATTGCCACATAGTATTTCATAAATAATCATTGTTTATTATTAGTTGTTTTTATCTTATTTATACTCAATTCCCAGATGTTGAATAGAAGTCTAATAATCGTAGCTTTCCATTATGACAGATTTTTTTTATTACACAAGTAGGTTGTTTGAAACACATATAACTTGTTAAAGGTTTTTATAACATAGATACAAAAATGAAAGTAAGAATCTGGACGCAACTAAACAAGAAAAATAAAAGTGAAAATCTTTTTATTCTCTCCAAATTCAGTGATTTAGCATGTTACTGTTAATATATAAATCTGAGATTTGACAAATATTCATATAATGAAAGTTGAAGGGAAAAACTTTTTAATAGTTATTTTATCATATAAAGTCCATCATATTCATACTACTGATGACAGATTTCTTAAACACAGAATGAACAGCATTATTTTAAGGGGAACATTAGAATTTACAAGATACAACTCATGGCTAAAGTGTAATTTTTGCAAGTTTAATAACAGAAATATGAATAGACCACACAATAACTTTAAAATCGAGATTACCTGCTTATTGGAATATTATTCTTATACTACTTCTCATGGCACTATACAACGACCTCCACTTCTAAGAAAGGAAAAGGAGAAACTATGCCCTACCTACAGGGTTCACTTGCCTTAACAGTTTTATTTTTATTAGTAATAAGATGTAATTACAAGCTAACTGATTAAAACTCTTTTCATCTAAGGTACACTGAGAAAATAAGAGGACTGTATCATTTAAAAGATCACTTCTTCCACTGTAGCCCAAAGATTATATTTATGAAAAATGTTCTTGTCACATCTTCTGAAAAAAGGAGTTGGAATATATTTAAGAAATATATTACATAGTTGAATTCCCTGCTTAAATTGCGGGGCTGCTTTAATAATTGTCATGATTGTAGTTTGTAACTTAAAGATAATCTCAAACTAATTGTAATTCAGAATTTTGAATAAATACTATTTATCTCTAAGTAACTTTCAGTTTTCGTAATTGGAATGCTTTTCGAGATATTACTTCTTATGATTGAAGGTATAATAAGCATGTCAGTGATGAGAAACTAACTTTTGATTTTTTTTAATAATGAAAAATTCGTACTTACAGTTGTGTGATGAGTGGGATTTCTCAGGCAAGTATTGTACTGGTATAAGTGATTGGGAAAAAAAGTGCTTTTCATTTCAGGTTTTGAGATCACCATTGAACACCCACACACAGATGTAGTGAAATGTACCCAGTTAGTAAGAGGTAAGTGATCTTTGAAACTTTTAAATTACTAATGCTTTTTATTGTCTATATTTTATATGACTGCCGTTTTGTTCTCCTAGCTTTTTGGGGGTTTTATTATTATAAAATGACAAGAAATGTCATTTTGAAGCGTTATGTTTCAGTGTTCTACACCTGCCTATTCATCTACTTCTATATTTGGTCCTTCCTGGTGAATTAACTTCCTTTAAATTTAGGTGAGAGTCTCTTTTCACTAAAAAAAAAAAAAAATAATTAGAGGGCTTCCAAATACTAGAACTCTTTATTTGGGGCTATACTCATCCCATTTCAGTTAATATTTAAGATGTGGGCCATTTAACATATAGGTGGAGGAAATAGTATTAATTTCAAATTTATATCAAACTTCATTGATTTCTTGAAAACTGATTACAGTTTTCGAATTTGGAGGTCACCTTCACATCTTTCAGATAAAAATTGCCTTTAGATTTGTCATTTTGGGGAATGTTACACCTTTGTTCATTTGGCCAAAATTGATTTAAGTTCTTTAGCCTTAATAAAAGTGGCTTCCTTTTTGTGTATAATGAGAAAATTATTACATAGCATGATACATAACAGCATGTGATGTACCTATTAAACTGTTTATAAACAAGAGTACAAAGTTTTGTACTGTTTCTTTACTCCTTATAAAGCATGTGGTGTATGTTTTTCTACTCTTGTTAATGAATCCTATATATCATTGTATCTCTAGAAATAATTTTTCACACAGATGCACGCTGTACTACTTTTCCTTTCCTGTTTACCGTTTGAAGTGGTATGCACTAATAGTAATCACTTGGAACTTTTAGTGTGCCTTTTTCTGTTACCTGTTTTTGAAAATGAAATTTTGCGGTTTTATTCCTTTACCACTAGACTTCTTTAGGTTTGTTCTAAACAAAATGGGTAAGACTTTTGAAAGCCTTGTTTCTAGTGTTTACCTGAATGTTCTCTCATTTTATTCATTCTAAATTGAATTCATTTTATACCTAGGTAGGATTTTATTGTGTTAATGACGACATTAAAAAAAAAAAACCTATTGTCTGATAACTGAGTTGTCATTCTTAAGAAATGGACTTAGATTTTTTTTTTATCTAAGAGCAAATGTTACTTATATTTAATTATGGTTCCTATTCATGGTTATATGTTTTGTAGCACTTTCTCATCCTTAGTATTACAGCATAGTATAGAATGGTATGGATAAACTAGTGTAGACATGGAATTAAGAAATAAAGCTTTAGAGAAGTTTTGTTTCCCTGGAAACTTAAAAGGGTGAGCTGTTTTGTTTGAATAATGGAGAGCCACTTAATTTGCCCTAAGTTGAGCTTAGTAAAGAAAGATGTTGAAGAAAGATACTAAATATAGGTTAAGAAACACACACACACACTTAGTAGAAAATGAAACTGAATTTTCAGCTTGGTATTGTGAAATTTGAGTCAGCTTCTCTTAAATCCGGTCTAAAGAAGCTAGAGAGATTAAAGTCCATTTATTTTGCAGAACTGAGTAGTAAAATATAAACATTTACAGAATCTGTAAATTGGATATATCATCCAAAGCAAAATATTTAAATCTGATTTTTTTTGTTACTGTTAATGTTTAAAATGTGACGAATTCTTAAATTTTTGTAAAAATCTCGTTTAATGTCATTTTTGTCTGACTGACATTTTCAGGTAACTATAATTTGCATCTTAGTCCATCTTTAAAATGTTCTTTCATGTTTGGTATATATTTTTTTCCTTTGCCCTAAAACCACTTTAAGCTAACAAAAGAACGTTTTCCTTACGTTTTTCTCTGTCACAATGGCTTTTAATAGGTTACTGAATTTACATACATTCTGAGGTGAAGACTACAATGGCAATTTAAAATTATTTTTACTTATCTATGTATTTTGATTCTTTTGTGGGGTGGAGGTGGGGGTAAATGGTTTGATTTCTTTGAAGTTCTCCCATGCCCCCCATGTCTGGAGATGAGAAAGTTATTATGCTCTTTGCTGCAAAATTGGCTAATGTCATTTTACAGGGACCTTTCATATCTGTGATTTCTCCTTCCCTCTCCACCAGGAAAGAATGCCTTACTTAAGTCACAATGCCTCCAAGACATCCGATGCTTTGACACTCTTCCTTAGCACAGCTCTGCTAAGCCCAAATCCCTTTTGTAAACCTTTATGTTGATGATCCATGGGGCAGCGGGGAATTACACGTGCCACGAATAAAACTAGGAGAGGGCAAGGAACTTGAGTCCTGTTAGAGTGGGGTGAGTGGAGGTGAATTAATCCTAGGTGAGCAGAGGGGAAAGGTATGTCAGTGATTATGAATGTAACTCGGGGAGAAAGGGAAACTGTAGCAAAGGCATCCCTCTTGGGAAGAATAAGAAGTAGAAGAAGGGAGATGGGGGCTGTTTTCAATGTCAGTATCTTAAGAAACTAGTTATTAAAAATTGCTTTTCTATTGAGGACCAGTATTGAAGTATCCTGATTCCCTCTAAAGTACTTATATCTTTTCTAAAGTTATCATTAATTGGATTATATAATTTAAAAATAATCACACTGGTGTTTTCTATACATCCTTGTGATGTTTTTAGGTGGTTTATTCTGTTGATGCTTAGTAACATGATGAAAAACAGCACGTTGTCCTCTCTGAGTTTGGGGGTTGGGGGTTTATTTTTGATTTTTGTTTTTTGTTTTGTTTTGTTTTTTTTGGTGGAAGTACTTAAACCAACTTAAATGTGATGACTGAGGATTAAGTCTGGCAGGCAACTCTTTGTATTTTGTATTAGACTTCAAAATCTTTTCTTCTTCTTCTTCTTTTTTTTTTTTTTTTTTTAAATCCAGGAGAATGCTTTATTGCAACTTTTAGCTGACTAGATGCTTAACTTAGTAACAAGTTTAGCCCTTGTAACTGGCTAGCTAAAAGCAAATCGGCTTGTTTCTCAGATCTTTGGGGGATAGCAAGAAACATTTGAGTGAATGTTGTTGAAGATTTTCAGTAGTATAGAAAATGATGGCGCTCTTGTGATATTTGTAAGTAGTAAGTAAAATTTACTTTTTGTGTACAAATCTTTGAAGTTTTTGTTGTGTTGAGAACTTTTTCATGGTAGCATGTTAAAGCTGATAGTATTGTCTTCGTTTTTTTTTCTTTTCTTACAGCAAGCAAGGATTTGGCACAGACATCCTATTTCATGGCTACCAACAGGTTGTTATCCTGACCCTCTTTGTTGCACTGTTGTAGCACACTATAGCTTCCTTTAATGCAGGGCCCCCTCAATGTGTCTCTCACCCTTGTTGCAGCAGGAGACTGGACCATCTACTGTGGTGGTACCTTCCTGTCTGCTTTGCGGTGTATTGTACAAGGGACTTTTGGCACAGAGGGGTTAAATGCACAATGTGAAGTGTAGTGGTGCTTTCTGGTGACATATTCTCGATTTGTGAGTGCATAAGTCTAAAATTGGTAGCCTGAATAGCAGCTAAAGATTACAAAGAGCTAAACTTAACCTAGAAATTCGAGCAACTTGGTAAGTATAAAGCTATTTCTAGTTTACAATTATAGTTAAATGACAATTTTTAAAAATTTCACATTGATCCTATCTTAACTTTAATCATTAAAGTTTTTTAGTAAATAAAATTTATATAACTTGGGTTTTTTTTCCAGATAATACCCACCAGTAGTAGATTAGTAGTAGTCACATCCTATCAGTGCCTTGATTTGCATACGTGTAATTTTTACTTAAACGTTCAGTATTTTCTCTTTAGTTCATTTAAAGAACAGTATGGGTTTGTGCTTGACCAGTAGACATTTTCATCAGTTCTGAAATTGAACTGGAAGAATAGTTTTTAAAAGCTTTTCATATCTAGTATATAATTTTGTTCTGGATTGATTATAATGATTTAAATTTGTTTTTTTAAATGAGTCCTTGGGGAGGAGTGGACTAAACCAGCTTTATGTGGTCCTTAATTTCTTGTGATACTGTTATGTTTTGTTTAAAACTTTGAATTGCCAAAAAAGCCAGTATATTTTCTTAGGTATATATTGTTGGGATTTAACCTCTGTCCCTAGAAATACTGAACAAGGCAGGAACCACTTAAATTTAAAATTTGGGTTAGAAAAATCTAGCTGTGGCATGTTGCAAGTGCAGTTTTTGGCATGTCATGGAAGGAGAGAGGTAGTATTTTGGTAGATTTAGCAGCATTGGGCCTTGAAGCTATTCAGCAAAAGGTAAGTTTTCTCTGTGGCGTTGCTGAGAAGATAAAGTTTTACCTAAATAAGTGTTAAACATATGAGTTACTTCAGAATGAATGAATGTTAAGCCACATGGAATGGTAGAATCCCTGATTATAATGTGGTATTGAAATTACCTTGTCAGTTGTACAGTTTTCTGCTTTTTTCTTTATTCTACCATGACATTACAAAAGAAACAAAAATACCACCCAAAAAAGTTTTAAGTCATTTTACTTATATATAGTAATTACTGGAAATGTACTGTTTTCCTCTGCTTTTATAAAGAAGTAAAAATAGTTGTAATTTAGATGTAAAAACAAAGTTTAGATACACTGATGTATTAGTATTAGTAGTATTAATAATATACTCTGGGGAGTAAGAATATGAAAACATTGATAATCTGTATGAGTTTTTAGTGTTTGAGTTTTTGTGACCATAGTCATAAAAAGTGTCATAATGTTAGCTTTTAATTTTATAAAATAAGGTTTTGTACTCTAGACTTAGAAAACTTACATAATTTTGTTTTTCCTCTAATCTTATTGGTAAATGTTTTTCTTTGTTTTACATATTTGAATTTCTATGACTCTTCGTTCCAAATCTGCTCTACAACAGTCTGCATCTTACAACCTTCTGTCTTCAGTATAAACCAACAGTGATAGCATGTGTGTGCATTCATTTGGCTTGCAAATGGTCCAATTGGGAGATTCCTGTGTCAACTGATGGAAAACATTGGTGGGAATATGTGGATCCTACAGTTACTCTGGAATTACTAGATGGTAAGTAGAAAAAATCTTTTTGTTACAACAAAATATTTTCTTACTTTTTATCATGGATTAAGCATTCTGTCTGCTTCTGTATCGATTTTAAAAAATATTGAGTTCCCATATATTCATGGTCGGTTGAACAGTTTTGGCCAGTCCAGGATCCTCCTTCACCCTATAGTTACTTGATGCCAATCCCAGGTATCATTTCATCTACTGGTATTTCCTCTTTTGAAAAGATAAAAAATCTTTAAAAACATAGTTCTATTTTAACAGTTTGGCAATAGGATTTAAAAGTACAGTTACATGATCTCATGAATAGGATGAGAATAAATTCATTAGCCTAAAGGGGGGGAAATGAACATATTATTAACCACTACTCAATATCTAAAGCCCTTTCATGACTTTTCAAAGAAATATGATTTAATATAATGCTGCAGGTTGATAATACAAGCATACGTAATTTTAAAGTATACTAATTTTGTTGGATTTAAAATGTATAAACACAAAGTCATGTATTAACTTACTGTAGAAGATGTGAAGCAGTAAGCTAATGGTATTTTCATGGTAATATTCCTTGTTGAGTTGTTCTGCTGGTGATAAAGTGTATCATTGTTGCCGTGCATTAATAAGTATGAATTGACAAGGAAAAATTGGGAGTGTAAGTTCTATAAATTATGAATCTGGCATTTAGGGGTCTCCTGATAGGAAATTTTTCTGGCAGGCCAGAGGTAGAATATTCTTGCAGATTAAGACATTTTAACCAGGAACTATAGATTTCAGAAAGGAAATAGATAACACTTCTTAAATCTAAACTGGTATGTTAGGTTTTCAGCTTCTTTTTATGTGCTTTCCCCAGCTTCCTTTATAAAATTGAAACTGATGAGAAAACTGGATTTACAGGACATCTGTTAGGTAAAAGTGAGAGACCTCTAAGGCTTTGGAATGTGGTTTTCCATTAATATCTCAGATGCTTCTTTAAGGTAGAAATTTAAGGGTCTGCACCCTTTTCTGTGAAGGACCAAATAGTAACTATTTTAGGGTTTGTGGGCTATACTGTCTGCAACAAGACAACTCTGCCATCAGAGCTAGAAAGCAACCACAGGCAACTGTAAGTGTTATAGCTGTGTTCTAGTAAATCTATTCACAAAAACAGGATACAGGTCATACTTGGCTCACTAGTGATAGTTTAAAGTTTATTCAGAGTAGTAGGAAATCTTCAGCGAGTTGAAATATAACATCTTCTAAAAACTAGTGGGAACTTTTTATTTTCCCATTTGTGACTTGAAATTGTGCCACCATCTTATTTTAGTAGTCAAAAGGTAAGATAAAATAGTTGTCTGATCTATTGATATTATATAATAGATACGGTAAGATATAAGATAAATAAGATAAAAACTTAATAAAAATAGTTTCTATACATGTCTCTAAAATAAAGTTTACAGAAAGCAAGTAATCTGCCTTTTATCCTGCTCTTAAATTGTAGGTAAAGTCTTTTTTGACACAACATGAGCCATCTAAATATCTCTTTGCTTCTATTCTGAAAAAGCTCAAGTTCACATTCATTTGAACATTGAATAGGAATCTTGGACACTTAACACATTGAAAATTTCAACATATGTAGCAGCCTTTTCTCTATTTTGATTACATTAAAACATAACAAAATTTCAGATGTTAAGAATATCTGAATTTTACATTTAATGACTGTCACCAGAACAACATTGATTGTATTTGGCCTTCCTATAAGAGGGTTGGGGGAGGAGGGGAGGGGGCGGTTATTGATTAATAACAAACCCTCATGTGTTTTTTATAATTTGAATTTTTCTGAAACTGAATCAGAATGATTTATTGTTAATTTTGGACCCAGGGGCACTGTGTATCTGCTAGATTTACTACTGTGTCCAAGTAGAAAAGTGGTCTTTTTTTTTTTTTTCAAATGAAGAAGTGGTAGTATAGGCAATAGATCTTTTTTTCATCTAAACTGAATCAAAAGGCTCCTGAGACTTTAGCAGGAACTAGTTGTCACAGATTATGAGCACATAATGATGCAAAATTTTTATCAGTCTCTTTATACTAAATGGGCATTAATAATATTATATGACATTCTCATTTGATATTATTAATACTTGTGTTGAGAGTGGCCAGTAACTTTCTACGGAGTTGAAAACTATAATTCATCTTAACCATACCACTTTGGAAAAGTGAATCATCTCTTATTTCATTGTAATCCTAAATTTAAGAAGAAAAATTGTAGAAATGTGACCAGGGTGATTTACTGAAATGTTAATAATATGTTGTCTGCTAGGAAGTTACAAATATAGGTAAAGAAATTTTTTCATTTTAACTTTGAAATGGTTTTAAATTTAAAGAAACTGTGAAATGGTACACATTCTGTGCTGTTATACCCTGTACCCAGTTTCTCTAATGTTAGCATCTTACATAATAACAACATCTAAGATCACATGTTCCATTTAGTTGCCATGCCCCCCTTTAATCTTTCTTCCAATCTGTGATAATTTTTCTATCTTTTCTTTCATGTCCTTAACACTTTGAAGAATAATGGTCAGTTATTTTATAAAATGTTCCTCAGTTAGAGTTTGTCTCATGTTTTCCCATTGTTAAATTGAGGTTTTGCATTTTTGGCAAGAATACCACAGAAATGAGTTGTCCTACTCAATGCATTTCATCAAGGTGTATCATGTTGATATGTTTTATTGCTGGTAACGATAGTCATGATCACTTGGTTAGGGTCGTAAAGTTACTAATTTTCTTTTTGTAATTAATATCTTGATTATACAAATATTCTCTTTTTTCCTTAAACTTTTGGGCACTGATTGTAAAGAATCTAATGATGGACTTTGCCCACCACAATTATTCCTGATGTTTGCCTGATAGCAGTTTTCTGTTTGGGAGCAATTTTTTAAATGTGACTAAATTTTTCAGAGATTCTAAGTAAGCTTTTAAAATCAGGGACATGTGGGAGGAGGGGTTTTTGTTTGATTGTTTTTTGGATTTTTTGTTTGTTTGTTTTGGTTTTTTCTTTTTTTTTTTTAATCAAAAAAATTTTTTTTAAGATTCATCTTTGAAAATACCAATTCAGAGCTATGTGTACTTCTGTATGTGCTGATGGTTGAATTAGGAAGGTGATCATGAAGTAGATGAACTCTTGTGCTTTCTTTTTAATATTGCCCACTTGAGAGAATTCTAAATCTAAAGGCACCTTCTAAGTTTTAAATTTAAATTTTATTTTTAGAGCTAACACATGAGTTTCTACAAATATTGGAGAAAACGCCTAGTAGGTTGAAGAAGATTCGATACTGGAGGGTAAGAGAATTGACAGGGTTTATCAGAACATCAATTTCTAATAATTTGAATTTTTATGGTTAAATATTCTTATTTCTAATATTTGAAGTAATTACAGTGTATCATAAGCTACATGCGCTCATAATTTATCCAACTACTGTGTCCAGTAGACTTTGCTATAAATAACTTTATGGATTTCTTATTCTCATAGTGATTACTGTGGAAATAGTATCCTCACTTTACAAAAAGGGGAATTAAAGCTAGACAAGTTAAATTCCTCTCTCAGATGCTGGGCTGGAATTTATTCAGTATCTAATTTAAAGCCAGTGCTTTCACTATATATAGTCTTATTTTATGTCTTTAAATAAGATGTTTTTTTACTCGCAACAAAGTCCAACCCCAGGTGATTTTATTTTCATATGTTTAATATAGAATTTTTATAAGCAAAGACATTTCTATTAAATTCCTTTGCTGTCATTGTTTCTTCTGTGTTTTATTTAAATAGGCTAACCAGGCAGCTGGGAAACCAAAAGTAGATGGACAAGTATCAGAAACGCCTCTTCTGGGTTCATCTTTGGTCCAGAATTCCATGTTAGTAGATAGTGTTACTGGTGTGCCTACCAAACCAAGTTTTCAGAAACCATCTACATCAGCTTTCCCTGCACCAGTACCTCTAAATTCAGGAAATATTTCTGTTCAAGACAGCCATGCATCTGATAATTTGTCAATGCTAGCAACAGGAATGCCGAGTACCTCGTATGGTTTGTCATCACACCAAGAATGGCCTCAGCATCAAGAGTCGGCAAGGACAGAACAGATATATTCACAGAAACAGGAAATATCTGGTAGCCAGTACAACATCAACTTCAAGCAGGGACCTTCTGTATCATTGCATTCAGGATTACATCACAGACCTGACAAAATTTCTGATCATTCTTCTGTTAAGCAAGATTATACTCATAAAGCAGGGAGCAGTAAACACCATGGGCCAATTTCTGCTACTCCTGGAGTAATTCCTCAGAAAATGTCTTTAGATAAATATAGAGAAAAACGTAAGCTAGAAAGCCTTGATCTGGATGCAAGGGATCATTATATAGCTGCCCAGGTAGAACAGCAGCACAAACATGTACAGTCTCAGGCAGCCAGCAGCAGTTCTGTGACTTCTCCCATTAAAATGAAAATTCCCATTACAAATGCTGAAAAACCTGAAAAATATATGGCAGAGAAGAAGGAAAAGAGTGGATCACTGAAATTACGGATTCCAATACCACCCACTGATAAAAGTGTCAGTAAAGAAGAACTGAAAATGAAAATAAAAGTTTCTTCCTCAGAAAGACACAGCTCTTCTGATGAAGGCAGTGGGAAGAGCAAGCATTCAAGCCCACATATTAGCAGGGACCATAAGGAGAAGCACAAGGAGCATCCTTCCAACCGCCACCACCCCAGCAGTCACAAGCATTCCCACTCATACAGTGGCAGCAGCAGTGGTGGCAGTAAACACAGTGCTGACGGAATAGCACCCACTGTTCTGAGGAGTCCTGTTGGCCTGAGCAGTGATGGCATTTCCTCTAGTTCCAGCTCTTCAAGGAAGAAGCTGCATATCAATGATGCATCTCACAACCATCACTCCAAAATGAGCAAAAGTTCCAAAAGTTCAGGTAGTTCATCTAGTTCTTCCTCCTCTGTTAAGCAGTATATATCCTCTCACAACTCTGTTTTTAACCATCCCTTACCCCCTCCTCCCCCTGTCACATACCAGGTGGGCTACGGACATCTCAGCACCCTCGTGAAACTGGACAAGAAGCCAGTGGAGACCAACGGTCCTGATGTCAATCACGAGTACAGTACAAACAGCCAGCATATGGACTACAAAGACACATTCGACATGCTGGACTCGCTGTTAAGTGCCCAAGGAATGAACATGTAATCATTTCTTTAGGTCAATTTTTCCTTTCCTTTTTTAATTTAAAAATTGTTAGAATGGAAAACTTCCTCCTGATCTAGCAGTGGTAACACCTGCTGTTAGTACCACTGCTTCAATATTTGTAAGTGCTGCTTTATTCTTCATTCTGAAAAGAAGAGATTATAGTAAACAAGTCTTTATCTCCACATATGATAGTGTTATAAATACTGTAAAAGCATGGAAGGTGCAAAACTCAGTATTTCTACAATTGCAGCTAAGAACATTAGGGTGAATGGCTGGCTGCTTCTAGGAATATAAGATGCCTCAAGCATTCGTTTATTTATAATTTGAATACTGTAGCTATTTTTTTGTTGTTGCTTGGCTTTTGAATGAGTGTAAATTGTTTTCTTTTGTGTATTTATACTTGTATGTATGATTTGCATGTTTCACTGATAAAGGGATAAAACAGTATACTGACAACTGTTTACAAGAAAGTGGAGAAAAATGTACATACATTTTTGTATGTTTAGATATTACCATAAATACTCAGGATTGGAGCTGCTTGTAAGTATAACAATATACAGAATAACTTTATTTTATCTTGTCAGAGTCCATCACTAATCTAAAACAAAGGTGGCACTTTTTCATGTTAACCTTAAACTCTAGGCCTTACTGGAAGCCACTGAAGGGGGACACTTCACTACCGGATGGGTATGCAGTGCCACAGATGGTTGTTTACTCCGTGAGGCACTGATTCTGCCTTCAGAGGTTCTGACCAGACTGGCTGCTGAAAGAGCCCCTGAATTTCTGAAGGCTTGAAGAGGAAAAAATAAAGTTTACATACTCTTGATGTGAAGTGCATTTAAGTGTTTGTTGGCTTGTTGCAGTACTATAAACACACAGAGGTGTTAATAATGGTTAAGTAGATTACTGTGATTTGAAAACTAAATTCACAAAAACTTACACTAGTGCAGAATTAGTAAGTTTTTTTCTTAAATAAAGAACTTTAACACTACATATTTTAACCGTAAACAGAATCGCTTTTCCTTTAGCATTCAGAATGACACCATGTTCTTAAACATACCCCTCCCTTGAAGTGTGTTTGTGTGTGATGCCATATTTCTTTTTCAGGTAAATGCAGTCTTCCTTATAAAAATGAAATTAAACCTGTTGCTCTCTCAGTTGTTTTATATTCTAACAATAAATAAACAAAAAAGGTCACTGACTGTGCATTGTACCTGTATTTATATCTTATGGTTGTTAACAGGAAGCTCTCTGAGGGGAAGAAAAAAGGTAAGCCTCCAGATAAAACAGCTAGTGGAGGTTTTCCATGTGTTTGCACATCTCAGTATATTCCTGTTGAGGTCAAGTTTGCACAGTCTTCTGACTTCTGAGCAAATGATAGACTTTAACTTGTTTAAAATTTGTCTTAAATGCCAGTAACGTGGCTCTGGTTTATCAGCTAATCTTTAATTCTGTGGTAAATCTTTGAGCTGTTGAGTATCTTTGAGATGGGTTGAATTCAACTTCTGTTGAACTGAAAACTGTCTTAATTTTTTCCTCTATGTATATGAATTATTTTTGTTACAAAGCCACTGATACGTGCACAATTGTAATTTTACTCAAGTATGTTGCAGTTGTAAATATTAGAGTTTAATCTTGTGCTCTACTTTTATTTAGCAATTACCTGATTTGCCGGTAGCTTTATAATTTTTTTTAAGATAATTATTCGTTATTTTGTCAATGTTATTTGAATTTAGGATACTAGGAGTCTCTTTCTAGGGACTTTGCTTAGCTAGCATGTCCTAACTTTGTTCTTGTCTTGCATAACTTTAGTAATCTTTGTCATTACATGTAACTTTGTTGCTCTGTATGGCATATTATTGTATCCATAAACATGGTAATTTTGATACAGTTATACTTTTACAGTGGTACATAATCCAAGGACTAGTATAGAATTAAGAGGAGTGCAAGATGAGGGAGGGAAGGGTTTTTTTTGTTCTTGGTAATTTAGATGTGAAACCTCTATGGAGCTATCATGTGAAATGATACTGGGTGGTTGTGCTACTGTATAATGGGGATGATAATACCAGGAATTTCAATAAGATTTTGTAAAGAATATCCAGAAAAGTAGTGAACTTATTTTCAGTATGACATAGAAAACAATGTGAATATTTAAGGTCTGTGACTATACTTAAACTTCACTAAGAATTTGCAGAATTGTTTTGAGATGTGAGAATAAAGGTAATTTTGTTGAATCTTTTGGTGCTAATGATGGACAGTTAAAAAGGTAGCTAGTGTATATTGTTATGGGGAAGTACTTATTAGTTACTTCCAAAATTGATAATGCTATGTATTCACTTTTCACTCTGTAAATGTAATTCTTTACAATGACTTTATTTATTAAAGGGCAGACAGTTGTAATTTTTACAGGGTTTTGTGAGCTATTCAAACTCTTTAACTTCTGAACAGGATATTAGCTTCTAAAACCACAGTGGGGATAAAATATGGAAATTCTTTTAAGTTTCATTTCCATTAAATGAGAACCCTTATAATTCATATTGCCATGAATTTGACCATCTTGTTTGCATAAAATAGTTCATCAGCCTGGTCCCAGTAGGCTCAACCAAAGAAAAAGACTCCAATGAATGGACATTATTACTGAGTCTTCTTGTAAGTAGCCATAAATAAACCAAAATAGTATCAAATTTAGGTATGAAATTCCACATGTGCAAAGTACTGTTAAGGTGATACATTTTTGATGAGATTTTTAAAAATATTTGAACTATTAAAAACCGTTATCTTTAAACATCCTATAAAAGAGTGATTCATTTTGCAGTTGTGTTTTCCTTAGATCAGAGATCATTGATTTGTTACCTTTATGCAGAAGCACATTACATAGAAAGGCTTTACTTCTACCTCTTTGAACTAATTTTTGGATATTGAGCTGTGCCCCCTAAATATTTGCCTTAGCTGTTTTAAAATACACTGTTTTCAGAACCAAAGCAAAGGAGTGGTTTTTTCACAGAAATATTCTCAGAGGCAAACATCATCCCAGAAAACTGGTGGTAGCATCTTTTAGTAGTAAGACCTTGCAAAATGTCCTCGTTCCTTTTTTTTTTAAATTAACGCTGAGATTCATTTTTTGTTGCAGGTATTTAAATACTGAAAAGTCATGTAGTCACCCCAAGGTTTATCTTTGAAAACAGTACAAGTGCGTCTTGATCTCTGTATGCAGATTCATTCTTGTTAGAGTTCTTAAGAATCAAAGAAAATTTCTACCATGATAAATGGTTTCATGCAAAATGTCATAAGGGGTGCTTACATTACTTTGTGCAAACAGATTATAATTATGTAGGATATATTTCCTGGCCTGTCTATCTACTTTGAACTGAAGAAATGACTAGTTAAGGTCAATTTCAGGTAATCAAATTTGAAATGTTTTTGTTACCGAATGTCCTGCCTTAAAAGCATTTTAAGCACATATTTTTGGTTATATTTGAGAACTTAAATTATTTTTATTCCTTAACTAATCTTAAGATTAATCTTAACTAATAAACCACTGCTTATATATGCATGACTATTACATACTCTTTAAGTAGTATCCTTGGTTGGTTAGATTTTTTTAGGGTTTTACATTTACTATGGAAATAGAGTTTTAAAAAACATGGTAATATCTCTAAGGGAAGATAGTTCTGTCAAGATATTTCACCATTCCCAAGTTTTATCTAAACAGAAAAGCAATTTTTTGTGACCTACTACTGTGCTTAAATAGCTAGGTGATTTTTAAGATCTTTGCTGAGAAAAATCAGAGCTTTTGTTACAAAGAATTCTTTATTCAGCAGTCTCTGCTTTCTTGGAAGGTAGTAGGATTTCCTAACCACATTTATCCAGATAAAAAAATGAGTTAAGTCCCACAAGTGAGAAAACACTTGGTGACAGATGCTAATTTCATGGACCAGTTTGTTTGTTAGGCTGACTTAGGAGTTTCTGGATTGGAGAAGCAGCGTATTCTGCCCTCGTCTTTCTCAGGTGTCAAATTACAGTACCAGTGCATTAATTTGAGGATTCACAACTATATTGATAACCTGACATTTTTTTTCCTGTAAACCAACAAATGTAAGCCAAATAGTCAGAAGTTTGTCTTGGTAAGAGAAGTTTGCCTCTGAAACATCTGTATTCCAAGCATTTTAGGTCTGATACTATGCATCCATTTTTTATTTTGCAATGTTAATTTGGGCACAGCCACCTTTTGCTTCTATGACTCCTCTTCTGTTCATTTACCAGTATGTGTTCTGGTTGAAGTTTCATAAGGTAGCTTGCTAAATAAGCAAGATACATTGGAAGGTTGTGTGGCTAGGAGTAATTCTGGTCTCTCAAAAGTGACTTACCCTGTTCTCTGTGATCCATTAATCGCAAAAGTAAATTCTGAGGGCTGATTTCCTTTATTTCCAAGTTTGGGGGAGAAATCTCACTTAAAACCTGTTTAGTGGTTGATTTAACTCGATTTGCCTATTGTTAATGAGTACATTTTTTTTTTTAAGTTGTGTTTTTCAAGCAGTTTCACCCACCTAGTTTGAAAAACTTACGTACTCATTTGTTGGCAGCAATAATTGGGATTTCATTTTGTGAATGTACTCAGAACCCCCAAGGACTATTGAACAGGATGTTTGCCAATAGAAAATCTAAAACAAGAGTTTGTGTATATGGCATGAATTCAATTAGACATTGAATTTCATCTCAATATCTATTAAAAGGAATTATTAATAAAGTTTGTTTATTGACAACATAAATCCAAGGCTCCAACATGTCTTGTTAATGTAAATCAGAAATAACACCTGGAGATGTGGGAAATGAGATCTCTAATGTAAAAGTTACTCTTCAGTTTAGTGACTTCGTGTATCATCAAGGAGTGTGACCACTAGGATCAGATTGTCCATATTCCAGTCTCAGCCCCATCACTTAGTTGCTGGTGTCTGGGTAAATGACTTTGTGCCTTGATTTCCTAATCTACAAAATGTCAGCAGTAGTACCTATTCATTGCGTTGTGAGGCTTAAGATTTGGTTGATCAGTGAAAGCTAAATAGAATGGATGGTGTTGAAGAGCATCCATTAGAAGCAGGTTGCAGATAATTCAGGAAACTGGTAAAGGCCAGGCCAGGTACAGTAAACTTGTGTGTTAGACACTGCGGGCCTACTGTTTACAGAATTCGAGTTGTTCATTCCGACTCATACTTTGGTATTTTCTTGTGTACCTTCTTGCATCACCTCCACAATTAGTCATGTGAAATTTAAACATAAACTGCTTTAACATGGCTGTTCTTTCCAACCCCTTTCCCTCCCACACCTGTTTTCCTGCACAATACTTGAAAGAAATTGGAAGCCTGCAGTGGCTTTCATAAAAGAGAACTAGGATAGAAAAGTTACTTTCTCTAACAGGCACTTTAAGCCTAAATATAAAATAAATGTCTTGAAATCACTTTAGATTTGTCTTTATTTCATGTTGATAACACCAGTAAGGAGTGAAAGTAAAAGTCGCTTAGTGGTGTCCAACTCTTGCTACCACATGGACTATACAATCCATGGAATTCTCCAGTCCAGAATACTAGAGTGGGTAGCCTTTCCCTTCTCCAGGGGATCTTCCCAACCCAGGAATCGAACCCAGGTCTCCTGCATTGCAGGTGGATTCTTTACCAGTTGAGTCACAAGGAATAAGGAGCCAGTAAGGAGTAAGGGTTTGTTGTGTGTTTTGTTTTTTTTTTTTAAGAATATAATGGTTTTATTCAGGAACATAAAGTCAGTAATTCCCCTTAACCAAAGTTAGTAATCTCATTTAGCAATTCACCCTACTCAATTTTTTCTTCACTCCACCCTCCTCCCCCGCCCAGCCCCCTGCTGCTATTAGTATAATGGAGAAAACTGTTCATTTTTGCTTCAGGTCTTGTATATGACCTACCTGTTCCCTCCACCCCAACACTACCTCCCAAATGAGGGTTTTTAATCGTACTGCTGTGAAATTAACAGGCTTATTGAGACCTTAAACCAGTGTCCAGGCATATCCCCAAGATCAGTTTTCTTTAGTCTTTCAAGTCAGAAACAATTGCTTTAGAGACAAGTCAGCTGTGGATTTTCACAAGTTTAAAGAGTCATAACAATGTGAGTGCTACAGCTCTTCCTCAGGGCTGTGTGTATGTAGTTCAGCTTTTCACAGTACAGTGTGGTACACAAAACTCTTCTTGTTCATGATCAATGAAGATACAGACTGCCTACACCCAGTATTTTCAACTTGAATCACCTGGAAAGCTTTTTAAAACGTAAGTTGCTTTAGTTACATAACTGCCTTCAACTGAATACTTGGAAGTACAGCAGCTATGAGGAATAAAGATGGCCTGGTACGTGATGGAGGCTTTTCATGGTCTTTGAGTAGATAAGTGGCTTTTTATATTGGAAATACTCAGTACACTAAAGGCCCGGGACTGTTACCATGGTCAAGCAGGAGAGTGTGGATAAAGTAGGTAGAATCATGCACGTCCCCCAACCCCATACTCCAATGCTCTGGCTTTTCCACAGTGGCAACTCTCTTAATTCAGCCATTGAAAAGTGTCCACAGCATAAGGGCTAAAATAAGGTAAAGTTAAGGATGTTCTAGAGTTGGAACTACTTTTAGGATTTTACTTGGGAAGTTAAATTTCCTTTGGTTGACCTTAAGACCTGTTCAGTATGTAATGAAATTCAACTTCTGAACGTGCTTGAAAACAGGTGGTGTGCCTGGTCAGATGGGGATATAGGCATAGAAGGAAATGCAGTGTCGCTAAATGAAAAATGAGAAGCTTTTGAGACCAATTAAGTCATTAGAATCATTGTACTGGTGAATTTATCAGCATCTCGAGGTTTTTTTTGAGTAGAAATAATGTAACTCATTTCATTTATAAACTACAAATCTGGGAGGCAGCAGGGAAAAGACTAAAGTCAGATCTGGGTAGCAGCCCCAAGTCACTCACCAGTTGGATGACCTTGAGAAAGTTAACGTGCTTCTGAGCACTACTGTCTGTTAATAAAATCAGACTACCACCAACCCAGACAGCCAGAATTAAATGATGTGTGCCTTTCACTATTAAGAGCTCAATGAATGCTTGCCTTCCCAGCCTTCACCTTTCTGAAATCCCAGTCTTCTTTCAGGACCTCTACCTCCTAAAGGAAGATACAAAGGGAGCAAACACCTGGGCAGTGATACAAGCTTAATTTCAACATTAATAAATGACAAAACAGAAAGCTCTTAGGATCAAGACTTGCCTATTAAAAATGTACAAATTTTGAAGGTTCTGTTAGTGTTCAGTGTTTTCCTGTATCGGAAGAGGGGTAGGTTTATTAACAGCAACTTTGTGTGTCCTTTACTGTGATCTCTATACATAGTATAAACATTTCTTAGTCCCTGCCCTTTCTTCACAGGGTTTTTATAGTTAATTGCTCCAAAGTCAGATATAATCATTCAGACTGAAACCCATACTAAGATTAAAAAACCCTACTTAAGATGGTGTTGATACACAAGTAAAATAAGCAAAGTATCCCTTCAGTTTTTATCAAATGTGAGGGAAGAACCCTACAAACCAGAGAGAGAGAAGGAAGGTATACCCTCAAAGAACCTTCTAAACATGTTGGCCAAAGTAAACTCTTACCTCAGCTGGACCGTGTTTCACATATCTCAAAAACTTCTCAAGAAGCAGCTTGATTTTGACAAAGCTTCACAACTGGTGAGAATTAGAATTCCCCTCAAGTTAGCTTGTAGTTACGCCATCTTCAAATGATACCAGCTACTAAATATCTGTAGACCTGGCTAAAGACAGTAGGTGTCAATGAAATATAGATGAGTGGAGTCACAGCAAACCTTATCAAAAAGTCCACCAACTTAAGACTTTGTAATAATTCTGACAACTTATCCCCATGCACTTTTGCAAGGTTTTTCAGTGTCCTGGAAATGAAAGAGTGACCTTAGCACGGATGTCCTTCCATCAGGTGATGTGAGCAAAATATCCTAGAAAAGTTTGTATGCTGACCCACTCTCCCCTTATCGGATCAATGAGCTTTTATCCCACCAGCTGGCTTATGTTTAGCTAGTTCTCAGTGCAGTAATGATTATATTAACTCTGTAAACAAGTGAAGACCTCAAATCATAGTACAAAGCGCAGGGAAGGCAGCCTGAGGATTATGGAGCCCACCTTGTAGAGCCCAGCTTCTTATAGGTGGGAACTTATGAGGAGTTAGGGGACCCTCTGGCAGTGAAAGGCCAAGACCCTTAGCTCTTCCTGTTAATGTTGAGGCCCCTGTAATCGCCAGTGTTAAGGCTGCTGCCTACGTAATCTGAATCTAGTGACTTTTTCCTCTACCTTCTCACCTTCCTCCACTCTCCTTTGTAAGAATTAAATAAGTGCCTTTGCCCACCAAGCAAGAAAATACATTTACTTTTTTATACAATTTATTTTGAGCTAATGACATTAAAATTAACAGGCAAAAAAATAGAAGGAAATAGGATATAAATCAAGAGAATTTGTAGTTCCTGGATAAAACTGTAAACACTGGAATTTTTCTCTTCTTACTGTTTAAGACAATTTGCTCATCAGTTCAGTCGCTCAGTTGTGTCCGACTCTTTGTGACCCCATGAATCGCAGCATGCCAGGCTCCCTGTCCATCACCAACTCCCAGAGTCTACTCAGAATCCTGTCCATCGAGTCGTTGATGCCATCCAGCCATCTCATCCTCTGTCATCTGCCCCCAATCCCTCCCAGCATCAGGGTCTTTTCCAATGAGTCAACTCTTCACATGAGGTGACCAAAGTATTGGAGTTTCAGCTTTAGCATCAGTCCTTCCAATGAACACCCAGGACTGATCTTTAGGATGGACTGGTTGGATCTCCTTGCAGTCCAAGGGACTCTCAAGAGTCTTCTCCAACACCACAGTTCAAAAACATCAATTCTTTGGTGCTCAGCTTTCTTCACAGTCCAACTCTCACATCCATACATGACCACTGGAAAAACCATAGCCTTGACTAGACAGACCTTTGTTGGCAAAGTAATGTCTCTGCTTTTTAATATGCTATCTAGGTTGGTCATAACTTTCCTTCCAAGGAGTAAGCGTCTTTTAATTTCATGGCTGCAGTGACCATCTGCAGTGATTTTGGAGCCCAAGAAAATAAAGTCTGACACTGTTTCACCATCTATTTCCCAATTTGCTCATATACATGGGCAATTGTGCCTGAAGCTAGAGAAGGCTAACGTAACTACAACTTTTCAGTTAGTGACATTGCAGGATCTGGTTAAATTGGGTTAGATTGACTTTCCAGTAGGAAAATAAGGGTCCCTAAACCATCATTTCCACAATGAAACAGTAACAAAGTATCTGTAGTGGAGCTGAAAAGTCCTGATGTCTGCTCAGTGACTTCTCTTCAAGAAGGAGTGCTTCAGAAGCTGAACAGCAGAGGGTCGCTCATGCTGGTCCCTAAGAAGGCAAAAACACATTAGAATAAGCACCCAGCAACGTGCCTGCCAACTACATACTTGACTCAAAATACCTACTGTAACAGTGGAAGTACAACCTGTGCCCGTCAGACAGACTTGGGTTGAGTCCAGACTCCAGATTTTAGCTGTGTGATCTTAAATCAGGGACTCCAACTCTTCTCTCATCAGTAACATGGGGATAACACCACCTAACTCATTGGGATAATTTTTTTTTTTTTAATGTATATACAGCTTTTAAAGTGTAACATAGTAATAATACAAAAATTATTACCTGATTCAAAACGAGTCCCTACATTTCCATAGCGCTTCTGTTCAATTTGTTGGGGTATAATTTACACAGAGTAAAATACACTTTTAGATGTACAGTTTAATGCACTTTTAGTTAGCATGAAATTTATTTTTAAATTTAGAGAAATCCAGGATTGAAAAGCCCTGGATTTAAATATGCTTTGGTGATTAAATAACCCCATTTGGGGTACTCTTGGATGAGCATAAAGGGAGACAGTTTCTTAATTACCAGGTGGCACGAATGGTAAAGAACCTGCCTGGCAATGCAGGAGACATAAGAGATGCAGGTTTGAACGCTGGGCTGGAAAGATCCACTTTAGAAGGAAATGAAAACCCACTCCAATATTCCTGCCTGGAGAATCCCATGGACAGAGGAGCCTGGTGGACTACAGTTCATAAGGTCGCAAAGAGTCAGACACAACTGAAGCGACTTATGAAGTTGGACACATGAAGTACACATGTGGCTTGGGTTTTTTCCCTTGCCTCAAGAAATCAAAATGGGGAGGTATGTTCAAGTGGGAGGGGACATAGTTAAACCTATGGCTGATTCATGTTGATGTTTGGTAGAAAACAATGCAATACTGTAAAGCAATTATCCTTCAATTAAAAATTAATTTAATAAAACGCTTTTGACAATGAACTGGTCAGTGAACTAATGAACTAGTCAATAGTTTTCTTCAGTAAATTATTCCTTGGGCATTCTTTTGATTAAATTTGCTATCTTGATTGTTTTGGAAGCAAATGACCACAAAGAACAGCCCAAGCCAAAATGAAAATAAAAATAAAATACTTTTAAAAGAAAGTGATCATGAATGATTCTAAAATAAAAAATCTCTTCCCTTCCAGAGGCTCTTTCTGTAGTCTTCAAAATATGCAGAAATTTCCTCTCCAAAATGTCCTTAAGTGACCATCATTTCTAGCTGCCATCCTATTTCTATTCCTGCCAAATTTCTCTAAGTTCGGCAAGTCCAATAACTTGTTTTCAACATTCAGTATCCTAAATCTTTACTATTTGGCCTACTTACCTCTCTACAAATTGCCCTTTTAAAATTAATCCTGACCAGGGAGGACTTTCCTGGCAGTCCAGTGGTTAAGACTCTGTGCATCCAGGGCAGGGGGTACTGGTTTGATCCCTGGTCAGGGAACTAAGATCCGACGTGCTGCACAGTGCAGCCAAAAAAACAGAAAAAAAAAAAAAGTAGTCCCTGTGAAACTAAGCATAACCTTCTCCTTACCAAATTTAGTGAGCTCAGCCTCCATTTCTGTAGCATTTGAAGTATTCACTACCCTGCTTCTTTCTGAAACAATGTCTGCTTGGTCTTAAGAGAAACTGTCCTCTTTATTCTTCCCCCATGGGGCAACTCGCCTCCCTCCCTTTCTTCCAGTTGAGTACCAGAATTAATTCTATGCATACTGTGTTATCTTCTCCCATGAGTATTTTCAAAAACATTTTCCTCAGCCCTCTAATTTTTTCATGGTTATAGCTACCAACCTTTTGATTTTCAAATACACATCTCCAATGTTCACTGCTTTCCTGAGCAACAATTCCATAGCTTCAAATATTTCCTTCAACTTCCTCCACTATTCCTCATTCACAACTTTCTATTATTTCTCCCATTATCCAGGTTCAAAACCATGAGATCCTATCATCATCCATCATCAAGTCCTGATTCACCTTCCTCTAAAATGTCTTGGAATCTCCTTTACACTCCCACTGCTTCCATTACCATCAAAGTCCAAGATCTGAATTCCAGAATGGCCTCTATTCAAGGTCCCTCTACAGAATCTGCTACCTGACGTTCCTCCTCAAAGACTTTTCTTGTCATGGCGTCCTTTACCCCAAATTCTTTGCAGTTCCCTGATCTCCACTGCCTATTGCAACAAAGTTAAACTCCTTGGCCTGACTCCCCAGAATTTCTGAAACCTGCCCATAGTAGTTATTCTGCCCCGTCATTATTCTGATTGCTTCCCCAAATTCATTTGTTATATTCAGTCCTTTTTCCTAGTTTTTACCCTGATCATCTCTACTTATGAATCTTTGAGTGCCTTTCCCTTTTATTTATGAATATCCATACCTCCAAGGAGTTATTTTCATAGACAACAGGCAAGATTCTAGAGTCCTTAGGGTCTTTGGCTTAGAATTTCAGGAGATAATTATATGCTTGCATGACACTCATTAGGTAAGGTGTATTAACATTCTCCCATGGGTTATTAATGGTGGAGCCCTAATTATGTACTCCATGCTATGCTAAGCAATTACACACACCGTTTCACTTAACCTTCACAACAACCCTGTTAATTGATTATGAGTTGTGTATTGCTTAGTTTATGAAGCAGCGGTTCAAAAGGAAAGTAAAAAAAAAAAAAAAAATTCCACCCTTTCTCTGTAAAGCTGTTTGTGTGTATTAATGAGAACTTGAAAAAAAAAAAAGTAGCAAGCAGTTGTTGTGGATCAATAATAGATCATTGTTCAATTCAGAAGAAAGTAACCACAGTAGTTTTAAGAGGTAAAACCAATCTCCCAAACTAGTACTGGTCCATATGATATTCCTAACACATGTGTGTCCCTTTTGTGAGGTGTTTTGGCAGACAGGAAGGGGCAGCTCTGTGCCCATAGCTCTGCCTGCAAATCCATCCTTGGATACCTAGGGCATCTGCATCTGGGGATGCCCAGAACTGCACCCCGCCCCCGCCTCAACCCTGGAGTATGTGGTGCTGTCCTAGCCTCTGTGATTCCCTGAAATCAACCAGGTCAGGCTGATTGATATAAAGGTGCTGGAAGAGGAAGACAGAGGTGACCTTCTGGGACTTTTCTGCTTCCCCAAACACGACCCACTTGATGCTTGAAATACTTCAATTATAGAGTTGTTCCTTTGACTCAAAATGTTTCCTCTCACTTTAAATGCAAGTGTTTCTGGGGGAATAATACATTAAATCTGTCAATCATTGATTAATCAATTCGTGTCATTTCCTTGATATGAATGAATTTCTCACATACTTTCCTGAGAGCCAGTTTTAGGAAGGAATGAGAACACTGGTTCCCCAAAAGGGGAGGGAAGCTAAGCACAGATGATGCCATTTCACCATGGCTAGTCCCTGGGAAGATGTCTCTTTGGTAAATAAACAGATCTTGCAAATAAATAGCAATTCTTGCACATCCATTGATTTGAGCAAGTACTGTCTGGACCTGATAAGACACTTAATTGAGACACTTCCCACTTGAAGCATTACCCCCACACCCTGGTACAACACAGAACACATCACCCAATGTGGCTACTCATGATTCTTTTCAGAGCAAAATCACTCCCCACTTGATTTTGTAACCTGAGCAGAGCTAAAAATGGGCCATACATCTCAGGGGAAATGTCAACTGCTTGAAATCTCTGGGGATTTATCCTCCTTTCTTGCTTTCAGTTTCTTACCTGGTGAGGCATGCACGCACAAAGTCTGCTGCGTTTTCTGAGAAGCAATCTGGTAAAGGAGGCATCAGCCCTCGGTGTGCGCCAATGTAAAACATGGCTGCCATCCTGTCCATGGAAGCCAGTGGAGGCTTCCCAGTGGCCATCTCAAACACAGTGCAGCCAATGCTCCAGATGTCTGACTTCCGTCCATAGCCAGACTCATTGATGACTTCTGGGGCCATCCAATATGGAGTCCCATGCATGGACTTGAGCATGTCACTGTGGGTGCCATTTAGGCCAGCCCAGGCCAAACGCTTGGCACAGCCAAAGTCAATCAGCTTTATGATTCCAGTTGGCATAAGCATAACATTATTTCCTTTGATATCTCTATGCACCACACAGTTCTCATGGAGATAAGCAACACCTTGCAGAATTTGTTCTGTATATTTGCAGAACACCATCTCAGGCAATGGCCCAAAACGGTTTATAATACTAGAGATGGAGCCACCAGGAACAAACTCCATGAAAATGCTTAAGATGTTTTCCTCCAAGCATGTCCCCAAATAGGCCACAATGTTGACATGTTTCAAGGCTTTGAGCAAATCGACTTCTTCCTGCAGTTTCTGATATTCTTTTACAGTAGCTAATTTATCAGAGGTATCCAAAGCCACCTGTTTTACAGCTATTAGCTGTCCTTGGCTAGTAAGACCACAATATACCTAGAAGCAAACCAATACCTTATTATTAAATATAAAAAGTGACTCATTCACAAAATGCCTCCCAAACCCTGGTTTTTCTCTAAGATGATACATCCTTGTGTAAATGTGAAGTATTATACTTAAACAAATTGAAAGTTGCAAGGAAGCAAAGATTGGGATAAGTAGCATGGTGAATGCATATCATAATAGCTTAGGTTCAGTCATCTCTAGCAATCTGTGCAAATACTGGGTTGCCCAAAAAGTTTGTTCAGGTTTTTCCATACCATCTTACTGAAAAACCCAAACAAACTTTTTGGTTAACCCAATACCATGTACAGTGCTTGGGCTTTTAAAAAAATTTTTTTGGAGTAATAATTTTTATTGGACTGCAGTTGATTTACAATATTGTGTTAGTTTCAAGTGTACAGCAAAGTGAATCAGCTATGCATATACATATACCCCAAATGGCAACCCACTCCAGTATTCTTGCCTGGAGAATCCCAGGGACAGAGGAGCCTAGTGGGCTGCTGTCTGTGGGGTCGCACAGACTCAGACACGACTGAAACGACTTAGCAGCAGCAGCTGGGACTTTAGATGGTATTTTATGCAATTCACAAAATATAAGAAATATCTTTTGTTTTTGCTTCTTGGCAATGGCTCTCCCAACTTTGGGTAACATAACTTGAATTGTTGAACAAAAAGACCTCTTTCCCACAGGACTTGACCCTCAGAGAAGGAGAGGCTAGAAATACAATGAGCACCAAAGAATTGATGCTTTTGAACTGTGGTGTTGGAGAAGACTCTTGACAGTCCCCTGGACTGAAAGGAGATCCAACCAGTCCATCCTAAAGGAGATCAATCCTGGGTGTTCATTGGAAGGACTGATGTTGAAGCTGAAACTCCAATATTTTGGCCACCTGAAGCGAAGAGCTGACTCATTTGAAAAGACCCTGATCCTGGGAAAGATTGAGGGCAGGAAGAGAAGGGGGCGACAGAAGATGAGATGGTTGGTTGGCATCACTGACTCAATGGGCATGGGTTTGGGTGGACTCCAGCAGTTGGTGATGGACAGGGAGGCCTGGTGTGCTGCAATTCATGGGGTTGCAAAGAGTCGGACACGACTGAGTGACTGAACTGAACTGAACCACCCCATGAAGCCTGAGAACGAGCCTGAGAACGAGAGCCAAAAGGAGAGACAGAGAGGCCAGACTCTGATGACGTTATTTGACCTCTGAAACCAGCTGTGCCCCAAGTCAGACCTACTCCAGACACTTCAGTTGCATAAAACAGTGGACATCCTTTTCTTCAAGGTGGTTTGGGTTGGGTTTCCTACTACTTCCAACTGAAAGATCTCTAAGTAAAAGTGTATATGGAGTGGGGAGGGCAAACAGGAAGATTAGAAAAGAGGGAGGGGTCGAGGAGGAATGGGTTTTTTTTATTTCAGCAAGCTTCCTGTTTCACTTACTGTGCCATATGCTCCCTTCCCGAGGATCTCACCCTTGGTCCACAGGATAGATTCTTCGCACTTTAAACTATTTTCAGAAAATGTCTTTTTTTCATGTGGGTTGAAAAATCTCTCCTCTTTGTCATATCTCCTGAAGCCATTACTGTATCTCTGGAAGAATGAGACAAAAAAATGTCATCATTACATTGAGTCCTTGGGACAGAGAGAAAGGGCAGATAGGAGAATCTTCCTTTTCTAACTTCGGACCAATCAGAGAAGGCCAAATATGCACCCTTAACCAATCACACGGGAGGCCCCGTCCAGTTAACCAGCCCCCACAACAACCTCCCCAGAACAACAGCCTCCAATCAGGGCACTGCTGCTGCTGCTAAGTCACTTCAGTCCTATCCAACTCTGTGCAACCCCATAGACAGCAGCCCACCAGGCTCCCCCGTCCATGGGATTCTCCAGGCAAGAACACTGGAGTGGGTTGCCATTTCCTTCTCCAATGCAGGAAAGTGAAAATTGAAAGGGAAGTCACTCAGTCGTGCCCGACCCTCAGCAACCCCATGGACTGCAGCCTTCCAGGCTCCTCCGTCCATGGGATTTTCCAGGCAAAAGTACTGGAGTGGGGTGCCATTACCTTCTCCAAATCAGGGCACACCTGAAGCCTTTTTCCACTAAAAATCTTTCTCACTCCTCTGCCTGCTTTTTTGAATCTCTGCTGCTGCTGCTGCTGCTGCTGCTAAGTTGCTTCAGTCGTGTCCGACTCTGTGTGACTCCATAGACAGCAGCCCACCAGGCTCCCCTATCCCTGGGATTCTCTAGGCAAGAATACTGGAGTGGGTTGCCATTTCCTTCTCCAATGCATGAAAGTGAAAAGTCAAAGTGAAGTCACTCAGTCATGTCCGACTCTTAGTGACCCCACGGACTGCAGCCTACCAGGCTCCTCTGTCCATGGGATTTTCCAGGCAAGAGTACTGGAGTGGGGTGCCATTGCCCTCTCCATTTGAGTCTCTACCAAATGCAAATAATGGTGGTTGACTCCTTTGTTATAATGAGCTCTGAATAAATAGCCTTTGCCTGTTCTATTTCCACAACACACCCATACACGCAAACACACACACACACATAAAAGAATTTATACCTACATTTCCATACACATACACACATTTATACACAAATATACATACATATAGATATTCTCTCTCTCCTTTTTTTTTGGCTGTGCCACATATCTTGTGGCATCTTAGGTCCTCAATCAGGGGTTGAACCAGAGCCTTCGGGAGTCTTAACCACTGGATTCCCAGGGAATTCCCCAAACCTTCTTTCTTACATACATGTGCATGCATGCACAAGCATAACAAGCAAGTCTGAAGGTCAAGACCAGCTGCAATAGACTGAAGATCCGTGGTCCTCTAGACCCTTGCTACTCAAAGGAGAATCTGCGAACCAGCTCTATCAATATCCCATGGGAGCCGGTTAAACTTGCAGAATCTCAGACCTCAGACATATGGAATCAGTTCTACATTTCAGTGTGATCCTCAAGAGATATGTATCCACAGTAAACCTTTAGAGGCCCTGCCCTTGGGAAATAAGTATCTTTGTAGAGCTTACACCATGTTTTCCAACTGTTTGATCAGAACCAAAAATACTTTGTCTTGATCTCCTCTAAGAGTTCTTAAAAATAAATGATGATGGTGATGTAGAGGCACAGAGAAGGCCCTTAAGAATAAGACATGGCACAGGATCACCTTTCTTAGAAATGACCCCAGGTGCCTTCAAAGGGCCTCATGGGTTCCTCCTCCTCCCCAGCCTTTCATGTTTCTATTCAAATTGAAATATAAGGACTGCTTGGAAATGAAAGATCACAGAAGGTCAGTTTTTTATTCCAATTGCAGGGTAGGATTATGGGCTGATTATATTTACCAGCTTGTTAGCTTTTCTTGAATGTGAACTGGCAGACTTGTAGACCCATCTCAGACACACAGGCGTGTACACATGTACCCCTGTCTCCCACCCAAGCCTGGCAGCCTTTCTGCATCACTATCCACCTCCCAGCAGAGACCACGCTCACCATGAGGGTGGAGCTGGCCTATTATGGCAAGGAATATTCCCACTGTATAGTGATTAAAAGTCTTGGGCTGGAATCAGGATGCCCCTCCCCACCACTCACTCCCTGTGAGACTTTCTAAACCTCGATTTCCTCATCTGCAGAATGGAGACTTGTTATTACCTCCAGGACTGATCTCATGGAGCTGTTATGAAGACAGAAAGGAGACAGTATAATGTGTCTCACTCATATATGTCAAGTTCTCACCTTGTGTATTCTTCTGTTCAATTATTTACAATAATTATTTCTGATCCTGAAAGAGCATGATATAACCCTAGTTAGTGTTTAGTGACTGTTTCCGCTAAACCGAATGCTTCTATCTTAAAAATTTAGGAGAAGATAGGACTTCCCTGGTGGTCCAGTGGTTAAGACTTCACACTTTTCCAAAGCAGGGGGTGCGAGTTCTAATCCTGATCAGGGAGCTAAGATCCTGCATGCCGCAAGGTACAGCCAATAAACAAACTCCAAGTCTGTTGGGGTAGGAGAACAAGCAAACAAACAAAAACTTTCATCTTAAAAAAAATTTAGTAGAACCGGAGGGTGATATACTTCAGTGAAAACTAAAACAGCCGTAACCCTACCACCTGTTAATATTCTTCTCCCCATCCCAACTCCAATGCCAAACAAAAATTTTTTAATGTATTCAGGATTATTGCTTATGTTTTCTTGAGAGCAATGGCTGTGTCTTGTACCCTATCATGTCTCCAGTTCTTATCCCAATACCAGGAACATAGGAGGCATCAATAATATTTTTCTATTAAAGCAAACCATTTGGCAACAAATGCTCAAGTGCAGGGAATCTCTGAGAAAAGATCTTTTTGTGTCTTCATATGTTTTTTGGAACTAGATGGTGAGCTACTTCAGGGGCTGTGTATCTCACATACCACCTAGAGTAATGCTTTACCCACAATTATCTCCCAGCTGTTAGTTGTTGATTGAAAATATCATCACCAAATATAATATCTACCTATTTTAGTAAGTAGTTTTGCTACAGTAATGTGCCCAAAGTGATTCCAAAGCAGTGTCAGGCTAGCTAAATTCTAGAAGTGAGGCAGCATAATGAAAACAGCATGAGAGTCAGGGGACCTGGATTCCAAACTTGCAACCAAACAATGAAACCTTGATGAAACTGTTTAACTCCTTAGGGTTTCTGATTCCCCATTTGAAAATAAGGGGTTTGAAGCACAGTGTCTCTGAGGTCCCTTCCCGCCCCAGTGAATCTCTGATTATTAGTTATGTGATGTGCGGTACTTAGTCACGCAATTGTGTCTGACTCTTTGCAACCCCATGGACTATAGCCCTCCAGGCTCCTCTGTCTATGGAATTTTCCAGGCAAGAATACTGGAGTGGGTTGATATGCCCTCCTCCAGGGGATTTTCCCAACCCAGGGATCAAACCCAGGTCTTCCGAATTGCATGTGGATTCTTTACTGTCTGAACCACTAGGAAAGCCCGATTCTAGTTATACCAACCTGTATTTTGACATTTGTTGTCTCTCTACCTAATTCTTGCATGGTATTTCCTCTCTTGCTGAGGACAAAACCTCGGCTTTCAGGATCTGTTTCATCTGCCATTATTTGGCAAGAGTTGTCATCTTTCTCATCAAGAGCTAATAGTTCTGCAGCTAGACAACCTAAGAGTTCATCTGTCAATTCTTCATTCTTTACAGAGTCTAGAATTTCTTGGGAAATTGAATCTGCCTCATTTAAAGTTTTTCCAAGTGTTTGATATGGAATTGACTCATTAGTTAAACTATCATGATCCAAAAACAGCGCCCAGTGTTGATATGCTTGAGAAGTTACACTTTCTTGTTTCTCTTGGGAGGAGAAACTCCTAAGAGTTTTTGACTTATCTGAAAAACTATCAAAGTCTACATTGTTAGTTAAAATTTGGTTGGCATTTGTTTCACTGGGAGATGCTACCTTCTGCTCTTCTTGCAGTACATGCATGTTGGAACTCTTCTCACTGGGTACTGCCCAGCTGTTTTCTGAAAGGACAAATGGGGTCTGGTGGCGTATCTCTTCAAGCTGATGCAGATCTCTGAGGCGCGTGGCAAGTATCTGATTGTTAGAAATGTCTTCTTCATCAGCCGACTCTTCCATAGAGACTTCTTCAACAATGGACAAATCTGAGACAGGAAAGAAATCATTCTGTTCAGTGAACTGCTCATGAGCCTGAACCAAGTTCATGGGCTGAACTTCATCTTTCGAAGATAGAAAGTCATTTCCTGAAGACTTAATCTGCCACCCTGTTTCTGAAATGCCATCACCATTTTCAGCATCTTGTAGGGTGCTACCTACAGCCTGGAAATCCTTTTCTTTAGAAATTAAACTTCTGTGCTTTTGTTTAATGCCAAGAGAAGATTTGGGGGGTTTACTATGCGGTCTTTTCTGAGAAAGTCTGTTTCGGCTATTGCTGCTCCTCTCACTGTGTGAAGATCGACATTTATTGGTGATACATCTGCCTGATGGAGCTGAGCATATCTCTCGGTGATACTTGTTTTCATGCCGTTCAGCCTCTCGCATGTGACAATAAACAGGAGTTCCAAACATTTCATAGATTCCAGGCCCATTCGCAGTTGAATTGATCTCTTTGAACATGTCACTATACTTCAGATCCAAGTAATTCAGTCTTGGCTCTGCTGGTTGAGCAGAGAGAGGAACAGAAGACTTTTCTATTCCTGGATTTTTATAGAGGCAAGGGAATGACGGCTTTTTAGGTTTCAAAGCCTGGTAAGCAGATTGCTTCCTTTCTGTCTGTGGCATTCTCCTTTGAAACTTGGGTGGTTGCCAAGGTCTGGGATCCACAAGCCCCAAAGCAGGAAAAACTTGAGTTTTTATACTGGTTTTATGCGTGGTAGGCTTCACAGAAACTTCAGTGGAAATCATGAAATTTTGAGGTGTCCTGTTACTGGTCTTGGTCTTTGAATCTAACTTATTTCTCTGGGTTTTCACCTTATGCCTGTCATTTTCTTGGTGTGCAAGTATGTTCAAGCTACTATTGCTACGAAGGATGCCCTTTCGTTTTTGGAGGCTTGGTTTGGTTATTGCTGGTTCTTTGGGAGTTTCATCTCCAGGGAAAGTGATGTGGATAAGAGGCACCGTCCCATTCATTTCTGGTTTGGTTGTTTCTGCTACTGATATTTTTGTGCTTGTCTCCATGCTGCTATGATCTTCTGAGAGCTTTTCAATGGGGCCATCAGTGACTGCATCAGACAAACTTTTACGAAGAGTGTAATCTTCTGAAATATGGTCTAGTTCAATTGCTTCGCCTTTAAGTGCTGAAGCACTTTTTGAATCAGCTTTATCACTTTTAGTCCCTTCATCCTGGCTTAGACCTATATCTGATGGCAGGGCTTCTTGGAACTTGATTGGCTTGGTATATCCAACTTCTGAATCTTGTTCATAGTTTCTGGCTCCTGAATCCCCTTTCTTTCCCGATGAAAGAGATGGAGCGTTCTCTTCTGCTCTTCTCAGTTCATTACCATGGCAGTCAGTATCCTCTTCCCTACCTGTAGGAAAGTTGCCTTCCTTGAAATTCTCCAGGGACACTAAAGATTGTCCTTTTTCAAAGTGAAAGACTTCAATGTTGACACATCCTTCTCTTTCCTTGGATTTCCTACTCGCTTCCTTTTCCAGGTGTTGTCTGTGACGGTGAGCCTTCCAAAAAGAGCACATGTTTCTGGACCAGATAGAACCGTCAAAGGATCTGAGAGTCTGATCTGCTAACATCTTGATCGGTGCTTCCTTCTGCTTATTTGATGGTCTAAATTCATCAGATTGACTAATAGGCTCTGAGAACTTAGGTATGAAAGATACAAGGCGTGGCATATTTCTTTCTCTTGCTTTTTGATCCTTGTGACTTAGGGGTATAGTAAGGAGACCAGATCTCATGGGCAGACATGATAGTGGTGGCAGAGAGAACTAAAAGGAAAGAAAGAAAAATTAATGAATGTAGAAACACATATGCATTTCATGTTAACTGGTTTCAAGTAATGTGAAGAGATTTTAAGATTCTCTTTAGGAAGGGCTTTAAAGTACAAAGTTATTCTGGAGATCACAATTGAAAAAACTAAAATCTCATTCCTGATGTTTTCTTAGGACCAAGGTAAGACAATACTTTTAAAAACTAATATTAATATTAACATTACAAGATTCATGCTTATCTATTAAAAATAAAGCCTCTATCATATAAATTATAAAACATTTACATTTTTAAAGATTTCTATTGTCATTTCTGTTTACATTCTGTTTTATTTCTACTTTGTATCTATTCTCTTCCCTGTTTACTTTCCAATGAATTTATTCAAAACTTAAAATTCCCACTTGATGCTGCTGCTAAGTCACATCAGTCATGTCTGACTCTGTGCGACCCCATAGACGGCAGCCCACCAGGCTCCTCCGTCCCTGGGATTCTCCAGGCAAGAACACTGGAGTGGGTTGCCATTTCCTTCTCCAATGCATGAAAGTGAAAAGTGAAAGTGAAGTCGCTCAGTCGTGTCCAACTCTTAGTGACCCCATGGACTGCAGCCCACCAGGCTCCTCCGTCCATGGGATTTTCCAGGCTGGAAACGTACTGGAGTGCGTTGCCAGTGCCTTCTCCTAAAATTCCTGCTTAGAACGGCTTAAAATTGCTGTTACATTTATTTACTCTGTGATCATTCAGACGAGCTCAGAATTTTCATATGGAACACAACTACTCCTCATTGCTTGGCTGAATTGTTTTGCTGAAGGTGGCTTATAAATCTGCCATGCTATACACTTGAAAGTTAGCTCCTGGGACTTCCTGGATGGTCCAGTGGCTGGGCCTCCGTACTTCCACTGCCAGGGATGTGGGTTCGATCCCTGGTTGGGGAATTAAGTTCCCATATTCCTTGAAGTGTGGCCAAAAAATCTAAAAAGAGAAAGTTAGCTCACTAAATTTTTAAAATTTCCTTGGCCTTCCAACTATTTTCAAATTCAGTTCAGTTTAGTCTCTCAGTTGTATCCGACTCCTTGTGACCCCATGGACTGCAGCATGCCAGGTCTTATTATTATCAGCCTCTAGAGGTCAGTGTAACCCAATATATAATATTCAGCTTTTTGCTCAGTTAAGCTATAAACTCTTTACATGTTTCACTGTGGCCTTGTGTATATAGATTTGAAACCTAATGATATAGCATAGAAAAGCATAGATCATGAGTGGTAACTAAGAGCTACATGTTTAATTTTCATTCTGTTGCCACCCGCGTGTTAAAAGAGAGGAAAAGAAATCTGACTAGAAATAGGCATGAAAAACAGGAGAGACACAGTATAATTCCCCAGTTTTATTGCCTACATGACTTCTCAAAAGTACAAGCAGATTCTTCCAGTGCTTTAAACATCTCCCTAGTAGCAGCCTTTTTTTTTTTTTTTTTAGGCAAATGAACTTTTTTTTTCAACACTAAGCAATATATATGTATTTTCTCAAAGACTTAAAGGATACAGAAGAGTCAGACAGTTGGAGAACTGCAAGCCTCTTTCAAAATGCTTTACTTAACGAATGAGACAACCGGGAAAATCTTTCTACCATGGAAAAAGAATCACCTAACTTCTCAATGCATTAAAAAAAGAAAAATTAGGTATGTCCAAAAGAGCTATTCACTTCATAATGTGGAGAACTATACCCAGAAAATATATATATACATGTCAAGATATAATTTTCTCAGAAATTATTTGCTCCTCTATAAACTATATGTGAGTTGTTGTTTTTACAAGATTATATGCTGAGGATTTGGGTTCTGAGTTTTTTGATAGAATTTGTCTCTGACAAGATTCTTTGGTTTTAATTTGTAAGTCAAAAATGCTCAAAACTACTCTTACCTCAATTCTTCGGCTACTATACTTCATGTCAGAGATAGAAAACTCTGTAATAAGAAAAATAATAATAATTATTATTAGGTATTCTTAGTAGTAGGGTGAACACAGTCAGCACTAAGCCAGGGGATGTGGATGGAGTGATCCTGGCTCTGAGGTTTGAGGAAAAGTTGGTAAAATGAAGTTTTTCCAGATGTGATCTACATGGAGGTGGGTGCAGAATCACCACACAAAACTACTGCCACTTAGGGGGATGTTATTTTAACATACTGGTTTTTATATAAATACATGTTATACATATGTTTTATATTTATAACATTTGTACACACATCGTCTGACATTTATTTACTTATTTTTATTTATATTCCTTCTGGAAACACGCACCCTCTGGATCAGAAAATAGAGCACTTATCACCCATGAGTCATCCCAGTGCCAGTTCCTTGCACCCCGCTTCCCTGCAAGCTGGTGCAATGAGAACCAGATATTTCCCTGCACACGTGGTGAGGTTGCACCACAGGAGGAGACCCTGAAATTAGGAGACTCAGAGCTTACAGAGAGTGTCGGCAGTTCGAACCATCTTTCCCTTCCAAGAAAGAGAGACCTTTACTATGAAATGTATGCTAATGTCTCTAGGAGAAAAGGGAAATGTGTCTCTGAGTCTTGTTTGTTTGTTTCTTACCCTAGAAAGTTAAGCAAACGGCATTTGGCAAAATCAGCCTTGATCTTTCTGGAGCAATATCTTATCTCTAATTTCCAAGCCATATTTGTCCTTCAATCCTTTTTTAAATTGGTCTCTCAATGCTTTTTACTCAGAAAACCCAGACTTCACAGAAATGTGAAAATATTTGCGTATTATTGTCTCGCAACTGTTGTTTGAACTCAAATATGAGATACAGCATAAAGTCTGAAGGGGTGCAGGGAAGGGTGAGATGGAATTTACCAGGAAGGGTAAAACCTAGTTGTTTTCTTCTTACGAAAACATCAGAATGGTCCCTAAAACCCCACTCACCATTGCAGCTTAAAACTGAAGCCAAAGGCTCCAAACGTATTCAGGGTTAAAGTGAAAGTAGCTTAGTCATGTCTGACTCTTGGCGACTCCATGGGCTGTACAGAATACTGGGGTGGGTAGCCTTTCCCTTCTCCAGGGGATCTTCCCAACCCAGGGATCGAACCCAGGTCTCCCACGTTGCAGGCAGATTCTTTACCAGCTGAGCCATAAGGGAAGCCCAAGAATATTGCAGTAGGTAGAAGAAGGCACATAAATGGATGACGTGGGGCAAGTAGGGACAGTGGTGAACTAAAATCATGTGCCCCAACTACTGGGGCATCCATTTCCCAGTTTCAGTTGGTATTGTCCATTCTGGCTGGGTAATCCAGCACTGCTAGATCTTCCAATTGCCAAGGGAAGCCAGAAGGCTGGAGACTTTATGTGAAATCTCCCTCGCTTTCTTTTTAAAAATACTCTGAAGGCAAAAAAAAAAAAAAAAATGTCTGAAGGACCTTTTTTAGGCACAGGCTGCTATTTTGAAATTTCCCTTCAAGAAATCTCTCTGAGATGTATAACAGGGAGAGAAGCCATTCTCAAGCAAAAAACGGTCACCTAAAAAGAGGATCCCAATAAGAAAGGATGCAGGCATTCTGCTTAGCCACAACTGGCCAAAGAACCACCCCAATTCTTTATCTATTTATTCAGCCAATATTTATTGAGTTCCTATTGAGTAGCCAACACTGTCCCAGATGATGACAATATAATTGTGAATGACAGACAGAATTCTTGCTCTCATAGAGGTTGTATTCTAAAGGTTGAGACATTCTGTGTAAAATATATTACAAAATAATACTAGAAATATAACTAAATATGATTTATAGTTGGCTGCATAGGTACAATCCTCTGAGCTAAAAAATCTTTCAGTTATTATAAATATTTAGAGGGATACTCTCCAGTATTGATGAGGAATGACATGAGATGGAAAGGCACTCTTTATATTTCTGATGAGAATGTAGAGGTAAGATCTTTCCAGTAGGTAATGGGATCATATTTATTGAAAGCCTTTAAAAATGTGTATCAAAACTTGCCTCCTTAGGGCAGTAGGTAGCATGTCAATCTCATAAAAAGAGTATTGAACTAAAAGTATGAGTTAAAAGATTGAATGTACAAATTTTCTTCCTCTCTCTCCACAAACTCCACTAAAATGATAGTAAACTAATTTTTTTTTTTTTTAAAGATAAAGAAAGGAACTCCCTGGTGTCCAGTGGTTAGGGCTCAGTGCATTCACTACTGGGGCCCTGGTTGGGGAACTAAGATCCTGCAAGTCGCCCAGCCAAACAAAAAAATAAATAATTAAAAGGTAAGGAAGAATAACAACAGAAACCCAGCAGGTAAAGTAGCACATGCATGACATCAGTGAAATTTCTGACAGTGAAAACTATATGGATAAATAATAACCTATTGAGTTGTCAGCTTTCTCTGCAGCAGGGAGAACTCAACAAGAAACGAGAACCCCAGAAAGGAGAAGGAACTGAAAATATTAATACCAGACACCTCTAAAGGTGGGGATGCAAGTAAGACTGAAACAAGGGGTTGCTTCAGTCTGTATGAGCAGTAGATTCCAGACTCCCTGTCCTGCCCCAATAGCTGAGGGTTGCTCTTCTCCATTCCTGGCTGGAAGTGTATACTCTGAAGAGCCTGAAAGATGCTAAGGTGCTAGGTAAAGCTGAGAGCAGAACCGGGGTGCTGGAGTGAAAATGTGAGGATAAATGAAAGCTTCGACCTTGACATGTGACACTCAAGTCTTATAACCTACAGGCAGGAGGCTGGATTCTTCTCACTGGAAAACTAGCTGAGAGAAATCCCTCACCCAGCCATTCACACCTTTGCCCATTCCACAAGTCCGCGTGAGCCCCTGGCACTTTTTAGACTCCCCCTCTTAAAAACTAATAATCACCAAGGATCAACTGACATATGGGAACAGCCTCTAACATGAAAATATGAAGAACAAAACAGAAAGAAAGAAAAGAGCTCAGAGGAAACAGAGATGGTGAAAAACTACCATTAATATAATCCATGCATCTTCAGGAAGCTCCTGAAATTATGTACCCCCCCCCACCCCGCCGCCGCCAAATGAGGTATAAACCAAGGGAGAGGAAGCTGTGTACGCAGCACACAGGGATCAAACACAGAGAGCCAAGGCACTTCCAGGATCATAGTGAGGAACTCCCAGAGAGACAGCTGGTCAGGAGGTCCAAGGACCAAGGAACACAGAGTGAAACGGGAGGGCAGAATGTTCCAGGAGTAATGTCTCCAAAAACAAAACAAACCAATGAATTACCTGGTGTGCAGTTGCCTGTATTGAGGTGCGTTTCTCAGGTCCATTAGACAGGATGGGGATGAATTAGCGACAGATATACAGAAAGTAAACAAATGCTGAAATGAAGCGGTTATTAAAGACAGGATAAATAGAATGTCTCAAAAGAAAAGCAATGCCATCAAAGCACAGTCTGGGGCTCAGCTGTGAATGATATTTTACCTAGTCATAATAAGGGAGACATTAAATATTAATTTTTTTTAGATAATAACAATGAATAGTTTTAATAATGACAATTTAATCCTTTGAGTAATTGTACTTATTTATATGATCCAAATTATATTATTGATAATACTTAAAATATTAATTTTTCAAAGAAGGTAAGTTCCATCATTCTATAGCATCCTTACATCTATTAGATTTTCAAGGTTTTCATAGCACACTAGGCTAGACAATTTGTCTATTATTCAGATATTTTATTTTTATTTCACTTTGTATAGTGAACATAGATTTATCATTTTATATGAAATTAGAAAATAAATACATTGGAGAAGATGTTAGTATATATGTTTCAATGACTACCCTGCATATATTTTAAAATTTCCATTGGAAAAAGGAATAGAGCTTAAAACTCTCATTATCACTCAGTTAATTTGGAATCTGCAATAATGCAGTTTAGAGCTTGGAAAACTGTCTTACCAAAAAAATTCATAGTGAATATAGCTAACATGTGTGCAGTGTGTGTGTGTGTGTGTGCACACCATCACTTCTGTGGTGTCTGATTCTTTGCTTTTGAAATGAAGCTGTATCATCATTTTTTTGTAAATATGAAAGCATGAATCTAAACTTCTGATATATTTATTAATACACCTAGGATATGTTCAAAATTAAGATAAATTATTCAAATTTTATATAACTCACAGACAAGTGCTTCCAAAACACTTGTCTAAAATACTTTCATATTTCCCTTTCTTGGTTGTTTTTTTTTATTATTTTCTTCCACATTCTATACATTTTTCCTATTTATTCCTTATTTATTTTATTTTATTTTTTAAATTTTATTTTATTTTTAAACTTTACATAATTATATTAGTTTTGCCAAATATCAAAATGAATCCACCACAGGTATACATGTGTTCCCCATCCTGAACCCTCCTCCCTCCTCCCTCCCCATACCATCCCTCTGGGTCGTCCCAGTGCACTAGCCCCAAGCATCCAGTATCGTGCATCGAACCTGGACTGGCAACTCGTTTCTTATATGATATTTTACTGTTTCAATGTTATTCTCCCAAATCATCCCACCCTCTCCCTCTCCCACAGAGTCCATAATACTGTTCTATACATCAGTGTCTCTTTTGCTGTCTCATACACCAGGTTATTGTTACCATCTTTCTAAATTCCATATATATGCGTTAGTATACTGTATTGGTGTTTTTCCTTCTGGCTTACTTCACTCTGTATAATAGGCTCCAGTTTCATCCACCTCATTAGAACTGATTCAAATGTATTCTTTTTAATGGCTGAGTAATACTCCATTGTGTATATGTACCACAGCTTTCTTATCCATTCATCTGCTGATGGGCATCTAGGTTGCTTCCATGTCCTGGCTATTATAAACAGTGCTGCGGTGAACATTGGGGTACACGTGTCTCTTTCCCTTCTGGTTTCCTCAGTGTGTATGCCCAGCAGTGGGATTGCTGGATCATAAGGCAGCTCTATTTCCAGTTTTTTTAAGGAATCTCCACACTGTTTTCCATAGTGGCTGTACTAGTTTGCATTCCCACCAACAGTGTAAGAGGGTTCCCTTTCCTCCACACCCTCTCCAACATTTATTGCTTGTAGACTTTTGGATCGCAGCCATTCTGACTGGTGTGAAATGGTACCTCATAGTGGTCTTGATTTGCATTTCTCTGATAATGAGTGATGTTGAGCATCTTTTCATGTGTTTGTTAGCCATCTGTATGTCTTCTTTGGAGAAATGTCTATTTAGTTCTTTGGCCCATTTTTTGATTGGGTCGTTTATTTTTCTGGAGTTGAGCTGTAGGAGTTGCTTGTATATTTTTGAGATTAGTTGTTTGTCAGTTGCTTCATTTGCTATTATTTTCTCCCATTCTGAAGGCTGTCTTTTCACCTTGCTAATAGTTTCCTTTGATGTGCAGAAGCTTTTAAGGTTAATTAGGTCCCATTTGTTTATTTTTGCTTTTATTTCCAATATTCTGGGAGATGGGTCATAGAGGATCCTACTGTGATGTATGTCAGAGAGTGTTTTGCCTATAAAATACTTAGGAATATATCTACCTAAAGAAACTAAAGACCTATATATAGAAAACTATAAAACACTGGTGAAAGAAATCAAAGAGGACACTAATAGATGGAGAAATATACCATGTTCATGGATTGGAAGAATCAATATAGTGAAAATGAGTATACTACCCAAAGCAATTTATAGATTCAATGCAATCCCTATGAAGCTACCAACAGTATTCTTCACAGAGCTAGAACAAATAATTTCACAATTTGTATGGAAATACAAAAAACCTCGAATAGCCAAAGCGATCTTGAGAAAGAAGAATGGAACTGGAGGAATCAACCTACCTGACTTCAGGCTCTACTACAAAGCCACAGTTATCAAGACAGTATGGTACTGGCACAAAGACAGAAATATAGATCAATGGAACAAAATAGAAAGCCCAGAGATAAATCCAGGCACATATGGACACCTTATCTTTGACAAAGGAGGCAAGAATATACAATGGATTAAAGACAATCTCTTTAACAAGTGGTGCTGGGAAATCTGGTCAACCACTTGTAAAAGAATGAAACTAGAACACTTTCTAACACCATACACAAAAATAAACTCAAAATGGATTAAAGATCTAAACGTAAGACCAGAAACTATAAAACTCCTAGAGGAGAACATAAATATTAATTTTTTAAAGCACAAAGATTTCAAAGATTGCGTTGTGTACAGAGAATAATGTTAAATTTTTAAATCCTAATATCTATGAGCAATCAAGCAATGTAGTTATAAACATATTATTTAAAAATGTGGAATTGCATTCTAGAAGAAACCGGAAACAGTATTTGTGCTTCTTATCTCTTATTTTTTATTTCTGCTCATCTGTCTTTTCTGAATTTTTCTTAAACAACATTTATTGATTATCTTAAGATTGCATGTAAACAACAAAAAAATTTTTTTAAGAGAACAAACACCAGCCTGGTAAACCCAGCTGATTTTTTCAGACAAGATCATAACACCTATGGAGCAGACCCCATTACAGAATACTGACCTAACCCAGTTTGTTTTTGTTTGAATGTGCTGCTTTTATTACATCTTCAAGATTCCCTGTGGTTTGGCCAAGAGAAATGCTATTTCCACAATGTCCAGTTCAGTCTCTCCATCTATCCTTTCTCCACTTGGCACCTGTACCAACTGCCCCTCCTTTTCTCTAAACTCACCTCCTCTAGAAAACTATGTTTCTCCTTTTTTTCCCTTAATAATTAAAGTGGGGCTCAGATGGGAGTTGTGAGCTCTGAACACATGTGACATGGTGCTTAAATATGTTGGCTTTGGAGATGGGGGTCCAGGTTTGAACCCAGCCTCTGTAACCCACTAGCTATGTGACCTGAGCATACACTTAACCTCCTGAGGCCTCATTTATAAAACAAGCATGTTAATATTAGCTATATCAGTGAACATTTGTGCCTTGAAGTAATAAGCACTCAATAAATGTTTACTGCTGTTGTTGCTACTAATTCAATATATTTTTTTAAATAGTTACGTGTCAGATCTGGAGCTTTGTGTGGGGAGGTGTAATGGTTTTTGCCTTTGTCGTCTGGTGAAGACCAGCACATAAAAAGATAGTGACAATTTAGCATGATGTGTGTTGGTTGAAGATAAGGTTAGGATCCTATGGGAGTCCAAAGGCATGGTGACTTACCCAGTCTTAGAGACATTCAGGAAGACTTCCCAGAGGAAGGCATATCTAAGAGCATACCTGAAGGATGTCTTAATGTTCCAGCGGAAAAAACAGTATGTGAAAATATTCACATATCTGTTCTGGGAATGGAAGGCATTTGGTGGTGCTGATGTTTATTGTCCAGTGAGGAAGAGTGAACAGAGAGGAGGCTGAACAGAGGCTGTGGAGAGCTGGGAGTGAACTTTGCAGATTTCAAGGAATAAGACCCTTGGGTCTATATCACAGTCCAGTTTGATGTTGACTTTTACACACAGCCTCTAGAAACACAGCTTCAACATCAGGTCAACTGAAATCAGCCAGACAGGGAAGGACAACTATTCAATGATTTCACTTTTATGAGGGACCTAGAATAGTCTATTTCATAGAAATAGGAAGTATCAGTGGCTATCAGAGATAACAGGAGAACAGTGGCTATCAGAGATAACAGGAGAAAGGAGAGTTTAAGTTGAATGGGTGTTGGACTTCCCTGGTGGTCCAGTGTTAAGAATCCGCCTGCCAATGTAGGAAACATGGGTTTGATCCCTGGTCTGGGAAGATTCCACATGCCATGGAGCAACTAAACCTGTGAGCTACAACAAGAAAAGCCCTGCAGTGAGAAGCCTGAGTACCACAACTAGAGAAATCCCCATTCTGCAACTAGAGAAAGCCCTGACTCAGCAAAGAAGAGCCCATATGCCGCAGTGATGACCCAGCACAGCCAAAAATAATCAATATATAAATAATGAAAGCATAAATTAAAAAAAGTCCTGTGGCTGTCAAGCTTCAGTTTTACAAGATGAAAAGTTCTGGAGATGCAGTGTTGATGTTCATGCCACAATATAAATGTATTTAATGCCACTAAACTGTATGTTTTAAAATGGTTAAAGTAGTACATTGAATGTTATGCACATTTTACCGCAATAAATTTAAAATTAAAAAAAATTTAAATGCTGTTTCATTTAAAATTTTCATTTAAGCTCTACTCTCACACCCTAATGCTTCCCTGGTGGCTCAGATGGTAAGTAGTCTGCCTGCAGTGCGGGAGACCAAGGTTCAATCCCTGGGTCAGCAGAAAGAAATGACAACCCACTCCAGTAACCTTGCCTGGAAAATTCCATGAACAGAGGAGCCTGGCAGGCTACAGTCCATGGAGTTGCAAAGAGTCAGACACAACTGAGCGACTTCACTTTTCTTGCACCCAAATCCTATCATAATTATGCTTTTTTTCTTTCTCCTTTGTTTGACCTTTCCTCTGTTATGCAATACCCCTCATTGCAATAAGCCAATAAATACAAAATTGCATTTTGCAAGTTTGTCTCTGGTGGTTTAGGTCAATTGGTTTAGGACAGTGTTAAGCAGATATCAAAGACAGCAGTGCACTAAGGGGAAATGCTGGCATCAGTGTGCTATCTAGTAAATAAGTTTTGGGCTAGATAGAACAGGTAACTCAAATCTTGAATGAAAGTATCCTCACCGTATGCCCCCCAAAGCTCCCACAGATAAAGATCAACCAAATATGAATTCCCTGTAAAGATTTTCAAATTCTTAAGAAAAAGATGAATAAAGAAATATTTATTGACCAAAGAATAAAGGAATCACTGTATAATTCAATGAACTCACCTTCAGGTTTCCTTGGCTGCCCCTTCAGAAAGTGAGGAACATCTCTGGCTACAGACTTGGAGATTATCGTTTCTAAGTGAGGTCTTGGCAACAAAAAGCCCAAGTTCGTATTGAAGAGTTCCTGGGAACGTTCCTCTTTCTTTGCAAGTAAAGGCTCCGTGGTTACCATTTTTGTCCTGAAGCCCACCATCTCAATGTTTTTTGGAAGTGAAACAGAATGTGCTGGTGTCCATTCCTGATGCCCTGAGGTTATCTGACTAAAGAGGGAAGGAAATAGTTTAATTTAAAAGTCATTCCCCATGTCTTCTGGATCTCCAGTTCTTAGCCCACCTGACATCACTGGAAAGTTTGGAGGACTATTTCCAAATGGTACTGCTGAGTGGAATAGCTGTATTGCTGAAAGAACAAGACCTCCCCATTCTCTGACTTGCTCCCCACCTCAGCAGCCCTCTGCCACTCATACTTTGGTTTTCCCAGTCTCTGTTTCCTCAAGTAGAGAAATCAGAGGAGGAAAAGGCAGAGATAAGGGGGTGCACCCTTGTACTTCTCCAAAGGCATTGACCAGAGGCCTTTGACCATTCTCCAAAAGCCCAGTACTTCTCAAACTATCTTTGGTGAAGAATCCATTTAAAATTTTACATTGCATCGTGGATTGAAACTTTTGTAAAATGTAATCAAAGTGAATGACTATAAAAATTAAACAAAAATTGAAAACGTGAAAATAAAAAAATTTTCCACTATCAGATCAATAAATATAAAATTACTTGACTAAATGGCTACACATCTTTTTAAAGGTTTAAATGTCCAAGTTCTATACTGATTTCGTTATTGACTGGTAACAGAAGGACCTCAGAACTCTGTTTTGAGTGGCACTGCTGCAAGGTCAGCAAATGATGGTCCTTGGCCCAAATCCAGCCTCCAGTCTCACTTTGGTAGTTTGATTGGATAATATCCACACCCATTTGTTTATATACCATCCATGGAGGCATTCAAGTTACAACTGCAGAGTTGACTCATTGGAACAGAGGCCATATGGCCCACAAAGCATAAAACATTTATTACCCAGCTCTTGCCACAAAATTATTTATTATGACCCCTGCTTGGGGATGTTTTTCTGAATGTGGGTTGCCACACAAGTATATACTTTAATTCCAATCTAACCTTTCAAATAATACTTCTTACTTGTTTTCTGGTAATTCTTCTTGGCCCATTTCTTGGGGATGGATGACATCTCTCGGAAAAGTAACAATAATCTCAACACCTATGAAAGTGCAGGTCAGTAATAATAAGAAGAAAGTAATGAATTCCAGGGGTAATCAGAAATCAAATGTTTTATTTTTGGTTATTTGGCTCATGTATTCTTAGTAATTACATGATGAACATTAACTAGGAACTGAGTTTTAACCATCTTTGTATCTTTCCTGTCCTAAATAAATGCTTGCTTAAAGGGCAAAGAATTTGTATAACAAAACATTCCAGAAGTAAAATAAAGCTTTATGATGAGCAGTGTTTTCTCCCTGACTGGAGAAAACAAGGCCTCCTTCTGTAAAGTGTGACTGATATCACCTACTTCACAGGACTGTTGTGAGAATTAAATGAGATAATTTATGTTGCCCCATCGGAACTTGCTTATATTTGTCATTTGGTCATCTCTTATCTGATTCCAAGGAGCAACTTTTAGTATAACCCTTAAGACAGAAAGTTCCAACTTATAGAGTGGATGCATGCCTACAAAATAGCACATTAAACAAATTGACATTAAAAACTAGTGTGGGGACTTTCCTGGTGGTACAGTGGATAGGAGTCCGCCTGCCAAGGCACAGGTTCAATCCCTGATCCAGGAAGATTTCACACGAAATCTTGTTTCACATGAAATCTAGTTGCCACAGGACAACTAAGCCCATGCACCACAACTACTGCAGCCTGCATGCCTAGAGCCTGGGCTCTACAACAAGAGAAGCCACTGCGATGAGAAGCCTGTGCACTGCAACTAGAGAGCAGTCCCCACTCACCACAACTAGAGAGAGCCCTTGGGCAGCAATGCAGGCATAGCACAATCAATAAATATATAAACAAAAAATAAATAACATTCAAAAAACCTAGTGTGAACCATACCAGAACTGTCTGTCCTTTAAGATTTTCACCTGTTCACTTTTTCCTAAGTTTTTATCAAGTATATGATATAAGTATATCAAGTATATGACAAGTGTAACTCATTGTGCTAAATGTAAGGAAACAAAGAAGGTACAGCTGTGGCCTTAGCAGAGACTACAAATAAGAAAGCGAAGCGCATAGCCAGATAAGCACTGTGAAAGAAGTGTGCAATGTGTGTGTAGAACATAGAGGCATATCCTTCGAGGAAGATGTAGGGCTTTTCCCAGTATTCAGCTTATCCATCTAACTGTCAGAGCCATTCATTCAGTCTGTGGATGCTGGAGGAGCCATGGTTTTAATCAGCTCCACTGATCGAAGAATAGTAGAGAAGATTTGAGCAGGTCGTGATTCAGAGATACCTGGGTCTCCATCCCTCCTGCCACTTCCGGGGGGGACCTTGGGAAAGTTACTTAATAGCTATCGTCATCAGTGTGTGCATGCTATGTTGCTTCAGTCATGTCTGGCTTTCTGTGACCCTATGGGCTATAACCCACCAGGCTCCTCTGTCCATGGGATTCTCTAGGCAAGAATACTGGAGTGGGTTGTCATGCCCTCCTCCAGGGAATCTTTCTGACCCAGGGATCGAACCTGCGTCTCTTAGGTCTCCTGCATTGGCAGGCAAGTTCTTTACCACTAGCACCACCTGGGAAGCCTAATCACCATCAGCGTATCAATTAAAGTTTTTATTATTTTTAAAGGACATTGGCTATTTTGTCAAATATATAGGAACCACCATAAGGAAAGCATTTTTAATGTTAAATGTTTATGCTTGTGTTATTTATAAGAGTGGTGCATTTAAAAAAAGTAAATATTTCCAAAAGGAGTTTTGTGGGTTTTTTTTTTTTTTTTTTGCAATCTCTAAAAATGAAGTTCCCTTGGAATGGTGGATTTTCTTTTTAACTTTTCAAATATCCTATCACCACACTATGTAGCACAACATGACAGGCTTGGGATTATAGAGCTGGGAGGAACTTAGAGGTCATCAGACCCAAACCCTTCGTTTTAGAGATGAAAAAACTGACAGTCATGAGGTTGTGAGATGGCTCATGGCCACTTTTGTAATGAAAGGCAGATGGATGTCTTTCACACCATTTTTGTAGTCATCCTTGAGGGCAAACACCTAGCTGACATGTTAGAGTAAGAAAAACATACAGCATACATTCCTAATAACTCAACTGTCAGTGAAAAGGATGCTCTGTAAAACTAGGCACAATTAGACTTTGCTGTAGAAGTTAGAAAATTGGGCAGTATATTCACTTGAACATGTTCTTAACAATGACTGTATTTTTAGAATCATTGAGGACTAATAAACCTAGATGATTTTTTTACCAAGAATGTTTTTAAGTAGATTTAATAAACTAAAAACTTGTTAATTGGTTGATTTCTCTTTTTTTAAACCAAGGAAGTAAGATGCAATAGCAAGTATAAGAAATTCCTGACTTTTTAGACATTGTGAAAAGTTAATGGTTCCTAAATGGGGAAAAAACATTTGGTTGTAAATGGCAGGGTGAGGGGAAGGATATTATAAAACTTTCTGACACTGAAATCATCTTGGAACATATATACTCTCTGTTTTGTCTTTTGAACACTGTGAGTGATCATAGGAGCCTCTGAACCTAAGAGTGGTCCAGGAAAGCGGATGTACTGTCACATGTGAAAATAAAACACTTGCTCCTATCTGAATGCATCTTTCCAGAAAGAAGATGCAAATTAACCCCACCAGAAAATGTTATAGTAGAGAGAAACTAAGAGGCATCATTTAAACACAACCAGAAACATAAACTTTCTTGCAGAAAAGAGGCAAATGATATTCATAAAGTCAGAAAATGATGACTAATTATTAATATAAGTGCTAAAATTTTAAAACAAAAACTTATTTGGCCTAGCCTAATCCATTCAATGAAGAAAAATTATTTTCTCCAGAAAAGTCTTACTTTTCTGTGTTTTCTACTTGCTTTGTTTAAATGGATGGGAATCAGGGTTCAAAATATTTTGATAACCTCTCTACCTTTTGATAGTTTCCTAAATCATGATTTTCAACAGAATTTTTTACAGCTACATTTACCAGTCTTTTTTTGCCACTAGTTTTCAGAAAGCTAACTTGAGAGATGGATACCCAGGAGTTACACAAGAGAAGATAATATGGAGGTATCCTTTTGCTGATATGGGTGTCAACAGCAGAGGGAGGGTCTAAGGTCAATGTAGAAGCATTTTGTATGCTAGTTGTGGCTGAGGCAGTGTGATCTGGGGGTCAGTGACCAGTTTTAAGATGTAGCTACAAGAATTCTTTATGACAATCCAACCTGGGATCTGTTCTTCTTTGTTTTTCAATGGTCTATGAACTTTTCTAGTAACTTTTAAAACTTCCTTTCTTTTCACTCAAGTAGAGCAGATTTTGTTATTTGCACATAAGAATCCTGATAGATATACACTGTAAGCCTAGGAATTTTAGAAAATAGGTTCTCATTCACTCACGAAAATAATAATTTTACATGCTCAGTTTCCAGTCTACAAGGTTTGCATCTGATATGTTCTGGGAAAATAGCTGATTAAGGAATGCAAGAAGATTTTTATAATAAGGAAAAGGATGAGGGATTGGGGTGAGAGGCAAATTGTATTTTATAAATTACCATCTGTAAAAGTTCATAAGAAAGCAAATGTGTGTTGCAGGAATATTTAGCTGTTAAAGACCAGGGCAGTGATCTAAACATTAGAGTTTATATATATATTTTAGTTAGTGAAGTTTCCTTTTTAAAAGAATAATACAGTGAACAAACAGATATAAATTAAATGATTAAATATGCATATCTACCATCAAATAGTCACATGGATATGCATAAAGTCTTTATAAAGTGTGCAAACACTTAAACATTAACAACCTGGGGTATGTTAGAAGCATGTAAATGGAATTTAAAGAGATTTATTGTTATTTAAGATGAATACAATGCACAATAATTCCCCAAACATTTTTATTTCAGATTTTGTGACTTGAAAGAGTTACTAGCTTACTGAAGACTCTTATCAACTATGAGAAGAAAACTTAGAAACATAATTTCTTCTTTAGAATGTATAACTCAAGTTATGAAAGCCTAAAACTGCAGGAAGTTAGTTGAGATGCTGCCTAAGTGTTATGGTTCCTACATGAAAATCTAAAATATTACATACAAATTGATTTTAAAAGTATTATTAATATGAAGGGACTTTCCTGGAGGCTTAGATGGTAAAGAATTTGCCTACAATTCAGGAGAACCGGGTTCGATTCCTATAAGCACCTCAAATGGTAAGTCATCTCTAAATTGAGCTGAATAAACACAGTATTTAAACTCTTAGAAGGTGATGGGGACACAACTGGGCTTCTGAGAACTCAGATTTGAAGTCTTTGAAACGCAAAGGCAGATCACAAGGACTACCTGGAGGGGATCAGGACTTGTTTATTTTAATTAGGTCTTTCAGGGTTCATGATGTTTATAGTTTCTTCCCTGCCCTCAGCCAGGAGAAAGGAGGTACAGAGTGAGTTTGGGAAAGATGGGAGGCTTCCCAGAAGAGGGCAGCATTGCATAAGGGGTCAAAGGAGACAGTGGCTAAGCTAGCACAGCCTTCAGGGTGGTTAACCGGGATGAGAAAAAAGACATCCAAGAGGGCAGCTTCCCTGGAGTGTTAGAAAGGCAAGGAGGAAAATTACCAGAAGAGAGATTGGAGCAGTTCAAATAAACGTTTCATTTAAGAAGTTTATAGGGGAGTAGATGACAGACAAATGTGATCGCTGTGATGACTATGTTCTGCAGTGAGAATCTAAATACCTTGTGATCTGTTCAATGCAAGGGCATTTAGGGATAGGACAGGATGACACATTTGGAATGGGTGTTGTTTTGGAAAATTCCAGACTTATGGCCTCCTAAAATACAAGAGTGCAACTTGGGCCTTTAGTTCTTTGTTCAGTCCCCCAACTCCTGCCTCAAGGGAAGAGGTCTGGGATGACAGCTAATGGAGAAATGTTTGGTCCTGGAAGAGAATAAGGCTTCCCAGGTAGCACTAGTGGTAAAGAACCCACCTGCCAAGGCAGGAGACATAAGAGAAGTGGGTTCAGTCCCTGAGTTGGGAAGATTCCCCTGGAGGAGGGCATGGCATACTCACTCCAGTATTCTTGCCTGGAGAATCCATAGGATAGACATGGTGGGCTACAGTCCATAGCGTCACAAAGAGTCGGACACAACTAAAGTGACTTAGCACGCACACATGAACGGAAGAGAACAGATCCCCGTAGCTGCTGGAAGATTTTGAGAGAAAAGAAGTGAGGGAAAAGGTGCTACCAGACAAAAAAGGAAGGAGATGAGAACAGCAGGTTGAGCTAGAGTAGGGTAGAACAAAGGAGAGACTGGATAGGTTGCCAAGACTCACTGATTCAAATATGGACCAAAGGCTAGGATTTCTTTTCCTCTATGCTTGTCTGAGATTTCAAAGCTCTGCACTGAGCATGACTGAAATCAGGGGGAAAATCCAAATAATCAATATTGTCTTTGTAAACACATCAAGGACAGAAGATGGATACCTTCTGTCCTAGGTTGCCAGTCTTGTCCATCACCACTTGGATCTCCTTCTTCACTAATCAATATGGAATGAGAGCAGTCATCATCTTGGTCAGACTCCTGAAATATCATAAAATAGAAACTCAGTTTTTCAGTGTAATACTTGGTTGGCAGGGTGAATGTTGATTTTTTTTTTTCTAGGCTAAAGTTTCACACGGCTGATTCCTTTTAAATCGGATAAAGTATTCAGGACTAAAATAATGGGAAAGTGTTTGTCTCCAGAGCACCAGGCTTAGACAGACGTGAACGTGATTAATTGCATAATCAAAGATGAAGATCAAAGCTGAAATTGCATAAACACAGAGAAATTCAATATTTTATACTTTATCATGTCTGTATTCAGGCTGTTAAGCTGCCACCAATTCCATCCGAGTGGGTAACTGGAAAGAATCCTTTGGCCACAGCCAGTGAACAACCCCAAAGGAACATGGTCTTTTCCATAATGCCTCCCTGGGGCATCATTTACAGATGGTGAGGGTGGAAATCCTTGCCCTACATGGAAGCTGCAGATATAACCTTAGACTGAAAGGAGGCAGCAAAGCTGATTAAAGTTTTCACTATGACAGCCTTCTGATCTAATCGTGTTATGCGACTTCTCAAACTTCCCTTTTACGATCTAGAAAATGATCAAACTACTGAAAAACATTGTTGAAAAGCAGCTTAACTTAAAAAAAACAACCAGCTTGACTTACAAAAAGTATTCCTGACTCTCTAAAGAAGAAATGTTTTCTATGAGAATGCATTGTTGTTGCTAGGTTCCTCCTTTAGAAGTTGTTGCTGGTGATTTTGCCCCTTTTAGTGGCTAGAACAGTGATAGATGTAAGTAGTAGTTAAAATATCCCATCCTACCTGGATGTTATAATTGGCATTCTGGTTTCTGTGATCCAGATGAACAGTCTAGTTAAGCAGACTATTGGATAAAAAGTCTTTGCCCTAAATGCAGATGTTTGTCGGACAAGCAAGCAGACTTTATCATAAAGCCTCTGATATTTCATTCACTAATTCCCAAGAGAGTGTGGGAATCTTTTCACCTTGTTCATTTGACTTATCACTACCATTAAAATATTTTAGGTGTTCAATTTTTTAAAAACTTTTAATTTTGTACAGGGGTGAAACCGATTAACGACGTTACGGTAGTTTCAGGTAAACAGGGAAGGGATTCAGCCACACATAGACATGTATCCATTCTCCCTCAAACCACCCTCCCATCCAGGCTGGCACATGACATTGAGTGGAGTTCCGTGTGCTATACAATAGGTCCTTGTTGGTTATTCATTTTAAATATAGTAGTGTGTACCTGAGCATCCCAAACTCCCTAAGTGTCCCTTCCCCTTGGTGGAAGGTGTTCACTTATAATAGCTTAGTTATCATATTTTACTTTATATAGCAGTACACGCTTTGTAAAGCATTCTCTACCTCCCAGCACAGGTTAGGGGTCCTACCTCAGACCATCCTGGTTGTCAATGGCAGATGGGACAGCTGGACAGGTTCGCCCTGATCCTAGACTGTTGTCAATTTTACTGCTTATTCTTTGCATTTCAAAAATTCTACCACTCTCTGGCAAATTTCTTCTCCCTCCCATCCAATTACAAAGCGTGAGCGGTAGGGTATTACTATTTTATAAAATGCATGGAAATACCAAAACAGCAGTTCTTTAAAGAGCAGGAGACAAAATCACCTATAATCCTACAAATAAATAGCAAACTCTGTTCACTTCCCAAGTGTTTAATAATAGAGCTGTATCATGTCATTTCATATCTGGCTTTTTTACTTATGATGTATAAATTACATAGCAATTTACTAAGTAAATATCATTTTAGTGGAATTTTATCAGAGGGTCATAAAGATGTTTAGTAAGTCCCACAAGTGTTATGATATAAACCCCATCATGCATAGTAGGCAGTTTTTAATTCTTCATTATCACACATAGTGCTGTGAACATCTTTACAAGTAATACCCCAATTTTGTATTATCTCTTTAGAGTGGATTCTTAGACACGGAATTATAAGGAATTATTGATCTGAAGAATATTAGAATTTTTTTTACATACGTTGCTTTAAAAGTAAATTTACACTTACTACTTACTGTCCACTAGCAGTGCATAAGTCTGTTTCACTACCTTCTCCCTTATCAATGAACAATTTTCATTTTTAGTAATGTGATATATGATCTGATTGTTTGAATGTGCATGCTTTTGTTAGTAGAAGTGTTGGAGATAGTTTCAGATGTTTAGTGACCACTGAAGTTTCCTTCTTAGTGTGTGTGTGTGTATATATATATATATATATATATATAATTTCTTTTCATATAATGTCTAGAACACTCTGTGAGACTTCAGAATATATCTCTTCCATTTCATATAATTAGAGTGTTTCAATGAAATTTTTAGGCTGAATAAAACTAATTAACACTAATTTTTAGTGTTAAATATATAACTGGTTCTCGTTTCAAGTTTCTATGTTGATTAATGATCTGCGGTTGGTCTCAACTGCTCAGTTCATTTATTATTTGGTCCTTGAGGAAAAGTTGGAAGATGCGGAGCATGGGCAAACTACCTGCAAAACCCATAACAATGACCAGCATTTATCCATACAGTGCCAGACACTGCTGGACCTTTCACATATTAGCTAACTTAATCCTCACAAAAACTCTAAAGGTAGAAACTATTACTCCATTTATACATGAGGTTCAGAGGAGTTAAGTAACTTAACCAAGGTCACCTAGCAAGCCAGATTCACACCCAGACTCTGAAGTCTGGTTACAGAATTCATAATCACTCTGCTTTCTTTCTACTATGAAAAATTTGAAACAAGAGAGTCTCAACAAGAACCAGAAGGAAATTAATAATAGTGAGAAAATTAAGAGAAAGAATACCCAAACATAATTTATAATTTTTGCACAGGAGAAGATAAAAGATGTGTGATCCCTACAAACTCCTGACAAAAAACTTCTTCCTTAAAAAAATAAAAAATAAAAACTGAAAAACCATAAGCATCACAAACAAAAAGGATGTGGGGAATAATACCTACTTTGAAGATTAACATGAAAATGAATACAAAAACAGCAACAGCTCAGAATTTTCTGTTTCTTTTAGAATCTTAAATATGAATGACTTTAATAGACTTCCCTTGTGGCTCAGCTGAAGAATCCACCTGCAATGTGGATCAAACCCAGAGTTTGATCCCTGGGTTGGGAAGATCCCCTGGAGAAGGGAAAGGCTACCCACTCCTGTATCCTGCCTGGAGAATTCCATGGACTGTATAGTCTGTGGGGCCGCAAAGAGTCGGATGCGACTGAGCGACTTTCACTTTCACTGGGTGACGGAGGAAAGGTTGAAATAATGCGGTCGTGTGAGTGAAGGAGAGAAAACGTTAGAATAGCACATCCCAAATAAATGGAGCCCATCAACCATTCACAGTAATGCAAGAGGTGACAACAGACTAGACAGCATAGCATTCTAATCTGCAAACAACAGAATGCCAACCACACAGAAAAGAGGCATAGAAATCATACGTAATTAAATTTGGAAAGAAGATTCTTCTTAGATGAAAAGAAGATTGGCAGAGGCCGTGAAGAGCCTCTCAGGAGCAATCCTACAAGCAAAGCAGCTGCGTATATTTGTAAACTATAAAAACCTATTGCAGATAACCCAAAAAGAAAGCAAGCTTTCATTCAAAGAAAAGAAGTAAAGAAAGACCTTGGTTTTTTTTTTGTTTTTTTTTTTATTTAAACCCTAGAGAAAGCACTAGAAAGAAGCAAATTCAATAGTGAGAGTCTATCTCTCCCTCAAAAATGAGTTCAAAGTTATTTCAACCATAATAAGAAAAATATAGAGTGAAAGTTCAAAAAATATCTCAGAACTGCATAAAAAATTAACTAAATATGAAGGGACTTTTAGTCTTTAAAAAAAAAAAAAAGCAAGTTTCCTAACTATACCACAAAAAAATGAAAAGTAAGTGTGTTTTCTCTTATCAATTTCTTTCTTTTTAAAATTTATTTTATTTTTATTTATTTGGCTGCAGTAAGCATATGGAATCCACCTCCCTGACCAGGGATCACACCCAGGCCCACTGCACTGGAAGGCAGATTCTTAACGACTGGACCACCAGGGAAGTCCCCTCCTGCTGTCTCTTGAGTTATTAAAGTGATATCTTACCTATTCCTTAGCTCATTCATCTGGCAAATCACTGGAGCAGTCAATTTGGGGACAGACTCAGGAGGATGAAGTCAGAGAATGGGTACCGTGGTCTGGGTGGGGTTAGTCTATGAGCCAAGGTTTGGGTGGGATTAGAAAGAGGAAAAAGTAAGGGACATTGGACTTGGAGCTGTGAGGGTTTAAGGCCAAGACTAATTTTCATCCTAATCTTATGATTTGCTCTATGTGCTGTGCTGTGCTGAGCTAAGTCACTTCAGTCATGTCCGACTCCTTGTGACCCTGTGGACTGAAGCCCACCAGGCTCCTCTGTCCGTGGTATTCTCCAGGCAAGAATAGTGGAGTGGGTTGACCTGCCCTCTTCCAGGGGATCAAACCCGTGTCTGACCCAGAAATCAAACCCTCGTCTCCTGTGTTGTCTGCATTGCAAGGCAGATTCTTAACCACTGGAGCTTCAGGGAAGTCCCAAAGCTTTGATTTTTAGATCAGCTAGGTTCTATCACTGGGGTGGTTACTGTTTCTCCTCCTTGCAAGTTGAGAAGAACAGAGGCTACTTTGCAAAGCAGTTAACGGTAGTCACTTCTCTTGGTGGCAATTCCTGGGTGAGAGTCTTGTGTGCCGCTGGGCCTTCCCTGTGGAGCCTGATGGGAGCTGTGTGTCCTGAGAACAGGGGAGAGAGTGGGACAGGTGGACTTTGCAGATAGTGAATGGGCCGGAAGTAGGTAAGTACTCTTAAATGGTGTGATAATGGCCATCTATGCATGCTAAGTCCTTCAGTTGTTTCTAACTCTTTGTGACCCCATGGACTGTAGCTCGCCAGGCTCCTCCATCCATGGAATTCTCCAGGCAAGAATACTGGAGAGTGTTGCCATGCCCTCCTCCAGGGGATCTTCCTGACCCAGGAATCAAACCCATGTCTCTTATGTCTCCTGCATTGGCAGACTGATTATTTACCACTAGTGCCACCTGGGAAGCCCCGTCTGCTCTATTCATCTGCTATTAATAACTTGGCCAGAGGAAGGAGATGAAATGTTAGGCTGGGCAAGAAACGGGGAAAGGAGAGTCACCTCTCTCCTCGTTGACATACTGACTCACTGGTGACTTCGAAAAAAAGCAAGCCTCTTAGGGAAGTAGGTTGTGATCTTTTTACCAGTGATAACAGCAAAAAAGGTAAACAACCCCCACCTCCTGCCCCCAAAAGATAAAGTGATACATTACCTTCTGCCTTATTATTGCAGTTGACAATTGAATATTCTTATATCCTGTCCCCATCCTTCCAATAAATTCACCCTCTTTTTCTTATAAAATCAATAGGCAAAGTTTAAATTATGATTATTTGAGTATTGTACTATACTGTATGTATTGCACTATAGTCATGCAATAGAAATGTAGTATGATTATACTTTCTTTCTTGCATAACTTTTATCATACATAAATCCCAAATCCCTGTTTTTATTTCATTCACAATTTTATTTAATATTTAATTCATTTTCTTATATTTTTTAAAATCTTAAATCTTCCCAACCTCCAGTGGTCTTTCCACATGGTTAAATATATCAGAAAATATACCAGTTCCACCTTCTTCTTGGAAATCCTCATTATCCTGTTCTTCCTCACCCCAGCGATTGGAGCTCTTTGTTCTCCAGACTTCATACATGGGTTGAAGCCCTGGGACTTGCTGTCTGTTTTATACCAAGGATATTCTCCTCTCTTGTGTTGGGTTCCAGATCCTCTGAATCATGGATACAATTTTCCCTTCTATTTTTATCTTATCCCCTTAATTTAATAGAGTACATAGTAGCTTCCTTAAAAGGCATGTGAAATGTAGAACGTTTACTCATTTGCATGTCTGAAAAATGTCTTTATTCAACTCTAATATTTGGGGAAACAGTGGAAACAGTGTCAGACTTTATCTTTTGGGGCTCCAAAATCACTGCAGATGGAGACTGCAGCCATGAACTTAAAAGACGCTTACTCCTTGGAAGAAAAGTTATGACTAACCTAGATAGCATATTCAAAAGCAGAGACATTACTTTGCCAACAAAGGTCCGTTTAGTCAAGGCTATGGTTTTTCCAGTGGTCATGCATGGTTGCGAGAGTTGGACTGTGAAGAAAGCTGAGCGCCGAAGAATTGATGCTTTTGAACTGTGGTGTTGGAGAAGACTCTTGAGAGTCCCTTGGACTGCAAGGAGATCCAACCAGTCCATTCTAAAGGAGATCAGCCCTGGGTGTTCTTTGGAAGGACTGATGCTAAAGCTGAAACTCCAATACTTTGGCCACCTCATGCGAAGAGTTGACTCGTTGGAAAAGACTCTGATGCTTGGAGGGATTGGGAGCAGGAGGAAAAGGGGATGACAGAGGATGAGATGGCTAAATGGCATTACCGACTCGATGGACCTGAGTTTGAGTGAACTCTGGGAGATGGTGATGGACAGAGAGGCCTGGCGTGCTGCAATTCATGGGGTTGCAAAGAGTTGAACACGACTGAGCGACTGAACTGAACTGAATATTTGATTTATAGTTTTCCGAATATAAAATCCTAGATTGAAAACCATATTCTTTGCTCAGATATCTGAAGGCATTCACTCCTTCCCTTTAATTTACTTTTTTAAAATTTTATTTTTCAATTGAAGGATAATTGCTTTACAGAATTGTGTTGTTTTCTGTCAAGCCTCAACATGAATCAGCCATAGGTATACATATATCCCCTCCCTCTTGAACTTTCCTCCCATTTCCTTCCCCATCCCACCCCTCTAGGTTGATACGGAGCCCCTGTTTGAGTTTCCTGAGACATACAGCAAATTCTCATTGGCTATCTATCTACTTTACATACAGTAATTTAAGTTTCCCACGTTACTCTCTCCATACATCTCACCCTCTTCTCTCCTCTCCCCATGTCCATAAGTCTGTTCTCTATGTCTGTTTCTCCATTGCTGCCCTGCAAATAAATTCTTTGGTACCATCTTTCTAGATTCTGTATATATGCATTAGCACATGATGTTTATCTTTCTCTTTCTGACTTACTTCACTCTGTACAATAGGTTCTAGTTTCATCCACCTCATTAAAACTGATTCAAATGTGTTCCTTTTTATGGTTGAGTAATATCCCATTGTGTATATTTACTTTTAAGAATAGCATATATTCAGGAATGTGCACATATCAAAACTGTATAGATTCATGAATTTTTATAAGCTGAACATACTCCTAAGTCAAGTAAAAGTCTTCTTAGACATAATATAAAAATCAAGACCCGTAAGGGAAAAAATGGATAAATTGATTTTCATCAAAAATAAAAACTTTTGTTTGGTAAAAGAGCTGTTAAAAAGGTGAAAAAAGTAAACCAAATTTTTCTCATTGACTAGCAGAAAATATTTGTGAGTTACACACCCAGAATATATAAAGAATTCTCTAAACCCAACAATAAGACAAATAATTCAATCAGAAAATGGACAAAATATTTGAATAATTATGGCTATTGGCAAATACATTTTTTAAAAATGTATTTTAACATTATTCATTAGGGAAATGCAAATTATAACCACAATGAGCTACCATCATATACCTATTTTGGTTAAAAATTTTTTAAATGGTTAAAATAAAAAATACTGATAGTACCAAATGCCGCCAAGGGTATAGAGACATTGGATCTCTCATTTACTGCTGGTGGGAATATAAAATGGTTAGAGCCACTCTGGAAAATTGTTAGGCAGCTTTAAAAAAAATTAAACATACATTTACCAAATGACCCACTAATTGGATTCCTGGGCATGTATCCTAGAGAAATAAAAACATAAATTCACACAAAAATTTGTACATAGATGTTCATGGTAGCTTTATATGTAATAGCCCCAAACTGGAAACAACCCAAATGTCTTTCAACAGATGGACAGCTAAATAAATTTAGCTGTCCCACAGCTAAATGTGGGACAAAATAAAATTGTAATAGAATACTACTTAGCAACATAAAGAAACTATTGATACATAGAACAACTTGGATCTATCTCAGGAGTGTTATGCTCAGTAGAAAAAGCCAATCTCAAAAGTTTACACATATGATAATGCCATTTATATGACATTCTTGAAGTGATAATAGAGATGGAGAACAGATCAGTGGTTGCAGAGAGACCATGGCAATTAAGAGTGTAGTAAGGGGGTTCCTTTGTGGTAACAGAACAGTTTTGTATCTCCGCCAAAGATTCAGGGGATAAAATGTCACAGAACTACGCACACAGACACACACAAACAGAAGAAAGAAAAAGGAATGCACATAAAAACCAGTGAAATCCAAGGAAGGTCTGTAGTCTAGTTCATTGTGGTGTTGGGTTAATGTCAATTTTCTAGGTTAGACAATCAGCTACAGTTATAATAATTCCCATTGAGGAAAGCTGGTGAAGGTTATACAGGAGCTCTCTGTACTCTTTTTACAAGTTCTTATGAATCTATAGTTATTTCAGACTACTTTTTTACTTAAATTTTTGGTTTTTGTTTTCTTTATTGTTTTAGAATAATTTTTGGAAAGAGAAAGGTACAAAAAGATCTTACTACACTATCTCTAAAACTCTTCATATAGTTTCTGTCTATTATAGTCCATACCTCATTAACTTGTAAAAATAAACACATTTGTGGTCATATTCTTTTTACCAATAAAATATAGAGTAGTAATTTTTAAAAAATTGTCACCATTGTGCAGCATGTGGGATCTTAGTTTCCCAACCAGGGATTGAACCCAGGGCTCCCAACTTTGCTCCCACTCCCACCCCTGCAGTGAAAGCATTGAGTCCTAACCACTAGACTGTCAGGGAATTCCTATAGAGTTGTAATATTTTTAACTGTTTGGACTATGTTAAATTTTATAAAAATTCAAAAAATACAAATGAATATACAGTACAAAGTTGTTCTCCATTTCAGTCCTTTTAGGCAACCACTGTTAACAGTTTATTATACATTTAGGAAATCATTCCATCATTTTCTGTGGGTCATAATGTTTGTCACTAGTACTATTACTATACTTTTTGAAGTTATTCATCATGGGCAGGGGGTAATGACCAGGACCAAGAGGAGGCACCTCCTTTGTGGTATCCTAGGATGGATTTGACATGAACAGAATAAAGATTTTCTCTTCTTTCACATTAACATGCATAAAGACAAGCTACATTTTATTATTTAGCATGGATTCAGCTGCAACAATATTCTATGGTGTACACATACACGCATAATGTATGAGACTCAGAACTGACTAGCTAATTACTGCCTTGAGATTAAACTCATGAAGCACTATGATTAATTATGGTTTAAGTTTCCTTATAATCACATTTAAATATATAATTGTAATATATGTTTGTTATAAATATTCAAGCAACTTAAATGAAGTAGATATAAATGAAGTAAATGTAGATGCAGTAGGTTATCCCTTTTTCTGTTAGTTTTTCTATGTGAAGATTAGAGCATCTTACCTCACTGCTGCCAATGCTCTGCAAGATTATATTTTGGTTTTTAGTAACTGTCATCATATCAGTTGGAGAAGAGTTTGTATCATGACAAATGTCAAGCAATGATTCAGCATGTCTTTCTGCCAAAAGAAACATAAAAATGTGTTTTGATAAGCTGCATCTCCAGCAATTTCACAGCAACATCTAGCATTAGGTTCTAAAAATGAGTTCCATTTTGTTTAAAATTTTCTTGAAATAGTGATCTGGGATCCTGAGGAAGCTTTGGGCCATAATTTTTACTGGAAAAAATGTGAGGACAAAAGGAATCCACAGAATGAATGCATTTTTGTTTGTTTGTTTTTTAAAAAGGGGGTAATGTTGCTAAGTGTAACCCCTAATAAGGGGCTGGGAATTATATCTGTACTATAGTTGCCGAAGACAAAAGTGCTCAGCTGCTTGGAGCACCTTTCCTGTCTAGCACTTGAAGCCACATTAAATTGACAGAGTTCTGAACACCAAACAATGAATTCCCAGTTAGTTCCTGGGGGACACTGTTCTCTTACATACCCTTCTCCTGTTATCTTGACTTTTTCAGATAAGCATGCGCTCTACCGTGAAAACTTCTTCCTCTTGCATCTCTTCCTATTTCATTGATCATATGAGTGATACAAAATTGAAAGAGTGATCTCTACTCATAGCCTGCATTTGTTCACCATATTTTCTTTCTTCACTCTTTACAACCTTTCTACTGCCTCCATCCTACCATTGAAACCCTCACTTTCTTATCACATCTGCTTTGTAAACTCTTTTCCAATTTGATGCTGCTTCCCACCCCTTCTTTCTTGCAGTTCTCTCCTAATTTTCCTCCTTCCTTTCTTATGCCTCGTCCATGTGTACCTTCTCTGCCCAGCCCCTACAATTTTCTCACCATCATCGATCCTTTAGTGATCTCACCTACTCTCAGATCTTCACAGTCTCCTTGTAGAGAACTTGCAAAGAAACCCATCAGTCCATCTTAGCCAATCCTTTCCCCACAAGCCCTGGCCTACAGAAAATTTCTACTTTGAAGATCACAAGTTCTCATCAAATGAGTGTTTTAGAACCCATTACCTTCAACATCCACACCAAACCATAGTGTTCTCCTATTTTGCTAATTGTATTTCTACCTCCCCACTTCCTAGGGCTGAAACTTTGGAATCATGTTTAACTCAAGCCTCTCAACCCTTGTCTATATGTCTCCTCTATCAACTTTGCATCACTATATTCTGTGAATTCTTTCACATTCTCTTAAACTCACATACCTAGAACCTCTCAGGCCCACTACACGCCATGTCCAAAGTTTCTTTTCCTGATCCTTGAAACCACGCACAGGTACTTCTATAGTTTCTTAATAGAGCTTGCTTGTCATGAGTCTCTTCCTCTCCTAAAACATGGCTTTCATCGTTCCCTGTCTTAAAATTCTTCAGTGACTCTATTTCATTGCAAAAAAAAAAAAATGTCCTTCAGTCTGACATTTAACGACTCTTTGATGGACTCAGTCTCTTTGTGTGTCTATCTTCTGCATTCCTTTCCCCTGACATGAACTGTTGGTTCTAGTCTCCGGTTCGCCCCTGGGATGAGCCATGCTCACTTACAGCATGATGCCTCTGTCCACAAAATCAGCTCTCATGGTTTTTTTTAGAACCAGATTGAGTCTTACCTCTTCCATGAAACCTTCCTGGGGATAGCCTTGTTCCCTGTCCAGAGCTCCCAACAAAAATCCAATCAGACAATAAAGTCAAGCAGTTTTCACAAAGTCACACGTGGCTCAGTGGCACTTTTTCCATTACATTTCTTTCTGTGGCTGTTTTTTGTCTTGCTTAGACGCTTTCTCCATGCCTATATCACATCTTTTTGCTTCCTTCATATTTTATCCAGCATTAGAGAACCACAGCAAGTCCTTCTTCCCCTTTTAAGTTTATAACAATCTCTTTCTCCTCTGACTGATGTAGTGTGTCCCTGACTGTACTGAACACTTTCAAAAATTTGGACCACATCTTAGTCTTCTTTGCTTATCTCAGAGTACCTAACTTTGGGTCTTGTACAAAGTCCCTGGATTATAGATAGCTATTCACTTGATTTCTTTTTTTCTTTATTTATTTAAAGTATCTATTTACAATGTTGTGTTAACATCTACTGTACAACAGAGTGATTCAGTTACACATATATATACATTTAGCTTGACTTCTTTAAGAGGATCCATCAAATACATGTAAAAAACTATAAAAGGGCTTTTATAGCTAGAGAATTTCAAAAGTGAAATAAAAATATTACCTGGTTTTGGCATAGAATTCATTAAAATGTCCAATAACTGCTGCTTTCTGAAACTCTCTATTTGTGACACATAATGTATTGCTGATTTTCCACTAAAATCACAGAGTTTAGGGTCTCTAGGAAGAATAGAATCAACATCAAAGATTACTGAGTTAAATTATTGAAAAAGAAAACCAATATGAGAGGAAAAACATTGACATCAAATAAATAAAAATAATTTTATATAGTTTGGGGATAGCAATAATGAATTCAAAATGCATGAGAGAGAGAAAATTTTCAAGATTTTTAACTGAAAGGAATATATTGCATATTTTAGGCCACTTCTAGTCTAAAAACATTCTAATAATTTGCTGAAAATTTTCAACCTTGGACAAGAAGTTTCATAATTCTTTAATAACGCATAAAGCAAGTAAAGATAAAAACATCTTGATAAACTGTTGTCTTATCATCCCAAATAGCTGGCTTCATTGATTTTTTTCTTCTCAGTGCTTTAGCTAACTGCTTATTCTCAATATTTCTTTTTCCTAACTCTAATACCGAGCTCTTTTATTATTCAAAATAGAATAATGCTAGTAGAATGGCCTAGCATTTCACCTTGAAATTAAACTGACATACTTATTTCGCAGACGCTTGGTTGAGTGGAGTGATCTTATCATAGAGCCTCTCTGTATGATTTTTCATTCCTCTTGTCCTGTGATTGTTAAGCCCCATGGCTGATCTTAGAGTTCCTTGCATCAGTGCAAATCTCCTGTCTATGCTGCCATGAATCCTAGAATTAGACATCAGCTCAAAGAGGTCCAGAAGGTAAACGATGGGAACTCTGTTTACAGATTATGGTGAGGGAAACAATGGCTAGACTTGCTTCACTAGCCACATTCTGTTTTTATTGGATATGTGGCATGTGAGATCTTTGTTCCCCGACCAGGGCCTGAACCACACCCTCTGCAGTGGAAGCACAGAGCCTTAACCACCCGACCATTAGAGAAGTCCCAGGTTAATGTTTTATGATCTATAATAATATTCTTAGGGCTTTTTCTCCCTCCATGCTCATGGTTCAAAAGAATTAGCATAGGTCCAAGAATCAAGGGACTGCCACTAACCTTAATACATGGCCTTAGGCAAGTCACTTAGCTCTCTGGGACCTTAGTTTGCTCAGTTCAGTTCAATTCAGTCGCTCAGTCATGTTCGACTCTTTGCAACCCCATGGATTGCAGCATTCCAGGCCTCCCTATCCATCACCAACTCCTGGAGTTTACTCAAATTCATGTCCATTATGTCAGTGATGCCATCCCCTCTGGTCCCCCTTTCCTCCTGCTTTCATTCTTTCCCAGCATCAGGGTCTTTTCAAATGAGTCAGTTCTCTGCATCAGGTGGTAAAAGTACTGGAGTTTCAGCTTCAGCATCAGTCCTTCCAATGAATATTCAGGACTGATTTCCTTTAAGATGGACTGGTCGGATCTCCTTGCAGTCCAAGGAACTCTCAAGAGTCTTCTCCAAGACTACAGTTCAAAAGCATCAATTCTTTGGCACTCAGGTTTCTTTATAGTCCAACTCTCACATCCATATGACTGCTGGAAAAACTATAGCTTTGACTAGATGGGCCTTTGTTGCCCAAGTAATGTCTCTGCTTTTTAATATGTTTAATACGTTGTCTAAGTTGGTCATAACTTTTCTTCCAACTTTTCCTTTTTTAATTTCATAGCTGTAGTCACCATCCTCAGTGATTTTGGAACCCCCCCAAAATAAAGTTTGTCACTGTTTCCATTGCTTCCCCATCTATTTGCCATGAAGTGATGGGACCAGATGCCATGATCTTAGTTTTCTGAATGTTGAGTTTTAAGCCAACTTTTTCACTCTCTTCTTTTCACCTTTGTTGGCAAAGTAATGTCTCTGCTTTTTAATATGCTATCTAGGTTGGTCATAACTTTCCTTCCAAGGAGTAAGCGTCTTGGCTGCAGTCACCATCTGCAGTGATTTTGGAGCCCCCCAAAATAAAGTCTGACACCGTTTCCACTGTTTCCCCATCTATTTCCCATGAAGTGATGGGGATGGATGCCATGATCTTCGTTTTCTGAATGTTGAGTTTTAAGCCGACTTTTTCACTCTCCTCTTTCACTTTCATCTAGAGGCTTTTTAGTTCCTCTTCACTTTCTGCCATAAGGGTAGTATCATCTGCATATCTGAGGTTATTGATATTTCTCCCGGCAATCCTGATTCCAGCTTGTGCTTCTTCCAGCCCAGCGTTTCTCATGATGTACTCTTCATATAAGTTAAATAAGCAGGGTGACAATATGCAGCCTTGACGTACTCCTTTCCCAACTGTTATTCCATGTCCATGCAACAGTTCTAACTGATGCTTCCTGACCTGCATACAGATTTCTCAAGAGACAGGTCAGGTGATCTGGTATTCCCATCTCATTAAGAATTTTCCACAGTTTGTTGTGATCCACACAGTCAAAGGCTTTGGCATAGTCGATAAAGCAGAAGTAGATGTTTTTCTGGAACTCTCTTGCTTTTTCAATGATCCAACAGATGTTGGCAATTTGATCTCAGGTTCTTCTGCCTTTTCTAAAACCAGCTTGAACTTTGGGAGTTCACAGTTCACGTACTGTTGAAGCCTGGCTTGGAGAATTTTGGGCATTACTTTACTAGTATGTGAGATAAGTGCAATTGTGCAGTAGTTTGAGCATTCTTTGGCATTGCCTTTCTTTGGGATTAGAATGAAAGCTGACCTTTTCCAGTCCTGTGGCCACTGCTGAGTTTTCCAAATTTGCTAGCATACTGAGTGCAGTACTTTCACAGCGTCATCTTTTAGGACTTGAAATGGCTCAACTGGAATTTCATCACCTCCACTAGCTTTGTTCGTAGTGATGCTTCCTAAGTCCCACTTGACTTTGCATTCCAAGATGTCTGGCTCTAGGTGAGTGATCACACCATCATGGTTATCTGGGTCATGAAGATCTTTTTTGTATAGTTCCTCTGTGTATTCTTGACACCTCTACTTAATATTTTCTGTTTCTGTTAGGTCCATACCATTTCTGTCCTTCATTGTGCCCATCTTTGCATGAAATGTTCCCTTGATATCTCTAGTTTGCTCATCTACCTTGATTAGTGTTTCTCCAAGTGGTGTTCTTTGATTTCATGCTTTCTGGCCCCCACTTCAGGCTTATTGAACACCATGTCTGGGTTGATGTCCAGTAATCTCTGTTTTTAACAATCTCCTCAGCTATTAACACTGAAGTCTCAGGTCACTTCCCTGATGGCTCAGCAGTAAAGAATCCACCTCCAGTGCAGGAGACTCAGGTTTGATCCCTGGGTCAGGAAGATCCCTTGGAGGAGGAAATGGCAACCTGCTCCAGTATTCTTGCCTGAAAAATGGGCTACATTCCATGGGCTACAATCCATGGGATCGCAAAGAGTCAGTCACGACTGAGCAACTAGTATGCACAGGAAGTCTGAGGTAGCTTCAGACTTCCATCTTCATCCTATTACAATAACTGATTCTTTTAAAATAGATCGTGTTCTTGATTATACTTTTGTCTTGGAAGTTCCTTCTTCCTTTTTTATTCCCCACAAAAAATGCATATGCAATACTGAGGAAGAGCTTTGGCCATCTTTTCTTTTTTGATGACAAGATAAACAGGTAACAAGCAGCATTGCGTGTATGCACGCTCAGTCACTCAGTCGTGTCTGACTCTTTGCAACCAATGGACTGTAACCTGCCAGGCTCCTCGGCCCATGGGATTTCCCAGGCAAGAATACTGGAGTGTTGCCATTTCTTCTCCAGGGGAGCTTCCCAACCCAGGGATCAAACCCGTGTCTCTTACGTCTCCTGCATTGGCAGGCGGATTCTTTACCCCTGTGCCACTTGGGAAGCCACAGCAACAGCATTAGGAAACTGCATTTCTGACATGAAAGACTGCTTATTAGCCCTCTAATTAAAAAAAAGATTTATCTCCCTCCTCCTAAAAGAGCGTGTTGACATGTAATTTTTTTTGGCCATAGCATGAGGTATGCAGGATCTTAGTTTCCCGACCAGGGATTGAACCCTCGCCCCTGGCACTGGAAGCTTGGAGTTTTGACCACTGGCCCACCAGGGAATTCCCAAAATGTAACTATCACATAATTGGAAATCACTACTATAATTTATTTTTGATAATTGACAATGCTTTCTGGAATATTTAATAACATTTTGGGGGTAAGGAGCTACATACTCAAGAATTATTTGACAGTCTCAGGAACACCAAAGAGGAAGTATTTAAACAAATGAAATAAAAGGACAATATCATAAAAATAATAGATAGCAACCTCTAACATCTGTACATCACTTTGCAACTTTGAAGTCCCATTTATGAATATGCATGGGCATTTCATATATATATATATATATATACACATTATATTTATCTTTGTATACATACAGTATTTTATAATATACATTATACATATACATGTATACAGGTATAAGGGGCTTCCTAGGTGGCACAGTGGTAAAGAATCCACATACAAGAGACACGGATTTGATCCCTGGGTCAGGAAGATCCCTTGGAGTAGGAAATGGCAATCCACTCCAGTATTTTTTCCTGGAAAATCCCATGGACAGAGGAACCTTGTGGGCTATAGTCCATGGAGTCACAAACAGTCAGATGTGAGTGAGCACCACAGTATACATGTATAAACAAACAATCTATATATCTAGGTTTGCAAATGACTTTGTAAGTAACAATGGCAGAGACGCCCTTCCATGGGTACTGGCTAACCACCTGATACTCACGCATGATGCCTGAGAAGCTCAGAGAGAACCTCCGCAGGTCTATAGAGCGTTAACATATCAAGCCTTTCAAACAGGTCCACATCTCTCACAGCCAGCATCAGAGGGGTCAAGCCATGTTGGTTTGGGAAATTTATATCCAGGAACTCTTCAGATGCCTTTAAAAACATGAAGCTTTATTTCTATTATGTCTTTACTGCATGTCCATTAATACTAATCTTTACATTTTCATCACCTGGCCAAATTCTCATTTTAATTTCAAGATACTGTTCCTCAATATCTTGAGAGGAGCTGATGAACTGAAATAACACAAACCTGAGACAGACAGATTGGAGTTTGAATTTGAGGTCCTTAAATTGGTTATTTAACTTCCCTGACAGGGTTATATCAAGGACATTCTGTTAAAAGTTGATAAAATCACCCTGATGAAATAAGGGACAGCTAGTTAAATACCAAATAGTTGGTATTTACTTGAAATTCAATGAGTGTCATTCAATTTTAAGGAGTGTCCTGTATTTTTATTTGCAAAATCTGGAAATCTTATTCCCTGAACTTCAGGGTCTTCAGGTCCTTTCTTACAGGATTGTTTGGATGATTGGAAACAGGAAATGAAAAGCACTGAGCAGAGTGTCTGACCATGCTCAGAAAACATCTGTGGAGTGAATGACTGGTTTACAATTACAAGGTAACTTATTGAACAGGATTTATACAATCAAATGGAGGTGGATGTATAGATGCTATTTGTTGTTTTAGTAAAATTTAATCTGGAAAATTCAGAGCTGAGAAGCTACTGGAAGGCCAAATTGTCTGAATTGTTTATTTTACAGGTCAAAGTAATTCACGAATTTCCATCTGTATTTCACTTTATGCCACATCAATATAGTCAGCATCTACCTCAGTTTCTCCAGGGACAGACTAGAGATAATGATATTACCTCAGAGGGGTGCTGTGGGAATTAATTAGTTAGTATTTTTTTTTCAGTCTCTGAAAAGACACCACCTCTTATATAAATGTTTATTATTAGTTAGAACCAGCATAAAAGTTTTGAGCTGAGAATAGTTTTGCAGTAGCACATTAATTGAACATCTGTTGATTAAGCTCTGGATCCAGTTACAGGTATATGTTTTTAAAACTTGGAGGCTTATCTTTAGAAGTGAAAAATATGGTTATGAAAAAAAGACATTGAATTACAACAACAGTTGTCAAAAAAATGCCATTAAAATGAAATTCAAAGTCTTCCAAAAACATTTCTAAGCCTCACTTTATGATATATGGCAATTTTAGACTATCATTTAGCACAATAGAAGAATTTAGAGTCCTTTGGATTTTGTTGTCCATTTCCTTGAACTCTAGGTGACCAGAATATCTTTCACTTCTTCTTTATCTGTTTGTGTCTCTACTGTAAGGGAATAGAAGAAGCTGTTTCCTAGCAGCAATTGATTTTCTTTCAGATGGAAGGTCATGTGATCTGACAGTACCTCAGAAGGTAAATGCCAAGAGCCTGTTCGCCAATAATGAATGTCCTTGCTTATGCATGTGGTTTCGCAAGTTACTTTGGAAAAGAGTCTCTATGGGCAGAAAAATCTGAATAAGAAGAAGATCAATACCCTAAAAAGACAGCATTTTGAAAAATGTATTCTCTTCACTTTCATTCCAGCTAAATATTATGCAAAGCATAGTCTCTCTGATTCCCTTTTCAGGATAAAGATAATAACTGCAGATGGTCCGAAGGGATCTGAACAGCAATTGTACAAATGGCAGTGATGTCAAGGGAACACCTCTGAGCAAGTTGACAGTGGTTCTCCAGGGGCATCTTTGGAAGGACATCATTTCTCAGGGGTGCTACATGACTTCTCCCATCCAGCTAGAAAGAAGGTGTAAATAGGCTGTGCTGCTGTGTTCTTTTATTATCTTGTTTTCCACCCCAAGTGTCCCATTTAATCCTGTTTCTGTCTCATATGTCCTGCCTGAAACTTTCTGGGACTGCATTTGAAAAGAACTTATTTTTCTTTAGAAGGAGTCATGTGTAGTCTGTTCTCTTTTCAAGTCTCACCCACTCACCCAAAGACAGAAGCAAACACTGAATTAACTGACCAGCAAGTGTTGAAGTTGTTCAAGATCACCTTGCCATGAGCTTTGCAGAAGTTGCATTTGGGGAGCTTGGATTCCATTGATGGCCAAGAGTTGTCTTTGGACATCACAATTAGCCACATGGACTGCGGTTTGATTGCTGTAATTACACAGGGTGATATCTGCTCCCTTTTCCAGAAGAAATCCAACAACCTGCAGAATCACAGCATTCTTACAATCATGTCTTCAGAGTTGGGTAGAAAACTTACTTAGTTGGACACAGCTCTGATTCAAGATATAAGAAATGAGAGTAAGATAGGCATAAAAATGGTGGCTCTAGTGGTAAAGAACCTGACTGCCAATATAGGAGGTTCAATCCTAGGTCAGGAAGATCCCCTGGAGGAGGACATGACAACCCACTCCAGTATTTTTGTCTGGAGAATCCAATGGACAGGGGAGCCTGGCAGATTACAGCCCATAGGGTTGCAAAGAGTTGGACATGACTGTAGTGACTTAGAAGGCACATACAACTGCCATTTGCCTTTTTTAAAATTTGAGAGACAAAAATCTCCAAGATATGGATAGTTTGGAGATACTATTTTTTTTTAACTAAAAGTCTGTGAATATTTTATGTTAAACCCACATAAAATGTTGAAGTCTTCCTGTTACTGTTATCTATAATTTAGAATATAGAACCCCCAAATTCAGGCTTATAGATTCTTGAATGTTTCAGGTATTTCCACAAGTATTTTTAGGGAGAGAATAAACTCTATTTAAAATGGTAATGGGTTAATTTATTCAACAGTTACGGATTAAGGGACTCATGTGTGTCAAGACCTGACTTTGGTGCTGAGACTCCAGCCATGAACAAGACAGGTAAACAGTCTCAGAATTTTTTCCAGTGGGTTTTAGCTACTTAAAGGGAGCTCTAGCCCTTTTGAGGGGATTTGAGACAGACAAATGTTTATGGTAAACCACAAATGAGGAATTAACACTAGTTCAGGTTCTTCCTGGCCTGCAATGGGTTACAATGCTGATAGTCACCCACTAAAGAAAGAGAAACAGATACAAAGAAATCTAGACAAATTCTTTGTGATTAGTCCTGCTGCCCCAGAAAACTCCTCTGGCCTTTATGTTAAACTGGGTGAAAATTTACAAAATGCTATTATCACAATGGGTCAGCAAATTATTCAGATCAAGGTAGAATCCTTTTTTTTAAAAAAAAGGTCCTGCTGTAAAAGTTAAGCCTGAGTCAACCAAAGGCTACAAACCCCAGATCCAGTCAAAGCAATATGGCTGTGGCCTTGAAGACAAGGGATCTCTGAAGGGGAAATCAGATCAGATCAGATCAGATCAGTCGCTCAGTCGTGTCCGACTCTTTGCGACCCCATGAATCGCAGCACGCCAGGCCTCCCCGTCCATCACCAACTCCCGGAGTTCACTCAGACTCACATCTATCGAGTCAGTGATGCCATCCAGCCATCTCATCCTCTGGTGTCCCCTTCTCCTCCTGCCCCCAATCCCTCCCAGCATTAGAGTCTTTTCCAGTGAGTCAACTCTTCGCATGAGGTGGCCAAAGTACTGGAGTTTCAGCTTTAGCATCATTCCTTCCAAAGAAATCCCATGGCTGATCTCCTTCAGAATGGACTGGTTGGATCTCCAAATAGATGGTGTCAATAATAATGACCTTGCTACCTGATCTAAGGCTTTGTATGAACAAAAAACACTGGGAGTTCATTTGGCTGAGCAGCATGTTTCTGGAAACTAAAAGTATATGCATCTTTTTTATTGGCCTAAAGCCACTCTCTCTTACCATGTTCCGAATCCTTCCCTCCACCTATACCTCATCCTCAGTTGCCCTATCTTAAGAGGATTGAAGTTTGCAGTCACCCACATGAAAATTTTGGTGACTTTGGGGAGGTGAGAGACTCAAACTTTCATGGCTCACTTGGATTCAGATTCCCAAGTTAGCATCCTGCCTAGTCCCTTGGGGGAACTGAGTCATCTGAATTCAGCTAATGAGGTTTGGGCAAGATTCACAATGAAGAGGGAAATATAACATGATTGGTCCTTTGAGCCATTCAATGTACAGTGATTTTTAAGGCTTCTATCTCTAGATGTATGCATGCGTGCCTGCTAAGTCACTTCAGTCGTGTGACGCTGTGGACTGTAGCCCACCAGGCTACTCTGTCCATGGGGATTCTTTAGGCAAGAATACCACAGTGAGTTGTGATGCCCTCCTCCAGGGGATCTTCCCTACCCAGGGATGGAACTCTTGTCATTTATGTCTTCTGCATTGGCAGATGGGTTCTTTACCACTAGCACCACCTGGGAAGCACCCCTCTAAATATATGAGGAATTAGTGTAATATCTGTGTATACCCCAAATTCAAGATTATGAAGTGTGGGGGCACAATTCATGATGAGCATTTAGAGGGCTTTTGAGGCACTGCAATGATTTAATTTTTTGTTTTGGATGGTAGATACAATGGTGCTACTGTTATGGTTTTCCTTTTTTTAAAAAAAAGCATATATGCTGAGTCCTCATATTCCAACTACTGAAGCCTGCACACCCTAGAGTCCATGCTCCAGAACAAGAAAAACCACTGTGAGAAACCCCTGCACTGCAACTAGAGAAAAGCCAGCAACAAAGACCCAGCACAGCCAAAAATAAATAAATAAATATTATTTTTAAAAAAGCATATATGCTATATGTTATACTTTGTTATAAAAGTGTTAATAGAAAGGAGTCAAGATAGAAACAGCTAGGAATAAAGTCAAGAAAGGGGGTAATTGTGGAAGCAAAGATGGCCAACCAGAGTTAACAGTCCATTTGCATTTAGCCCCCCAAGAACTTGTAGAGGCACTGAGGTATGCAGTTGGGTGAAATTTGTCTTGAATTTTCACTCATTTCTTTTCTTCCCCTTGAAGTCTCCTCCTTGATGCCCCTCCCCAATTCCAAGTGCCCATATTGCTGTCACTTTTACTTGCATTCTTTTTTTTTTTCTAGGCCTCGCTGTACGGCATGCGGGATCTTAGTTCCCCAACCAGGGATTGAATCTATGCCCCTTGTGTTGGGAATGCAGAGGCCTAAACCACTGGACTGGCAGGGAAATCCTTGCATTCTTTAAAAGAATCTTTTAAGTTCCCATACACAATTTTGTAAATGATCAATAAGACACAAATGGATTATTTATTCATTAATTTATCCATTACTTAGATGTGTCAGGCCTGCTAAGCTGGATATATAACAACAACAAAGAGGACAATTTTCTGCCCCTTTAAGTCTCATTATTTATTTACTCCTCTTCCCCTACTTTCAGGATTTTGCGCACCTGTTTGGACCAGGGGACAAATTTCCAAGTACTGATGGGGCTGGGTGTGGGTTGTGGGGAAGGAGGGAAAAATTCAGACTCCGTTATGTGGTCCCACTAGACCATAAGCTGCTCTTCAAGGGTGACGCCTGTATTTGGTTCACCCACCATGGTATGAATCATGAAGTCTGGTATATTGCCTTGGGTATTTTGGGAGTATCTGTTGACTGAGTGAAGAAATGAATAAAGATGGTGGTGTCTGGATCATTTAGGGTTTCTCAGTATTCTCTCCAGCTGCTACCCCCCACCCCTGCTTTGTGCTCTCAAATATTCCTTTTTGGAGGTAGGTGACTATGCTATTCCTAACCATTTCATTCTGGGAATCCTTCACTTAGAAGACCATCCAAGGGCCCCTGGACACCACATATTACCTCTGTTAGATTTTCTTCTGCTGCAGTAATGAGAGGTGTATTCCCAGTCTTTGGATGCTGAAAGTCAAGGTTTCCAAGGATGGAATGGACTTTAGCAATATGGTCACAGATGAGTTCCACATCACCTCTTGAAACTACTTCCAGAAATTCATGAATTAGTTTATTTTTATTCATCATGGTAGTTCCATGTAATTGCCTGCAAGAGGAAAGAAACTAATTAAATGAGATCCAACAAAGTAGTGGGTGGTTTAAATGTAACATATTCTACCTTTAGTGTCACCTGTTCCTTTTTTTTGGAGAAGGCAATGGCACCCCACTCCAGTACTCTTGCCTGAAAAATCTCATGGACGCAGGAGCCTGGTAGGCTGCAGTCCGTGGGGTCACTAAGAGTCAGACACGATGTGTGAAATATTATAACAGATTTAAAGGCAATTTTGAAAAAGAGGAAAACTGTCAGTCTTGGTTCTTTGCATACATTTAAAAAAATTTTGCATACATATTTTAAATTAGGAACAATAATACTTTCACTGTCACTTTGCAGATCTGCTGTGGTACAGAAGAAGAAAGGATGGGTCAACACCAGAATGGAAAGAGTACAGGCTTTGGGGTGTGAAAGAACCTGGATTCAAATCCCACCTCCACATTGTGACTTTGGGCATCTCACTCAACTTTTCTGAACTTCCTTTCTCATCTTCCAATATGGAAATGATAATCCCCCTTCAAATGGTTGGTGAGGATCTGAAACACTATATACAAAGCATTGGCACATCCAATTGGTGAGAATTATTGTAGAATTTTATTTTCTTTAGTGTTGTTTATTAAAACTCCTGTAATTACTTTCTTTATTAGAGCCCCTGTCTTCCCAGTAATACTGCCAACTCTTCAATAGCAGGGAAAGAATGATGCTAAAGCTGAAACTCCAGTACTTTGGCCACCTCATGCGAAGAGTAAATTCATTGGAAAAGACTCTGATGCTGGGAGGGATTGGGGGCAGGAGGAGAAGGGGATGACAGAAGATGAGATGGCTGGATGGCATCACTGACTCGATGGATGTGAGTCTGTGTGAACTCCTGGAGTTGGTGATGGACAGGGAGGCCTGGCGTGCTGCAATTCATGGGGTCACAAAGAGTCGGACACGACTGAGTGACTGATCTGATCTGATCTGATCTACATGTCTTGGGTTTGTGTGTCCTCCATAATTCTAGCACAGTGTGAGTCATAAAAGAATATGGTTAATACCATTCTAGATTTTCCAGCAAAGTCCTAATTTTACATATCCTATCTCGGTTTTCCAAATCATTGAAATATCTCTTAAATTGCCATTTCTGAAGTCACCAACGACCTCCTGGTGGAGTGTCTTACTGTTGGAAATAGCACAAAATCTTTTTTTCAGATTCTATTTTCCAGCTTCAAATTCTGATACCATTGTCACTGTCTGTAAGCACAGGCTATTTCATTGAGTGGGCAATTTGCTTACAATGCACTGATATTTGGCACAAAGAAAAAGAACAAAAGGCATTTCATAGCACAACTTTATAGTGAAAAGCTAAGAAAAATAAATAAGGAAATGTCTAGAATTGGTCTTCAATGTCCTAAATATTTAACTGCCTTCAGTATTCATGGCCAGACTACTTAAGCCTTCTTTCTTTCTCAAAAAGTTTGTGTACTTCACCCCAGAAATAATTCAATTTGAGAAATTTATCCATTATTTAAGAGGATACTATACGTCCTTCAAGAACTTGTACTGACCTGCACAATAGAACATAGCATAAAATAGTTCAGATAAAAATTTTAAAAGTGTCAAACAACAAATAATGGAGAAATGGAATGGCCATGTGGGCTGGAATATGATGTGAAAAGAAAGGTATTAATAATAACTGGAAAACCAGAATAAAGGAGAAAGAGTAGTTTTGACCAGAAAAAGAGTATGAACAAAAGTCTATACCTAGGAACAATGAGGAGAAAATGGTCCTGTAGGAATTTACTCTTTAACTTCTCAACAGGTTGGGAAGCCCATGGAATATTTTGGGTAGTGCCTTTTAGGAACATGGTCCTTTAAAAAAAAATGGAATTATAATTGCTTTACACTGTTGTGTTTGTCTCTGCTATACAACAAAGTGAATCAGCTATATATATATATATATATATATATATATATATATATATATGTATATATATATATATATCCTTTCCCTCTTAAGCCTCCCTCCCAGCCCCCATCCCACCATCTAGGTCATTACAAAGCACTAAGCTGAGCTCCCTGTGAGCAGCTTCCTACTGCTGCTACTGTGCTCAGTCATGTCTGACTCTTTGCCACCCTATGGACTATAACCCATCAGACTCCTCTGTGCATGGAATTTTCCAGGCAAGAATAGTGGAGTGGGTTGCCATTTCCTCCTTCTGGGGATCTTCAGGACCCAGGGATCGAACCCAGGTCTCTTGCATCTCCTTCATTAGCAAGCAGATTCTTTACCACTGTGCTACCCAAACAACTTCCTGTTAGCTAGCTATTCTACACACAGTAGTGGTATAGGAACATGGTAACTTTAGTAAGATTCCTATGACAAAGAATGGAAAGGAAGAAACAAAATTTTGAAAGTAAAACTTAACAGGAATGTGACTTACTGGCCATAGAAAATGAAACATGAGTCCAAGAGGATATTATTGGGCAATCAGGGAAGACCTGATGTTGGGAGAGGCAAGCATTTGCTTTTACAGAATGATAAGTGCTGAGGTCAGCAACAGAGACAGCACAGCATGTAGAAGAGTGTCTTGTCTCCTTCAATTAAAAAAAAAAAATGTGACCTTAGTTTAGTGCAGTTTCCTAAACTAGCCTGAATATAAGAATTAGGCTGTCCACTGGTTATAAATAGGTTCCTAGGTTCCTTTTGACTGGGTAGGTCTGGAATGAAGTGGGGGACTCTCTTCATTTTTTTAATTAAAAAAATGTAATAGTTTATTTTAAAATAGACTTTCTATTTTACAGTAGTTCAAGCTCACAACAAAATTAAGTGGAAACCACAGTGAGTTCCCCATATGTCTTCTTGACCCTCCACCACTCACCACACACACACACACCTCCCCACCATGAACATTCAGCACCAGAGTAGCACCTTTGTTATACTTGATGAACCTGCATTGATGTATCATTATTATCCAGAGTCCAGAATTTCCATTAGGGTTCAATCTTGGTGTGGCACATTCTAGGAGTTTGGACAAATATACAATGACACGCATCTACCATTATAGTATACAGTAGTTTCACTATTTTTTGTCTCACCTATTCAAGCTCCCCTCCTTCCTAATCCCTGGCAACCACTTATCTTTTTTCTGTCTCTAGTACATACCTTTTTTGCTCAAGCTTTCAGGTGATTCCTAATATTAGGCTACTTTTGGAAATACTGACCTAGTAATTTGAATCCAATCCACAATTTTCTTTGCAATTCACTTTACTTTCTAGTTGACATTTATCATTACCACTTATTCCTTTTGATTTAAAGTTCTTAAGATAAATACTAGCTTTTCCTCCAAGTTTCTAATAAATAATAAATGGAAATAGAGAAGCAGTTTCTCAAGTTTTCCTCTACTTTTTCTCAAAGTGATGTTACATACTAACGATAATATAATATCAGCAATAATCTCCAACATTGATTGAATGCTTACCACATGCTACAGTAGTAGTAGTGTTAGTCGCTCAGTTGTGTCCGGCTCTTTGAGACCCCACGAACTGTAGCCCACCAGGCTCCTCTGTCCATGGGATTATCCAGGCAAAAATACTGGAGTGGATTGCCATTCCCTTCTCCAGAGGATCTTACCAACCCAGGGATCGAACTCGGGTCTCCTGCATTGCAGGCAGGTTCTTTACCATATGAGCTACAGGGAAGATCCACATGCCATATTCTCTTCTAAATGCTTTGCATATATTTTATTTTTACATTTCAAACACCACCATCAGAACAGTAGTACTGTTACCTGTATTTTACAGATGAGAAAAACTAGACATAGGCATTAATAAAAAGGGATCTCATGCTGGAGAGATGAGAGCAGGAGTGCCCAAAACATTTAACACAACTAGCATAATAAAGGAACATTTGTAAAATAGGCCTATTTTCATTTCCTTGCTGGACCTTAAAGGGATGTGGGTTAATCATATTCCTAATTAGAAGTATTGGGCCATGTCTGACTTCTCTCGTTTCATGTTTTTCCACCTTCATCTCTGCTCCATTCTGCCCCGCCACCTGCCTCGCAGGAGCCCAGTCTAATGTGCCCAAGCGGTATCCTCAGATATGTATGTATCTTTGTAAGGCCAACGGTGCTGTTATGTGTGTGGGCATATTTTAAATTTCATAAATGATAATGTACTAAAGATCTTGTTACTTATTTTTTAACTTGACGTGTTGTTCTTAAGCTTTAGCCTTATACTTATGTGTACCTCTGGTTGGTTGTTTCTAAGGGCTGAATAGTAAGGATCATATTCAGTGTCTCTTCCCTTGGTGATGGACATCTAAGTGGCCTCCCACTTCCCACTCCACGAGCAACACTGTGATAAGTAGCCTGTTCAGGCCTTATCATGCACTGCGCCTGTGTTCCTCTGAGGTGAATGGTTTGAGTATATTTAATTTCACTAATACTACTGGATTGTTCTCCACAGTGGCTGTGCCAATTTCCACTCCCACCAGCAGTGCCTGTCAGTTTCCTTTCAGCTCTTCTAAATAAAGCAGGCATTTGGTTGATTGCCGTCACTTAAGCATCATTATCCTAATCATTAACATTGAATAAGCAGGGTACTTGGAACTTTAAAACAAAGCTGACGAGCAAGTGATACTCTCAAAATCAGGCCACAGAAAAATTTGAAACCCATATGTATGTCTGTCCCAGCAAACTGCTTTGCAAGTTGCATTTATATACTTACTACTGAAACAATATTTGCAGTATCATTTCAGTTAAAAGAAATGCGTTCAAAAACAAAAGTTAATTAAAACCTGTCCTTCAATAAAGCTGGAAATTGGATATTCAAATAACAACTAGATAAGAAATACATATTTATATCCCCAGCTAACTCATAACGTGGAAATAAAACCTCAAAGGTATTTTTCCCCCAGGTTATCACATCTAGCAATGAAATGACAATGTATGTTATGGGACTGTAGTTAAGCTCTTTAATATAACCTTTAAGCGAGAGTATTTCAAAAGTAGTATCTATCTCATAAATAAAAAATAAAATTAAGATTTAAGCCAACTGCAATCTGAGAGTTATCAAGTCAAATCACTATAATACTGGGCAGTGTGGTCTTAGTTTGACCATCTACCATCTCACTCTCAGTTGTGACTGAAGGAAGATGATGATTGAATCAGCATATAGCAGTGCTCTTTCAATTATCGTGGACAGACCCACTTGGCTTTTTATTAGTGAGTTCCATTTCCTCTTCTGATCTTCACTCTGTACAGTCACAGCTTAAATTTTTTCATAAAAAAGCTTTTCTCAATTTTTCTTTTAGGATTGTTAGGACTGATGATATTTTTAAGCAATAACATTTCATTCCACAGGGATTTCTGGCTTAGCATCTGTTGAAGCCCAGTTTTTTTTTTTTTTTTTTAATTATATGCATGGTTAACCTACTTGTAAAACAAAATCTTTTTATTATAATATACATTTGATTTGGAATCTTATGTAATTAAGACTTAAAATAATGGGAATCCCTTTTCATGTTGAGAAAATACGACTGAGGACACATATAATACTGAGTAGTTCAAGAAGGTTTATACCAAATAAAATTAACAGATGTACAGGTGATTAAACTAAAATAAAAGGTTGTTCCTGGGTATAATTCAATGAATACAAGTATTTTTGTATACTTTTTGTCCTTATGCAGTTAGCCTATGGTCTAGAGTCATTTTTGTAAAGTATTAGAAGGGATTATCTCAATACTCGAAAAGTCAAAAATAGCTTATTCCAAGAACTCTGAGGATATAATTATTTGAGATTAGGAGACAGTTTCCTCTATCAGTTTACCTAATGTTCCTCCACTGGGACATCTCTGGGGAGAAAAAAAAGTTGGAACATAAAATGTGGTGAAAAGTGGAGATTCGGCTTACCTGTTCTATGTTTTGCTGAGGAAGTTGGTACACAGTTGAGACACCAAGACAAACAGCAGTCAACATCATCCTAATTCATCCAGGCACTGATTCCTGGAACAGCTGTCAACCCACACTTCAACAAGGGATCCATTTAGAAGCAGCATAAATATAGATTTTTTTCTTTGATTATTTTCCAATGTTTCACAGCTCCAAGTACTTGTAAAATAAAAAGATAATTACAGCTGGTTCTGTGTGTACAAACTCTTCAGTTAGCTGCAGAGACTGCTTAGTTTACGGGCTGTCACCTGGGCAACCATCCACTGTGCATTTAGCTTGGAGACTTGAAAGTGGGACAGTCTTATTCAAGAAGGGAAATAAGTGTTGTACATTCTTCAGAGTTCTGTTTAAAAGCTTGAAAGAGTTAGACTCCTATGCATTTGCCTGTTTGGCACAAATGTCGTTGTTACCTTACCCACTGAGATTTTTTCCAGGAAAGCTGTACCTTTATAATCACTGTAATGTGCCAAGTGGGTCTCTTTCCAAATCTGAATATAGGTTATGGGGAGGATCCCATAGATTATCCCCAAACTGGTTGTATCCTTAGAATCATGCTCGAGAAAACACTAATAAATGGAAATTCTTATATGAGGATATATTTCTTGTCCGGACTTGTGCTATTATCAAGCAAAAATTTCAATAAATAGACTGCATTTTTGTCTGAGTCATAAGTGGTAATAAACCCAGTGAAAGAGACTTTAAAATTATGGTCTATAAAAGCATACTCTTGAGGAAGTAGACTCAGGTCAATCCACAGCATAACATCACCTGGCATCTGTGTGCTGCCAAATTCTTTCTACCACTTACTGTAGCATGCAGGGGTTTCTCTTCTAACCATATACTTCACACTATATATACTCAACTGAATAGAGTTCAGGTATTTTATCGTAGCAACAACTAACATTTATTAAACGCTTACTAGACTCATCCTTCACATGAGATGCAACCCTTTTTCTTTTGCGGCACTGCATGGCATGTGGAATTTCCCCAAACCAGGGATCGAAATCATACCCCTAGAGTGGAAGCACAGAATCTTAACTACTGGACCACCAGCGAAGTCCCTGTCCTTTACATTAAAGATGTCATTTAACCTTCACAACAACTCTATGTAATAGATTGTATAATCACCATCATTCCCATGTTACAGATGAGGACATTGAGGCTAAGACATTTTAAGCTAATAAAAGGTAGAGCTGGGGATTAAATCTGAATAGCCTGACTACAGTGTTGAAATATTCACCACTTTTACTAAGCTAACATGCAATACACACACACATACACACCACGCTCATATACTCACATACTCACTCACACACACACTTCAGGGTAAAAACCACTGGGAGACTGCTAGGTTTATGCATATTGTTTCATCATCCAATTCAGCCTGACCCAGTTTGACATGAATCCAAGTACATATAAGTTGCTGCTCTGTTTTTACTTCCTCAATCCTCCTTTGTTTCTACTCACAGGAGGAATAGTACTCTATTAAGCTTTTGTGTCAAGAGAAAGTTTCAAGTACTGTAGTTTCTGATGTTTAGCATTTCTGTAGGTTACCCTTGGGTTCAAACTGGTCTGCAATCCATGAACCTTTCACTTGATTCCCCAAAGAGTAATCCTCTTCTTCAATCTCATTTTCAGAAATAGTCATTCAGATCATGTTTTGTTCTGTTTAATAGAAACCCAGTTTTTCAGAAACAGTAATGGGATGAGCATGCAAAACCAGGACCATATTAGGTGGTAAGGCCAGCATGGAGCTGTGTAAAAGGCTCTAAGGAAACTTGAGAAAGGAGTGTCTAATTTGGGGGGATATGTTAGTTTGCTAAGGCTTCCATAACAAAACGTCACAGTCTGGGTGTCTTAAACAACAGTAATTTAATTTGTCACTGTTTTGGAGGCTGGAAGTTCAAGATCAAGGTGTCAGTGGGCTTCTTATCTCCTGAGGCCTCTCTCCTTGGTGAGCAGATGGATCATTCTCACTGTGTCCTCCTCACATGGTCTTTTCTCCCTGGTGTCTCTGCATGTGTCTTACTTAATCTCCTCTTTTCATAAGTGTGCTTGGATTAGGGCCCTTTTTGTTGTTGTTCAGTTGCTCAGTCATGTCCAACTCTTGGCAACCTCATGGGCTGCAGCATGCCAGGCTTCCCTGTCCTTCACTATCTCCCAGAGCCTGTTCAAACTCACGTCCACTGAGTCAGTGATGTCATCCAACCATCTCTTCCTTTGTCATCCCCCTTTCCTCCTGCCTTCAATCTTTCCCAGCATCAGGGTCTTTTCCAATGAGTCAGCTCATCGCATCAGATGGCCAAAGTATTAGAGCTTCAACTTCAGAATCAGTCCTTCCAATGAATATTCAGGACTGATTTCCTTTTGGATTGACTGGTTTGATCTCTTTGCAGTCCAAGGGACTCCCAAAGAGTCTTCTCCAACACCGCAGTTCAAAGGCAGCAATTCTTCGGCGCTCAGCCTTCTTTAGGATCCGACTCTCACATCTGTACATGACTACTGGGAAAGCTATAGCTTCAACTATACGGATCTTTGTCAGCAAAGTGATGTCTCTGCTTTTTAATATGCTGCCTAGGTTTGTCATAGCTCTTCTTTCAAAGAACAAGCATCTTTTAACTTCATGATCACAGTCACCATTTGCAGTGATTTTGGAGCCCACCGTTTCCATTGTTTCCCCATCTATTTGCCATGAAGTGATGGGACCAGATGCCACAATCTTAGTTTTTTGAATGTTGAGTTTTAAGCCAGCTTTTTAAATCTCATTTTAACTTAATCACCTCTTCAAAGGATTAATCTCCAGACCTAGTCACATTCTGATATACTAAGGATTAACAGAAGGGCATAGGGAATTTCAAAGAAAGATATTTATCTGAGCTGAAACTTGAAGGACAAATAATTCATCAGGTATAAACCATAGACAGAGGGACATTGCAGATAGACTAAACAACAGCATGTCCAAAGGAAAGATAAAGGCATGAAATGTTGGGAAAATTGTGTTTCATGTATGTGTGTACAGTTAGAATGCAGAATAAATGAGGAGAAGGGGAAGTGAGACTATTTCCAGCTGAATTGAGAGAGAGATTAAAAGATTTTATTCAGAAACTTCCCTGGTGGTCCAGCAGTTAAGACTTTGCCTTCCAGTGGAGAGGGTGCAGGTTTGATCCCTGACTGGGGAGCTAAGATCCCACATGCCTTAAGGCAAAAAACCAAAACATAAATCAGAAGCAATATTGTAACAAATTCAATAAAGACTTAAAAAAAAGATTTTATTCATGGAGAGGCACATTCAGGCCTATAGTTTGGAAAAATTCTGACAGCAGGATTGAAAATTAATTCAAGGAGAGTGGCAGATATAAAAGTGAGAAGATTTTTATAAAGAGTCAAGAAAATGATGCTGACCTAACCTAAAACAATAACAATAAAGACAAATTGGAGGAGCTGAGTCACGATATTAGAGCAAAGAATGTTTTAGATTTTCCAGGAATATAGTAGGCTATGCTATTTAGACCAGTTCTTCTATGGACAGCAAATAAGAGGTGTAAGGTTAAATTACCTGAAGTTATACCTGAAGGAAAAGGAGGGCCCACTCATTCATTCATTCAATATCATATCTTGAATGTCTCTTTTTGTGCAAAGCTTTATTCTCATTACTGTAGAAATACCAGAGAAATAAGATTGTAGACTGAATGAATAAATAATCAAGGTACTATCAAGTGGTTACAAATGCCATGAAGCAAATTAAAGTGATAGAGATTGACAGTTGTGGGCAGAAAGAGTTTTATTCCATTGCATGCACATGGAAAGTCTCCCTTCTAGGTAAACATTTGATCTACTACTTGAATGAAAAGAAGCAGCCAGTCCTTTGAATAGTTGATGGCAGAACATTCTACGCAGTGGGCACAGCTGGGGCAAAGGTCATAATGGATATATAAACATTACTTGTCAAAGTTACAGGAAGATGGTGAAGGTATTAGAATTGAGATTGGAGAGGTATGCAGGGGCCATATTTTGAAGGGCCTCATAGGCATCATAAGGAGTTTGACGTATTCCAAGTGCAGTATAAAACCATCAGAGCACTTTCCTCAAGGGAGTGACAATGTCTGATTCTTTTTTAATCATATTGATAGTTGTACAGAGGAAAGATTGTAAGGTGCAGCAGTGGAAGTCAGAGGTGAATATAAAAGCAATTGGTGCTTAGTTTACTGTAAGTACCTACTTGTGAGTAGAAGCTTTGAAGGCAAAATATAAAACTCTAACAGTATTCTTGGTCGAAGGATATTCTTATGAGTACATTTTTGTAAAAATCAAGGCAGAATAAAATAAAAGGCCTTGGGAAATGACTGCTTGCCTGAGGTCTCTATTTCTTCTTCAGTCCCAAGAAACCAATGTGAAATAGTATTTTTACAGGCTATGATTAAAGATGCTCAGAAAAAAACTTGTAACACTTCCATTTCCTACCTCCACCCCTGCACCCACACCGGGCCACCTCTGATCATAGTTAAACATGGAAAAACTACAAGTTTTTTTTTCTTTTTTTTTGTCACTATGGAGAATCTAGTAGTGTTATGGAAGATGTACACATATGAGACCTATTTACTTTTTATTGAATATTTAAATATTGGGCAGGACGGAGTTAATATAGCTGGCCCTCATCCGTTCCTCTCCCATTACTGGGGATGAAGAGGTCAAGATACTCTCAGACAAAGAAAGAAAGTATTGATGAATAACTCAGTATTGTAAACACAACAATAACTGAAACTCCTGGAAGATACATGGTTATTTGCTAGGAGGAACATCCTTGTTTATAGAATGTGCTTGTTAGGATATCCCTACTTAAGGATTGTCTATGGTAAATCTATGAAGTTAAGGAGCATGGCTTCCTGAAAAATGTTACAAAAATCATTCAGCTATATGTCTGTAAAATGGAAATGTTTCATTACAGAGAGCTTATGTCTTACATGGGAAGAAAGGACCAGGGAGCTTCTCTCTGTATCTCACACTTCTCCCTGCTTTGCCTGTTCCTGTTGATTGATTATACCCCTGAAATTATTCAGAAAGCTTGATAGTGGATGATGTTTTAGATCTGCATGCATCTGATTTGACAATATGATACACACATACACATTTAGCTACTGGATGCAATTATCTTTGAAACATGCCTTTGAGTTCCCCCCATAGGAGATATCAGGTATTTCAAGAGACAAAAAAGCAGAAAAATTAAAATAATAAAGAAAGATTTTGGAGAGGAGCAAGAAGCCCTGGGGAGAAGGCAATGGCAACCCACTCTAGTATTCTTGCCTGGAAAATCCCACGGATGGAGGAGCCTGGTACGCTGCAGTCCATGGGGTCACTAAGAGTCGGACACGACTGAGTGACTTCAGTTTCAATTTTCACTTTCCACTTTCATGCATTGGAGAAGGAAATGGCAACCCTCTCCAGTGTTCTTGCCTGGAGAATCCCAGGGACGGGGGAGCCTGGTGGGCTGCCGTCTATGGGGTCGCACAGAGTTGGACACGCCTGAAGCGACTTAGCAGCAGCAGCAGCAGCAGCAGCAATGAGCCCTAGAAGAGGAGTATCTAGACTGAATTCTCATCTTCAGTGTAATCTAGCTATGTGACTTGGGCTTGTGCTTAATCATTCAGTTGTGTCGGACTCCTTGTGGCCCCATGGACTGCAGCCGGTCAGGCTCCTCTGTCCATGGAATTCTCCAGACAATAATACTGGAATGGGTTACCATACCCTTCTCCAGGGAATCTTCCCAACCCAGGGATCGATACCAAGTCTCCCATATGGCAGGTTCTTTACCGTCTGAGCCACCACTAGGGAAGACCATTTTCCTATTTATAAACTGAAGGGGTTGAGTAAAATGAATTCAGAAAACCCCTCTGATTCCAAAAGTTTGAGAATCTAAAACAGAAAATAAGCAAAGTAATTTCATTACAGGAGAAAAATCAAGAAATGAGAAATGACGCAGTGATAAAGTCCTCCCTCTGGTGATCCCCTGGAGAAGGGAAAGGCTATGCACTCCAGTATTCTGGCCTAGAGAATTCCACGGATGTCCATAGGGTTGCAAAGAGTCAGACACAACCAAACAACTTTCACTTCACTTCACTGGTGGTCACCATGTTCCAAAGCCAGCTCTCATTCAGCTATAGTCCTCAGGGACTTTGTATTAATAGTTCCCAGGCTCTGTGAGTCTCTCTGATCCAATAAGCACCCCTTCAATCCACTCTATTCTCCTGTCATTTCATACTTCTATTATGACAGAGTCTGACTTGTTTTAGAGTTATTTTTAATCTCTCCATTAGATTCTATTTTCTAGAAGACAAGTAACAAGTTTTAATTATCTTTGTTCTGCTATTGTGTCTTTATAATTTATGCAGAGAAGGTTCTCGGTGGCTATTTCTAGAACTAAATGTACACAAGAGTAGAGTGAAAAACCAATGAAGAATCTCATGTAGTGGCCTTTTGCTTACTATGGGACAAGCTCAAGTTCTCAGTAGAGCTATGTTTTTTATTATTTTTTGGGCTAGGTAGACAGGAGGAGAAAGGATTTCAGTGAACAATAGTAGCAAATGAGATGCTGTAAGTGGAGGGGCTTGAAAAGGACAAAAATTGAAGTTTTGAATCCAATCTTAGCTATAAGAATACACTAATGAATACTTTTGAATATCTGGGCAACCCCGCTGTATTGAGTGGGAAAGGATTAAAGGATTTTAAAATTCTGAAAAGGGCTTTTCTGCTGAGGCAGCAGAGGATTGGTTGTGAGCTGCGTCTTCTGCATATTAAGCAGGACCCATTTGTCCCCCGCAGTGCAGTGGTAGAAAAAGGCGGCAGTGTTTTCAGGAAGACCATGAAGGGACCTGCTGCTTTTAAGGAACGAACATACTTTTCTGAGGAACACTTTCTTCCAAATCTCTTCTTTTCCACCTAGAAGGTGGTAGAGTGAATGGAGGATTGTAGGGTGATGGTGAAGGAAAGGCAGGAAGATAAATTGGGCATCTCGGTGGACAGAGAAAAGAGATGGAAGAAAACATTGAGATCCAAGGGGCATACTGGTCTAGAGAAATTCGATAGCAAGTCCAGGGTTTTTTGTGATGCTGAGTAGGGTATATGGGGTGGAGTTGTTGGTTTCATTGACTTAGGTGTTCTGTTTTGCTGCTCAGAAAGAGAATGTGAGCAGGGACAACTCCGACTCTATGAGATGGAGCCAAAAATGATGTTCCATAAAGCCTTGGCAGCCAAATATGATTGAATGTCAGCTTCATCTGGACAGATTTTATAAAAAACACAGATTCTTGCAATTCCGTAGAAAAACAAGTGAAAGGTTTGAAATCACTCTTCATAGGAGAGGAATATAAATGGTCAACTAACACAGGGAAAATTGTTTAATCTCACCAGGGCTCAGGGAGATGCAAATCAAAACATTTTTTGTTCAACATACTGGCAAAATCTTAAATGATTCAGAGTATAAAATGTGTGGGGAAATGGCTACTCTTTTACACTATTAGTGGGTATATAAATTAGTAATGCTCATTTTGGACATTGTGATCTGGTACTACCTGTTATACTTTAAAATGCACATACTCTTCAACCCAGCATTTCCATTCCTCCATATCCACCCTAGAATAATTTTCACACATGTTCACAAAAATGTAGGCATAATAAGTTTTTCCTCTAGTATTTTTGAGGGGAACACATTTATCATGGAAAATTTCAAACATGCAAAGTAAACAGTATAGTATCATGAACCCATGCACTTGTCACCCATCTAAGAATGTTATTTATTAATAGCTTTATTAATAGTTTCTGCTGTATAACATGATGAGTCAGCTATACACGTACATATATCCTCTTCCTCTTGAGCCTCCCTTGCACGTCTCCATCCCACCCCTCTAGATCATCACAGAGCACTGAGCAGAACTCCCTCCGCTTTACAGCAGGTTCCCACTAGCAGTCTATTTTACACACAGTAGTGTATATGTGTCAATGCTATTCAAGGCTACTCTTTCAATTCATCCCACTTTCCCACCGCCTCCCAACATCCATAATTCTGTTCTCTACATCTGCACTTCTATTCCTGCCCTGAAAATAGGATCATCAGTACCATTTTTCTACATTCCATAGATATGATGTTTGTTTTGTATTTCTGACTTACTTCTTTCTGTGTGACAGGCTCTAGGTTCATCTACATCACTTCAACTAACTCTATTTTTTTTCCTTTTAATGGATGGGTAGTATTCCATTGCATATGTGTACCACATCTTCTTTATCCACTCAGCTGTTGATGGACATCTAGCCTGCCTCCATGTTTTGGCTATTGTAAATGGTGCTGCAATGAACATTGGGGTATGTGTGAATAGACATACTTATTTGTGCAAAAATTAATTAAAAGAATTAAAACTCTGTATTGTGTCTCTATAAATGTTTGTGTAAAAAGATAGGAAAGAGTCTGAAATTATTTACACTCAATGGTATTGGTGATTTTATCTTCAGTTCAGTTCAGTTCATGCAACCCCATGAATTGCAGCATGCCAGACCTCTCTGTCCATCACCAACTCCTGGAGTTTACCCAAACTCATGTCCATCAAGTAAGTGACGCCATCTAGCCATCTCATCCTCTGTCATCCCCTTCTCCTCCTGCCTCCAATCCCTCCCAGCATCAGGGTCTTTTCCAATGAATCAACTCTTCGCATGAGGTGGCCAAAGTATTGGAGCTTCAGCTTCAACATCAGTCCTTCCAATGAACACCCAGGACTGATCTCCTTTAGGATGGACTGGATGGATCTCCTTGCAGTTCAAGGGACTCTCAAGAGTCTTCTCCAACACCACAGTTCAAAAGCATCAATTTTTTGGAGCTCATCTTAGGAATATAGAAATAGAGAAGACGGTAAAGGAGGCCATTTGTCTTATGCATATTATTTGAAACTTTTACAATGAGAAGACATTTCTATTATAGTGCATGGACAAATTAAACAACTCCCAGGCTCTGGCTTTGGTTATAAATAGTGATTTAAGTATTTCATATTTGGAAGTACATTGCAGTACGTGCTCAGTTACTTTAGTTGTGTCTGACTCTTTGGACCCTATGGACTGTAGACTGCCAGGCTCTTCTGTCCATGGGATTTGGGATTTTCCAGACATGAATACTGGAGTGGGTTGCTGTGCCCTCCTCCAGGGGATCGTCTCGACCCAGGGATTGAATCTAGGTCTCCTAGATTGCAAGCACATTCTTTACCACTGAGCCAACAGGGAAGCCCGTATTGTAGTATATAGGTAGGCAAAAGCAAAGAGCAGAGATAAATGGAAGATGTAAGATTCACTATAGCAAAATAGCAGAAGCAGTTGAGACTGAAATTAGTCCATCTAGTCTAATTAGAAATTAGACTGAAGTGGATGGTGAAAGGGCTCTGAGGAGCAGATAGTTACATATCTGGAGATATTAATGTAAATGTAGTTAGCAGGTCTTACAATATGATACATGCCATACAATATGATACAAAAAGTCGGGATTATACTAAAATTTTGCATGTATTCATCACTTGTAGCTAGAATTGTTCATATCCATATTCATATCTTTCCTCATAACAAGGAAAATCAGAGATTAAATAAGAATGTCTATGTAAAATATGGTAATTAATTGTCCACACACACCACCCCACACAGCTAGAATATTCTCATTCTGTAAACTTGTACATAATTCTTATGACTCTTTTTAACTCTTTTGTTTTCACATTCTGAGTTCAAAAATACATTAACAATAGAATAATTTAAATAGAAACATGTAAACGTGGGCAAACTAAGTCAACCTGCCAGTAAAAACTGTCTTTTCTGGATCTAATACCAGACAAGAAGTTAAGTTACAAACTTGGGAATTAGAACTAGCTGTTCTTGACTTAGCATTATCACCTAGAGGGACTTCAATTATACTTGAAACTTCCTGAGGGCAGGCATCGTGTTTTTAAGTTTTTGTTTCTCATTTTCTAGAACAGGGTCAGGCACATAGAAGCTGCTTTTAACAGGTGTTTGTTGAATGAACAAAGGAGTGAATGAATGATGAGTTAAGGAAGTTTGCATTACTTCTCTTGAAATTCTCTAGAGCTTCCTGCCTTGGTGGCTATAACTCTTTCTAGTCCAAGAAACAGTGGACTGCTTATTTAGGATACATGATATTGCCCGTGTGTTCAGAAAGGTTACTTGATTGTTTTCACACCACTGATTTTACAAAGAGCTTTAAGAAGTTGAATAACCATTGTGCTTCCCTTTATAAATCATATTATAGTTCTTTCTGACTTATCTCAGGCTGTGGACACCTTGAGGGCAGGGATTATTCTTTGAACCCCTCCCTATGGTTGACTATGACATGCCATGCTTCCCTGGTGGTTTCAGCAGTAAAGAGTCCCTCTGCAATGATACAGAACCTGTCTCCGTCCAGGAGACAAGGATTTGGTCCCTGGATCTGGAGGATCCCCTGGAGAAGGGAATGGCAACCCACTCCAGTATTCTTGCCTGGAAAATTCCATAGACAAGAGGAGCCTTGTGGGCCACAGTCTATGGGGTTGCAAAGAGTTGGACACAACTAAGCAACTAACACTCACTTTTTTCCACTTCACTGCCATGACAGTAGATACTTGATAAATTTTGCTGAATGAATGAATGAATACTGATAATTTTGATAATTCTGATAGTTTTGATTTAGAGAATTTCTAAGAGTTTCCTGTTCTCATACTGTGTCTTCCTCTTCCTGCTGTACCTTCTACTGCAATTGGTCTCAGAGCTATATCACAGAAAATTCCTGATTCTCTCTGCACAGAGGCCATCAAGGCAGATGAGAATGGTGCAGTCCCACTGCTGTTGTTCCTCTCACAATGTTTGCTCTCTTGCTAAGACCTAATTAAACTGTGATGCCCCTGCATTCCTCTGAGGACTAAGCCAAGGGTGATTTTTCCAGGCCTCTAATCTCTTAAATTGCCTATGCGTCAAAATTCTCCCTGTGGCCATTATTGGTAACACCTTGAAATAACTGCAAGGTATGCCAGAGAGGGAATACACTTGCATGGAAAAACCCTTGCCTTTCGACGTGCAGCAAAATAGCTCTTAATACTGAAGAAACAAAATCTTTTCTGCTTCGTGAACCAGTGAAAAATCTAATAAAAGTGTGTCTCCCCTGGGTACTTTACATCATTAGCATCCTGGCTTCACACTTCACTTTAACAAATAACTTATTTAAAAAGTTTCTCCAGGGAGAAGGAGCCAAAAATAACTTGGAAGGAAACTTTACCTAGCAACCTGATAAGGCTTGTCTCCTACAGTTTCTGAAATTTAACTTGATGCAGCAAAGTCTTTGTGGTTTTTCAGTTTCAGATTTTGGCATGCACTGAAACTTCTTAATGGTTAACCAAAAAGGAAAAAACGTAATACTCACATGTGAGTAACATGTTACAGTTTTCATTATATAAAGCATCCATTATAATTGCTACTACCATAATGGATCACCTACTACATGCCAAGACATTCTGTTAACCACTCTGCAAATGTGCATAGGAACTTAATCTTTGCCACAGTCCTATGTGGTAAGAGGTATTACAAATCAAATTTTAATAATTAAGAAATTGATGTTAAGGGGGCTTACGTTATTTGCCCAGTCTTATAGGTAGTAAGTGCCTGAACCTGGGTTTGCTTGACCTTAAAACTTACAAATGTATTTCAGCTGGAGAGAATCTTAAAAGGTTAAGTGAACGGCTCTTTGATTCCCACCTTTCCCTCATTTGTTGTTGTTCAGTCGCTCGTTTGTGCCCAACTTTCTGCAATCCCCTGAACTGCTGCATGCCAGGCTTCCCTGTCCTCCACTATCTCCTGGAGTTTGCTCTAATTCATGTCCACTGAGTCAGTGTTGCTATCTAACCATCTCATCCTCTGCTGCCCCCAATCATCTACTGCCTTCAGACTTTCCCAGCATCAGGGTCTCTTCCAATGAGTTGGCTCTTAGCATCAGGTAGCCAAAGTATTGGAGCTTCAGCTTCAGTACCAGTCCTTTCAATGAATATTCAGGGTTGATTTCCTTTAGGATTGACTGGTTGGGTCTCCTTGCAGTCCAAGGAACTCTCAAGAGTCTTCTCCAGCACTACAGTTCAAAAGCATCAGTTTTTGGCACTCAGCCTTCTTTATGGTCCAACTCTCACATCCATACATGACTACTGGAAAAATCAGCTTTGATTACACAGACCTTTGTCAGTAAAGTGATGTCTCTGCTTTTTAATACACTGTCTAGGCTTGTTACAGCTTTCCTTTCAAGGAGCAAGCGTCTTTTAATTTCATAGCTGTAGTCACCATCTGCAGTGATTTTGGAGCCCAAGAAAATAAAATCTGCCACTGTTTCCATTTTTCCCTTTCTGTTTGCTATGAAGTGATGGGACAAGATGCCATGATCTTAGTTTTTTGAATGTTGAGTTTTAAGCCAGCTTTTTCGCTCTCCTTTTTGACCTTCATCAAGAGGCTCTTTTGTCCTCTTCATTTTCTGCCATTAGAGTGCCATTTCCTTCTCCAGGGAATCTTACCAATCAGAGATTGAACCGACATCCCTTGTGTCTCCTGCATTGGCAGACAGATTCTTTACCACTGGGAAGCACCTTTCCCTTATCCCTGCATTTAATGTCATCAAGCTCTTACTATTGTAACTCCAATATACGTATCAAATCAGTTGACCTTGTCTGCTGACCCCCAGCAGTCAAAGCCTCCACACAATCTCCCATTGGATGTTGTAATAAGTCACTAGCTGTTCCTACTTCTTTTTTTGCAACCCCCCTCCCCCAATGCATTCCTATAGCAAGCAGACCATTGCAAAATGTAAAGGATTTTATATTTTGGACCACAATGCTCTCTTGCTTAAAACATTTTAGCAATGCCCACTTTGCTTCACATAAGGGGCACATAGAAGGCTCTTTAAGGTCTGGCCCATGTGTACCTCTTCAACCTCATTGCAACTGCTGTGCTCTAGGTGTCTTCTTTTCGTTTGTTAGACAGATCAGACTTTCCTACCTTTAACCCTCTGGATATGCTATTCTCTGCCCTTAGAAGCCTTCCCTGCCCCCAACCTGGCTGCCTCCACTCTACCCTTCAGCTGGCCCTGAAGATTCTTCTTGTCAGGGTCACCATTGGCCTCCACATTGCTAAGAGGGATGCTGATACATATGGTGCCTCTTCTTTTGGTTCGTGCAGTAAATTTTCAGTTTCCCTACTCCATCTTGAGTTCCTTGAAATCAGCGATTGTGTCTTCAGTATGTCTTCATTTCCTAGCAGTCTAGCATAATGACTGGTTTATAGTAGGTGTCTAATAAATGCCTATAAATGAATGAAGGTTCAAGTTCAGACCTTTTGGGAAAGATTTTTACAGTAGTAACTCTAACTCCCACTAGTGTAGTGAACTGAAACTAGAAGGAATATCAAGGGATGAGGGTTCAAGTCTTGGCACTAGCCATAATTATCAAATTCTTCTGACCTTAGTTTCCTCATCTGCACCATGTATATCACTGTATTTTTTATATCTCTCTCTCCTAAGATTAAAATATTTAATTGCTAAAGCTGTATTTCTGAGTCCTCTAGCCACAAATTCCTTCTTGTGAGTCACAAAAAATCATTAAATGATATTAATTAAAAAAAAAAAACTTAAAAAAAAAAGCTTTTAGGGACTTCCCTGGATTTCCAGTGGTTAAGATTCTGTGCTTCCATTGCAGGGGGCATGGTTCCACTCCTGGTTGGGAACTAAGATCCCTCATGCCCCGTGGTTTGGCCAAAAATAAAAATAAATAAATAAAAGAGAATTTAAGGAAAAAAGTTTTTAATTATGAAAAATTTTGGACCTAACAATAGTTGAGAGAAAAGTACACATATCCATGTACCCATTATTAGCTTAAACAATAGCTTATGTGCCCATGGCTAATCTTGTTTTATTTCTAGCCATATCTACTTCCCTAGGGTTTCCCTAGTGGCTCAGCCATAAGGAATCTGCCTACCAGTGCAGGAGATGTGGGTTTGATCCCGTTGTGAAGATCCCCTGGAGAAGGAAATGGTAACACACTCCACTATTCTTGCCTGGGAAATCTCATGGACAGAGGAGCCTGAAGGTCTACAGTCCATGGAGTCCCAAAGAGTAGCAACTAAAAAACAACCACCCACCTCCTCCTCCAATTATTTGAAACAAATCCTGGACATGGTATGATTTCCTCTGTAAATGTTTCAGAATGTATGAGATATAATGACTAACATGTAGCTGGCACTCCTATTCCTCAGTGGCTTAAAAAGTGTTCATTAAACAGCATGTTGCTCTTCTCAGAAACCAGATAACTGGTATAATGGTTTTATTTGATGACTTACCCAAACTGCCTGAAATCTTTGAGGTGAGGGATGGTGGATATTATGGCATCTAGCTCAGTGCCTTGCAATCGATTGAGAGGATGAATGAAAAAACAAGAACAAAACCAATCTGTTTTAGGTTTTTTTCATAAAATCATACCCACATGAGTCTAAGGCCTTGTTCTTGCTCCTGTTCCTTTCTTGAATTCATTACTCTACAGGAGAATTTTAAATTTTGTTAAATCAGCTAGAGAACGGGGACTTGATGGTAGTCTAAGTTCTTTCTTCTCAGGAACAAAAAGTATTACAGAAGAAAAATTAAATGACTTCAGCCTCAGGAGACTTTGCCAAACTAACCGGAAGAGGTGTCTCCGGGGCGGGGCTGCGTGGAGGCTCCGCCCCCGCCCGCTCTCTGCTCCCCTATTCCCCCGCCTTCCCTCGCCTTCCTGCTTTTCTTCCCGGCAGTCCTAGCGCCCATATCGGCGCTCCGCAAGATGGCGGCTGACAGTGAGGTGAGGTGTCTGCCCGCTACCTATCTCTGTCTCTGTTTAAGTTAGCTCCTCCGTGTCAGCGCTCGGGAGCTCAATCTCTTTCTTTCTTTCCACTTACGCAGCCCGAGTCCGAGGTATTTGAAATCACGGACTTCACCACTGCCTCGGAATGGGAAAGGTGAGTGAGTCGTATCATTGGTTAGTATTAGTTTGGGCCCCGGCTCCGCCCGGCTACTTCCCCAACCTTGACCACAAGTGACGCCACTTCTGCGGGAAAAGTAAGCCCCATTGGCTCCCCAGTCTTCGCCTCCTCCCTTCTGTGGTCCACCGCAAGCCTCTTCCACGTCTCGGGTCTGACAAGCTCCGGCCCGCCCCCATCTGTAAAACCCGGAGACTCTGGCTCTCCGAAGTTTTGTTTTCTTTCCTTTTAGACCACTTCCATTAGACTTTTGGTCCATCTAGTTGTTGATCACCCGCCGAAACAGTTCCGGAGGCTACCTTCCGTTCCTGTGTTAATGTCCGTGTAACTAATTCGTTTGTTATAGTAGGCAACAAACTTCGCAGCTGCTTTTTTTTTTTTTCCCCCTTTCCTTGTACATCCGTTTCAGGAGGAGGCCTTTCTTCTGAATCCTGGTGGTTGTCCATCTGTCACACTCCCACCATCTCCATCCTGTCTTTTAGGGTAACCTTTCGAAACAGTTTGTGTGTGGCTTTGGAACGCTTAATTGTTCTATTTCAGTGGGTAATGTGACCCAGGCTTCCTCTGCCATAGAAACTCCAAATTCCTGTACCACCAAACTCCGGTTGAATAGCTGAGTGAAATTGTTGGATCACTAAAACTAGTTGAACGCCAAGTTTGTGGAGGAGTGATGCTAAAGCTGAAACTCCAGTACTTTGGCCACCTCATGCGAAGAGTAAACTCATTGGAAAAGACTCTGATGCTGGGAGGGATTGGGGGCAGGAGGAGAAGGGGATGACAGAGGATGAGATGGCTGGATGGCATCACTGACTCAATGGACGTGAGTCTGAGTGAACTCCGGGAGTTGGTGATGGACAGGGAGGCCTGGAGTGCTGCGATTCATGGGGTCGCAAAGAGTCGGACACGACTGAGCGACTGATCTGATCTGATCTGATAGCTTAGGTCGAGATGTTATCAGTTCGTTGTCCAAGAGCCCCTTCAGGTTTTTTGAGTACTGAGGTCAGTAGTTAGCTTGTTGGAATATTTTATGATCTTTCTGATTGGGAGAGGAAATCCATCTGGTTGTGAATGTTATGTTAGTAAATGGCATAGAAAAGATCCCTGCTGGGATGCTAGTTTGACCTGTGGTCCCTGCCCCACCCCCACCTCCTCCCAAAAGGTAAGACAAAACCACCCAGGCAAGGCTTTATTGAATAGGTACTATGTATTCAGAACTATATTAACAGAAAAGAACAAAATCAAAACAAATCATTTGATCTCTGTTAAAAAAACAAAACAGCAAATAGTTATATTAGTATAAGGATGATAATTGTGGATTGTAATTGTTGGAGGTGTTTTCATAGAAAAGACAGGAAATGTGCCAGGCCTGGAAAGTGGAAAATAACCGCTTAAATGGAAAAAAAAACTGGTTAAATATGAGACGGTCCTGACAGGAGCAGAGACAGGTGAAAACCTTTGGGATTTAACGAAATGTCTTCACTGGAGTGAAGACTGTTTGTTGAAGGAAAATTAGATTATTAAGATAAAACCAGGTTACAGACAGCCTCCAAAGCTAAGTAAAGGAATCTAAATTTGATGCTTTAAGACCAGTGATTCTCAAACTTTAGTGTGCATTAGAATCATAGTTTATAATTCTGTATGTCTGAGGTGGATTCAAATATTTTCATTTCTAAGAAGATCCAAGGTGCTGATGCTGGGTCAAGACACCACGCTTTAGAGCCATTACAGAACAGTAGGGAGAGACCCTTGATTTCGTGTTATGAGAGTTGTTTGCCAAGATTAGGTGAAATGAAGGCAAGTGAGTTACTATTTTGGTTAGGTTGGTGATTAGGAAACTGGAGAGAAAGGGTAGGAGGGAAGATTGTAAGACATTTCAAATAAGTAGAAGATAAACTTGATGAAATGTAGGAGTAGAAAAAAAAAAATCAAACATGAAACTGCAGTTTCTTGCCTAGAAGAGTCAAGATAAGAAAGTGGCAAAGAGAGAAGAATATAGTTTTAGACCTGTTGAATTTGAAATAATAATGTCTTAAAGTTAGTTAGAAAATGTAGTAGTTTGAATCTTAAGAGTGAATTGAGGAAACATTAGAGTATTTAATGGATAAATAATCACTTTCCACTAGCTAAATATTTAAAATATCCTCAGGTGAAATATTAAATCCTTCTAACTCCTTATTTGTAGGTCGTTGTTAACAGAGTTATGAAAGCTACCTCAAAGTAGGAAATTTGGTTTTTGGCTTTATCCCCTTGTTTATAGAATGAAACTAGTGTTTTACAGTTTGTAGGAAAATGGTAAGACTTTGGAGTCTTTTAAACCTTGAGTTTAATGTTTGAATGAAATTTCTTATCAGTATGTTATGTATGTATGTATGGACAATTTATAGAAACCAATAACTCCTTTTATTATTTGTCCATTGAAAAAATACTGAGTGAACATGTATCAAGCACAATGCAGGGCATAAGGATGTGGTGGTCAGTGAAAACAGATGGTTCCTGTTGTTGCTGAACATATAAACTAGTGGAAAAGAAGGATGTGAATAAATAATGATACAAGTGAGTCTGTAGTTACAGTTGAAATGAGAGCTAAGAAGAGGGAAAGAAACATTTTTTAAGAGCATATAACAAAAGAACCTAATATTGAGGAGTAAGAGGAAGTGATCTTACAGGTGAGATCTAGAGAGCTTTCAGGGGTAGTTACTACATTTTTCTAATCAAATCTCAGTACTTACAGAATAGGCTCCAATTTTGGTCTGCTTTAGTACTGATAGTATTGCTAATACAGTGAATATTTTAAGATGTTCCTTCTTTTACTGTGAAATTAAAATGTGAAGTCCTTTCAGTCGAGTCTGACTCTCTGTGATATGGCCTGTAGCCTTCCAGGCTCCTCTGTCCATGGGATTCCCCAGGCAAGAATACTGGAGTGGGTTGCATTTGCTCCTCTAGCAGATCTTGCCGACCAAGAGGTGGAACCTGAGTCTCTTAAGTCTCCTGCATTGGCAAGCGGGTTCTTTACTACTAGTGCCACCTGGGAAGCCCTTTTATTAAAATGAGGTGAAGTGAAAGTTGCATAGTTGTGTCCAACTGTTTGCAACCCCATGGGCTATACGGTCCAAGGAAATCTCCAGGCCAGAATACTGGAGTAGGTAGCCTTTCCCTTCTCCAGGGGATCTTCCCAAGCCAGGGATTGAACCCAGGTCTCCCTCATTGCAGGTGGATTCTTTACCAGCTGAGCCACAAGGGAAGCCCAGGAATACTGGAGTGGGTAGCCTATCCCTTCTCCAGTGGATGTTCCTGACCCAGGAATTGAACTTTACCAACTGAGCTGTCAGGGAATCCCTGATATTTATTAAAATACTTCATTATAAAAGAAAAAAAAAATCACCTGTAATTCTACCACCAGGAGATAGCTACTGTTAATATTTTGAGAAAATTCCATGTAATCTGTGTATGTTATAAACTTGTGTTAAACTATATTTATACTTATATCTATAGCTTCACTTTTTTCATTTAACATATGGACTTTTTCTTATTTCCTCAAGCAGGCTTCAAAACATGATTTTTAATGGGTGCATATTAGTCCATTGAGTGGATATGTCATTAATTTACAGCTTTTTGGTGCAGTTGTACCTAAGATAGTTTCCAATTTTTTACCTTTATTAATGTATATTTCACGTACATATTTTCACTCACATATACATACATTAAAATTTTTATTTGGTTTTGTAAACATATTTACTTATTTCTAGAGCACTCTTTATAAGATCTGATAATTGCCATTTGAACCGCCTCAAAATGCTATATTAATTAATATCTTCATTTTAAAAAGGAATAATTATAAGGTTCAGTTGAATCATAAAAACATACATCAAAAATGTAAATAATAATTTACAATGTCCCTGATGGCAGAACCTGATATTTGTGAATATATCTTGACTAGAATTAATTTTGGTACTCTGGCAATAATGTGTAGGTGTTTTAGGAGAGCAGTGTTGCTGTTAGATTGCATCATACATATATAGTATAAGTAGTCAGCTTCTTGGTGGCTTGGGCTTCCATGGTGGCTCAGACGGTAAAGAATCTGCCTGCAGTGCAGGAGACCTGGTTTGGATCCTGGGTTGGGAAGATCTCCTGGAGGAGAGCATGGCAACCCACTCCAGTATTCTTGCTTAAAGAATCCCCATGGACAGAGGAGCCTGGCAGGCTACAGTCCATGGGGTCACAAAGAATTGGACACAACTGAATGACTAAGCTGAAAGTGTCCTTTTATATATATTGAACACTACTACTGAGCTTTGACTGTTCATTTGCTGATACAGAGCATGTTGCTAGTCAGAATTCATTCTCTTTGATAGGTCAGCTTGATCATTAAAGACCAGACAGTGAATAGTTTAAAATCCCTTAAAGTTGACAAATCTACTTAGTTTCTTACCAGGTGTCCATTAAAACTTGTTGTATTTTAATGGGCAAAGTTCCCAAATAATGTTTTTTTGGAGGAGTGGAAGGCAAATCAGAGAATTCATAAGTATCTTTAAAGAAAGTTAATTTAAAGAGATAAGTTATTTGGAGCATAGTGAAGAGATTATTGGTTTCAGAATTATCGTTATGTGTGTGTGCTCAGTTGTGTCTGACTCTTTGTGACCCCATGGACTGTAGCCCGCCAGGCTCCTCTGTCCATGGAATTTTACAGGCAAGAATACTGGAGTGGATTGCCATTTCCTACTCCAGGGAATCTTCCTTACTCAGACAAGACTTCCTTGTCTCTTAGGTCTCCTGCATTGGAAGGTGGATTCTTTACCACAAGTGCCACCTAGGAAGCCTGTGTGTGCGACACACTTCAGTGGTGTCCGACTCTGTGACCCTATGGACTGTAGGGTGCCAGGCTCCTCTGTCCATGGCAGGCAAGAATACTGGAGTCGGTTGCCATGCCCTCCTCCAGGGGATCTTCCTGACCCAGTTGTTGAACCTGTGTCTCTTTTATGTCTCCTGCATTGGCAGGAGGGTTCTTTACCAGTACCACCACTTGGGAAGCCCAGTTATCCTTAATAGTATCATTTCAGTCTGTCAATTTTTACTTATGTCCCAGGTTTACTATTTTCATTTCAATATGGAGAGATTTATTTTTATTTTATAGAAACCAGAATGGCATTGGGTAGGCAGTAGATTTTTAAAAAAATCTAAGATGTTAAAAAAATCTTAAAAAAATTAAAATCTAAGAATTCTTGGGCTAAAGATTACTTTTTTGGGTTTTTGTTCCATGTTGATAAATTTACAATAACAATATTAAACTTTACAAGCCGTCTGTTAAAAGTGTTAAAATATTAAGAAAAAAAAACTTAAATTGTATAACAATAGGAAAAAAATGTGATTACATAGTTTGAAAGTTTTTTCCTCCTTCCTAGGTTTATTTCCAAAGTTGAAGAAGTTTTGAATGATTGGAAATTGATTGGAAACTCTGTGGGAAAGCCACTTGAAAAGGTCAGATCTATTTGCTGGTGTCTCTAAATGAGTATTTGCTTTGAAACTTCTATTTTTAAGTCTTTTGCTGCATTTGGTACATTTAAAGTAAATGTTCTAAAAGTTATGTATAATTTATGAATATAAAATGGCATCTGGAAGAACTTGGATTTGAATCTGTGACAGTATTTGTAAGATATTTCTGAACTGTTTTTTAATAATAAAATTGTATATGTATAATGTCGTTCTTTGTGAGTAATTTTATTTGTTTCTTTTGATAGTTAACTTTTCTCGTGCTTTCTCCCATAGAATGTTTGAAAATCCTAATCCAAAATAATGATGGTTTTGCTTATAAACCATACTCCAAATGTTTACTGAAGCACATACTCTGAGAACAAACCTTGATTTCCTGTATTTCACGGGAGGGAACTAACAACTTGGTCTTGGGCTTATATAGGTATATAGGTGCTTTGTTAGACAAATTCTTTTCAAGTAATCTTTGTTTTTGTTAAAAATCTATTTTTAATTGCACTTTAGCTGTTTTTAAGGAACTCTGAATTTTCATATTTGCTAGAGATTTTTAGCTTTATGGTGGTTTAAAAGAATTTGAGATTTTCAAAGCATTGTGACTTTTTTCTTTATCCATATGAGTAAGAGCAGAAAAAATAATACTATATATAGAAATCACATCACTTCATACAGTGAAATATATAGATTAAATTGACTTATTGTTTTAAAATATTATATGATTACATTTTTGAATAAAGAAGAGATGTGAAGTTTTTAAACACACATCTAGTCCACTTGAAATGAAGACATACATACCAATAAGGTTAAAGGCAAAACACAATGGATATAAATGAGTTGGGAAATAATTTGTACTATCAAAAAGAGAACTAAACTGTGTATTTGTGAGCTCTGATTTTATATTTCTTAAATATTTGATTTACACATATTCACTGGGTATCCTTTATGTGCCATATCTAAAGAAATAGTCAATAGGATAAGATCCTTATTTGCCATTGCAAATGAATTCTCATGAAAGGGAGGTAATAAGATTAAAATTATTAAAATTCTAGATGCTAAATTCAATGTTGGGATTTGAGTTAGGAAATGTATTTAGTGTAGGTATCATATTGCTATCAGGTAGTATGGGCGAAAGGAGGATTAGCTCTTTCCAGTCCTTTTCTCCCTACAGGTAGTAATAAATAAGTCAATCATGGAAAATCTGAACAGATTTCAAGGCGAGCTGTGCTGTGATGAATAAGATTAAAGAAAGTGTAAGAGATGGATTATTTGGCATAAAGAAAATTCAGAGAAATAAGAAGTAAGATTGTAATTTATGTCAAGAAAGTTGATTATTAGTTTTCTTCCTCCACTGAGAGGGAATTAAGAGAAGTTATTTTTTAAATACCTTTGATTATGGAAAGTTTCAGGCATATATAAGGTAAACAAAAATAGTATAATGAACCCCTATGTGCCTGTCACTCAGGTTCAGCAGTTCTTCAATTTCTTATTTCAATGTTATCTGTCTACTCTCCTCCCTACTAGATTTTTAAAAAATAGTTGTTTTAAATAAAATATACATAATGCACAAAACTGCTTATTTTGGTAAATGTTTACATCATGTAAGCGTTTTCACTCAAGATACTGGACATTTTTGTCATCCCAGAAATGTCTATAGTGAACCTTTCCACTTGATGCCCATGTTCCTCATTTATGCTGCCCCCATGCCCCCTGCAGTGCCAAGGTGTCTGCTGTTCTTTTCCTTTTTTCTTTTAAACCATAGATTACTTTGCCTACTCTACAACTGGATATGCATGTTATCATACAGTACCATACTTTTTCTGCTGGCTTGTTTTACATAGTATTTGAGATTATTGTAGTTTGTTGGGTGTGTCATTATTTTTATTGCTAAATAGTGGTCTGCTGTATGAATATACCACAGTGCGTCACTTGTTGACAGATGTATTCACTGTTACAAATAAAGGAGACCATTCTTACGTGAGGCCTTTTGTAGACATAAGTTTTTATTTCTCTTGGGTAAATATCGGAGTAGAATTACTGGGTCCTAGGGTAAGTGTATACTTAACTTTATGAGAAACTGCCAAAGGTGTTGTAACATTTTACCTAACCACCAGCAATATGTGAGATTTGGGGTAATTTCACCAACAATTGCTTGTTTTCAGTCTTGTAAGTTTTAGTCTTCCCAATGGGTATAGGAAATGGCAACCCACTCCAGTATTCTTTCCTGAAAATTCCATGGACAGAGGAGCCTGGTGTGCTACAATCCATGGGGTCATAAAGAGTTGGACACAACTGAGTGACTGAGCACATGTATGCACAATCGTTTTGTAGTTTGTGGAATTAATTTGTATTTCTCTTTCTTGTTTTACTTTTGTATTTTGTGGTGAATATTGGTACTGACCATTTTTTTCATGTGCTTTTTAGCCATTTGTGTGTCATTTTTGGTGAAATGTCTGTTCAAGTTTTTTGTCCATATTTAATTTATTTACTTTTGGCTGAGGAAGGTGTGCTCCAGAGCATGTGGGCTCTGTAGTTCTGGCCTGTGGGCTTAGTAGCTGCCCCACAGCATATGGGATCATAGTTCCCTGAATAGGGACTGAACCCATGTTCCCTGCATTGGAAGGTGGACTCTTATCCACTGGACCACCAGGGAAGTCCCCCTGCCCATATTTTAATTGGGTTTTTATCGAATTGTAGGCATCTTTTGTGTATTCTGTTTTTAAGTCTTCACAGATTGTTTTGCTAAGTTGTAAAGATACTATGCTTTCTTCTAGAATTTAGCATGTTAGTTTTTTATTTAGGTCTCTGACCCATTGTGAACTAATGTGTGTGTGGTGAGGTGGGAATCACAATTCAGTTTTTACACATGGCATGTATGGATGTGAGAGTTGGACTGTGAAGAAGGCTGAGCACCAAAGAATTGATGATTTTGAACTGTGGTGTTGGAGAAGACTCTTGAGAGCCCCTTGGACTGCAAGGAGATCCAACCAGTCCATTCTGAAGGAAATCAGCCCTGGAATTTCTTTGGAAGGAATGCTGCTGAAGCTGAAACTCCAGTACTTTGGCCACCTCATGCAAAGAGTTGACTCATTGGAAAAGACTCTGATGCTGGGAGGGATTGAGGGCAAGAGGAGAAGGGGACGACAGAGGATGAGATGGCTGGATGGCATCACTGACTCAAAGGACGTGAGTCTGAGTGAACTCCGGGAGTTGGTGATGGACAGGGAGGCCTGGTGTGCTGCGATTCATGTGGTCGCAAAGAGTCAGACACGACTGAATGACTGATCTGATCTGATCTTATTCTAGGACCTTCTGTTGAAAACACCTCTTTCTCCATTTAATTGCATTGATGCCTTTGTCAGTCAGTTGACCTGGAGTTTACCTTCTGGAGTCTGTATTCTGTTTCATTTATCTATTGGAAAATCCTGATTGTCAGTAGCACATTGTACTGACATCAGACTTTTATTTTCTTTAGCTCCAAAATCACTGTGGATGGTGACTGAAGCCATGAAATTAAAAGACACTTGCTCCTTGGAAGAAAAGCAATGACAAACCTAGGTAGCATATTAAAAAGCAGAAACATTACTTTGCCAATAAAGGTCCATATAGTCAAAGCTATGGTTTTTCTAGTAGTTATGTATGGATATGAGAGCTGGACAGTAAAAAAAGGTTAAACGCTGAAGAATTGATGCCTTCAAACTGCGGTGTTGGAGAAGACTCTTGAGAGTCCCTTGGACAGCAAGGAGATCAAATCAGTCAACCCTAAAGGCAATCAACCCTGAGTGTTCACTGGAAGGAATGATGCTGAAACTCCAATACTTTGGCTACCTGATGCAAAGAGCTGATTCATTGGAAAAGACCCTGATGCTAGGAAAGAGTGAAGGCAGGAGGAGAAGGGGGCAACAGAGGATGAGATGGTTGGACAGCATCACCAACGCAATGAACATGAGTTTGAGCAAACTCCAGGAAATGGTGATGGACAGGGAAGGCTTGAGTACTGCATTTTTGGGTTCACAAAGCATTGGACACCACTGAGTGAACAACAACAAACCACGTTGTCTTGGCTATTGTAGTTTAGGGGTTCCTAACTTTGGCACTGTTGAAATTTTGGGCCAGGTTGTTGTGGGGCTGTATTGTGTACTATAGAATTTTATTAGTATCTCTGGCCTCTACCTAGTAGATTTCAGTAGCACCCTCCCAGTGGTGAAAACCAAAAATGTATCTGGTGGTTGTTTAGTCATTAAGTTGTGCCTGGCTCTTGTGACCCCTCAGACTGTAGCCCACCAGGCTTCTCTGTCCATGGGATTTCCAAGGCAAGAATACTGGAATGGGTTGCCATTTCCTTTTCCAGGGGATCTTCCTGACCCAGGGATTGAACCTGTCTCTCCTGTATCGCAAGCAGATCTCTTTACCGCTGAGCCGTCAAATGTCCCCTGAGGTGCAAAATTGCCTCCAACTGAGAACCACTGAATAGGTTTAGAATACGTCCTAAATTGCAGATTTTCTAGCTTTTGTTGTTTTCCCAGATTGTTTTATCTATTCTAGGACCTTATGTTTCCATTATGAATTTTAGAATAAGTTTGTCAGTTTATATAAAAAGGATTATGATTGTGCTGGGCCTATGATTGGGATTGTGTTGAGTTTATAGATTTTTTTGAGAAGTAACTTTTTGGCAATCTTGAAGCTTGACATCTCTTCACTTATTAAGTCATCTTCATCTCAGCAATATTTTGTAGTTTTTGGTAAGGGCTTGCATATTTTTTGTAAATTTATTGCTAAATATTTTATATGATGCAGTTGTAAATGGAATTATGTTTTGATTTTATTTTTCATTTGTTTGCTAGGACATTTGTTGTTGTTGAGTTTAGTCACTAAATCCTCTCTAACTCTTTGTGACCCCATGGACTGTAGCCCACTGGGCTCCTATGTCCATGGGATTTCCTTGGCAAGAATACTGGAGTGAGTTTTGATTTTCTTCTCCAGGGGGTCTTCCCTACCCAGGGGTCAAACCTATGTCTCCTGCTTGGCAGGTGGATTCTTTACTACTGAGCCATCTGGGAGGCCCTTGCTACTTCATAGACATACAATAATTTTTTATATTAATTTTGTGTTTGGATGTGGTTAAATATAAAGATTCATAATCTTTTTGTTAATTCTTTCTCATTTCCTACATTCATAGTCATGTTGTTTCCAAATAGGGACAATTTACTTCTTTTTCAATTTTTTTACCTTTGATTTCTTATTTTTATTGCAATAACCAGGACCCTTAATAAAATTTTCAATAGAATTTTGAGAGTAGGCATCATTCCCTTCTTCCAATTTTAGCGGTGAAACATCCAGTGTTTCAATACTGAAAGTTTGAGGTTTTCATCAGTTCAGTTCAGTTGCTCAGTCATGTCTGACTCTTTGCAACCCCATGGACTGTAGCATGCCAGGCCTCCCTGTCCATCACCAACTCCCGAAGCTTGCTCAAACTCATGTCCATCAAGTCAGTGATGCCATCCATCCAGCTCTCCTCTGCCATCCTCTTCTCCTGCCTTCACTCTTTCCCAGCATCAGGGTCTTTTCCAATGAGTCAGTTCAGCTTCACCGTCAGTCGTTTCGATGAATATTCTGGACGATTTCCTTTAGGATGGACTGGTTGGATCTCCTTGCAGTCCAAGGGACTCTCAAGAGTCTTCTCCAACACCACAGTTCAAAAGCATCGGTTCTATGGTGCTCAGCTTTCTTTATAGTCCAACTCTCACATCCATGGAGAAGAAAATGGCAACTCACTCCAGTACTCTTGTCTGGAAAATCCCATGGACGGAGGAACCTGGTAGGCTGGAGTCCATGGGGTCGCAAAAAGTCGGACACGACTGAGCGACTTCACTTTCACTTTTCACTTTCATGCATTGGAGAAGGAAATGGCAACCCACTCTAGTGTTCTTGCCTGGAAAATCCCAGGGATGGCAGAGCCTGGTGGGCTGCCGTCTATGGGGGTCGCACAGAGTTGGACACGACTGAAGCGACTTAGCAGCAGCAGCAGCAGACGGACCTTTGTAGGCAAAGTAATCTCTGCTTTTTAATATGCTGTCTAGGTTGGTAATAGCTTTTCTTCCAAGGAGCAAGAGTCTTTTAATTTTATGGCTGCAGTTACCATGTGCAGTGATTTTGGAGCCCAAAAAATAAAATCTGTCACATTTCCATTTGTTGCCCCATCTATTTGCCATGAAGTGATGGGACCAGATGCCATGATCTTAGTTTTTTGAGGGTTGAGTTTTAAACCAGCTTTTTCACTCTCCCCTTTCACTTTCAACAAGAGGCTCTTTAGTTCTTCTTCGCTTTCTGCCATAATGGTGGTGTCATCTGCATATCTGAGGTTATTGATATTTCTCCCTGCAGTTTTGATTCCAGCTTGTGCTTCATACAGCCTGACATTTTGCATGATGTACTCTGCATATAAGTTAAATAAGCAGAGTGACAATAAGCAGCCTTGATGTACTTCTTTCCCAATTTGGAACCAGTCTGTTCTATGTCCAGTTCTAACTGCATACAGAGTTCTCAAGAGGCAAGTAAGGTGATCTGGTATTCCCATCTCTTTAAGAATTTTCCACAGTTTGTTGTGATCTATACAGTCAAAGGCTTTATTCAGTTCAGTGCAGTTCAGTTGTTCAGTCGTGTCCAACTCTTTGTGACCCCATGAATTGCAGCACGCCAGGCCTCCATGTCTATCACCAACTCCCGGAGTTCACTCAAACTCAGGTCCATCGAGTCAGTGATGCCATCCAGACATCTCATCCTCTGTCGTCCCCTTCTCCTCCTTCCCCCAATACCTCCCAGCATCAGAGTCTTTTCCAGTGAGTCAACTCTTTGCATGAGGTGGCCAAAGTACTGGAGTTTCAGCTTTAGCATCATTCCTTCCAAAGAACACCCAGGACTGATCTCCTTTAGAATGGACTGCTTGGATCTCCTTGCAGTCCAAGGGACTCTCAAGAGTCTTCTCCAAAACCACAGTTCAAAAGCATCAATTCTTCGGCGCTCAGCCTTCTTCACAGTCCAACTCTCACATCCATACGTGACTACTGAAAAAACCATAGCCTTGACTAGATGGACCTTTGTTGACAAAGTAATGTCTCTGCTTTTGAATATGCTGTCTAGGTTGGTCATAACTTTCCTTCCAAGGAGCAAGTGTCTTTTAATTTCATGGCCGCAGTCACCATCTGCAGTGATTTTGGAGCCCCAAAAAATAAAGTCTGACATTGTTTCCACTATTTCCCCATGTATTTCCCATGAAGTGATGGGACCGGATGCCATGATCTTTGTTTTCTGAATGTTGAGCTTTAAGCCAACTTTTTCGCTCTCCTCTTTCATTTTCATCAACAGGCGTTTTTAGTTCCTCTTCACTTTCTGCCATAAGGGTGGGGCCATCTGTATATCTGAAGTTATTGATATTTCTCCCAGCAATCTTGATTCTAGCTTGTGCTTCTTCCAGCCCAGCATTTCTCATGATGTACTCTGCATATAAGTTAAATAAGCAGGGTGACAATATACAGCCTTGACGAACTCCTTTTCCTATTTGGAAGCAGTCTGTTGTTCCATGTCCAGTTCTAACTGTTACTTCCTGACCTGAATGTAGGTTTCTCAAGAGGCAGGTGAGGTGGTCTGGTATTCCCATCTCTTTCAGAATTTTCCGCAGTTTATTGTGATCCACACAGTGAAAGGCTTTGGCATGGTTAATAAAGCAGAAATAGATGTTTTTCTGGAACTCTCTTGCTTTTTCGATGATCCACCGGATGTTGGCAATTTGATCTCTGGTTCCTCTGCCTTTTCTAAAACCAGCTTGAACATCTGGAAGTTCACGGTTCATGTACTTTTGAAGCCTGGTTTGGAGAATTTTGAACATTACTTTACTAGCATGTGAGATGAGTGCAGTTGTGCGGTAGTTTGAGCATTCTTTGGCATTGTCTTTCTTTGGGATTGGAATGAAAACTGACCTTTAGGCTTAGGCTGAGCTATATAATATTTGATAGATAAGGTTTATTTATGTCAACTTAATGATATTTCCAATTTATAAAGGATTTATTGGGCCATAATAACCCCAATATAAGTCAAGGACAATTTGTACATAAGGTTTACCATTTTAAACATTTTCAAGTGTAAATTTCAGTGGCTTAAGTATTTTTACATATTTCAAGTTTTCATCAACCCAGACTGAACTCTTTCACTGCCCCTAGTCTGAAGCCTTCGATAACCACTATTCATTTTCTGCAAATTCATTTATTTAGCTCCTTCATATAAATAGAATCCTACAGTATTTGTCCTTTTGTGTCTAGCTTGTTTTTCATCTGTCATACTTAATTTCTTTAGGATTCATCCATGTGGTAGAATTTGTCAGAATGTCATTCCTTTTTAAGGTAGAATAATACTCCATTGTGTGTGTGTGTATATTTATACACAGACACATTTTGCTTATCTGTGTATGTATCAGTGGACACTGGGGTTACAGTAAGTCCCTTACATACAGACCTTCAAGTTGCGAACTTTCGAAGATATGAATGTGGATTCACATGTCTAATCATGTAAGGCATGTATGAAATTGCAGCTTGCCCTCTGTCTCCTATTGCTGACAGTCCTTCAGCTCTGCCATCTCCCACCTTCTCTCTCTTCCAGTCAGTAACTCTTCTTGTCTGTTCACTCAGTGCCAGCTCCTGTATGCCAGCTGTCGTACTGTACTAGTGTACCTTTCAAGGTACTATACCGTAAGATTAAAGAAAAATGTTTTTAATATTTTATTATTTTGGTTGCACTGGGTCTTTGTTGCTGTGTGGGCTTTTCTCTGGTTGTGGTGAGCGGGCTTCTCATTGTAGTGGCTTCCCTTGCAGAGGGAAGCCCTTGCAGTGGCTTCCCTGTGCAGAGCACAGGCTTTAGGGAGCATAGGCTTCAACAGTTGTGGCATGTGGGCTCAGTTATTGTGCCTCCCGAGCTCTAGAGCATAGTTTCAATAGTTGTGGCACATGAGCACAGCATGTGGGATCCTCCTGAATCAGGGATAGAACTCATGACCCCTGCATTGCCAAGTGAATACATTACCACTGAACCACCAGAGAAGCCACTGTTTGATTTTTTGTGTTTGTTTTTTATGTATTATTTGTGTGAAAAGTATTATAAACCTCTTACAGTACAATTTTATATAGCTGATTATGTTAGTTAGGTACTTAGCCTAACTTTCTTGGACTTCTGAACAAATTGGACTTTTAAACTCACTCTCAGAACAGAACTTGTTTGTATGTAGGGGACTTACTGTATTTCCACTTTCTGGCTTTTGTGAATAATGCTGTTGTGAACATGCGTGTGCAGATATCTGAGTTCCTTTCAACTCTTAAATGTATACCCAGAAGTGCAATATTTTCATCATATGTTAATTGTTTTTTAGTTTTTTTAATTGCCATACTGGCTGACTAAAACTACTATTTTTCTTTAAATGTATCTTTATTTAAAAAAAATAATTTTATTTATTTATTGGCTGTGCTGGCTTTTATCTAGTTGTGGCAAGCAGGGGCTACTCTGGTTGTGGTGCTAAGGCTTCTCATTGCTGTGGCTTCTCTTACTGTGGAGCGTGGGCTCTAGGGCGCTCAGGCTTCAGTAGTTGCAGCTCCCAGGCTCTGGAGCACAGGCTCAGTAGTTGTGGCTTACAGGCTCTGCTGCTCCACAGCAATGTGGGATCCTCCTGGATCAAGGATCGAACCAATGTCTCCTGCATTGGCAGGCAGATTCTTTACCACTGAGCCACCAGGGAAGCCCTTTTACTTGGTTTTTGAAGAACAGTTTTGCTGAAGAATTTTAGCTTGAAAAATTTCCCCTCCAGTTCTTTAAAGATGTGGTTCCATTGTTTTCTCTATAATTTTTGATGAGAAATTAGGTGACACTCATTTTTGTTCTGGCTTGGTGCTCTTTTCTCTGGCTACTTTCAAGATTTTTTTCTTTATCTTTATAAGCTGATTGACTATAAATACACTCATAGGTGTATTTTGTTTGTGTTTTTCCTCTTTAGTTTTATTAATACTGAACGTATTAATATTAAAAACAACTTTTGTTTTTCACCAAATTGGGGAAGTTTGGGGCATTATTATTAATTTCTTTTTTACTCTTTGGCCATACTGTACAGCCTTTGGGACCTTAGTTCCCTAATCAGGGATCATACTTGTGCCCCCTTGCAGTGGGAGTGCTGAGTCTTAACTGCTGGACCACTAGGGAACCCCATTTGCCATTATTTTTTCAATATATTTCTGTCCTATTCTCTTTTTCTATAATTTAAGTAATATTTGACTTCTTGATACTGCCCCACAGGTCTCTGGGGCTCTACTGTACTCAGTCTTTTTTTTTTCTCTCTCATATAATTTTTTTAGAATTTATCTTCTGCTGTCTCCAGTTTGCTGTTAAACCCACTTAAGGTATTTTCCAAATCAGTTATTGTAGTTTTTAGGTCTAGAATTTTTTGGTTCCTTTTATGATTTCTAATTCTCTGTGATTACTTATCTCTAAAGTCGTTTTGAAAATACTGCCCTTAAGGCCTCCAATTGCGATATCTAGGTCTTGAGGTTGAATTTGTTCACTGTATTCTCTTGAGTATACATGACATTTTCTTGGGTTTTTTTATTTTGTGTTTTTTTGTGTGCACTCAGTTGCTCAGTCTTTGTGACCTCATGGATTGTAGCCCTTCCAGGCCCCTCTACCCATGAAATTTTCCAGACAAGACTACTGGACTAGGGTGCTGTTTCCTACTCCGGGGATCTTCCCGACCCAGGGATTGACCCACATCTCTTGCATCTCCTGCATTGGCAATGGATTCTTTACCGCTGGTGCCAGCTGGAAAGCCTTTTTTTGGGGGGCGGGGGAATGTGTATCCAAAGTATCTTAACTTTATACTTGTATTTTGAGTGAATGTATAGACTAGATTCTGTTGTGTTTTCTGAAGAACACTTTTTTTGTTTTAGCACCCAGTTTGCTTAATTGGAGTAAAATTCCATTCTCTCTCCGTTGGTGACAGCAGCTGAAATCTTTTCTTTGAAGTTTCTTCCTTGTCAGTGTACTCTGGAGTTTCTACTGCACATGCATGGCTTAACAGCCAAGATTTGGGACAGAGTTTATTTGCAAAGTTTGGGGTTTACCCCTGGATGTGCACAAATTAGTCTGCCCTTTAGGTCAGAAATTCTCATGATGTGGTCTGTTGGACCCTGAGAACCTTCTCTGTATTTTACTATTTTTAGTTATTGTAAAGAAAGATTTTTTTTAACATTTAGATAACTACTTAAAATTAATTTTTGTGAATGAAATGAGGCAGTGATCTTTTTTATTCTATTGGATAGCCAACATTTTCTGAATTATTGATTATGCTCTTTATCATATATTGAGTTCGTTTCTAGAATATGAATACTTTGTATTCTTATAAATATGCTATTTTATTTTAATTATTATTTATTTATTGTATATTCTGGTGGGACAAAAATATGCTCCCATTATTTTTCTCTTCCAAAATTTTCTTTAAAAAAAAATTATTATTTGACTGCCCCAGGCCTTGAGGCATGTGGGATCTAGTTCCCTGACCAGGGATTGACCACGGGCCCCTGCATTGGGAGCGCAAGATCTTAGCCACTGGACCACTAGGGAAGTCCCTCCAAAATTTTCTTAACTCTTTTTATACTTCTATTTCTTCATATTAATTTTTTCCTTGGCATGAAGACAACTTTATTAACTATTCTAAAAATAATACCTATCTATATCCATTCAACAAGATAGTGTGAAGTACTTTTTGAGATGTCATATTAAATTAATAACTTTAAGTTCTAGTAAATACATTTCTAATATTGAATTCTCTGTATAACATGGCTTTAAATCAAATGTTGACCATGATTAGCCTTTTATTTTTTTTTAAATGGAAGTATAATTGACATACATTTTATTAGTTTTTGCTGTACAATAGAGTGATTTGATTTTTGTATATATTGAAAAATGATCACCACAAGTCTAGCTAGCATCCATCACTGTACATAGTAACATTTTTTTCTTGTTTTGAGAACTTAAGATTTATCAACTTTAATATATGCAGTACAGTATTATTAACTATAGTCACTAGCTGTACATTCTATCTCCATGACTGACTTATTTTATAACTGTGAAAGTTTATACCTTTTTAATGCCCTTCACTCATTTTACCTCCCCTCCTCCACCTCTGACCACCACCTATCCTTTCTCTGCATCTGTGAACTTAGTTTTTTGTTGTTGTTTTTTGAAAAGTTTCCTTATATATTATTTTCTCTTTTTCTGTCTGACCTGTTTCACTTAGCATAGTGCCCTCAGAGTTTATCCATGTTGTTGCATATGGCAAGATTTCATTCCTTTTTGTGATGAAATAATATTCCATTGTATGTGTATACCACATTTTCTTTATCCATTAATCCATATTAAGTTGTTTATGTATCTTGGCCTCTGTAATAATGCTGCAGTGGTGGGGTGCATATATCTTTCCAAGTTATTGTTTTCTTTGGATAAATACACACAGGTGGAATTGCTGGGTCACGTGGTAGTTCTGTTTTTTAATATTTTGGGTGCCTCCATACTGTTTTTCATAGTGGTGGCACCAGTTTACATTCCCACCAGTAGTGCACAAGAGTTCCCTTTTCTCTACACCCTTCAGTTCAGTTCTGTTGCTCAGTCATGTCTGACTCTTTGCGACCCCATGAACTGTAGCACGCCAGGCCTCCCTGTCCATCACCAACTCCCAGAGTCCACACAAACCCATGTCCATTGTGTAGATGATGCTGTCCAACCATCTCATCCTCTGTCGTCCCCTTCTCCTCCTGCCCTCAATCTTTCCCAGCATCAGGGTCTTTTCAAATGAGTCAGCTCACCGTATCAGGTGGCCAGAGTATTGGAGTTTCAGCTTCAACATCAGTCCCTCCAATGAACATCCAGGACTGATCTACTTTAGGATGGACTGGTTGGATCTCCTTGCAGTCCAAGGGACTCTCAAGAGTCTTCTCCAACACCGCAGTTTTCAAAAGCATCAATTCTTCGGCGCTCAGCTTTCTTTATAGTTCAACTCTCACATCCACACATGACTACTGGAAAAACCATAGCCTTGACTAGAAGGACCTTTGTTGGCAAAATAATGTCTCTGCTTTTTAATATGCTGTCCAGGTTGGTCATAACTTTGCTTCCAAGGAGCAAGCGTCTTTTAATTTCATGGCTGCAGTCACCATCCGCAGTGATTTTGGAGCCCAGAGAAATAAAGTCAGCCACCCAATTGCACTCATCTCAGACGCTAGTAAAGTAATGCTCAAAATTCTCCAAGCCAGGCTTCAATGGTACGTGAACCGTGAACTTCCAGATGTTCGAGCTGGATTTTGAAAAGGCAGAGGAACCAGAGATCAAATTGTCAACATCTGTTGGATCATCAAAAATGCAAGAGAGTTCCAGAAAAACATCTACTTCTGCTTTATTGATGACACCAAAGCCTTTGATTGTGTAGATCACAACAAACAGTGGAAAATGCTTTAAGAGACGGAAATACCAGATCATTTTACCTGCCTCTTGAGAACTCTGTATGCAGGTCAGGAAGCAACAGTTAGACTGGACATGGAACAACAGACTGGTTCCAAATTGGGAAAGAAGTACGTCAAGGCTGCCTATTGTCATCCTGCTTATGTAACTTATATACGGAGTTCAGTTCAGTTCAGTCGCTCAGTCGTGTCCGACTCTTTGTGACCCCATGTCCATCACCAACTCCCAAAGTTTACCCAAACGCATGTCCATCGAGTCGGTGATGCCATCCAGCCATCTCATCCTCTGTCGTCCCCTTCTCCTCCTGCCCCCAATCCCTCCCAGCATCAGGATCTTTTCCAATGAGTCAACTCTTTGCATGAGGTGGCCAAATTATTGAGAGTTTCAGCTTTGGCATCTGTCCTTCCAATGAATACCCAGGACTGATCTCCTTTAGGATGGACTGGTTGGATCTCCTTGCAGTCCAAGGGACTCTCAAGAGTCTTCTCCAACACCACAGTTCAAAAGCATCAATTCTTCGGTGCTCAGCTTTCTTTACAGTCCAACTCTCACATCCATACATGACTACAGGAAAAACCATAGCCTTGACTAGACGGACCTTTATTGGCAAAGTAATGTCTCTGCTTTTGAATATGCTATCTAGGTTGGTCATAACTTTCCTTCCAAGGAGTAAGCGTCTTTTAATTTCATGGCTGCAGTCACCATCTGCCGTGATTTTGGAGCCCCAAAAGATAAAGTCTGACCCTGTTTCTACTGTTTCCCCATCTATTTCCCATTAAGTGATGGGACTGGATGCCATGATCTTAGTTTTCTGAATGTTGAGCTTTAAAAGCCAACTTTTTCACTCTCCTCTTTCATTTTCATCAAGAGACCTTTTAGTTCCTCTTCACTTTCTGCCATGAGGGTGGTGTCATCTGCATATCTGAGGTTATTGATATTTTTCCTAGCCACCTTTATTCCAGCTTGTGCTTCTTCCAGCCCAGTGTTTCTCATGATGTACTCTGCCTATAAGTTAAACAAGCAGGGTGACAATATGCAGCCTTGATGTATTCCTTACATCATGCAAAATGTCAGGCTGGATGAAGCACAAGCTAGAGTCAAGATTGCAGGGAGAAATATCAATAACCTCAGATATGCAGATGACATCACCCTTATGGCAGAAAATGAAGAAGAACTAAAGAGCCTCTTGATGAAAGTGAAAGGAGAGAGTGAAAAAGTTGGTTTAAAACTCAACATTCAGAAAACTAAGATCATGGCATCTGGTCCTATCACTTCATGGCAAATACATGGGGAAACAGTGACAGACTTTATTTTGGGGCTCCAAAATCACTACAGATGGTGACTGCAGCTGTGAAATTAAAAGACGCTTGCTCCTTGGAAGAAAAGTTATGACCAACCTAGACAGTATTTTAAAAAGAGACATTACTTTGCCAACAAAGGTCCATATAGTCTAAGCTATGGTTTTTCTAGTCGTCATGTATGGATGTGAGAGTTGGACTATAAAGAGAGCTGACTACTGAAGAATTTATGCTTTTGAAGTGTGGTGTTGGAGAAGACTCTTGAGAGTCCCTTGGACAACTAGGAGATCCAACCAGTCCATCCTAAAGGAAATCAGTCTTGAATATTCATTGGAAGGACTGATGCTGAAGCTGAAACTCCAATACTTTGGCCACATGATTCGAAGAACTAACTCACTGGAAAAGACCCTGGTGCTGGGAAAGATTGAAGGCAGGAGGAGACGGGGATGACAGAGGATAAGATGGTTGGATGGCATCACCGACTCAATGGACACGAGTTTGAGTAAACTCCCGGAGTTGATGATGGACAGAGAGGCCTGGCATGCTGCAGTCCATGGGATTGCAAAGAGTCGGACACGACTTAGTGACTGAACTGAACTGATGATTTCCTTCGTTGTGCAGAAACTTTTTAGTTTGATGTTGTCCCACTTGTTTACTTTTGCTTTTGTTTTGTTACATTTCCTTTGGCAATCAGATCCAAAAGAATCATCATCAAGACTTAACGTCACGCAGCTTACTGCCTATGTTTTCTAGGAGTTTTATGCTTTCAAGTCTTATGTTTATGTCTTTAATCCATTTTGGTATAAATTTTGTATATAGTTTATAGGTCCAAGCACCACCAGCTACTGTTTTTATGCAGAAATTACAGTGCCAAATGCCCAGAGCTCATCACTTCATCTTGGTTTTGCCACAGAAGGAGCAAGTGTATTTGGCATGCTGGGTGATTTCAGTTTTCATTACCATTTTCCTTAGGGAGGCACCATAACCTGTCACATATTTGCCCATGATTCTGACCTTCTTGGGGCTGCCCCAGTGGCTCAGATGGTAAAGAATCTGCCTGCAGTGTAGGAGACCTGGGTTCAATCCCTGGGTGGGGAAGATCCCCTGGAGAAGGAAATGGCTACCTGCTTCCATATTCTTCCTGGGAGAGTTCCATGGTTGGAGGAGTCTGGCAGGCTACAGTCCATGGAGTCACAGAGTCGGACACAACTGAGCAACTAACACTGACCTTCTTGGTGTCTTTTGCTATGTTGCCACAGCCTAGGTCCCAGCCCAGAGAGATGTTCATTTAGTTTTAAATTGTGAATGCTTTTTCCTAGGAGTTAATCATATGGCAGGAAAAGAATGCACCTAATGAAAAAGATACATCGCATGGTGACTTCTTTCCAAGTTTCTGGCTTCTTGCTTCAAGCAACTATTCAAGGTTTCACACTCCCTACTTTCTTCTTTGCTTTTAGTATTTTGGAGTTCTGTAGGTATTTTCGGAATTAGCTTTGAATTCCCACAAGTGCTACTTTGGGTTGGTCCTTTGACAATGGATGGTCCTAATTGTCTGTCAATCTCTAGTTATTGCTGCAAACTGAAACCAGAGCCTGGTATTGTCTGTCTTCATATTTTTGGCCATATTTTCTTTAGACCTCTAGAGAAATGCCACAGTTAATTATGCACAGATAACACTGAGTACCATCTTGAATGATATTTAGTAACTTAGGTTCTTAGTCCTTATCTATGGGGCTGGCTTCTACTATAACTTAGAACTTTTACATCACTTCTGAATTTTGGATATCATAATAGCTAACATTTACTGAATACTTACATGCTTAACTATCTGCTATGCACTTTTTTTTTTTGTTAGGCACTTTCTAAGTTCTTTATATATATCATCTCATTTAATCCTCAGATATAATTAGGAGATATGTACTGTTTTTATTATCCCCATTTTATAGATAAAAATTGAGGCACAGTGAGAAAAATAACTTAGCCCAAGATTATTTAGCTAGTAAATTTCTGTGAACCCAAGAGATCTGCCCTAAGCTATAGCCTTCCCAGAAGAGTCACTGGGCTCAAGTACTTCCTGAGTGCCCTTCTTTGTGCACCTCTTCTACTTTCATCTTCCCTACCTTAGCTCTTTACCATTTTGTTTCTCTATCCAGGGTGTTCAAGAGGGATTCTCCTAAGTTAATACTGTTATCATGTTACAAGCCTACATAGAAGCCTTCAGAGGCTCTCCATTGCCTATAGGGTAAAGTTGAAACTCTTAGAACTGATATTTGTAGACATCCAGTGTCAGGTCTCTTACCTTTTTTTCCCCCATCTATTTCCTGTAAGAAATTCCAGCTGAATTGGACTATTTGTTCCCTAAGTTGGACATCCAATTTCCTGCCCCAGACCATTATCTATTCTTTCTTGTTAGCCTTACCTTACCTAAAGAGTAGCAGGGATACAGTTTTCTGAATGAATCCGTTTCTGACTCACTCAACTGGCATTTATTAAACTATCTCCTTAGGTTCTGACCACTTTTAAATTCTTCTTCTTTATCTTGTTTGCATTAAATTCTTCTTCTTTATCTTGTTTGCATTTGTACTATGGAATTTATATATGTCTATGTGTGCATTTACATCTACCTGCTTTAGCATCTAGCGGAAAGAGCTGGGCTGTGGTGGATCAAATTCCAGCCTTACCACTTAATTATATGTTAACCTTGGACAAATTTTTAAATCCCTGAACCTTTTCTTATCTATAAAATAGGGTTGAAATTTAAATGGCAGTGTTACAAAATTTTATGTATGTACATACACAAACACGCACATCACACAAAGTTACATATGAATTATTTGGCTTAGTAGACATTCAATGAGTGTTAGTTCTTATAAAGGGCACAGAAGTAATCTGTACAAACATTTGAAAAATGTTTGTAATGATCTCATCCAGTATATTGGGTTAATTGGATTACTTAAAATTCCTGGTGATTGTACATAAATGTGATACATATATATAAGTAAGAAGATCATCTATAAAGATTAAGAGGTCTTGTCAAGAGATAAAACACTGTGGGGTTAAATTGCAAGTCAGGCTGACTTAAAAAGGAGTATAAATTGTGGTTGCTGATGAGGTAGGCCCAAACTCCTATTAGAGCTGAGTAATCGAGGTGGTGTGAATGAGTACTTGTTGCCTTTAAAGTAGTCATATTTGTGTTAACTGTTGTGTTTTGTACCTACTTGAATCTGCTTGGCTTGAATCTGCTTGGCTTGTTCTCTTCTTGAGGACTAGCTTACTACATTTGGTATGGCTGACTTGTAGTTGACTGCGTTCCCTTTCCCCAGGATCTCTTACTGTTAAGAGTTCTTAGATAGTTGAATGTTTTCTGGGTGAATTGTGTTTCTTTATTGATTCAAGAGGGAATAATCTCAAATTCCATTTTTGTTTCCAAGTTCCCTTGGAAGGGTGTTTTAATAACCCTGTGTAACTGAAGTGAAAGTTACATGCTGACGAGCTTCTGGACTGAGCCTTAGTAACATTGCCCTCTCTACTGTGTTTTTAGCGGAATAATCCTAATCTAAACTGAGGGCCAGCCAGACTACCTGTGAGGATTAGAACGTGTATAGATGGCTGTTTTTTTTTTTTTTTTTTCTTCTTTAATGATTAGATTTAATTTTTAATTCATCTCCAGTTGTTATGACCATAAAGATACTGAATTGGAAACTTTGCCATGAAACATTCATTAGTGTTACAAACTATGTTATATATTACAGTCATTTTACAGCAAACAAAAATACTCAAATGTAGCAAGTCTACTTCATAACCAAATGGGTGGAGAGAGTAAAGTCTGCCTTCTATATTAAATATGTTCTTTCATATTTTTGCTGTGTTTTTGAGTTAAAATTTTTGGTCGTCAGGAGAACAAATATCTGTTGAGAATTGAATTCTTTGTCTTTATTTGCATTCTACTTGGCCAGTATACTTGCATATTTGTTTTGTTATAGGAAAAAAACTGCAAAACAGTTTTAGAGTCACATGTGACTACAGAAACACTTGTTTGTATTATTCCAGAAATAGATGAAATGTCCAGTGAGAGGTATTTTGGCTTTTTTTTCCTTTAATCTTTTTTTTTGGTCTTTAAAGATTACTATGTGTTCAGATTTGAAACTACTAGTGGCCTTTTCAGACAGGATAGATGCAGAACATTGTGATTAAGAGAATCTTCTCAGTCTTAATTTTTTATTGCGATAAAATTTATATATTATACAAGTCACCAATTTGGTGTACAGTTCAGTGGTTTTTAGTATATTGTCAGTTTTAAAACAATTACCACAATCAGTTCTGGAGCATTTACATCACTTCCCCTAATAGCCCCATCCCTGTTAGCAGTCATTTCTCCCAGCCCTAGGTAACAGTTAACCTATTAATATTTTCTGCCTCTATAGATTTGCCTATTCTGAACGTTGTGTATAAATGGAATTGTGCAATAGACAGCCTTTTGTAACTTGCTTTTTTCACTTAGCATAGTTTTCAAGGTTGGTCCATGTTGTAACATATATTAGTATTTCACTTATTTTCATTGCCATATAATATTCCATTGTATGGACATACCACCTTTTGTTTATCCATTCATTAGTAGATATTTGCATTTTTTCACCTTTTGGCTACTATGAGTGATACTTCTATGAAAGTTCAGGTACAAGTTTTTGTATGGACATATATTTTCAAAAAATTTTTTTATACATACCTAAGAATGTAATTGCTGGATCATATGGTAACTATTTTTAACTTTTTGAGGAACTTATCTGTTTCCTCAAAGTGGCTATACCATTTTACATTTATATAAGCAGTGTATAAGGGTCCTACTCTTAACACATCCTCACCAATACTTGTAATCGTTTTAAAATTAAAGTGTATAATTGGCTTATAATATTGTATTAGTGATCAGTGTTTTTATAGATGATACTCCATTTATAGTTATTATAAAATATTGGCTATCTTCCCTCTGCTGTACCATATACCCTTATAGCTTATTTTATACATAACAGTTTGTACCTCTTGATTTCCTACCCCTATCATGCCCCCCCCGACCCCCCACCCCTGCCCACTGGTAACCACCAGTTTATTCTTTATATTAATATTTGTGATCCTGTTTTGTTTTGTTAAATTCATTAGTTTGTTTTACTTTTTGGAGTCCATGTATAAGTGATATCATAGAGTATTTGCCTTTCCTTGTATGATGTACTTCACTAAGCATGACACCCTCCAGGCCCACCTGTGTTTTTGTAAATGGCAGAATTTCATTCTTTTTTTGTGGCTGGGTGATATATGTGTGTGTGTGTGTGTGTGTGTGTGTGTGTGTGTGACATCTTCTTTATTCATTCATGTGTTGAGGAACGCTTAGGTTGCTTCTCTATCTTGGCTATTGTAAATAAGGCTAGTATGAACATTGGGTGCGTGTATCTTTTTAAATTAATATTTTTCACTTTATTTGGATATAAACCTAGGAATGGAATTGCTGGATCATATGGTAGTTATATCTTTAGTTTTTTGAGAACCCTTCATACTCTTTTCCACAATGACTGTACCAGGTTTCATTCCCACCTACAGTATATGAAAGTTTCTGTTTCTTCACATACTCACCAACATTTGTTTGTTGCCTTTTGATGATAGCAATTCTGATGGGTGTGAGTTGGTATCTCATTGTGGTTTTAATTTGCATTTCTCTCATTAGCGATGTTTTAATGGGCCCATTGGCCATCTGTGTGTCTTCTCTGAAAAACATCTACTCAGGTCTTCTGCCTATTTTTCTTTTTTTTAATTGATTTGTATGAGCTGTTGATATATTTTGAAAATTAAGCCCTTGTCAGTCACATTGTTTGGGTTGTGTTTTTGTTTGTTGAGAGTTTCCTTTGCTGTGCAAAAGCTTTTAATTTTGAATTGGTCATGTTTGTTTATTTTTGCATTTTATTTCTTTTGCCAACTAGGAGACTGATCTTTGAAAATATTGCTATGATTTCTGTTAAAGAGTGTTTTGTCTGTGTTCTCTTCTAAGAGTTTTATGGTATTATGTCCTACATTTAGATCTTTACATCATTTTGAATTTATTTTTGTATACTTGTGTGAGGGAATGGCTTAATTTCATTGTTTTACATGTATATTCTTGCCTCTTTTTTTGTGGATTAATTGACCATTGATGGTTTATTTCTGGGCTCTTTTCTGTTCCATTGATCTTTGTGTTTCTTTGTGGCAATACTGTGTTGCTTTGATTACTGTAGCTTTGCATATTATCTGAAGTCTGAAATAGTTACACCTCCAGATTTGTTCTTTATTTTTCAGAATTGCTGTGGTAATTCAGGGTCTTTTGTGGTTCCATATAAATTTTAGGATTAGTTCTAGTTCTGTGAAAAATGTCATCAGAATCTCGATAGGGATTGCATTTTATCTGTGATTGTTTCGGGGTGAATATTATGTTAGCTGTGAGTTTGTTGTAAATGGCCTTTGTTACGTTGAGATAGTTTCCTCTGTACACACTTTGAAAGTTTTTATCATGAATGGAAATTGAGTTTTGTCACTTGCTTTTTCTGTGTCTATGAAGACGATAAAATGGCTTTTGTCTTTCCTTTTGTTCACGTGGTGTGTGTTACTAATTTTATGTATGAAAAACCATTCTGGTTACCCTAGGATGATTCCAACTTGATCATGGTGATTGATCTTTTTTATTTACTGTTGGATTTGATTTGCTAATATATTGTCAATGATTTTTGCATCTGTATTCATCAAAGATAATTGGCCTGTAATTTTCCTTTTTCATAGTGTCTTTTTCGAGTTTTGGTATAAGGGTGATGATGACTTCATAGAACGAATTAGAGAGTGTTCTATTCAGTTTTTGGGAATAGTGTGAGGATAGTTATTAGCTCTTCTTTGCCTGATAAAATTCCTCTGTTAAGCCATTTGGTTTTGGACTTTGGAACATTTTTGATTACTGATTCAGTTTCACTACTAGTGGTCAATCTCTTCAGGTTGTCTGTCTTTCTGATTTAGTCTTGGAAAATTATATGTTTATAGAGATTTATCCATTTCTTCTAGATCATCCAGTTTGTTGGTATATATAATATGGTCATAATATTCTCTAATGGGTTTTTTTTTTTTAATATCTGTGATATCAGTTGTAATTTCTCCTCTTAAGCTCATTTTCTTTGAGTTCTCTTTTTATTTTTTTCAATCAGCCTGGCTAAAGGCTTATCAATTTTGCTTATCTTTAAAAAACATAGCTTTTATTTTCATTGGTTATTTTTCTCTCATTACTTTTTTGATCTGTTTATATTTTTCCTCTCTTTGTTATTTCCTTCCTTTTGCTGACCTTGGGCTTTGATTTTTCTTCTTTTTCTAAATCCTTTAGATGGTAAGTTAGGTTGTTTAAGATTTTTCTTATTTCTTGAGAAAGGCTTGTATTTTTACCAACTTCCCTCTTAGAACTGCTTTTGCTGCATCCCATAGATTTTGGAAATTTGTATTTTGATTTTCACTTATCTTGAGGTATTTTCTGATCTCTTCTTTGATATTTTTCACTGGCCTGTTTATTTATGAACTTAAAAAAAATTATGCATGTGGCTGCACCAGATGTTTAGAATCTGCCTGCAGTGCAGGAGACCTGGGTTCTATCCCTGGGTCGGGAAGATCCCCTGGATGAGAAAATGGCAACCACCTCTAGTATTCTTTCCTGGAAAATTCCATAGACAGAAGAGCCTGGTGGGCTACAGTCTATGGGGTCACAAAGAGTTGGGCATGACTGAGCAAATTAACACTTTCACTTTCACCAGATTTAGCTGTGGCTTGCGAACTCGTTTAGTTGGCGGCATGCAAACACTTTTAATTGCAGGTGCGGGATCTAGTTCCTCAACCAGGAATTGAACTGGACTCCCTGCATTGGGAGCATGTAGTCTTAGCCATTGGACCACTAGGGAAATCTTGACCCATTGACTTTTTTTTTAATACCATTTTGTCCAGTCTCCATGTGTTTGTGTTTTTCCCACTTTCTTTCCTGTAATTGATATCTAATATCATACTGACGTGGCTGGAAAAAATACTTATTGTTTCTAGCCTCTTAAATTTGTTGAGACTTGTTTTGTGGCCTAGCTTGTGATCTATCCTGGAGACCATTTCATGTTCACTTGAAAAGAATGTTTATTATGCCAGTTTTGGATAGGATGTTCTACACATCTCTATTAAGCCTAACTGGCATAACATGTCATTTAAGATTACTGTTTCCTCATTGGATCATCTCTCAAGTTACATGTGGTGTTAAACTCCCCTACTAGTACTGTATTATTGTCAGTTTTTCCTTTTATGTCTGTTAATATTTGCTCTATATATTTAGGTGCAACTGTATTAGGTGTACATACAGTAATAAATGTTATGTTCTCCCTTGTATCAATTCCTTTATTATTATATAATGCCCCTTTTTCTTTTGTTGTAGACTTTTAAAGTCAACTGTGTCTGATAAGAATATCGTTCCCTACCTTTCTTGTCATTACCATTTGCATGAGATAACTGTTCCATCTCCTCTTAGTCTGTTTTAGCTTTGAGGTGAGTTCCTTGAATTTAGTGTTTAGATAGGTCTTTTTTTTTTTTTTTTAATCTTATAAGCTGTGTTATGTCTTTTAATTAGAATAGTCCATTGGCGTTTAAAGTGGTTATTGAAAAGTATGTACTTATTTTGTTACCTGTTTTCATTGTGTGTGGGGGGGGGGCATGTCTCCATTCTTTTCTTTTACTTTCTTCCCTGTGATTTGATGATTTTCTTTAGTGGTATGCTTGGGTTCCTTTCTCTCTAGTTGTCTGTTTTAGGGTTTTGATTTGTGGTGACTGACTGGTTCATGTATTTTGACCTCTAACTATACCTACTTGTTTTAAACCGATAGTCATTTTAGTTCAAACTCATCTTAAAAGATCTACATTTTTTTTATTCCCCTTCCTGATGTTTAGTGTTTTTTGAAATTACATTTTCATATTTATCCCTTCCCTGGTGGTTCAGTTGGTAAAGAATCTGCCTGCAATACAGGAGACCTGGGTTAAATTCTTGGGTCAGGAAGATCCCCTGGAGGATAGTATAGCAACCGACTCCAGTATTCTTGCCTGGAGAATCCCATGGACAGAGGAACCTGGAAGACTACTGTCCATGAGGTTGCAAAGAGTCTGACACAACTCAGCAACTGAAACTTTGATTCATCCCTTAATTGTTTCATGTAGTTATAGTTGATTTTACATTTTTTATCTTTTAATTTTCATACTAGTTTAAGTGGTAGATCCACTTAAACTATGAGCCTTTATGAGTGGGGTTTTTCCTTTCCTGTAAATTCTTACTTCATTTTGTAGCCTTTTCATTTCCACTTACATGACCCTTTAACACTTCTTGTGGGAGTGTTGATTGAACTCTTTTAGTTTTTGCTTGTCAGAGAAGTTTTTTTATTCCTTCTTCAATTGTGAATGATAACCTTGCTGAGTAGAGTATCGGAGGTTGAAGGTTTCACAGTGCTCCCTTCTGGCCTGAAAAGTTTCTATAGAAAATCAGCTGATAGCCTTTGGGAGTTCCTTTATATGTGACTGTTTTTCTCTTGCTGCCTTTAGAATCTTTTTTACTTTTGCCATTTTAATTATGATATGTCTTATTGTGGTCTCTTTGGGTTCATTTTGATTGGAACTTTCTGTGCTTCCTGTACTTGAATGTATATTTCCTTCTTCTAGTTTGGCAGGTTTTCAGTCATAATCATAATTTGATAAACTGTAATACATTTTTTACTCCTTTCTCTCTCCTTCAGGGACCGCTATAATGTGAATGTTAATATGCTTGATGTACAAAAGGTCCCTTAAATTTTTCTCATTTTAAAAATGTTTTTCTTTTTGCTGTTCTGATTGTGTATTTTCCATTATTCTGTCTTCCAGATCACTTATGTATTATTTTGTATTACCTCAGTTCAGTTCAGTTCAGTTGCTCAGTCATGTCAGATACTTTGTGACCCCATGAACGGCAGGCCTCCCTATCCATTACCAACTGCCGGAATCTACCCAAACCCATCCCATTGAGTTGGTGATGCCATCCAACCATCTCATCCTCTGTCGTCTCCTTCTCCTCCTGCACTCAATCTTTCCCAGCATCATGGTCTTTTCAAATGAGTCAGCTCTTCACATGAGGTGGCCAAAGTATTGGAGTTTCAGCTTCAACATCAGTCCTTCCAATGAACATCCAGGACTGGTCTCCTTTAGGATGGACTGGTTGGATCTCCTAGTTGTCCAAGGGACTCTCAAGAGTCTTCTCCAACACCACAGTTCAAAAGCATCAATTCCTCAGTGCTCAGCTTTCCTTATAGTCCAACTCTCACATCCATACATGACCACTGGAAAAACCATAGCCTTGACTCGACAGACCTTTGTTGACAAAGTAATGTCTCTGCTTTTTAATATGCTGTCTAGGTTGGTCATAACTTTTCTCGAAGGAGCAAGCATCTTTTACTTTCATGGCTGCAATCACCATCTGCAGTGATTTTGGAGCCCCAAAATAAAGTCTGTCACTGTTTCCACTGTTTCCCCATCTATTTGCCATGAAGTGATAGGACCATATGCCATGATCTTAGTTTTCTGAATGTTGCGCTTTAAGCCAACTTTTTCACTCTCCTCTTTCACCTTCATCAAGAGCCTCTTTAGTTCTTCTTCAGTTTCTGCCATAAAGGTGGTGTCATCTGCATATCTGAGGTTATTGATATTTCTCCCAGCAATCTTGATTCCACCTTGTGCTTCTTCCAGCCCCACGTTTCTCATGATGTACTCTGCATATAAGTTAAATAAGCAGGGTGACAATATACAGCCTTGACGTACTCCTTTCCCTGTTTGGAACCAGTCTGTTGTTCCATGTCCAGTTCTAACTGTTTGTTCCTGACTTGCATACAGGTTTCTCAAGAGACAGGTCAGGTGGTCTGGTATTCCGATCTCCTTCAGAGTTTTATCCTTTCAGTTTATTGTGATCTACACAGTGAAAGGCTTTGGCATAGTCAATTAAACAGAAATAGATGTTTTGTGGAACTCTCTTGCTTTTGCCATGATCCAGCAGATGTTGGCAATTTGATCTCTGGTTCCCCTGCCTTTTCTAAAACCAGCTTGAACATCTGGAAGTTCACAGTTCACGTATTGCTGAAGCCTGGCTTGGAGAATTTTGAGCATTACTTTACTAGCGTGTGAGATGAGTGCAATTGTGTGGTAGTTTGAGCATTCTTTGGCATCGCCTTTCTTTGGGACGGGAATGAAAACTGACCTTTTCCAGTCCAATGGCCACTGCTGAGTGTTCCAAATTTGCTGGCATATTGAGTGCAGCACTTTCACAGCATCATCTTTCAGGATTTGAAATAGCTCAACTGGAATTCCATCACCTCCACTAGCTTTGTTTGTAGTGATTCTTTCTAAGGGCTACTTGACTTCACATTCCAGGATGTCTGGCTCTAGGTGAGTGTGAGTGATCACACCATCATGATTATCTGGTTGTGAAGCTCTTTTTTGTACAGTTCTTCTGTGTATTCTTGCCACCTCTTCTTAATATCTTCTGCTTCTGTTACATCCATCCCATTTCTGTCCTTTATTGAGCCCATCTTTGCATGAAATGTTCCCTTGGTATCTCTAATTTTCTTAAAGAGATCTCTAGTCTTTGCCATTCCATTGTTTTCCTCCATTTTTTTTGCGTTGATCACTGAAGAAGGCTTTCTTATCTCTCCTTGCTATTCTTTGAAACTCTGCATTCAGATGTTTATATCTTGCCTTTTCTCCTTTGCTTTTCGCTTCTCTTCTTTTCACAGCTATTTGTAAGGCCTCCTCAGACGGTCATTTTTCTTTTTTGCATTTCTTTTTCTTGGGGAAGGTCTCGATTCTGTCTCCTGTACAATGTCATGAACCTCTGTCCATAGTTCATCAGGCAGTGTGCTGTTAATTCTTTTTAGTGTGTTTTTCATTTTAGTTATTGCAGTCTTCAGGTCTGCCTGATTCTTACTTGTTTTCTAGTTCATTGTTAATATTCTCACTGTGTTCATCTATTTTCTTTTCAAGTTCAGTTAGCATTCTTAATTACTAATGATTTGAACTCTTTATCTGATAAATTATGTTTTAGTAGTTGTTTTTTCAGGTGTTTTCCCCCTGTTCTTTTGTTTGAAACAAATGTCTTCTCATTTTGATTAACTTTCTCTGTCTCTGTGAAATTAGGTTAAAGTTACCTATCATGGTCTTGAAGGAGTGTCCTTGTGTGGGAGCATTGTTAGCAGTTTGTATGTGCCTGGTGGTTTTGGTGGGAGAGCTGGATGTGAAATGATCATGGGTCATGATGGCTGTCAGCTATCACCTGGTGGGAGGTGGGGCTGGAGATAGAGGGGCTAAAAGCTGGAGCTTCTATGATTCGTGGCTGTTTTAGCCCTGTGGGGGTGGGTCCCAGAGTGCTGTAGCAGAAGCCTTGAGGGTCAGTTCGAGCAGGTTTTGTTTCCTCTTAAGTGTGTGCACTCCCCACTCTTGGCAATGGCACCTTTGCCCTGGAGGGGAACTGTGCTGGAGCAGTTGGGGACAGAGCAAGCTCTTAATGTGTGCTGGGTTTTGTCCTGAATTGGTCCCAGCACACACAAGTTAGAGCTCTGGACAGTTCTGTATCTGTTGCCTCTCTGAGTGTTAGCATGACCACCCTTTGGCTACATTCCTCCTAAATGCACACTCTCCTTGGTTGCAACAGCCTTTCTCTCATGGGTAGCGGCATTATTGCTAGAGGTGCTAGAGCAGGCACTTGGTGTAGGCCATGGTGCCCACACTTTAGTGTGATGAGAAACCAGCCAGAAACTAAGGAAGTTTCACTCTTCTTCCTAGGCCTTGTTCTTGGGAGTAAGCAAGCATGTGTGTGCGTTCTTCAGTTACAAAGTTTTGCTTTCTTCTAGCTCTCCTATAAGTTCTGCTAGTTTTCAGAGATGGGACTACCAGACCACCTGACCTCCCTCTTTAGAAAGTTGTATGCAGGTCAGGAAGCAACAGTTAGAACTGGACATGGAACAACAAACTGGTTCCACATAGGAAAAGGAGTACGTCAAGGCTGTATATTATCACCCTGTTTATTTAACTTATATGCAGAGCATCATGAGAAACGCTGGGCTGGAAGAAGCACAAGCTGGAATCAAGATTGCTGGGAGAAATATCAATAACCTCAGATATGCAGATGACACCACCCTCATGGCAGAAAGTGAAGAGGAACTAAAAAGCCTCTTGATGAAAGTGAAAGTGGAGAGTGAAAAAGTTGGCTTAAAACTCAACATTCAGAAAACTAAGATCATGGCATCTGGTCCCATCACTTCCTGGGAAATAGATGGGGAAACAGTGGAAACAGTGTCAGACTTTATTTTTCTGGGCTCCAAAATCACTGCAGATGGTGACTGCAGCCATGAAATTAAAAGACGCTTACTCCTTGAAAGAAAAGTTATGACCAACCTAGATAGCATATTGAAAAGCAGAGACATTACTGTGCCAACAAAGGTCCGTCTAGTCAAGGCTATGGTTTTTCCAGTGGTCATGTATGGATGTGAGAGTTGGACTGTGAAGAAAGCTGAGCGCCAAAGAATTGATGTTTTTGAACTGTGGTGTTGGCAAAGACTCTTGAGAGTCCCTTGGACTGCATGGAGATCCAACCAGTCCATTTTGAAGGAGATCAGCCCTGGGATTTCTTTGGAAGGAATGATGCTAAAGCTGAAACTCCAGTACTTTGGCCACCTCATGCGAAGAGTTGACTCATTGGAAAAGACTGATGCTGGGAGGGATTGGGGGCAGGAGGAGAAGGGGACGACAGAGGATGAGATGGCTGGATGGCATCACTGACTTGATGGACGCGAGTCTGAGTGATCTCTGGGAGTTGGTGATGGACAGGGAGGCCTGGAGTGCTGCGATTCATGGGGTCGCAAAGAGTCGCACACGACTGAGTGAACTGAACTGAAGGAGGTGGATTCCTGTTGTTGTACAATATGTATGTGACTTGGACCACTTCTTTCTCTGAGACAATATCTGAGCCTGAGATATCCCCCTCCTCTTCTGTGTCCCTTCCTAACGCTGCAGGTCCTGATAGCTTTTGCTTACTTTCTACCTGACTTCTTGTGGATCTTGTCTCATAGTTGTCGTTGTAGAAGAGTCTTTCTGTCATTCTTCAATTTATTTACAGTATGAATTGCTCCACGTGTTGCTGTGTTCCTGTGGGGACATAAGCTCAGTAGTATCCTTCTACTCCACCAGTTGATCTCCTCCCTTGTTTCTGTGTTTTAAATTATAACCATCCTGGTGTTTATGAAGTGATGTCTCATTGTGACTTTAATTTGCATTTTCCTAACGGCCATTCATACTGAGCATTTTTGCATGTTCTTATTGGCCATTTGTATATCTTCTTTAGAGAAATATCTATTCCAATTCTTTGTCCATTTTTAAATTGAATTATTTTCTTCTTATTATGCATTTGTAAGTGTTCTTTAAGTCTGTTACGAGATATCTGATTCACACATTTTTTCCCATTTTCCATGTTGCAGCATGTATCATGGGTTGTCTTTATTTTCTTGATGGTATCTGTAGTTCTTGCTCCTATATTTATATGTAAGATCCATTTTGAATTAATTTTTGTGCCTAGCATAAGGAAAGGTTCCACCTTCGTTTTTTTTTTTTTTTAATTTTGTATGTGGTTCTTCAGTTGTCCCCAAATAGATGGTGTTTTAGTATTTGTATTTCAGTACTGCAAACATTCAAAAGGATTTCTTCCATCAGTGCAAGAAAATATTCACTTTTGCTCTATACTGAGATTTTATTTACTTGGGTTGCACTTTCAAATCACATGGAGTTTTTCAAAAATTTTAGTGTTCAGAGAGACACAACCTCAGATATTCTGATTTAATTATTTAAATTAATTAAATAATTATTTAATAATATTAAATAATTATTTAATTATTCTATTGTGGAGTCTAGTTATTAGTACACTTTTTAAAAGCCTTGTGGGTGATTATAAAGTCTATTAGGTTCAGAACCATAGCTCTGTGCTCCTCAAAAAATGAAATGGAAAACCACCCACTATATTTTATGCTTTACTATATTTTCCTCCTTTTCAATAATGTGTTGTTTTTATCAGTAGAAAGAAAAAATTTTTCAATAATTGGTTAAACAATAAATTAGATAGAATTTTAGTTTTAAAATGAAAGATTATATGTTTAATGTTGGGTTGTTTATGATATGACGTTTGATTCTGGTAAATCAAACTAAATCTTAAAAATGACTTATGTTAGGTGTTACAGAAAATCTCTTAATCCAGGAAGGCAGTGGGCTTACCCATCTGTGTTAATTTGTACAGTGAGGAAATTAATTTCAGTAAGAACTCAACATGACTGTCACGTACGTCAATTCAAGTCAGAGAATACCTTTAGGATTGGGTTGTGTGCTATTTCAGGTAGTTAGACTAGATCTCAGTCTATATATTCTGTATAGTTACTGAAATATGTATAATATATTTGGAAAATATGGTTTTCTGACTATTGAAAGATAATTTCTAAGATACTTATTAAGCATGTAGTCACTTTCAGGTTCTGAGCTGCAAAGAATAGGCTGTAGTGTTTGTTCTTCACAGTCTAATCGAGAAGTAGATATATAAGTGACTTGAATAAGATGCTGTTCTATAGATTTAAATAAAACACTGAGAATCTTTACCTTTCGTGGCAATAAAGCAGATTTCCTATAGGAAATAACATTTAGAATGCATTTTGGAAAATGAATATATGAAAGGTATGCCAAGAGAAATAGAGAAGAGCAGGATAAATCATGCATAGATATCAAAGATAAAGCATATTTCTGGGGCAATACAAGTTGTTAGGCACTGTAACATAGGTAAATGGAAATGAACTGTGGAAGATAAAACTGTAAAAGGGTGGGGTCAGATGTGTGGGCTTTGTATGTCTACCAGTGTAAGTACATGCCATAGCAAACACCCTCTTCCAACAACACAAGAGATGACTCTACACATGGACATCACCAGATGGTCAACACCGAAATCGGATTGATTGTATTCTTTGCAGCCAAAGATGGAGAAGCTCTATACAGTCAGCAAAAACAAGACGGGGAGCTAACTGTGGCTCAGATCATGAACTCCTTATTGTCAAATTTAGACTTAAATTGAAGAAAGTAGGGAAAACCAGTAGACCATTCAGGTATAACCTAAATAAAAACCCTTATGATTATACAGTGGAAGTGAGAAATAGATTTAAGGGACTAGATCTAATAGACAGATTGCCTGATGAACTATTGATGGAGGTTCATGACATTGTACAGGAGACAGGGATCAAGACCATCCCCATGGAAAAAAAATGCAAAAAAGCAAAATGGCTGCCTAAGGAGGCCTTACAAACAGCTGTGAAGAGAAGAGAAGTGAAAAGCAAAGGAGAAAAGGAAAGATAGACCCATTTGAATGCAGAGTTCCAAAGAATAGCAAGGAGAGATAAAAAGCCTTCCTCAGTGATGAATGCAAAGAAATAGAGGAAAACAACAGAATGGAAAAGACTAGAGATCTCTTCAAGAAAATTAGAGATACCAAGGGAAAATTTCATGAAAGATGGGCTTGATAAAGGACAGAAATAGTATGGACCTAACAGAAGCAGAAGATATTAAGAAGAGGTGGCAAGAATACACAGAAGAACTGTACAAAAAAGAGCTTCATGACCCAGATAATCATGGTGGTGTGATCACTCACACTCACCTAGAGCCGGACATCCTGGAATGTGAAGTCAAGTAGGCCTTAGAAAGCATCACTACAAACAAAGCTAGTGGAGGTGATGGAATTCCAGTTGAGCTATTTCAAATCCTGAAAGATGATGCTGTGAAAGTGCTGCACTCAATATGCCAGCAAATTTGGAACACTCAGCAGTGGCCATGGGACTGGAAAAGGTCAGTTTTCATTCCAATCCCAAAGAAAGACAATGCCAAAGAGTGCTCAAACTATTGCACAATTGCACTCATCTCACACACTAGTAAAGTAATGCTCAAAATTCTCCAAGCCAGGCTTCAGCAATACGTGAACTGTGAACTTCGAGATGTTCAAGCTGGTTTTAGAAAAGGCAGAGGAACCAGAGATCAAATTGCCAGCATTCTCTGGATCATCAAAAAAGCAAGAGAGTTCCAGAAAAACATCTACTTCTGCTTTATTGACTATGCCAAAGCCTTCGACTGTGTGGATCACAATAAACTGTGGAAAATTCTGAAAGAGATGGGAATACCAGACCACCTAACCTGCCTGTTGAGAAATCTGTATGCAAGTCAGGAACAAACAGTTAGAACTGGACATGGAACAACAGACTGGTTCCAAACAGGGAAAGGAGTACATCAAGGCTGTATATTGTCACCCTGCTTATTTAACTTATATGCAGAGTACATCATGAGAAACGTGGGGCTGGAAGAAGCACAAGCTCGAATCAGGATTTCCGGGAGAAATATCAATAACCTCAGATATGCAGATGACACCACCCTTATGGCAGAAAGTGAAGAAGAACTAAAGAGGCTCTTGATGAAGGTGAAAGAGGAGAGTGAAAAAGTTGGCTTAAAGCTCAACATTTAGAAAAGTAAGATCATGGCATCTGGTCCCATCACTTCATGGGAAATAGATGGGGAAACAGTGGAAACAGTGTCAGACTTTTTTTGGGGGGGCTCCAAAATCACTGCAGATGGTGATTGAAGCCATGAAATTAAAAGACGCTTACTCCTTAGAAGGAAAGCTATGATCAACCTAGACAGCATATTAAAAAGCAGAGATACTACTTTGCCAACAAAGGTCTGTCTAGTCAAGGTAATGGTTTTTTCAGTAGTCATGTATGGATGTGAGAGTTGGACATTGAAGAAAGCTGAGTGCCGAAGAATTGATGCTTTTGAACTGTGGTGTTGGAGAAGACTCTTGAGAGTCCCTTGGACTGCAAGGAGGTCCAACCCGTCCATCCTAAAGGAGATCAGGGCTGGGGGTTCATTGGAAGGACTGATACTGAAGCTGAAACTCCAGTACTTTGGCTACCTCATGTGAAGAGTTGACTCATTGGAAAAGACCCTGATGCTGGGTCTGGAGGGGTTGGGGAGCAGGAGGAGAAGGGGACAACAGAGGATGAGATGGCTGGATATCATCACCGACTTGATGGACATGAGTCAGTGAACTCCGGCAGTTGGTGATGGACAGGGAGGCCTGGCGTGCTGTGATTCATGGGGTCGCAAGGAGTTGGACAGGACTGAGCGACTGAACTGAACTGAATACTGTCTCAAGTGCTGTAGCAAGGTAAATCTTAAAATCAGATAGTATACTTTTTCATCAAATTATTTTAGCTACTCTTGGTTCTTTGGATTTTCATATTAGTTTTAGAATGAGCTTGTCAGTCTTTACAAAATGGCTGCTGGGATATTGATTAGGATTTGATTGATTAGTATTGACATCTTAATGGTATTGTGTTTTCCAGTCTGTGTACATGATATCTCTGTTTAGGTGTTTAATATCTTTTTAGCAATACTTTGAGGTATTTTTAGGTAGAGTTCTTGTTCATCTTTCATTGAGTCCCTGCCGTAGATACTTGATTTTTTTGATGTCTTAAGAGTGATATGTAAAAAAAAATACTAATTTCCCAAGTGTTTGCTTGGGGGGTGTGTGTGTGTGTGTGTGTGTGTGTGTGTGTGTGTATGCAGATGATTTTTGTATACTGACCTTGAATACCACAACTTCATAAATTCATTAGTTTTAGTACTTTGTAGATTTGTTTGGACATATTATGTACATAATCAGGCCATTGGTGAAAGAAGATGGTTTTATTTCTTTCCAGTCTGTGTGCTTATTTCTTTTTATTGTCTGAGTAGGGCCATCAGAAGTTACATTTGAATTATTAGATTAATTCTGAACTAAATGTTGACCTTTCTGGTTCTAATAGTAAATATAATCTTTACAAGTGACTGTATCATAATGCAATTGAAGGAGGGAGGTTGGAGTGTTATTTTTCAATCAAGGTAAATTATCTTAAGTTTGTTCTGCATACAGAATCTGGATGTCCTTTATGTCAAATACAACCAAATCCACCTTGAGATAGCTGTTTGGTAAGGTTGACAGTCATGGTATCTAGAATGCAGGAGTAGGATCAAATGATGTTTCTTTGTATCATTTTTAAAAACTTAGGTTTTTTAAAATAAATATATTTTCTTTAAAATTTTTTATTTTACTTATTTAATACAAAAAATTGTTTTGGCTGTGCTACGAGGCATGCAAGGTCTTAGTTCCCTGATCGGGGCTTGAACATATGCCCCCTGCAGTGGAAAATGCCAAGTCTTAACCACTGGACCACCAGGCAAGTCTACTTTTTAAAGTCTCATTTTAAAATAATATTTCATAATGTCATTTGTAGCAACATGGGTGGATCTAGAGATTATCATACTAGGTGAAGCAAATCAGAAAGAGAAAGGCAAATACTGTATGATATCACTTACATGTGGAATCTAAAATATGACACAAATGAACTTACATATGAAACAGAAACAGTCTCAAAGGCATAGGAAACAGACTTGTGGTTGCCAAGGGGGAGGGGAGGTAGGGGAGGGTTGGATTGGGAGTTTGGGACTAGCAGATGCAAACTATTGTATATAGAATGGATAAAGAGCAAGGTCTTATTGTATAGCACAGGTACTGTATTCAATATCCTGGAATAAACCATAATGGAATAGAGTATGAAAAAGAATATATAACTGAATCACTTTGCTATACATCAGAAGCTGACACATTGTAAACCAAGTACATTTCAATTAAAAAAAAAAAAACAAAAAAACCTCAAAAATTTTTTTTCAGCTTTTTTGCAAGCTTGAAATGGAACTTATCTCTCATTTTCTGGACTTCTCCCCCTACCTTAGTTTTAGATTCACTGCTTTATAGTGTGCTTTCTTCCTAGCAAACCAAGTTCTTATGTGTATCATTATTTCTTATTGCAGTTTGAGACTTTTGGTTTAGGTAATAGATATCTTAATTTAACATCAGTACTTTGGCCACCTCATGTGAAGAGTTGACTCATTGGAAAAGACTCTGATGCTGGGAGGGATTGGGGGGCAGGAGGAGAAGGGGAAGACAGAGGATGAGATGGCTTGGTGGCATCACTGACTTGATGGATATGAGTCTGAGTGAACTCTGGGAGTTGGTGATGGACAGGGAGGCCTGGCGTGCTGTGATTCATGGGGTCACAAAGAGTCAGACACGATTGAGTGACTGAACTGAACTGAACTGAACTGAACCTCAGTTTAAGAAACCTAACATATAAAAAAAATCCTAGATTTTGATATGTAGCATGTTATTTGTTCAGTCACTCAGTTGTGTCTGATTCTTTGCGACGCCATGGACTGCAGCACATCAGGCTTCCCTGTCTTCCACCAACTCCTAGAGCTTGCTCAAACTCATGTCCGTTGAGTCGGTCATGCCATCCAGTGATCTCACTCTCGGTCATCCCCTTCTCCTGCCTTCAGACTTTCCCAGCATGGGGATCTTTTCTAATGAGTTGGCTCTTCCCATCAGGTGGCCAGAGTATTGGAGTTTCAGCTTCAGCATCAGTCCTTCCAATGAATATTCAGGATTGATTTCCTTTAGGATGGACTAGTTTGATCTCCTTGCAGTTCCAGGGACTCTCTCAAGAGTCTTCTTCAACACCACAGTTCAAAAGCATCAATTCTTTGGCGCTCAGCTTTCTTTATAGTCCAACTCTCACATTCATATGTGACTACTGGGAAAACCATAGCTTTGACTATATGGACCTCTGTTGGCAAAGTAATATCTCTGCTTTTTAATATGCTGTCTAGGTTGGTCGTAGCCTTTCTTTCAAGGAGCGTGCGTCTTTTAATTTCATGGCTGTAATCACCATCTGCAGTGATTTTGGAGCCCAAGAAAATAAAGTCTGTCACTGTTTCCATTGTTTTCCCATCTCTTTGCCATGAAGTGATGGGACCAGATGCCATGATCTTAGTTTTCTGCACGTTGAGTTTTAAGCCAACTTTTTCACTCTCCTCTCTCACCTTCATCAAGAGGCTGTTTATTTCCTCTTCATTTTCTGCCATACTGTTCATGCGGTTCTCAAGGCAAGAATACTGAAATGGTTTGCCATTCCCTTCTCCAGTGGAGCACGTTTTGTCAGAACTCTTCACCATCACCCATCCGTCTTGGGTGGCCCTACATGGCATGGCTCATAGTTTCATTAAATTAGACAAGGCTGTGATCCATGTGATCAGTTTGGTTAGTTTTCTGTGATATGTAGGATACGTGGTGGTTATTCTCGTCACAAAAAGATTCAGAATTTTATATGCCTTTCCAAGAATACATAAAACTGCTGGATGTTATATGATAGGTATAGTCCAAACAACACTTCTATTTTTATTTTATTTTATTTTTATGTATTCATTTTTTTACTTTACAATATTGTATTGGTTTTGCCATACATCTGCAGGATACAAACAACACTTTTAAAAACTCAGTGACTCACAGAATCATTCCTCACAGTTTCTTATCTAGTTTGGGGCTCTCTGTACTTGGAAGTTGCTGAGTTGGTATTTCTGCCTCTTGGTGGTGCTATGCTGTAATGACTATAGACTTCTCCAGTGGAAAGAACAGCAATGGGAGACTAGAAGCTTTGTGAGAAAAATCCTTTTTTATGATTATATTATGTAAGTAAGGGCGCTATTTGAAACTTTTAATTAAAATGTTTTCCAATCAAATTGATATTTAAGTGAAAATATTTGAATGCCAGAGCTGGATAAAGAAACTCACAGAACCTGTTAAGCAAATAAATGCTACAGATACCATATTACTTAAAGTGATTTTACAGATATGCTTGTTTCTGAAGCAATTTCTGATCTCCCAGTAATGCTGTGTACTACATAGTGATGTTATTAGATTTGAGATTTTTATAATAAATATTTTATTGTCATGTATTTTTTCTAATTTTTAAAATTTATGAAACCCTTGTTTAACCAGTTTCTGTTAAAAGATACTCAGATTCTGCTGTTGGTAGAGAGAGTTGGGTTTTGGGTTTTTTTTTTTTTGGTATGTGAAGAGGCATGGGATTTACTATATATTCATTATTTTATATAGAGACTCATCTTACCAAAATTGCTTGATTATTTGAAAATTACAATTTTGTTAGGCACTTGATAGTTAATTTTCTAGGGAAATTTTCTTTTTAAAGGACCACTGTGATAAGTCACTTATAAATAATTTCCTCTTGGTTTATTCACTTGTATGTTTTTCCTTTTCCCTTTTGGGGAGGATAAATATAGGATCAAGTTTTTAGATTAAGAGGCAGAAAAAGGGAAAAAAGATTTGTGGTTAAAAAACTAATGATAACTATTGAATATGTTATGGTGGATGTTTTTTCTTTTTTTGTTTTTCTGTGAAATACAGGGTATATTTACTTCTGGGACATGGGAAGAGAAATCAGATGAGATCTCCTTTGCAGACTTCAAGTTCTCAGTCACTCATCATTATCTTGTACAAGAATCCACTGATAAAGAAGCAAAGGATGAAGTACTAGAAGGTAAGTTTTCACTACATATTTTTAAACTCTTGTAAGAGTGATTTTAACTTTAAATTATGAATTTAGTTCACTTAATTAAATAGTATTCTCTGGAGATGTTTTACATATGCACAGTTGTTTCACCACACCTGAAATAGAGTATGATCTTTGCAGAGTAATTATTACAGCATCATTCATTTTTAAATTAGTTAAGTCATTTATTTGTAGAGTGCCTAACATGTGCTAGGGCTTCCCTCATAGCTCAGTCGGTAAATCAACTACCTGCAATGCAGGAGACCCAAGTTTGATTCCTGGGTTGGGAAGATCCCCTGGAGAAGGAAATGGTGACCTACTCCAGTATTCTTGTCTGGAGAATCCCATGGACAGAGAGGAACCTGGCGGGCTGTAGTCCCTGGGGTCACAAGAGTTGGACACGACTAACCAAACATGTGCTAGGTTCTGTGCAAAGTCCAATTGAGAAAATGTACATTTTAGTAGGGGAGTTAAAGTCTATAAGTAAGTAACAATAATAAAAGGTAAAAAGTGATAAATGCTATCCCAAAGCACAAAGTTTTACTGGAGTTCAGAGGAGAAAAGATCAGTTTTAATCCAGAGAGATCAGAGAAGGTGTTATGGAGAATTAGGTAACTAAGCTGGGCTTTGAAGAATTTTTGAAAGTTGTTTATTGATTAGTCAGTGTTGGCTTTGTGTATGCCCCAGACTTTGGAGGCAGATCAAGTGGATTAAAATTCTGGTTTTTCTCCTTATGGATTACTTGACCTTTCTAAGCTTGACTGATCTCATTTGTAAAATGAAGTAATCCTACCTGGAGGGTAAGTGGGAAGATTTAATAAGATACTGTACATAAGTGTGTATCTCACCATTACTAATGTTATCAGCCTCTTGTACAAGCATTGCAATTAGTATTCAAGCTAGCAAACATCCTTTGCCGCTTAATAAAGGATTCTGAGAGTTCTATTTCTTCCCCCTACAAAATTGCAAAGGTAATTTTAATTTATATTATCAATCATTTTATTTATTTATATTTTTATTGATGTATAATTGCTTTACAATGTTGTATTAGTTTATGCTGTACAACAAGGTGAATCAGCTACATGTATACATATATCCCTTCCCTCTTGAACCTCCTCCCCACCGCCATCCCACCCCCTAGACCGTCACAGCGTGGAGCTGAGCTCCCTGTGCTATATAGCAGCTTCCCACTAGCTATTTTACACCTGATGGTGAATATCTGTCAGTCATACCCTCCCAATTTGTCACACATATATTACCAGTTATTTTAAGAGAAGAATACGTGTTAAAATAGTCTTTTTAAAATATAATAATCTCATAATTTATTACTAAGTTGAAATACAATAATTTCTAATTCTGAGTTAATATTTTAATTTTATTAAATTTTGCAAAAAAAAAAATTTTTTTTTGCATTTCCTATTGAAATAAAGTACCTGTTTCAGTACCTGGCCCAATGTTAGATGGTGCTTATAGTTGTTAATAGGTCACATTATCCAAAATCTTTGTTCTGAGATTTGCTAGTATAAAATAGTGAGTGAGCAAGGTATTAAAAAGTGTGAATTTTGAATCTGGTCAAATACTCTTTTTCATTCACTCAGAAAATAAGTATGTACAATGAGTGTTCAAGTTTTGATGGTCAAAATAGATTATCATTTCTAAGTGTAAGCCTGAAATATTTTGTACCTTTTCTTACGTAGGAATAAAATTATATTACCTTTTCTATTGTATATATTATTTTCACAAAACAATTAGGTAGCATCTGCATTTAGATTCATAAACTAGGATAGATAATTTGACCATGTACATACATGGATAAGACAATTATACAACAAAATAAAATAAACCAGAATATGGGTATGTATACTTTAAGAATAAGGGGAAGAGGGAAATACACATAGCTGGTGGAAGCCAATACACATAGCTGGTGGAAGCCTAGTAATAGCCTAAAGATTTCTGGGTCCAGCATTCTGCTGATTAATGACGGAAACTGTTCAAGGTATAGAAATCTTGGGTGTTGTTAATTTGTAGAGAAAACATACATCAGGGAAAAGCTATTGTAATAAGGAGGCTTAGAATCAGTGTTTCTGAGATAGACAAAGGAGACTGGAATGATGAGAGATAATGAATGAATTTAAGATAGTTAAGGCATTATTGCTGCATATGTGTATATATTTGGGAGTTTTAATTTGGTTGTGATCGAAGCTGTAACTAATGGTAGAAGTTAGAAGCAAATCATCAGCTCAGTTAATTTGGAGATACACATTTAAAACTATATTATCAGAGGTCAGAAGATTTGAGTACTGATTATTTGAATTGCTTATTGCTTTAGTTAAGTAGAGCATCAAGTTATTAGTATTCTCCTATTTATTCTTTTTACAGATTAACAAAATATAAATTTGCTAAGCAAGTATAGCTGTATAGCAAAAGGAAGTATTTTTATGAGCATTTTTTATGCTTTGAACTTATTGTGTATTTTCAAGTATAAATAATAATCATTGATGTTAGTATCTTATTACGGATTGTAATGCAAGTACTTCCACATATATGGGTTATAAAGGAGAAAAAGCTTAGTGGTTTTACAAGAATATTTAAGATGGCCAGAGATGAACAAAGGCTAGCTATGGGAGGTGATATAGAATTGACAGACTCTATATATAAATTTTGAAGAAAAGTAAAGACCAAGGGCATGCCAAGAAGAACAAAAAAAACCAAGGCTTTCTAGTAAGGAATGAAGAATTGTTTGAGTCATGATTTAGAAAAATGGAAAATACTATAAACATGGGAATGAGATATATATATATATATATATATATATATTTTTTTTTTTTAGAGACTGGCTGTTTTTTTTTTTTTTTTTTTTAAGAAAAGAGAGAGCGAGAGAGAGATACCGGTGTCCTTCCAAAGTTTATCTTTAGCCCTAGATGTAAATCCTTAAGCAATGGCAAAACTACATGGACTAACAAGACGTGTTATAGACTATCTTTAAATTATATGATGAAATTCTGCCTTAGAATGAATGTACTCACTTGTTCATTGTCAAATGTTTCTGTAGATGTTATTCCACAACCTATGCAAGATTTGCTGTGTATGAATAATGACTTTCCTCCCAGAGCACATTGCCTGGTAAGATGGTAAGTATACATTTTACACAAATAACTTTCAGAATGTATGTCAGGGAGGCCCCCAGACTGCCCGCAAGATAGATGATTTGCTGGGAATTCGCACAGGACTCAGCATGTATTGATAGTTGCTCTTACTGCTAGGATTTCTTACAGTGACAGAATGCAAAGCAAAATCAGCAAAGAGGAAAAGTGCCTGAGGCAAAGTTTGGAGGAAGTGCAGGTGTTTAAGAGTCCTTTCCTAATGGAGTCACACAGGGCATACTGAATTCCCTTAGCAACAAGTTGTGACAATACATAATTGTCTACCAGAGAAACTTGTTTGTAGAAGCTCAGCTCTCTCAGGTTTTTAACTAGTGACATGTCACGTACGTACCTTCTGACTGTGACATAAGAAAATTTCAGACTCCTAGAAGGAAAGCAGGTAAACCTGCTGTTTAAACCATGTTGTTTGTACAATTTAGGCACAATAACTTTATTGGTTAGGATAAATGATGTGACCCCTCCCCAAATCCAAGTACCCAAACCCAAATATCAACCAGGCCTTGCAAGTAGGCCTTTCTGAGGGTAGCAGTCACAGGGCCGTTAACTCTCTTTTGCACAGTAGTCATAGTCCAGGTTGTACTTAACTATGATTCTGATGACTAGCATAGAACAATTAAATATAGAAAGCTGCATATATATTGTTGAAAATTGAATTGACATAAAATATTGATCTCAGTTATGTTATAACATCAAAACTCAATTGTGTCTTAGTTATAAATGTGGTATGTTAATTTAAGATTATCACATTTAAAAAGTCTTGTAATCTCTCTGAAGTTCTTTTAATTTTTTTCATTTATTCACAGCATTTCTTTATTTTGGAGATGTTAGTGTTAAAACATAACACTGTATTCACTCACTCACCAAAATGGCCCAAGCATAAGTATATGGTCAAAAAAGAAGACCTAGTTAAAGGAAATTTGTATACTGGTTTTAATTTACTCTATTGGCCTGAGTCAGTCTTTTGATTTTTTTTTTTTTTTTAATTAAAGAATTTCTAAGGAAGGGGAAGAATGATAATCTGTGTTTCATTCCATTGTGACACATAAAATTATTTGCATATGCAATAAACTGGATAATGTTTCATAAATAGTCCCATTATTTATTATTATTATTTATTTTTGCTGTGCAAGGTCTTTGTTGCTGTGCAGGATTTCCCTAGTTGCTGTGAGGAGAAGCTACTCTGTAGTTGCAATGTGTGGACTTCTTACTGCCATGGCTTCTCTTATTGTGGAGCACAGACTCTATCTAGGTCACGTGGGCTTCGGTAGCTGTGGCTAACTGGCTCTAGAGCACAGTCTCAGTAATGGTGGTACATGGGCTTAGTTGCTCCGTGGCATGTGGGCTCTTTCTGGACCAGGGATTGAACCCCTGTCTCCTGCATTGGCAGGCAAATTCTTTACCACTGAGCCACCAGGGAAGTCCCCATCCTGATTCTCTTATCTTTTAGAATATAAATACATACATTTAATATGACAAAATATATCAGAAGGCAGCATGGTGTCATAGAGTTTGCATTTACATTCATTCATTCAGCATTAATTGATCTACTGTTTGGCCAGGCAGTGAATTAGATAAACTAATATTTAATTTCTAGCTCAGGTACCTATTACCTCAGAAACTTTGGGCAAAACTTAATTTCGCTGATTTGGTTTCTAAGTTGGTGAAGTCAAAATAATAAATAATATGTACCATTGAGAGTATTTGTGAGGATTTAATAAGATAATAACATTATATATATCACATATATATATCAAAATTACAATGCTGTTATATAATTTCTGTTCAGCTTTTTAATATTTCAAGAAAGTGTACTGACACATAGTCCATGGTTAAATATTCATTGAGTGAATTTGTGAAATCTTTCTTTGTGTTAATGAATCACTTGTTAGTGATTTGTTTATATATTAATGAAAATCACTTGTTAGTTTTTTAATGTTCCCATTTTTATAAAATTTTATTTTAGAAATTAACATACAGTAAGTTGGACTTTTTTTTGATGTTCACTGAACTTTAACACATATGTTGTTCATTTGCTAAGTTGTGTCCAGCTCTTTGCCGAACTAAAGCACGCCAGACATCCCTGTCCTTCCCTATCTCCCAGAGTTTGGTCAAGCTTATGTCCATTGAGTCTGTGATGCAATCTAACCATCTCATCCTCTGCTGCCCCTTTCTCTTGCCCTCAGTCTTACCCAGCATCAGGGTCTTTTCTAGTGAGTAGGCTCTTCGCATCAGGTAACCAAAGTATTGGAACTTCAGCTTCAGTATCAGTCACTCCAATGAATCTTTAGGGTTGATTTTCTTTAGGATTGACTGGTTTGATCTCATTGCAATCGAAAAGACTCTTAAGAGTCTTCTCCAGCACCACAATTTGAAGGCATCAGTTCTTCAGCTGTCAGCCTTCTTTATGGTTCCATTCTCATATGCATATATGACTACTGGAAAAACCATAGCTTTGGCTATACAGACCTTTGTTGGCAAATGATGTCTCTGCTTTTTAATACATTGTCTAGGTTTTTCATAGCTTTTCTTCCAAGGAGCAAGTATCTTTTAATTTTGTGGCTACACTCACTCTGCAGTAATTTTGGAGCCCAAGGAAACAAAATCCGTCACTGTTTCCAGTTTTTTCCCATCTGTTTGCCATGAGGTGATGGGACCAGACGCCATGATATTCATTTTTTAAATATTGAGTTTTAAGGTAGCTTTTTCACTCTCCTTTTTTTACCCTCAACAAGAGGCTCCTTAACTCCTCTTTGCTTTCTGCCATTAGAGTGAAAATAATGGTACCATGTACATTCCCTGGTGGCTCAGATGGTAAAGAATCTGCCTGCAATACAGGAAACCCAGGTTCAATCCCTGGCTCAGGAAGACCCCTGGAAAAGGGAATGGCTACTCAATCCAGTATTCTTGCCTGGAAAATCCTATGGACAGGGGAGCCTAAAGAGCTACAGTACATAGGGTTGCAAAAAGTCAGACATAACTGAGCGACTAATACTTCCAGGTTTTTCTTTTTCATGTGCATTTGTATACAAGTTTTTAAAAATATTTACTTATTTGGCTGTGTTGAATCTTAGTTGCAGTACTTGGAATCGTTTTTGCGTTTTACAGTATATAGGCTCTAGAATGTGTGGGCCTGGGGGCATGTGAGATCTTAGTTCCCCAATCAGGAATTGAACCAATATCCCCTGCATTGCACGGTGGATTCTTAGTTACTGGGCCACCAGGGAAGTCCCCTATAGTTTTTAAAGCTGGTACCACAGAGTATAGGATAGTTGTGTAACCTCCCCCAAACTCTTCTCCATTCTAATATTTGGCAGTCACTAACATGGAACAGCAAACTGGTTCCAAATAGGAAAAGGAGTACGTCAAGGCTGTATTTTGTCACTCTGCTTGTTTAACTTCTATGCAGAGTACATCATGAGAAACGCTGGGGCTGGAAGAAGCACAAGCTGGAATCAGGATTGCTGGGAGAAATATCAATAACCTCAGATATGCAGATGACACCACCCTTATGGCAGAAAGTGAAGAGGAACTAAAAAACCTCTTGATGAAAGTGAAAGTGGAGAATGAAAAAGTTGGCTTAAAGCTCAACATTCAGAAAACGAAGATCATGGCATCCGGTCCCATCACTTCATGGGAAATAGATGGGGAAACAGTGGAAACAGTGTCAGACTTTATTTTGGGGGGCTCCAAAATCATTGCAGATGGTGACTGCAGCCATGAAATTAAAAGACGCTTACTCCTTGGAAGGAAAGTTATGACCAACCTAGATAGCATATTCAAAAGCAGAAACATTACTTTGCCAACAAAGGTTCGTCTAGTCAAGGCTATGATTTTTCCTGTGGTCATGTATGGATGTGAGAGTTGGACTGTGAAGAAGGCTGAGCGCCGAAGAATTGATGCTTTTGAATTGTGGTGTTGGAGAAGACTCTTGAGAGCCCCTTGGACTGCATGGAGATCCAACCAGTCCATTCTGAAGGAGATCAGCCCTGGGATTTCTTTGGAAGGAATGATGCTAAAGCTGAAACTCCAGTACTTTGGCCACCTCATGCAAAGAGTTGACTCATTGGAAAAGACTCTGATGCTGGGAGGGATTGGGGGCAGGAGGAGAAGGGGACGACAGAGGATGAGATGGCTGGATGGCATCACTGACTCGATGGACGTGAGTCTGAGTGAACTCCGGGAATTGGTGATGGACAGGGAGGCCTGGCGTGCTGCGATTCATGGGGTCGCAAAGAGTCAGACACGACTGAGCAACTGAACTGAACTGAACTGAACATGTTCTTAGTCACTGTAAGTTTTGACCTTTCAGGAGTTTCATAGAGATGGAATCAAATAGTAACCATATGAGACTGTCTTCTTTCACTCAGCATAATACTTTTGAGATCATTTGAAATAATTTTGTATCAATGGTTTGTTCCTTTCTATTAGTAGTATTCTACTGTAGGGATATACCATAGTTTGTTTACTCATTCCCCTGTTGAGGGATAATAGATTTATTTCTTGGATTGGACATTTATGAGTAGAGCTGCTGTAAATATTTTTGTGTAGATCTTTTATATGAAAATATATTTTTAGATTACTTGGGTAAGTACCTAGGGTGTGATTAAGTCACATGGAAGCCAGTCACATGCTAAGTGTATATTTAACTTCATATGAAACAGCCAAACTGATTTCCAAAGTGATGTACCATTTTGCATTTCCACTAACAACATATGAGAGTTTCAGTTGCTCTGTATCCACAATAGCACTTGGTGTCAGTTTTTTTAGTTTTAGCTGTTCTAACAGATGTGTTGTTAGAATGAGAATATCTCATCCTAATTTTAATTTCGAATATCTTTCATGTGTTTTTTGCCATGAATATACTCTGTGGTGAAATGTCTGCAAGTCTTTTGCCCACTTTTTAATTGAATTGTTTTCTTATTGTTGTGTTTTGAGAGTTTTTAAATATATTCTAAATACAAATATTTTCTCTAGACAGTAGTTTATCTTTTCATTCTCTTACTAGTGTCTTTTCCAGAATAAAGTTTTTAAAATTTGATGCAGTTTGGTTTATCAGTTTTTTACATTATGAATCATGCTTTTGGTGCCATTTCTGAGAACACTTGCATGAGGTCAGAAAGCTTTCTCCTAATTAAAAAATATATGTATATAAACTTTAAAAAATTTGTGGTTTATTTTAGGTTTATAGAAAAGTTATAGAGATAGTTACAGACTCTTCCAAGATATCCTTCTCTCAATTTTCTCTGTTGTTAGTTTATATTATCAATATATGTGTGTCAAAACTGAAAAGCCAACATTGGTACATTAGTTAAAACATTAGTACATTGTTGTTGTTCAGTCTCTTAAGTCATGTCTGACTCTTTGCAACTCCATGGACTACAGCATGCCAGGTACTTAGTCAATTTTATTTAACTAGTTTTTCCACTAACATCCATTTTCTATTCAAAGATCTAGTCTGGGATACTGCATTGCATTTAGTTATCATATCACCTTAGATTGTTCAGTCTACATTCCTGTGAAAATTTCTCAGTCTTTTCCTCATTTTTGATCACTTGGAGCTTTGAGGGGTACTAGTCAGGAATTTTGTAGAATCTCGTTCAGTTTGAGAGATTTAAAAATTAAAAAACAATTTTTTTTTCTAAACTTTTTATTTTGTATTGCTTCTAAGTCACTTCAGTCATGTTCGACTCTGTGTGACCCCATAGACGGCAGCCTACCAGGCTCCGCCTTCCCTGGGATTCTCCAGGCAAGAACACTGGAGTGGGTCACCATTTCCTTCTTCAGTGCATGAAAGTGAAACGTGAAAGTTAAGTCACTCAGTCGTGTCTGACTCTTAGTGACCCCATGGATTGCAGCCTACCAGGCTCCTCCGTCCATGGGATTTTCCAGGCAAGAGTACTGGAGTGGGGTGCCATTGCCTTCTCCATATTGAGGTATAGCCAATTAACAATATTGTGGTAGTTTGAAGAAAGCAACAAAAGAGCTCAATTTTAACATGTATCCATTAAAATATTTTTTTGAAGTAAAAAAAATTTTATGGTTACATTTGGGTTATGACTTTGGAAAGAAGATCATAATGGTGAAGTACCTCTTTATTATATATCAGAAGGTCATATTATCATCATGATTTAGTCACTAGTGACCTTAACTTTGATTACATGGCCAATTATTTGTTTTATTCTAAAAGTTTTACCTTTTATATTTAGAGCTTTTATCCATTTCAAGTTGATTTTTGTATAATATTCTTTTCTTGCTTGTGGATGTTTAGTTGTCCCAGCAGCATTTGTTGAAGAGTTTCCTTTCTTCATAGACTTACTTATACAACTTTATCAAAGATTACTGGCCACGTTTGTGTGGGTTTGTTTCTGCATGCTCTTGGTTTTATAAGTGTTTACATTAAATAGTCCCTTTCCTTTTCCTTTTTAAAAATCTTTTTCAAATTTGTTTTGGCTATTCTAGCTCCTTTGCTTTTCTGTTTACATTTTAGGATTGGTATATATCTACAAAAAGTCTCATTGGGAGTTTTATTGGAATTGCCTAGAGTCTGTAGATTATTTTGGTGGAGAATTGATATGTTTATATGCTGGGTCTTCCACTCTATGGTCACAATTGGTCTCCAGTTATTTAGGTCTTCTTTAATTTCAGCATATCAGATCAGATCAGATCAGTCGCTCAGTCGTGTCCGACTCTTTGCAACCCCATGAATTGCAGCACGTCAGGCCTCCCTGTCTGTCACCAACTCCCGGAGTTCACTCAGACTCACGTCCATCAAGTCAGTGATGCCATCCAGCCATCTCATCCTCTGTCATCCCCTTCTCCTCTTGCAGGCAGATCAGGTGGTCTGGTATTCCCATTTCTTGAAGAATTTGCCACAGTTTATTGTGATCCACACAGTCAAAGGCTTTGGCATAGTCAATAAAGCAGAAATAGATGTTTTTCTGGAACTCTCTTGCTTTTTTTGATGATCCAGCGGATGTTGGCAATTTGATCTCTGGTTCCTCTGCCTTTTCTAAAACCAGCTTGAACATCAGGAAGTTCATGGTTCACATATTGCTGAAGCCTGGCTTGGAGAATTTTGAGCATTACTTTACTAGCATGTGAGATGATGCAATTGTGCGGTAGTTTGAGCATTCTTTGGCATTGGCTTTCTTATCCTGTGTATTTTTTATTAGGTGTATATCTAATTATTGCTTGTTTAAATGAGCTATTGTAATGGTATTGTTTAAATTTTTTTCATATCCAGCGCTTTGTTCCTGGTATATAGGAATGTGACTAATTTTTGTGCCTTGAGGTCATATCCTGTGACCATACTAAATTCAGTTATTAACTGTAGAAAGAGTTTTGTGGTGTCTTTTGAACTTTCTTTGTAGTCATATGAATAAGCATAGTTTTACTACTTTTCCAATATCTGGTTCTGTTTTTACCCTCGCCTTTTTAAACTGGCTAAGGCTCCAGTAAAATACTGAATATGAATGGTGAGAGTGGACAGCTTTGTCTTGATCCTAATCTTGTTTAGTCTTTTACCATGAAATTTGATGTCAGGTATAGTTTCTTCATTGATATGCTTTACGAGGTTGGGAAAGTTCTGTTCTTAGTTTGCTAGGAGTTTTTATATGAATGGATGTTGAATTTTGTGAAATGTGTTTTCTACTTAAATTGATATGATCTTTTGTTTCTTTTGTTTTTTAATATGGTGATTACATGGATTGATTTTTAGATAGCTAATTAGCTTCGCACCGGCAGGATGAACTCGACTTCTTCTTTGTGGTTTAACTTGCATTGATTTGCATAATTTTTACTTCTATAGCTGGATGATATGCTAATATTTTGTTAAGGATTTTAGTAGTAGTAGTAGCCAAACTCAGTCATGTCCAACTCTTTGCGACCCCTGTGGACTGTAGCCTGCTAGGCTCCTCTGTGCATGGAATTCTCCAGGCAAGAATATGGGAGTGGGTTGCCATTTCTTACTGCAGAGGATCTCCCCAATCCGGGGAGTGAATCTGGGTATTGCAGGCAGATTCTTTACCATCTGAACCACCAGGTAAGCCCCTGTTGAGGATTTTGGTGTCTGTGTTAATGAGAAATATTAACATTACAAAACTTACATTTTGGTTTTGATATCAGACAAACGCTGGCCTCATAACATCAGTTGGGAAGTATTTTGTTCTCTTCTGTTTTTTGAAAGAGATTGTGTAAAATTGATGTTGCTTTCTTTAAATGTTTGGTAGAATTTGTTCAGGAAACCACCTGGGCCTGGAGGAGTTTTACTGAGGTGGCAGTCCCTTCTATGGTCCAGTCTTTAAGCAGAAGTCTTCCGTCCACTTCCTTGCCTCATGTACACCCATATCCCTGAGGGGCCATTCAAAATGTTACAACCTCTGTACTGATTTGGATTGATGGAAAGCCCATACACAGACAATACTTGATTAAATATAAAGGATACAGAAGGAAATTGATGTGTTCCTAGGTTACCTGGTAGAGAGATTGGTAACAACATCAGAAAAAGTATGTAGCTTTTTATTCTCAGTGCCTCATGAGCAGGGGATGCTAATATCTGAATGACATCACACTTGCGGAAGCATAGTTTCCAAACCTAGACTTATATTTATGAGACTAGGGCATTCTTGGACATAGCCTAACCTGTATACATACCAAAGACCACTTCTGCTGGGCTGGTTTATACCTTATCATCTCCGAGTGGTATAATTCACATTGTCATTGCTAAGCTAAATATGTGGTAGTTTCAGACATAAACAGACTTTTCTTCTATCATTCTCAGGCTCTGTAGTCTATCAAAGCATAGTCATTTTGCTCTGTAAGTCATACTAATAGGCTTTTAGCATCTAAATGGTTTATCCTGTAAGATCCTGATCCCTAGTCACTAGCTGTTGTGGTGTCTACCCAGAGTTGATAATCCCCTGGTTTTCTTCAGTCACCTTTACATGCTTATTTCTGCCTTTAAGTTCCCTCTGTTTTTGTGACTCAGGAATCTTTTTTTTAATCTGAAGTTCAGCTATGTATTTCAAAAACATTATCATATCTTACCAGGTATTTTGGGGTGGAAGGGGACCTACGTCATATCAATTTGCTGTATCACTTCCATATTTTTTCATTTGATTTTTCTTAAAGATTAGAAGGGCAACAACAAACTTTTGAGAATTTAAAAATTAGGCATATTAAAACTATGTGTTTTCTTTTATTCAACAAACATTCTTCTAAAACATTTACTGTGAGTCAGATACTGGGCTATCAAGGGTAAACTGTGGTCCTTGTCTCAGATGGCTTTCGGATTAGAAGGGGGTTTAGAGATAAGGGAACAGATGGCGGCACTGCTAAGTGCTTTCATGGGGGGCAGCACAGAGCTTGAGGCAAACTCATAGGAGATACTGCCTTTCCAGATAGATAAGTCAGGAAATGTTTCCAAGGAGAGGTGATACCTTACCTGAATCCTGCAAGGCAAGTGAGAATAAGCCAGGTGAGTTTAAATAAAAAGATATTCAAGGCAGAAGAGTGTAAGTAGAGGTGATGATGCCTAACTGAACTTGAAGCCTGCAAATAGTTTGGGAAGCCTTGAGGTAAGCTGAGGGTTGAGAATGGCAAAAGATGAGATAGTGTCTATGAATTTGTAATCTAATGTGAACTAGGCATCTTAACAAGATTTCATATTGTTCTCATATTTTTTAAATAGAATTTTGAAATTATAATTGTTAAAAATTCTTACTTTCAAGGATACAAATTAATCATGAAGCTTCTTAGCAACTGAAGAATAACATACACATAAGTTTTCAGCTATAAATATTTCCTTTTTTAAGTTGAACAAAAAACATCTATTTCTGCTTTATTGACTATGCCAAAGCCTTTGATTGTGTGGATCACAATAGACTGTGGAAAATTCTGAAAGAGATGGGAATACCAGACCACCTGACCTGCCTCTTGAGAAATCTGTATGCAGGTCAGGAAGCAACAGTTAGAACTGGACATGGAACAACAAACTGGTTCCAAATAGGAAAAGGAGTACGTCAAGGCTGTATATTGTCACCCAGCTTATTTAACTTATATGCAGAGTACATCATGAGAAACGTGGGGCTGGAAGAAACAGAAACTGGAATCAAGATTGCCGGGAGAAATATCAATAACCTCAGATATGCAGATGACACCACCCTTATGGCAGAAAGTGAAGAGGAACTAAAAAGCCTCTTGATGAAGGTGAAAGAGGAGAGTGAAAAAGTTGGCTTAAAGCTCAACATTCAGAAAACTAAGATCATGGCATCCAGTCCCATCACTTCATGGGAAATAGATGGAGAAACAGTGGAAACAGGGTCAGCCTTTATTTTGGGGGGCTCCAAAATCACGGCAGATGGTGACTGCAGCCATGAAATTAAAAGACGCTTACTCCTTGGAAGAAAGGTTATGACCAACCTAGATAGCATATTCAAAAGAAGAGACATTACTTTGTCAACAAAGGTCCGTCTAGTCAAGGCTATGGTTTTTCCTGTGGTCATGTATGGATGTGAGAGTTGGACTGTGAAGAAGGCTGAGCGCCGAAGAATTGATGCTTTTGAACTGTGGTGTTGGAGAAGACTCTTGAGATTCCCTTGGAGTGCAAGGAGATCCAACCAGTCCATTTTGAAGGAGATCAGCCCTGGGATTTCTTTGGAAGGAATGATGCTAAAGCTGAAACTCCAGTACTTTGGCCACCTCATGCAAAGAGTTGACTCATTGGAAAAGACCCTGATGCTGGGAAAAGACCCTGGGGGCAGGAGAAGGGGACAACACAGGATGAGATGGTTGGATGGCATCACTGACTCAATGGACATGGGTTTGGTAGACTCTAGCAGTTGGTTTGTGATGGACAGGGAAGCCTGGTGTGCTGCAGTTCATGGGATTGCAAAGAGTTGGACATGACTGAGCGACTGAACTGAACTGAAAGTTAATAAAGTAGACCCCCCAAATTTGAAGTATAATGCAAAATATTTGTACTATACATAGACAATGAGTAAAGATTGTCAGAATGAGAAAAACCTAATATATGATTAATCAAACTTACAAAAAATAGAACATTTATGTCAAATGCTGAGTTTTGATGGTTCAAGTTTATCAATCTATTTCTATTTTGTTATCTCCTATTTTCAGTTTTTGTATCAAACATCTGCCAGGTTAGCATTAACCCTATTTAACTTTTTAAAAAGTATTTTGTAAAACTAGTCTTAAAAGTTATGTGGGCATGATGTTAATGAACCTGGATGTGTGTCCGCACAGCAAAGCCAATTTACTGATACCGAGTTGTGGTAAAGGACAGTACAGTGTTATTGCAGGTCACCAGACAATGAGAATGGGAAACTCATGATCAAAAGACCCAGCTTTGCAATAGCTTTCAGGGAAGGGTTTTCAAGGACATTGTGAGGGAGGGGGCCGCGTGGTCCATGATCAGCTTGTGCTCAGCTCTTGGGTTGATTGGCATCAAGGTAAAGTTTGGCACATCATCAATTTTCTGGCTCCAATCAGTTTGGGCACTTCGTGCTTGCAGTCAGCAGTTTTCATCTGGTGGGGTCTGGTTTCTATAAAAACAACTTAGGAATATGTGTCAGACATTTATATTTTTTAAGGAACTGGGAGTTTGATGACTCTACTATGTGGTTGATTTATAATCTGAATTGTTACCTTTCCCAGCCCAACCTCTTTTAGTTTCTACATGTTCACATATCCTGATAAATAATGCTTGAGCCAACCTTTAGAGACCCAGGGGAGATCTGGGAGATGAAAATAAAAGCCTCTTACTTCAAAAGACAGGGACACAGGCACTTGGTTACAGTTTCATGATCAAGTTTTATAGTTTAGGCAAGGTGGTGGTTTAGTCGTGTCCGACTCTTGTGACCCCATGGACTATAGCCTGCCACGCTCCTCTGTTCATGGGATTCTCCAGGCAGGAATACTGGAGTGGGTTGCTATTTTCCTTCTCCAGGGGATCTTTCCCACCCAGGAATTGAACCTGTGTCTCCTGCATTGCAGGCAGATTCTTTACCAACTGAGCTATGAGGGAATCTTAATAATGTGACTTATTGGCTGCTTCTCTCTGCCTCCTTTTATACATATCCTTTAAATACCTTCTAATGGCTGATCCTGAAACCCTCATTAGAAATTTAGTCCCTTGATTAATTGCTATTTATTAAAAAAAATAGTCATAGAAATGATACAAACATTAATTTTAGCAGACATTTATGTTCAAATGTAAACTTATGAACTCTTTTGTGAGCAGAGGGTGTGGTAGGTAGGTTCATAAGTCCTGTTAATATTAGTCCACATACCTAGTTACAGAATTTTCTTTTGTGATGAGAACTTTTAAGATTTTTAAGATTTATTCTCTTAGCAACTTTCAGATGCACTGTACAGTATTATTAACTATAGTCACCATGCTGTACATTACATCCCCATAATTTACTTCCTTTATAACTGGAGATTTGTATCTTTTGGTCTCTCCACCATTTCCGCCACCTCACACACCACCTCTGGCAGCCAGCTATCTGTTGTCTGTGTCTAGGAGCTTGGTGCATTTTTGTTTGTTTGTTTTTATTCCATATGTAAGTGAGATCCTATTTCGTCTTTCTCCGTCTGACTTGTTTCACTTAGCATAATGTCCTCACGTCCGTGCATGTTGTTGCACATGGTAAGGTTTCAGTTTTTTCTATGGCAGGATAATAATCTGTTGTGTGTATGCATGCGTGCTTAGTCGCTTCAGTCGTGTCTGACTCTGTGTGACCCTGTGGACTGTAGCCCACCAGGCTCCTCTGTCTGCATATACATACACCACATTTTCTTCATTCATTCACCCATTAATGGATACTTAAGTTGTTTCCATATCTTGGCTTTTGTAATTGGTGCTACAGTGTTCATGGGGGCACATAACTTTTTGAATTAGTGTTTTCATTTTCTTTAGATAAATACCCAGAAATAGAATTGCTGGGTCATAAGGTAGTTCCATTTAAAATTTTTTTGAAGACACTTCCATACTGTTTTTCCTCCTGGCTGCACCAGTCTATATCCCCACCAACAGTGACTGAGGGTTCCCTTTTTTCCCTGCATTCTTGCCAATAGTTTTTCTTTTCTTTTTGATGATCATTACTCTAAAAGATACAAGGTTATATGTCATTGTTGTTTTGATTTGAATTTCCCTAATGATTAGTGATGTTTAGCATCTTTCCATGTAGCTGTTGACCACCTGTATGCATTGATCTTTTAAAGATAATAGTGACAGGGAAAATACATTTGTAATCAAAGAAAAGAGCATATTTAACAGAGGTAATGGGGTGGTATTTGAGATAAATCTTCAAAAAAAAAAAAAGAATCTACTGATGTTCCATGATGACTGTTGAGTAGGGAAAACATTCCAGGTAGTGGAAACAAATACATTGAGGATTGGCTTTTATTGCAGATAAATAGGAAGCAGTTCACTTTGGCTTATTTATTGTGAACAGGAGTATACACTGGCACAATTTTATGTGTATGGAGGGGGAGGAGTTAGTTTGGCAACAGCTATCAATTGGCAACAGCTATCAATGTTAAAGATGTTTAAGATGTTCTTTTAGCCAGCAACTTCTAAGAATTTGTCCCACAGTTATACCCTGTAGAAATTGTTGCAGTGTTGTTGCAGTAGCATAAAACTGGAAACAAAGTACTGACCAGTAGGGGAGATGAGCCTTTGAAAAGAAGGTACAGGAAGTATGTTAATCTAATCTTTTTTGAGGAAAGGATGGGTCAATGGACAGATGGAACAGTTTTGGAAGAATGACCAAGAACGATTGACAACTGTTTCTTTCTAGTTTCTGGGGATACCGAGGCAAATAAGTGCTTTTGTTTTCTTTCTTCCAAGGATATTAAGAAAAGAAAGAAAAAAACTGTATGTAAATAGATTTAGAGCCTAAAATTCACAGCTCTGGGTTCTTTGCGGTATTTGATGCTACTTCTACATAACTAATTTTGATTTCAGGGGTAGGAGGGTGGAGGAGACGTGAGAAGATGAAATAAACTTTTGTCATCTAAACAGCAAACAGATTATGATTGGATTTTAAAAAAATTAAATCTTTTTTGCTACTGTTTTGGGGAATTTCTTGAGACTGTTCATAGAAGTATTCATAACTGTGTAGAGTTAAAATAGGCAAATGAGTAATGCCTTTTATAAATTTATATTAAAAATATTGTTAAATAAAAACACAACAGGGAGTGAATAGGACAGGAATTTTCAGGAGGCAAGATTACCAGTTTGACCTTAATGTTTTTGTAAATTTTGGCTGCCGATTTGTGGTTTTTAATGGACTTGTCAACTAAATGAGAAGTTTGCATTATTGTAAGATACCAAGAGTAAGCCTGATAATTTTGTGATTCCTATCTAATATGTGTTATTGAGTGAAAGAATATAATAATTCTTTAATTATAATACTAGATTAAGGAAATGGCAACCCACTCCAGTGTTCTTGCCTGGAGAATCCCAGGGACGGGGGAGCCTGGCGGGCTGCCGTCTATGGGGTCGCACAGAGTTGGACACGACTGAAGCGACTTAGCAGCAGCAGCAGAGTAAATCTGGAGAATTAAATGGCAACCCATTCCAGTATTCTTACCTGGGAAATCCCATGGACAGAGGAGCTGGCGGGCTACAGTCCATGGGGTCACAAAAAAAAAAAAAAAAGTCAGATAGGACTTACCGACTAAACAAGACTAAATCATGTTCTTACTTTGACAGCACAAGTATGACTGATAGTTATTTTCCTGACATTTAGGGAATCTATTAAACTTTAACTCTCCACATTAGTGGACTTAATGTTATCACCTAATTAATACAAGAAGTCAGTGCTGGCTTTCATGTTTTATTTTTGAAACCTAACTAAGACAAAACTGATTATTTAATTTTTTTTCTTTGTAATTCGTAATTTCAGCAAATCGCTGCGAATTTGTAAAGAATGGAGAGAAAATAGATGAATGATGTGAATTTTGTGCCAAATGAAGGAAATTCAGGTTGTTATAGGTTCAGTTGCCATTTAAGAAGGAAAGAAAGACAGACCTGGGTTCAAACCTAACTTTCTTTTCAGGGAAATATTTTTCACGTTTCCCAAATAATAGATTTTTGTGTTCTGACTTTTTTGCCTGTTTAATGGCAGTGATTCTTTTTTCTTTTTTTTAAAGGTATGGACTCCGAGAGTTTGTGGTGATAGCACCTGCTGCAAACAATGATGCTGTCCTCAGTGAATCTAAGTGCAATCTTCTTCTGAGCTCTGTGTCTATTGCTTTGGGAAACACTGGCTGGTAGGTGGACATGTCAAAACACCTAGACATGAGTTTTAAGAACTATTTTAAATTAAAATTTATGAAGGAAACTGCTTGCTAAATGTTAGGTTTTTAATTAATATAGGATTAGTATTTTTATGTTATTATATTGGAATATTATATATAAGGACCAACACAACAAAATCTTTAGGGAAAGCATATCTAAAGGGAAACTTACTGAAATATTACATGAATATTTAAAATTAATAAATTGTACTGTTTTTGTATTTTGCTTCCAAATGTTTAATCTATTTAAATTTTGATGCAAAATCAGAACATGGAAGCAACCTAGATATCCATCAAGAGATGAATGTGTAAAGAAGTTGTACCTACACACAGTGGAATATTACTCACGTGAAAAGGAATGAATTTGAGTCAGTTCTAGTGAGGTGGATGAACCTAGAGCCTGTTCTACAGAGTGAAGTAAGTCAGAAAGAGAAGAACAAATAAATAGTGTACATTAACATATATATGGTACTGGTGAACCATATTTGTAGGGCAGCAATGGAGATGCAGACATAGAGAACAGACTTACAGACAGAATGAGAGAGAAGGTGGGCCCACTGAGAGAGTAGCACTGAAGCATATACCATATGTAAAATAGATAGCCAGTGGGAATTTGTTGTGTGACTCAGGGAGCTCAACCCAGGGCACTGTAACAACCTAGAGGGGTGGGATGAGGTGGGAGATGGGAGGGAAGGGACATATGTATACCTATGGCTGATTCATGTTGATGTGTAGCAGAAACCAACCCAACACTGTAAAGCAATTATCCTCCAATTAAAAATAATTTTAAAAATACAAAGAAAAATCTAATTTTAAAAACTTGATAACAGCATCACCTTGTTCAGCCTCCACTAGGACTATGCATTCAGGTAACTTGAATTTTTTGTTTCTCTGCACATGTTTTCAAATGACTGAAAGTGCTACAGGTATTGATTTTTGAAGTTAAGATAGATTTTAGTGAGTAGGCTAATTTGCAGATATGGAAATCTTTGAATAAGGAGGAACAACTATATCTTCAAATGATTAAGTAAAATATAATTCACCACTAATGTAGGTTTAATTTGTATTGTTTAATACCTGTGAATCAAGTTTAATTAATGTCCTTGAAAATCCTAGTAGGTGAGATCACTTTTATTCAAGAAAATTTTTATTCTGCCTTTTTTTTTTTTAATGATTTTTCAGCCATTTAAAAATAATGTTCTGACTGTACAGTGCCACTTGATGATAATTTCATTTTATTAGTGTAAGGAGAAAAGAAACTAATAATGCCTTTGTTATAAATTTGTCTGTGGAATGTTCCTTGTTTATTTCTTTAGATATTTGAGATTAAAATAATGTTATACTGTAAAGCGAGATTTAGAAGCTATTCAATGTTTAATGAACTTAGAGTCTATTCTTGTTAATTATATCCTACAGCCAGGTGCCACTCTTTGTGCAGATTCATCACAAATGGCGAAGAATGTATGTGGGTGAATGTCAGGGTCCTGGTGTCCGAACTGATTTTGAAATGGTTCATCTTCGAAAAGTGCCAAATCAGTATACTCATTTATCAGGTCTGCTGGATATCTTCAAATCAAAGATTGTGAGTTGGCATTGATACTTTGTCTTATCTGGGATCCAGATAAAAGTAGTAATTTAGTAATTTTATTGGTTTCATAGAAATATTTCTAATATTGATAATATAATTAGAAGAAAGATGTAATCGATTATAAAAATTACTCTGTGTATCTAAAGAAACAAATATCCAATTAGTTTTTAGTGTACAAACTAAAAACTAGTTTGTATACTAGCTTTGGTTGTTCTGTTAACATTTAGATACTGTGTTAACTCTTTATATTCCTTTTTCTCTAACAGTAATATTGCCAACCCTCCCCCGTGTGAGTGGGCCTCTATGTAGCTACTTGTTGGGGACTCTGACTAAGAGCAACTGAGATGTGAACTCTTGGGTTCTGAATTGCTATTTTTCCCCCCAAGGGTCTATTTGATGTTTAAAATTAATCTGGCTTATAATGCTATGACTGAGGGCAGCAGGGCTAACTTGGATGTGCTCAATACATCTTTATTTTTCTCTAAAAACACTATAACAGAGATATGGAGGACTTGCCTGTGCTACTCTTTTACAAAGTAGCTGTCCTAGACTCTTTAAAAATAGCAGTTTCATGATAGGCAATACAAATTCTGGGAGCTATTTAGCTTAAAAGAGAGTGAAGTGATGTAACAACTAAAGGCAGTGTGTGATCCTTGATCACAGCAAAATAGCCATAAAGGACACAATTGGAACAGTGGGACAGTTTTAATATGGACTATATATTACAAAATAATATCAGTGTTAAAATTCTTGAGTGTGATAATTGTGTTATGGTTGCATAGGATAATATCCTTGTTCATAGGAATCACATGCTGAATGAAGTATTTAGAGGTGAGTTGCCATGATGCTTGCAATTTACTTTCAAAAGTTACAGTCAAAAAGATCATGTGGGTATTCATTATGCTAGCTTTGCAACCTTTCTGAAGGTTTACAAATTTTGAAAATTAAAAAAAATAAGAAAATGCTGAAATTTCTTTTTTTAACATATATTGTTTGTAGAAAGATATTTAGGATTAGAACTTCATAAATGTATGTTTTCAGTGTTGAGGCTGTAAATAGCATGGTGCTAGGATTATCACTACAAAGATGAATCTACTTGATATTTTAAAAAAGTACATGTACCAGGTTAAGAAATTAAAGAGGTAAAAACTTCTTTATATCCTTAGTCCCTTTCCTCAAAATAACTATTGTTAGCTGTTTCTGTGATTATCTCCATTAAACAAATGATAGAAGTATGTCTTTTAGAAAGTTCCCTGTCTATATGCAACTTTTCCCCCAAAACCTCTCTGGACCTTGAAATGCTGTCTTAAATACTACTCAATTCTTCATGTGTTGCCTTGAGAAATTTTTGAAAAAGACAAATATGTGTTATTTCTACTCTGTTAGTTTTCCTTTGTTCTCACCAAATCTTCAATTATGTTTAATTATTTTAGATAAAATTCTAGTCAGATGCAAATATTAATGTTTTATTCCTCTTTTTAAAAACATTAGTGAAAGTTATTTTCATGGATCTTTTACTCCTCTACGTAACTCAGCTTCTTACTAAAACTAGGGACTACATTGATTTGTGAAGCCTGATTTAGAATATGACTGTTAAAAAAAAAAAAAAAAAGCATTCCTAATCAGTTTATTACATCGTCTTTCAGAACTTTTACAAACCTCACTGGTATAAATATGAAAGTTTATTTGGTAAGAGTTGAACTTAAAATAATTGAGACCTGTTTTGAGTACTTTATTGGTATTACATAAAACTACTTAATATGCAACTCTCTTATACTGTCTTTATAAGGCTATCTTTATAAATATTACCCTTTAAATCTACTGGAAGTGTTCCAAGGCACTTTAGCCCCACAGTGGCAATTTATTTCATTTTCACATGAATCTAATATTTTGAAAAGGCTTCCTTGGCAGAGTGGCAGCAGAGGGTGGTTGTCCTTGGAATCACATAAAGTTTAAATTTAAATCTTCTTTTGCCACAATCCTTTAAATGTTTGAAAGCGCTCTCATACCGTAGTGTTTCCTTTTTCAATTTAGACATTCTTCATTCTATCAGATGTTCTTTATGTTTCATGGTTTTATATTCTGATTTGGATATTTATCTTTCTTAGAATTGTATTTATTTCTTCATGTTCTGGGGAAGTTTTGTTTGCAGGCTCATTTTTAATGTCATCTTTTTGTAGTTTTAAACTTTCCTATCTTCTCTAGTGGTTTTATAATTTGTGATTGCTTCTTATCTGTAGACTATTTCAGATGCCTGTCTTAAAATGGTGTTTGATGCCTCTTGCTCGGTGTTGATATTGTGGTATTGCACATGGAGTCTTGGAATCATTGAATTGCTTGCTTGGATCATGAGTGAGTGAGTGAGTGAAGTCACTCAGTCATGTCCGACTCTTTGTGACCCCATGGATTGTAGCCCACCAGGTTCCTCCGTCCATGGGATTCTCCAGGCAGGAATACTGGAGTGGGTTGCCATTTCTTTCTGCAGGGGATCTTCCCGACCCAGGGATTGAACCCAGGTCTTCTGCATTGCAGGCAGACGCTTTAACCTCTGAGCCACCTGGGAAGCCTGGATGCCTGGATCATAGGAGTGGGTTTTTCCCCAGGTCACACAACTTTTTCTAGCCTTATACCTTCCAGCACAGCCACTGCTCCAATCTAGAGTACTCTGTCCATATGTCTGCCTTAAGCAGAGAGTCTTGTAGTGCCCTCAGTCTGGGCTGAGTACTTTGGATCCATTTAATGCAGTCCATAATCCTGGCTGTCATCTGGAACTTAGCAAGCATGTGTCTTGGGTCCCACTTAATACTTTTAGTTTTCTGTACCTTTTCTATACCTTTTCTAGGGTCTGTGAAGATAAGTCATGTTTGATCCTAGCTGTTTCTTTTTGGTCATCTCTTTCTGTATTTGCCAACATTGCTAACGTGACTGGAGCAGAGGTTATGTGTCAAAGTGACCTCATTATGGTTTCTAGATCATTACTGGTCTAGTATTACTGGTGAATGCTCATTTGGTACCTAAACCTAAGTAAAAAGTAATTATTTCTGACCAGCTAGAATCTTACTTCTGTAGGACACAGCAGCCCAAAACTGAATTAACTCTCTCTTTTTTGGCAGCTATCTTGAGATTGAGTTTGTATTCAGTTAAAGTTACTAATGACATTTATAGCAACTGATGCTGAGCTAAAGGGTCTATGTTATTTCTTCTGACCAGCAGTATCAGAAACACCTGGAAACTGGGTAGATATGCAGGATATTGTTGAATCTGCATTTTCATAAGCTCACTAGGTCATGCCTATGCATACTTAATTCCTATTCCACATTAATATAGCTTAACCATTATTAAGGGAAGCTGAGATCATGAGATGTTTGGATATTATTAATTTTTATTATTATTAATGAGTATAAAGATAGATCTTAATTTTCTGATTCATTAATATAAACTATTTTGCGTGAGTGACCATTTGTCACAGTCTAACATTTTCGTTAAATATTCAAGACTGGCTTTGAGTTTATTTTCATTTCAAAGGGAAAAAAGACATCTTAAACCTAGTTTTATATTTTGTAGCAGTTTTACTTTATTTAAAAAATGATTCACATTTTTTTACATGCAATATGGCTGAAGAGACTAGTAAGAAATTATATTTGTGTAATTAAAATTGTGTAAGATATTTTGAAATAGTATTTTACTTAATAGAATGTAATATCTCTTCCTGGTAGTAGGTCAAACAGCTTTTTTTTTTTGGAAGTTTATTTCTTTCTTAAAAAATTTATTTTTAATTGGAGGATAATTACTTTACTATATAGTGATGGTTTCTGCCATACATCAACATGAATCAGCCACAGGCATACACATGTCCCCTCCCTCTTAAACCTTCCTCCCACCTCCCTCCTTATCCTACCTCTCTAGACTGTCACAGAGCACTGGCTTTGGGTTTCCTGCATCATACAGCAAATTCCCACTGGCTAGCTATTGTACATTTGGTCATGTGTATGTTTCAGTACTACTCTCTCAAGTCTTTCCACCGTCTCCCTCTCCCACTGTGACCAAAATTCTGTTCTTTATGGCTGTCTCCTTTGCTGCCCTGTAAATATGATCATCAGTACCATCTTTCTAGATTTCATATGTATGCGTTAATATACAAAATCTGTCTTTCTGACTTCACTCTGTATAATAGGATCTAGATTAATCCACCTCATTAGAACTGACTCATGTGCTCCTTTTTTATAGCTAAGTAATATTCCATTGTGTGTATGTACCACAACTTCTGTATCCATTCATCTGTTGATGGACATCTAGGTTGCCTCCATATCCTAGCTATTGTACATAGTACTGCAGTGAACATTGGGGTACATGTATCTTTTTCAGTTATGGTTTCCTGAGGGTATATGCCCAGTAGTGGGATTGCTGGTTCGTATAGTAGTTTTATTCCTAGTTTTTTAAGGAATCTCCATACTGTTTTCTATAGTGGCTGTTATCAATTTGCATTCCTACCAATGGTGCATGAGGGTTCCCTTTTCTCCACACCCTCTCCAGCATTTATTGTTTGTAGACTTTCTGATGATGGCCATTCTGACTGGTGTAAGATGATACCTCATTGTGGTTTTGATTTGCGTTTCTCTAATAATGTGTGATGTTGAGCATCTTTTCATGTGTTTGTTGGCCCTCTGTATGTCTTCTTTGGAGACATGTCTGTTTAGATAGTCTGTCCAATTTTTGATTGGATTGTTTGTTTTTCTGGTATTGAGCTGTATGAGCTGCTTGTATATTTTGGAGATTAATCCTCTGTCAGTTGTTTCCTTTGCTGTTATTTCCTCCCATTCTGAGGGTTGTCTTTTCACCTTGCTTGTACTTTCCTTCATTGTACAAAAGCTTTTAAGTTTAATTTGGTCCCTTTTGTTTATTTTTGTTTTTATTTCTGTTACTCTAGGAGATGGGTCATGGAGGATCTTGCTGTGATTTATGTCAGAGTTAAGCAGCTTTATTTTAATGTAATTTGTTCTCTGGCATTATAGGCTGTGAGAATTTCCCCTATGAAAATGATTTCCTAAATTCCGCACCTTTGGCTCTAATAACTTCAGTGACTTAGTTTTCCTTTTTAATGGCTAGAATGTCATACATACATTTTTTATGGCTGGTTTATGTGTGCCATATCTAACACTATAACCTGAAAATCCCCATGTCATAAAGGTAGTAATTCATCTACTTCAGTAGTTTGAAATTTGCATCTAGTATTACAAGGGTACTAACATTTCATGATATTGTCTTTGCATTTACTTCTTAGGGATGTCCATTAACTCCATTGCCTCCAGTTAATATTGCTATACGGTTTACCTATGTTCTTCAGGATTGGCAGCAGTATTTTTGGCCTCAGCAACCTCCGGGTGAGATAATTTAGAACTATATTCAGAAACTAAAAGTAACAGTGTGTTTCAAGTGTTTGAAATATTTGTAACTCATTTTTAATGTATAGTGTTGCTAATTTCATTGCCCTTATCACTTTTTTCTCTTGAAAATTGTAGGTTTTTCTAGAGACAACTCTAGAATTATTCTAGACAATTACTCTAATTGTCAGTTACTCTCTACTTGACAATCTGTCTTTGAAAAAAATATTATTTATAAAGCATTCCCTTGCTATGGAACATTGTATGCTGAAAATTAGTACGTAATGAATAATTAAAATGTCTGCTTTCAGAATATAAGAAGAGAAACCTCTCTTCTATGCTGAGAACAGACGTGCACAGAACCTTATAGAGAGTAGAGTGTGAAGTAGAGGGTTAAATAAGGAAAGCAGAAAAAAAAAAAAAAGAAATGTATATATACACATATGCTGGGAAGAGCTGTAGAATATTTTACTTTAACTTGTGTTTTTATAAAAATTAATTAAAATCATTTTACCTACTTAGCCATTGATGTACTGATTAATTTCAGTTCAGTTCAGTCGCTCAGTCGTGTCTGACTCTTTGCAACCCCATGAATCGCAGCACGCCAGGCCTCCCTGTCCATCACTAGCTCCCGGAGTTCACCCAGACTCACGTCCATCGAGTCAGTAATGCCATCCAGCCATCTCATCCTCTGTCGTCCCCTCCTCCTCCTGCCCCCAATCCCTCCCAGCATCAGAGTCTTTTCCAGTGAGTCAACTCTTCGCATGAGGTGGCCAAAGTACTGGAGTTTCAGCTTCAGCATCATTCCTTCCAAAGAAATCCCAGGGCTGATCTCCTTCAGAATGGACTGAAAGAGTCCAAGGGACTCTTCAAGAGTCCAAGTGCTAAAGTTCACATTTAAATCCTGGTCAAACTCCAAGTCGCATCATCCTTTGATTCTACAATGTTGCTTTTCACCTTTTAATTTAATTAAAATTTATACAGTTATAGTCCAGCAATAATTTTTAGCTTGCTAAGTTTTAAAAAAAAAATTATTTTTGACTGTGCTGGGTCTTGGTTGCTGCTCAGATTTTTCTCTAGTTGTGACGAGGCGGGGCTACTTTCTACTTGCGATGCCTTCTCTTGTGGCGCACAGGCTTAATTGCTCTGTGGCACTTGGGATCTTCCCAGATCAGGGATCAAACCAGTGCCTCCTGCACATTAGTAGGTGGATTCTTTACCACTGAGCCACCATGGAAGCCCTAGCTCACTGATTTTAAACATGTCCTTATTATAAATTTTGAAGTTCTTTAATTCACATTTTATAATAAAACTAGTTATTTTGATCTCTGTTGTAAGCATTCTTTAGTTGGAAAAATGGAATGAACTGATTTGAGAAAATTTACTGACTCAAGTAATTGAACCATATTTAATGCTAATTTTAATAATTTAGTTAGGGTGTGGGTATTTGTCAAACATGATTTTAGTGAATCTGTAAATGTTCATAACTCAACAGTAGACTTTAGTAATTCACAGTGTTGTGTGAATAATTAAAAACAACCATTTGTGTTACTTTGAAGACAAATCTTTTTGACGTCTTTTAGAAGTGTTTATTCTTCAAGAGGGATGAAACTAAGCGATGATTTACCTTCTAAATTTTCCTCTAATCTCAGATACCATTCATAAGGGAATGGAAATTATTTTCTGTGCTTCAGATATTTCCATATGCTGTCAGCTTAAATAAAGTTTTATTAATGATGACTAATTTGGGCTATTCTGAAATTATTAACAGCAAAACTGATGAATGTAGGTTGATGATTAAATTTTTTAATACTTATTTAATTGTTCTTTTAAATAATATGAATCACATACTTAGAAAATTTTTAAAATTTACAAGAATAATATTCTCTTGAATAGTATTTAAGGACTGTTTCAGAAGGGCAAAATTTAGAATGCAGGCTTGAATACAGCACTTTACAAACAGGAATTAAATGTATCCTTTTACTATAACTTTCCGTTTTTTTTACTCTAACATTCTTGGAGGAAGTCTAATATCTGACAGCTTGCTCTCTAACTTGCTGTGTCTTAATGTAGACAGTTTTAAATCTATAATCTTTCAAAAGGTTGACATAATTAAATTTAAATTCTTATTTCTCCACTTTTGGCTAACTTGTGGAAATTTTTTTTTCTTCTTTAGATATAGATGCCCTTGTAGGAGGAGAAGTGGGAGGCCTGGAATTCGGCAAGTTACCATTTGGTGCCTGTGAAGATCCCATTAGGTGTGACTTGCGTTATATCATTTGAATTATGGGACTTTTAAAATTCTATTTGATGTTGATTTTACTGTGTTTTATAATACTGCAGCCTCCTGGAATGAATGTAGTACTGGAAATAGAGACCTGCTTGTAATAATCTGTCCATCTTTTTTTTTCCTCTGTAACTTAAGAAGTAAAAGAAGGTTTAAAGTAATATATAAAGCATATATAATACACTTAATGTATTAAGTGTATATTAATAGAATACATTAATGTAATGTAATGTATAATATAATGTAATATACAATAATAATACATTAATGTAATTAAGTGTATATTAATACACTTAATGTATAAGGAATCACTTCCTTATAGAAGTGATTCTTGACCTACTTTGGGGAAACGTTTTAAATACTGAAAAGCACAGACATTGTCATATAACACAAATTTTCGTGTGTCCATCACCCAGAGTTAACAATTTTTTGCATTTTTCCTGGCCACTTTTTCAAAATTAAGACGTAAATAAGAGACACAAAGGTGACCTTATAGGTTACCCAATTGCTTTTCTAGAAGAACTACTACTTAAAAAAAAAAAGAATAAAAACAACTGTTTCACGAGAAAATGTAGGGGTTGGAAAACTTCATCACTGCTAGCAAAATATTTGGAAAATATGAACAGTGCTGATATAAAAACTATCTCATTTGTTAAACTATTTGGTTATTTTAAAATATATATATTCACATTTTGTCGTTCAGTTGCTAAATTGTGTCCTACTCAGCGACCTCATTGACTGCAGCACGCCAGGCTTCCCTGTCTTTCACCATGTCCCGGAGTTTGCTCAAATTCATCATGTCCATTAAGTCAGTGATGCTATCTAACCATCTCATCCTCGGCTATCCTCTTCTCCTTTTGCCTTCTTTAATACTCTCACTTAAATGTAGAAATAATAATACTTTTCACTTAAAATCACTTAAGGGAGACGATAAAGTGGGTATCTTTTAAAATTGATATTTATTATATGTGCCAGACACTGTGCTAAGAGGAAGATCCTGAAGTAAGTAAAACTGACAGCTTCTGCCTTCTCGGCTTTTGTAGTCTAATTAAATAAAATAGATGAACTAATCACCTAAGTAAACTTAGAATTATAAATTATGGAATAATTTGAAGGAAAAGTATAGGTATGCCATCAGTAAAGTCTTCTCAAAGGAAAGGGTGTTTACTCTGAGTCTCAATTAGGGAAGAATTTAGCCAGGCAGAGAATGAGAGAACGACCATTCCAGGTGCAGGGAAGAGCCTATGCAAAGCACCCGGATGCAGGAAACGGCTTGGAAAGTCTATGGAAGGAAACAAAAGGTGGCTATCATGGCTAGAATGTAGTGGGCAAGCAAGAAACGGTGTCGGAGTGGATACAGATAGAATTGTGGCTTCCAGTGGGGTCGTTTATTTGAATTTTACTTAGAGAAGATTCTAGGGGGAGAGCAATAAACTGACCTGATAGAAATGTGGAGGTTTTAATTGTTAAATATTTCTTCCAAATCTGTATCGTGATGAGGAGTCAGTCAGCAAAGGAACAAGTGATTGAAGAACACAGAAATAAGTTGAGGGTAAGATGGTGCATGTGGCACACCATTTAAATCAAACAGTGATTAGCAAATATTGTGGGCACAGTGCTTTTGAAAAGGCATCTTTAATAGTGAAAGAGTCAGTATCTTGTCTCATTGTCAAAGAAATTTTTCTATAGTTAGAGGGAGAGGAGAGGACTTAATCATAAAAGCTTAGGAATTGCATTTGAGGTTCATACTTTAAAAAATTCAGTAGTGGATAGTTTTAAATTTCCAATCATTCTAATCATTTAAACTATATGATATCACATATTATTTGCAGTCATTTTTTACCTTAATTAGTTTTATTATGAATAATAAATTCATGTTCAGTGCAGAGAAAATGTAAAAATGGGCAAAACCCCTATGTTTAGTAGTCACATTGTCTAGTGGCAAACTGTTTAATAGTCAACTCTAATTCAAGCGAAAAATCAGTTTTTTGGATAGATACTTAGTAACTCAAATGTTTAATTGGGACCATTGTAGAACCAGGCTCAGAAAATAGCCTTGAGCCAAGCCTGCCTAATTGTCTGGTTCATAACCCAGGTTACACTGCATTGTTGTGGAGTGCTGGCCCACTGTGAATTCCTAACTGTGCTTACAGATTCAGATTCTCAGACTAGAGTTGCCAGTTAGTCAAGTATCACCAAAGAGCAAAGAAATGAAGTAATTGACCCTTTTGACTTCTATATTCTCTGAACATAACAAGTGAGATCAGAATCTAGACAGGAGGAAAAAAAATCATTAAATTTATAATCACCTACTCATAGGTGCTCACTGACCACAGCTTGCTATATGTGCTTCTGACCATTTTTCATATATATGAATTAGGTGTGTATATGTACATGTTTATGTGTATATATGCAGCAGATCCCCCAACACCACCCTCAAGTTGATTTGCTAGGAGAACTTGTAGGACTCAATGTATAGCTGTGCTCATGCTTATTTACTAAGAAAAAGGATATGGTGCAAAAATCAGCAAAGGGAAAAGGCATATGGGGTGAGGTCCGGAGCAAATGAAGGACAAACTTCATCTTCCCATGTAGTCACACAGGACACATTCAGTTCCCCCAGCAATGAATTGTGACAGTATGTGTGAAAGGGTGTCTACCAGGGAAGCTCACTAGAGGCTCAGCACTTAGAAGTTTTAATCAGAGACTGGTCATGTAGGCACCCTCTGGCTAGCCTGTACCAGAAGGAAACCAGATATTTCCATCAACCGTGTTTTTGGCACAGGTAATTTAGGCACAGGGAATGATAGGAACCCTCCTGAAATTCAAGTTCCCAGATGCCAAACCAGGGACTAGCCTTGCAAGTAATCCTTTCTCAGTGTTAGGCCTGCTATGGTAACTCTTTTTTGCACAGTATTTATTTTATAAATATATGTCATCATACATTTTTTGTGGCTTGTTATTTTATAATTTTACATGAAAAGTTTCTGAAATTTAATTTTCATCTATAAAAAGAGGTCAGCAAACTATGACCTGTGGACCAAATCTGACCAGTGGCCTGTTTTTATATACATAATGAGCTACATTACCATAGTTTTAATGGGCTGAACTCTGGATGGTGAAACTGTAGCCCAAAAGACGTCCCTACAGTTAGCCCATGAATGTGCCCGGAATCTGTATGCACTGTGGATGGTCTTCACGGGGCTAGGTCTTGTTCACCCCATGCTCTTCTGATGTAATGGAGCTTAGGGATCTGCTCAGCCTCCAGCAGAGCCTGCACCAGGCTTCCAGCAGATCTGCTCAGAATTTGATGCCTCTTAGCCAATCTACCCTTCATGGGTCTCCACCAGGGAAAGCCACCCCAAGCACACCAAAGGCTCAGGGGGTGAAGTCTCAACCCAAGAAAATTATAGTAGAAATCATGCTCCCCAACCTCGTGAGACAGTGAGACTTCCCCTCCCATATCTCCTTCATCAGGAAGACTGGTGATGGTCAACCTCAAGGTCAAGCTGCACCAGTGCGTCCAGATGATGGACCCCGAGAGTCTTAGAGAGCAGCTGTCCCCAACCTTTCTGGCACCAGAAATGGCTTTCATGGAAGACCAGGGTGGGAGGTGGTTTCAGGATGATTCAAGCACATGGCATTTATTATGTACTTTTTTATTATTATTACCTCACATCCCTGGCTTGGGAAGATCCCTTGGAGAAGGGAATGGCAACCTATTCCAGTTTTCTTGCCTGGGAAATCCCGTGGACAGAGGAGCCTGGCAGGCTACAGTCCATGGGGTCACAAAGAGACACGACTCAGTGACTAAACAACAAGGGACTAAAAGTGGTTTTACATTGTTGAGGGTTTTAAAAGAAAAAAACAAGAATATAGCAAACTATTGATACATGGCCCATAAGAAGCACAAAATACTTCCCAGAGGATCCTTTGTAGACAAAGTATGCCAATTCCTGAACTATAAAAATAATATTTTCAAAATTGAGATATAACTTATGTACCATAAAAGTTACAATTTTAAAGTATACAAATTAGTGTTTTTAGGGTTCAGAGTTGTGCAACCATCGTTAGTATCTAATTCCACAACATTTTCATTACCCTAAAAAGAAACCCCTCACCTCTTAACTATCACTACCTCCACCTCACCCCCTGCCCCCGCCATCCCAGTCTCCCTAGGGCCTCTGGGTCTAGACTGATATTAATGTACTTTTTGCCTATATGGATTTGCCTTTTCCGGACATTTCATATGGGTTGGATTATACCATATGGGACCTTTTGTATCTGGCTGTTTTCACTTAGCATCTTTTAGAGGTTCATCCACATTGTAGTGTGAATCAGTGTATCATTGCTTTTTGTGGCCATATAATATGCTGTCCTATGGAATAGTGCTATGTTTTACTTAACTCATCAATTGACACACATTTGGTTTACTTACACTTTTTGGTTATTATGTATAGCATGGTTTTTTCTTGCAGACATTAATATAAATGTGCCACCATTTGCTAAACCAGGTGCTTACAGTTTTATTATATTACAAATCATGACCATTTTTAGCATACTTTTTGGGGCATATTTCCAGTTATTTACTGAGGATACAATTCTAGAAGTAGAATTGTTGAATCAGGTATATATACATTATTAAAGCTTACAGATATATTGTATGTTTTGTTTCAGTGAACTCCATTTAGCAACTACATGGCCCCACCTGACTGAAGGTATCATTGTGGATAATGATGTTTATTCGTAAGTATGTTAAAAATAGTACATTAAGAGTCACAGATTTCAAAAGACTAACTGCCCAGTGGGTTAGCAATTTTTCTTTGAATCAATTTCTGATATGGTTGTTTGCTTTTGTTTTTAAAGATCAGTTTTTAGACTGATGTATATTAGAAATGTGTTTTAAGCTGTGGACTTTGGAGACAGGATCCTTAGTTCCGGGGTAATGAGCAGTCTGCATCTTACTTGGGCTTAGCGAAGATGTCTCTAGTTAGTTTGGGAGTCAGTGTATAATTCTTTTGGACTTTGTGTAGCTGGTAAGAACATTTGATAAAGGACTTTGAAGAGATGATGGTCATTAAAAAATGTGGGAAGAATATTTGATTGTTAAATGCCATAAATAACAAAACATCCATATCATATACTCCTGTGCAATGGAAAAATTGCACAGGAAAAAATTGAAAATTGCAGTGAACCCTATCCTAGAAGAATGTGAGGAAAGAGGAATGTAATTTTGGTATCTTCTCATGCTTGATGCAAAACTGTGAGAAATAGGACAGTTTTTGTTTTTTTTTTTTAAATAGTTAAAAGTGTTCTATTTTCTGATGGAAGAAGTAACACAAGCTTTTAAAATCAGATAATTTAGATGGGTATAAAGAAGAAAGATTACCTACAATTCTATTACTTAAAAAATTAGCACTTAACATTTAAGGGTATTTCTATTTAAAGTATAAGTTTATATATTAATTTACTTTATTCATATAATACAGTTATTCATTGAATAGATGTAGATCTGTGTTGTCAATTTGTAAAGTACTGCATAATATCCCATTAAGTGAATGCAGCATAATCTGTTTAACTGAGAAAATGGGGCACTTGATCTTGTGGAAATTTTTATAGTTTTCTTTTTTATTAATAGATAGTATAATAAAAACAGATTAGGATTATTGTACATTTTTGCTTGTTTCTCATTTCTCATTTTGTTTCATTTATTCCTAAAATATTCTCATTAGGTTATCATTGTATGTTACCTGATCAGAATCATTTTTATGCTTTTTGATTAGTTTGTTCTGATTTTGGTTTTTCCTTTTGTACCTTTTTGTCTAAGAATTTTGTCTTAGGGTTTTATTTTTAAAAACTCACCTAAATGGTCTTCTGCATGTGAATAGCAGTAAGTTTAAGGGAGGCGAAATGGATTGCTTGTCCTTCTATGTAATGTTTTCATTAAGACTGCATTTTGGTAAATTTATGAACCTTGCAGATTGCTATAAATAGGATCTTGTGTTTATCATTTTGCATTTTAGTGATTTGGATCCTATGCAGGCTCCCCATTGGTCTGTTAGAGTTCGAAAAGCTGATAATCCTCAGTGTTTACTAGGTAAGATACTTACGTTCCTTTCCTGAAATACCACGTATTTGTCTGTTCTCCAGATCAGGAACACTGGATGTATTCTTTATACTTTATTTCACCTATCTGAAAATTTTTTTTAAGTTTTTTACATTGTGACCTTCTCAGTTAACATCATTAACAATTAATCTTTGTCAACAGCAGTGACTCCTTCTGGTTATTCTTAAATAATAATAGCAGACTTTTTGTCATTCAGTTTTAACCAGTCCATACCTCAAAATTCTCTTATGTTTCCCCAGGATCTGAGTTTTATTTTCCTAAAGCTTTATGTGACTTCTTTTTTCCTTCTGTGGCATACTCTGCTTCTTCCATTCTGGTTAGTGGAACCCTTTTTGTCTTTTGTCATCCCTCTATGCTTGCAGTATATAATAGGATGAACACTGAATTTGATGGTCTTGTTAGAGCTTTCTGTAGGGCTCTGTACTGTATCTGCAGATATATTTTCTGATAGAGGAAAAGAGGTGTAAATAATCTTGTACATGTCATAGGGATATTTGAAATGAAATAACAGTATGTAGAAGTGAAAGTCACTCAGTCGTGTCCAATTCTTTGCAACCCCATGGACTATACAGTCCGTCAAATTCACCAGGCCAATACTGGAGTGGGTAGCCTTTCCCTTCTCCAGGGAATCTTCCCAACCCAGGGATCGAACCCAGGTCTCCTGCATTGCAAGCAGATTCTTTACCAGCTGAGCCACAAGGGAAGCCCAAGAATACTGGAATGGGTAGCCTATCCCTTCTCCAGCAGACCTTCCTGACCCAGGAATCAAACTGGGGTCTCCTGCATTGCAGGCAGATTCTTTACCAACTGAGCTATCAGGGAAACCCTGATATAACATTATAGAAATTTATTTCTAGAACATTTAGAACATATAGAACATTTCTGTAACATTATAGAAATGTTATAACATTATAGAAATACTTTAAAAACTATCATTCGCTCTTCAGGTCATAATTATTATATCCCATATCTAGAATTATCTTTCTCTTCCTGCTTTTGTAGATAATGTCTCTTTCATGAAGTCTTCTGAACCCATCTCCTCTTTCCAGTCTTTTTCTCTCTTGTATTTAGTGGATGTGAAAATTATTTTTTCCATTTCTGTGTTCATCCATGCCACATTTATTTCATACAACGTGATACATTGTCATTCAGCTGATGGAGTTATTACTAAATATTTATTGATGACAGTATTGGGGCATTTCCGTAAAGCTTTTTTGCCTGAGCTCTGTGTCATTTGTCATGTTATTCATTAAATGCTAATTAGCATTTATGTATATAAGGTAAAATTCCTGCCATCTTTGTCTTGAGGTATAGGAAAGTAGTGAGGCTTCCTTGGTGGCTCAGTGGTAAAGAATCTGCCAGCCAATACAGGAGACATGGAAGACGTGAGTTTGATCCCTGGGTTGGGAAGATACCCTGGAGAATAAATGGCTACCCACCAGTATTTGTGCCTAGGAAATTCCATGGACAGAGGAGCCTGGCAGGCTTTCTAGGAGGTTGCAGAGAGTCAGACATAACTTGGTGACTAAAACAATAAGAACATTGGGAGGTAGGTAGAGGGTTGATACAAAATGTTTTAGAGTTGGATAGACCTTGTTTTAAATCCTAGATCCACCAACTTCATGAGAAGAGATACTATTTATCTTATTCAGGCCAATAGTAAGTGCTTAATATTACTATGTCCAATTATTTTTCCTTTCATTCTAGAGGGAATTATAAGAAGAAACTTTTAATATCCTGGGACATACAGGGAAAGTAAAAGCAAGGCTACCTTTGAAATGGGATTAATTTTTTGCATTGGGTGGAGAAACTGAATGGTTCCTTTTCTTTGTTTTTTTTTTTTTAATGTCAAACTTAATGCATTTTTATGACCAGAATTGCAACAAGAGTGGCAAGTGTGTCTCATTTTTTTTATTCTGGGTCAAGACTAATCTCATGGGCCTGCTCAGATGTTAACCTCTTGACTGGAAGGGCAGGTAGATCATGCAAGAGTTCAATTTTTTTTTTAATTTCTATGAGAATATAGTTGCTTTATAATGTGTTTCTGTTGTACAGCATAGTGAATCAGTTACATGTATACATATATCTCTTCTTTTTAAAATTTCTTTCCTACTTAGATCAGTGCAGAGCACTGAGTAGAGTTCCCTTGAATGTTTTTTTTTTTTCTGCCATATGTTGAAAGTGAAAGCGAAGTCGCTCAGTCATGTCTGACTCTTTGTGACCCTATGGACTACATCCTGCCAGGGTCCTCCATCCATGGGATTTTCCAGGCAAGAATACTGGAGTGGGTTGCCATTTCCTTCTCCAGGACATCTTCCCGACCCAGGGGTTGAACTCAGGTCTCCCGCACCACAGACTCTACCATCTGAGCCACCAGGGAAGCAATATGTTAGTTAATAGCTTTTGTGAGAAGACATGTATCTTTATTTATAGGACTGACTTCTTTCAGTTACATTTCAAAAATGAGTAACGTTTTTTCTGTGTAGGTGATTTTGTCACTGAATTTTTTAAAATTTGCCGTCGAAAGGAGTCAACTGATGAGATTCTTGGACGATCCACATTTGAGGAAGAAGGGAGAGGTGACTTACCTTTTTCTTTTTTTTAAAGTTATTTTCAAATGTCTAACTCTTTCACACATTTTCCAGCAACTTTTCATCTGTTCTTCTCATTCAGGTTATATTAGGGAATCAAGTTTTGATGAACTGAACAGCTCCCATTTTCTCTTGGCTATACCCTGAGCTTAAAACATGTGTGATTAATAAGAAAATGTAAGATATTTTAAAAAACAGTTTTAGAGGTTTATTTTTGAAGTTCCTGGGCAGAAATTGTTACACCTTTATTAATCATGCATTCATATAAAGTTGAACATGTGTATTAATGAAAAGTCACTGATGAAAAGAGTGACTAAAGTATTCTGTACAGTCATCAGTTTATTCATCACTTTGACCTGCTAGGGTTGGTGATGTAATATGTATTCATTTCTATTCTTTTTATAGAAATTGCTGATATAACTCATGCTTTGTCAAAGTTGACAGAGCCTGCACCAGTTCCAATTCATAAATTATCAGTCTCGAACATGGTGCACACTGCAAAGAAGAAAATACGGAAACACAGAGGTGTAGAAGAATCACCACTGAATAATGATGTCCTCAATACTATTCTCTTGGTAACTAAATGTAATGTTTTTATGTGTCTGTATGTGCACTCATTTATTATCTATACAGTCCCATCTGTGTGGCAGGTACTGGATGGGGATATAAAATGAGTAAAACACAGTCTCCACATTCAGAGTTGCCACTGGTGTAGTGGGAATAAGAAAAATGAACAGTAATTACAATACCATGTTACATGTAAGAATTCTGGCAAAGGGCCTGTGAGAACACAGCAGAGGGGTGCATCTGTCTGTCTGAGCAGTGGGAATCAGGGAGAGCTTCATAAAGAGGGGACAATTGAGCTAGTCATAAATGGATGAAGGTTTAGAAGTAGATGAATTGCAGAGGCCTGAGAGAGCATGGCGGATAATCTGGTAGATTGCAGGGTACTTCCCAGAGGCGGGTCAGGGATGAGACTGGAGAGTAGCTGGTGAAGTGCTTGCTGAAGCATGGGACTTCGGTTTAATGCCATTTTAAGCAGGAGGTTGACATGATCAAAATGGTATTCTTGAAAACTTTATAGCAAGTACTAGAAGGGGCTAGGGTGTCTCCTAGGTATAGGTTGGTGGAACGGGTCCAGCCCAGGAACCATACACACCAGGGTTAATCTTGATTTGTTGTTTGACTTTGAACAAGCCATTTAAGTTCAGTTTCTTCATCTGAAGTGAATCTAATAAAAGCCTGTGAGGTTGTTGGACGGATTAAAGGACCTTCTGTTACACTGGTGTTTAATAGAACTTTGCTGCTGCTGCTGCTAAGTCACTTCAGTCATGTCCGACTCTGTGCAACCCCATAGACGGCAGCCCACCAGGCTTCCCCGTCCCTGGGATTCTCCAGGCAAGAACACTGGGTTGCCATTTCCTTCTCCAGTGCATGAAAGTGAAAAAATAAAGTGAAGTCGCTCAGTCATGTCTGACTCTAGCGACTCCGTGGACTACAGCCTTTCAGGCTCCTCTGTCCATGGGATTTTCCAGGCAGAAGTACTGCAGTAGGGTGCCATTGCCTTCTCTGAGAACTTTGCTAAATGATAGCTATCCTTACTATAATTGTAGTTACAATCTTACTTCTGACAACCTGTGCATTAAGACAGTCTTGGGAAAAACCTTTAAGAGTAGTGCAATGAAAAGAATATAGGACTTGAAAACTTGAAGTTAATTTTAGCCCTGCTGTTTATCTGAGCAAGACTTTTAGCCAGATTTTTAGTTCGTTTATTTGCAAGAGATGTGGGCACTGATATATAGCTCACGTAGTGGTATGAAAATAGGATACTGTGTATAAACGTGCTTAACTAGTGGATGTTGACACTTGGTTGTTCCTCTCCTTAAGAAGAAAAATCTCTTCAACATGTTCTGTCAGTTCAGTTCAGTTCAGTTGCTCAGTCGTGTCCAACTCTTTGCAACCCCATGAATCACAGCACGCCAGGCTTCCCTGTCCATCACCAGCTCCTGGAGTTCAATGAGACTCACGTCCATCGAGTCAATGATACCATCCAGCCATCTCATCCTCTGTCATCCCCTTCTCTTCCTGCCCCCAATCCCTCCCAGCATCAAGGTCTTTCCCAGTGAGTCAACTCTTTGCATGAGGTGGCCGAAGTATTGGAGTTTAAGTTTCAGCATCAGTCCTTCCAATGAACACCCAGGACTGATCTCCTTTAGGATGGACTGATTGGATCTCCTTGCAGTTCAAGGGACTCTCAAGAGTCTTCTCCAATACCATAGTCCAAAAGCATCAATTCTTCAGCACTCAGCTTTCTTCACAGTCCAACTCTCACGACCATACATGACCACTGGAAAAATCTCTTCAACATGTTCTGTTCAGTTCAGTTCTGTAGTACATGGCGAAGTATGCAAAGGAATCACAAGTCAGCGGTACCACAAAACACTTGGGGAGATTAGTGATTAAAGGATTGAAAGTAAATTTCGGTAAAGAAGGCCCCTTCTTAAGGATATATCCTTAAGAGATTTTATTCCAATTATGTAGCTCAGTTGTATGCACTGCAGTTTTTTTTAACCACTCTGCATACCCTCACATATGCACCCTCACCCTCACATAAATCCTCACATGTATTAACAGAAATCATGTAGAAAAGATTCATCGGTCATTACAGGTTTAGTCTGCTTCCCACTTTATCTTACGAGATACTCTGTAAGTATCTCATAAGATAAAATTATGGGTCTTTAATGTCATACTTGCAGCATTTCATATATGAAAACCTGTGGGTTGTATTTCTCTATGGAGCCTCACAAATGTTTGGGTATTTCCAGTTTTTCTTTTATAATTTTATCTATTTAATAATAACACTTTTTAAAAAATTTAATGATCTTGGATGAGCCTGAAATCATGGTATACAGATTCTGGTTTTGCATTCTGTGAACTAAACAATTAACAGAACCTTGTGGTTACATTTAAGAAAAATCTGATTTTAAAATTGACTAGCCACTCTGTTTTTTGGAGAAAAATAGAAAATATTTGAGATAGTGTAGAACCAACTGGCTGATACAGTAAGAGCATTCTCATTGTTTTAAAACCATAAGCATTAAAATGTCAAATGGTGTTTATAAAAGTTACAAAAGTCTGCAAAGTAAGAAATTTCATTGAAAATGTGGTTATTTTCTTTCTTTCCCATAAGTTCTTATTCCCTGATGCTGCTTCTGAGAAACCATTAGATGGGACTTCTTCAACAGACAATAGTAATCCTCCACTAGAGAGTGAAGAATATGTAAGTTAATGTTAAATATTTAAAATGCATTGAATTTCTAGGGATTTTGCTATATTTCTAGCAACAGTCATGAAATCTACTTCACAAGAATGGCTACTGTAAACAGTTTTATATCTCTATACCTGTCATTTAAGCTCTTCCTCAGTTTAACAAAGACTTGGATGAGGAAAACGTGATAATTTTCTAGCATTCACTATAAAACTTTCTCTGTTGTGAAATAAGGATCTTTTTATTGTAAAAATCACCTTAGGAAAACTTGAGTGATGATTATGGCCTCCATTCAGTGACCTACTATAGAACGTTAACATAGATACATATTTTGGGTAAAAGAAGTTTTCTGGAAATAATGAAAAAATATACTGTGTATGGTTATAGGCTATCCTTTAGTTTAAACTTTTCATAAGTCATCAAATTTATGTTTTGCAATGGATTCTTCTTTATATTTCAAAACTAGATAGAGGGTAGAAAATTCTTTAATTGAAGTAATGTGTAAAATGAAGTATAATTTTCATATTTTCCTTTTTGAAGTCTTTGATAAGTTGAGAAATAAGTTTAAATTGTGTAGAGATATATCAAATTGTTAATACTGTTAGAAAGTGATTTCATGAAGTGAGAGGGAAAAGCAGGGCTTTTCATTTTTAGTTTATACAGTTCTGATTTTATGTTTTTGGTTTTGGCAAGTGCATATTCATTTGTAATTATAAGATTTTTATAACGCATGAAATTTAGAGTATATCTTAAAGATTTCACAGAAGAAACTGAAAGCTGTACCTTTAGCCTTACTAAAATGTAGTGTCACTTTTTGATCCTTGTAGAGATCTTGAAAACATGGAGCTGCCTAAAAAAAATTCAGGCAATAATGTTTTAGACAGTTGATAAAAGCCTGGCTGTTAGGATAGATTAATTTCAGGTATTAAAATCTCTGCCTACACAGTTTCTGATTATACATGTAAATATATTGGTAACAAGTTTTTTTGTTTCTATTTTGTTAAATTTAGAATCTCTACAATCAGTTCAAATCTGCACCGTCTGATAGTTTAACATACAAGTTGGCTTTGTGTCTTTGTATGATCAATTTCTACCATGGAGGACTGAAAGGAGTGGCACATCTCTGGCAGGAATTTGTTCTTGAAATGCGTTTCAGATGGGAAAACAACTTTCTGATTCCAGGGTAATAATTTCAATTCCCGATTGTAGAGATAGTATTTTTATTTGTTCACAAAATTTGACTTCTGACTCATTAATTCTCCTCTTGTAGGAAATCTGCCCCAAGAAAATGGTAAGAAACTTAAGATATGATTTCTGTTCATTGGTGTTCACTATAATAGGAAGAAAAAGTTAATCTAATTATCAGACATTAATTTAGTTCAGTCGCTCAGTCGTCTCTGACTCTTTGTGACCCCATGAACTGCAGCACGCCAGGCTTCCCTGTCCATCACCAACTCCTGGAGTCTACTCAAACTCATGTCCATTGGGTCGGTGATGCCATCTGACCATCTCATCCTCTGTTGTCCCCTTCTCCTCCAGCCTTAGATCTTTCCTAGCATCAGGGTCTTTTTCAATAAAGAGTGGTTAAATAAATCATCATGTATTTCTATAATGGAGAGTTTTTTCCCAAGAATCCCTGTTAACATAGAAGATGATCGCAGTATTTGTGGTAAAGTAGACTATACTGTTATGTATACAGTGCTTTCAACTATGCTGATAGAGAATATTAGAAAATATAAAGAATATATATAGAAATATGTATAGAAAAATAATGAAAAAGAAATATAACAAAATGTTAACAGTAGTTTAGTTGGAGGGAAAACATCTTTATAGAGTTCAGAAGTTTGGGTGTTAAATATTACCTATAAATTTTTTATATAGCTTATGTTGACATTTCATTTAAAGGGTTTAGCATATATATTGATACTGTATAGGTTACTGTTCATTTGCCCATCCTACTCAAACTAAGGGAGGAGAATCATGATATTGGTAATACAAAATGGTAACTGATCCAAAAATGTTTACTCCTAAGTCATTTGCCAGCCTCTACTTAACTGGATTCTCTCTTGGCTAATTATTGGGAACCACCTCATTTAGATTAGAGGAAATCCAGGCTCCCTTCAGCAAAAGAGAGGTGGAGATCAATGGATTTTATATTGAGAATCTACCATAATGATTGAGAACTGAATAAATAGTATAACTTCCTTTGTAGTGTTTGAAAAACTGCATGCTAGCTACTTCCTAGGGTGGATTTCAAGGCTTTACATTTTTTAAGTTTCTGTTAGCTTGAGAGCTATCACTACTTTGCTGTTGCGTTTTGTCTCTTGTACTTGCTGTTGGTAAATTATGGACTAGGAGAATAAAATAAATTTTGATCTTTTAATTTTATTTGCTCCATCTAAGTTGCCTAATCTGTAGAAGTCTAGTTTTGCTTTCTTATCTATGTGATTTAAATATATGGTAGTATAAAAATACGCATATCTGAAGCAATTCTACTGATAAGCTTTTTTCTATTACTTTACTTGATAGATTAGCAAGTGGACCTCCAGATCTGAGATGCTGTTTACTGCATCAGAAGCTACAGGTAAAAATTTCCCAGTGGCAGTATATAATTTGTGACAGTGGTTAGGTCAAGTTATTCTGACATTAAATATAATAATAGATTATAGGCTGTTTTCATTGTGCTGCTGTAGGTTACTTAAGTCACTGTCATTCACACCAAGGTCCAGGGAAAGGGTGGAGACTGAAAATAAAATACTCAGGCAGTGGATAAATTTTTACTGTAACTGTCACTGGTGGAACAGCAATTTCTTCAGTCCTTGTCCTTGCAAAGGAAAAAATTCATTCGAGAGATATAGAGCAGTTTTAAGCAGCAGCAGTTTTGTTAAGCAAAGAGAAAATAAGCTGTCATGAAAGGATGAGAATGGGTAGTCTAGAAACCAGAAACCGCCCTGAAGTGGGGGTAGGGTTGGTTTTTAAGAGTGGTAGAAATTCTCTTCCTGTGTCTTGTGTTATTTGACAAGTTGATTGACAGCTTTAGCTTATATAACTTGTATCCTTGTGCACAGGTGCTTACCCATAAACACCAAGCAAAACCCACAGAGGGCGGGCAAAAACTGCAATGCTGGTTTATTACAAACACAGTGTAATGAGCCCTGGGTTATTACTTGGAGTCACCTTTTAGGTCTTGGTGCCCTTGTGCTGGCAGTTTTTGTCTAGCTTTCGCCTAATAAGGCTGGTAACTTAGGGATCCTTGACCACAAAAGCAAGGGTCTCTGGGTATATTCTGATCACCAGTGTCCAGGATGGGGAAGGAAGAATAACTCTGTCCACGATATGGCTGGTACCCATGCATGTCTAACTAACAATTCATATATAATAATAAATATAATAATAAAATAATAAATAATTTTGTTTCTCTTTTCTTAAGATGTTAAATTGTTGTATTGAAAGAAAGAAGGCACGTGATGAGGGGAGAAAGACAAGTCCTTCAGATAATGTGACTAATACATATTCAGGGGATGCTGGAAAATCTGGAGATCAGCTGGGGCCAGATAATTTGAGAGAGACAGATAAGGACAAAGGAGAGGTGGGAAAATCATGGGATTCTTGGAGTGACAGCGAGGAAGAGTTTTTTGAATGCCTAAGTGATACTGAAGAACTTAAGGGAAATGGACAAGAGAGTGGCAAGAAAGGAGGACCTAAGGAGATGGCAAGTTTAAAGCCAGAAGGACGACTCCATCAGCATGGGAAACTCACACTGCTACATAATGGAGAACCTCTCTACATTCCAGTGACCCAGGTGGGACGGGGACTGGTTCTTTAAGTTGTGTTGTTGTTGTTGTTGTTATTGTTGTTTACATAACTTTATCCTAGTAGGAGATGATTACTTCGGATAAAGGCACTTCTTTAAACAGTCTGTGTCTAAAGATCTATAGATTTGAAATCTAAATAAACTATTGGAGTTTTTAGGTCTACTATTTGTGCAACTAAGAAATGTTTTGAAGTTTCAGTAGATAGTACTTCATCATGTATACAGTGACCTGTTAGTTCTTCAGGTGTTTAAAAAAAATCCAAAAATATTGGTGGGAAGAACAAAAGTAAAAATGCTTGATTTGTGTAATTAGTTCTTATCTGTTCAATATATAGTTTGAACACATTTTATACCCTTAGGGAGTGGAATAGCAATAGCTCAAGACCTAAGGAAGAGCAATGGTTTTTGGATTTTTTGGGGGTTTTTTTGCATAGGTAATAAGTGAGTATATTTTATTGTGAAAATCTCAATCTAGAAAAAGTGAAAGTCACCACCCATTAATTCCAGGTCTTATCTGTATAAATAACCATTATTATTGGTTTGGATTATAGTTTTCTATACCTATTTCTATGCATTGATGTATGTATACATATGCATATGATACACAGTTTTGTGGATTTTTAAAAATCTGTGTATTGATATGTAGCTTTTTAACCTAAAAGCTTGAAGATCTCTTCATGTCATTACATACAGGTCTACTTCATCTCTTTAATTGCTGTATAATATTCCACAGGATGGAAGAGCCATAGTTTTATTCTTCCTCTCTTAATGCATAATATGTTATTTGAAGCTTATTGCTATTATCATGCTACAGTATAAATTCTTGTTTTTCAGTATTATCTGTTTCACATATGAGTGTTTCTCCAAGGGAGAAATGGAATTTCTATATAAACAAATATATAAGATATAAAATTCCTCTTCAAAAGGGCTGTACCTACTTTATACCCCATCATTGATGAGTATAGGAATAAGGGAATACCACTATCTCCCCAACTTTGTTTTCATACTTCCTTCCTTCCATAAATATGTGTTGAGTACCTAGTATATGTTAGCCACTGTCTTGGGACTATAGGATTTTAGTAGCAAAATTATATAGTACACTTCTTGAGCTCATGTTACTTGTATTCATATTTTATTTAATTTTTTATAAAAAACTGATATTACCAGTCATAAAAGCTTTTGCCAGTATGATGGGCAGAAGTGGTATCTCAATGTTCTAGATTGTATTTCTCTGATTTTGATGAACCTTAGCGTCTTCTTAGTATGTTTCCAGCCTATAAGTTGCATTCCATTTTTCCTTTAGGTTGATGTTCTATTCTTATTGATTTATATGATTCCTTTATATTTTAAATATAAATAATCTGTTATATACATTGTATATGTTTTCTCCTAGTTATTTTAAAAACATGTCTATGTACTTACCTATTGAATTATAAATTATAACTAAAGTGCACGAACTTCAAGTGATTAGTTTGAGTTTTTTCATATTTAGATACCCATTTAACTACTACTCATATCAAGATACAGAAAATTCTCATCATCCTAGAATAGCAATGATCAATAGAACTTTCTTTGAAGATGAACATGAGTATTTTGTGCTCTCCAGTATTATAGCCATTATCTATCTATATGTACTATGTTATATAACTTCCCTATATTATTATTTTTAATGTACACGGTTTATAATTCAAGGGCCAGAGCTTTCTCCCAGACTCAAGTTTATAAATTCTCAATTGACTTGTGAGGCCAGTAGGAGTACTTCTTGTCTAATTTGGTTTCTGGAGAGACTTCATTCAAGTCCTTAGTGGTCAGCTGATCAAATGGATTTATGTTCCTCATCTTCTCCAACTCTTTCTCATAGTCCTAAATCCTGGTCTTTGGGAGAGACAAAACCTCAGCACAGCTTTTCACATCTTCTTTTCTTCAGCATCCACCTGGGCAGTGTATTAATCCTCTGATATAGGAACCTTTGGACTTCCTTGGTCTCTCAGCTGGTAAAGAATCTGCCTGCAATGCAAGAGACCCTGGTTCGATTCCTGAGTCAGGAAGATCCCCTGGAGAAGGGATCGGCTACCCACTCCAGTATTCTTGGGCTTCCCTGGGAGCTCAGTGGGTAAAGAGTCCATGTGCAATGCTGGAGACCTGAGTTCTATCCCTGGGTTGGGAAGCTCCCCTGGAGGAGGGCATGGCAACTCCAGTATTCTTGCCTGGAGAATCCCCATGGACAGAGGAGTCTGGCAGGCTACAATCCGTGGGGTTGCAAAGAGCTGGACTGAGCAACTAAGCACAGCAGAACCTTTAGGGCATTAAACTTCTTCTCAAAGTCATTCACCAAGCTAGCTTTTGCCGCGTTTGCCTTGTATAAGCCCAGTCGATGGCAGGTGGCTTCTCAGGCAGAGTAGCCAACCTGAAAGTGAGGGTCTTATTCCAGGACTTCAAGGAGTTAGCCACGGCCTTCTGGTTTTGGGGGATGATCTCCCCAAAAGCTATCTAGTCAGTGGCTTTTAGAGCAAGTTTCCATCCAGCCATCTTAAGAACCTTCACCAGCCCCAGGTGGCCCACTAATTGGAGGATAATTGTTTCACAATATTGTGTTAGTTTCTGCCATATATCAGCATGAATCAGCCATAGGTATACATATGTCCACTCCCTTCTCAGTACTCTTCATAATTTCAATCATTTTAATTTTTGCCTTTCTGGTGGTGGTTTGGTACTATCTCATGTTTTCATTTCTCTGATGAATAATAATACTGAATACATTTTCATATATTTATTGCCCATTTGGATGTTTTCCTGGTGAAGTGCCTGTTCAAGACCTTTACCTATTTTTCAAAGTTAGTTGTCTTTTTTCTTATTGTTTTAAAAGAATTCTTCACATATTTTCAATCTGAGTCCTTAATTATATGTGTATATGTGTGTGTGTATGTGTATATATATATATATATATATATATGTAACAGTTTCTCCTAGTCTGTGCATTGCTTATTCACTTTCTTAATGATGCTTTTTGTTGAATAGATATTCTTAATTTTAATAAAGTCTGATCTACCAATGTTTTTCTAATGTAGATACTGCTTTTGTGTCCCATTAAGAAATTAACTACCCTGAGGTCCTGGAGATACTCTGGTGTTTCCTTCTGGAAGGTTTATAGGTTTGCCCATCATATTTATGCTTGTGATCCATCTTAGATTGACTGTGCTTGGTGTGAGGAAGAGGTTAAGATTCTCTTTTTCTGTAAGGATGTATAGTTGTTCTCCAACACCATTATTAAAAAGACCTACCTTTTTCCATAGAGTGGCAGTGATGTTTTTATCATAAATCATGTGACTGTATGTGTGTTGGTTTATTTCTGGACTGTTCTGTTAGTCCCTTTGTTTATCCTTGTGTCAGTAATGTACTGTTGTTATTACTGTAGCTTTATAAAAATCTTTCTGTCTTATAGTATAACTTTTCTGACTTTGTTCTTCAAGATTATCTTGGCTAGTCTTTTCATTTTTATGTAAATTTGGGAAACTATCCATTTCCACATACAAAATTATCCTGTTGAGATTTTAATTTATCAGATTTAGCATTGCATTGAATTGGAGAGAATTGACATATTAACAATATTGAGTCTCATAATCACGAAATGTCTTTCATTTTATTTAATGTTTCCTTTGCTTTCCCTTATCAGTGTTTTTTAGTTGTTATTTTTAAAAAGGTTTATTTGACTGTGTCGTCTTTGTTGTGATACGCAGATCTTCATGGCTTCATGCAGGATCTTTCATTGTGGCACATGGACTCTCTGGTTGCAGCTTGTGGGCTCTTTGGTTGTAGCATGCAGACTTCAGTGTGTGGGCTCAGTAGTTGTCAGACAGACTTAGCTGCTCTGCAGCATGTGGGATCTTAGTTTCCTGACCAGGGATCGAACCTGTGTCCCCTGCGTTGCCAGGCAGATTCTTAACCACTGGGCCCACCAGGGAAGTCCCTGTTTTTTGTTTTTAATATAGAGGTTTTTGTATATTTTTATTAGGTTTATGTCACAGCGTTTTTGATTTCTCAAATAAGGTAAATGGTGTTTTTAAATTTAATTTTTAATTTTTTCCCTGATATATAGCAATAGTTGATTGCTGTATATAGACTTTGAATCTAGCGATCTTATTACATTCACTTATTTCTAGTAGTTTGTGGATTATTTAGAGTTTTCTATATACACAATCGTGTTGTCTGTTAATATAGACAATGTGAATTATGGTTTTCTGAACTGGGCACTTTTTGATTGTCTTTCATGTCTTATTGCACTGGCTAGGACCTCAGGTACAGTGTTGAATAATGGACATCCTCTTTTTAATTTCAGAATGAAATCATGTGACAGTCTTTGAGTGTATGTGATGTATGTATCATTTATTTTATGAAGGAGATTCCTATTCCTAGTTTCTGAGAGTTTATATCATAAACACGTGTTGTATTTTATCAAATGTTTGTCCTGCATATTGAAATAATCATAAAATCATTGAGTTTTAAATGAAATAGTGTACGATAAGTAAATGATACCATGTTTAATTCAAAATAACCATTCCATTTTTAGCTATTATTTTCTGAGAACTTTTTCTTATATAAGACATAAGAGGCTAGTATTGCTTCCCAGGATGCAAGGATTTACTTAAAAGCTTTTGTGACTAGTTTTCGTATTCTGAAATGGGTTGATCACTTGTAATAATTATGCAGTGGGATATTGGGGATGTTTGTTTGATAATTTGAAACATGGATTCTGTTAACTTTATTTCCTCGTTCATATTGTTTCTTTGTGAGGTGGCTGTTAGTTACGACATTAATTTTGTTTGACAGGCCTAATCTTTTTGCTTCTTTATTTGTTTTAAAAGTAAATTATGTTTTAGATATTTCATCACTAACATTTAGTATTAGGACAGAAATATTCTAATACTGGAAACCAAGTACTTATTTTTTCTAATTTTGTTAGGGTGCATGCAGTTGACATTGAGGTCTTGTGGCACAGACTGAGGTTTTGGAATCTAGCAGAACTAGATTTATAGCCTGGCACCACCAATTATTACTAGAAATGCTAGTACAAGTTATATTCTTTTCTGAGCCTTGTTTATCTCTCAAAAAATACATTAGTTTTCATTTTCTAGAATTTTATATAAATTTTATATAATTACAGTAACTTTTTTGTATGTGGGAAGTCTTTCAGCATAATTATTTTGAGATTCATGTATGTTGTGGAGAATCTTTTGAAGCAGGAGTTCTTAAGTAGTGGATTAGAACCAAACTAATAGCGCTCAAAGTCAGCATCAGATAGATATCCTAGATCTCTTTAGTTTGCTACTTTTATGACATTGGGCAAGACACTGTCTCCACACTGTTTCACTACATGTTAAATGTCCAGTTCACTTCTCAGTGATGAGATCATGTACATGAGAAAGCTTTGGGTATATTCAGATGTGGTACATGTAAGAATTATAGTCCTGGGCTTCCCTGGTGGTTAAGAATCCACCTTGCAATGCAAGGGACACCAGATTGGTGCCTGGCCCAGTTAGGATCCCACATGCCACGTGGCAACAAAGCCCATGTGGCCACAAGTATTGAGCCCTGGCTCTAGAGTGGCAAGCTGCAACTGCTGAGGCCACTGCAATGAGAAGCCAGGGCACTGCAACTAAGAGTAACTGCCGCTCACTGTAACTAGAGAAAGCCCACGTGCAGCAATAGAGACCCAGCACAGCCAGAAAAAAATAAGTCTTAAAAAATAAAGGAAGAAGTATAGTCTTTATGCTACTTGCCACTTATATTCCTCTTTTTTTTTAATTTATTTTTTATTTAATATAAATTTATTTTAATTGGAGGCTAATTACTTTACAATATTGTATTGGTTTTACCATCCATCAACATGAATCCGCCACGGGTATACACGTGTTCCCCATCCTGAACCCCCCTCCCACCTCCCTCCCCATACCATCCCTCTGGGTCATCCCAGTCAGTGCGCCAGGGCCAGGGTGGGATGATTTGGGAGAATGGCATTGAAACATGTATAATATCATATGTATTCCTCTTGGTCATGTTTTTCACTTACATTTTATCTGAGTTCCCAGGTGGGAGGGGTAGTCAGTACCTCTTTCAGTCTCTTCCTTTCCTTTGGGAGGGGGCAAAATGACAATGAAAATCTTTTCATGGAAATAATGAGGGAGTCTGCTCTTAAGTATATTGCTTCATTGGAGATTCATGTAACTTTTGAATCTGAGGAATTTTGATATCATAGGGAAAGTAGAGTAAAAAGCTTATGATACAACCTAAGTATTTTGTCTATAATTGCAAACGTTTATTGAGTTTGTGCTCGAATTTGTTCTTTACAGCAGTGGATCACATAAAACTGGGATAATTGCTCAAGGTAACAGATCTGGGATTCAAATACAGGCATGTTGCTTCTAGAGCCCAAGCTCTTAACCACTCTGTCATGCTGCCTTACCAGTTATTACTCACCCCCAAGTATCAGTGACCTTAAAAGTGATGTATGTTTATTGTAGAGACAAAACAAAAACTCACAATTCCATAATCCAGAGGTAATCACTGTTAAAGTACTTCCTTGCCCTTTTTTCCTGTATCTACCCATTTCCCTGTTATATTGTACATTCAGATTCTTTGAATTTTCATGCTGTTATAAATGATGCTACAGTGATATTTTTAGAAGTGGAATTATTGGGTCAGAGGGCATGATCATAAATGCTTGCCATGTATTGGTGGCCAGATTGTTGTCCGGGAAGATTTATATTCTCTCCCAACAGTGTTTGAAAGTGTCCCTGAAGGGTTGTTTCAAAAATGAGGATGGGGAACACATGTATACCTGTGGCACATTCATTTCGATATTTGGCAAAACTAATAAAATTTTGTAAAGTTTAAAAAAAAAAAAAAAAAAGAGGATGATAAGGGAAAAAGTTACTTTCACAAGAAAAAAAGTTACTGTCTTCTGTTTGTTGCTGTGTTTTGAATGCTATACCTTTACATTTCTTCTACTTTATTTCTGAAAGATATCTGTGAAAATTACTTATCTCTGTGGCAGAGGTTCTCAACTGGGAACTATGTTTGGGCTCCCAGGGGTATTTGGCAAGGTCTGGAAGCACTTCTGATTGTCATGAGGTGGAAAGGTAACACAGGCAGTAGAGGTACTACTGCAATAGGCAGGAGCAGAGATACGCTGCTAAACATCCTACAATGCGTAGAAGAGGCTCCACAACAGAGAATTATCCAGTCTAAAATGTCAGTAGTATGAGACTGAGAAAAAAACTTGCTTTATAGTAAGCTCCTGAAATCTAGAAGGAATCTATTTATTGACAAGACACTTACTTCTGCTGGGTCTTATCCTATTATCTAAGAATGAAAGAGTTCATGGTTTTCTGGTTTTAACAACAAAGCAGGCAAAATTTGTTTAGTTAGTCTCTGACTTGTTAAGTTCTTCATATTTCAAATATAAAATTGAATGGAATCTGTTCTTAGAAAACTTTCCTCAACCCCTCTGAGCAGTTTTGAAATGTTTCTATCACTTTCTTAATGATTCTACAGTTGTTTCTTCCTTTAGAGTTGCCTTAGCTGCTGTTATATTTGGGGTTGCCATTAAAATATAGAGTGTCTCTGATTCCCAAAGTAAAAAACAACCAACTTCTTGTGGGAACTGATAATTTCAATGTATTTGGAACCTAAACTCAATGCAACTCTTCCAACATAAAACAGTTATTTAGGGGCTTTTACTTGGCATTCAGTTCATTTACCTTTATTTTCATACATGTATCAATTTTCTTCTTTCACTAGTTATAATAAAAGTCTAGTTGCAAGTAATAATGACATTCATAAAAATATTTAAGACTTTATTTCTTTATCATTGTTGGTATTCAGTCACTCAGTCATGTTCAACTCTTTGCAGTCCCATAAACTGCAGCATGCCAGGCTTCCCTGTCCTTCACTATCTCCTGGAGTTTGCTCAAACTCATGTCTATTGAGTCTATGATGCCATCCAACCATCTTATCCTCTATCACCTCCTTCTCCTCCTGCCCTCAGTCTTGCCCAGCATCAGGGTCTTTTCCATTGAGTCAGCTCTTCACATCAGGTGACCAAATTATTGGAGCTTCAGCATTAGTCCTTCCAAAGAATATTCAGGGTTGATTTCCTTTAAGATATCATTAGTAGGGAGGAAAATGTTCAGTGCATCCAGTTCCTCTCAAGAGGAAACATGATGATCTTATCTTTTGGGGAGGGGAGCACTGAAAGTCATGTTTATTCTTATTAACTCATTACTTTTTTGTGTAGGTTCCAAAAAACTTGAGAATTTCTTTGAATTCTTTTAAATACATATCTTGTGACTGCTCGAGCTGAAACAGTTGTTGTCTTTGTTCTATTTTTATAGTTCTGCTTTCTCTAAAAAAAAAGCTATTCATGAGCTTTGTCCTTTTGTGCTCTGCAGGAACCAGCACCTATGACAGAAGATCTGCTCGAAGAGCAGTCGGAGGTTCTAGCTAAATTGGGTACATCGGCAGAAGGGGCTCACCTCCGAGCGCGCATGCAAAGTGCATGTCTGCTCTCAGATATGGAGTCTTTTAAGGTGGGTCACACTGTCAGAGCTCGGGAGTCTGTTTTGAGCTATTCTGGGATGAAGCTGTGAAAGTCACTCTGTAAAGTGGTGTGAAGGCCTGAATGTCTTTTTTTCGTTAAATGTTTTGATTTCATTAGTAGTTATAACACCCTGCCTCCATCCCCTAAAGGTCACAGTCAAGCTTGCTTCTTGAATTTAAAAAAGAAAAGAACAATCTTTGAATAATAGTTGAAAGTTGAGAATTGAATCGTTTCTTTATGTGTATTGGGCTGTCTTCTTCCGTTGTGTCAGTCGATTTAATACAAGGCTTTTAGGAACCCCTTCAGATTTAACATAGGCTGGTTCGTTCAACAAACCTTTGATTGCCTACTTTGTGACTGGCACTGTGATTAGGTAATTAAGTATAATGGTTATCCTCAATTATAGTCTGTTGAGGTTGTGGGAGGGGATATGTAAATAATTATTAAGTGATGAGTTCTCTTAGGAAATCAAGGTCAAAAGGTGACTGACTCTACTGAGTGGGAATCATGGAAAGTTTCTCAGAAGAGTCACCTTTTAGGGTACGTAGGCATTTGCTACATGGAAAAGAATATTTTAGGCTTTAGATACAGGCCTGTATCTAGGACACAGAGGATTCAGAGAGTGGTGACACTTAAACCCAGGGATAAAAAGAGTCTTGTTGAATTACTTACTCTTGAAAGCAGAGGTACACCCACATACATTAAAAAGAAAACAGTGGGTAGTTCAGTGGGCCATAGGGTTTCCCTTTCCTGCTATTGATTTTCTGAGCTGTCTTTCATGCTCAGACTTCCTCCTTAACCTACTGGTACCTGCGATGGCCTCCATCTCTTCATTCCGTAGCCTCTCTTAGTGCTGCTTTTGTGCTATGTAGGCCAGCCTGAGTTTGGTATTTGAATGTAAACACTCCATGAAAACCTATGCCACTTGGATCTTGCCTGCTAACAAAGTTAAGTGACAGTAAAAGGGAGCTTTTTTATTCCCTGTTTTTTTTATTCCATTTTTTTGTTTACCCCATCATTCCTAAGAGAAGAAATCTTTAGTAAACCTCTTGAGCATTGCAAGTTTTCCTTAGAGATTAGAAAGATACAGAAAATCTTTGCATTTTGCTGTGAGACAAGAAAGAGCTGTGTTGTTTTCAAACAGATAGTTGGTACAGTGGATAAAGAGAAGCCAGTTGACTGTCAGGGCCTGTGTTAAGTCAAAAAAGTAGAGAAGGGAATTGGCATAGGGTTGTGCACAGTAGGAAGAACTGGCTCCATCGCAGCTGTTTTTTAACCCAACCGTTACCTGCCTTCATGATCGTCTGTCCCTATCCTACTAAAGTGTCCTGTAGAAGCATGTGCAAGAGGAATTCCCAATTGGAACTGTAAATGCTTTTTCCCATAGAAACATATCTGCCTCGCATGGTAAGGTGCTGTATAATTCCTTTAACACTGTACTTCAATAAAACTGTGGTTCATTAGACTCTTTTGGACTAACCTGGGTAATGTACAAGTCTTTTACAGTGTTTTAACCAGAAAATAGATTGTATGTCAAATAACCAACTTAAATATCTGCCTGCCCCTATGTGGGAGTCAGATAACATATTTAAGGAAATACGTAGTCACTCTAAAATAGGTATGGTTCCCTTTCCCTTTTTGTATAGGGATGTACTGGGGCCATGGGACTTTCCCAGAGCTGTGGATAAATGCTGATATGTACCTGAGGTGCTTAACACGGCACAATTCCAGAAGGACAGGGCCTATTCTAGAGCATGCCCTTGGAGTAGATACCTGTAAGAGTAGAAAGAAGATAAGCCGTAGCTGAAGTGAATGTTGAACCTCTCTTGCTGGCGCTGTGTACTGTCTGGTATAAGGACAGCCAGACAGAAGAATTCTAGTGTGAAATCTCTTCCTTTAATATATTCTGTAGTATAAGAGTTCAGTATTGATTTCTTTTTTAGGTTCACTGTCTTCACTCAAGGCTTAGGTTCACTCTCTTCACTCAAGGCCTGTCTCTCTATTTTCCTGAGATGCATTCATGTGGGTGTGGTGTTGCCTGGTTAATATCCAGTCTTATACATGAATTCTGAATCATGCAGTAATCTTGACCCATTACATTTCACAGCCATTTTTTGTTGCCATGATGCCATAGCTCTTAGAAGCTGATGTGGTTGACTGTCAGTTAGGAACCCTCCTCTGATTCCTCATCCCTGTGAGGGCTTCCTAAATTGGTGGGCATGAGTATACTGATAGCCAGTAAGCTCAATAAGGAGAAACTGGCATTTTTGTTCTTTAAATTTAAGACTAACCATTCCTATCATGTTGGTTTTCATTTTTGTCTGAGGTTAATTTAAAAAAAAAGAAATTTAAAAAGAAAGAAAATGACTTTCTGCTTAGCACTTTTTAGTAATGCCTACGTAGCTATTTCAGGCAATTAAATATACTATTCATAGCAGGATGAATATGTTGTGGTAGAGAATTATAACCAGAAAGGAATGTATTTAATGTGTGTACCCTTTGAGTACTAAAGGAATGACATATATGCCCGTCCTTGCTGATGCTGCTGCTAAGTCGCTTCAGTCATGTCCGACTCTGTGCGACCCCATAGACAGCAGCCCACCATCTGCCCATGATAATCCCGCCGTCCCTGGGATTCTCCAGGCAAGAACACTGGAGTGGGTTGCCATTTCCTCCTCTAATGCATGAAAGTGAAAAGTGAAAGTGAAGTCACTCAGTCGTGTCCGACTCTTAGCGACCCCATGGACTTCAGCCTACCAGGCTCCTCCATCCGTGGGATTTTCCAGGCAAGAGTACTGGAGTGGGTTGCCATTGCCTTCTCCATGCCTGCCCTTAGTACTCTTAATACATTACTGGGCTTCCCTTGAGGCTCAGTGGTAAAGAATCTGCCTGCAATGCAGGAGACATGGGTTCGATCCCTGGATGAGGAAGATCCCCTGGAGAAGGAAATGGTAACCCACTCCAGTATTCTTGCTTGGGAAATCCCATGGATAGAGGAGCCTAATGGGCTGCACAGTCCATGGGGTCACAAAGAGTCAAACACGACTAAACAACAACGACGACAACGGTACATTACTGGACACTTGTAAAAAGACCTCCATGTCTTATTACTCACACTGTGAAACCTCTCTTATTCAGGCTTGGATGTAGAATTACTTAAAAAATTTTTGGCATGCATCATTGTTAATTCTATAGAGTTATCCACTAAATAAAGCTTTAATTAGTTTGGTTTCAGAAGCCTGAAAAACAGTAACTTGAATTCCAATTCCTTAATAGCACAAAAGCAGTTTATGTGATGGTAATTTGTTATATAAGGCACAAGAATTTGATGGCTGAATAGAACATTTTCGAGGTTAGCTGATGTTTATTGCAGTACCAGTATTGACTTACTGAGGGAAAAAAGCAAAAGTTTTCCATCATTGAGTTATTATTCTGATCATGTTGTGTATTATTTAATTTACTTGACTTGAGCTTATTGATGCTTTTCTAAGTATTGAGTAGTTATTACACTATAATTTTAAACTAACTTATATAACTTACAGTCTGAGATTTATTTTCACTTTACATCAGATTTTTATTTCCAAATTCATCAAATGAAAATGTTTTCTTTTTCTATAAAATGGAGGCAGGAAAAACAAAGTACTTTGGTGCTTTAATATCTGATGTGATTTAATGGTGACATCCAAACTCAAGTCACGTACTAGATTTTGTGAAGATTAGTCTTTTTATGAAAATGAAAGAACGGTTTTGAAAACATGTTTATCAGTAACTGTTGATTTTTGATTCTGCTGAATTTTTTGTCTACTTTAGGCAGCTAATCCAGGTTGTTTTCTGGAAGATTTTGTGAGGTGGTACTCACCTCGGGATTATATTGAAGAGGAAGTGGTTGATGAAAAGGGCAACATGGTTCTGAAAGGAGAACTGAGTGCCCGAATGAAGATTCCAAGCAATATGTGGGTAGAGGCCTGGGAAACAGCTAAGCCAATTCCTGCTCGAAGGCAGAGGAGACTCTTTGATGACACACGGGAAGCAGAAAAGGTAACTGAGGTTTGGGTATCTAATGTGACTGCTAATTATTATTCTAATATTTAAAAAACTATGACAAGATACGAGAACTTTGAACATACTTGAGAAACAAAGGTTTGAAATGTTATGAGCCTTTTATATATCTAATATTCACATTTAAGGGTTTAGAACTGGTTACAAATAGACCAAAGAATAAGACCTGCATATTTTACGTAAAATGCTCATTCTTGGACCATCAGCATATGTCAAAGCCTTAAAAATGATCATGTCCTCTGACCTAGCAATTCTACTACCAAAAAAAATGTATTAAGGAAGTAATGAGAGAAATATATAAAGATCAATGTGCAACAGTGATGTTCGAGAAGTTTTTTAGTGAAAAAATAGATACAACCAAAGTTTCAAAAAATAGAGCGTTGTTTAATAAATTATGGTATAATCATTTAGGATTATTATTATTCAAGAGCCACATGAATCCAAAAACCCCACAAAGAAATGAAACTACTGCTAATTTAACTTAGGATAGAAGTAGAAGAAAAAAAAAAACCATATCAAAAATAAAGACTAAATTACATAGTACCCACAGAAGAATAGGTTCATATTTATATTTAATAAAAGGCATTGAGGAAGAGCATTAAAATAACCAAGAGAAAGAAAATGAGATAAAGGAGTAAAAGGGATTAGAGAGAAAGTAGTAAAACTGAAAGATAGGAAAAGTAGAAATAACACTCATTTTATCAGAGTCCTTGAAGCAGAAAAATCAAAACACTGGAACAGAACTAAACACTTAAAATTGTAATCTAAGAAAACTTTCTGAAAATGAAATAAAATCTGAATTTACATATTAAAAATGCTCATTGGGTACAGGGGAAAATTGATTAGGTGTAGTGAACTCCAAATTTTACAGTAGTACTGTAGTACTACTAGACCTTAAATATTTAAAAAAAAAAAAAAAAAATTCTCAGACCTTGCAGGCAAAACATGAAAATAATTTACAAGGGCAAGAGAATTAGACAGTTGTCAGATTTTTCAGTAGCACAGCAGTGTGGGGCAGAGTTTTCAAGAAATAAAAGCAAAAAATACAAATTAAATATTTTACATTCCACCAAGATGTCCAAGTAATCAAGGCTATAAAAAAATGTTTTCTCCATGGTTTCGCACATATAACTGTATACATAGGCCCTTCCTGAGAAATCCTCTATAGCTGACCTGTCCAGTAGAACTTTCTGCAGTGTTTAGAATGGTCATAGCTTCGCTGTGCAAATTGTAGCCCCTGGCTACACATGGCTGTGATGAGCTCTTGAAATGTGAGTAGTAGCATAGGAACTGAATTTTTAAATGGCTCTCTGTAGCAGGTGGCTGCCTTATTGAACAGCATAGTAGAGAAGAATAAATTTAACCAAGAGGATGACTAGGGAAACTGGCAAAGGGCTAACGGTGAGCATTTCATTTCTTTAATTTTAGAGCTAAAACTAAAACTAGATGGGGTCATGGGTAGAAGAAGAATATGTAAAAATTGTATATTAGGGCAAAATAGAATGCATCTAAAAAAGTTGGGATGGAAAAAGAGGAAGAGGAAAGTAGAATGCAGTCATTGACTGTTACATAGATAAGAGGTGTAATCAAAGGATACTATTTAGAATTATCAGACCATAATTTTATAAAGGAAAGATATAAAGATACAAAGTTCATAAAATAAAGATATAAAGGAATTAAGGGCAGCAGAAAAAGGTAATATCACAAGAATGAAAATATGAACCTTCCTAAGTACAATGGAAAAATTATTCACAAGCAAAGAACACACACCAAATAGAGTAATACACATTATAAAGATCATACTGCATACAGAGTAATTGCAAAGTAAGATAGTCTTATAAAACCCATGTCTGTGCTGTAAACAAGGTATTCTGTGACTCAAAAAGACTACAAAATAAACAGTGGACAGAGATTTACCAGGAAACATTAAGAACGCAGGGGTTATCATCCAGATGCCAAATAAAACAGAATCAAAGCAGAAAAGCATTACAAGAGATACATAAGGATGCTTTACAGTCTAAAAGTGATATTTCACAATGAGAATATACAGTTGTCAATGTTTATGCACTGGCTAATGTGATCATTTGTATAAAACAGAAATCATGGGAGATGCGAGGAGAAATAGATCAAAACACACTAGTAGCAGAGTACTTTAACACACTCCCAGTGTACAAGACAGTCAAGTAGACAAAACTAAACAAGATCATCAGTAAGGTTGATCTTTTAGATACATTGCAAATACTATATCTTGATAATAAAAACGGTCCTTCCTTTTCAAATGCACATGGAACATTCACCAAAACAGTATGTTAGGGTGCAAAGAAAACATCAGTGGGTTTCATGATGGAAATAACACCAGTACTCTGATTGCTGCATTAAAATTAAGGATAATGGGTTAGATTAAAAGTATTTGATCAATGTTAATTACATTCTTAATTTTAGGAAATACAGGTATTTGGAGATAGAGGGATATCCTGTATGGAACTTGATCTCAAATTATTTAGAAAAACAATGTTTATATGTATATATTGTATGGACCTACAGAGGAGGAGAGTTGCATGTGATAAAAAAAAAAGAGAGAGATGAGGTAAAAGGAGATGAGTGCAGACAAAGGATGTACAAATATTTTCTATTCTTGGAAATTTGTTTTTCTGTAAGTTAAGGAAAACAACATTTGTAATAGTGTTAACAAAAATGTTCAATAGTGGGAACTCTTATTACTCTATATAAGAATGAAAATCTGTTTAAATACTTAGTAAAACAATTTGGAATATGATTTCAGTATTTGAAAAATAATAATTTGGCATTGTTTGTTTTTAGATAGATACCCTGAAGAAATTCCTCTACATGTATGCCACAAACTTATGAAATAATATGAGAGAAATATTATTTTAATAGCAAAAAAATGGAGGGGTGCATTTTAATATATCAAGTTATATATACCATGTATCAATATCTATGTATCTCAGAAACAATGCTGAATGAAAAACAGGTCACTGAGGGGCATAACTAGCAACAATCTGTTTATACGAAGATTAAAACCAGGCAAAACTAAACAGCACATTGTTTAGGTCTATGTACATATGTGAGATAGCTATGAAGAAAAAGGAATGACTAGTAGTTACTTGAGTGGTGGAGTGCATGAGCGAGGGAGTCTTGATCAAGGCGAGCACGAGGAGCACTTGGAAAGTCCCAGTATCTTCTGTTTCTTAAGCTGATGGGTATGTAAACAAGTGTTTGTGTTTTCTGTATACAAAATACTCTGCTATGTGTAAAAAACATTTTTTAATTTTAAAAATATTTCAAAACATGAAGCCCTTCTAGGCAAATAAATTTTTTTTAATATTATTTATTTATTTATGTCTGTGCTCAGTCTTCCTTGCTTCATTGTGCGTTCTCTAGTCGCGGAGTGTGAGGGCTACTCTCCAGTTGCGTGAGGGCTTCTCTTGTCGCGGAGCACAGGCTCTAGGCATGCAGGCTTCAGTAGTTGTGGAGCATGGGCTTAGTTGCTCTGCGTCATGTGAGATCTTCCTGGACCAGAGATAGAACCTGTGTGCCCTCCAATGGCAGACAGATTCCTAACCACTGAACCATCAGGGAAGTCCCAAGACAAATAATTCTAAATCATAAGTCATTAAATGACCAGAGCAAGTTTTGAAATTGTGTGTATTATGAGCTTTTGTTAAGAAATCGCATACACATGTGTATCTTTGTGTTTAGGCATAGAAATAAGCCTGAGAAGATAAACACAAAACTGTGTTGTTCCTTAGGATGTAGGATTTCTAGAGAACTTCTGCATTATACTTCTTTGATTGTTTACTTTGAGATCTGTGAGCATTTTTCAGTCACAATGATACTATACTTCTTTTGTCTTTACTGCTGTTGAATAAAGAGCTTAAAGGTAGGGACCATGTGCTACACATGCCTTCCTGTGCATCTTTTTAATCAGAAAAATAATAAATCTTCATTTTGGAGAAAACAATAAAACAAAACAAAATATTTAGAGGAACATTGCTAGCAATGTTTAGAAATCCTAAGTGAGGAAAGCAGGTTACAAAACAGTATTTTACATAATATTAGTTTACTTAGGTGGCACTAGTGGTTAAAAAAAAAAAAAAACCCTGCTGATGCAGGAGACATAAGAGACATGGGTTCTATCCCTGTGGGAAGATCCCCTGGAGGAGGGCATGGAAACCCTCTCCAGTATTCTTGCCTGGAGAATCCCATGGACAGAGGAGCCTGCTGGGCTACAGTCCATAGGGTCACATAGAGTCAGCCATGACTGAAGCGACTTAATACACATGCAAATATATGATGTATATTCAAAATCTTGAAAAATCCTGCAGTGAAAATGCTCCACCATTAACAGTTGTTATCTCAAGGTGGTATAATTTGCGGTTGGTTTTAGTGTTCTCTGTATCAAGAAAAAAACATTATGAGAGTATTCACCATTATTAAGGACTGAAGTTCTTAGCTCTTTCCAGTAACATTATTCTTACCTTTGGGAGTAGCAGCTACTTACCTGAAGGAGTAGGATAGGTACAAAGAGAAGAGAGCTCTTCTCTACTCTTGTTACAGGTATGAATTCAGGGGAGAGAGATCTTTTGTAAATGGCTGCTGTCTTCTTTGGCAGCTGTCTTGGTCATTTATCTAACTTTGTGTCTCCTTCAGGTACTGCACTATCTGGCAGTCCAGAAGCCGGCAGACCTTGCTCGGCACCTGTTACCCTGTGTAATCCATGCAGCTGTACTCAAGGTAAAGGAAGAAGGTAAATGTCTTATTTGATTAATCATTAGTTCATTTCCAAAATGAAGGTAGACTTTGCCTAACTTTCCAGTGGTGGCTTTGATCTTTTTAAAAACAGAAAGTCTAGAAAACATTTCTTCAGTGAAGAAGATTATAAAGCAGATAATATCCCATTCCAGTAAAGTTTTGCACTTCCCCAATCCGGAAGACAAGAAATTGGAAGTAAGTCTGATCTTGTCAAATGTTCTTCCCAGTTGGCAGTAATTTTTAAAAAAATACATTTTTAAAATGCTTTGCTTTCTTTTGCCTTTTTCCAATGTATGCTTCTCCTCTTTTGCACTGTTAGGAAATCATCCATCAAATTACTAATGTAGAAGCTATAATTGCCAGAGCCCGCTCACTGAAAGCCAAGTTTGGAACTGAGAAATGTGAACAAGAAGAGGAAAAGGAAGATCTTGAAAGGTAATTGCTATATGACTAACTCATCTTTGTCTCCCGTAGGAAAAGCCACCATTTTCTTTAGAAAATTTTCAGTGTTGAGGTTCCTTTGTAGTGCTCCCGTATTATTTGTAACAAGCGTTGGTTAGAGACAGAAATGTTTGTTTATTATAGGATTGACCTCTCTTGTATTTGTGAGTACTTGTCACTTGTTTCCATTCCTCCCACTTTAAGAATGAAGTCTTCCAAGTCTTCTAGGAATGTCCTTGTTTGCTCTTGGAGCAGTTGCCTCTGGAGGAACTGGCTGTTCATATTCACTCTTGTTACTGGAAACTTTGCTTCCCACTCTCACTGTTGTTAACTACAGGCAGACGTGTTCTGAAACTGTTTCTGCTCAACATTCTACTTACCAGTTCTAAACAAGAGTTGTGATAGCAAATGTGCATATCCTCTGTCCCTTGTGAATATGTTTTGAAAGAGTGACCAGATGGCCTTTCCAGGATGAGGCAAATGATGGAGTCAGTCTTTTCCTCCTTCTGAGATTTGGACCATTTCAAAGGGGGGCTGTCAGCACACAGCCTCTGTCCATTTTTGCCCGAGATACTTGAAAGGATGATGTTGTTTTAATAGATGAGAAAGTGTTTCCAGATTAGCTACTTCAGTGGGTTGAATTTGTTATAACTAAAATTTTCATCAGCCTTTCCAAGAGAAATAACGTTATTGATGTTAAATAATTAATATTATATGACAAGGCATTTGCTACAGCTTTTAACAAGTTCTTGTTTGAATATTATGTCTTTTGTTGGGTGAAATTTTCTCCCAGCCTTCTTTGCTCTTGAATATTCCTTCCTTTTAAATGAGGAGAATATACTCTAATCAAAGGAAGTTTCTAAAATAGTAGTTCGAGTTAGCGAGCAGGTGGTGCGAGCTTGGTGGCTCTGTGTCTTCGACTCTCTTAGTTCCACCATACGTTGTCTGTGGTATACTTGGAAGATGAATGCTTCCAGTACATAATGGCACAGTTTACAATTGAGACTGTGCCCAGCAAAACATATTTTAAGTGCATGCACACACACACACACACACACACACACCTCTTAAAAGAACAAAAATGAAAAACAAGGATCATTGCTTTGCTGTCTAAATTAAATGTGGTTTTTGTTGTTAAAAACATTAAAAAAATCTTCCTTAGTATAACATTGTCTAAGCTTCTAGTCTGAAAGAAATAGACTGTTTCATCTCACACTTTGACAGAGATGGGCTTTTTGAAAAAATTTATAAAAAGAGTTGAAAGGCATGAAGCTTGTCATTTGAGCTGATTTTAATTCCAAATGTTGATCTATCCTGTTAAATTTTCACTCCAGCCTTGATGTAGGGCTCACCAGTATGATTTTGAGTTTGTCCCCAAAATGAGTCAGGGAGGACTGACCCAGTGTGAACTGAGCAGCTCCTTTCCCATCCTTTCCTTCCCTCTTTCTCCCAGGTTTGTGAGTTGCCTTCTGGAGCAACCCGAGGTGTTAGTCGTTGGTGCAGGCCGAGGACACGCTGGCAGGATCATTCACAAGCTGTTTGTGAATGCTCAGAGGGTATGTGAGATTCCTTCTTGACTGTGTCATGCTCTCTCCAGGCCTCTGCTCAGTAAGGTACTGTTTTGATTCCCACACATGAAGCTGCTAAAGGCACTGGGTTCAAACATTGAAGAAATAATGACTCTAACACTGACTTCTTAGTCTTTGAAATCCATCTGCTCTTTTACACATTTAAATAAAATGAGAAGTTTATTTCTGAAATTTGTACCTAAGTTTCAGAAGTTAGAATGGTCTGAAATTCCTTGTTAAAGAATCCGATAGAGACTTGGGTAGCAATGACCAGTGCAGTGGTGTGGAAAAAATGTTTACTGCTGTCAAATTAGAATAGAGTTTAGTTTTACTGGTTTTCAACTCCATGTACTGCAAGTGGATTCACAACTTGGCTTGTGAAATTGCAAATCTTAACTATTTTTATAACAGTGAAAAGATATAACTTCAAAGTTTTCCTCAGAAAGAAGAGCAAGATTCAGATTTTTAGGACAGTGGAAACAGTCTTCAGCATAGAAAAAAAAGCCCAATTTGAAAACTTTTCTGTCATTACCTTTATTGATGAAAGGAAATGTTTAAAAATTATATGGTACCTTCTGACATTCTAAACCACTAAGATTTGAATTTTTTATGAGGTTGGTATTAGTTATACTCTATGTTGACTCTTTGTGTACAAATGTTTACTGGTTGTTTACTGGTTAAGAGGTGCTGGCTTTTTGCACATGAGTCTCACATTAGGACTTCTTAAAGACTCTGATAAAAGTATTTTGAAGCATAGTAAATATAGGGTGCCCCTTCTGCAGTACTGTCATGACACTTAGGATGGCCCAGTTTTGGAAGTGTAATTTTTCACAGTCAAATAGGGAAAAGGATTTTCATGGGTTTATCCGTGAAAAAGAAACTTCATAACCTCCTTTGAGTCAGTCTGGAATGTATCTAGTTACTATATTCAAAATCATAACCAGATATGTTCATCTGAATTTTTAGCAAGAACTGAAACCTGAGATTATTTATGGGATGGCAAACTAAATTTAAGGATTTCAAGTTAAAAACCAAGTATTTCCTTATAAAGTTCTAGAAAACAATAGATACTTACTTCGATTTATTATGTTTCTGACTCTGGCATGAAACAAGAATCAGGTTTGTTTTCACATCCTATAATATCTTTGCCAGTTTACTAGCCAGAGCCTCACAAATATATTTCCTTATTAACACCAATATGAATTTTCCTCATACTGCAGAAATTCTTTTCTTAATGTTTAAAACTTGTTTGTTAAGATTTAAAAATCTAAAGTATTTAGATTTTTAATGCTAAGAGTAGAACACTCTCGTTGTTCTAAATAGTTAAGCAAAATTATTTTCCCCAATATGGAGATAATCTTTTCCCCCAAGATTGTAAGCAAACTCTTACTGTTGTAAAAATTTGGATAGTACAGAGAATTATAAAGAAAAATTAATGACCCTAAAAAAATTAATCACATTAATCTCACTACCCACTGATGATCACTGTCAACATTTAACATCTAGTATATTCAAATATATGTAAATTTTACAATATAGGATTATATTATTTGTTCTTATTTTCCATCTAATGTGATTATTTTTCTCATGGGTAAATATAGGACTATATCATCTTTTCACTGGGCTCATTGTATAGCTAATCTCCTTTAATGGATACTGAAATTGTACATTTATCCCACGTTATGTAATTTTCAAATATTTCAAGCTTTCAGACCTTGTAGTGAATGTTTTTTACAGATTCAACAGACTGTAATCCATATAACAAGCACCTGGTTGGTCTATTTTTAAACTCAGCTCTTAAATATCTGGGTAATTAATGGAAACAATTCAGGTTTACTCCTGTAATTTTTCATAATTAACTAATACTTTATATCAATTCTATTAAATCAAGATTTTAACATTTTTAAAGTTAGAAAATTTTACTGAAAATTTTTTATACCATAATTTTACATATTTCAAACTTTTCCTTAATATTAAATTTTAATAAACTTTCATCATGATTACATTTATCATTGTTATATCCATATTTAAATAGAATTCTGCAAACAAATCACTGATTGGATTTTGCTTTGGTTGTGCTAAATTAAGTCAGACATCTAATCTTAAATTCATTGGGTTATCTATTTTCAAGCCATGAGTACTTTGTTTTAGTATTTTTAATCTTGTGAAAGAGCTAGGTTTTTGCTTAACATTTCCTCATTAAGTGACATTCTGTACGTTGCCTGTTGAGCCATCAGATGCATGAGTGGTGGGATTTGTCTGCTCAGCTGGATGGCTAGGTGTGTTGTATGTGGTGTGTTTTTTGTCTTGATATTCTTTTTGATAGGACCATGTTCCTTAACGTAGTGCATGCTGTCTCTGAAATAATCTTGAAATCTCTTGTCTAGCTCTTTTTAAACCATCTTGCTTGTTTCCCTTTCATCACTGTTTCTTTTCTCACCCTTCCTCAAGCTGACTGAGTCTTCTGATGAGGTAACAAAATAGCCTTTGTCCCTTGTAGTTTCTTGTTTCTTGTTCCTTCCCATTTCTCTAACTTCATAAGGTCATTAAGACTAACCAACCTCCTCTTCAACAGTCTGGGTTTGGCATACCTTTCTTTCTTACATTTCATATTTCCATTGCCAAAACAACTTTTTTCCTGAAATTAATGGTATTGTGAAAGAAATATAGTGATCAGAGTTAAAATAAAAGCTCTTGTTGAATATATGTTTTATGCAATTTTAATGAAAAAATAGATGCCTTTAATGTTGAGAACTTCTCTTTTGTGGCCACTGCTACATTTCATGGATCTCTCTCACTTCTGCATCACATTAATCATCTGGCAAACAAACCAGTGTTCCCAGTTTTAATTTGACAAGTGAAAAGAATGGAAAGAATCGATAAATATCATCTTTCCAGACTCTGGAGAGCAGCAGTTCCTTACTGGACTGAGGACAGCAGACTTGGACTTCGGTCGTTGCTAGAAGATTTGTATAGAAACCAGAACAGCTCCATTTCCCCTCTTCATCAGATGTCTGAATATGGCCCTCACTTTCCACAGCAGATTGCTTGGCTGTCATTATCCTCTGTCTCTGTCACCAATTTATTTGTAATTTCTGGCTGCTCACGTAGTGTTTCAAGCTTCTTGCATTTTCTGTGTTGTGATTTTTGAGCAATCATAACATAATCAATAGCATTACTGAGTAACGTAGAACATTTTTTCGTATTTATCATGCTTATTCATCTGTCCTTCAGAATGATCGAAGTTTAGCATTCAACTTGCTCTTGAATTTAGCATGTGATTCTCTTCAAGGCTGCAACCATGACTCCAGCGGAGGAGGAACTGAAGAGGATGGGCCCCCCAGAAGAGAAGAGGCAGAACTTGGCGGCAGACTTCCCTCCCCCCGCGGGCCGGGAACTCATTTTGCGCACAGCCGTTCCCCGCCCTGCTCCCTACTCCCGGGCTCTGCCTCAGCGCATGTACAGTGTTCTCACCAAAGAGGATTTCAGACTTGCAGGTGCCTTTTCATCAGATACCTCCTTCTTCTAGCTCTTCTTGAGTCCCTTCACTTGTGGCTTCGGAGACAGTGCTGACCCCTTCTGTGGGAAGGAAGCTGCGTCAGTCAGAAGCTGAGAGGCTGTGAAGAGGACCTGTCCTGTTCAGTGATTGAGTCATACCAGCATCTGAGAGACTTTCTGATGGGTTCCGTAGGATCTTGGTGGGGGCAGAGGGATGGGCTTCAGCTCTTGAAAGATTTCTGCTCCAAAGAGATTGCCCTTGTTGGGGATGGGGAACAGGGAGGAGACAGCAGCAGTTCTCTGTACTCACTCCCTCAGGATTGCATTCATTTCTTCTCTGTGACTATCCCATAGGCTGTTGCCCTGCATTCATAGTCTCTATAACCACTTATGTTTATTAGTATCAAGTATGCAAAATGGAGTGGAGTATCTGTTAACCCAGATTTCCAGATATTTTGGTAGTAGCTTCTACTCCCAGAATCTGTGTTTTTAGAATCCTAAATGACATTCTGTTTATTCAGTCACCTGGTGGCAATCTTTATTGCACTAATTAAGTTTTGATGAGCATTTTGAATATTCTAGGAGAAAGCCTGAAATTTCACCTAGTCTGTGTTTTTCCATGTAACTGGGACTTAAATGTATTCCTTCTGATTAAAAAGAAAAGTATATATTAAATGTCACTGCAAATTAGTTTTATATATCTCTTGTAAGGTTTGTTTCTCTGACTTGTTTTGCCTTCAGTGGGCTTCTGTGGTGGCTCAGTGGTAAAGAATCCGCTTGCCAAGGCAGGACATGCGGTTTCAGTCCCTGGGTCAGGAAGGTCCCCTGGAGAAGGAAATGGCAACCTACTCAAATATTCTTGCTTGGTGGGCTGCAGTCCTTGGCGTCGCAAAAGAGTTGGACACAACTTAGCGACTGAACAACGACAACAAGCCCTGTAAGATACCACCACGAGGGTTGTTGTTCTCTTTCTTGCTGTACAGCATGCGTTCCTTTTTTTGTAGTTACTGGATGGATACTGTATTAATGAAGTAGAGATGAGCACATGCTAAAAATATAGCCTCTGTATATAGAGATTATCATGCAGTTAGTATAATTTGGCATATGTGCTAATATAATTAATAGAAGATAACTTCAGTGAATTATTTTGCTTTTGTATTTTACTTAAAATGAAGATAATTGATGGGGGATGTGTGATACCCAGCGTAAGGATAACAGCAACATATTTCTAGTTACATGATCAAGATTTATCAAGTCTGTGTTGCTAAAATGGCCTCTGTTCAGTAATCTTAAATCTATTTTTAGGCCTAAAATTCCCACCTTAAAGTTAAAAATGATTATACTGAAGCATAGATCTTGGCTATGTAACTTAAAAGAATTAATACAACTCTGTAAGCCCTGTTACATTATTTTGTAAAAACAAATGTAAATGTGTGTACATATATGTATATATAAGCATATATGTATGTATGTATGAAGTGTGGGAGGCCCTGATTGATTACCTCTGGCCTTCACAGCACTTTACTCTGAGATACTGGTCTTTGCTGCTGGGTGAACCACATACTACAGGCCCGAGGACTGAGCGCAGTCCCAAGTATTAACGGAAAGCTTGTCTTTCAAGGACAGAGTTTGTCTGCTTTATAATGAGAAAGTTAACAACAAAGAAAACATTTTTCAAAGTGGTTGGACTTCAGAAAGGCTTTGTGAATCTAATAAAAGGGAAGGTATTGTTCTCTGGCTAATTTTCTCTTCTTTTTACCCCTCCATTGGCCATTTTGTTCTTAGTTAGTTTTATGCTGGTCTCAGATTTTCCTAAATAATTGCAGCCTTCTGAGTCTTGGCAAAGATCTCAAGAACACATTGTGCCTTTTTTAATGGCAGTTATTCCATTTTACTTTTACTGTATTTATATGTTTGTTTATTTTAAAATATTTTAAAGTACCTACTTCATATCAGGTACTGTACTAGGCAATGAAGATAAAACAGAAACCAAACATACTCCCTCCCTATCAGTGACCTTCCTGTCAGGCAGGGAAGGCTGTGGTTACATTGCCAAAAATGGAGAGTACAGTCAACTCAGTGGTATGAAATGAGGTCCAGGGTTTGTCATAGTAATTCATTGATTTGTTGTTATTGGAGACTAATACATTCAGTAATAGTGAATATAAGGGGTTATGGGAGACAGTTTTCATTCAGGCTGTAGGGATCAGGAAACTCTTCCTAGAGATGATTTCTAGATTGAGAGCAGAAGATGAATAGGAGCTGGGAAATTCCCTGGTGGTCTGGTGGTTTAGGACCCCACACTTCACTCTGGGGGCCTGGGTTTGATCCCTAATCAGAAACTAAGTTCCCACAAGTGGCCAAAAATAAAAAAGATGGTGAGTAGGAGCTAAGATGGGAAAGTATGATAAATTGTAAAGAACTACAATATTTTTACCATCCTTGTATGTTTGCCCCTAATATAATAATTGTGTCGCTGCTCCCAGGAAGTGGAGTTTATTTTTCCAGCTCTTTGTTCTGGACTTAGCCATGTCTGTCTTTGGTCATCAGAGTGTTAGCAAGCATACAGGGTTTGTTATGCAGCAAAAATTAGCTGATACGGGAGGGCATAGGAAGAGTGTTACAGGTAGAGAAAACAGAATGGGCAGAAAACTCAGAAGCAGAAAATGTATCTTTGGAGAATAGCCAGCATTTCACTTTGGCTGGGTGTGATACCCAGAGTAGAAAGAGGCAAGATATGAAGATGGTAAGGTCACTGAGGCTAGATGGAATTCTGGGTAAAACACAGTAAGAAGTTCAGGCCATTGTCTCCAGGGCATTGTTGAGTTGCTGGAGTTTGAAGAGAGGAAATGTGAGTTTTAGACCACACTAAATGGACTGGAGAGGCTAACAAAGTATTTACAGGTCCTAGGTCTGCTACTAAATTGGGAAGTAGCAATTATATCATCAGTGTTTCTTTCCCCCCCTCCTTTGTGCTTTGTAACCGTGTTTCCATTGTAACTGCTCATGGAACCAACAGGAAATATCCTCTCATGGGTCTTGCCACCTATATGTTCCTTTGTTATTATTGTTTAGTTGCCAAGTTGTGTCTGACTCTTTGGGACCCCATAGAGGGCAGCACACCAAGCATGTGATGTGATCTACTGGAAGAGGGAAATAGCAAGCCACTCCAGTGTACTTGGTGTGAGAACCCCATGAACTGTATAAAAAGGCACCACCTTAATAATCCAGATTTTTCTTCAGGATGGGATTTTTAAAACCCTCTTGAAATTTATTTTTATATTCCATTCATTAGTTTAGCACATCTTATTTTCTTGTTGTTGTTCAGTCATAAAGTCGTGTCTGACTGTGACCTCATGGACTGCAGCATGCCAGTGTCCTCTGTCATTCACTATCTCCCAGAGTTTTCTCAAACTCTTGTCCATTAAGTCAGTGATGCCATCTAACCATCTCATCCTCTGCTGCCCTCTTCTCCTGCCTTCAGTCTTTCCCAGCATCAGGGTCTTTGCTAATGAGTCAGCTTTTTGCATCAGGTGGCCAAAGTATTGGCACTTCAGCAGCATCCTTCCAGTGAATATTCAGGGTTGATTTCCTTTAGGATTGACTGGTTTGATCTTGCAGTCCAAGTGACAGCACATGTTTACTGAATGCCAACTGTGTGCCAGGTACCGTTCTGGGCAAGGGATATAGCAGTGAACAAGACAGGTACAAGGCCTTCATGTTTACAGTGAGGGATGAGTATAGTCAGATTATCTGAGTGAGGGGAGAATACTTTCTAGACAGGTGATAAGGGAAGGCTGTGAGGCAGTGACAGCAGAGACCTGAATGAAGTGAGGGAACTGGCCTTGTGGATGTCTGGGAGATGATCTCGGACAGGGGATAGAAAAGAAGGGGGTGTGAGGAACGTGGTATGTCAGAGGCTCTGAGAAAAGGCCAGAGTGGTTGTAGAGATTATAGTAAGTGAAGGAAGGGAGAGTAAAGGAAAGACAGTTGGACAGACGTGCAAGGACCAGATCTACACTAAACGTTAGGAGGTGATTCATTTTCTTAACTGAGAGGGAAAGTCAGTGGAGAATTCTGAATGGGGGAGGGAGGCATGGTGTCATGCTAGAGCATTTGGAAGCTTCACTCTGGCTGCTCTGTGGAGAATACACTGCGGAGGCGGAGGTAGAAGCAGCGACACTGGGAGTGTTGATGGCTTGGAGCAGAGTGGCAGCAGGGGAGGGCGTAAAAAGTGATCAGATTTGATATGTGTTTTGAAGGTGGAATGCACAGGATTTGCTGATGGAATTACTGAGGGTATGAGAAAGGATCATAGATGACTTGGAAGTTTGGGACCTGAGTGAGTGAGTGAGTGAATGAGGCTGTCATTTACTGAGATGGGTACGACTGTGAGATGGGCAAGTTTTAGGGGCTGATGTGAGTAAAGATTTTGAGTTAGGGAAATTCCCTGGCAATGCAGTGGTCAGGACTCTGCACTTCCACTGCTGGGGGCACAGATTCAATCCTTGGTTGAGGAACTAAGATCCTGGCAAGCCGAATGGACTCGCCAAAGGAGTTAAAAAAAAAAAAAAAAACTATAAAAAAAGATTTTGAGTTAGGATATGTTAATTTTGAGATACCAATTAGTTACCTGTGGTTGCCAGCATCTAAGATGGTCCCAGGTATTCTCCACTTCTTCTGTCCAGATTCAAACCCTTCTGTAGTTCCCACCCCCAAAAAATTGTACCAAGACTGGTCTTTGCGAACAACAGAACATGGAGAAAGTTGGTATGTGACTTCCAAGATGACTTCCCTGGTGGCCCAGTGGTTAAGACATGCATTTCTACTGCAGAGGGTGTGGATTCAATTCCTGGGTGAGGAACTGAGATCCTGAGTGCCAAAAAAAAAAAAGATTTCCAAGATTAGGTTATGAAAGACATTAATCTGAGTGCCTTTCTCTCTTGGATTACTCGTGGAAGTCTACTGCCATGTCACAAACAACCCTAGGGGGAGGCCCATTTCTGAAGAATGAGGGCTCTGCAAGTGGCCATATATGCTTGGAAGCAGGTTCTCCTCAGCTTCAGAAGACTGCAGCCTCCTGAGGGACCTTGAACTAGAATTACCCAGCTAAGCAGCTCCTGGATTGCCAACCCTCAAACACTGTGAGAGGATGTTTGTTGTTTTAAGCTTCTCAATTTGGGGGCCATAGGTTACATAAGCAACAGATATAATTGGTCCCATCACTTCATGGCAAATAGATGGGGAAACAATGGGCTCCAAAATCAAATCCAAATCCAAATCCAAAATTTTGGGCTCCAAAATCACGGATAGTGACTGCAACCACGAAATGAAAAGATGCTTGCTCCTTGGAAGAAAAGCTATGACAAGCCTAGATAGAGTATGAAAATGCAGAGATATCACTTTGTTGACAAAGGTTTGTATAGTCAGAGCTATGGTTTTTTCAGTTGTGAAAGTTGGACCACAAAGAAGGCTGAGCGATGAAGAATTGACACTTTCGAACTGTGGTGCTGTAGAAGACTCTTGAGAGTCCCTTGGACAGCAAGGAGATCAAACTAGTCCATCCTAAAGGAAATCAACCCTGAATATTCATTGCAAGGACTGATGCTGAAACTGAAACTTCAATACTTTGGCCACCTGGTGTGAAGAGCCGACTCATTAGCAAAGACCTTGATTCTGAGAGAGATTGAAGGCAGGAGGAGGATTGACAGAGGATGAGATTGTTGAATGGCATCGCCGACTCAATGGACATGAGTTTGAGCAAACTTCAGAGGATAGTGAAGGACAGGAAAGCTCGCCTGCTGCAGTCCATGGGGTCACAAAGAGTCAGACATAACTTAGCGACTGAACAACAGAACAACAGTCAAAAGTGATTAGATTGGAGTTTAAGGAGAAGGTTAGGGCTTGTGCTATAAGTTGGGAAGTATGGGCAGCTGTAGAACAGTACTGAGACCCTTCAGAAGGAGATGCTGTAGGGGCTGAGCCAGAGGTCAGAAAGAGGAGGAGCACAGCTAGAGGATACTGAGCAGGAGGATCCACTGAGGTAGAAGGAAAACTGGAAGTGTGATTTCCTAGAAGTCAAGAAAAAAAATCTTTGAAGGGAGTAGTTGATGAACTGTGTCAAATGCCATTGAGACATTGAGTAAGACGCAGACAAAGCACTGGCAGGTACCTGTGGTTGCAAAGTAACAAAGGCATCAGAGAGGGAATGCAGTTCTGGGAAAGAACAGAGGTGACTGCCGGAAGCCATGATTATGTCCCCTCCAACTGTGGGCATACTTAACACTTCTGCCCTAAGCTAGATGGGCTTTTGGTTGCTGTGCACTATTCCTTGCCAGGAACTGGAGAGCAGGGGGCAGGAGGATAGGATGAGGACTCGGGCAAGAGTATGAAGCTAGTTGAGTCTGTTACAAGCCAGCTGTGACCCACTCTGTTTGCCTGCATGCAGAGTAATGGATAGGACTGGGCATTCGGCAAGCAATGAATGAATGAGTGGATGCCTCTTGGTGGCAAAACTGTTGTGTTTGAATCTTCTCAACTCAATTTCTTTGTCACCGGGCACCATGAAACCAGAACATTGCAGAATATTAGCTCCTGAAAGCCAGAGGCCTGCTGCTGACATTGCTCCAGCCCTGAGAAGTGGGCTTGGCATCAGCCTACAAAAGTGGGCTCGCCTAACTCAAGAAATGCAAAATAAAGCTAGTTCGTATTCACATACATAACTTCTTTGCCAGCAGTGTTTCCCCTGGGAGCTTGTGATGTCTGACCGGTGGTCATTGATAAATTCCCCAAGTGAAGGCTGACCTACAGCAGGGACCATTCCCAGGCTGAGCTTATCTGCTCAGGTAAGCAGCTGGACAGAAGACCCCTCCTTGGTCCCCACCCAGAGAGGACAGGACTTGGCACAGTCCCTGACTCGTTCTCTGGGGTCATGCTCCTCTTGGCCCCTCCCCAAGGCCAACCTCACTAGTTCCTGGAGGAGATCCTGATTCCGACTCAGAGGCACATGCCCTTCCCCCCGCTTTCCAGCTGAGTGAGCCTCTCTAAGAAAAGTACATGTCTTCCCTAACAGGCTGAAAAAAAAGCTGAAATTTTTATTCCATGAAGAACCATGATAGAATGTTTGTTTTCTTCTTAAGTTTTGCAGATTTGTTTTCATCTTTGTTCCAGAACAGGTAAAGCGAATTACTTGTGAGGGAGATGTTTGCAGGCTGGGCTGGTTCGTGCTGGAGATGCTGTTAGTTGGGTTCAAAGCTGTTAAGTTTAGTGTCTGCAGTACATAGCAGGCTTGTGATAAAAACTATTTCCCAGAAGAGAAAAAGAATTCACCACTGTATTCATTTCCTAAGGTTGCAGTAACAGAGTATCGCAAACCGGATGATATTAAATGGCAGCAATTTATTGTCTCATGGTTCTGGAGGCTCCCAAGTCGGAAATTAGAGTGTTGGCAGGACCGTGCTCTCTGAAGCCTGTTGGGGAGGAGGCTCCTTGCCTTTTTCTGGCTTCTGGTGGTTGCTGGCATACTTGGTGATCCTTAGCTCCCAGCTGCAGCACTTTAGTCTCTGCCTTTGTGGTCACAAGGCAGAATATGCCTCCTACCCCCGTGCGTCTGTGTCTCTTTTTATGACACCAGCCACCCCACTCCAGTACAACCTCATCTGAACTAGCTACCTCTGCAGTGACCTTATTTCTGCACCAGGTCACAGAGATACTGGAGTTAGGACATCAGCATATCTTTTTTTCAAAGGGGGCTGAGGTCACAATTTCACCCATGAAAGCATTGCCCAAAAGCCATCCAGATGGACGAGGGCTGCTCTAGTTACTGGTGAGCCCTGGGACCTGATGACAAAGGCAGGGGCCTGGCTCCAGAATGTTGGGTTCCAAACCTCTGCCTTCTCATCAGCCACAGACACTGAGCTGCTGCTGAACCTCCCCCTCCACTTAAGTGGAGACAAAGTACCCAACAGATTGTTACAAATATTCAACAAGATGATGTCTGAAAAGCACCCAGCATGGCTGGGTACTTAGGTACTAAGTGGCCTAGCTGTGGATGCTAGTGACTGCTTAGCTGTTGGCTACAAGTGGAGACACATCCAGTGTTCATAGAGATGACAAAACAAGAAGAGGGACCCTGAAATCTCTACCCGCTCGTCAAGTGAGTGGTTTTCTTTTGATTCCCTTCCCCTTCCTTGGCTCACAGGCTCCATGGAACAAGTTACTTAAGTGTAAAGGCCAAGTAGACACTGTCGAGGCAGATGGCTGGGGTGCGCAAGTTGGGGAGAGTCGTGCCCCATTCCAGGTCTCGGGCTCATCTGCGGAGGCCCCCACCCCTGGTGCCTGTGCGGCCAGAGTGGAGAGGGAAGCGGCGGCTGGTTCATGATCCTCACAGGCCCCACTGGGGAGTTTGGAGCTGATTGAGTGAGAGCAGAGAAGCTCTGGAAATTTTTCAGTGGAGTGACAGAGGTGCAGGCCTAGACTCAGACCCATCAGAAACTGGTGATCACCACAGTGACCCCTGTGTGACGTGGTGGTGGCCTTGACCATGGTGGTGAGGCAGTGAGAGATTGAGCAAGCAACACCAGCAGGACTTGGAGAAGCCCGGGAAGGAGGCAGTGAGAGCCAGGGTGGGTCTGGATGTCTTGCTCTGACCCAAGGGCCCAGCTGCTTGGTTGGGAGAGGGGTTTGTGCCTTGTATCCAGCCTGGCACAGACACCTGCCCGCACAGCAGCCCCCAGCAAGGGCACTGCTCTGTGTGCCCCAGTGCGATCAGCACCCTGTCAGGTGACACAGGATGGGCTGCTGTCTCCTGAGGGATGCCCTGTGCTCACAGCGTCCAGGAGCCCCCGTCCCATCGCTGGCTGGTGATGGGTGGGAGCGTGCGACTTTTCCTTTGCCTGAGCGAGTGGCCTTCACTGCACATGGACTCTCTTGTGTCAAACACTTGTCAGGAAGGTGACCTGGGCTGCTGCTGGGGGCCAGTCAGACCTGTCTAATCAGCGATGGAGACATGGATCAGAACTTTTCTTAACTTCTTCAGCCATTTGACAGTTTGAGTAAATAATGACTTGTCAGTGCTATTTATTCCCATTCCTCTTTTTCAGTCCTATTTTTGGCCCAGAACACTCTTTATTTTTGTCTGTGTTACATAAGGAGGGAACAGCATTCTTAGTAACCCACTGTCACTCCTGTGTTATCTTGCCTACACGAAAAAAGGAAGTATTTTTAGAGAGTGAATTTCCCAAATGTTCTCAACTATTCTGGACTGGAGGGATAACGTCATGGTGGGAGGGCGGCATGGGGAGAGGCCTGGTCGTCTTGTCTTTGGCTGGGGCTGACCCCTGCACCTCAGAAGCTGGCTGGACCTCCAGCCTGCCTAATGCTTCCCTGGCCAAGAGGCAGGGGCTCCTCTCTGCACCGGCTTAACGTGTTCAGCTGGTTCTGGAGCCTAGGAATACCCTTAATTGATGTTCTTCATTGTTAAGGTTGGGGGGGTACAAAACGAGTACAAGCAGTGAACCCCTCTTCTTCAGCATTCAAGTGACAGGGTGGATCCCCTTAGTGGGATGTCAAACCAGGGAAGCCAAAGTGCTCTGAATAAGTTTAAAAGGCTCCTTCCTGGCAGCCCTGGGAAGGCATATGTAGCTTAACTGGCTCTGGTGTCAGAAGGCAGCTTCCATGAAATGGGTGTGAGCCGGGCGAGCACAGTCCCAACAGGATGGGCTCGGCTGAACCGCAGAGTCTAAAAATTAAACCTGTCCAAAGAGCCTGAGAGTTTCAGGTCTTGCCATCTGATTGGAGAGCCGGACATGTTTCCTTGCTGTGTTTATGAGGTTCCGTAACAGTGTCCTGGTTGAAAACCACCCTCAAAGCTGGTGCACAGCCTCCTATGGGAAAAGCCTACTGCCCTCTAGGCACAGGGCTGCAGCTGGGAGGAGTCTGAGACGGACCTCCTGGGGTTGTCATGGGAAGCGTTCACCCAGTGAGTCCTGTGGGAGAGTCAGGATACTCAGGTACTCCCACCCTGAGGAAGTGCGCCTGGGCCCATGGGTGCAGGTGTTCTCCTAGCCCTCCCCCTACCTCTGTGCAAGAGGATGATTCTAGGTCTACCTGTGACCGTCACGTGCCGCTCAGGTTTAGTGATGGGAGGAGCTGGGCAGGGTGCAGCGTGGCTAGACTGTGAGAGCTGACGGGCCTGGCCAGATGCACAGGAAGGCCAGAGGTTCAGCCACGCACATGTCTCAGGTGCAGCATATGCTGGCTGTGGCATGTGGTCACTTGGCTGATACATGGGTTTGAGTCATGCCTAGAAGCAAGAAGGTTAGTGGGTGACTCTAGTTGACCACCCAGCATCAGCCTATCCCTCAGTGTTCATATAGGTTTCATATGAAAAAACTGGCCCTAGAAAGAAAGCAAGCTAGAGAAGAGATTTTTTTTTAAGATTTTTATTTACTTTCGGCTGTGCTGGGTCTTCATTGCTGCATGTAGGCTTTCTCTAGTTACAGCTAGTGGGGGCTACTCTCATGGTGTGTAGGCTTCTCATTGCAGTGGCTTCTCTTGTTGCTGAGCATGGGCTCTAGAGCTCATGGGTGTCAATAGTTGGGGCTCGCAGGCTCTACAGCGTGAGGCTCAGTTGTTGGGCACACGGGACTGGCCACTTCTTGGCATTTTGGATCTTCCCAAACCGGGGATTGAACCCTTGCATTGCAGGGCAGTTTCTTAGACACTGGACCACCAGGGAAACCTGAGAGATTTAAATAAAAGGGTGACTGGATGTTTGTGTTCCCTTAGAATTCCTGTGTTGAAATCCTAATCCACAGTGTGATGGCATTAGGAGGTGGGGCCTTTGGAAGGTGATTAGGTCATGAAGTGGAACCTTAATGAATGGGGTTAATGTTCTTACGAAGACACTCCAGAAAGCTCACTGTTCCTGCCACATGAGGACACAGCAGGAAGTCAGCAGGTGGCATCCCAAAAGAGGGTCTTCATAAGAGCTTGGCCATGCTGGCACCATGATCTCAGATTTCCAGCCTCCAGAACCATGAAAGATCGATTTCTTTTGCTGATTGGCCATCCAGTTTATGTTATTTTGTTAAAGCAGCCCAAGCTGACTTAAGAGCAGCTGGCTTTACAGAGTGGTTTTCAAATCTTTAGTTGGTTAGTGATATGGTTAAAACAATATAATACAGCATTAATGGCCGAACTGTATAAATGACTTCAGGCTTATATTTACAAAATCATTAAGGATCATATATTTTTCAATTTCATGGGGAAAAGCATTGGTTAGTGGGATGCAGTTGGGTTATTTTGCTGGTAAGAAATAAAGGATCCCCAGAGAGCAGTGAGGACCATGGAATGAAATTGAGCCACCACAGGCCTGACCATGGAGTCCAGAACCTGGGTTTTGGGATTTGGGTCAGCTCTAGAGAAACTCGGCAGTGGGAATTCGCAGCTTCTCCTCCTAGTGTTTGACTATGAAGGCAACTTGGCTCTGAGCAACGGTCTTTCTGTCCCAGTCCCAGCTGGCCTCCTCTTCTTGCCCACCTTGATCCCTCTGGGAATCAATGCATGGCAACTTTTTTGCCCTTTACATCACCACCTTTCAGTACCAGTTTCTGTTGATAACTAGCTTGATCATTCACTTTGCCAGTTCTATAGAGAAACACCCAATCAGTCCAGTTTACCTTTTCATCCCAGCCCCATTTGGGCATAATTTGTGGGTCACTCTCCAGCCTTGGGTTGTCCCTTCAGCTGTGGTGAGAAGTGTTCATGGATGTGACATGGTCACTGCTCCCTTAGGAGGGTCATGAAAAGGAAAAAGTCCTTTAGAAAACGGTGTGAAAAAAAAAAAAAAGACGGTGTGGCCGTAATTCCAGTGTGCTTGTGTTTATGACTTTAGTTATTCCTGAAGGTTTTTATTTAACTTTTTGTTTGGAAACTTAGAGAGTTGGAAGGATAGTACAGAGAAGTCTAGAACATCCTTTATCCAAATTCACCCATTGGCAATATTTTGCCATTTTAGTTTTCTAGGCCAAGTTTTTAATACATCTGTGTTAGATAAAAACTATGACTCCTCCATCCCTCCTCTGTCCACCTTAACTTTTTTCCTCCCCACCATGTTCTGATGGAGAGAAATGACAAAAACTATGTTGGGTAGACTCTAAGGAAAGAACTTGTCAGAACAGTAATGGAGCTGATTTAGGAAACAGGTTTTCAAATTTGAATCCTCTTTACTGGATGTTGTGTTATATATCTAGTGATATTGCACATGACAAAATCAGTTCAATTAAAGTTTAAGGAAGATAAAATGGCATCCTAGGTACTCTGAAAAAACCATAAGCAACTGAAATCCTGGTTAAATATTCAATGTCTTTTTAAACGTATACTATACAACAGGAGATCTTGCATTATGAGATAATAAGACATTATAATGTTACAATAATTAACACTGTTGACTCAGAGTAGTTCAAGAGAACAGATAAGAGACCCAGACATAAAAGGAAACTTAAGTTCTGATAGAGTAAGACAGGTCAGTGGGGAAATAAGATATTCAATAAATAGTGCTTGGACAAGAGGTTAGCCTTGTATCTTAAGAGGGAAAAGAAATGAAATTTGACCCATACATCCATGCTAAAAAATAAATTTCTGGTGGATTAAAAACTTATGTAAAAGGAAAACACGAAATGTTTAGATTACTATGTGGGAAAGTAGCTTTAAATTTTTCAGGTAGTGAGGTCTTCTTAAATCTCTTCCATAAAGGAAAAGATTGATAAATTTGGGTACATTAATATTAAGGACTTCTGCTCAACAAACACTGTAAAGAATGAGAGACAAACTACAGACTGGAAGAAGATTTGTCACACTGAGAGACTATTTCACACTTACCAGATAGGCACAGATTTTAAAATCAGATGATACTCAGGTGTTGACAAGGATATCCAGCAACAGGCACTCTTATCCATTGCTGGCAAGAGTGCAGGTTGGTACAGCTTTGGAAAACAGTTTTTCATTCCCTGATAAAATCTGAACAAGTACATACCTTACAACCCAGTAACCTGCTCCTGAGCATGTGCTCTAGGGCGTGGCTCTCAAAGTATAGTCCCCAGGCCAGCAGCTCAGCATTTCCTAGGAACTTGTTGGAGATGCACGTTCTCCATCCCCTAGACCTGCTGAGCTAGATGCCTGGGGCTGAGGACAGTGGTTCTTTTTGTGGGAAACGGAAGACAATGTAACTGGGGGACAGCACAGGTGTTAAAGCCACTGAGGATGTTGGGTTTATTGCTGTTCATATGACTTTTAAAAAACAGTATACTCACTGGGAACTGAACGTTTCAGTCACATAAGATGTATGAGTGCATGCTGTGCGGTGTTCAGTTGTTTCCGACTCGGCAACCCTGTGGACTGTAGCCCGCCAGGCTCCTCTGTCCATGGAGATTCTCCAGGCCAGAAAACTGGAGTGGGCTGCCATGCCCCCTCCTCCAGGGGAACTTCCCAACCCAGGGATCGAATCGAATCCAGGTTTCCCACATTGCAGGTGGATTCTTTACCATCTGAGCCACCAGGAAAGCCCCAAAATACTGGATTGGGTAGCCTATCCCTTCTCCAGGGGATCTTCCCAACCCAGGAATCGAACTGGGGTCACCTGCATTGCAGGCAGATTGTTTACCAGCTGAGCTCCCAGGGAAGCCCTACCACGGCTGTGTGATTGAAAGGTAAATGAAATGACGAGCAAGCTGGCTCAGCTTGCCGGCCAGTTCTGGGGTCTCGCTGCAAGAGCCAAACTGGTCCGTGAGGCAGTTTGATGCCAACTTGTGGAGGCTTACATATCTACCTTGGCTTAAGTGTGGATGAGGACAGTTGTGGATCTTATCTCTGGGTGGGACTTCAGACGGATTTGTAGAGAGGGTTAAGAAATGTGAACGCCTGCTCTTAGAGCCGCCTGCCATTTTGCCACCTGCCTCACCTGCCCCTCGGTGTCTCCTCTCACACAGGATGACACCTGTGGCTAAAGGCCATACGGTGTCTTATATGCGCCTTTTTATAGGTAGGGAACAACAACAAAAGGTTTTGGCTCTGAACAGTCATTTTTAAATTCTCTTAGTTAATTTACATGAGATATTTAGAAAGGTCATCTATCTTTATCCCCGAAACCCTTGTAACAAATATTTCCCTGCAATAATGAGAGATGGTAAGTAGGTCATTCAGCCACATGACAGAGGAGATTTAACCTCTTAGCAATAATACCCACCTATAGGAATGTCTTCCAGACAGAACTTGAAAGTGTAACACTGCCACCTCGTTGGTGAATTCGGTCTCTCTCAGTAATTATCTTGGACTAGATCACTGAGCAGAGAGAAAACTTGCTGTTTGTAACCGCATACTTCTTTGAGTTTGGATTCTTAAAACAGTTCTTGACTCCAGACAGAAGGGAAATAGCCTGGATGTGGCACCTGCTGGGTCCTGTTGGCCGCCCACGACTCAGCCCCATGTGCCGAATCCCATACCCAGTGGAAAAGTCCTCTCTTAGGTCAGTGGGTCAGGTGGTATTTCCCGAACAGTCAGAAGAGACTCTCATTGGGGAACAAACATGGATGGAACAAGGATCAGAGTGCAAGTCTGAATGACATTTTCAACACTTTAAAGACAGTGTCCACTAGTTGGGGGCCCTTTTGGGCTTTCCCCTCAGACTCTCTGGGAGTGAACTGTCCACTTTGCCCCATGAGGGGTACTCTGCTTGGGTAGAAAAGTTTACAACACATTTCATAAGGTAGGGAGTGAGAACTCACTAACATTTGTCCTGCGATTAGGCTTTTAGGCCAACGGATTGTGAGTGAGAATGAGGAGAAGGCAGGTGAGGGCCCAGCCCGCCTCCTTCCTTTCCCCACAGAACAGCCCAGAGGATGAATTCCAGTGGTGACAGGAGGAGTAGGAGAGGGTTGCCTGACTCACCCTGGGCTTTCAGCAGAGAATAAGCCTTGTTTTGTTAAGCTACTGTGTGTGTGTGCATGCTCAGTTACTAAGTCATGTCTCACTCTGCAGCCCCGTGGACTGTAGCCCAGCAGGCCCTCTATCCGTGGGATTTTCCCAGGCAAGAATACTGGAGTGGGTTGTCATGCCCTTCTCCAGGAGATCTTCCCAACACAGGGATCAAACCCACCTCTCCTGTGTCTCCTGCATTGGAGGCAGGTTCTTCACCACTGAGCCACCTGTGAAGTGAAAGTCGCTCAGTCGTGACTAACTCTGCCACCCCATGGACCATACAGTCCATGGAATTCTCCAGGCCAGAATACTGGAGTGGGTAGCCTTTCCCTTCTTCAAGGGATCTTCCCAACCCAGGGATCAAACCCAGGTCTCCCACATTGCAGGCAGATTCTTTACCAGCTGAGCCACAAGGGAAGCCCAAGAATACTGGAGTGGGTAGTCTTTCCCTTCTCCAGTGGCTCTTCTTTACCCAGGAATTGAACCAGGGTCTCCTGCATTGCAGGCGGATTCTCTACCAGCTGAGCCACCTGGGAAGCCCACTTAGGATTGTTTTTTTGACAGGGCAGCTGATGTGAGTATCCTAAAGTGATTAATAATGGAAAACAAGGGAACTGATCCCACTGATGTTTTATAACGACCGTCCTCAGTGGTCATGTGGAGGGGATCAGAGGAGGCAAGCCTGGAGATGTGGTCCTGGGAAGATATGCCCACTGTCCCTCTCCAGGTATGTGGATGCTACAAGTCCCTGAGTGTCAAAGGTAAGTGCCGCCAAAAACTTAGTGTTTTGGGTTGTTCCTCATGGAGACTTCCATTGTTTGTAGCTTAGGTTAAAACAGTGATGTATACAAAAGAGCTGAAGTCTCCCAGAGCTCAGGAGGGATGGCCTTCCTCCCAGGATACGTCCATCCTTCAGGGACAACATCCAAGGCAAGTATTTTATGTGAGGACTGGGGTGGAAAGGACTGCATGAGCCCTTTCAGCGAACACCTTCCCTAACAGCCTTTTCCAGAGATCCTGTCATGGGGCTGCTGGCAGAGATCAGGATCTGAGGAACAAGTGAGGCATCTTGGCAGGAGGCTTCTCAGGGAAACGTCCACTAGGCATTCTTCCACAGAAGTGTCACATTTAACACCAGGAAAACGGTATGTAAGTTTCCCGAACTCAGACCTAGGATCAGGGTCAGGATGAGAAGGAGGCACCCAGGAGAGTGGAAGGAGCCCCTGGGCAGGCCCAGCACCTCCAGGTAGGCAAGCGCACTGATGCTCCTTGGAGATGCTTCTGTGCCACCAAGTATTTCTGAACAGGGTAAGCAGTCATTCAGCTGGCAAAATGAGGAGATGGTGTCTGCCTTTCGTCTGCCATAGCGTGCCTAACATTCGGGGCAGCTTTACAGCAAAGCTGTGCAATAGGTGAAGCCTATCTTAGATATCCTGCTGTTTGGGAACCCCACCCTTCTGTCTAGTCATCCAGCTCCCCAGCTGATCAGGTCCCTTCCTTATACACCCCATCCTGCAGGCCACCTCCAGTACATTTGCCCAGCTCTTCACAGCCTTATGCTAGTTAATCCAATGAGTTACCTCCTGCTAGTAGAGAGGAGGCCTGCTGTGACTGTCAGGACACATTATACAACGAATAGAAAAGCTCTTTGATTCTGCTAGGTTGCAGAATCTTGAAGGGCATGGACCGTGTTTTACTTGTATCTTCCTTTAATCCATTGAACCTTTGCACTATATAGGACTATTCTGCTTTAAAAAAGAAAAAAAAAAGTCGACAAAAAGTACATTTACTGTTATTTTTTTTATCTAAGCCAGGTACCATTTTTACTATGAACTAGTTCAGATTCCAAACATGTATATGTTAAAAAGCACAAAGGATGCTAATGATCACCTGTAACCTGAACCTGGCTTTAGAAGGAGAGCATTTTCCAACATTGAAAGGCTCCTGTTCCCCTCCTTGATCGCGTGCCCTTTCCTCCACCCCCCAAATGTAACCACTCTCTTTGAGTTTCCTGTGAGCTAGGCCTTGCTAGTCTTTCTACTTTCACCACATAGGAATGTGTTCTACAGTCTCAGTGTACTCCTCATCACGTTTTGTGTGTATAGCAAAAACTGTGTATAGTCTTCCTGACCTGCTTGGATTGTAGTTTCTTCTGTGAACCACTCTTACGTTGATGTGCATGACCGAAGTTCACTAATTTTCACAGCTGTGCACTATTTCGTTGTGGAATATTTCCAGTTTATCAAGTCTTCTGTTACAAATATTTGGGTGGTCCAAGAGGTTTTGCTACTGTAAACGGGGCTCTGTGAACATTCTGGGGACGACGACTCGTCCACATCTCGTTTCTCCAGTGTATGTACCTGGTGAGGGATGTGATTCATCAGCTTCATTAGAGGATGTCATGTTGTTTTCCAAAGTGGTTGAACTAACCTATACTCCCACTCGTTCTGAATGAGACTTCTTTTTTACTCCATATTCTTGCTAGCTCTCAGTACTGACAAAGATAATTTTTTTTATCAATTCAATTCATGTGAAATAGTATCTTATTATGGTTTTAACCTGCATTTACTGAGGTTTACCATCTTGGGTTCAGTTCAGTTCAGTTCAGTCAGTCAGTTGTGTCTGACTCTTTGCGACCCCATGAACCACAGCACGCCAGGCCTCCCTGTCCATCACCAACTCCCGGAGTTCACTCAGACTCATGTCCATCAAGTCGGTGATGCCATCCAGCCATCTCATCCTCTGTCGTCCCCTTCTCCTCCTGCCCCCAATCCCTCCCAGCATCAGAGTCTTTTCCAGTGAGTCAACTCTTCGCATGAGGTGGCCAAAGTACTGGAGTTTCAGCTTTAGCATCATTCCTTCAAAAGAAATGCCAGGGCTGATCTTCAGAATGGACTGGTTGGATCTCCTTGCAGTCCAAGGGACTCTCAAGAGTCTTCTCCAACACCACAGTTCAAAAGCATCAATTGTTCGGTGTTCAGCTTTCTTCACAGTCCAACTCTCACATCCACACATGACTACTGGAAAAACCATGGCCTTGACTAGACAGAACTTTGTTGGCAAAGTAATGTCTCTGCTTTTGAATATGCTATCTAGGTTGGTCATAATTTTTCTTCCAAGGAGTAAGCGTCTTTTGATTTCATGGCTGCAGTCACCATCTGCAGTGATTTTGGAGCCCAAAAAAATAAAGTCTGACACTGTTTCCATTGCTTCCCCATCTATTTCCCATGAAGTGATGGGACCAGATGCCATGATCTTCGTTTTCTGAATGTTGAGTTTTAAGCCGACTTTTTCACTCTCTTCTTTCACCTTCATCAAGAGGCTTTTTAGTTCCTCTTCATTTTCTGCCATAAGGGTGGTGTCATCTGCATATCTGAGGTTATTGATATTTCTCCCGGCAATCTTGATTCCAGCTTGTGCTTCTTCCAGCCCAGTGTTTCTCATGATGTACTCTGCATATAAGTTAAATAAGCAGGGTGACAATATACAGCCTTGACGTACTCCTTTTCCTATTTGGAACCAGTCTGTTGTTCCATGTCCAGTTCTAACTGTTGCTTCCTGGCCTGCATACAGATTTCTCAAGAGGCAGGTCAGGTGGTCTGGTATTCCCATCTCTTTCAGAATTTTCCACAGTCTATTGTGATCCACACAGTCAAAGGCTTTGGCATAGTCAATAGAGCAGAAATAGATGTTTTTCTGGAACTCTCTTGCTTTTTTGATGATCCACCGGATGTTGGCAATTTGGTCTCTGGTTCCTCTGCCTTTTCTAAAACCAACTTGAACATCTGGAAGTTCACGGTTCACGTATTGCTGAAGCCTGGCTTGGAGAATTTTGAGCATTACTTGGGTTAGGTATCTTTAAAAAAAAAAAAAAAAAAAAAGGCTGAAGTTCTGTCTTGCTCATTCAGCAACATTATAAACAACTTTCTTTGAAGCAGCTGGGGTTCACAGGTCGATCCCCACAAACGGAGACAGATCTTCAGGGGTGTAAAGGGAAGCTGAGCTGCTACCATCATTGTTACTCAGAAGTGGTGGGCTCCTTACTAGATTGAGTGTGAAAGTCTTGCTGCTTCTGAAATGGAAGGCAAGTCCCAGTGACTTGTGTAGACCCCAGCCCCTTCTGGAACCATTCACCCTGAAGATACAACTCATTCGTGTCTCATTTTATTTTAGTCTTCCCTATTTTTTCCTTAGTTAGCTTAGCTAAAGAATGGTCAGTTTTGTTTATCTTTTAAAAAACCAGTTACTTTTGTTGATCCTTTCTGATCTATATTTCATTAATATCTTTTCTGATTTTTTAATTCGTTCCTCCTGTTAATTTTTGGACTTAATTTGTTCTTTTTCTAGTTCTTGAGGTGTAAGGTTAGGTTGTTTATTTTAATCTCTTACTGTATGAATTTTTGCTGTAAGCTTTCCTCTGAGAACTGCTTTTGCTGCATCCTACAATATTCAGTATGTTGCATTTTCATTTCCAGTTTTGTTTCTTCTTTGACCCAGGGGTTGTTTAGAAGTGTGTTTTTAGTTTCCACACACGTGTAGATAGTCGCACTTTTCTCTTATTTTCTTGTTTCATTTTATTGTGTTCAGAAGAAACAGCTGGATGATCTGTCATAAATCTGCCAGCATTTTTGTGTGTGTCGTCTATCTTGTGATCTAGCCTAGATGATGTTCCACATGCACTTGAGAAGGATGTGTATTCTGCTGCTGTTGGATAGAATGTTCTGTATATCTGTTAAGTCAGTTTGTCCCAACATGTGGTTCAGTTCCAACACTGCCTTTGATTTTCTGTGTGGATGATCTATCCATTGGTGAGAGAGAGGTATTGAAGTCCCCTACAATTACCGCATTGTTGTCTGTTTCTCCCTTAATGTCTCTTATTATTTGCTAATATATTTTGGTGTTTGGGAGTTGGGAGCCTATCTATTTACAATATTGTATTTTCTTTTTAAGTTATTTTATTGAAGTATAGTTAATTTTCAGTGTTGTGTTAGTGATTCAGCAAAATGTTTCAGTTATACATGCACTTTCTTAACATGTGCTGTGCTTAGTTGCTCAGTCGTGTCCAGCTCTGCGACCCCAAGGATTGCGGCCCACCAGGCTCCTCTGTCCACGGGGATTCTCTAGGCAAGAACACTGGCGTGGGTTACCATGCCCTCCTCTGGGGGATCTTCCCACCCCGGAATTGAACTGTGGTCTCGTGCAGTGCAGGTGGGTCCTTTACCAGCTGAGCTGCCAAGGAAGCCCATATATTCTTAATACATGTTATATATATGCACAGTATGTACACTTTCTCAGATTCTTTTCCATTAAGGTTGTTATGAGATACTAAACGTAGTTCCCTGTGCTATACAGCAGGTCCTTGCTGTTTACCTCTTTTGTATATAGCAGTGTGTATATGTTAATCCCAAACTCCCGGTTCATCTCCCCTCACTCCCCACTGTCCCCTGTGGTGACCAGAAGTTTGTTTTCTGTGTCTGTGAGTCTACTTCTGTTTTGTAAATAAGTTCATTTGTATTATTTTTTTAAAATATTCCACAAATAAGTGATATCATGATATTTGTCTTTGTCTAACCTACTTCAGTTAACATGATAATCTCTATGTCAATCCATGTTGCTGCAGATAAAATTATTTTATTCCTTTTTGTGGCTAACAGTCTTTGTATATACATATTTACCACATCTTCTTTACCCATTCATTCATCTGTCAGTGGACATTTAGGTGGCCTACATGTCTTGGACACTGTAAATAGTGTTGCTGTGAACACCGAGGGATATGTATATTTTTCAAATTTTTGTCTTTTCCAGATATATGTCCAGGAGTGGGTCTAGATATTACAGTAACTATTTTTAGTTTAAGGAGACTTGATACTGTTTTTCATAGGGGTTGTACTAATTACCTTACTCCTAACAGTGCAGGAGGGTCTTTTTCTCCTCACTCTCGTCAGCATTTATCATTCACTATTTGTAGACTGGTGATGGTCATTCTGACTGGTCTGAGGTGATGCCTCTTTGTAGTTTTGATTTCCATTTCTCTAATAATGAGCAATCTTGAGCATCTACCTTTTCGTATGCCTGTTGGCCATCTGTATATTTTCTTTGGAGAAATGTCTATTTAGGTCTTCTGCCCATTTTTTGAATGTTTTTTTTTCCCACATTAAGCTATATTAGCTATTTGTCTGTTTTTGGAAATTAATCCCTTGCTGGTCGCATTATTTGCAGATATTTTCTGCCAGCCTGTAGGTTGTCTTTTTGTTTTGTTTATGGCTCCCTTTGCTATTCAAATTCTAAAATTTATTTTAAAATTTTTATTGGAGTATATATGCTTTAAAATGTTTCTGCTGTACAGCAAAGAGAATCAGCCATATGTATACACATATCACCCCATTTTTAAATTTTCTTCCCATTTAGGTCACCACAGAGCACTGAGTAGAGTTTCCTGTGCTGTATATGTTAATTATGTGTTTTATACATAGTAGTGTATATATGTCAATCCCAATTTCCCAGTTCACTCCACCATCGCCCCTCCCCACCGGCTACACCCCTCATAGCCATATATTCATAAATAAGAAAAAAATAATGCCATTTGCAACAACATGGATGGACTTAAATATCATACTAAGTGAAATAAAAGACATATCATACGATATCACTCTGTGGAATCTAATTAAAAAAATGATACAACTGAACTTATTTACAAAATAGAAACAGACTTACAGATATAAAAAACAAATTTATGGTTACCAAAAGGAAAATGTGGGAGCAGGGATAAATCAGGAGCTTGGGATTAACATATAGTATGTATAAGATTAACATACTACTATATATAAGATAGATAACCAAACAAGGACCTAGTGTCTATAGGACAGGGAACTCAGTGTTATGTGATAACCTATATAAGAATCTGAAAAAGAATGAAAATATATATGTATATGTATAAAGGAATCACTTTGTTCTACATCTGAGACTAACAACATTGTAAATCAACTACAATCCAATAAAATTTAAAAAGTAGACCCACCTACGTACGGTCAATTAATCTGTGACAAGCAGGGGAAGAATTTACATTGGAGAAAGACTTTTCATTAAGTGGTGCTAGAAAAACTACATGCAAGAGTGAAATTTGAGCCCACTAGAACACCATACACACAAAAAACTCAAAATGGACCAAAGACCTAAATGTAAGGCTAGATAGTATAAAATTCTTAGAGAAAACATAGAACTTTTTTTTTTTTTTTTTACGGTTATATTAGGATATAAATTTTCTTTTTTTTTTCTTTTTTTTTTCTAATTTTATTTTATTTTTAAACTTTACATAATTGTATTAGTTTTGCCAAATATCAAAATGAATCCGCCACAGGTATACATGTGTTCCCCATCCCGAACAACAATTTTTGATATAAATTGCAGCAGTATCTTTTTTGATCTACCTCCTAGCATAATAATTAAAAATAAAAATAGGACCTAATTAAACCTAAAATCTGTGCATAGCATAGGAAACCATAAAAAAAGGAAAAGACAACCCTCAGAATAGGAAAAAAATATTTGCAAATGAAGCAACTGACAAGGGATTAATCTCCAGGATATACACACAGCTCATGTAGCTTGATATCGAAAAAACAACCTAATCAAAAAAATGGGCAGAAAAATGGTATGTTTGTTCTACTTTCTCAAGATTGCTCTGGCTACTGGTTCCATACACATTTTAGGATTTTTTTTCTATTTCTTCGAAAATGCCACTGGAATTTTGATAGGGATTGCACTGAATCTATAGATTGCTTCAGGTAGTATGGCTATTTTAACAATATTAACTTTTCTGATCCAGGAACATGGACTTTCTTCCATTTGTGTCGTCTTCAGTTTCTTTCACCAAAGACGTGTAGTTCCAGTGTACAAAGCTTTCATCTCCTTGGTTAACTATACCCTGAGTGAGTGAGTGAAAGTCACTCAGTTGTGTCCAACTCTTTGCAACCCTGTGTAGTTGTCCATGGAATTCTTCAGGCAAGAATACTGGACTGAGTTGCCATTTCCTTCTCTAGGAGATCGTCCTGATCCAAGGATTGAACCTAGGTCTCCTGCATTGTTGGCAGATTCTTCCGAGCCACTAGGGAAGCCCTATTCGTAATTTTCTGATGCTCTTATAGCATTTTTAACTGGCATTTTGAAATCTGGCAAAGAGAGAAACGATCTTCATGGGTCATTTCACCTCCAACTCTCATATAGTTCCCACACTGAAAATTTTCTCCCTAGAATTACCACTTTAGTTTGATCTAAAGAGCAAGCTCCACTCAAGTCTGACCTACTTAGACCAATCTCACTTGCACGTATCTCGTGCTGGAGGAAAAGTAGCATGCTGGCTTCTCAGCTCTCAACTGTGAGAGATCCTTGGTTACCCTGGCAATGAGGCAGAAAACTGCAAAGAGCCTGACCAGCAAAGCAGAAAGAAGGCCAAAGAAAGCCCAACTGATTTTAAAACTGAACGGTAAAATCTGATCTCATACAAGGGGCTTCCCTGGTGGTGCAGGTAAAAAACCTGCCTGCCAGTGCAGGAGGCGAAGAGACGTGGGTCAGGAGACGTTTGATCCCTGTGTCAGGCAAGCCCTGGGGAAAGGGAATGGCAACTTAATCCAGTATTCTTGCCTGAAAAATTCCATGGACAGAGGAGCCTGGCAGGCTACAGTCCACAGGGTCACAGAGAGTCAGACACGACTGAAAACACGCATTACATCATGTCAATGAAATATTATAAACTTAAAAAAAAACTCTGGAAGATTAATGATTGTATAATATTTATACAAATATAAGTCCTCCATGTTGTGAAATACAAGCTACTAATTAAAACTAAAGAGTACTCAAACTAATGTTACATCCAAACAGTATTTGCAAACAGGCCTTTTGTGAATGTGGTTCTTCCTTGACCCTGTACTTTGTGAGTTTTGACGTATTGATTCTGATTCTCTCATGATTCTGACGTATTGCCAGATTATGTCTTGGTTTTCTTTCATCATCACTCTTTTATGTCTGAGTATCAATTACATTTTAATGTTACCCTTGCACTTTTTAAATATTTATCTCCATCTGATGATACTTTAGAAAAAGTGTTTTATCATCATCATCCCTTTTAAAAGAGATTTCAGGAATACCCTTTTAATAAAATAGGACTTCAAAACCAGAAAATGATAACCTTGAGACAAAGAATGCTTTGACAGTAAGTCTAGTTTTATGCATTAAGACAAATTAAAAACAAGTTTAAATGGCATTTTGATTTTTTTAAAACATGATTTAACAGTTACTTCAGCCAGAATCCCTGAATTGTCCACAAACACCATGGGTCTAATTAGGTTATTTTCAAAAGAATCTTTTCAATAAAGACAACTGGCTAAGAAATAAAAGGAAGACAACACTCAAAATATGCACCCTGGGTTCATTTTGGAGGCATTTAGTGAACAAGAATCTCTACTGCATACTAAGCAAGGAGGTCATGATTGGTCTAGAATTCCTGAATAATGATTTTGCCTACAAAATTTCCCTGATGTCTTTACAGTGTTGCATTTTTGCATATAGCAGTCCATGACCAATACTAACCCAGCAGCATTTTTCAAGTAATTGAGAGTATATTTTTCAAAAACAATCTATGCATAATACAGTGATTAAGGTATAGTCAGGGAAAATTGAAAGCTTAACAAAACCTTACTGAAATATAATGGATATCAAGAAGATCATAGAAATATTTAGTATTGCATTTCAGTTTGTTAAGTACTTTAAAAAAGTATTAACACTAAAAGCATTTAACATGAAAAGGAAAGATGAATTCTTGATTTGTGTTTTGAAATTTTCCACTTTTAAAATATTAGACAAGCACAAAAAAATTTTGGTGAATTCTCCACATATAAACCATATGTCATCCATTTAAAAATGTTTATGCTTCATTTCTTTACCAAAAATCGTGTGATGTCTGATCCATGATTTGATGCTAGAGATTGTCTTCTCACCTGGCTTCTTTCCTTGGCTTGTTGGGCAGTTCTCTAAAAGTTAAAAAAAGTAAAGCATGTGTACATATGTTAGAATTAAAGTACCAGCTACAGCAACTCAAAAGCTCTGTGAATTCTGAAAAAAATATACAATATCACCACACTCGTGTACCAGTGCTTTGCCCTCAGTGGGGTTACTAAGCCAATAACTCTGAGGTTTAGGTGTGTGCAGGGCCCGCCCACCTCCTGTTCTCTGGGCTTAAAAGCCTTTCCCAACCTAACAGCCAAGCCAGTGCAAAAAACCAAAATGAGTAGAACAGAATTGGATTCTTTTGCTAATATAAATAACAGTTTTCATGAGACTCTAAAAAGGTGATTACAGAAGAAGGCACAGCATTCTCTTCTGCTGTATCTTAATTTTCTTACAGATCTTGACTGTGCTAACAGTTTGCACAAGTTGAGAAATCAGATGATCTTTTGCCCAATTGAAGTCAATGTATGTGTGAAGTTATCCAGGTAGAAGGGGTACGGAGAGGAAAACAAGGTTAAAACTAAAACAAAGCCCTTTTTATGACATGATCCTATTTATGTAAAAGTTATTTACATAGTTTTTACACAATAAAATTTGTGACTAAATTGAGGAATCTGAAATATTAAAAAGAGGCTAAGAAAGTGCTCATATGATATGAACACTGGCAAAGGATCTGAACAATTCTCACAATGTAGATACAGTTGATTAGCATTTTCATAAATATCAGGGTCTTTAAAATAAAGTAAAGCCTCTAGGTTAGCAATTTGAAAACAATAAAAAATATGTTTCTGAAAAAGATTTTTTTCCCCCCTTACCTAACCCATTTTGAAAAAATTACAAGTAAACAAAATAATTCTTTTTTCACCACAGCCGCAATACCAGTGCAATTAAACAGGCACTTTTCACCGCCAGGATCGAAGGAGCATATCTGAGTACAATCCTTTTGGAAAACAGCATGGAGGGAATTCATCTCCTGCAGTCTCAAAACTTGACTCAAAATCTTAAAACTTGACTCAATGATTTTACAACTGAGTATCTTAAGGAACAACCTCGAAATGTAAAAAATAGTTTGTATACAAAAAAATGTGGTTGGCAGCATTGTGTATATGAACCAAAGAATGTATACAACTTCAGGTTCATCAGTATGGGAATGGCATAATTAACCACAGTAGAAGGCAATGGCACCCTACTCCAATACTGTTGCCTGGAAAATCCCATGGACGGAGGAGCCTGGTAGGCTGCAGTCCATGGGGTCGCTAAGAGTCAGACACGACTGAACGACTTCACTTTCATGCATTGGAGAAGGAAATGGCAACCCACTCCAGTGTTCTTGCCTGGAGAATCCCATGGATGGAGAAGCCTGGTGGGCTGCAGTCCATGGGGTCGCACAGAGTCAGACACGACTGAAGCGACTTAGCAGCAGCAGCAGCAGCAGCAGCAGAGATGTACTCAATAGACTACTATGCAGCCATTTTAGATGATAAACACTGAATGCTTATCATGAGAACATGGGGAAATGCTTAAATTTTGCCATAAGTAGAAAAAAAGTTGGGTACAAAGTTGCACATTAAATGTATGCTGCTTTCTAAGATTATATCTTAACAGGTAGATCCTGCGACCTTTTGCTGAACTACCTGTTAAAAATTCATCCTAGTTGACAGACCATATTATGTTATTCTTTCCTTTCATTTTAGGCACTAGGTAATTGCTCCAAGATGTACCAAGATTAATAGGTTTCATATTTAGGTCAACAGTGTAATGCCTGTATGTGGAGCTGAGTTGGTCCTAGAGATAATTTATTCATGTTCTCAGATATTTCAGGACATATTTAGTTGCAGATGCAAACATATGCCACTGTCCCAATTCACTGAACTTCTAGTTTGAGGGTCTGGGTCTTTTCAAAACTGTGCAATATGTAAGTTGTATTCATTTCCTTCTAGATAGTGGTGAAAATTTCCTGGTCCTAGAATAAATCGAAAGGGAAGCAGTTTCTTTTTCATCTGTGAATGAGAACTTGCATGCTGCTGCTAAGTCACTTCAGTCATGTCTGACTCTGTGCGACCCCACCGACGGCAGCCCAGCAGGCTCCCCCGTCCCTGAGATTCTCCAGGCAAGAACACTGGAGTGGGTTGCCATTTCCTCCTCCAATGCATGAAAGTGAAAAGTGAAAGTGAAGTTGCTCAGTCGTGTCCGACTCTTAGCGACCCCATGGACTGCAGCCCACCAGGCTCCTCCATCCATGGGATTTTCCAGGCAAGAGTACTGGAGTGGGGTGCCATTGCCTTCTCTGGAGAACTTGCATAGACCTCAAGAAAAAACTCAAGTGGTAGGTAATGAAAAGAATAAAACACATCTCAGATCCCAGACAGGATAGAGATTCACCCTATAATCCTCCACACCTGTATGCACAATTTCCAATTGGCTGTCTTAGGATGGAGTCAGATGTGTCTGCAAGCATCACTGACCTCTCTGTGGCAGACTGTGCAGAGGGTCTGCAGGTTGTCCAGGGAGCACTGCCCTCCTCCACCAGACACGGGCTTGATGTGGTCCACCTGCCAGAAATGCCCTTCCCCTGGGCTTCTTATCATCTCATTAAGCTGTAATAAGAACACAGCATCAGCAGTTTTCAACACACACTGTGGGAACTGTTGGTTCTCAATTGTGCCATCATGTTTACACAGCAAAATCACAGGGAAAAATACATTAGGGTGGTTTTTTATAGCTTTTATTGTGAGTAGGAAAAACCCTCTAGGTTAGCAATTTGAAAGCAATAAAAAAAAATGTCTCTGAAAAAGGTCCCCCCACCCAGTCCCCGCCCCACTTACCCAAACCCATTTTGAAAAAATTACAAGCAAGTATAAAATATCAAGCCTCCTTACAGACTGGGAAAAATCAGTTGCTTATGCACCTTTGAACTAGTTTATATAGTTACTAAAACAAAACTGATAAAAAGATTAGAAATGGAAAACTTCTGAGTATTACTGAACTCAAGTCTTTAATTGTTGACCTAAATGCATGTGTATTTGTACCAATGACAGTTTAATAGTGATCATCTAGAACTTTTGCAATTACCTGAGAACCTCCTAAGTTACATGGACTGGAATCAAATTTCTAGAACAAACTTCTGTAACTTGAATATTCATTTAGAATAAACAAAGATATTCATTTAAAGTAGACATTACCTAGGCCAGTCCTTGTAGACACACTTTATATTTAACCAGTGATGATTGACGTTTAATTGGTATTATTTTAGCATTTGATATAAGGTCACAGCTCACAGCATAGCAGTGTAGATAGAGTTGTTTAAATGGGACAAAGATCAGTGTGAAAGTGGTTTTTATCTCCTTGGTCTTGAACAAGGAAGACTCTATAATCAACTTCATGGCTGCTGGCCATGGGAACCTGTGACACATCTCTGAAGTGCTTTAGGAAAGTTGTCAGGCCCACAGACAGCACAGGGACCTTAACAGTGTCTGGCCCAAGAGCACAGCCCTAGGAGGCAGCAAACTGGAGCAGTAAACGGTCTACCTGAACTCCACTGTAGATGGACTGACTTTCTCTCTTTTATACTGAACTTCCCAACTTTGGTTAGAAGATATATATTGATTTTTCTTTTTGAGGTTGGCATTGTTAGAGGCAATGTCATATGGCAGCCTTGTGCATAAAGCAAGTGGCGTACTCTCAGGGAAAAAACATCCATTTTGGTCGTCTCGTTTGTAACCAAATCTTTTGCCCTGAGCAGTCTCCACTGTGACATTTTGTGATCCAGAAGGTGCTTCTTTATTCTTCCCAAGAATTCTAAATCACTTGGGGCCAGCTTTCTACGTCCTAAACTTACCTCTGGAAAGAATCACCCCTTCTCCCCCTGGTCGTCCCCATCTGTGCCCTGGACCCTGCTTATTCCCTAAGTGCTCCTCTTCTAGACGTATGCTACGTTACTTCTGTATTCTTGGACAGACTAGATGTCCATGCGTCATTTCTTTGTGTCTTTTGGAAGTCTCCACATGGAGGCAGCAGACAGTAACTGGAGTCTGGCTGATGTTTCTGGGATGGGTGTCACATGCCGCTCACCAACTAGACTAGATCTCTCAGGAGCTCTGGATAATGTTAGGGGAATAGTGTATTTCTCTAGCTCTGAAAGTCATGCTACTTCATCTTTGCAGAAATGCTTATTAGTTAATTCAGCAATACTAAGTAAATAAAATTGTAAGATTTTTGCTGGAATTTATCCAATATTTTTGTAGACTCATTTTTTAAAATGAAGCATACTACAAATTTACACATTTTGCTCTAGTTTGAAGTTTAGAGGTGCTTGGATCACAACATTGGAAACCCAACTGAGTTTTGGGAGTCAAAGTGGATACTAAGAATACTGTGCTGAGAAGACTATTTTATAATAAATTACATTTTACAATGGGATAAACAAATATGAGTTTCTTTCACATTGTAATGAACTACATTTTAGGGATTATCTATTTACCCCTTGTCACTCAATATTAACATCATGAAAAGTGGAATGACCAGACCCTAAGTGCCTCCTAATGCAAAGTGCCATCTGTTAAGATCTCTTCCCAAAATAATCTAATGAGAATCTAGTTAGGGACTTCCAGTGGTTCAGTGGTTAAGATTTTGTCTTCCAGTGCAGGGGGTACAAGTTCGATTCCTGGTGGGGGAGCTAAGAACCCACATGCTTTGAGGCCAAAGAACCAAAACATAAAACATAAACGATACTGTAACAAATTCAGTAAAGACTTTAAAAAATAGTCACATTAAAAAATGTTGAAAAAAGAATCTAATTAAACTTCTAGATCGTATAACCATTATTCAGTAAGTCAGGAAGACAGAGAAACACGTCAAACGACATCATGAGGATACAGGTCCAAAATGTGGACCACACACAAATCCAGAATGTGGGAAATCCTACAGGCAAATGACCAGGTTTCTTCAACAATCAGTGGTGTAAAAAAAGGAAAGGGGTTATATTACAGATTAAATGAAACATAAGAGGTATAATGACCAAATGCAATGTGCAGGTCATATTTTGATCCTAATTTGAACAAAGCAATTGTAAAAAGGCATTTTTGAGATCATCTGGGAAACCAAACATGGCCTTATTGTAACTGGAATTATAATTATGTTGGGTGTGATCATGGATATTGGGCTATGGGTTTATATTTAAAAGAGAAAGACAAAGGGGAGGGAGAAAGAAAGTCTTCATCTGTGAAAGGTATATAATGAAAGTATCTAAGGGTGAAATGAAATGCTGTATGAGATCTACTTTAAAATAATTCCAGGAGAGAAGAAGAATCGAAGTGAGGGAAACATGAAATGAATAGCAAAATGTTGGTAAAGTCGGTTGACAGGTGTGTGGGTTCATTATTCTGCTTTTGTAAATGTTTCTGAGAATTCCCATACTAAAAATGTTTTAAGAAGAAAATTAGTCAATATTCATCACTCAGTACAATGCTGTCTTTATCAGTCAGTGATTAAAACTTACCTGTTCTAATGGGAGCTTTGAGGTCCAGGTAGCATCCAGAAGACTCTTCCTCTGACTTTTAGGGGCATCTCTCAGACGTAAAAAGAGTTCTTGTGCATTCAGATTACACAGCTGACACACACCATGTTCAATTTCAAATACTCTGGCTCGCAGGTAACTATTATTAGATCGAATCCAAAACTCCTCCTGACATTTCAGAGAACAGAACCGTGAATCCCAAGCATCTGCTTTACGCTCTTGCTTAGTTTGGCAAGTGGGTTGCTGACAGCGAAGGCAAAGTGGATTTCCTTCGTTATCCACAGCCTGCAAATAGCCTTTGGATGTAGAAGCCTTCAGAATGAGATCACCTTGGGCTGTGCAGGGATTTAGAAATGGGACACATTCTCCACCTTCAAGAAATTCTCTAGAAGGGGCAAAACATTGAATAGGTAATTAATTAAGGCTCACTCTATTTTAAATCGTTGTTACTTCATTTACAGGTCTTCAAAGTTTCTGTGCTGACAAACAGTAAACACAGGGCACGCAGATTCTGCGATCCACTGTGGAGACGAAATAGTAATAGCTATAGTCGGCACTCTGTTACACTCCAAGGAAAAGAGAGGATGGTGTGTTCAGAAAAATTAATTTGAATACAAATACGCTGCCTCTCTTTGGAACTTAGATGTCTTCAAGTTACACAGACTCTGAGGCGTCTGGAGAAGATGGAAAATGAAAAGTTAGAAAATCCTTCTTCAGTCTGGGAAAAGACAGGCTGCCCTGCTCACTCAATGTGTTGGGTCACACACTTCATTAGGACCAGGAGGCCATTACCAAGATTTCCATGAACATCTATCTGAATATTGCTGGCCTTCGGGAGACAGACTGTTTACATCCATTCAGTGACAGAACCAGGGAACCAGCAGTGCTGACAGGAATTAGAACGGGAGACTTGCTACATGTGCCTCCTACAGGTAAACTCAGACAGAATTAAAATTAGAGATGAAACATGGCAGGACATAAGCTCACTTTGTTAAACTAAAGGAAAAGGTACATTACTCAAGAACGTTGTAAAGTCCTGCATGGGAATTACAATAGCTACTTTGCTGTTAGAAGTGTTAAAAACTTTTTATGATAGAAAGAACTCAAGACTGGGGGGCAGAGCCCAGATTGGACCTCAGGACTAGTATCTGGTAGCCTGGGGCATGTCTTATAACCCACTTGGCCTCAGGTACCTTCTTGATCTCTAATTTCTAAGATAAGGGCATCAGGAGCCTCGCAGCGTTGCTAGGACAGAAGAGCTATTACATTGTGAAAGCTTTTTGTAACGTGTAAACTGGTCACACAGTGGTAAACTATTGTTATAGAAATTAATACATTCATTTAAAGAAAGAGTCTTAGTACCACTACGCCTGACAAGTAAAAAACCTCTTACTTTGTAGAAGGGTCCCCTGGCTTGGGCCCCTTTGTGATCAGTCGGACATGGCCCCCGTCATTCTTCACCTTGTCCATCGAGGCTGCAGCAACATCTTCTTTTGTTATATATCTGAAACAAATACACATGAAGTGGATGTCCTTTAAGAGTTTCTCTATTTCATGTTCACATTGCTCCTTGCAAAAGCAGTAGGAGAAAAAGGAATATATAAGTCTATTCACCGTGCTAATACTTAAATTAGGGAACAGGAGTTTCTTCCTCTACATTGGTCCCCATGTGTGCTAAACACATCTCTTTGTGCCAAATAAGTTTTCTGAAGATTTATTTTTCTAAGAAATTCAAGAGTCAGTCAATATCCTTTGGACCAATTTTCACTCATGGGAAAAAAGGAGTGGGTGTGGGAATAAGAAGTGATCAAATTCATGTACCACTGACAGCTGTAGGTAAACTGCTTGCCAAGCCATGCAGAGCATCTCCAACTGCATTTTTACCTCCTCTTGGCCTTCTCTTCAAGGCTCCTCATTCACCTTAATCAGTTATAACAGTGTAGCATCGTATTTGGATAAAGTTATTCTCTTTAATCAGGTTCAATCACATTGTGTATAATCTCAAGGTTGTTTCCATTATTATCAGCTCATACAGGGTTTATGGAATCCTCCACTGACATAAAGCCACTTTTGATGAGGGATTCAGAACCTTATTACACAACACTATCAATACCACATAATGGTTTAGGGACTGGAAGGAGAGAGGAAAGTTACTTCAATTACAGGTGATGGGGGATTTTAAGTAGGTGAAATGCAATTACCCAATTAATTCCTTCTAATTAGCATGGCCTAGTTTCTCGAGTGGTTTACAGTTTTCTTTAAAAATTGCAGTTTTCTTTAAAAATTACTCTAAACGTGCATTTCTTCATATTCTCAAATACTCCATTTGGTAACTTGACAATAATACCAAAGTTAAATCACAATGGAATTGTGCAGTTTATAGGTAAATTTTTTTTTAATTGCTTTTATATTGTTAAAGTATATTTAATAATTAACAGATTCCCTTTCTATAAAGTATGGTATTTTTGATTAGGTGATACAAATGCATATTTCAGGATTTTAAAGGCACACACTTCTGTATGTGGTGAATAATAAGCCTCCCTTCCATTCCCATCATTTTCTCCCCACTTCCCCAAACTACATCTTTTGCCAGCTTTCAATACATCCTTTTAGAAACAGTTCATTTTTTTTTTTTTTTGTAAAGGTGTATAACTTTAATTTGTGGGCTTCCCTGATGGCTCAGTGGTAAAGAATCCACCTGCAATGCAGGAGACACAGGAGACATGGGTTTGATCCCGGGGTCGGGAAGATCCCCTGGAAGAGCAAATAGCAACTCACGCCAGTATTCTTGGAAAATCCCATGGACTGAGGAGTCTGGTAGGCTACAGTCCACGGGGTCACAAAGAGTTGAACACGACTGAGCACAGGAGCATGCATACCTTTCTTTCTTTGTATTTTTATGGTCATATAATTCACATATCATAAAATGTACCATTTTAAAGTTTACAATTCAGTGCATTTTAGTACATTCACAAGGCTGTAACATCATGATTATCTAATTACAGAACATTTTTATAACCCCAGAAAGAAACCCATAGTCATGAGCAGTCACTCTCCAGTATATTTTTTATTTTTAAAGACAAATAAATGGGACCTAATTAAACTCGAAAGCTTTTGCATGACAAAGGAAACCATAAACAAGATGAAAAGACAACCCTCAGAATCGGAGAAAATATTTGCAAACTAAGCAACCAACAAGGGGATTAATTTCCAAAATATACAAAGAGCTCGTGCAGCTCAGTATCAAAAAAACCACAAACAACCCAATCAAAAATGGGCATAAGATCTAAATAGGCATTTCTTCGAAGAAGACATACAGATGGCCAAGAGGCACATGAAAAGATGCTCAACATCACTAATACTTAGAGAAACGCAAATCAAAACTACAATGAGATACCATCTCACACTGATCAGAATGGTGTTTATCAAAAAATAATCTACAACAATAAATGCTGGAGAGGGTATGGAGAAAAGGGAACCCTCATACACTGTTGGTGGGAATGTGGAGAACAGTGTGGAGGCTCCTTTAAAAAAAATAAAAACAGAACTACCGTACGACCTTAGCAATCCCATTCTTGGACATATACCGGGAGAAAACCATAACTCCAAAAGATACATACATGCCAGTGTTTACTGCAGCACTATTTACAGCAGCCAGGACATGAAAGCAACCTTATGTCCATCAACAGAGGAATGGATAAGAGGATGTGGTACATATATACAATGGAGTATTACTTAACCATATAAAGGAAAAAACCTGCCATTTGCAGACACAGATGGACCGAGAGACTGTCATACAAAGTGAAATAAGTCAGAAAAAGAAATACCGTATATAAATGCATATAGGTGGAATCTAGGAAAATGGACAGATGAACCTATTTGCAAAGCAGAAATAGAGACACAGATGTAGAGAACAAACATGGACACCAAGGGAGGGGGAGAGGGGGTGGGATAAATTGGGAGATTGGGATAGACATATATTTACTATTGGTACTGTGTATAATATAGATAACTAATGAGAACCTTCTGTATAGCAGAGAATTCTACTCAGTGCTCTGTGGTGACCTAACTGGGAAGGAAATCCAAAAAAGGCTATATGTATGTGTATTAATATAACTGATTGACTTTGCTGTACAGCAGAAACACAACATTGTAAAGTAGCTATACTCTAATAAAAATTAAAATGAAAACAAAAGGTAGAATAATATACACTAATCTTCACCTTGCTCTTTTTGCCTAAAGATACATTCTTGGAGATCTTTCCATATTAGCACACATAAGATTGCTCTATACTTTTAATGGTTTCATGTTATTTCATTATCTATCTAGTCTCTGATTAATGCCCATTTAGGTTATTCTAGACTCTGTTATCCTAAATAATGCTGTAATAAACAGTCCTATCCCAAATATCCCTATTTTCTATACAAGAACTATCTGTAGAGTAAATTCCCTGAAGCAGACTTGCTAAGTCAAAGATCTTGGGTGCTCTAAGTTTGGATAGATTTTGACACATTGTTCTCTTCTGGGATGGTACCAATTTATACAGTGCTCAGTTGTACTCTTGCCTGGAAAGTCCCATGGACAGAGGAGCCTGGTGGGCTGCAGTCCATGGGGTCGCGAAGAGTCGGACACTACTGAGCGACTTCACTTTCACTTTTCACTTTCATGCATTGGAGAAGGAAATGGCAACCCACTCCAGTACTCTTGCCTGGAGAATCCCAGGGACGGGGGAGCCTGGTGGGCTGCTGTCTATGGGGTTGCACAGAATCGGACACGACTGAAGCGACTTAGTGGCAGCAGCAGCAGAAGTTGTGCCTGACTCTTTGCGACCTCCTGAACTGTAGTCTGCCAGGCTCCTCTGACCTCTTGCCTCTAAAAATTCCCCTAAGGAGTTTTCCAAGCAAGAATACTGGTGTGGGTTGCCATGCCCTCCTCCAGGGGATCGTCTCGACCCAGGGACCTACATCTCCTGCACTGGCAGGTGGATCTTTTACCACTGGGAGGCCCTACCAATTTATAGACCCCACCAGCAGTGGAGGACAGTCCCTCACACTTTCACTAGCACAAGGGATAGCAGTTAAAACGTCTCTGCCAACAGTGACTGGTCTCCTGTTATAGCTTTAAATTTGAATTTCTCCTATTAAGAGGAATGATGACTATCTTTTCACATGTTTGCATTTCTACTTGTGTGTCTTTCTTAAAGCAAAAAGAGATCAGAGTGAATTCTTTTAGTATTCTTTAACTTGCCCTTTTAGCTCCTAAATTCCCCCTACACACACACACACACACCCCCCCCATTTCTTCAATCATTTTATTCCCTCCACAAAAGCATTTTGCTAAAGTATTCCAGCAGATTCTAAATGAACTTAAAAGCTTCCTAGCTTTGAGGGGCAATGAGATATTAAGCCTTGCCTTTGGTATTATTCAATGTTTAAAAGCTTAGAAACTTAATTCAGTAACTTTAAAAGATGCTGAGAAATTTATTCAGAGATTTAAGAACTAAAAATAACCTCTGGCTTTCCTACGAGACGTTTAAGTACAAATGTTTGGAAACTACAAGAAACAGATCAACCAGCCTCACAGTGGGTTTGTTGACAACTTTTCAAATGTAGTTGTGTTACCAATATTTAATTTTCCATTGAGGTTTGCTCAGTTCATAAGCATACCAACTCTCAAACGGATTATGGTGAATCCCAATTTTGACAAATAGTGAAGGAAGAAGTCTCCTGAAGGAATTCTGGGATGAGGACGGTCATGGAAGATGGACCACGGAAGTTTTGCAATGAGAGAGGAGTTGGAAAGCAGCCTGCACCAGTGAGAACGGTGCTGGGCTCAAGGCTGCCGACCTGACCAGCTATGGCTATATGGTAAAAAGTTGGTATTCTAAACCCACAGGTTTCCAACTGAATCACGCCTGCCCTCCAACAAGTGGGAACCCACTTAGGAACCTATACAATGGCTGGTGATACTGGCTTTTAGAGTGAGCCGCTCAAAAGCTGACTGCAACCTCTGAGCTTGGGTGTAGCCTGCAAACAAGTGGACAAATAATCACTCTGGGAGACCTAGTTATTGCTTTTGGGAGAATTCCCCCAAAGTAATATATCTTTGTCTTCATTCTGAGGCTAGTCCATCTTTTCAGAGATGACTCCTCTAATCTCCTGCCTATTCTAAAATATGGCTGTTGGTGTGGCAGCTGAGCCAATACAGGGATCTAGTGAGTGTAGTTTCTAGCGTAACACTTCTCTCTTTGTCTCCACTAAGCCTGATGTTTCCAAGACAGCTGCCTCTCTGGTATAGTTTCTCTGGAAAGAAAACTATATTTTCTTGGGCTCCAAAATCACTGTGGATGGGGACTGCAGCCACAAAATTAAAAGACGCTCTTTGGAAGAAAAGCTGTGTCAAACCTAGATAGTGTATTCAAAAGCAGAGACATCACTTTGCCAACAAAGGTTTATATAGTCAAAGTTATGGTTTTTCTAGTCGTTATGAAGGGATGTGAGAGTTGGATTATAAAGAAGGCTGAGTGCCAAAGAATTGATGTTTTTGAACTGTGGTGTTGGACAAGACTCTTGAGAGTCCTTTGGTCTGCAGGGAGATCAAACCAGTCAATCGTGAAGGAAATCAACCCTGAATATTCATTGGAAGGACTGGTGCTGAAGCTGAAGCTCCAATACTTTAGTCACCTGATGTGAAGAGCCACCTCACTGGAAAAAACTCTGATGCTGGGAAAGATTGAGGGCAAGAGGAGAAGAGGGCAACAGAGGATGAGAAGGTTGGATGGCATCACTGCCTCAATGGACAAAATTTGAGCAAACTCTGGGAGATCGTGAAGGACAGGGAAGCCTGGCCTGCTGCAGTCCATGGGGTTGCAAAGAGTCAGACACGACTTAGCAACTGAACAGCAACAGAAGGTAAACTGGCAGGACAGTGAGAGGGCGAGGCATCCAGCATCTGCCTGTTCCCCACACAGACTTCCATTCAGTGCTCTTGTGTTGCCCCTTTTACACCTGCTCTCAGGGAGACACACTTCAGTTCACTGCGACAAGGGTTCTGCAGCCAGAATCAGCATGCTTCCTCTGTCTTCACCCTCTGCGGAAGCATGTGTTTCATTTTCCTGGACATAAGTCCATGTCCCTGGAGCCCTCTCTCCCACCTCTCTCTCATTAGTGACCAAGGTCTTTGGATCTGTCTCCTTAATACCTCTCCTCAATTCCCATTTCTAATGCCTCAGTATAAGCCCCTATCTTTTTTTCCCAGGTCAACTGTAATTTAAAGATATCTCTGTCTAGGAGTCCCATCTCCTGATACTCAATTGAACACTCACCCAGGTAATGTTGCAAAGGGATTTTGCAGATGTAATTAAGGTTACTAATCAGTTAACCTTAAGAAAGGGAGCAATTCCGCCCCCCCCCCCAAAAAAAACCCAAAACAAAACAGAAAGGGATTAATTCGAAGCATGAGAAGTATTTGACACATCATTGCTGATTCTGAGACATAGGGGCCTATGTGCTAGAACTAAAAAAAAAGCCTCTAGAAGCAGAGGGTGGCTCCCCTGTCAATAGTCAGCAAGGAAAACAAAGTCCCACAGCCAGAAGAAACTGAATTCAGTCAAAAACCTGAATAAGTGTGGAAATGTATCCTTCCCAGACTATCATTAAGAACCTAGCCAGCCAGTATCTTTTTTTTCAGTCTATAAAATCCAGAGCAGAGAAACAAGTAGGGTCATTTCAGACTCCTGACTTAAAAAATTGAGAGATAATAAATTCCTGTTATTTTAAGCTGCTAAATTTGGGGTGATTTGTTAGGGCGGCAACAGGAAGCTAATGCCACTCGTCTCCCACTTCAAGTCTTGCCCTTTCAATCTAATCTTCCAACTGGGGCCAGGGGGAGCTCTTACTAAATACAAATCTGACTACTTACTCCACTGCTTTTTAACACAGCTTTATCTTTAATATATCACCTACATATAATATTTATAAATAATACTGTGTATCTGACTTAGGCTTGTACTGATTTTATGACTTTTGCTTTTACACCTTGACCAGCTGTCTTTCTTAGGCGGTGCTTCCATGTCTGCTGGAGAAGAAATAACAGGATGTGTTAGAAGTGGCTGGAATGAGCTGTAAATTCAGTTAAGAAGGGAACTATGATTGTGTAAAGAGAAGACCATACTACTATGGTTACAAAAATGGAAAGAAGGAGAGGACTGGAAGAAGTATTGAGAAAAACAAAATAGGTATGTTTTTTGTTATATGTGTGTAGGTGTGTGTGTATGTACATTTTTATATAAAGTAATACATAGTCATGGGAAAAGCCAACCAGTACAAAAAAATTGAGGCAAGAGTCCAAAACAGGCAGCTCATGGATAAATACAACTTGTCGAAGGGCTTTACATGACTCATATAGTGTTTAATTTTTAAATCTAAACTTGTGTGACGTTATATAGGTTATTACTTTCTAATTTGCTATAGTTTTACCCCTTACCCCATCCTTTTCTAGTTTTACACCTGACCTCATTCATTCATGTATGGTTCCTTGCTTTATTTTTAGTCACATGAGTCTGTAATCCCAGCGGGAAGTATAAAGTCCCTACAATCTTCACAAATCCCCTAATCATATGGTCTAGAGTCAGATTTCGCAGCAGTGGCACCAGTGACATTGTGAAACAGGTAACTGTTTGGAAGAGTGGCCCTGTTCACTTCAGGATTTTTGGCAGTACCCCAGGTCTCAGCTGTATCCCCTAATCATGAAAATCTAAAAAATGACCCCTAAGATTGCAACCACAGAAGAAACTGCCTCCAGCTGAGGACCATGTGTTAGAAAAACCTCTGACACCAGTTCCTAAGCTATCTTCCCCAACGCTGTGTCGCTAATAGCAATTACATATATTTGTGTCTCCATCCTTTTTTTTTTTTTTTTTAAAGGCCTCCCAAGTGGCACCAGTGGTAAAGAATCTGCCTGCCAATGCAGGAGATGTGGGAGATGTGAGTTCAACCCCTGGGTCGGCAAGATCCTCTGGAGGAGGGCATGGCAGCCTACTCCAGTATTCTTGCCTGGGAAATCCCATGGGCAGAGGAGCTTAATGAGCTTTGCAGTCCACGTGGCTGCAAAGAGTTAGACAAGACTGAGTAACTGAACACAACAACCTTTTTATACACTTATTTTTACCCTTAACGATTTTCCATGTTCTCACATATGATATTTTGAGACAGCAGAAGAGGTCTTCACAGTATAAGGATTTAATGTACTTAACCAACTGTATTGGATACAGTTAATGGATTTCTGTCACTCGTGCATAGAAAAAGCTAGAGATGATAAAAATGCTAGATGTGAGGATGAAGAGAGATTACAGGTATATGAAGAAAGCAAGAGCTAAAGAAAGGGCCTTTTCCTGCCAATAGTGCTGCTTGGTTTGGTGCTTTGTGATTCTTCCAAAACGAGAGCTGGGCTATAGAACAGCTGCCCGCTTTTCCTGAGTATCTTTGCTTCACGCTGACAAAGAGTCTACAGAGACTGGGGATTTCAGATCACACAAGGGGATGTCTCTGTGAGGCAAAGATGGTGCTGCTGCCGCTGCTGAGAAAGGAAACGGAGCGTGTACAGACTTGAAAGGCAAGTGCATCATGAGAAATGCTGGCCTGGAAGAAGCACAAGCTGGAATCAAGATTGCCGGGAGAAATATCAATAACCTCAGATATGCAGATGACACCACCCTTATGGCAGAAAGTGAAGAGGAATTAAAAAGCCTCTTGATGAAAGTGAAAGAGGAGAGTGAAAAAGTTGGCTTAAAGCTCAACATTCAGAAAACGAAGATCATGGCATCCGGTCCCATCACTTCATGGGAAATAGATGGGGAAACAGTGTCAGACTTTATTTTTTGGGGCTCCAAAATCACTGCAGATGGTGACTGCAGCCATGAAATTAAAAGACGCTTACTCCTTGGAAGAAAAATTATGACCAACCTAGATAGCATATTGGAAAGCAGAGACATTACTTTGCCAACAAAGGTCCGTCTAGTCAAGGCTATGGTTTTTCCAGTGGATATGTATGGATGTGAGAGTTGAACTGTGAAGAAAGCTGAGCGCCAAAGAATTGATGCTTTTGAACTGTGGTGTTGGGGAAGACTCTTGAGAATCCCTTAGACTGCAAGGAGATCCAACCAGTCCATTCTAAAGGAGATCGATCCTGGGTGTTCTTTGGAAGGAATGATGCTAAAGCTGAAACTCCAGTACTTTGGCCACCTTGTGCGAAGAGTTGACTCATTGGAAAAGACTCTGATGCTGGGAGGGATTGGGGGCAGGAGGAGAAGGGGACGACAGAGGATGAGATGGCTGGATGGCATCACCGACTCGATGGACGTGAGTTTGAGTGAACTCCGGGTGATGGTGATGGACAGGGAGGCCTGGCGTGCTGCGATTCATGGGGTCGCAAAAAGTTGGACACGACTGAGGACTGAACTGAACTGTCATGATGAAGGTGAAACAGTTACAAACCTGAGATATTCAACCTTTCCTATTACTTTGTTTCCAACCATGGGCATGATAATTGCCACCTTCCCCTAGTAGGGGCTTCCCAGGTGGCGCAGTGGTAAAGAACCTGCCTGCCAGTGCAGGAGACACAAGAGACACAGGTTCGATTCCTGGGTTGGGAAGATACCCTGGAGGAGGAAATGGCAACCCACTCCAGTATTCTTGCCTGGAAAATCCCATGGACAGAGGCACCTGGTGGGCTACAGTCTGTGGGGTCACAAAGAGTTGGATGCAGCTGAGCACACATGCACAGCTTACTTGGGTGGTGGAATGTCAAACAAAAGCAGCTACCACGCTGTATCGCACCCAAGATTCACGTCCCAAGGGCACGATCAACCTGTGAGTCTGGCCTCTCTCTTGATGAGCAGGACTCATAGTGAGTAAGATCCAGACACTTTGATTTTCCCCAGCAGATGTGACCAAATTCACAAAATATCTAATTATGTTGCTACAAAATACGCTGTCTTTTTATGTATTCTCTTAATCCATCAGAATTTTGTCAGTGGTTACATAAAATGTCTGACACTCCTGTGGAAATAACTATGACAAACAATAAAATACAAAATGAAGAAAGACAACTCATACCTCTTAGTACTGTTTTGTTTGGTTTGCTGCTTTGCGATCTCTTCCAGAGCCAGAACTGGGCTGCGGAACAGCTGCCCGCTTTTCTTGATTATCTTCTGCTTCATGGCAGTTAGACTACTCCATTCTCGAACAAACCTCAAGATCTGGTGGAAAATGAGATAATGAAAAGAGTGTACAGCTCGCCAGGCATCTTCCTTTGAAAGCGAGGCTACGTATAGCATCTGAAAACGGATGTTTTATCATAACCCCAAACAGGCTTTGAGTCTCACAGTTTAAGGTTTTCTTCAGTTTGATGCAGTTTTCCTACCTTTATTGTGAACCATCTACGGCCAGTTCTGCAGAGGTCACTTCCAAGCCATCAGCTGTCTATAGACACCATTTAGGACACTCAGCACATGTCCTTCATGCACAGAGACCAACAGCAATAACGTGCTCGCTGACTCCAAAAGCACACATACCCCAACGGTGGCCGAGGCAAAACTGGATTTTGGGGACAGTGGGTCTTTGGTGGTGACAACGCAATATCTGGGCATCGTTTGTACCTGACTGCCTAAACTCTCACAGGAAAAAAGCCATCAATAATAAATCTGAGACATTTTATTAGGGCTACTGTTACTTATTAGTCAGTTATACATAATTGGCTATTTTCTGGTAATCTGAGCATCAGCATTAGATGACACCAAAGAAAACAGCTCATAGCTACTTTTTCTTTTAAGATGGGTGCAGCCGACCATGGCCAATGTTTTCATTTCTGCTCAAATGCAAAAACATAATCACTGTATTCTTGTAAACAGCACCATGCTGCATGCTGGCTCAGCCCCCACACACGCTGACCCTCCTTAGCAGTGAAGATCAATCAGCACAGATCAGAACTAAGGCCTCCCCAGCAGGTACATGGCCTGTGGCTGCTTCCCATAAGGAATGGAGTCCCCCCACATGGTGTTATCCCTGCTCTCAGAGCTTGTCAGTGTTAGAACTTAACCTACAAAGACAAAGTGTGATTCTGTCAGACACCAACCTCACAGCTGCTAATCCTGTGAATGAGGAAATAAATGACGTGAGGATGAGTCTATCCACAGAAACAGCAACCTGAGGTGTGATCGTTCGCCAGGCTAACAGATTTCACATTTATCCTGGTAATTCATAGGCACTGCCTGGACTGATTAAAGTGCACCCAGTGATCTGACTGCAGCAGGCCACAAGCTGCTCTGCTTTTATCAAACTCAAAAATGGTCTTTAAAATTACTCAACAAATTTTCATTCAGAACAAATGTGCAGGATGGTTCTTACCAGGGAGCGATTTTGTTTCAGCTGAAAGCTTGCTGGTAAATCTTCCCACAGGTCTAATTTTATATCCAAAGGAATGAAATTACAGTTCATCTGGTTTCCATCCTGATTATAGATGAGGAAGGCAGTATTAATCCATTTTGTCTGTAGGCACTAATAATTATTTTAAAAGTAAAGAATGCTATTATTGCATTTCATGCCCAGTCTTCTAAACTGATAAACTGAAGCAGCTCATTCCAGACAAGATTCCACCCGTACTGCCCCCACTGAGAGGATACGGAGCCCAGGAAGGGGCCAGGCCCTCTGAGAGCCCCCACTACATTTGGTCTAAGGGTAAGCCATACCATGTAGAGAGGTGTCATCAGTCGAACATGAAGTATTTTTTTTATAAAGCGAAAGAAGAATCTCTGTATATAGAAATCTACTGTATAAACAAAAGTTGAACCCATATTCTGCCTAATTCTCTCAGCCAGAAAGAAACGTTACAGTTACCACAATCACTTTGGGGAAAGAAAAATACACAAAAAGTACTTACATAGTGATTAAAAGTTCAGATGTGTAATTGTTATTCTGGCTGGGGTTCTGGCTGAAGTGAACTCCCATTAGACATGGGGTTCTGGCTGAAGTGACAGTTTAGAGGTATACTACTAACATGACATAAGATGCTAAACATCTGTTACTGCTCTTCCTTTTAAAGAGTGTTCTTTTAGGCACTGAATGGGGGTTTTTATATGAATTTCTGTTTCTAGATTTTATTTCAGGTCTCCTAAGGTGAACAGAAAAGCTTTCTTCTGAACTCTCCTGTAGCTGTGAAAATCCCTGTTGACATTTGACCTGCTTAGTGTCTCCAGTTTGGAAACTTGATTGAATAATGTTTCATGGCAAGGGGATACATAAGTATTTAGAAGAGTGGTAAAAATGCACTCGAGACTGTTGAGAGAGGTCAGGAAGGTGGCTGAGCTGTTTGCTTGGTGGCAGGCACACTGCTTTTCATACTGCTCAGGGGTTCTCGTAGGATGTGAGTTGGACCATAAAGAAGGCTGAGCGCCGAAGAATTGATGCTTTCAAACTATGGGGCTGGAGAAGACTCTTGACAGTCCCTGGGACAGCAAGGAGATCAAACCGGTCAATCGTGAAGGAAATCAACCCTGAATATTCATTAGAAGGACTGGTGCTGAAGCTAAACCTCCAATACTTTGGCCACCTGATGCTAAGAGCCAACTCATTGGAAGACTCTGATGTTGGGAAAGATTGAGGGCAGGAAGAGAAGGGGGCACCAAAGGATTAGATGGTTGGATGGCATCACTGATGCAGTGGACCTGAGTTTGAGCAGAGTTCTGGGAGATGGTGAAGGACATGGAAGCCTGGTGTGCTGCAGTCCATGGGGTCACAAAGAGTAGGACACGACTTAGCAGCTGAACTACAACGAAGGCATGCTGTACCGTCTACCATTTGCAGCTTCTCTCCAGTCTCCAGCAGAGGAGGAAATACCCCGACATGATGATCCAGGATGCAGAGCCTTCACCGTGCACAGTAAGAAGTTTAAGGGCTTCTGAACTTGTGTGTGTGCTCTGCCTGGGGTCTGCCTTCCGGATTCTTGACCTTCTAGCCCCTGGGAGAGCCATTCTCTGTTGTTCTTAGGTGATGGTCTCACAAGGGGCAGGAGGTGGCTCAGACACTCAGACCTGTCTCTAGAGGAGCGGAGGGCTTCTTGGTGCTCCCCGAGTCAAAAGTTCCACGTGGCAGACCAAGGCTGAAGCCTTTAAGGGAAACGTGTCCTGCCTATTTTCATTCTTGATGTTGCTCTTGGCAGTGGTCCCACAGTGGAGGCTGCTTGGAGCTTCTGGTATTCATGATCCTAGCCGTCTCCTAATCTTCTAGCAGTATCTTCTAATATTCAGTTAGAACTAGAGATTATTACATGGTACAGCATCTATCTGTATCTAATAATTTGGTTTAGCAGAAAACCCATAATTGAGTTTGGGCAGGCCCAACTTAACTTATCTTTAAAATGACATTATTTCAATAGAATGGCCCATGTGTTTAAAAACTCACAAATCCTATTTTATGACACTTGTAAAGATTAGAAGTTTGAAACTGTAGATCAAGCAAAAGTGTTCATAAATCTCAGTAATTTTTTTTTTCTCAAATACTTATACTAGTGAACCTTGGCCAAAGATTCTCACATGGTCTCCAAGACCCTTTCAGAAGATCCAGAGAGACATAAGTTTTATAATACTGGTGCAACACCATTTGCCTTTTCCACTGTTATTCTCTTAGGAATGTCCAGGGAAGTTTTCCACGCAGAGGCAGATCTGAGAATCCCACTGTCTTCTATTATGACTTCAGGAGAAACTGCTAAAGATGTAAAACAACGCCACTCTTCTCACTAAACATTGTTTTGGAAATTATTTTTCACAGAGATATGCTTCTTATATAAGTATACAGTGGATTTATTATTGCTAGTTTGTTAATTACTGTTTATTCCTTTATTTTTGGTTGTGCTTGGTCTTCGCTGCTGCGCCAGGCTTTTCTCTAGATGTTGGGAGCTGCTCTTACGGGCACAGGCTTCTCACTGTGGCGGCTCCTCCTGTGGCGGCTCCTCCTGTGGCGGAGCACAGGCTCCAGGCGCATGGGGCTCAGTCGCTTCAGCGCGCGGGCTTGGCGGCTGACGCTCGCAGCCTCTAGAGCGCTTGTGGGCTCAGTAGTTGTGCAGCACAGGCTTAGCTGCCCCACGGCATGCGGGATCTTCCTGGCCCACGGATTGAACCCGTGTCCCCTGCATTGGCAGGCGGATTCTCATCCACTGCACCACCAGGTAAGCCCTGTTACTGCTAGTTTCACGTGGATAAATATTTTAAAGTGTTTCTATTTTAATTTCACAAGAGATATAACCCACATGGGGTTTCCCTGGTGGCTCAGTGGTAAAGAATCTATCTACCAATTCAGGAGACATGGGTTCCATCCCTAGGTTAGGAAGATTCCCTGGAGAAGGAAATGGTAACCCACTCCAGTATTCTTGCCTGTAAAATCCCATGGACCAGAAGCCTGGTGAGCTATGGCCCATGGGGTTGCAAAAGGTCTTTGGGTCCCCAACAAATTTTAGGAGTGCTAAGAGGTCCTGTGACTGAAAATTTTGAGCACTGCTAACTCAGGCCATGAGCAGTCATATTATTAAAGCTTCCTAGAGTTACTCAACCCACTCCAGTGTTCTTGCCTGGAGA